>NC_087477.1:34984507-36234507 GCF_036417665.1 Passer domesticus | reverse complement strand
CTCCTGCAGCCACAGCTGGCCCCCTGGGTGCTGGGTCAGCGTGGTGGGTCTCCTGGCATACCTCCAGGACAGGCAGCAGAGCAGCTGGGGGAAACGTGCCACACGCTGGGTTCTGCTTTTTCCTTCTGCATTTCCAGGGGATGCAGTTCACACACTACTTTCTTGCCCCTAAGCCTCCTTGCCTGAAGAAAAACATTCAAGGAGACTGTGTGAGCTGAATCTGAGCATCATGAGGTTTTCCCCAAAGTCATTGCTGTAGGTAATGTATATTTATGAGCGGAACAAAGTGGGCTGCAGATACTTTGAAAGGCTGCTTTCCTCTCAGGGTGCCTTAGCATTTAGGCAAGTAAGGAGTGGAGATGCTGTCCAGACTGCATTTGGCAGTGGCAGAAGAGGCTGGTGCAGGACACACGGCATCTTCCACCTGCCTTCCTGTGTGTCAGGAGATGCTGATGCTCTGTGGTTCAGGAGATGGTTCTCTTTTCAGTACCTAGAGAGAGCCTACAAGAAAACTGGAGAGGGACTTTCTACAGTGGCACGCAGTGGTAGGAAAAGGAGAAATCTTTAGACTGAAAGCAAGTAGGTTTAGATTACGTATTAGGAAGAAATGCTGAGGGTGGTGAGGGACTTGAACACGCTGTCCAGGGAAGCTGTGGATGCCTCATCCCTGGCAGTGTTCAAAGCTGAGCTGGATGGGGATCTGAGCAACCTGGTGCACTGAGTAGTGTCTCTGCCCATGGCAGGTGAGTTGGAGGTGATCTATACAGGCCTTCCATCCAAATCATTCTGTGCTCTTACAGTGCTCTGGCGGTCAGGAGACCGCATCCCTCTGCTGGGCTTTAGCCCATCACAGTGTGAGACAGCTCCATGCCAGCAATGAGGCTGTGCCTGTACCACTGTGTGCCCTGAGCCCAGCTATTGTGTGGGGATGATTCTTTCCAGAGAGGGAAACTGGGGATGGAAATTGAGTTTTGAATTTGCACCAGAGTCTGCCCTGTTTATGTATGAGCCATGCTGATGTCATTTCCAGGATGACTGTTGGACACCTGAATTTTAGTTTGTGGCACTAGAAATACAAGGTGTGACATGAAGTAAAGACCAGTTTGCTTTCCTGCTGGCAGTGATGTGGACTCTGTGAGACTGATGAGGTTCATTCACACAGTGTAAGGAAAGCATACAGGCACTGGTTTATGGCCAGTGATGGTCAGTATTTGCAGGGCTGTGCTGCTGATTGATTCAAATTACATTTCATGCAGGGGCCAGGACTTTCCAGCTGAATTGTTTTGGCCACCATAGAGCACCAGATTTCTCTACATCTGACCATATATCTCTTTCTCAGTATATATAGATATACTGAGATATACATAGACACACACACACACATATACATGTATATATGTGTCTATAACTTAGCGGGCCAAACTGCTCCTCTTGTGCAAGACATTTCAAGGAGGAGTTGTTCTCCAACTTGAGAAGCTCATGTTGGGTTATCTGCAGATCTTGGTAAGCTCAGTTTTCCCTGTGTTGTTAGCACCAGTCCTGCTGCTTTGGGAAATGCACCAGTTTCATGCCATTTGCCATGTGAATTTCAGATTCACTGACGTGCTGTTTATTTCTGTGGTTGTATAGGTCTCTGTAAAGACCACCAGGTAGCCAAGATTGTGTTGGACATAGTTCAGATCCTATAGACTTCCCAAAGAGCCTCTGTTGAGCTGGATTGTTTCCAGGGCTCCTCAAGAGGAATGAGGAGTGCCACATCTGGCTCATAATTTGCTGTAGCCAACATATGAGTTTACTTCAATGAGAGCAGGATTTTTGCTCATGGATCAAACATCAAAGGATTCTTACATAATGCAATATCTTTTAACATTGGTAAAGTATTAGGTCATAATCATGTAGTGCTCTGATATATTTTAGTATTCTATTTTATTTCTGAATGCAGTTCACCTCAAATGATTCCCTAGCCTTGTAGAAAATAGTAATACAGTTGACTTACAGCGAGTCTTGGTTGGATAGCTCTGAATTTTTCCTGCACCCTAGCAGCAGCAGCATCCCAAGCAGGTGCAGCCAATTTTCCTGATTCCTTGTATCTGTATCACATCTTTCAGGTGGGTGTGAGACTCAGAGAGCTGAGGAGAGAGGATTCTCTGGCAGGTGGGGTAGGCTTGAGCTCACCAAGAGCTGGGCTGGGCAAGCAGGTGGGCCTTGGATGAGCAAATCCCTCTGTCCCAGCATCCCATGCCTCCTTCAGTCAGTCACCCCAGAGGGCAGTGGGAGGTATCATTCTTTACTGAGTGCTGTTGCTGTGAAAATGCAAGTGTTGAAACAGACTTTGGTGAGGAATTTGCAGCTCCTGTCAGCATGCTCTTTTTATGTGTTGTGTACAGCAAGGGTCTGCTTTTACACAGCCCTATGGGGCATCCAGGACAGATACAGAGGTATCATTTTTCTGCTTAATTGAGGAGATTTTCTGTTGGTTTCCATTGCCTGTTTTTACCTCCTTCTCCAAAAATGTGGCATGTGTGGTTCCCTATATGATACTCATTTTTCTAGGCAATAATTAGATTTTCAGATTTCAAATATTCGAGCTACTTCTTCTGCAGTGAAAGCTGGCACATAGAGAGCAGAACAGAAAGTTTGAAAGTGTGGAAGACACTTCATCCCAGGTTTATGTAGGGATAAATCCCCTCCAGCACCATGCTTTATGGCATTACCCTCTTGGAGAAGCCAGGGCTGCAGGTTTCTGAGCATCCTCCTGAGAGCAAGGCTGCCGTTTGTCAGCATTTGCACTGGCACGAGCAGTGAAGGCTTTTACAGCAAAACCGTGCTGATCAGCTCTGGCTCTGCTCCTCACCACCCCTCCTAGGCTTCCAGGGGGATCTGTCTTTCCTGTCACTCAGGATAACGATTCCCCACCGGCAGCACAGAGATCCAGAAATGCGCTGTAATCTCGCCGAGAGCTTGATTCCCCAGCTGGGAGTGCTGGTTTTATACAGCCAAGCAGTAGATGGTCATTGCACTTAAACTTGTGCTGCTGTGCTGAACCTCTAAATGGGCTGAAGGGTCTCTCTTTGTCTGCAAATAACCTTGATTCTTGGAGTGGTGAAATCTATGGATTTCATTGCATGTACTGGTTAAGATTTAACTTGATCTAGCTGTTCAGTTTTAAAAGATTTCTTTTTTTTTTGTTTAAGGGTGGATTAGTAATTCATTCCCAAATTGGTAGTTAGTGCAATGGATATTTAATTGTAAATGTATATCATTAATTAGAACTTGGTACACAGATACAAAAATTCCTTATCTTGCAGTTTTTCAAAAGCACACATATTAAACCACAGCCTTGCCCTTCAAAAATACTGTTCTGTGTATTTAAAGGTCTGAATGACCTTTTAATCAGACATTACACCTTTACTTCCAGCTGATATGACAACGTCTGACAGTAACTCAACCTGATGTGGCAAGAAAATAAATAAACGCCGTCTCAGTCACTATGTCTTTAAATCTCTCTGTCTAGCTGTGGTTTTGTGTTCAGGCAGATGGACCCACAGCAGAATATTACATTTAGTTTTCAAGTGAAGACAATGTATTGAGTTTAATATGCTTGCATGTTTGACTGTTCTTTTGAGGTCAATTTAGTCATACGATTGTTTCCTGCCATTCCAAACTCCAGCCTCTTCTGCAGCCAAGCTCTTTATAAATTATAAATCTGTAAACCTCGCTCTCAGCAGCCATCTTACAGCCCACACAGACCGCTGTGGATGGTCTGGAAATTGCATTTGCTCTCCTCACGTACCTGGGTGCGAGGGCTGCCGTGCTCTGTCACTACTTGTGCTCGTGCTCTCCTCACGTAAACGGAGAGCAGGGACTGGTAAAGATGGATATGAGCAATTCCTACTTTTGCACCACCAACACAAAGAGAACTCGCACTAGTCAGGGTGCTTGTATTCAACACACCAGCTCATTGTCCTTGGAAGTTAATTTTCAGATGATTTATTGAAGTGTAACATTTGTGGAGGGGGAGTGGATATTGAATTGACAACAGGTCAGAGTTCTGATAATACAGCAGAATTATTTTGATCTCTGGTATTTCCAAGTGCTGAAGCAATAAACATAACAATAACAGCTCCCCTTTCATATGGCTTTTACAAAAAGAGAAGCTGTGTACTGCTTGAGCCTGTTTATCACAAACTGGGCTAATTATTCAAAAAATACATGCCATACTAATGAGCAGTTCCCTGGAATTCAGCAACTAATATTGTGACACCAAGTACAATGCACCTGTGCAGTGCAGGATCCATGGTCTGTTGGATTTTTATGGAAAAACTAGGAAAACATTAAAAAGGTTTTCCCTGAAAAGAAAAAAACCAACAAAAAAGAATTCTTTCAAAAAGAGACATGTACTTAAATGTGGCACCAGCAACATCCATGAGAACTTCTTTGTTACAAATATTAATTTGCAAATTTCAGGAGTTTTGCTTTTAGTAGATTTTTTTTTCAGATATAACACTACTGTTTTGTGGGTAGTTCTTAATAAAACAAGTACTTGTAAGCTGGGACAGACTGATAGGGTGTCATGTTAGGGCTCACTCTCCCCTCCCTGGACAGTGCAGTCATTAATTCTGGAGGGTCTGGAGATGCATGGTTCAAGGCTGCTTTAGACTGAAGGAAATTGAGGACGAGAAGTTCCTCACAGAAATGACACAGCCTTCTCAGGCTCAGTCCCTTCAGCCTCTCATGTAGGTTGTACTTTCAGGCTGTGAAGGGAATTTGCTGCTACTCAATGTGTATGGAGGCACCTGGGTGCAAGTGGGTATCATTTTCAGGGTGCAGCAGGTGGGGGAAGGAGGGGGGCAGTAGCTCTGTTTACACAGGACTGTTTCTGTGTAAGCCAAGGTCCTGCACGTGTGTGAAAGAAAGGACAGGAGCATTCCTGGGCAGCACCCCTAAGTCAGCACAGTGATTCCCTCCTGGAATGAGGTCGTGGATGTGTTTTCAGTTCTTTCTACATTGCAACCTAAATGTGGAACAAGGTGAGGTTTGAAAATGCCAACCTCTCCTCCTGAGGTGTCTGAAGACACAGCACACTTTCTGAGAGACAGAGCAGGGCCTTTGCTCCTCCCCTGTCTGAGCATGGTCTTGCCAAAGTGTCTGTTTAACCCACAAACCCTCCGAGCCACGACTGCATGCCCAGCATGCCAGGTCAGGGCAGGAGCCATTGTACAACCGTGTGGTTATTCTGAAAGCACTGTCTGTTTTCCAGATATTTTTTCTAGCAATGTTTGCATTTTCATGACTACCTTGTTAAGAAACTAAGGAGAAGTCAGCGTGTTAGGTGTGTTACATGCTGAGTACAATGTATTGTGTGTGATCCTGAAATAGTGTGTTTGGAGAAGGATGTTTCTATTAATTGCCAAGCAATGGGACGCATCGTGTTGTTCCTAGATAACTGAAAGTATGCCTAAAATGTAAAGGAAAAGAACAACTAGAACTCGAATATGCCAATGCCACAAAAGAAAGCTTAACTTGTTTTCTTGCTTTTTTTTTAGAGAACACCTGTTCCCAGCGCTGAAGCATTCCGATGGTTCTTTTAAGCAGTAGTGTATCTTATTTTCGAGGCAGTCCGAAGTGAATGGCAAGCTAAAGTCTTGTTTTAAGAAACTGCTTAGTCCACCATTGAAGAATATACTCAGACACTATTTTCATTTATGTATAGGGGTTTCCTCAAAAGCAAAAGACAAAAACCTGTGAGCCTGGGGAATTGGCCAGCTTCTTCACATTCAGTACACCGATTCTTTCTTTGATGTAACTTAGCTATACTAGTGAAGTTGTTGTCTATTTTTAAAGTGGCTGTAAAAAAAAAAACAAGTTTGGGTAAACCCCTGCTATAAAGTCATGTATCTTTGAAAAGTAACATATCTATACTTCATTTTCAAATATATGTGTTTCAGTACTGTAAACTGTACAGATAGCCGCTTGTATTTTGTGTGTTTAGACACAAGGAGACAATCATGTCTGAGCATCAATGGAGATAAACGGTTTGTACACAACAGTGTGGTTCTGCAAATTAAATCCGGAGCAATAAATTCTAGCTTTAACTATTATTTTGCTAGTTGTTTAGCAGCAGCAGCAACAGCAGCACTGTTTTACCATGCATCCTTCCATAGAGACTTGATGCCAAGTTTTCCAAGATAAAAAGATTGTGATGCATCTAGCAATTACCTTCTGTTGTGGTGTTGTGAGAGGAGAAGACGTAACACTTAAAATTAATCTTTCAAGCACTATATTAGAATAGTGGTTTGTGCACTTGCATTGCTTCCAAAGGAGCTTTACAGAGGGGTATCTCTCCAAAAATGCTGTTTGGTGTCTGACTCATTTTTCACTGTGCCCAGCATAGGCAAATGTGCAAAAACTAGTCATTTAAATAAAGGTTGTTCTAGTATACAAACCAGAGTATGAGACCTTAGGAAAAATGATGACTCAGTTTAATTACCCTTCACCTACAAGATCTTATGTAACATATTCAGTCAATGGAGTAAATATTTTATGAAATGGAATGCCATATTTTTGGTTCAGGTGGAGCTCTTCACAGTTAAGTGAGTTTTGACAGTTGGACTGGTTTAGGTCTCACTTGCACTTGTGCTCATTTGAGAGCCTGGATATTTTTGCAGTATAAAAAATATTTTTTTGAATGCTTTTAAAAAAGACCACTTCTCTCCACACGTTTCTTGGTCCACTGATCTCAGCTTTGCTGAATGACTGGTCCCTTAAGCCCTAACAAAAATGCTTTGCTGTTCTTCCTGTTCTAGCTCTATGGAAGAAATGTCTACTCCATGGAAAGGCAGCACACAGAGGGATATAGCTGACATGCCATAAAAAAATACAGAGGATTCTTTACTTAGGGATATTATTATCAGTTGATCATCACTTTTTATCGCTTGGCTTTGTCATACCACTCACGAGTGAAAAGGCCATGCCACCAAAGTAAGTGAATGCTGTTGTGCCATGTATTTGATAGATTTATAATTTTATACAAGGTGCTGGGCATGGAAATAACAGGTTAATGTTGCACAGCACATGTAAATCTCCTACTGTTTCAGCACTTTCTTCCAGTTTCTGTTAAGTACTTCAGCCTTTGGCCCCCGGTCACACTTACTTGGTAAAGCACAAGGGATGGGTTGGGAATGCTCCAGTGTGGGACCTGTGCAGGTGGGGAAGATGCCAGCTTTGGCAAGTGAGGGCTGGCAGGTGCTGGGAACAGCCCAGAAAGAGAAGACCAAGGGATGGAGGCAGAGAAACCTCCTGAAGTTACATGTGTGTGTCAGCAGGACCAGGCAGAGCATGGGTGAGCCAGGGTAACTGGAGGGCACAGTTGGGCTGGGCATCCTCAGCTTAGGGTCAGTGCATGTGTCTGTGTCCTTGCGTCGTGTGATGTCACATACATGCTTTCAGAGGTGGAATGTCACACTTAAAATGCTTCTATCATGGTGCCCCTCTTACAGTTTGTGAGATCCTCAGTTGAATAGTCATCCAATTCAGTGAGCTTTGTGTCTGTTTGTAGGGCAGCTGTGTGTGGACTTTTTTTTGTGTTGGAGACTTTTAGTTAGGGGCCTCTGTTACTGATCACTAGACCAATATGAGCTCTGCAAGGTCTTCTCTACCAAAGTGCTGATTGACTTACAAACTGAAGCCTTATTTGCACATCTGGCTGGTAAGCTTGCCTTGCTCTTTGGAAAACTCTCACTGCTCTTACAGAAACAGAGGCAAAGTTAAGTTCAGGCTACATTAGGTGTACAAAGATACTCATAGCAATGTACTTACTGTCTAATACCCTAATGTTGCATGTCTTGTTGTGGTTCCTTTTTTCGTTTTGTTGTTTTGTTTTAAAGAACTGATGGATCTGTATATTGTAATTGTGGTGTTTTACATGTCAATCCAAAATTGTTAAACACACAAACAAGCATACCTGTTAATTATTGAAAATTAATGAGAGGTGATTTTTCTTTGATTTACCCTTACGGTTTTCATTTCAGTTGTTGTTCCTTTGCACCATCAGGTTTTTAGATTCTGCTGAAACAGTATTTAATATGATGTAGTGTGCATAGAGCATTTTAATTAGTGATGTTTGAAGAAGGAAATCCATTTTCTGGCCTGTCTCTCCCCACTGCCCTCCCCACCCCTCCCGATTTATATACATATTTGTCAATCTGATTATTGTCAAGTTCTAGTTACCAAATTCGTGCTTTTCACAAGGTCCAATACCGTTTTCCAATGTGAAAATTTGTACTCTTCTCCGTTCTTCATTCTCACAGTGAAAGAAAAAATGGGTGTGGGCAATAAAAAAAAGCAGAACTCTTTCTGTCTTCTAGGTGTGAGTGCTAAGCCTAGTGGAAGCATTTTTGGCATACCCCAGATAAACTTATGAAAAATAGTAAGCTTGAAAGGGAGGCACACGTACCCATTCTGTCAATTAATAACAGACCCTCCCTATGAGGGAAAATACTCCCTTTTGTACAGACCCCCTGGTATGTAAGCCCTACAATTAATGTTGAAGAATGTAAAGTCTTTAAACGGGCTATATCTGTAATCAAATAATGAAGAAAGAAAGTAGTTAAATGAACATACCATTCAGGGTCGAATGCATTCAGCAAAAAGCAGTAGTGGGTCTTTGATCATGGTTAGATGCATAGTGATATCAAACAGTGGGTTCTCATGTAACAGCTAAATGTTTCAGATTTTGTTTTTATTAAATTTGGCAGTTTCACGCTGAGCTCTACTGTATTCTTAGTGAATAAAAGACAGCTCCTATGTTAGAAAGTACTCCATTTTCACAATTGCAGGGAACTAGGAGGGTATTTTCAGAAACATGGGCCACAGAAATGTACTCCTTTCACAGTGTTCTCCTATTTCTGAACTGTGCAGTTATCTATTAAATTTTCTAATAGATATTTGTGTAAGGTGTATGTATGCTTGTGCAATTATGGAAAAAAACAGTTTTGGAAAACAGTGTATTTATGAAAAAATAATCACTTATGGGGCATGTACAAAACTGTATAAAAACATTCAATTTGCCCAGTAAAGTTGTTTTTGTGATATTTCTGTGTTGTTGAATAAAGGACTTTAGTATTCAAAATATCTCTCTTTTTCCATAAACAGGTCCTGTTTGTGGGATCTTAAACAAAGAAAACCTCTTTTACAAAAGAACCCTCAAAATGAGCGAGAAGGTCCAAATGCTGACCTGAGTCTTGCCTGTGGGAATGAATGCTTATGAAGTGATGGTACAATAGCCACAGAGCTTATTCCTTCTCAATTGGCAATTGATGGAAACCCCATAAGTTGTATAACTGAAGGTAACATCATACTCTGGATTTTTTAAAGTAGCAGAAAAAAATACTGCCTTTTCTTCGACTAGGAATGTTACTTTGAGATTTTGAGGCTATGAAAGGTTAGTGAAGTAAGAGCAAACTGATTACAGAAAGCCTTAAACCCATTAATGCAGACCTGTGTTGTATCAAATGAGTGGACTAGTGAGGGTGGTGTGATAAATTAGCAGTTAGCTTTGTATGGAGAAGCATGCAAAGGTGAAATCTCATTTCTAGCTCTTGCAACAAACAGTAGTCCTGAGGATAGATCATCCCGTTGCTGTTGGAGTACTTGGAATTACAAATATGTTTTGTGAGAGAATGACAACATTATCTTCCTTTCTGTTTTACTGCTTCTCAGTTCAAAGTTCAGCTCTCTACCTGTCTCAAAACCTATACATTGCTAAGGAAATGTTTTCCTCTTGACATTTTGTTTCCCCATACTACTTGCTGGCATTGAAGCAACTTGAGATAGGTGGGAAGGCTTGTGACAGGCACATAATCTGATTGTGGTGAAATTTGGAACGTCATTTTTCTGCGAATATTCCTTTAATCAACAGAAAGTCTGCTCTTAGGTGCCAAAGCAGAATTTTGAACGAGTTTGAAAAATGAGGTAGGTCCTTTAGTCTGTGAGATGCTTTCAATGCCAGCTGATTTTCCAGGGGGAGCCTTGGTGTATCCTTTTGTTTTTTTCAAGAAAGCAACAAAAGAAAAAGGACCAGAAGTGGATTTTCCACTGATCCTGTCTGCTCTCATCGAAATCCATAAGGATATATGTTCTTGGGAGACATAGACCGCTCATTAGACAAGAGTGAATCTTGAGGTCTGTTTGAAGAGGAGGAAAAGGGCTGCCAGGTTGCTCAGGCATACTCAGTGATCTCTCTGGATTAAATATAGAATTCACAGGGAGGAAATACACTCATTTCATGAGACGGTCGATTTGGAAGCAGGAAGAGGTCTCTGAGTTCCTATTCTTTTAATGCTTTCTCTTTCAACATTTTTTCCCCTCAAGTATTGTTTTATACTGGTCTGAATGAAAAACGTCCCTCAGCTCTGAAGAAATTCTCGCCCAGACATGAACCTTGCGGTTTAAAACTACCTCTAGTTTTTTTTATAGCTTTTATTTTTTAATTTAAAAAAAAACCCAAAACAACAAAACCAAGCAACTAAAAGTAAAAACCCAGTCAAGAAGCAGGTAATTCTTCAAATCCAAAACTGACAAACTTATTACTGAGCCTATTAAAGAACGGAAAATACCCTTTTGTTTGGAAACTCAATTCTTCTAGGCTGTGTTGGGCTCAATTTGGTTTTGCCACTAGCCATGTCAATGCTCTCTTATATATTTCCAAGGAACAAGTCTGAAATTATGAACAGTCTAGTGATACAGGGCAGTGTGCCTTCTGGGAGGCTCCAGTCCTCCCCATGTTCCCATGGGCTTTACCAGATAGCTTGTGGAATTGGAGGATATTATATAGGTGGCTTGGTTATAAGTTTGATCTTGCTTCACTGTAAGGATCTACTCAGTTACCAGTGTGCACTGAGCATGGATAAATGGCCCCAAAATCTATAAAGGAAAGAAATTATTCTTCTTCTCTGTAATAACTACAGAACATACAATGATCTTTGAAACCGCTGTATCTATCTGAGGAAAGAAAGATGAAGTGCTGCAGGATCTGCTCCCCCTGTAGGTTTGTCTTGGTTTGCCAGCTGGTTTTTAGGGTGGATACACTCAGCTGGGTTGCTGGGTGCTTCAGCAGAGCTGTTTTGCCCAAGGCAGGCAGAATAAAGGAAACTCAGATGGCAAAATGTTATTCTTGCAAGAAAAGGATCTAGATTGCCTAAAGAAGCTGTGATGTTCTGGAAGTTTTTGACTGCTCTTCTAAGTTCTCAGATGATATTAAAGGATTGTCACGTTATTAGTAGTGTAATAATCAGGAAGAACTTGTCATGCTACCCCCCATTCCTGAAAAACAAGTTTTAGAAGCCAGCCTTAATGGGTTAATTTCCCAACCAACTCTGAAGGTGCTTCTTAGTGTAATATGACTTCCCTGTAACAGAAGATGCTGTGACAGTGGGTTGATTGGCCTTATAGGGCCTTGACTTGCAGAGTCAAGGATCTTGGATAGAAAATAATTCAGAATTCTGGTAGAAGGTTCTGCAGGTTTCATGATGTCAGCCAGAGCCTGGATTTATTATTCAGTGCAGTTCTCCCCAGCTTGGTTTATGATGTGTATAAGCATCCTACATTTGAGAAGAAACCACCTTTCTTCCCTTGCTCCTTTAAGTCTGCTCTCTTTACGGAGTTAATAAGACTAACCCTCTGCACTTCTTCAGGAAAGCCCAAAGCATTAGAAGAAATACATCTCTTTTTGGCTAGACATTTTCCTTTGGGAAACAGAAGAGTTAGTCTAGGTCAGAAACTCCTGGTGTTTACTCAAGTCTCCTAACAGGGGTTTCTCTCCATTGGATGTAGCTTGTGAGCAGAGTCCAGGCATCAGCTTGGTCACAATCCTACATCAGCACTAAAGTGGACAGGAGCCATGGGGGATGTTCCCACTGCCCTCTCCCTGGTACGTGTGACACACACAAGTTTCTGCCAGGTGTCCAACACCCTCCCCATGCAGGGGGACAGGCTTGCTATGCCCAGCAGAGAAGTGAACTTCCCCAGAACTGAGCAGCCTGTAGCATGCTGGAGGTTTTTAAGAAGAGAGAAGGTTTTTAAGTGTCCAGGCAGGGACTAGAACATCTCAACCCACTTGTCTCACAGTAGCTTTTGATTTATAGTGAGTGTTGGTGGCCACCAGGCTGTAGGAGAAGGACCTGGGCTATTCAGTATTCCTAGTCTCTTACATGCCTACATTTTAATGGTCATACCCCGAGACTGACAGTGAATTTGAGCAGCTGATATGTTGACTGAGATTAATGCAAAATTATTACAACTGATTTTCAACCTTTTTTTGGAGAATTAGTGAGTAAATAACCTGATCTAACAAAATCTGTCACCCACATTAGGAACTGTGAACTAATTATTGCTTTCTGATACTCTGCTCTTACTTGTTTTGCCTTTTAATCCTGATTGTTTGCATTCCTAGGACTGATTTGCCTTTCTGATGCAATGCCATGTGATCTGCTGATTAATTTTTGTGAGCAATCATAAACTCCAACCTATGGCTGACTCCATATATTTTTATGCTACGCTCCATAAACATTCATTCATTTATTATGATTACTGTGTGGAAACAGACTTTTACAGGCTAATAAACTTGGATTTGAACTGGATGAAGCGTTTCCTGGTGTCACTTCTTTCCTCTTTTTTAAGAAAAAAACCCAAAACCACACAAAACAAAAAAGAAGAAATAAAGGTGCAAACCTTGACTTGATTTAACCAGGTCTCTGTAACTATCTCCACAAATGCTGTCAGTACTAGACTTGGAAATACCAACAGCAAAACCTTATTCTCAAGCTGATTTCATTAACAGTGAGAAACACTCCTTAAAAATAAAACAAACTTCCAGGGCTTAGGGCTGGGAAAGAGGGGGAAGGGAAATCAGGGTTTTTTTTTCTTTAATTGGTTACTCTGGTGTCTTCTCTCCTGTAGACCTGCTTTCTTAAACACGCTGACATGCACAGGGCAGCCTCCAGCTGAGACCAATTAAGCAGAGCATTTGCCCGCAGTGTGGCTGGCTGGCCGTGGCCGGGTGATGCTCATTGCAGGCTGCGTGTCGGCGCAGGCACAGCTGGAGCACGCGCGGGCAGGCGACCCCTCAGCACACACGGGGCCAGGGCCAGCGTCTTCTCACGCTCCTGGGGTCTGGTGCTCCCTGACCTGCTGTGCCTGGCAAATGTCTGGTCAGAAGTGACTCTGCAGGTGGTGGAGTATTTTCTTTTTTCGGTGGTTAGTTCAAACTCAAACAGCTTGGCAATGCTACGTGTAGTACACAGAAGGAACATGAGTTCTCATGTCGTAGCTGTTTAAGACGTCTCAGTAGATGAGGAAGCTGGCAGTAACTGATAACCCTTTACATGGTCTCTGCAAGGAGGCCATTGGGGTGGAATGGCACTTTGTGCAGAGAAAGGCAGCAAAGCTAAAATTGGCCTGATGTCTGTACACAGCTACATGTAGTCCTCTGTGCAAAGAAATTGTCATCCTTTCCATATGCTCATCTGAAGTGTGTCACAAACATTATACAAAAAAATTGTATTTTTCAGTCCTCTGGTGGCCCAGTCACACAGGTAATCTTAATCTCATCAAAGAGCAAATGGGAATTTAAGAGCAGAAGGAGGGCTCATGTTTTGTCAGCTTTCAGGCCTTGAATACAAGCAGTGAGATCAAGTGTCACTGAATGGCGCAGCTGGACTGGACAGGACCCAGCCTCGGTGTACAGTGACCCTGCCAGTGGCACAGCTGTCCTAGACAGGGATCTTTGGGGACCACTGCTCTAGTTCTTGTCTTTCCTAGTTTTGCTGAAAAGAGTGACTTTTAGAAGATGGGGATGATCCTGAGGCAGTCTCACCACAGAGCTGAAGCACAAGCAGGATTATTAGCTGATGATTTTCCTTTTCCTGTTGTGACCCAGCACATCTTACTTCAATAACATAAGCTAGAATTGCAGCAGCCAGAAAAAACTGCATCTCCCCAACAAGCCAGAGGAAAAAGCTCATTTGCTCACTCTTTCTTTCTCATTCTTTGTTCCCCTTTCCCCTGATTTCCTTCCTTTTAACTCCTTTCTTCCCTGGAGGAAGGCAGATATGGCAGATGCTGTGGCTCCTACCAGCAGTCCCCAGCTCTGTGCTTTGTGTCCTGGGAAGGTGATGTGGCTGCAGCTGCACAGAGGCTTGAGCTCCTGGAGGCTGGAGCACCTGCAAGGTAGGTGCTTGGAGTGTGGAGTGGTGCCCCATCAAGTGTGTGGGCTGCTGCCCTCCTGCTTGTGCCACTGGGTTCCACAGGGAAATGGTGGCAGATACCAGCCTCAAGCAGTCAGTGTTGGACATTTACATTCCCAGCATGGCAAGGTCAGGAAGCTGATGCAGATTGCAATGATAGTAGTGGATGTGTAGGTTACATGTGCCCTAAAATGCTGGTGTTGAGAAAATCTAGGGGGATTTCTGAGGGGCAGAGAATAAGACATGTGCTTGATCCATCACTGGCATGTCCTAAACTTTCTCTGGCCACAGCGAGGGTTCTGGAAAAGAGGTTAAAGAAAGACAGGTCTTAGCCATTTTTTCTTTAATTATTTTCTTGGAAACAGCTGAGTTGGTTTTGTGAGAAATTTGAAAGCACACCTAGCTCAAGGCAGGCACTGAGCTGGAGGCAGATGTCTTGCCTGAAAGGTTTCAGCCTGTAGGATTAAAGGTCTGAGTAAAGCTATGAACCACCAAAAATGGGACCTTGTAATAGGCACTTCAGGTGATGCAAGCTGCAGATGTTGCCACCTGCTTTGCTAGGAGTAAAGGAGGGAGTGAGAAGGGTGTTAATTCTGCAGCACTGTGTGGGGAGACTCAGTCTGGTTCTCTACCAGCAAGGCTGGAAGCAGCTGGGGTGGCTCAAGGATTTTTGGGTGGGAATATCCTTAGCACTTGTATGATGGCAAGGAGAAGCTGGGCAAGGAAAGCGGATGGCTGTGGCACTACCAGCCAAAATGCTTCCCAGAGATGCCAAACTGTGCCCCAAGGAGCAGGCAGAAGAGATGCTCTCCTGGCATTTGCACTGTGAGGGCTGCAGCTTCTGTCTCTGGCTCCACTGAAAAGAGCCAGCAACCCAGTTTGTCAGCTTCCTGGCCTCGTGTGCTGAGCACAGAGACAGGTTGTATTCAGGATGGTTGTTCACAGGAATGTGCTGGGAGTGATGGTGATGCCCTGGCAGTGCCACTCCGGGGCTGGGGTGGCCCCTCCCCTCTCCCTGCAGATGGGGTGCGAGTCTCTGCTGTGTTTTGATCCAACACTCCACGCTGCTGTGCTGACACTTCGCCGCTCCCACTGCGACTGCTGCATTTCTCTTCTGCTTTATGTTAAAACAAGGGAGGTGTTTAAATATTTATTATCGCTAGAAACTCCAGAAGCCAACGTTCATTTGTACAAGCCACTGGGATTTTTTTTCCAATTGTCAGTAATAATTCATTAATTATTATTTTAAAGTTGTTGTGCTGCCTGGGATGTGTCACCTTCCCACCAATTTGGCAGCCATCTGCACAAGATGTGGGATATACACCACTGTGGTTCTTCCTCCTGTGGGTTGTTGCTGCTCCTTCAAATATCTTCCCCTTCAACAAAGTGGGTGTTGGAGTTCCTGGTTCAACTATAGGGAGATTTTTTTTTCCTTGTTCTTCCTCCACATTATTTTTTTGGGGGTCAAGTGCCTTCTGCTGCCATTACCACACCTGTGAAACTGGGGTCTGCTCCTGCCCCTCTGCAGGTGCAGGAGACAAAACTCGTGGCTTTTGGCACCTGGGGATGCTGTGTTTGGCTGTTGCTGCTGGGCGAGCATCTCCGCTTGCTGCAGTGGCTGCACTGAGCTGTGCCAAGCCTCAGTGATCCTTCAGGCTCTGAGCATCGAATTGGCACAGTCTGGAATCCAGAGCCATGAAAAAGCAATCTTGTCTGGCCATGGCAGGTCAGCATTTTTCTTAGATTACTCTAAATGCAGAGTGTTGCTTGCTTTCCCCTGCTTCTGCCTGCAAATGACTGGGGAGGTGGCTGGGAAGTAGCAGACTTCATCTGTGGGAGATGGGAATGGGGAACTTGCACTGGGAAATGCTTTTTGGTTTCAGCCCAGAACACGATATTTGTCTTCTGAATTCCCTTTTTCACAATGCCTTTCCCTCAAACACTTTTTTTACTTTTGTGTTTGCCACTTTTGCAGGAGAGGACGGTCTCAGGGAGCAAAGCCATTCCCCATCTGAGCCTACCAGGGACATGCCTGTGCCTGATGCTACCACTGCCATATTCCCACAGGTCATGGCTGAGCTGGGTACCAGAGCTGCCAATAGCCATGGAAAACAGAAGCAGGTTGCTCAAGGCTGTGTCCTAACTGGGCTGCCCAAAACCTCTTACGGGAGCTGGGGAGGAGACATGAGAAAAGCCACTGGGGTTGGCAATTTTGCTTTCGCCTGAGGTAACCACAGGAGCTGAGCATCCCTGGTGCAGCCCAGGGGCTGAAAGGAGAAATTGTCCCTCTGGGCTGGAACATGCCTTATGGGGTCACCAAATTCAGGTGGCTGGCTCCTGGCATGCCAGGGCAGGGCAGCAGCTGCTCTGTTGGGCTGTTCTCATTTGTACAGATGGGACTTCCCTGCTCCTGGAGCTTGGGGCCAGGGACACCTCCAGGCAGAGGAGCAGCGGTGGAACTGTGGGCATGTGTTGCTGCACACGACTGCAGATATGCCTGCAGCTGCCCCAGTGTCCCAGCCACACCAGGCACAGCCCAAAGATCATCTCTGCTGTTGGACCTAGGCAGTGCTGGGCTGGAGATTGGGTTTGTTAGTCTTTTTAGTACTTTTTATTTCTTTAAAGACATGCCATGTTATTTGGCTCTGTTCCCACTCCTCTTTCTCTCCCCCCTTCCTGCCCATGCCACTGAATGGCTCCGTAACCCCCATTTCCTCATGGGGAGAAAAAGAGGGAAAACAGGCCTTGATCAGTGCAGCTGAGCAGCTCCATGAGATCTGGCCTCGCTCTCCCTGGAAACCCATGCACCAATAGGGCGGCAATGCAGGAAACCCATTCCTGGGGAATTTCAGCTGGATTGCAGCTAGAGCAGCTGGGAGTGAATGCAGCTGTAGCAGCACCTGGACTCATAATTTTTTGGAGGAGTTGAGAGATGTAAAACTTTTCCTGCTTTCCACTGGATGGAGTTTTGCCTTTGCCACAGTAGCAGCTCTTGGGAGCTGCCTTCTGGGAGGCAAGGCGAGCTGCGGGAGCGCGGCCGCGATGCCAGGCTCAGCGGGATTCGCCGTGTGGATAATGCAGGGCCAGGGTTCAGCCGCAATGGCCGGCTCGCGTTGTGTGGTCACAGCGGTAATTTGCCGAGAAGGCTGAGATGAATTGCTTGGGCTCCCGAGAGGCCCGGGAGCAGGGGAGCCCAGCCTGGCGCAGCGCGGCCTGCGGCTCCCTCCATGGTTCTGCCCTGGGAGAGCCGCTCCCAGGAGGCTTTTAACGGGAAAACAGGCTCGGGTCAGGATCGCCAGCGCTGCCAGAGCTGTGGCAGGGACAGAGAGCTTTTGGTGAGGGTGATTTAGCCAGAGAAGGAGGGAAACACTGCTTAAAACATGCACTTCCACAAATAAAGATGCTACAGCTCTGGAGGGCTAGACAGATATTTAAAAGAACAACCCTGAGAGCATCCCTTATCCAATGCATGCATCACTTGCTGTGCTGGGAAATGTGCTCACCGGAGGAAGGTGGCAGCACTGCAAGGAGAGGAAATAGCAGAGGGGAAAGCCCCAGAGGGGCTGTCTGGGTGTGTGCAGAGGAAGCGAGCATGGCCACGACCCCGTGGGTGCACCTGCGCTCTTGGCCCTGCCCGCGGCCCCTGCTGGTCTCTCCTGCCGTGCTGCCTCAGAGCATTTGCCTCTCCCCGGCCCCTCATGGGAGGAACCTGCTCCTCATTGCCCTTCCCAGTGCCTGAGCAGTCTGGCAGTGCAAGGCACACGGCCACATTCCCAGGAAATGCCCTGCAGGGACGCCCTGCTCCGGCCGTGGGCCTGGCCCAGGACAGAAGCGGTGTGGCACAGTGCCTGCGCTGACCCCAGGGCTCTGCACTCTGGAGCTGCTCTGGGCTCTTTGATTCAGGTTTGGATGACATTCTTGCTTCATGGACACCTGTCTCAAGCAGCTTTCAAGCCCTTTTTACTCTGGCTCGTACTCGGCCCACAGAGGTGTGGGCAGCACCTCGGTAGGACACCAGAGGAGCAATTCAGGGAGCTGCAATGGTGTTCAAGTGGTGTGGAGGGAACTCCCTGGACAGGGTGGAAAAAGGGATCTCAACATTCACCAGGAAGTGGTAGCTTTTTTGTCGTGCTTACTGTGAAAGTGATTCTTTTACTTGGGTGCTGATGTATCTACATTGCATGTGAGTATTGCAGGGTGGACCTGCTGGTTCTGCCTTTATCCAGGAGTGTCTCCAAACCAGCTGCATTTCCGATGCTGGCAGCAACTAGGGTAGGAGTAATTTGCTGGGCTGGGGTGTCACTCAGCCAGGAGTGGCGTGTGACTGCCATGATCGAAAGGGACATTTATTTGCCTTTAGGATGGAAGAGACGTGACACTTCTTGTCAAATCCCATCTTTGCAGATGTGGTTTGTGAGACAATAAGGCAGAGGTCGTGGCAAAAGGTCAGACAAAGCAGTGCTCTGCCTCACTGGGCGTTTGTCCTGGTGCTGCACGGTGTGAACGTGGCACGGGATGGTGGCAAGTGTGAGGAGCAGCTGGTCCACCTTCTGCAGGCTGCTGCCCCCAACAGCTCCAGTGCTTTTGTCAGTAATGGCTCACATGCTGTTTTGATATGTGCACACGTGATTTTACACCTTGGTGATATTTTTCACCATGAGATGTACTCAGAAGACCAAGTAGGGGTGCTTCGTGTGTCACTCTCTGGTTTGGTGGAGCCCCACATGGATTTTTTCTGCTTTGGAGGCCTCTTTGAGAGCTGGATGTGTGCAACCTCTCTGAAGTATAGGTGTGAATGTGGATTTTAAAAATGTATTAAAGGAATCCTTTTGTTTAAATATGGATTCAGGTCTGTAGTTGAGCTCTAGTGGTCAGCATGGTCTAAAGAAAAGCAAACTAAAAGTGACCATCAGCTGTGCACCATAATGGACTCCCATGGCCTACTCTGCTGCCATGAATATAAAGACAGGAGACTAAATGGATCAGGAAAACAGTGATGAGGGATTTCCACACTCAGGGAGGAGAATTTTTCTGGGTTACAGCCTGATGCCTGCCACATCTGGGGCATCAGGGCATCCAGCTTCTGGATCTCATCCCACCACTCCTGCTGTTGGCAACACCATGGCCACTCTGCAAAGCTGGGCATGCATGCAATCCCTGCCTTTTCCTTCTCCAGCACTGCCTGTGCTGCTGAAAGCTGCTCTTTTTCACAGAAAAACCAAACCTGCCGTTTGCAAAGACCCACTCTGCTCCTCTTTTCCCATTAGTAAATGCACATAACCAGCACTTTGCACCATTACACCTCCTTAGAGATGCAGAAAACACACAGGTTGTTTGTTTTCACATATACCTACCTAATTGATGGGTTGGGAAAGGGGAGGCGGGAAGGGAACTTCAGCCCTATTAAACGGTTGGGAATTGCGTTCCTTACATTAGAAGTGTTTGTATTATAAATACTGTGAGAAGCTGAGGCAGAGTGAGCTGGATCTCGGCATCTGGGATAAAACCCACCAGGAATGGTGGAGCCCTTTATAAACATTTGCATTTTCCCAGATGCAAGGGATAAGTTAATCCAAATTACACGCCTGGAATTTAGTTCCTGTGCCCTTCAACAGTGTTGCCTCCATGCTGGACCAGGATCTTAGGAAGCAGAGCTGAGATAGGCACACATCCCTGCCTGGTCCTGTTTTCCAGAGGAGCTGCTGGAAAGCCACTCTCTGGGTGTAAATACCTGCAGTCTTTGCAGGTGGATTTTTAAATCTAGAATTGAGCTTTGCTGCTCTGGTCTATTTATATACAGTGAGTGGGGCAGGAGTATATTCAGGTGAAATTTCTCGGGGGCTAGAGAGATTTGTGGCTTATTTATGACTGAGCATAAGAAAGGAAAACAAACAAAACAATAAGCTCCAAAAACCACCCTGAGTACTTTTTTTGTTTGTTTGGGTTTTTTTATTTTTTTTATTTTATGTCTGTGCACCACACTAATGCTTAACCAGAAACTGAAGCAGAAAAGTGTCAGAAAAGCCATGTTCATATTTCTCAGGTAACACTGATGGTTTTCTCTTTCTGGGAGCAGGGCTGCATCCTGCAGGGTCATGGCACCTGTGGAGAAAAGCACAGTTATTACGTAAAACAGAACGGAACAGATCCAATTCCATCTTCCTCTCATTTCAAGGGGTTGCTGTGAAATTCGAATGCGTAAAAGCTCCTTTTGGACCCTTTTGCTTTTATCCTGATGGACAGGCCTGACACGGTGTGAGCACTCCTAGGGTAGAGATTTCTCCCTGTGCTTCTCCCCAGACCCACATCCTTACTGGTGGGCTGCTGCCCTGCCCCCCTGCCTCCAGCTCAAGCCAGACAAGCAGTCGAGGGTACTTTGGAGAGTTGTCAGCTGGATTGGGCCATGCTAAGTGAAGTGTGCAAGGAGGAGAGAGGGGGCAAGAAAAATACCAGGGCTGTGTGCCAGTTCTTCAACCTCTGGTAGGGTGACAACCTCGCAAGGGCAGCAGAGCTAAACATGACTAAAAGGGATCCTCTGGGGTGGTGACTCTCCACTTGTCATCTCCAGCACAGGGCTGAACTCAGCCTGGCCGCCTGAAAAGCTGGGGGAGCAGATGCATGGATTAGTGATTACCTTTCCCCTAATAAAAAGGGGAAAAAACGGGAGAGTGAAGCAGTCCTTTAGCCAGTTATTGCTTTTATAGCCGCACCTCTGTGCACTGAGCTGAGACAGCTTCCTCTGTGCATTCAACTGAAAACAAAGAGTGAGAAGGAGAATGAAAGAGCAGGATGCAGCCTTCCCTCAGCTGGCTCCCAGACCTGAGCCTCGCCTGCCTGCATGGGGGGACACCCTGCCCTGGGGTGGGGGCTGCGGGGTCACCCCTCAACCTCTGCACTCCTGCCCACCTCCAGCACCCTCAGAAGAGTCAGGGGAAGCCACATCTGGGGGGCAAGAATGCAAATAACTGAGAAATGCTCCCCCCATCGTCGAGAAAACCCAACAACCCCCCCAAAAACCCACGCAGGATCACTCAGGCAACAACTCCACTGTGCACAAACCCGTCTAAAATGGAGAGCATTGCAGAGGCACAGCCTGGTGTCGCTGAGGTAAAATGGGTGCATTATCTGCAGTAATACAGCGATCTCGCTCTTTCACCTCCGCGGCTCCGCCGGCATGGAGGCGATTGCACAGACAATGTGCCATCCCTCATTCCCTCCACTTTTAATTCCTCCCCCCTCCTCCCGTGAATCTATGCAATTTTCCATTAATAAAAAAATAAGAAAGAAACCAAAGCTCTTGCTCAGAAATCTAGACATTAGCATACTCGCCCTAATACTTTAATCCCCATCATTGTTTTTAATCGGGCTACACGCAAGGTTATGCACAATGCTGACTGATCTATCTACATATATCTATATATATATATAAGTATTTTTTGTTTTAATTGAAACGGCAACATTTAGGTTCCACCTTAACAGTGCACCTTAAAAGATTATCTCGGTTATTTCACAGGCACCGAGCCGGCACTAATAGTCCAAGGCAGATATTGAAAAGCAGCACAGGGCCAGGCAGATCTATTAGAAATTCCCATCCACGCGCCTCATACATATTGATTTCTGACACCAAGCAGCAGTGAAAGCCCCCGTGGGAATAATATATTTAGCAGGGTTCGCTGCGAGGAGGTCACAGAGTGCATACAGATTAGCTACAGAGGACCAAGGCACTAGTGTTGGAGCCAAATGCTAGATTTTATATCATTTTAATCTGAACTTTTATAATCCTTTTAGTTCTTCTTTCTCTGGATGGCAGAGGAAAGGCTCCTCCGCATGTATCATGCATCTTTTTTCTTTTCCTTCTTTATTCCTCCTATAAATGTGCAAATGCTGTTGTAATGGGGAGGAATGTACCCTTAGCATTAGCAGGAATAGGCACAAACAGATTTGGGGTTTATATATAGGTATGTGTGCATGTGTATATGTGCACTGGTGTGTGTGTGTGTGTGTGTGTGTGTGTGTGTGTGTGTGTGTGTGTATGCCTGCTTGTGGATAATAATGGTCATTTTGGCTGGAGACATCTCTATCTGAAGATTTATTTGAAGGTTTCCTTCAATGAGGGTGGTGGGAGGGGGTCTCAGTAAATCTCAGGCTCCAGTTTTAATGTGCAGAAATAAAGAACTGCTCTAAGACCTTCTTTCCTTTTATTTTTATCCCAGAGCTTAATTGAGCAGAAGTTACATTTACGCTGTTGAGCCTCAGAAAGCAACAGCAACAACAACAACAAAAATACCTCAACAGTTTTAATTACCTTTCTGCCTGTGCCGAGGGGGAGGAGGTGCTGCTGGCCGTGCAGGGGGTGTTGTGGCTGGCTGAGGCAGCGGGCTGGGGGGCTGGAGAGGTGCCAGCATTGTGGAGGGAAAGGTTAGAGTTGACACACTTTGACACGAGAGTGAAATGCGCTCCGACAACAAAGAAACCAGGAGATTGCAGCCAAACAGACACAAAAGCTCACGGGCATCTTGCAGGCGAAAGAAACACGCTGACTCCAGATTTTTCCCCTTTTTTTTTTTTCTTTTCAATTTATTTAAAGATAATTTCTCAATTCATCCCAATAAGCAGTATTCCCATACTGATCAAGCCTACCTGTCTCTGGCAGGAAAGTCATTCCTAAAAGCTGCATGACATGTAGACCCACTACTTTCAGTATTCCCAATCCTGGCATGGGACAATGAGAGTCACCCACCTCGACCCCAGCCTGCCAGTTCCAGATGCTGCAGGATAAGTATGGGTCACTTCCTGCCTGGGAGGCAAAAAATAATTTGAGTCTTGTTTTCTAATTTTTAAAATGAAAGGGAGGAGCAGCTTTTGACCCTTCTGTTGGCCCTCAAGCCAATGAGGTGCTCAGCTTTGGGCTAGGAGAGGCTGTGAGAAATGCTTGAGAGACATGGGTTGTCTTTTTTTCACTTTTTAGCTCTCTGAATGATGGTTTCCCTGCCAGAGGTGCCTCCCTGTACCTCAGACAATTAAGCAGCAGTCAAGTTGTCATGAGAGAGGAAACCATAAGCCTGCAAAAGGAGCTGGTGAAACGAGAGGAGGAGGCTGGCTCACCGTGCTTGGCAGTGGGGTCCCTGCTGTCCTTGACCATGCTGGGGCAGGGTGAGGGGGCCCTGCGTGACCCCAGGCTCTCAGTTACCTGTGGGGCACTCTGGGGGCTGCCTGGCTGGGTCCCACACCACCACTGGGGTCTGTGGTGGCACAGGCAGGGTGTCCTCGGGACATCCCAGATAAGGGGAGGGGTGTTTGGTGCTGCACAGAGGGGCCAGGTGTGGGTTTGGTGCAGGGTCAGGCTCCACCTTCCAGCGCGTGTGCTGTCCCCACCAACTCCTGCTGGTGTCATCGTGCCTGGCCATCCAGTCATGGCTCCAGCAGGAATGGCTGGAGCTGGCTGGGAATCCTCCCCAGCTGCAGCACAAAGAGCAGCTCAGTCTTTCCTCCCCAAAACCTGCACTTACATGCTCTTCAGTCCTTCACATTAATTTGGATGCTGTTTGCAAAGCATTTCTGATTTGAAGAGCAAGCAGCAGTACAGTCCTGCCTACCTTCGGAGATAACTGCTTGAACATAGGATTTATTTCCAAGAACTGTCTGCTCTGTTCTTGATGGGTGACACTATTCCCCCCTTTGCTGCCCTCCTGCAGTCTCCATAGGCTCCTGGCTGCAAATTCTTTGGCAATGGGTGCTCCTGATTCCTGTGGGTGCTCACTGTGGACTCCTGGCAGGTTCACTTAATGTTGGTCTTGCCTTTGGGTGCCTCCTGAGAGCAAAGATAAATCTGCTTCTTCCTTCATTTCTGCAGTCAGAAGAGTCATAAGCTACAAGGAACATGCAGTGTCACTAGAGAGAGCAAGGCTCTTCTTTGCTTGGCTTTCAAAAGTACAATGGTCTTGAGCATCACAGCATCATGCTTTTGTCTTCTTCCCTGCCAAACCTTCTCATGCATCACCTCATGGCCCTCCCAGGGACTGATGGCTGTCACCTACCTCTGTTGGCACAAGCACCCACTCCAAAGTGGGGGCTGTGCTGAGCCTGGCTTTCACCAGAGGTCTGAAACTACAGTGGCACACATCTCCCAGCTTACACAGGTGCACTCTCTTGGAAAAACCCTTTCCATCACACTTGTGCTTTCCAGGGGCACAAATCCTGTTACAAATTCTGTGGCAATGGGTACTGACAGTCCCAAGGCTGCTGTGCTGCAGCTGATGCACCTACCTATCCTAAAAGTGAGCCTCAAAAAATTACACCAATGATCAGGCTAAGAAGATTGTCCACTTAATCATCATGAACTTGGGGCTGCTTTCCCAAGGCTCTGGGTAATGTGTCACATCAGTGTTGACCTGTGATGCCAGGCCAGGGCTTAAGCTGATGCCAATGTTTCTTAGGGAATATAGGCACATCTTCCCACCAATCCACTTCATGGGCTGCTGGTGGTGGCCACTTGCAGTTCACCACCCTCCTGTGAGATCTTTGGGGGCATTAATCATTGCTTTGCTGTGGCTGTAGTAAAACACTGAAGTGCTGTATAGAAAAGAGGTCTCTTCATAACGTTCAGCCTCCCATTCCATAAAACTCAACATTTCTCATGACTTGTGCTGGTTGGGCCAAGTGCTGGCATTTTGCAGAAAGTTTTGGTGGGAGCTGTCCAGCCCAGACCTCTGACATTTGAAAATGGTAGGTCCGTGTTACATCGACACTGCTGGTGAGGTTATTCAGTTGAGCAGCTGTCTGGAGCCAAGTCCCACCCACAAATTCTTTGTCTGAGTAGGAATTCAGTGCTTGGGCACAATGCTGGTCTTGCCAGGACCTCACTTGTCAACTAAAATATTTACAACTCCCTTATTATTTTTTGCCAAGACAAAAGTTTGGTGTTTATACTCTGTTGTTCACTATACTTTAAATTAAATGAAGTTATAGGTGAAAAAACCCCATGTTTGTTGACCTTAAAAATACAGGGTAAAGAGTGCCTGATGCAAAGCTACGGCAATCAGAGCTTGATCCATATCAATAATGACATTGAACAGAAAAAACATATTTTAGGTTTATATGCCACCTCAAGTACCTGGCTACACTTCTTGTTTCACCCAGGATTCCAGTTCAATATTCACCACTCAAACAAGGTTGCTACAGAGAGCATGGGACCAACCTCCTCAGATTTTGGTTTTTTTCCTTCATTCATATTTGAAGATCTCATCTCACTGGTAAATACACCCAGTATACTGAGGTGAGGTCATTGCTGGCCCTTGGCCAGTCTCTTCCACACAAGTGCCCTGTTTCCTTCTGTGTCTGGAGGAAATGGCTTTGATCCTATGCTTTGGTTGACAGAGTCCATGCTTTATCCTCCTGCTTTGGTGCTCTCTTGGAGCACTCTTTGTGGCTCCTTAGAAAGAACCATGCAAACCCTTGAGGGTGGCAGCTGTCTCATCTCCTGCAAGCTTTCTTCTCTCTAGGGCACAAGTCCTGTGCAGGACTTCCCTGAGGCTGCTCTTGACCTAACATCACACCTGGAGAGGTGCCTCAGGAATGCAGGTGACAGTTTAGGGCCGATGGTGGTGGGTATGGTCAGGAAGCCCCTGCTGCTGTGGCTGGGAATGGGTCCTTGTCAGTAATGAGAAAATCTCTATTCAGACCCATTATCAGATGCAATTTAGGAATTGAAGCCTGTCAAGGAAAAGAGACTGCAGAGGTCTAAGCAGGGTGGGAAGGCTGGGTGTGTGCAGGGTGTTTGGAGAGCAAATGAGCAGCTTGGATGATGTTAGTTCTTGTGTCAGTGTTGGCTGCACAGCTGGTGGGTCAGTGGCAGGCATGTGCTGGTGCAGCCAGTTCTGCAGGGGGGCCTGATAAGTCACCAAAAGAGCCAGAACTGCTGGGCTCAAGGCCAGGCTGGATGGGGCTTTGAGCAACTTAGCCAAGTGCAAGGTGTCCCTGTCTATTGCAGGGGAAACAAAGTCTTTGAGGTCCTGTCTGATCCAAACTATTCTCTGATTCTATGAACTGGACTATGTGGTTTTGAGGTAATTTCTGCCAGCAGCCTTTCCACAGCTGTGCCATGAGCTTGGGAGGTCACTTTTCCCCAAGAAGCTGACTGCCAGCAGCAGACCCAGGACCAGAATATGTGGTTCTGAGACACCTTCTGTCAGAGCAGCTCACGGGACACCTGATGGCAGGCTGTGAGCTGTGAAGTTGGGAAGTCACTCTTCCCCACATCTTCTTCTCTGGCACGTGCCTGGAGTTCATGACCTTACTTGTGACAGCAGCACCAGTGGACTGGCCAGCTGCAGCACGGTAGGTCCCAGGGCCTGCACAGGCTGCCTGCAGTTGTAGAGAGTAATTTCTGGCACTGCAGTAGCTTCTGACATGCAGGCCAGTTTGGGATGGATGTCTGTCCTCCATCTCTGCCAGGCCCTCCTGGGACTGTGCTTGCCAGTGCCTCTCTGTGACCCCAGACATGCCAGCGGGAAGAGGTCACTCCAAAATGCAGCTTTTTGATGCTGCTGTGCTTGGGCTGTGTCCACGGGCTGCAATACATCTCTCTTCCCTCTCTCCTGTTCCCTTCTCCTTCCCCCAGTTATTAGAAGGTCTGTGGGCTGTGCTGAGTGACAGTGATTATGAGTGACACTCCAGGATGCACCCAGGTGCTGGCAATGCAAAACAGGGACCAGATGTGGCATTGCCCTTTGGAGAGCAAGGCCAAGAAAAAATGGCAATAATTGGCGGATGCAAACTAACCTTATGCTCTCAGAGGTCTTTTCCCAGTGAGACAAGAATTAATAAATCCTTCTTCATCTTTTCTTATGGGGCAGGAGTTTAATGGGTACTTCCTTAGACCAGTTTTTGGGGGACTGGTTTCAACTAAGATGGACAAAATTCCCTCCACACTTGCACCGAGGCACCATTTACTTCCTATCCAGTACAGTAATTGATCTCAGACACAAGAGGCCTAAGCTTTTCTGACATATAGATAGGATCTTCAAAGCACCACATTCCTGAAAAATGCTTTTAATTATCTGGGATATCCAATATTATCTCACAAAACCAGTCAGGTCACTGCTCAGGTCTTTGAGGGGCTGCATGCTTTTGTTGGAGTTTTGTGGGGTTTGAGGGTTTCATTTTTGTATTTTTGATTTTTATAGTGCAGAATACTGCTTGTATTATTTCCAATTAAACAAAATATTTTATTTTTGTAAAAAGTAGTCTCCACTTGCAATTTCCCCCTCTTGGAGAGGGACTCCCCAGCAAATACCATCAATGTTTGCAAACTGATCTTTAATTTAAAAGTCTTAGGATAGTGTAGCTATGCTCCTTAATGCAGAGCAGTGTTGGTTGACTGGAACACAGCAGCCTGAGTTTCTGTGTTGAGGAGGGGAGCAGGGCAGAAAGGGCTGTGTAGGTTCCTGCTCCTGAGACCCTGGCTTTGGAAGGGATGCACCACAGCTGGATTCACATCTGGATTACACTTAAAAGACTGCACACATGCCAGCTTCCTCCTGTTTATACAGCTGAGTTTTAAGACACTAAGTTTGTTCTGGGCTTTTGTTTCATCATGTGGTAAAAAGCTGCAGCTTGGTGGTATTTCTTTTGGCAAGCTACCTCACAGGCTGGGATATTTGAAAATGACCAGGGTTGGTGCTGGAGGAATGCCCTGTCCACATGGCCATGCTGCCCCTTCTGGTATCAAAGCACCAGCTTGTTTTACACCCATACTTGTATCTTTGTTATGTATTTATTACAACCACACAGTTTTATACATCCTTATGTGTATATATATTCTAAGAGAGCACATGGAAACATCTCATTCTGATGCAGATATGTTCCACAGGTATCTTAGTTAGTTCTCATGATGACCAGGAAATGGTGGTCCACTGTTAAATGAAATGGGAAAGCCAGCAATAGGTGATGTCAGGAAGACAAAAGCAGTCCATACCTTTCTTATTTTTCCTCCAGCTTTACCCATTTATGAACATTTTTAGCTTGACAGAGTTCATCTCAGCAACAAGGATGTGGAATTTAATGTAGAATTTAGGATGGAAGAAGAATACAGCAGGATATTTTCCACAAGAACAGATCCAAGGGAGCTCACAGAAAGAGCATTTAGCTGCTGGCAATTTTATTTTTTTTAGAACTGATGGCAACCAGGGGAGGTTTCTGAAGCCTGGGAGAAGATAACAGGAATGCCCATCTTGGAAAAAAGGCAAAGCAAGGGGACCAAGGAGCCATAGACCAGTCAGCCTACTTAGTACATGGAAAAGTGCTGGAAGAAATAGTCAAGCAAATTATTTATGAGCCTCTAGAATATAGCATGGAGATAAGTAACAGCCAACAGGGATTTGTCAGGAACAAATCATGTCAAACTCACCTTATTTCCTCCTATGACAGGGCAAT
Source organism: Passer domesticus (assembly GCF_036417665.1). NCBI lineage: Eukaryota > Metazoa > Chordata > Aves > Passeriformes > Passeridae > Passer > Passer domesticus. The sequence continues at coordinate 36,205,831 of NC_087477.1, read as the reverse complement.
AAGCCATGTGGAGAGGCAATGAATATCATATATCTTCACTCAGCAAAGCTCCTGATGTCTCAAGCCACACTTTCCTGTAGATGCCACAGGGATGCAGACCATGGAGTGGGAGAAAGCCACTGACAATGAGCCCTCACCACTGTGCCCCATTCCTATGGTGGAATGCATGGCAACAGGGAACAGCTGGAGAAAAGGTGAGGTGCTTCAATAAGGACAAGTGCAAAGGAGTGGTTTTAGGTGGGAATAAATGGTGCAGATTCCTGGTCAGGAATGCTTAGCAAAGCAGCAGATCAACAGGCAGAAAGGATCTGCTGAGGCTGGAGAGCCTCACAAGCTGAGCATGAAGCAAAGCTGTGGAAAAACAGATGCCTCACTGGGTGAAACAAGGGGTGAATCTCAGGTAAGAGAGACTTTCTGCCCCCAGTGTTAGCAAGGGCTGAGGTGACATTGTCTGCCCCAGTTTGAGCACTGCTGTTGGAGAAAAATATGGATTAATTGGCAAGAGTTCACCTGAGAGCACTGAGGATGCTGTGTGGCACTGGGAGCATGTCCTGCACAGGAGAGTGGAAAGAGCAGGGTTTATTTACGCTGAGGCTAAATGGTAGGTGCAGGAAGGTGGAGGGTGAGGTGGCCAGGACCAGAAGCCCAGGCTGTGTAGCAGGAAGGGACCAGGAGGTTGGAAAAGAGTGAGTAAAGGTGGAAAGCGCTGGGAGCAAAGTGTGTGACCTCAAGGGTGGTGGGCTTGCCACCGCAGAGAAAACTTTGGGCACAGCTGATCCCACAAGTGAGCAGACAGGGTGGTCCCTCTGGCTCCTTCCAGCCCTCATTTCAGAGGGAGGGAACAAGGGAGGGGTATGGTTTTGTTTCTCTGGGCTTTGTGCCCACACAGGGATGCTCTCCTGAAATCAGAGCAGGCTACTGCTGCCTCGTCAGCATTCGGGATATTCGCCGAAACGAGACCTGCGTTAATCAGCACAACGGGGACATAATTAATTATTCTCAGCACCTTCTCAATGGAAATGTTAGAAAGGAGGGCTAAGCTGTCCCCGCTGCCCCCCTGTAATCCTGTGCCACGGCTGGCTTTATTGGCTCTAAGGGGAAAGGAGGCACATTTGCTTTCCCACTGATACGGCGTTAAGCATGCTCACTTCACAGGCGCGTGCAGATGAAAGTGTAATTGCATGGAAGGTGAATTGATTGCAATTAACCTCGGGACTCGGCCTCGGGCTGGGGTGTCCCACCTTCCTCCCTGGGAAAGTGCCATCAGGGGCATAGCACGCGGCTGATGAATTCGTATATCATGGCACGAAACACACACGTTACAGGTGAAAGTACATAAATCACCCAGGAAAACACGTATTATACCGAAATGATCAAATTATAAATGAAGCACATAAATCATGAGATTACACCATTGGATTTTACCGGGGACCATAAATTATATGGTGAAGCCCGAGGTTCACCGAGAGGTTCACGGAATAATGAAATGAGACTCGTATAACTTAAGGAAAATATCGTTATCTCCATGAAATGGAAACGCAAATATCCAGCCCGACCTCCATGTATTTTTACAACATCTTCTATCAGGAAGGCTCACAACAATAGGGCCAGTTAAGCACAATAAGCCCCAAGGAAGCCTCCCCTGCCGAAGCAAACAACGATTACACATTAAAAAGCATGTTTGAAAGATAAGTTTGTAAGGAAGATAAAAAGTCTCCAGCAGGGCTGATAGTTGGGCGGCGAAGCTGCTCCGAAGGTTGGTGACATGCGAGCAGGCTGAAAAAGCTCCGCTGCTAAGTGTGAAAAGTAGGAAGAGTTATTCTGTGAGCAGCCGCTTGATTTCCTATTGATGGAGAGCGCGGGGTGCTGGGGATGGTGGGGAGCTCAGGATGGCGGCTGGAAATGGGCTCAGCAAGGCACTGCCTGGCAGCTGTAGCGAGGCAATTAAAAGTTAACATGAAAAAAAATTCAAATCGATATGCTCTACAATTGGAAACCAATGGTGTTCAGGGGAAGAAAGGGGGAAAGGATATTGAGTGCAGTCATTTCATACCTGATCTTCTGCCGGTTTTTGCTTTTATTGGTCTATTTTTCCTTCCTTGCTCCTTCCAAAAAGCAATTTGCTTTTGTGCCCCCCTCCCCTAGGTTGTTTTTTCAAACAGATACAATTCAGCAGAGGAAAGGCCAGTCCAATAAAATAGAACCTCCTCATTTATATTTTTCAAAACACAGCTTTGCTGTTAATCAAGCCAGCCGTCGGGAAGGAGTGTGGCTGTCCTTTGGCTGCTGCTGGGATTCCATGGAACAGAATGGGTCAGGGCGCTGGGTGTTTTCCCAGTGGGTCAGTGTGTCAGTGATGTCAGTGACATAGCGTGACTCTGGGATTTACATCCCTTCCCAGCATTGCTGAGCTGGGGATATGGGTGGCACATGTGTACCAGGGGATTCCTCAGTCATAAACAAAGTGTTTGACCTGTTTCATTCCTCGGGGCATGAGCTGGAGCCAGCTGAATTTATGTACTGGGAATGGCTGGTTTATGGCCGACCCTGCAGGGCCACTGACTCAACCTATTTCTGGCTGAAGATGTTAATAAGGATGCAGAAGATGTCTCAAGTGGGCAGCAAAACTAACATTTAAGGGAGAATGCCTAAAATGTTTTGTAGTACACAGACATAATTTTTAATTAGTGGGCACACCAGATATAGTATCCACTAATACTCAGTAGTAAAATCTATCTTCAACAGCAAAATTGTCTTCAGCTTGGATGCTCAGCTCCTGTAAGAGAGGGCTCCACTGTAATTTATTTTTCAGTGAGCTTGGGATGGAAACCCGGGTTTGTATGATGGGAAAATAAATACACTTTTGAAGAAAAAAATGGGGTTTGGGCTGCTAATCCCTGGGAGGGGGAGGGCCATGCTCAGCCTCCTAACCAAAATAAGTTGGTTAAAAATAAATAAATGTTTGAGCCTGCTAGGTATGAGCATAATCATTTTACTATATGATCTATGCGTTTCATTAGTTGAGGTACACATTTCGCTATAATAAATGTGCTTCAGCAAATGATCTATGCATTTCTTTCTGGAATGTATGTGTTTCACTGGGAAAGGTATGTGTTCATCAGCTATGAGTAATGCTCCTGACGGCCCTGCATTATATTGCTCAGCTGGTATCAGCTCAGGGCTGCACATCCATTCCCTCACAGCTGCAGACACGGATCCAGCACGGGCCAGACCCTGCTGCTCCTGGGCTGCAGGGTGCCAGCACCGGGGAGATGGAGCAGAGGGAAGCAGGAGGGTCTGTGTGCCATGCCCGCCTGCTGGGCATACAGCAGGGGTGCGAAAAGCAGGGGAGGTTCTTGGTGAGGGCAGGCCGGGCTTTGCGGTGCACCAAAGGGCCCATCGGGAATGCAGGGGGGATGCAGCCGGAGATTTGCCCATCCACTCTGTCCTCAAGTCCTCAGCGGTCCTTTCTAGTCACCCAGCTAAGAGTAGTGTGATTTCTTTTGCTTCCAAAGATTACCCAACGTGGTAACATCCCCCCAGATTTCAGTGGGCCAGCCCTGCATCACCTCTCCAAATTTTGAATTTCCTCCTTATCTTCCTTGGCATTGCTACTGTGTTTTGGAAATTGCCCCTGCCAGCACCTGAGGCGACTAAAGCTAAGTGAGCAATTGAGAAAAGGTTTCCTAACTGCTTGATAATCAGTCCCCTCCCCCAGCAAGGCTCCTTGCCCATTACAGCATTGTTATTCACTTGTAATGACATCGCTTATTACCGCAGAATACATATTAGTCTTGGCCATGGGACTAATGATTTGTATCTGAGCCTTCATTTTAAAATCACTTTTCATCAATACATCCATTTTTATAGATACAGCTTTATATAATTCATTACACATATTTCCCTTTACTGACCTATTTTGCTGTACCCTGCATCTATCACTGTAGATGCTATTCTGCTCTTCTGAAAAAATCCTGCCTTTTCTACATTTCTCTTCATTAATATGCTCAGGAGCTGTGGTCACATGTATTTTTGTATTATCTTATAGTTTCCTCCCCTCTGTCGGAACAAAAATGGTGATTCTGAAAAGGACTGTAAAATCTGAATGAATCTGAATTAATTAGGAACTCTATTGATGTTACATAATGCCCATTTCAGTTTACCCGGTATATATTTTCTGATTAGTTCCACTCGCTTTCTCTTTCTCTCTTTCTCAAAAAAAAATCTAAACATTTCCAGAGTGTGTCATTTGGTGGAGGCAGTTTTAAAGGAAACCATTTCTGAAGGAACTAGTGCAGTGCTGAAATAGGGCTGAGTGTAGCTCAGGCTCCAAACTGGGTCAGCCAGGAACACTGGAGACCATTAGGAGACCTGAAGTATCTGTTTTCCATGAGGGAATAAATATTTTGGGTCAGGTCCTCGGCAAGTCTAAGTTGGAATAGGTCACAGATTTATAAGCAGCTCTGGCTGTGTGTTGTTATATGCACCTGTCGGTAATGCGCCAGTCACCGAGCAACAGGATCATCATTAAGGGCCTCGTTAAGAGTGGATAATGATAGTCCCTTTTGCCTGTGAGTTTGAGAAGTGGAAATGTCATGGATGAGCCCGCTACTCGGGATGCTTTCATCACTGCTTGGTGTCTGTGTTGGTGTAGTGCCGGCAGGCTCGTGGGAGGGAAAGAATCCCACGTGCTGGGCTCTGTGTGTGGTTCTGAAGGACCCAAACCAGCCATCCTTCAGGGCTTCCAGGGGCTGGGAACGTGTGCCCAGGGCTGGAGCAGTGAGCTTGGAGCCGCAGTGGAGCGTCCCACAGGGGCTCCCATCACTTTTGCCCAATAGCTACTGCCAGTGCAGCTGCCCCAGCAGGAATTTCTCCGAGCTCTGCAGGTCCGTGCCGGTCTCCCTGGTGGAGTGGACACAGCTGGAGCAGGGCAGGCTTCCTCCCTGCCAGTGTAGTTTCTGAATGGTGCCTGAGGGCAGGACATGGCCATGCCTGAGGGTGTCCTCAGGTCCCACACAACAGCTTTGGGCCCGTGGCCGCAGAGCTCACTTTGTGTGAGGGGAGAGCAGGGCTGGAGGTGCTGCTGCTGAGCACTGCAGTGATGGACACCCAACAGGATGCTGCTGGTCTGCAGCACCCACCCTCCCTCTGGAAAAAATGATGCACCATGCCCTTGCTTCCTCCCCAACACCACAACTCCTGTCTTATCTTGTCCCTCAGCTTTTTTCTCTGTCCTATTTTATTCTGGGCTTGTGGGGCATGTCAGGATACCTGCCAAATATTTGCTGAATCAAGGCTATGATTAGTCTGTGATTCTCCATACTCATTTGCTGACTGTAAATTTTTGCTTAGACTCTGGGACATACTTTTTTAATTTGCTGTGAATTGCTGTATCCTTTTCAGATGTTTTTTGCTACCATAGCATTATGGTTATGAAATGAAGTTCAAAGAACGCTGGTGGCAAGAAGATAGACTGAAGCATTACTTTGGTTTGTAAAATAAGGTGGGGGAAAGGAATCCATTTATACAGACAACCACAAATCTTAAATTACTCTGATGTTTTGGTCATCAGCGGCAACCCCAGTGGGAAGATAAATCAATTTTCGGCAGCTGCAGACAGCAATCTGGGTCAGGGCCAGAACAGCCTGACTGGAGAGACACAGGACAAGTTAGGGGGCTGCTATCACAGGAGGCTTCCTGAAGGTGCAGAGGGATGGGGAAGGACAGGGAGGAAATGAATCCGTAAAACAATATTCCAGATTAGCCTGTCATTTTCATGAATTCAAACATATATGTAGAGCCTGACACTTGCAAACTTGATGTGCTCCTGCCTGTTTCTGATGTCTAAAATAAACATAGCATGAAGGAGGTTGTAGTTGTCCAAATCCACTTTGTTTGTTGCAGTCAGCTGCTTTTTATTAGAACATGATTTAATGTGCATGGCAGGAGTAAAAACTACTAGTTTTATATTCTTTTAATCTCAAATGGAAGCTGAACTTGGTTTTCTAAAATGCTAAAAGCAGCTGTGGTCTAATACAAGATTCTTGAAGGCTGTAATGTTGGCTCTTGTCAGGGTAGAAAATCTTTGGTAATGGTATCCCAGATTGTCAAGCTAAAGTGTTTATAATGAGAATTTATTTTGCTTTTTAAACCATGGTAAAAATATTGTGCAAACTATTGCTCATCTGCTTATTTCTGCAGTTTCTTTTTTACCTTATATGCAGTTAATTTTGGAACATTTCTTCAGTGATTGTCAAAATAGCCTGAATTACTAGTGTGCTGCTCTTATCTTTGTTTCTCTGAATCTGCAAGGAACTGCCTCAAATGGTGAATGATTATATAATATTTGTCACAGGCCATCTTTCCTGCAAATCCATTTTCCATGTGTGATAATCACAGCCAGTTGCTGACCTACAGCCACAAAAGTGTGGAACAACATACTCGACACATCCATGGAATGGGTGATACTCTCATGCCGAACGATTTCGGAGTCTTGTCAGTGCCAAATATATTCCTGGCCTTAAATGCTGTTTCCCCCCTTGTTGCACATATAATCTCTGCTTTCCCTGCCATAACTCAGTGCTTGGAGTGGCTAATGACAGCTGATGGTGGTGATGATGCATTTTAATACCTCTGTCAGGCCAGTACATGTATAAGATCCTGCCTGCTTCCTATTCCTTCTCCCACATCAAACACAGGGTAGGCAAAGTCAGTGCTGCATTTCCATTTTTTTTAAAATCTCAGGATCAGTGACACAATATCAGCCATTGGCGGGGTTAATGCAGCAAACCCATTGGGAGAATTTGTTTCTTGTGGAAATGTCTGCAGAGCTCCTTTCCAGATACCCATTCCAGGCATTCCCAGTGGGTTGATGTCTCTCAGCAGAATATCAGACTTTGGATCCTGTAAAACAAAAACCAAGTGAAAATCTTGGAAATGGCATCATCTGCAGGGCAGTTTCCATGTAGTATTTTTGAAACACAAGTACAGGCTGACCATCCTATACTTCAGTCATATGGGGTTGAATGGATGGAGAGAGGGAGTTGAAGAGACCAGGGCTGTTTACCAGTCAAATCAACCATTTCCCTGCTGATATCACTGGTTTCTCTATTTTCTTTTACACTTAATATTATAGAAAATATGAGGTATTTCAGACCTCCTTTGTGAATGGCTCTAATACATCATTTATAAGGACTGCTTAGTAAAACTTTATTGATTGCATCTCAGATTTTGATAGACTAATATCATAGCTGAAACCTGTGATTTATGAAAATTTTTGAGCAGTAAGTAATCCTAATAGGACAGGGGGTTGGGGGAACAAGCCCACAGAGGAGCAGGAAAGAAAACCCTATTTTTTTTTGGCCTGAATCAAGAGTATGTAGGAAAAATCAAGAGCATGTCGGTGTGGTCTTTGTCACCAGAAGAGATTTGGCAGAGATTTGACAAGCACACATCTTGGGCTATTACCAGTGCTCATTTGGGCTTCTCCACCCCTACAGAAAAAGCCTCCTTGTACAAAACTCTCCACTTGCTGTTAGAGCACGACAGTGTCTGAACAAGGAAGGACCTGTGAGGGGGAACTGCACCCCTTTGAACTCCAGAGAGGGGTCCTGTTGGGAAACCAGTCTGTGCCCTCTCCTGTAGTCTGCTGGATGGCTTCCCAAAGGAAAAATTGCCAGCAGATCACAGAGGTTTGGGGGCAAATGGCTGGAAACAGGTCATCCTGACAAAGAGTATTCTAGAAGTTCACGTTTTGTTGAGGGCAATGATGATTCCAGAGGGCTGAAGTGGGGGAGCTAAAGGGCTTCAGAGAGCAGCAGTTACGTCTTTTTAGCTTAAGTTTCACCATTATCCTAATTATCATCACTAAGGGATTACTCAAGCGAAACTTTATTATTATTATCATCATCATCATTAATTTTGAGGCAGGAATTGTAGACATTGCGTGTATGTACCCCACAATTAGGATTTTTATAAGATTTAAGCCCTCATCAAGAGGACAAAGCAGAAAAATTTACTGGGTTGCTAATCCATAAAGCCTTTGGGACCTCATATTGAAAGTTCTCTTACGTGTGATAACCAAAAGTCTTTAATTTCACAGAGTTTTTTAACATTAGAAAAAAATCCCAACATTCCACAGAGTCTGGTCAAAACCTTCGGGCTGCATAATCATGCCAGCACAGGAGAGCTCTTACAACACCCCACTTGGTATCTGAAATACTCTTTGGAGCATGGAGCTGCTCCAAAAACATATGGTTACGTCACAGTAATCAAGTACAATCAAATCCAATCTTCCACTTGCCGTTTGCCATTGCATTTGGATGGGGTTTTGTATAAGCAACTGTGTCATACCAGTAACGTGGGTTGATTAATGCAGGGAACAACATGATGCTCCCTTAGCCTTACAGCACTGTTGCTGCCTGGGTTTGCTCCAAGAGGAACCCCACATAATTAACATGAGTCTCACCCTTTCGCTTTTAACATGCTTCCTAATTAAGCTCTCCAGGATCTGAACTTCACTTTCTGGCTGCAGTGGCTGCAAAATGATTTATCCCCCCATGATGGTCACTAGTGCCAACCTTGCTGTCAGGAAAGCACGCCGAAGCATTTAACACTTTGAATTATTTTATTCCTTCTCCTCTCCTGTTTAAGTAGGGAGGGCTGGTGCAAAACCTTGCATTTCAAAGCCAGCTCATCAACGTGCAAATGTATCCATAGGCCATCTCCCATCCGTTTGTGTATAATGGACATACACACGTAAGGGATGATAAGGGTGCACATAAAAAGCCTTTGACCTGTAATTAGCCTATCTTGCTTTTTGAAAAAAAATCTTTATGTCACTCCATTTGCAGATTAATTAAACCTAATAGATGTAATGAAACGCAAAGGGAGCCGATCGCTTTGTAGAGATTTAATATTGATTTGTGCGCTAAACCGGCTTCAGTGTATTTTAAACAATTATTGCCAATAGATAAATTTCTGCAACAACTCTGTTATGTAGAAACAGGTCCTGTTGAGGTACAAAGTCTACCTATGCATATAGTTGATATCTAACCCCCCCACCCCCATTTGTATTTGCACAGCACCTCCAGCTCCTTAGCTGAAAGGTGCTGTTTACACAATATTATTTTAATTTCACATGACAAATGTGCTACCATGAAGCTAAACATTCATCATTACCCAGGCGCGCTTTCCCCCTCTGTGGGGAGAAGCAGTGTCAACTGCTGGCACAGCCTCTCAGCAGATAACACCAGCTGGGGAATAGCAGTCGTGTTCCACAGAAATCCCATTGCTGTAAAAAAATCCATAGTGGATGTGCCCAGGGGCCAGAGGGACCTCAGGTACCATGGCTCCTGAATTGGGCTGGGATTCTGCCTTGCAAATCCGCGATTCCCTGACTGGTTCGAATCTCCATCGCGGTGCCAAAGCGGGAAGGACGTGGAGCCGGCAATGATGATGAGAGCTCACACGAATCCCCCGGGCCTGCAAGCAGGGTTTCCTAATTGTCAGCTGTGCTGCGCCAGGCTTGTTTAAAATAATTAGAGTGCAGCGGCTTAAACAGACCGGGGAGGGTCGGGGTGGGCTTTTTTTTTTTTTTTTTTAATCCCTCCATATGGGTTTTTATCAGTTGCTATCAGCTCCCTGCTCATTTCTGACACCATCACTCTGCCAGGCAGGGGGATGGGGAGGGGGGAGGGGGAAGCAAGGTATTATATTTTAAGTACATGAACGCGTTCAGAAAGAAAGAGGACGAACCAGCCCCAGTGTATGCGATGGATGGAAACAATACAGCCAGCACACCCAAACTATATTATTTTTTAAAAAAAGGGGAGCGGGGGGGGGGGAAGAAAAATCTGCTTGCTCCTCTTCCTCCTCACTCTCCTCCAAGAGGGCTAGCTGAAATCTTTCTTAATTACCGCTTATTTCAATGACAGAATTGTAATTTATCATTTAGTTGTAATTTGACATATGTTCACACCTTTGCCATTTCCAATTTCCTCCTTCACTCTAATTGTCTGCCTGGCTCGGCTGTCACGCGCGCCTCCCGGGATTAATTCGAGCTGTCTGTCTGCGGCGGGCGGGCTGGCGGCGCGCTCGGGGCTGCCGGTGACAGCGCGCGGTGACAGTGCGCGGTGGCATTGAGCGGTGGCGGTGCCACCACTGCGCTCGGTGACATTGCGCGGTGGCGGTGCCACCACTGCGCGCGGTGGCATTGCGCGGTGACAGTGCGCGGTGGCGGTGCCACCACTGCGCGCGGTGACATTGCGCGGTGGCGGTGCCACCACTGCGCGCCCCGCTCAGCCCAGCCCGGCCCGGCCCGCCCCGGCGCACCGCGCTTATTGTTTAGCGCGCTCTCGCATTTCTGACTTCTCGGGGCTTCATTAGGCGCTAATTACGCTCCCCGGCTGTCAGCTGAAAGGAGAGGAAACCGCGCCGTAATTAGCGGGAGGGGATGCGGGAGCCGGTAGATGTCTCCCGCTCTGCCTCGGAAATGCACACCGGCTTTACAAGCTCTGCCCTCGTTTTCCTCCGCGGCTGTTTACGCTCCCCTGTCTCGCTGACGTGGCCCCAATAGAGCCATTGCAGCCTCCTTCCCCAGCTTTCGGGCTCCCCGACCCTGCTCTTCCCCTTTAACAAGCGCATTCAGCTCCAGCATCCTCTTGGAATGTCCTTTCCATGGGCAGGTGCCGCTCCGCCCGGCTGCAACTCCGCGCGCCGGGGATGGATTTGGCACAGGATGGCAAGGATGGCAAATAGCGGGATGGGCCCCATGTGCCCAACATGAGTGTACACCGTGGCTAACAATTAACCTGCCAGAGGCTGCTTTGGCCACCAAGGAGACGTTTGGGCTCCTTTCCCCACGGCTGGTCCCGCCGTGTTCGTGCTGACCCTTGTCCATGTACATCCATAACCGTGAGGCTGCCACTGCCAGGCCACAGAGGCTGCTGCTTTCCATCAAGAGAAGAGATGTTTCACCGGTGTTGCAAAGTAACACCTAGAATTAGATTCTCAGTCACACTATTCATGGGCAACAGCTGAATTCACACTGCGACTTGCTACCTGGTCCCCTTTTTTCTGTCCCACCCACATTCCTCCCATGGGCTGTCCTGTGGGCCTCCAAAGCACATGTGGATGCTATATGCATCCATACATGGATGCTATATGCATCTTGCTCCGGCAGAGGATCTGACACAGCAGCAGCACCTGAGGGGGACCACCTTTAGAGCTCCTCTTATAGATAAAAAATGACTGGAAAAAGCTGTTCAGTCTACTGCTGCTATGGGGTTTTTTAAAATTCTTTCAGCCTTTGCCTGAAGGGATAGAAAACATCCATTCTTTTCCCTATTTTCCTAGGAGATTTTTTCCTTTCTTCCTTCTTTCTTCCTATTTTTTCCTAGAAGGAGCATAGGTGCATGGTCTGGTTTTGTAGATGTTTCACTTACTCCTGACCCCTGTTGGGACTGGCTAGAGAATTGGATGGGTAAAAGTGAGACAACTCATGGACTGGGATAAAGACAGTTTAACAGGGAAAGCAAAAGCTGTGCATGCAAGGAAGGCAAAATAAGGAGCTCTTCATTCAACACTTCCCATTGGAAATTGAGTCATCCCCAGGAAAGCAGGGTTCCGTCACATGTAATGGTTACTTGGGTAGATGAATGTCATCACTCCAAATGTCCCCCACACTCCTTCTCCCCTCTGCTTTAGGTGCCAACACTGACACCATTTGGTGTGGGATATCCCCTGGGTCAGGTGGGGTCAGCTGTCCCAGCTGTGTCCCCTCCCAGATCCTTGTGACCCCTTGTCTCCTCACTGGTGGGATGGAGTGAGGGGCAGAAAAGAGCTTAACTCAGTGCAAGCTCTGATCAGGAATAACAAAAACATTCCTGTGCTGCCAAGACTCTTTCAGCACTAACCCAAAATGCAGCCCCATACCAGCTACTATGAAGGCTGAGCTAACTCCCAGCCAAAATCAGCATAGTGTCCACTTTTCCTCCACATTTCCTTTTCCTCCACATGCAACCCAAGTAAAGATACATAAATCAAGGGAAAGAGATAAACTGCCTATTCCAGCTATTAGGTGAAACCTGAAAATGCTGAACAAAACAGTTTCAGACAGAAAGAAAAACCCTTGCATATTTATTAATGTATTCACTTTCCAAGGATTTTAAATGTCCCACCCATCAGTACCTGCATGAAAAAGAAACCCACAGAAACAAGAGTAAGTTGGCCACCATTGTCCCCTGCACTGGAAGTGTGGATGCTGGTGGAGGTGATTTTGGAGCAGGCTCCTCTGCACTGCATCCTGCACACCCTGTACCCACACACAGCTCTAAGAATGGTGAGCTCCAACACAACCTTTATTTCTCTCTGCTCCTGTCAATGGTGTAGCCTTAGGAAAGTGCTTTCAGGCCAGTCGTGATGGTTCAGGTGCCTTAACAGATCCCTTAAGTGTTTAAAATTGAGCTAATCCCCTGAAAACACAAACCCATCCAACTGATACAATTCCTCCCTCCCTAAAATTAGCCCAAACCCCTTGCTCTGGGCTATCCTGAGCCTTTCTAGGCATCCCCTTGGCAACACACCACAAAACCACCCAAGCAGAGAGTGCAAGCTAGAGGTCAGTGCATCTTGGCACTTTCATATCCCAAAGGAATTAATTTCAGAGCCAAGGGACACTGGGAAAAAAACCCCAAAAAAACAAAACAGCAACAACAACAACAAAAAAGCAACCTAAAACCACCACTCCAGTTTAGCTGGGGGCAAAAAAGCAGTGGTTGGCAGCACTGCGAGAGGCTGGCAAGATGCTGCTGTTTGGGAATCCCTGGCTCAGAGCCATTTGCCTTCCCACAGTGTGTGAGCAGGCAGAAATGCTCCTCCAAGCCCAAGTACACAGAGCAGCTAGCACAGCATTGCTGGGAAATATTTCATGACTTGTAGGAGTCAAGACTGAATGGATTTACATTTATTTAGATTTTTTTTCTGCCTTTTGATGTCTGCTTCCAACACCACTGACCTTTTAAAATTATTTCACTACTTACCGACTTTGTTTTCTGTGTGTTACCATTTTTACCTTCCAGATTCCTGCCTTTTGCCATCTAGGATGACCAGCATTCTCAGGCAGTTTTGTTTGAACACCAGGACATTTTGATGTTCCTGCAAACTTTTAAGAGCCAGCATTTCTGGCTACCTTAACTGCCAAATTCTGAGAAAACACAAAGTGCCTCAAGCTGAATCCTAAAAAAGCTTTTCCAATGCTCTAGCCTTGGTCTAAAGACTGGGGTATAAGATACTTGTGATTTAGTATTACAGCTTCTCTATATTTATGGCCTATTTCATATACCAGAGCTATTTAACTGGAAATGGTGTTGGAAATCAATGTACTCATTAGAAGTCAATACTAAGTGCTTTTGAAAATTCACTTTTTTTTTTGCATTTCTCCTAACTATCAATTTTGCTGTTGTTTTAAACCTGACTTCCCGAGGCCTTATTCATTAATAGATAAGCAGTCATAAGTAGATTATGAGCATACAGGAGGCTCATCTTCCACACTGGCATACCCAGTGCACTTCCCACCCAGAAATACATCTGATTTTTCAAGGAAGGCCATCTCCTTCAGCTCACAGAGTGTCTCTGGAAACAACACACTTTTGCTGTCTCAGTGGTGAGAATGTCAGAGCCCAAGAGGAGAGGAAGGAGCCAGTCCAAACCCCAGCTGGAAAACAACCTTACAAGTAGTTGTCCTCTACAGTACAGGCTGCAGTGCTCTGTACTGTCAGTGGGGAGGGTAAAGGGAATAAAACAGACAGGCTGAAACACGAAATTCTGGGGGAGCAGAAGGAGTGGCTGACTTTTGTAAAGGGATTTTTTCTTTTTTAATGATTACCCTACTTTTTGGGTGTGTACTGTCTGAGCAGTGCTAGTCACTCCCTTGTGTCACAGAAACAGGGATGCTGCAGCTCTGACTGGTCCCACATGGTCTGTCCCACACAGTCACTGCTAACTCAGGCCCCAGACCTTGCTGGTCATTGACAGCTCCTGTACGGCTGAGAGCGTATTAACCCACCACGCCCCATAAACATTCCCAGAGCTGGCAGGAGCAGACTCTGCTTGATCTGTGCTCCCCAAGTGGCACCATGGTGGCACCAGGTCCCCCAGTCTCTCGGGAGCAGTTCAGGTGCCATTTGAAGGACTTGCCTAGAACCGTGCAGGAATTTTAGTAGCAGTGGAGGGCTCCTGAAACAGTAGTGGCTGGCTTTTCTCTGGTGCTCCCTCAGGCCTCTCTTTAGATTTCAACAAAAACCTCTGTAATTCCTGATGCTACCAATGAAACAAAAGACTGAGGAGGGGACACCAATAATGCTTGCCTGAGTGGCCTTACAAGCCCTTTGCTGTACCCTTCCTGAGCTGGTGGTAGTTTAGTATTGCTCCAGCTCCTACCTGAACATGGTATAGTGCTCTTCTTATAAATGCTTGATCATGAGATGAGAAGCTCCTTGTCTGTCCTCAGTATGCAGGTTTAACTTGTTGCATCCCTAAAAATCAAATCTGCTTTTGTTTAAAAATAAAATCTCCAACTCGCTGTAGACATAGTAGCTGTCTGCAAAAGTATGAAATACTTGCAAATAACAGAAAAAAGCTCATTAATTCATGTATGGAAAAAAAGATTAATTAAGTTTCCTTTGAATAAAGCACTCTTGTCTATCCCTTAACTTTCATACAGAGAACATATATCAATATCTTGATCCCTAAATGTAATGCTCTGGGAAACTCTAAGTAGGAAAAACCAAGGTGGTGTCCTCGTGTAAATTTTTTTGTGCACTAAAATACAGTGGTCGCCACTGGTGCCCACTATAATATTTTTATATGTAGAAAGTGGCAGGCTATGACACTTTTTATATATGCATATATAAAAGTGACAAGCAGAGGAATAGGATGCCTGAAGGCGTAAGATATGAGTGTCATAGGCCACAATCCTTTTATTTTTATTGTTTTTATCTCAGTGGGAAAAGTTAGTTTAAAAATACAATACAAATGTTCTCTTAAGGCCGGAACACGCAGAGAAACCTTTCTGCTTTCACATCCAGGTATTTAGCACTGCTGCTCTCTGCTTGTTAGCATTTCATGGGGAGTTATGGTGAGCTGTGGGACTGGTTCTGGCTGCTGGGGCCACATGTGCCTGCTCTATGGCTCAAGCAGCACAGGCAGGAGGGAGGTCACAAGAACCTGCCAGGTAAAGCTTCACAATATTTGGGAGCTGGCTGGAATGCTGTTTATAACTTTGTAGTTTTTGTTCCTTGGCATCTTTTAAAACTTTGGAAGGAATGAAGAAATAGAGGAGGTAAAAGGAGGCGATACACCGAGGGATGCAGAAGCAACACCAGCTGTCCTTCTTGTCCAGAGCATTATCTCTTGCAGCAGCAGCGTTGGAGGCTTTGGGAGAATGAATGGAAATGCCTCACACAGGGAAAGCTGCTGTACAAGCTCACCACCCACCTTCAAAGACAGCCATATTCCCAGCCACCTTGAATCCAGCATGTGCCCATGGCTGGTGTGGTTGTTGCCGTTTCTGTGGTAGTCCTGTATCCAGAAGGCCTTTGCTCCTGTTCGTTTCAGAGCTTGCAAGTGACTGTGACTGTGGCTAAATAATTTATGTTGGAAGAGACTTCTCAGATCAAGCCCAACCACAAACCTAATACTGCCAAGCCCACCACTAAACCTCGTCCCTTGGTGCCACATCTACACCACCTTATAAATATCTGCAGGGCTGGTGGCCACACCACTTCCCTGGGCAGCCCGTCAGTGTGCTGCAACACACTTCCCTGGTGTGGCACTGAGGGACTGCCGTGTGCTGTCAGGGCTCCCTGCCACGGGGAGAAGGAGGCATTTCCAGATGTAGAGCTAGTGAGCTTTGTCAGATTTGTCCTTTGGACCTGGAAATTATATCTGCATGGAAGTTGAGTATTGCAAGCCAGAGGCAAAGGGGTTTAGGTGAGGGGAGACATCCCAGGGGTCCCACAGCACAGCTGCAGACATTTTACTGATGTTTCTGGGATGTGCTGGACTTGCCTTTGTATCTTGTGCATGCATTTCCTTGTCTGGGATACCCTAGTTAGAAATATGGGAGGTCTGCATGTGTTCCTGTCTGAGAGCATGGAAATAAATATCCCTTTACACTCTTACTCAAATTGAAATGGTTTCCAGCCACCCTCAAATGCTGTGTGCTGCAGCTCCACATCCCACCTTAGACAGCAGCTCATGACCTGCATCAGTGCATCCCCTGTCTGCCAGGACCCTGCTCTCGAGCCCAGCCTGGGACAGGTTCTGCTGGGTGGGAAAAGCCAGGTCAATGAAGGAAAGAAATGGCTGGGGGACAAACAAGGAAAGAAACTCTGGAAGATCTGCAAGGAGCATTCAGTTCCTCTGACATCTGTCACTGTAAGTGCTGGATTTACACCTTGAAATTTGTTTGGGGGAAAAAAGTTAGGGAGCAATAAAGTAATAACCTGAGCAGAAAAAGAATTGTTATCAGAAAATTATTGGTAGTGCTGCCCTTAAAATAAATATCACAGCTATTCCTGTGCTTTACAGTGTCACTTCTAACTCTAAAAGTGTGTAAATCTAATGGAGTAGCTATTCATAGAAGTTCAGCTTGAGTAATAAAAGTAACAATTTTCTGTAATGATATTTTATAGATTTGAATAAGATGCATAAAATATTTTTGCTTTTACAGCATATGTAAAGAGAGTAAGTATACCATGCCCATAAAACTGGGATTACTTTTAAATTCTTAAAATATTTCTAGAACAAAGTAAATAATACTAATACTTTTTTCCTGAAAGACTGGTGAAAGACTTTGTGGCAAACTTTTCAAATATTTTATATGAAAACAATTCTCCTGCAGCTTCAGAGAAGACATAACACACTTACCTCTCATCTTTTAATAAAGGAAATTCACAGGCGCTTTCCCCTTCCTATTGCATATCCTTCCCTCTGAGCCCTTCTGCCCACTTCTTTGCCAGTGTGAGTGTGTTACACGTGAAGAGAAGTTGGGATTTTATCCCCTGTGGTGTAGTTTTCAAATGCCAACTGAACGTTGCAAAAAAAAAGAGATATTTCATGTGGAGGAGGAGGGAAAACACAAATCTGAAAGGTAGGAGGCCTGAACTTGTGATTTACTTTGTACTGAGTCTGGGGGGAAAAATACCAGGTTTTGATGTGGTACTGTGAATTGTACAGGAAGGTAGTTGAGATCAGAGCTTACCCCTCAGACCCGATAGTCCATCAGAGCAGGGCAGTGCTCGATGCCACCCTCCAGGGCAGAGGGACAGCGCTGGGTGTCACCATCCTGCATCCTCCAGGATCCAGCCTGGCATGGCACCTGGGTCCCCGCTGTGGCAGTGTCCCAAGGCAGGTCTGCTACGTTCAGTGGTGGGGCCATGGGGCACCACTGTGGGCAGTGTCTGGTCAAGCCACACGTCTGGCAGGGTGGGACACTGGGAAGATGGGGTTTGCAGAGTGAGGGTGCCCATGCAAGGGGAATGGGTGGGCAGCTCACTGCTTGACAGGGGAGTCACCCCCAGCACAGAGCTGAAAGTGTAACCTGTAATCCTGGGAAAATGCAAAGCTTAGTTAATGCAAATATCTAGTTTGAAAAGCCTTATGAAAGAGACCAGAAAATGTGTGGCATGCATGTGATTATTTCTAAACCTGTTTCTATTGGGCTTCTCTCAATAAAATATGTTTCCAAATTGCTTTGTCTAAATGTGATTTGGGCTACCTTCAGTGAAAAGCCCAGGAGTGCAATTTGCTTAAGTGGTTAAAATAAGCCACAAAAGGATGGCCCCGTGTGGGGCTGCAGCCTCATGGCCTGGGTTGGCGCTGGCTCCCAGGTCCTGCCTGGCACACTGGTGCACAGCCAGCCACATTCTCTGCAGCTCCAGCCTCTCCACAGGGAACCAGGTCCTGTGTGCTTTCAATCACTGCCCAGCAGGAGCTGAACAAGGCAGCCAGCAGGCTTGGCCTCACCACCCACCAGTGCCTACCCCAACAGCCTCTCTGCTGCCTCGATTTGCCCATTCCCTGCCCAGTCACTGCCTGTGGAGCCAGCAGCTCCGGGCATGGCTTGGAATGGCACCCAGCTACTTGGAAACATCCTCGCAGGTAACACACCTGTTACCATCCAGAACATGGAATTGTGTGTTGGCTGCTGCCCTGCTCCAACATCTCTGCGTGCACACTGCTGGGTGTGCCAGCAGGAACACACAAACACCCCTGCAGGCTCACACACACACAGACAGAGACACACACACACTCACACTCTCTCTCTCTCTTTTTCAGATCCATCTGTTTCCTTTAAGTCCTTGTAGAGCACATTTAAAAAGGAGACTTAAGCAAAATTAACATGTATATCTTTTCATTCATGTGCTACCACTAGAGATGGTGTGCAGCTATGTCCACTTGCACACATCCACGCATCCAAAGTAAATCTTTGGGTGCACAGCACATGGTACAGCCATAAATACTTCTATCTATGGGAAAATGAAACCCAATATGACTTGACACAGAAAGTTTACACATATTTCTGTTGACTTGTCAATGTATCTGCATCTATAGCTTGGCTCCTAAGCTCAGGAGGAGTTGCTATCACTTCACCTTCATGTAAGCACAAAATACAGAGTCCTTCCTGCTGGATGTGTCTATACATGTGGTCAGATCATTATACAACAAAAGCTATTATTTTTGAAGGCTTTTTGAATAGGAGAACCTATTAAAACCCTATCTATACCTATTCAAAGACTGCTGGAGTATATCAGCAGTGGGCTTGCAACAGAAAATAACAATAAGCAAACCATCTTTTGGGTTAAGCACCAGGTCATATTTTTGGGGTAAATTGTGAACACTAAATACTGGGCAAGCTGCTGTGCTGTGACAGAGGCTTCAGTTTAGAGTTGGTGTTATTGAGGACTTCACAGCTTACATATTGGCTAGGTTTGATTTTTAATTTTATTTTTTATTTGACAGTTGGCATATTTCTAAAAAGTCAGTGCACATTTTTGAAATTTCATTGCACATCCATGCATCATTACCTGTTTTCTTAGAGCTCGAGGGAGACGATATTGTTGGGGGCTTTCTCTCGTGTGGGGAGGCGAGGCAACGAGGCGTAACACAAGTGAAGGATGGCCTTTGGGAGAGCAGCATTGCTTTTCTGAAGCACAAGTCTTTGGTCCAACTGAAAGTTCAAAACAAAGGAGAATCTCTGTCTCTCTCCTTCTTTCCAGCTGTACCTTGGTAATGAAAAGAAAACAGCAAGGAAAGAGGGGAAAAAAGCTACCAAAAAAAAAAAAAGTTAAAAAAAAAAAAGTAGAAGCTTACTATTTTTAAAACCTGGTCCAAAGTTGAAGATTCTGCTGAATTGAAGCAAATGCTCTTCAGAAATGCCTGACTGCAGAGCCAGGCTGAAATGTTCCAGGAAAACAAGATAGAGGAATATTTTTACCAGTAAATACTGGAGTTAAATGAGACTGGCTCATCTCAAAGAAAATGATGGACAAATGCTGCAGGGCATGCTGAAGAAAATAAAATGCTTATTCTTTTTCCCAAACCCATTTGGCTAGGGACCATTTTGTGAACGGATGGCAGTTCTCTGAGGTTTTTCCTTTGCCCTTGTTCTTTCTTCTTTTCAATAGCAAACCAAAAACATGTTAGTGTCTCTGTTGATGGTTATTTCTTGCACTGAGAACTGCAGATCTGGACGACAGCAGCTTTTCTCTTGAAGGCTGAGCTTTATTATGTCAAGGAGTGAAGATAGTACCAAGCTTAAAGGTTACACTTGAACCTTCATCAATGGTGGACTTTAAAAGTTCATCAGTGACTGGGCCTATGGGGAGACAGGGGAAAGCCCACTAAGCTGGGACCTGCAGGCAACTCTCGCAATTCCTTCTCCCAAGGCAGCTATTCCTGAAAACTGGTTCTAATTTAGTTGATATTTTACAGTATTCTTTCTCTTTAGGCAAGACTGAGTTAGGTGTGGGAGGTCTGGGTACAGGTTCAGACTCTAAACCAGGGTGGAGTTTTGATGGGGCAGGGGAGTGTCATGGTAGCCAGCTTTTCTCTAACCTATTTTCTTGTTCTGTGGTCTGGCTCCACATCCCCTACTCCTGACAAGGACAAAAGGCACAGTGATAGAAGATAAAACACATCCTGCAGTATTTTACATCTGGGAAATACTTTTGCCACATTCTTCTGAGTTCTCCAGACATCAGGAAAGCTTAGCATGCCTTTTTATTTTTTTTTTTCCCTTTTGTACATCTGGGCTGAGAAGACACCATTAACCCTTTGAGATCTCCCCTTGCTGCCAATCAAGGGGAAAACAAACGACTCCTTCCCACCTGCTCCTGGGTCCAGGTGTTTCCGCTTGTGAGTCGCCGGCAGAAAGCGGAGCAGGCATCAGCCAGGGCGGTTCTCACCTGCTCCTCGCGGCTTTCCCGAGGACATGGCAGACAGGTGGCAGATGCCAGCAGCTCCAAAGCTGCTGCTGTTCCCTGCTGAGGGAGGCTCAGGGCTCCACGTGCCGCTGCCGGCGTGAAGGTTAGCGCCAAGCCGCGAGGGCCCGATGGCATCTGGCTCTCGTGCGCGCACATCTGTCCTGCCAGCCTCCCGTTTGCCTGCCGGTGCCAGGAGCAGCCGCCCTGCCGTGCCCGCGCTCCCCGGGGCACGGAGGTGCTGCAGGAGCTGTGTCGCGCACACGCCGAAAGCCATTAATTAAATTAGAGCTCTCCAACAGGGCTGGCGAAGCAGCTGTGTCATCAATCATCGCGCCGCGGGCTGACACGCGCGCAGCATCGCATGGAGGGATATTTCTTCCTTCTAAAGGCAGCTGAGGGCTCTAACCAGGGGTCCTGTGCAGGGAGGTGGGGACCAGAGACCCCCCTCATGGACCCCCACCAGCAGCACTGACAGCGTGCTATGAAATGGAGATTGGTGGATCCCAAGCACGTGCAGAAAAAGCAAATTCCTGTTATTTACGGACTCTGGGCCACCCAATGAGGAACTTCCCACCTGCCCCCAAAGAACTGGCTTTTAGACAGTTAATCAAATGAGAACGGCCAGGGGTGGTCACTGCACCCTTTGCAAATAGCAGTCCAGACACAAAAGCAAATAAATTGTGTCAGCATGACAAGAGAAAATGGAATCTAAACTTGCTAAACAGCCAACATATACTGGCTTTTATTGATATATGTATACACACACACACACACAGAGACACACATACACATGCACACACACCCATGTATGTTCTTCTGTCTCAGACCAAAGAAAGAACTCCTGCAGGCTTCAATTTGGAATCCATTTATAACACCAATTTTTTTATAACCCCCTTTTCCTGCCCCATACTTATGGGGAGAAACAGCCCTGCAATATAAATATTCCCCATGACAGCTTTTCCACATCCACCTCTCAGAATGCTACCTATAGAGGAAAGACAAAGCTTCAGCAATTTTATTCAGGCCTGTTTCACAGTGTAGGTCATCTCAGCAGAGTGTGGAAACAATAGCACGTGCCAATCTCACAGCACAAATACTGACCCACGAATAATGAACGCTCCTAGCAACCGTGTACAGAAACAGCAAAACTTTTAACAAATTTTTGTAAAAAACAATAATAAAAATAATTAGTTTTGCCCCAGTGAATGTGTCCTGCATGTAGATTATCTGCAAAGAGAAAATTGTTAGATAAATTATTTGTATTGAGTAATTTGATCGGCTCTCCTTGGAAGCCTAATGAATAGATTATTTTCTGCAACAGCTGCTGTTCAAACTCTCAAGCTTGAGCCCACGTGGTCTGGCTGTTCAAAGGGAATTACTGTGCTGGCTTTTTTAAAGTAACTTTTAAAAAAGCATAACTAGGCACAAGCTATTTGTTGACAGGGAGGAAAGATGGACAGGAGAAGATTTAAGCAGGTGGTAAAATTATTGTGAAGGCCTGAAAATGATTAGCAGAAAGGGTAATTGTGTGAAGCTGCAAATAACTCACCTGTCACTGGGACTGTGAGAGACCAAACCTTCATGGCTGTAATTCAGACACATCATCTGCATTTCATGTATGATGCTGTGAGAGGAAATGCCTCCCAGGTGGGCTGTGAGGCTGGATGGCCCCAGAAACTCTGCTGCTGGGTGGGCTATGGCCATGTAGGCACCCTGCTCTGGGGATACTCCTCTCTGGTTGCCTATTCATTTATACAAGGCCAAACACAACAGGCAGACATGTGCCAGTGGAGGAGTCTAGGAAAAGTAAAAGATCTTGGAATGGCTTTTAGGGGTGTTTGGAAAGGGTTAAATGCATTCCTCACTTGTGCAGCAATTTGCCAGGCATGACATTTATTCCATGCTCTGCATTTGTCCAGAGGGAGCCAGATTTCCTTCTGCATTTGTTAGTGCATACTTGTCTGCAGTAGGTAAAGGCTGACCTGAACCTCTTATATGGTTGATATTTGCTTGTGCTTTCCTCTGACTGGGTCTAAGCAGGGTACAGTGTGATCTGCCAACCATAAAACCTGAATTCTTCCACCGGTGGAGTGAAATAAAGGCAGAGCTCGGTGTGCCTCCCTTGCTCCTTTGCCCTGTCCTTGTGTTGCCTGTGTCTGCCTTGCCCCATTCCTTTGGGGCACTTTGCTGGTATCACCTTTCAGTTCAGCACTCAGCTTCCACACACTGCATCTTTTTACACTGCATCTTGAAAAGTTAGACTGGAGTTTATTTCATTGTTCTATGAATAATCTATTCAGAAACTCAGTGTTTTGCTCTTTTTTTCCCTCTTCTTGCCAACATAATCAAGAGGAGACTTGTTAGACATTATGTTAACAATGTTAAGTATGGAGCACATGTTGAGGTGAAGCAAATGGTGCCTCAGGTAGGATTTGGCTGTGAGTTGTCTTTGCCTTGTGTTCTGTAGAAGTATATTTAAGCATGCTGCTGCAATTGAAGACACTGAGGGTGGATGCACGCAGGCATGCATGGTTAAGGGGAAGAAATCTACACTGAAAGCCAGGGGAAGCAGCCAAGGACACATTTTACAATGAAGGATTTGCTGGCTAGCTCTCTGAGAGGTGCTCAGCGCTGTGAGGACCAGCTTGGTCAGGATGCTTCAGCACTGAGCCCAAGGCGGATGCTGCCCCTTTGCCAGGCCATCTCAATTTCTGCAGGTGGTTGAAGGAGCTGGCGGGGTTAGGAGTGCAGAGAGGGAGCCTGTTGGAACAATGAAGTCCTCCCCCGTGTCCCAGGTTGTAATCCTGGACTGTGGTGTCACCTTTCTTTTGGGAGAGAGGCCAGGTTCTTGGCACTGTGCAAACAGAGGTGAACACGCCACCCTTGTGCCTGCTGCTGGTGAGTGCTGGCTCTGACCTCTCGTGGCTCAGTCTGCTTAGATAATAACTGCTATTCTGTGGGACGTGACATGTCCATCCCTCTTCTCACCTGCCTTGTGGGCACAATCCCCCAGACAGCTGCCAAATGGAGCTTACATGTATTTTGCTTTTGTGGCTTCCTGTATTGTTTGGGCTGAGCTGCAGGGAAAGCCGTGTGTTTACCAACTAACTGGCTGCAAAGTGAAACCCTGTAATTTCAGGGGCAGAATCTACTTTGTTTCTCATGAAGGTAATTTGGCATTTTGCAGGAGTGTACAGAATAGTTCATGTTTCATCTGAATTAATGAAGCGTGCCCATTGATTTCATGTATATTTCTACTGAAAGCTTTCTTAATTATGAAAAACCCTAAATCTTTCATTTTTCTAAAAAGACATGAATGCTAAGGGGTTTTTATGATGAATTTTGAGAACCTTAATCTCAAGAAAAATGCAGTTTTTGCTGTCACTTGCAATTGTCTTCCTGCCAGTATCAGTGAGTGCATTTTGGTTGAGCACCGCCTAACATTAGCAGCCAAGGCTCTCCAAGGTCAGTGAGGAGCACAAGTCCTGCCCTACCTTCCCATTACATTATTTCCAGAAATAATCTTTTTGGAAAAAAAACCTCCCATCCCATTTTTTTGGTGCTCCTTCTATTAAGTTGCTGCAGAAAGATAGAGAGGAAGGGCTTTGTGGCCAGCAAACCACCGAGTCTCGCCACCACCACACCAGTCTGTGTAGGTTAACCACGAGCCACAACACAGAAAATACTGCAGCAGTGGCTTGGCTTTTTAACGAGGCCAATACAAGCTCAGAAACCATCCTTAAAGACGCTCCATGCTCAGATGGCTCTTCTGTGACATGCAGGGATAGGTAAACCTTAAGGCTGAAGGCGCAGGGGCTTAAAATTCGGAGCAGGGGCAGCATTGTGTCACTTGAGAGCAGATGTTGCCACAGGTAGAGTGGTCCTTGTCACCACCAGCAGTTGATGTATCCAGCCATGAAAAGGTGAGCTTTTGGGCAGTAGGTTAGGGCAGGAAGCTGTAATCAATGTCAGGTGGCATCCATGGTTCCTGTTTGAAATGAAACAGGTGGATGAGGTGCCCCCACAGATGGTGTATTTAAATGGGTATTCATAAACAGGCTTTAACATGGATTTTGGAGCTACTGTCCCTATTTGCTATCCACTAATACCTGCCCTCCAACTGACTGCAAGTGTAATGTGCAGAGTTTGAGATTCACATGACTGAGTCACCAGTTGTGGGTTGAAACAATATTCAGATCCAGAGGTCATTTATCCAGAATGAACACCTGGATATTAAAGCATCATATGCATGTTACATTTATCATCACTGTTGGCGCATGTGTGTGACACATCATAATAGCAAAAGCAGGTTGTAACAGCAGGTGGCACCTGGCATACTCTGTCACATCACTCACTTTTTGTTTTTTCTCTGCATTTGGATTGATAGATATATTTTCTAGACAATTGGTGCACTCTTTTTCAGAGAGGAAGCAATTTTTGTAATACCTTTCCTAGCCTGGTCTCTCTACAGTTCCCCTTTCTGTCTGGGATGATTAAGATTCATGTTTCCTTCTTCCATAAGTGCTTTCTAAGGTCCCTATTTACACATGATACAAGATCAATGGGCTAATAATTAAGGCAGTGTTGTGATGCTATTTCAGGTCTGTTGCCTATTTATTTGAAGCAGCTGTCTACCAATGTGGGATGCATGGCACAGAGGTTGCCGTGGTTAGAAACCATGTTTACTGATTGCTCAGTAAATAGTTACACACCTTTCTGTGCAAATGCCAGACAGCACACCAGAATTTCCTTGAGCAGTTTCACTTAGGCACAAGCCTTCTCCCCAATTCCTGTGACTGCACTGATCTTGTTTGCTTGCACACACCTTTATGGAGTGAGGCGAGAAGAGAAGGAAATGTGCCACCAAGAAAGGACTGAGTTTGTGTTTAGCCCAGAGAGATGAGGACTGAGAGGAGGTGTGAAGCCAATCGCTGCAGAGATGAAAGGCCACCGCAAGGTAGCTGGGAATAATCTCCTCCTCTCTGGTGGCTGGCAAAGGAGCACCGGTCTTCAATCGCTGCCAGGAAGAATCGAGTTAGGCGTCAAGGAGAGACTTTGTAATGGTAATGATGGTGAGGCAGCAGCCTTCAGAGGCTGTCAAATCTTCATTGCTGAAGATCTTGAAGAGCAGATTAGATCTAGCTTTGGCAGGAATGATATACTGTAACTAATCCAACCTTAAATCAAGGAAATGGGCTGGATGACCTCTTGAAGTACTTTGTAGCCCATAAGTCTCTTTATGCCATTAAAACTTGGAGGCAGATTCTGATTAAACAGTGGTATACACCAAAAGCTGGAGCAGCTGCTGTTCCTTCCACTCCTAACATGGTGAGAGGACCTAGCAGGGCTCTGTGAGAAGCAGGTTGCTCTGAAGGAGGGTGGTACTAATGTGCCTGTGCTATGCAAGTCTCAGCTTGGCTCTTCAGAGGTGGCCATAAAGTCAGCAAGGAATGGCTCGGCTTTCCCAAAATTGTATCCAAGTGTCCACTGGAAAATCCCTCTCCTGTCACCTACAGCAAGTCTACACTTCTTTGCAGAGCACTGGGTGCCTGGCCAGGGCCAGCAGCATACTCATATCCTTGTCCTCCCCAGGAGAATGCAGGTGCCCTGCATCCTGCTTTGTGTTCCCCTGTCCTGCATATCTCATCAAGGAGCAGGGAGAGTCTGGTCCTTAGCACGGCCATTCTTTGTTTCCATGAACCCATGGAATAATTTATTTAAAAATGTAAAAATGTTAGCATGAAAAAAGGTGTCTTTTTCCCCACTTTCTTCCAAATGACATACGCTTCCATTTTCAGACGTGTCTTATTTGCGTTTGGTTCTCCAGATGTAGAACAGACCCATGGGGTCAGGCAGTACAGGTTTTCTATTTTTCACATCACTGCACCCACAGAAGGACAGAATTCGGTATCACTCACATTATGTGGGGGAAGAGCCTTCTTATTCACACTGTTTCCAAGAATGTAGACTTTTCTTGCAGGAATACTAAGAAACCCCTCTCATTTTCTGCTGCAAAGAGCTGCTGCAAGCTGGGGTAAAGCTGCCGACTGTGAATGGACACACTTCCCCACAACATGTTCTTCTCTTTAAAATGGGAAAGCTGTGAAAAGCAAAAGTAACCAGTCAAGATTGCACACTGTAAAATGAATTAGCAGATAGCTGACTTCTTGAAATGGAAAGGGCTTGCTTTTCACAGGGCCTGGATTTACTTATCTGCCATGCAAGTACTTGCATAATAATAGCCAATCTGCATATGATAAATGAATAAAATGCATCTAAGTGTTGAGGGTGCAAAGAAAAACACTAAGCATTAGATATTTGGCTCTCTTTTATTTATCTCAATTAAAAACACCAGTGGAGGATCTGTGAGAAAATTAGTAACACTTACTGGAAGAGAAGCTTTTGCATGTGTGATGGCTTCCCAGATCCTTCCTACGGCAGCCACATTCTAGCCATACATTTCCTGAAATGAGAGCCTGTCCTGTTCCCAGCGCTTTGCAGAGCTGGCTTTATATGCAGTCACCTTCCTTTCAAAATAACAATCCAAAGCTTACAGAGCTGCAAATAAAACAGCAACCTGTGTAAGCCAGCATAGAAATTTTTCCTGAGTCCACAGATGATCAAAATGATATTGCTGGAGAGCATTATTTAAGCTCTTTCCTGTCAGCAGTTACTGTAATGCTCAGTAGCTGAGCTGTGGTGTAAAACAGTTTGGGCAGATGTGTGGGCCATGGCACCCATGAGCTCATTTGTGTGGCATGGGGAGGAGGGCAGCAGGGCAGCCAGGCGAGGCTGGGGAAAAATCCATGCCCATTCCTATCTCTGTGCTTCCCGGCTTCCCACAGCAAAAGATTTTGATATTGCAGTCAGTGCTGGGCTACCAGATCTGACATCTCAGCTGGCTGTTTTTGCAGTTGCACTGATTATGGCAGTAACTAGAGGCTTGTGGTTGGTTATGTCCCTTGTTTTTCCTAAGTCTCTGTTGGGTTTTGGATCTTTTTTTAAGTCCTTGCTGCAAAGTGTGGCTGAGCTGCTCTGTGCATCGCAGCCACGCAGCTTGGATAGATCCATCTCTAACACTACAGCCACTGCAGGGAAAGCTGAGCAGGAAAACACTGGGTCTTTGTTTCTGTCGTGGTGAGAGCCTCACCACCAGCTGGCTGCCCATTTCTAATCAAGCAGTAGACATGACAGCATGACATTTTTTGCCTTACTTAACTCCAGTTCTCATTCCACTCTGAAAACACCTCAAAATGTGGATTATTCATACACTGATCTTGAAAGATGAAGCAATAATTATGTAAACTTCACATCAGCTACACATGGTGTTGATTTTATAGCAAAACAAAAGCAGAAAGGACGTGGTTGTTTTGTGCGATTCTTTTCCCTCATGTCACTAGCCAATATCCCGGTTGGCCTGATAGTCCTAACTGAAGATGCTGTTTTGTTTTGAGAGGCTACGAAATTCAGCCACTGAAGATCACAGACTAGAAAGAAGAGCTGATAGAGGCAAGTGAAGGACAGAGAAGAAAGTCTTAGCAATTAACTCTTTTAAATATGGTACCTGAAAAAGCTGTGCTCTCCCAGTCAGGGAACTGACAAACCAGGTGAGCTATGGGCCCAAGGAAAAACAGTTCAATATTTAATATCAAATACTTGAAGTAGTAAATGAATAGCTTACCAGCAACTCAGTCTGGAATATGTTTGCATTGCTTTATAGATAATTTTGAACTGTGGATGTATTAATGGAAGTTTTGATCTGTTTCAGGACAACTTACAAGCAGGCAAAAAGACTAAATTCAACAAATTGATTCTTCACTGCAAATAGTCCAACCAGAACTAGTTATTCAAGATAAGGTTTTGAGCATTTCTCATTTCTGACTCAAGCAAATGTGCTAGTGCACTATCACATTGTTTATCACCAGAAAGTTTGACTTCATAAATATTGAATCATAAAATTGGGATTGCATAAAATCTTATGCATGTACAAAAAAAGAGTCATGCATCACCTGGACCCCTCCTTTACTGCTCTTTCCGGGTGCCACATTCTTCCTTGAAAAGGGGACAAGACTAGGTGAGCTCATCATAATTGAAACTATAACCCATTCCACCTGGGCTTCTTGCCAATGAGGCAAATGCTGACATTCATTGTGTGTCCCTTGCTTTCATGCCATGACAAAATTATTTTTTCAAATTATGATTACTTTGAGAAGACTGGGGGGTTGGATTTTTGCCCTACATGCACACTGAACCCTGCTGTATCACTGCTGGCACCGAAGTGGTAATAGATTAACCAAATGCTTATTCTGGGTTCATTGTCTCACAAGTCTGTAAGGACAGATGGGTTTTGCAGAAGGGGTTCCATGTGTGGTGTCACTTGCCTAGTCTGTGGTGACTTGCACCACACTGAACCCATTGTATTTTTCTGCTCAGCAGGCAGCTTTGCCTTGAAGCTTTAAGGAGTAAGATCATTTATTGGAGAGCAGTTGAGCACTATTTGCTTGAGCTGAAAGCCTGGTTTGGGGAAATGTAGCTGGTTTGGTCAAAGTGTGAAGAATTGTTCTTGCCAGTAATGTCCTTCCCTGAAGTGGAGAGAAATGAGCATTTAGAGCCTGAAGGGGACAAAAGGTGCAGCCACTGAAGCCATGTATTTGTGTATCTAGGAGAGTCACAAAGTCACAGATTCAGCTTCCAAGTTTAGGAATCAAAACATGGATGGTATGTCCATGACACATCCTTTTTTATCGTATGATGTCAAAATTTCAAACTCCTTCAGACAATTTCAGCTTGATGGCAACATACTGTGTGACTTCTGTTGAACTGGATTTTAGTCAAGGAACATTATGTTTAGATAGAACACTGACAATAATTGTCTTGGCTGAGTTAGTAGTTACATATAAATGCATTCTCTCATGCTCCTGTAATATTTGCATGTCTCTGTTTGCACTGCTGGCTGCGTTCAGAGAGACCTTCAGGCTGCAGTATTGTGGGAAGGAATAGACCAGCCAGCTCTGACTCAAAGGTCAAGCTTAAGTCATGAAGGACTATGATTTTCACTAACATTTATCCCACTTGCTGTTCCCTTTTGGAAGGCCGTGCCCAGAACCAGACCTGCTGATGTTCTGTGGGCCTGCTCTCAGCCCCAGCATCAGTTTTGAGAACAGTTCACCTCCCTACAGAATTGTCACTTTGTGTTGCTTTGGTTTTTTTTCCCCTAGGCTCTCCAAACGTACTAAAGTGTCATTAAGAAAAATGGCAAACATTTCTTCTTTTCTCACATCTGTCAAAACTTCAAAATCTACTTTCATGACATTTCACATAGCATTTTTTACATACCACTCAAAGGACATGGAATCCTAATGAGCCTTGCTTCCATCATTTTCATCTGCCACGTTCTGCTGTCCCGGTATAATAAATTAACAAAAGCAGGGGGGTTACTTAACAAGTGACATAAACAGTTGTGGAGTGGAAAGAGAGGGAAAGACAATTAGGCTGGTACCCACACAGGGTTTGAAGACACTTTTTGAAGGAAGTAACTATACATTCGTACCAGGAGGGCAGCGTCCTGAGCCCCTGAGCAGTGTTTTCTCAACCCACTACCAAGGAGGCTGAGTTGCTCAATAGTAGAAAACCTATGTAAGACTGAGGAGAAGCTTTGCATTTCCAGTGTTAGGAATTGAAAGGGGACTTTATTTTTCATCATTAATTTAAAAAATATTTTGTTGTTTCTGCAGTTATAGACTTAGCTTGCAAATGCTAACTGATGCACTTGCTTTCAGTATTTGTAAATGTGTTAATGGCAGAGTGAGGGCACTGCTTTTTCACATCAAACACAAAAGGAAAAATATACCAAAATTAGCTTAAGTGCCTCCTTTATGGAGGAAAAAAAAAAGTGGACAGTAATTTTTTTGAATTCAAGGCTACAAAGTCAGTAGCACTGGCAGCTCAAGTTCTTCCCTGTTAACCACTACAATGCAACAAATAGGTCACCTCCTCCCCCATCTTTTGGATTGGGGAAGGACATCTTCAGGTGGACTGGCTGACCTGAAATAGCCTGGATAACAGCAATGTAGTTAACAAGATTCTGAGCAAATCTCTATCAGTTTGTTAAAAGGCACCCATGAGCAAAAGACTGACTTTCAATATGAGGCTCTCCTAGCAGCATCCTGAAAGCACTCGGGAATTATGTGGGACTTCTGTTGCCAGGAATTTTATCTTGGTTACAGGATACCAGCAGCTATAGTTGTAGGATGGTTGTGTTTCCGTCTTCAGGATACTAACTAGTCTGTTTGGATACAGACTGCATTGTTAATTTTGCAGAAAACTGGAACTCACTGTTGGTACGACCCAAATTAACAGAAATAAACTGATAGTGTTTGGATTCAGGATAGAACACACAATCACTGGAATGCCCAAGGAATGACCTTTAGTTGCTGGTCAATTGTGTAGTGTTTCTGATTTAAACCAGAAGTACTACCAGAAAAAATCAGAACTACCACTACTGTCCATGCTACCAAACCAGCCAGTAAAGAAGACTACATCTTTTTAGGTCCTTGTAAACTTGTTTCAGTTTTAACCTGGTGTGTCAGGACCTGTACACACACACACACACACACACACTTCTGTACACTCATTTGTTATAGTTCTAATGCACCATGTCCACTGGATCAGTGCAATGTGCTGGGTGGCACCATGGCACTTCCCCTTTGTGCTCCTTCACAGCAGGGCAGGAGGCCATCACCTCCAGGTGACTTCCAGCCTTGTGGGACTGCTGCTGCCTCACAGTCCCTGCCTGAACCACCACAGCCATTGTACGTGGCCTCACAGGTCTGCTTTATATGAGACCTGCAGCCTTCTTCCTGCCTGAGATGTGATACATAGACCAAATTACCTTACACTGCCTACCTGAAGCCAAAGTTCAGCTTTTTCCCGCAGCATCAGCCAGCGGGAAGCCTGGATAATAGTTTGACATGGTAGGTGTCAGCACAGAGGAATGAGCTTCTGCCTCAGTACAGAGCCTTATACAGGTTTTCTAATATATTTTCAGAAAGTTTCCAGATGAAGCAGATATGGCAAAAACTGATGAAAATTTGATTTCACTTGCAGCAGGGGAACAGGAAGAGTAAGACGGGTTAATGTGCTTCAGAGAAGAAGATCGTCCAGGAGGAATGCTGACGGGTAGTCACCTGCCCTACTTTTACCTTTCATGTTGGATGCTATCTTTTACTAGATTGCCAAAATCTTCATTCATGAAAATAGGCACTTCAGAGCACTCAGACTTCAGCAAATCAGTGTGTATTTGGGGAGCCTAAACCTGAACTAAGAAGAATAATTTTGTGCTTTTCATACCACTGGCAAAATGTAAATTTCATTGGTGCAACGTTCACTCATTATCACTGAATCAAAGAGCAGTCTCAGTTCCTGCTGGCATCCCATTTAGCAGAAAAATAAAAGTCTCTTCTGTTGCAGACATACATTGCTGTGTGAATGGATGATGCTGCCTCAATCTTCATGTCTCACGTTCGTGTTGATTAGCTGCCCTATTTTAGGACTGTTTGCATTATGCAATAGGCTAGTAAAATCATTAGTGTGCAAATAAAAGTAGGTCTTTACCTTAAGAATTAAACCCGTAAAACACGTGATTAAAACGACAGAGGTTTATAGGAATGGGGAAAACTGCATGAACTAGGTGAGACACCAGGGTTTGAGGTAGATGAGCTACACTGGCGATAAATGACAGGCTGAAGCACACAAATGAAAATAATCAGAACTCCTGTGTAAAGTGACGCTGATATATTCTGAATGTCACATTGCTCTGCACAGTGCTATGCTTGCTCCTAAAAGACTCTTTAATTATAGTTGCTCAAGCCTTAAAATCACAAATCTCAAAGTGCAGGGGTGGGCACTCCTGTTTAAGGTACATTAATCTTGTTACTGAGGATGCAAATGGGAAGTTCAGCTCCTAGATAATTAGCAAGACTCACCTCTGATATTTAATTATCTATGCATCTATCTAAGACTAACAGTTTATTAAAATCATTATCCTTTTAAAATACTTCTTTCTGGTTTTTGTTGCCTTTCCAATGTTTGTAATATTAAATTCCTTTTGGTTGCTTTTTTTTTTGCTTATGAGCCAGTTACCTGTTCTTCCCATGTTGCTGTCAAGGGTGGCATCCTGCTCTAGAAATCTCCTCCTAATTATCAGCCCTTCCCAAGGATCTGCAAATGAGGGCAACACCTGCTAACTGAGTTCAGCAGTCCCAGTGGAGCGGGAGCACTTCACATGGGGTCGAGGAGGCAGGAATGAGGGCACTTTGGAGGTTTTGCCACAGGGGTTGGGATGGCGGCGTATCAGCTGTCCATTGTAATTTGGCTGGCAAAAATGACTTTGGCAGCTTTGTCCTCTCCTTCCCGTTGCCTGTCAGAAAGGGGACCCATCCCCTCAGGCATCACTAGAGAAATCCCTTAGTTGGATATGGATAAACAGGGGAAATGTTCAAGCCAAAACTCAGTTCCTGAATTAAATGAGGGAACTCTGCCCATGGTAATTAGAGTGTCCTGGAGAGTGCAACTTGGGCCTTTGTTGGCTTTGTAAACTGCTGGCCTAGGTCTCTTAAACTAAAAATAAATCTTTCCTTGAGAGCCTTTCTCCCACACCTTTCTTTTCAGGAGCTGGCACTGAATAAAGAAAGAAAACAAACCGAAATGGGGCAGAGTTTCAAGCGGAAAAACTGAAAAGCCCTCTTGAGCTGCGGCCACACACAGTCACACGCTCTCAGCTGTCCTGGGATCCTGCCCCTGCCAAGTCTGCTGTCCGCTTTGCTGTGGACGTTTTCTTTATTTTAGACAATACTGATGCATTCATTAGGAGACCCCTGAAGAATGATTTTTAGATCTGATATCACTTCAGTCGCCAGTTTTCTTTCACACCCTCCTATGCTTTTTCTATGCCAGGCATTCCCAAAGGAAATGGGTTAGTTGGTGTAGGGCTGCAGAGGCTTTGCTGTGCTGCCAAAAGTACTTTGGTACTTTGCAGACAGAATCTCCAGGATCATCTGTCTAGGCTGCTTTCCCAGGATGCCTCCTGGGTTGTTCTGCAATTCCCTGTTTTTCCACCATTCTTCAAAAGGCAACTCACCTCTGTGCAGCCAAGTTCTAAAAATTCATTACCATTTTGAGGAATGGCCAAATTACTGTTGTCTTCAGCAAAACTCATCATCTGCTTAGGAAAGTTCAAGGGATGAATATGTTGATTTAGAGGCATTGTGGCTTTACAAAACATGTTTTGCAGTTGTGAAGAAATTCGTAGCTGTCACAAGTGATGATTTGGCCAACAAAAAGGTCCACTTTCCTTAAATAAACTAAGAGCAAGAAAAATCTGTGACTGGCTCAATTCTGTGTTTCCCCTCAATATTTACTGAGGGAAAAGAATGAATTAAAAATGAAAATGATTTAGTGCTAAATGAAACGAAACTAAACTGTTTTCTTGGCAGATTGATATAAACAGATTTTAAAAAGTGTAATGGGAAAAACTGAAGTGGCAAGTTAGTATTAGGAATTAGTAATTTTTCCTAAACACAAATAAGATATTGAAAAGTATGTGAAATGTGAGGAAAGAAATGCTTCTTTAGTATTATGGTACCCTACCACATTCCTCAGAAACAGAGGATGGGGTTGTCAAAGGCCTTTAGATTTACATTCTCAAGAACAGCTTAATGCATATGCTATAACTTACTATTAATGAGCAAGAATGTGGTATTTCAAATGTATTATGTTACAGAGAGGTAGATGTTTTGAAAAATGTGTGGTAGCTGCTCAAAAGTGGATGGCTGTCCACCCTGCAGAAGGTAGAGTAACTGAACTGCTTGCTCCCATATTCTTTACTGTGACACCAAATTCTTTGTGGCTTCTGACTTTTAGATGAGGCAGTTCTTTCATGGAGAGAGAAAAAACCTCTTCCTTGAATGTCTGCTTTGGTAAAGCATTGGCTTTACTTGTCACCAGTGATAGGAGTGAAAAACTCAGGAGAATCATTTAACATGATCAGCATCCCAGGATTCATCCACATCTCTGGCTCTGTGACCAATGCATGGTATTTTTTAAAAATTATTTTTATCTAATTTTATTTAGCTAAAAACCTTCTCTGCACCCACACTTAAGAGTACTGTGCAGCAGAGTAACCCAAGAAATGGCTTCTCTCCTGGGCAACCAACAATTCCTTTTAGTTGAGAAACTTGCAGCCATGCATAAGCTTATGCTATATCTCACTTCCTCTTTTTAAAATTTAAATATCTTTCTTCCCTTATAGTGCCAAAAGAAAAATTCAGTCAGAGCTGAGTCTCCACACAAAATACAAGAGGTTTGCTGGAGTCTCCTGCTGTGCAGGGAAGAAGCATCAGCTGATTGATCCGCCACGTCATTTTACCTTCTCCCAAGATTTCACAGCCTTAAATGTCTTTTGTCTGTAAAGATCCTAAAGCAGGGGTAAATATGATTGAGGTTTTACACTGGAAGAGAAAAAAAACTGTAAGCTTTAAGAAAAAGCTGTATGAGTGTGAAAGAAGCATTAGCTGCATTCATAGGTGTCATTTTTGGATTTGAGAACACACTAGCAATTGTGCAGGCCTGGGGGTGAGACGCTTTGCATGTCTTCCCCCTTCTTCCCCATGGGTCTCAATTTACCACGTTTATGTCCCTTTTATTTGAAAAATGCTTGCTGCTGTGTGTGTTGCACATGCCACGCTGCATCCTTGCAGCCACGGCTCTTTGTGCTCAGCATTTGCAGATGGATGGCTTTTTCCATCATACATCATGGCTGTGACAGCAGACTGATGATCTACAACTCCAAGCGCTGTAGCTCTGATGATGTGGCTGTGGCTGTAGTAATAATGTGGGCCCACTCCTGGGACAGCAATGCTGCATGGGTTTTTTTTAAAGGTGAGGCAAAAGGCTTAAATCCCTTCCTGTTTTCTATCTGTCTCCCTCCCTAAAGCTGTTTCAAGTCCCAGATCAATGGAAAAAAAAATAAAATTAATCCGTCTTCTGCAGAAATATCATCACTGGTATGAGAGAGCTCACTGATTTAGATGCTGGAGAGGATATAACAAAAGCAAGCTTTGTAAATACAGATTTGGGCAGAAATGCAAAGAAAAGCCTGACTTTCGGATCTCTTACCATGGCAGGTAAATATTGTCATATTGGAAACAGAACAAACTGTTCTTTTGTGTAGCTGCAGTTTGATCGACCCTTGCAGTTTTTCCATAGGCTCATATCTCTAGTGCTCATTAAAACTCCAGCTCCTGAAAGCCAGTGAGTTCCACATCTTCCCTAAGTAAATAAACATTACTTTCTTTGAAAGGAAAAGTAAATTCTTCAAATTGTGACATCAGTTACTCACAGAGGTTCCAAAATAAAAAGGTCACAGAAAAACCCCAGGTTTTATTATTACAATATTTCATAAATTTTAAACAATTCTGCTGATTTAGGTTTGAGTCATGATACTTGATCACTTGGGGATAGCGATAAAACTGAATTTAGATCCTCACCTGGCACTGGCTCTCTGTCTCACTGTGGGCTGGCACCTGGTGGAGCCAAACTGGAAGCCAAACTCCTTCCTCTCCATCTCCCAAGTGCATTAACCTGTTTTCAGCAGGCTGGATGGCCCCAGCTCTAGGACTGCCTGGGTGCATACAGACCCCACTGCTCTCCCTGCCAGCCAGGCTACATGTGACTGTCAAAAACTCCACCTTCATCCAAAGTTCAGAGAAATGAAAGAAGACACATATTTACTTCAGCAAGGTTCGATTCAAGCCCAAGCTTCATCCATCACATAAATGCTGAGAGTACTGCCTGTGCACACTGATAGAAACAGTGCAATGTGATTTTTTTCTTAGTTGTTATTGTTTTTTATTATTTCTGCTTTATAAAGCATAGATTTCAGCTAACACTGAAGAGAAAAGTGAATATTAAAAGTGAGTTTTAAAAAGTGAATTCATAATTGATCTCTGAATCAGTAAAGTAACTTCATCTTTTCCCCAGGATATGAAACAAAAACTGCACTGGTAGACATATCTGCTAGTGTTAATCAAGTGACAACTGTTTGCAGAGGAACTTATGCATGTGTGGCACTGAAAAGGAAAAATCATCACACGTGATCTGACTCCCAGCTCTGGCTGAAGGAGAGAGGAACTCTTTGCATGTCCTGTACACAAGCTCCTTCCTTTGGTTCCTGTCCTAATACCATACCAGGAGTATAGAAAGGCTAAAAGATGGAGGTTTTTTTGCCAATGAAGCAAATTGCATCTTGTGGTAACTTACTTCAATAAACAGGGAGAGTTCACTGAACACCACTGCATTGGTTGCCTATGGTCAAGACGAAACTTGCTGTGTTGTGTGCCAGCTCCAGAGGAGTCAGATTTCTTCTATCTAGGGTTTACAGACCCAAGTCTACTTCCCTGTTGCTCACAGCTGGTGCAGGCCAAGCCTTGTCCAAAATGCCCATGCACAGCCTCAGAGAGTAATTTGGCATCTATAGCAGCCACATTATTTCCATGTGTCATCTGAGGACTGGACAGAAATTCCAGAAACTGCCCAAGTCTGGCAATGGTCCCCAAGTGCATGGCACAGCCAGGCGTGAGGGGGACCAGCTGCAAGGCTGTCACCTTCCATCCCTGGTGAGAAAATGCAGTTGGGAACCAAGGACAGAGTGCTTGGCAATACCCACCAGTACTGACCCTGCTGCAGCAAAACCTCTGCCCTCTCACTGAGATACTCATACCTGAACAGTTTCTAGCCCTCCCATGCAGTCTGTTCTTTCTGGGGGGCCTTGTTGTACCCATAAACCTTTCAGTAGAGAGGAGATTTCCAGTGGCTTATCTATGGTCTCTAGCCTGACTACCAGAGGATTTCTTGGGTGGTTTCCCACTGCCTCTGGGGGCCTGGTCACTCCTGGCATCTGCAGTGGTGGCCACTGTCTGTGCTTCTTTGGCAGATTGCTCCATTTGCTGTTTTATCACGGTGAGTTTTCCTTTATATTTGATCTAATTTTTGCCTAGTGGACTTAAAATCCATTCCTTACCATTCTGTCCTCTCTGACTAATGAGAATTGGTCCCAGTCTTCTTTATAATGCCCTTTAACATGATTCTGGACAGTTATGTGTCCCCTCAGCCCTCTCTTCTGCACCCTGGACATGCCTTTCTCTCACAGGTCTTATTTCCTAAATTCTTTATCACCTCTGTTACTTTCCTGTGAGCTCTTTTGGATTATTCTTTAAAAATAAAATGCTCCCTGCAGCAAAGGCAGTGCTCTATTGCTGAGTGCCATTGCCCCTGTTGCTGAAGGAGAGCAGCACAAGCAGCATTACCATCTCACCTGGTTTTCCCACAGCTCTGCTATTAACCATTTTATTGCTGGGGCAGTTTGTCCAGCTGGCAGCTTGTCCCACATGCAAGTTCATGTAGGACTTGACTGGCTGGGTGCTCAGCCAGGAGTCATATTTATGAGTTCCTGCAAGGCAGATACTGCTTTGTAGGCAGAGCCCAATCCCTGCCTTCAGGCTTTGGAGAGCACTGGGGAAAGTATTGCAATCTAGGAAGAACACTGCCCCAAAGAGGCTCAAGGCAGCAGGTGGCTCCAGGAGTTGGTGGCCCTGCTCCTGCAGGGGGGACGCTGGCCACACTGGATGCCAGCCAGGGAAAACCTGGCAGCTGTGCCAATGCCTCCCTGGCGTGGCTCCAGGGTGGCAGGGCTGCAAGGCATGACAAAACTTTCTGCCTGTGGCTGCTGGCAGGGAAGCTGGCTCCAAAAAAGCAGCGCCTGCAAGGAGGGTTCCCATGCTTCACAAAGCACTGCCACCCAGTCGCGGCCGCGGTGCCCAGCAAAGCCCATCTCAGCTGCCTGGATCTTGTGTCTGTCAAAGGGCAGTGCTCCTGGCACCTCTCTCAGGGGCTTACTGGTGACCTCTGCATGCCACAGCAATACAACATTCCTCCCAGAGTTTTCTATTGCCATGCTACAGTGGTGCATTTCATTATTCTTTATGCAGAACATTGACTTTGTTGACTCTCAGTGTATTTCTTCAATTTATCTCCTAAACACTGTCATTATACTTTAATCCTATCCTCCTTGATATTTGCATATCCTCCTTGGTTTGAAGGATACCTAAATGGGGGCTTGCTCTTAAAAACACAGACAGATTTGCATGTCTGACTATGCCAAGAGCTGCTAATGAAAATACCAACGAGCATGGGGGAATAAACTTGCCACCTGTGGAGTCTTGTTTGGCATCCTCATTCAGCCTAATAAAGAATCATTCATGTTTAATTGCTACATTTGATTGTTTAATTACAGTTATTTTACATGCCATCTTGTAGTTTTGTCTTGGCTTTAGACACTATCTGTCACCTTACTCTTTTTAAATAGCGAATTATACTATAATAGAAAATTATTTTGGCCAAATAATTAGAACTAGAACTATTTAAACTATAACTATTTAAATTTTAATCAGGATGCTTAAAAATATAAATAAAATATTAATAAAATTCTTTCTGGTTGATATTGCTGTATAGATTCAAATCCAGGCCTTTTTTATATGCAATAGGAATTATATTAATAACTCTCTCAAATGCTCTTGCATAGCCACAAGTAGCCTCATCTTCCCACTGAAGTTTTATCAAATTATGTTTACTTTGTTTAAATGCCAATTCATTTTAACCACTGCAAGGTGTTTTTGTACAGGCTTAACTTGGCATAAAATTAGTTTATTGCAGGTTCACTTAGCTGGACAAAGTTCTGACTTCAAATCAATACAAATCTGTCTGAAACTTCAATAAGATGTTCTAGTTGCAAACCTGGCACCTGTATAACTAAATGGATGGAAAGAAAACCAGGAAAGCTCTTCTGCTTCTTCAGCTGTGCCTTTTTGATGCTCTCATCCTGTAATTGCACCCAGTACCTCCTGGTGCAGAACCCCAGGGCACACCCTGGCCTTAGTAGCTGGTGGGTTTCTCTCTGCAAGACAGCCTCCCTGAACTTTGTTGCCAGAGTTGATGACTTTTTCAGGTTAATGATGGACTCATTCTGGGTAAACCTTCTTCATGCACTCCCCAAAGGCAGTCAGGCTTCAAACCACCTACCCCTGCCTTTCTCTTACCTTTGAATAGGCTGAGCTCCATTTTAACAAATGTACTTGAGGACTTCTTTCAGGAGCAAACACCTCCCGTTTATTTCTTTTGTTTCTGTAAACTGTACTGTGTTCCCCACAGGGCAGACAGGACCAAATGGTGAGCAGTCCCCAGCTCCCCTCTCTGCTATTCAAGCAGGGCAAGGTGTCACTACCCTGCCCTGAGCTTCTCAGGTATTCTTTCTGATTTTGTGCCTTGGCACCTGTAGGCTCCCTGCTCCCAGACCACCTTCCATCTTGCTGGTACATGCACAGTTGTCCTTTTTGATCTTTTTATGCTGAACTGCCTGGCATTTAGTCAGTCACCCCTCCCACTGGTCGCTGAGAAATTTCTGTAGAAGCAGCTGAAGAGATGCCCAGGCCATTTGAAGGTCTATGCTTTTTATTATCTTTGCTTTGAGCCTTGTGCTCTTTCCAAATCTTCACCCCAGCAGCTGACATCCTCAAACTTTCCAAACCCTCTTCCCTTGGGCAGCAGCATTCCTCAGTGTGGCACCATCTTGTGTGCCACAGAACCACACAGTGCTCCTCCTCTCCCACATTCCAAAATAAGACCAGGTGACTGCAAGTACCACACATTATGTCTTTCACATCAGACAGCAATTTTCTCCATGCTTAAGCTCCCCTCTTGCACAAGTAAAGACAAGTGTCTTATTGTATGCCCAAGCAGCAGCAATGACAAATGCTGCACCAATCCCTCTTGGATTGAGCTACAATGAAACATGGCAGCTTGAGGGAAGCTGCCCATCACAGTACTCTGCCTTTTGATGCTCATGTTTCTTAATTTTAGGCACCAGAGTGATTTTCTGGGCCACTTCTATGTGACCAATATAGGCACAAGAGGAGGGAGGTCTCCCTTTTACCCTGCTTTTCTTCCTGCTTTTCTGTTGCCTGGATCTGTCTTTGTGCTGCTTGCTCAGGTGCTATGCTCACCAAGAAGGGAGGCAACTTTCTCAGACTGGTCTTTGAATGTATTGTTTAATAGGAGAAAACTTTAGAACTACAGCGTTGGTGCCCAGAACTTAGCAGAAAAAAAATGGAAAAGTCGACTATCAAAACACATAAAGAATGAATAAATTCAGGGCACTGCACTGTCTGAGGGTTCTCCAGAAGAAAGAAAGAAAATTTTAAAAAGGAAGGTAAGGGAGCCAAAGAGCTGCAGGATGGTTTAATGATAGTTGTTTACCTCCTTGGAGCCCCTAAGGGATTTCCTTTTGGATGCATCTTGAGCTTGTTCCCAAGAAATTCTTCCCCTGCATTTTTCTACCACTGTCTTGCCTTTCCCCTTCTCACCTCATACAGTTAAGAAATGATGAGCCACCTGAGTGCCTTTTTCCAGGATAATTTCAGCTACTTCTTTCTCAGTTAAGATTTTTGAAAAGATCAGGCTCATGTACTCAAATCAGTTTGAAGTGCTTTGCAAGGATGTGGCACAGGAATACTAAATCATTATTCAACATTTGACCAGACATGAAAATAATCCGCATTTATAACCAGTTTCTTAAAATGGCCAGCGTAATTGCTGAAATACAGAATAAGAAGGTAGGAAACAACTACTATTTCCACAGACAAGGAGCATCTTACTGAGACAAAGCTACACTGAAACAGGCAATTTTCAGTTCTTTTCAGTAAGCTTTCTACATCCTTTCTTGCCTTTGCACACACAGAAAGCCAATTTTCCATGTCCCTACTACAGGCAAAATGGGGCAAGATTTTAAAGATACAGCTCCACTCCATTTGACTGCAGCAGACTAAAAGAAAAATGAAGTTCAGCACTTAACTGATCCCTCCGCAATATTTCAGAGTAAATTAAAAATCAAAATGTCAAGAGGTTCAATATGTCAGTGGGCCTTTTGACAGAGCAGCCACTTTGAAGCCTAAATGGGAAATGTGCTCTTTTTGAAAACTAAAACCAAATGTGCGCAGCTGCTGCTGTGTTTCAAAATTTGGGCCCTTCATCTTTGTATTTTTTTTGCACTAAAATTAGCAAAATATTCTGGCTGCTGTTTTACTTATTCTCAGAGCAGGAAGACTCAATTTCAAAGAACTGCTATTTATTAGGATGGTTATTCTTCATTATGTGCATTGAGGTAAAATCTGGTAAAATCTCACAGTCTGCCTTCTTTCACTGAGCAGCACTATATTTACTACCCACAATGTGCTTATCTTTGCCTGGCCATCAGCAAATCA
Source organism: Passer domesticus (assembly GCF_036417665.1). NCBI lineage: Eukaryota > Metazoa > Chordata > Aves > Passeriformes > Passeridae > Passer > Passer domesticus. The sequence goes on along the minus strand of NC_087477.1, from coordinate 36,163,974 downwards.
TTTTTTGTTTTGCCATCTTGGCTTGTATTTGTAGAACAGGAAAGATAATAAATGATAATACATACCTTCTTCACAAAGATGCGGTGAAGATTAATTAGCTCTTGTTCATACAAAGATTGGCAATGGTGATCTGCAGGTTGCAAAACCTGAAGTGATTGCTATCGCTGCTGTGCTTGACAAAGAAGCACAGTCAAGGACAGGAGCTGGTGCCACTGCAATCATTTACAGGATGGATGATATATGTGGCCTTGAAGAAAACTCCCCAAAACCATCTTCATCTGCACCTAAAACTGGAAGGAAATGCATATGAGGACACGCAGAAGTTGGGTTTGCAGCACGACGCTTGCAGGATAGCAATGTGTCAGCCCTATCCCTTGACATTGCAACAAAAGCAGGGTTCCCATCTAGTTGACTAGACTCCAAGGTCTCCTTGGAGCTGCAAGTGCAGTTAGCTGGCATGAGCAAGGCTGTCTGGGTGTCATGAAGACATCTGCCACCCCACAGGACTCCCAGCCCTATCACTGAGGCCACAAACATGGGGCTCAGCCCAGCATGAGGTTGGTGCTCTGCCTTGAGACAGAATTTGGTGAATCTCAGAACTTGCTCAGAATAATGCTGGGAGCAAAAAGCTGGATTTGAGAATGCTTTCTCCTGCCCAACAGTCTGCTCCTCACCTGGCCACATGCCCTCTTCTCTCAGCCAGGCAGCATAGGCTGACATGGACCTCACACTGAAACCCACCTCAAGCAAGGTGCTCCTTTGCCACTTTGACCATGGCACTCCATGCTGCATCTCCATTACCCAGCAGCAGGAACCCACTGCCCCTCACTGCAAACACTTCAGTCTGCTGGAGAAGGCATGTGGATGAGCAATCCAAATTGCACATTCAGTAACCTCCAAGTGCATTAAACTTCCCCCTCCTGAACTTTGCATTGGAGGCAGTGATGGACTCAACTTCTCCCCCTCACGTGCATCATCCCTACCAGTCTCTGCGCACACGTGCTGTGCTCTGGTAAACCAACACCTTTGTTGCTCAGCCTGCTGCATTAGTGAGATCCATTCAGACTGTCCAGTCAGCAGGTTGAGCTATTTTCATAGTGATGCATCTGCTGTGGAATGCCTTTTTCCCCACAGCTGCCCAATTGGTTCTCTAGGTGCTTTGGAGCACGGCTGGCTCTCAGTCTGAGCTTGCTGCAGATGGGGCTGTGTCTGTATGAAGTGGCTGAAGACTGTGCCAGCCTTGTCCTACGCCTTCCCCCTGCTCCCTACAGCTTTCCTCTAGGCTGTCTCAGTTTGCTTTCCTCAACCATTCCTTGCCACCCTGATAGCTGCCTCTGTCCCCCTGGGCCACTGCACTACCGGTGGCAAGGAGGAGACGCCCAAAATGCAATGAGATGATGCAGAAAATCCGGAATTCCCCTGGTCAAAGTGTGGGCTATGGCTGCTGATGGCAGTGACCAGCAGCTAGTGATGGCCAGGTTCAGGCACTGCAGGTTTCTGACAATCCCAGCAGACAGGATTTCTGTGGCTGGAGCTTCATTCCTCTTGTAGCCAAAATGTCATAAGCCATCAGTTGGAGATGGCTGTGGAAGATGCTGGTCCTTGCATAACTGGTGACTGCTTTTGTCAAGTCATCTGGTGACACCGGGGTAAGTTTTGGAGGGTAATGTTTCTGATTTGCCTGAGATCAAAGCATTTTGCTGAGGACAGGTGAATTTAGCATAACATGTGAGATCTGGGATAATGATACCACAGCTACCAATGCTGACCAAGAGGTCACCAGAGCAGATGGCTGGCCCATCCTTGAACGACTGGGTATTACAGGGCCCCTCAAATCCCAAGTCTTTGCTCTGTGCTTCTTTACTTACAGCCCTTACTGCATAGCTATGTCAGCAGTGCACTTGCTTCTCTGTCAGCCCTGTACAGACTACAGCCATCTGAAAAAAAATGCAGCTGACTGACTGGTTAGCAACTCCTTCCAGACTGTAACAAAAGCAGCACTGATAAAACTTCCATAGTCTGTAAATACATAATTCCTAGCAAGGTTTTTTCAACAGCAGAGATTCAGTTACTATGGTGGACTTGAGGTCAAAGTATACAGATCAGATTGTGGAAAGCCAAAAATTCAAGCTGTGGGATTTCACCTCTATTTAGTGGTGTGGGCTGAAAGGAGGGATGTGTTTTGGGCTATTTGCATTGCAAAGTATATGCAGGTGTCAGTGCAATATGTTATTACTGAGATTAGAATTTACACTTATAGCCCAAATTGAGATTGTATTTGTCTGAGAAATGATGGTACCCTGGAAAAAAAAATGCTAAACATTTGCTAATTTAATATAGACTACGTCCAGTAAATATCCTTTTGGTTTCCTATTTTCAACTAAGATTAATTTTCTGATCAAAGAAAATTTGATCAGAACTGCATAGACAGCGCAATAGCAGTGATATTACATGGCTTGAGGATATGTGTTGTACCTTTGAATCTCTACAGGAAAGGCAGCCAGGAGGGGATGATGATGGCTTGTGGTAGAAGCTCTGCAAGAAATAATAACTCCTCCTTGGTTTTGGAAAGGAGTTATTTTTATGTATTTCTTTCCTGCTGTCAATCAGAGAAATACTTTCCTCACTTTGAAAGAACAGACAGTTTTATGCCTGTAAAACTCTTCAGATGCCTTGGTTGAACCCTGTGCTAGTTACAATTATTACTATTTTGGTTTCTTTTAGAAAGTCCAATAGAGACGAACAGTACCACACTGTCATTTTGGTGTTATAAATTACATTAACAAGATTAATCTCCATTCTCCCATGTTTCTGCCAAAGGATAATCTCCTTCTCCTTCCCCTGCCACTTCCACCTCTTCCTGATAGACCAGCTTTTGCCATCACACCCACATAAGTTCTGAGTGGTTTCTGGTTGGCCTTTACCAGTCATTTTGCAATATTGCTGTCCTTGTTCTTCTACTACCATACATTAAATATTCACTGCTCCACAATGCTTGTTAACTCCATGGTTTGCTACTAATATCTAGGTCTGAATGGAGACATCTTACTCCGAGTATTCCCAGCACCAGCTGCTGCCTTTCTTTATTTCCATTTCTAGAAAGGGGTTTTGCTGATATCTAAGAAGCAGGGGAGGAATCTGGATATGGTTGACACAAATCCCAGAAAACATTTGTCTGTTTGTCTTATGCACTAATTAGCGCAGACTTGGTCAAAAGTGTTCTGAACTTTTTAAAATTTATTTTACTCATTTCTATAGCATCTATCACCATGACAGCAATGTGCTTCAATGGCAGGAAATTAAAATACATAATGCAGCCAGCTAATCAAATGCAGAAGCAAACAGAAGAATTTTGCACAGAGTCCTCAGTGTCGCTACGGTCCCGCTTTGACAGACAGTTTCTCTTTCTGCGGGGAAAAAAGATGTTTTGTTTGTTTCAAATTCCCTTTTCCCTTGCAAGCGTAAACATGAAATTATCTTCCTCTGTTGGGATGTCTTATTTATTTTCCTGCTAGTGGCTGCTAAAGCAGATGATGTTTAATTATTTGGAGGTTTTCATTCATGGCTTGGACAGTTCAGCATGGGGATTATGGGAGGACTGGTGCAGACTGACCTGTGCTGTTGAGGTGCAGCCTGGACTTAGGAGCTCAGTGCCCCCATGGCCAGACTCTGCCCTTCCACAGCTGCTCAGGCTCCACCAGATCTCCCTTCTGTGCCAACAGTGTCTTGATTCACCTTGTCCTCTGGGGCTGTGCTGGAGTTAGGAGGTCTGTGCACATGGGCAAGGGGCAGAATGTAATCTGAAGGCTCCCAGGGTGCAGCACACTTCTCTGGCAGGAGCAGGTGGAAAGGCAGCTGACCAGCTTGTTCCCACACACCAGGGTTGGCCAGGCAGCAGGGCTGGTAAGAGGTTTCAGCAGCCAGGAAAACCTGCTGAGCAGAGAAGAGAGGCTAAACCTGCCCAGTTAAAGGGGGTGCCAAGCTGGCAAGGCTGTGTTTAATGCTTTGCCTTTGGGGCAGCAGGTACCATGAGGGAAGGACGGGGAGCTTGTTTTGCTGGATAGGTGTCACTGAGCAAGTGAGCTCTTATGATTAAATCATTCACTTAATGAGGAAAGACTGAGGGACTGAACCAGGACAAAAACAGGAGGGTTGTGCAATGGGACCCAACTGGATGGATGGATGGATGGCACACCTTGTAGGGTGAGGACAGGTGGAAGGGGAAGTCCAACAGGAAAACAATTCCATGCAAATCTCTCAAATCTTGGAAAACTGGGGGTTTTTTTTCAGGACCCAAACTAAATTTCTTGTCTGAGCTCCATGAAGCTTTTTTTTATTTTAGCAGTGTTTGAACACAAGTATTACTGTAGTTCACAGCATTTCATGACTTTTCTCCACTTCTCCCTTTTCAGGCTGCAGCCAACTCATGACTCTGCATGCCCTCTGCCATGAGCATTGCTCACATGCAAACCTAAATCCCTCCAACCCAAGCTTGTGGCAGAAATGAGTCCGGAATCATCAGCCCAGCTGGTCAATGGCAACATGTCAGTAGCAGAATCAGAGACAAAACTCTGCTCATCTGATGCCCTCCATTCTGAACATTGGGTTGTGTGGTGCGATGCCCACCTCTCTCTTCAGCACAGGAGGTTTTCCTGGTGTGGAGTGGGTAGCCTGTAGTTAGGGCATATGTTTATGACTATCTACGTGCTGGGGTGAGAAGCACAGTCATATGATGGGAGCAGTGTTTTGGGCTTCAGGTGTTCAGATAATGGCTGTATTGTTTAAAAAGGAAGCCTTTTAAGAAAAACATGAAAAAGAATGTATTTGAAGTAAGTGTAACATGGTTCATTTGTAGTAATAAATAAAATTATTTTTATTTATTTATGGGCTGTTTTTATTATTTTAACAGGAACCCTTTGAGGTGTTCACATAAGGTATTGCATGTGTCAGTCACAGCCTGGCTCCTGGTGGAGACTTCAACTTTAACTCTGCTAACTTCTCTTTTACACTTTTACCAAATCATCATCTATACTGGAGTTTTCAGATTCCTTCTTTTGGGGGAACAGAATTTTAGCAAACCCAATATTTGTATTATTCCCCTTGCACCTAAATTAGTTTTTCTTGTATTCTTTTGAGTCAAGAGTTCAAACAGCTATCACACATACAAGAGAGCAATGGGAAGCTTTCCTAATAAGCTTTCTTTAGTGTTAAAAACTGAAAAGCATTTTCTTCATGACCAGCACTGATAAAATGTCTGCCACATTATTTGCATGAATCATGCAAATCTTCTGTTCTTTCCTGAACCCATTTTTTTTGTTTTGCTCCTGCAAGCTAAGTCTGGATTTCATGGAGACACTGAGAAGCTCATTTCTTAAATCCAAATACTAGCATTAGCAGTCTAACTTATCTCAAAATAATTACATTGCTTCTACCTCAGGTTGTAAACTTGGGTGTGTTGTTAAACAGCTGTTTGGGTTTCATTGTCCAAATTAACAGAATGATGCAATGTGCACAGCAATCAGATCTTTTCCACAGTGTGAGATGCTCCACAAATCTAAGAGACTCATTATTTGCCCCTCCATTCAGATACATATAGGAGAAAATAATTTACCATACTAATGAATACATTAGTCTCTTTTTTAGTTCTCCAGCTTTTTTGAGTTATTTACTTGATACTAATTACTGGAAAACACTCACAATTTTGTGGAGCTGTTTTACCCAAGTAGCATTATTTCCTGCTGTAAAAGGCACAGCAAGGTTAAATACCAAACACTACTTGATGCGATTTTTGCACACATTTTGGGCATATGGAGCCACGAAAGCGCCTGAGGCCGTCATCAGCTCCTCTTGGCATCCATAATCAGGAGGAGAGAGCTGATTGTCTTTTCTTTCCATAACCCTGTGTTTGAGTAGGAACTATCCAAACTATTTTATACTATAATGTCTTCGTGAAACTTTCATTTTGTGTACATAGCCAGACAGTCTCTCCTTGCTTTGAAAACTGATTTTATATCATAGCATTTTCCTCTTGTCTCTGTTTCATATTTCAGGTGTCAGTCTAGAGGCTGCTATTTTAGAGTTTTTTCTTTTCCTTGCATGCTTGCTTTAAAACAATTTGTGGATATTATTAGGTATTTTAAATGGCTAAAATGCAGAACATTGATGTAAATTCAACAAAAAATAGATTTGAGACTGCAGCAACCATGGCAGCTTCACATGCTAACATTGGAAGGGGTCACAGTTTCTGAAGGAGGCAATGTTAGCACCTGAGTAGTACTCACTATTGGTCAGGTTCAGACTGAAGTCTGCTTCAATTTTTTTTCTTAATTCTCTTGGCTGCAGATACTTACAGTTTTCTGTTCTTGGAAACAAATCAAAGTTTGTCTTCCAGTCACTCGAGGAGAATATCTTTATGAACCCTACAGTAAACCTGTATGAACATAATCACACAGCACTTTTAAAAAATTAAAGCAATCCCCAAAAGCATTTTGCTTCATAGGGAATGGGTGGAGCTCACAAGTGCCTACTAAGGGTAATGGGCTCTAAATTTCATCTCTATTCTTTGATCCACAGGGGCAATTCCTCTCAACCTGATCCCAAACTCTGCAGCAAATTGTTGTATTTAAAAGCCCTTGGGAGAGTATTTCATGGAATGGAGATTAGAAAGCAAGAACTGAAAACTGGAAAGTGCTTTGTGGTGTCTCTTTAACAGCTTAGGATTGATTCATTTTAGCATTTGTGTCTGGGTTGTATTCACTGCTGCCTCATAGATCAATGGCACGACGAAGTCCCAGCTCTTGTTGATGCAGCATATGGGAATGGGATCCATTATCTTTAGTTCCCAAGACTATAAAATGTCTAATAAACTCAGCAGCAAGAGTGCCAGATTTGTGCAGCATTGCCAGCTGCTCTAGCCTTGTTGTCTATTAAGCTATGTTTTTGGTTTCATTATTGATGGAGAATGCTGATTTTCAGGCAAATTATGTCAGTTGTAGATTTGAGGCACTTGACTAATGCATCAATGACATCGGAGGCTTGAACGAGGTTAAAAGTAAGGGAAAAGCAGTCAGAAAAGAGTCCCTGTCACCTACAGGGCAAAAATATGGTTCACCTGGCTTACTTCTCCTTTGGAAACTAGGAGGCCTCCAAATTTGTGCCTGTGGGAATTTTAAATTAATGCTTGTTGCAGCAGAGTGGGGAAAATGAAAATTGTGCATATCAGAGCAAGAAGGAGACCCAGCTGTGATAGATTAGGGCTCATAGGAGCCGCAAAGCCACTTGGTGGAATCCCATTCACCTTAGTGCTCTCCAACCCCATGCCAGCCCTGCCTCCTTCTTTCTCTTCTGCCAGCCACGATCTGGAGCAGAAAAGAGGAGAAATACTCAGTTCACCACTAATTAAAAAATATTTGCTCATTATCCTATAAGCCTCTTTCTCCCATTTAGCTTCCTTCTCCCATGTCAGCATGACTTGTAAAGGTGACTTCAGCTGCTGTGCTTTCTCTCACAGGGAGGGAGGGAAGGAGGGAGGGATTCATGCTGCAATGAGAAATCAATTTAAATTCACATGGGCACAGTCAATCCTTAATCAAATCAGCAAACTCAGGCTGGCTGCAGGAATCTGAGTAGGAAGTTCAAATATCTCAGTCCCAAATGTTCATTCTCTATCACAGAACTCACGTCAGGGTGTTCCTGAGCATTAATCTGCTGCTCCAGCACTTTTCTCAGTCTCTTCCCTAGCTACATTATAATTTGTTCCCTAGTTTACATTATAATTTGTCTCTCCCCTATTTTTCACACTCACCATTCTGTAGCTCCTGCTATACCTTTAGAATAAATTCCATAATCACCCAAAAAATGATGCAAAACATGATCTTGCACATGAACATTACTATGGTAGTTTGGGGGAACAGCTTCCTACTCTGCTTTTCTTGCTCCCTGTGCATTGTCACTAGGGGCAGGTTGCAGTTCCTGACAGTATTAGTTTTTATTGCTTTCTTTACTCCTCTGGGACATGGAGATCAAGCACAGCTAGGCAACATATTCAGTCTCTAGTGTCTTTAGTTTAGGCACTTCAAAATCAGCAGCAGACACTCAATTGGAAGCTAATACAAGCCAGCATCCACAGCTCCCATTTAATCCACTGACTACGGATGCCTTTGATCATTGTCTAGATATTATTTCTTGAAAGGAGAATCCCGTATCCCACGGGCAGGATCAGTTTCTGTATCTCGGACAAGGGAAACCAAAATTTGTAGTATTAATGCTGGCATAAAAGCAGAAGGAAATGTTCCCTTGAGTCTTACCTGGGCTAAGGTCTGTAGGAGTGATGATTAGAGTAGCTATCACAAAAGCTGGTAGGGAGGCTGCTCTTGGCTTGCAAGTCTGCTGTCACTGCCCGACGCCCGCTGGCTCCTGACAGCCTTCCTAGGGCATTTCCGAAGCCTCAGTCTTTGCCATCAAGAGCTGCAGCACTGGGAAAAACCTGCTAAATGCTCTTCTTCTGTTCCTGCCAATGATTCTGCAAGGAGCGGAGAGAAAGAAGCTTGTGAGCCAGGAATTTCTTTTAAAGAATTCAGATCAGAGGTTTTGTACAAACTACTCTCTTCAATTATTTAATACTTCCTGTAATTACTGAGTACTTAAAAATATTCTGGGGAATAATTTCTGGGCCCTTCTGTTGTTCCCTTCTATTTATTGCCGCAAAAGGTCTCAGCCATCAGAAATGCTAAAGGATGACTTTTATAAAAATAAGGGAGACAGCAATGGCGTGTTTGACAAAAACACGAATTCTGCTTGAAGTGCAGCTGTATGTCCTGATCAGAAGACACTAAGAGCTGGGCGATTTGTTACTTCCATTGATACCTTGATCACAGCTTTAGACCCTTTTTCTTAAAAATGTGTTCTTACCATGCCAATTTGTCTGTGTCAAGATTCCACTTACTGGGTCTTGTTAGCTCCCATGCTAAAAACCTTCATGGACCCACTGTTTAGCGAAGGTAATAGCACATTATAATCAAGTCACCTTTCAATCTTTTGACTTTTTTTTTTTTGATAGGCTAAACAGATTGTGCTCTGTTTTTGTTTTTTGTTTGGGGGTTTTTTTGTTTTTTTTTTTTTTTTTTTTTTGTTTTGTTTTGTTTTGTTTTACTTTAGGGCACTTTCTTCAGCTCTTAAACCATTTTTCCTGTGCAGTCACCAATCTTGCTGCACCCTTATTAAAAAAGATAAACTCTGGAGCTGAGCACTATCAGGAACTGGCCTTGTATCAACTATACACAACCTAAGAAGCCCATGCCTGAATCTGCTACATTCCTTTCTTTTTATATAGAAATTGTTTTACCTCCTTTTAGTACAGCTTTGCCCTCACAATTTGTCTTCAGCTGCTTCTGCATTATGACCTTGAAACCTTTGGTATTATTGTGGGATTACCCTGCTTGCCCATTTCCAGGAGTGGCTTTCACTCTGCATCCCTACTCTTTTCACAGGCCTGTATTTAGATACAATTTGTTTGAGTGAGCCTACCTTACCAAATGTTGCACCATCTCCTACATGATTTACAGTTTCTCTGAAGCATTTTTCTTCACTATCACCAAACAGAGGATGCTGACCTAGTTCCTTTTGTTCCAGCTCCACAGCAGATCTGCCCTGGGATGGGACTATAGTCCATGGGAGATCATAGAGTGAATCCCCAGGGTCTGTCTCGTCCAGCCAACAAAATGGGCAAAAATTAACTCCTCGGCTTCATCAGCTTATTTGGTGCTGTTTGCCCTATCCTTGAGGGAGATCTGCTGCTACCTGTCACATAATTTAGGTGCAGCTTGGGTAGAAAATGCTTTCAATGTCTTGGTCACTTCTGACTTGCAGTGGAAACATCTTTATTTGAATCCCACTAAAAACACCTCACTTCTTCATTTAATGCAATTTCTACTGATATTGTGGTGTGCTTATTTTTTAACTACCTTGCTGTACAGTATTAAGTGAAGCACCTGACAAGGAAAGGAAGATTGCTATATCACCAAATCCATCATCAAAAAAAGAAATATTTTTTGAGACAGGATTTCTATTTATAAGAATGCTGACTGACATTAATTATCACTTAAAATCTGTATCAGCATTTCCATTTGGCATAAGAATTATGACAGACATCTCCTTCAGCAGTAAGAAAAATGCAATGTAACCTCCACGTTAGCTCCCCAGTGGTTGCTCAGGTGTTATCCATAACCATACGTGGGTGTTGCCCTGTGACAGAAATGGAATGTATTGCCCTCCACTAATACAGTCCCTTGATTTTCCAATTGGGTTTGCATGCTCAGGCCTTTGCTTTGCTGCTCAACTCCACTCTACAAGCAGGGCAGGATGATTTATTAAGGACTTCAAGAGGGAGACACAAGGGTCACAGGCTGCTCTGCTGGTGCAGGGCTGGCCAAGCCCCCTCCCTGTTGGCTCGGGAGCCACGAAGCCACAATTTGTACAACACATGGTGGTGGTGCAGGAAGGCACTCACCCATTAAAATGCTTTCAGTGCTTGTCCCTGTGACTTAAATACAGGTTTTTGGCTTTCCAGGCAAGGGGTTTAGAGATGTCCATCTCCTCCTCTGTTGGTTTGGTTTCTCTTCCTTTGCGCATTGTTATTCCTTACAATTCTTAAAGCTCCACAAATTGTAAGCTTACAGTGAAGGCATGATGGTAAATGATTTATAGAGGGTCCTACAAATCATGTCACAGAGAGTGCAACCCCTTCCCCCACAGCAACAGTCATAATTTCAGAGCAGCACAGTCTTTAAGGCAGCTAAGCTGTCCTTTCCCTGCTGAGATTTAGGAAGCCAAACAGTAAAATGCAGCTAGAAGTGAGAGTAAACAAGCCACAATAACAACCTGGCATTTAAGTTTCAGCAGGGTTTAAGGTGGCCTCACAGAAGCTCTTGCTTATCACTGAGATTCTATTATAGCATTAACAGCCATCTGTATGTTGTTTTACTGATTTTACAGATACATAAATATATAAATCCCTAATATGGATCTATATCAGCAAGGAGTTAAAATTACTTCAAGGATTAAAAGGCAAGCAGAAATTTCTACCAGTTAAATGAACTGCAAAATTCCTCATTTTTAATTATGGTCTTGGCTATATCCACCCAGTCAAACCTCAGAGTGGTTGGAGAAGACCTGAGGGAACAGTTTGGCTCTGTGACACCAGCCTCAGGACTTTTCAGCCAGAGAGAGCTCTCAGCATCACTCCACAAAGACATCACATATGAGGCTGCAATGGGCATGTGGCAATGCCCATGGGTACAAAAAATGTTTAAAAAATCCTCAAACCCCCCCAGGCTCCCAAACATGGAGTAAGAATGTTCTTACCCTGCTGCCTCCTTCAGCAGCTGGTGCAGCTCCCAGGCATCCACATGTACATTGGTAGAGGCTATCAGTGTAGGAAGTTTGGGGATCCAGCTTGGCCTTCTCTGGCTCTGGAGTGTGGTGAATATTAAGATCTTGTAAAATTGTCTATGCTGCTGTCCCTTTTCCCTTGTTATCTGTGCTGATGACAGAATCACAGAATAATTCAGGCTGGGAGGGACTCAAGGATCATGTAGGGCAACACCTGCATAAAGCAGAATTAATTAAATGAGGTTGTGCTGAGCCTTCACCATATGGAGTCCTTACAGTGCTGAGGATGAAGACCACAGGTTCTGTGGGCTCTTGATCCAGTGTTTTGACTACACTTCCTGTGAAAAAAAACCATCCAATATCTAATCCAAATTTCCTGCATACCAACTTGTACCCATTGTTGCTTCTCCTATCCTCCTGCACCTCTCAGAAGAGTTCTGTTCAGATTTTATTTTGGCCAACCTTCAGACAGCGCTCCAGGCCAAAAAAACCAAAGATCCATGCCTTGACAGCTCTGTCTAAAGCTCCCAAAGAGTTAATGCAACAAAGCCTCACAAGGAAACCAGTACTGGTGCATAGAAAGGAACAATTTTTGTGCACTGAAACAACTGGATTAACATTGTAATTTAAACAAAAAATTTTACCAAGGCAGTTGCCAAACAGTAGAAATGAAAGGTTTTGTTTGGTGGTTTGTTTTTTTTTGTTGTTGTTGTTTGTTTGGTGGGGTTTTTTTTTTGTTTGTTTTTTGGGCTTTTTTGTTTTGTTTTGGTTTTTTTGTACTAAATTAAAAGTTCCTCTGGGGCTGGGAGGGTGAATGTTTGTCACCAAGCTCTGCCCTCTTTAAAAAATCAAAACATTGCTGAGCTATAGACTAATGTCTTGGCAAGATGTACAATCTCCTTAATGGAAAAGTGAATTCTAGCCCCTGTGATGCTCCATCTGATGAGGATACTTAGCTGTGATGGTGTGGAATAAAGTGCTTTATTATACTACAGTGAACCACACTGCTAGTGCTGGGGATATGGTTAATGCAAGTACAGAGAAATTACACAGTGTCTGTTTTGACTTTGTGATTTCCTCTAATGGACACCCAGCCTCCAGGCCAAGCGCTTGGAGAGTTTTGTGTCATGCCATTTTCTCCAATTACTAGCTAGGCTTTTCCTCCAAAGTACCTGGTGGCAGTGGCTCATTCACAAACCCAGCATTTACAGCGAGGAATTCAAGGGGCTTTCCTCCCCCATCCAGAATCCTTCATTTCAATCTCATTTTCCTTTAATGACACATTAGCCATTTTACCACATTAACTGATGTCACCTGCAAATGCAGGAAACAGCAAAGTCAACACCTCCCGGCGTGGGGTTGCCTCTGGCTTTTGTTAGCTCAGCGTTCATCCTCCTTTTCCCTGGTTAAGGTCCTCCTCGGCTCCCTGTGCAGAGCTTTGCTGGGGAAGGCAGGGCATGGTGCCGCTGGGGGCAGGACAGCACAGGCAGGGCCAGGCTGCTCCTGCTGGAAAAATACATTCCCCGTGTCAAAGGCTGCTGCGGGAGGGAGCCGGAGAGGCAAATTCCCCAGGGAAGCACACAGCGCAGCCCCATGCATTCAATTACAGGGCCCTTGAATGGCAGCTTATAAAAAAGCCTTGCTGTTTCTGTACCGCTGATGCTGACTTGGGGTTGGTTTGTCTTTTTGTTTGTTTTTCCAGCGGGACTGCCTGGGACAAAGGTATCTGAGGGAGCAGAGGGACTGTCAGAGGTAAAGTCTGGCGTTCCAGTTATATACCTGTGCATTTTACACACTGAATAAGGTGGGGAGGGGGGGAGAGGGTGTAATCTAAATATTCAATATGCATACATTCATACATACATACGCACATACCTATAGAAAGAGATTGCTTTGCACCACAGCCTCTCTTCCTGCTCTGTTGAAAACCCACTGAAGTCCCCAACAGAGTATGATGCTCTACTCCACCCTTTAAATCTCTATTCCGTCAATCCACAGACTGTTTTCCCCACCCCTACTGAACCTGGCTTGTTATGTGGAGCTGAGTTATTGCAATGGTCTGGCTCCAAATCTCTCTTGGTTTTGTCCAGGCAATGAGGAAATGCATGCAAAAATAGTCTCCTAGGAAAACTGACCGTGGAAAATTCAGCTTAAGGAGCATTAAAAGAATTTACTGCTGTCACGTGGAAACCAACAGGAAAAATTACATTTCCCACAGCAAGCTCCTTCTGGAGGCATTTCCATTCTGGTGAAGGGAGGGAGCGTCCAGCCGAGTGAGGCCACCTGAGAAGCTCCCTGCAGCATGTGTTCATCCTTGCCCACCCATCCACTTTTGCCGAGCCCACTTGAGCAGTGTGGAAATCCAGTTGAGGCAATCCAGCTTTGGGAGGAAAGTTAGCAGCTGCTCTTTGCTAGCAACTGTCATCTCCCAGCTGCTGTGAGGGACATTTCCTGGGAAGGCAGGGTGCTCTGCCCTGATCCCACCCCTGTATCTCCTGCAGCCACAAGCACTCTGCATCCAGGGCTTTCTCAGTGTCCCCTCTGTCTCATGGCAGTTTTCTGGTTGTTGCCTTTTGTCAGGCAGAACGCAGGATTTGCACTCCTCATTGACCCAGAGAAGATCTTGGGAGGCTATCTTGTCTTCTTTCATCCAGGCACTTCTGTTTCCTAGCTCCCAGCCCAAAACTCAAGGGTAAACCAACACTCAGAACCAGTGCCTTTGAGAACTGCCTGAGAGACCTGAGCTGGCCTGCTCTGTGTGGGCAAGGGGTCTGGGCAGGATGGTGGGCAGGCAGCCTCTCCAGCTGCAGCCCCTCATGGCTGTGTCCATGCTCTTTCAGCTGAGGTGGGGAGAAGACAGACTGGTATTCCTGTAAGGGGGTTTTTTTGGCAGGGTTTTCCTGAGAAGGTTATTCCAGTATGCCTGGCTCCGGGATTGTGCAATGCTCCTTGCAGAGCTGGCCAGAGGCAGAGAGTGGTACACAGTCCTGAACACCTACTACTCTCTCTGGCTGGCATATATAGGTACCCTGAAGACTTGACAAGTTTGGATGCAGCCATCTTTTCCTTCTCCCAGTTACTCCAAAGTCTTTCCAATTTTCATTTTGACTTTTTTCAGTCTCGAGCTGTTTTTCCAGCTTTACGTCATGCTTTCCATTTTGGAGATGTCAGATGATCTGTGATAAACTGACAGTATGTGCAGGAGCAGTGAGGAGATGAGGTCCATTTTAATGAGACTAACTCTACTGGGTAGTGAAAACAGTGCCTCAACAAGCCTCAAGATCTTGTTTCCCTTTGCAAAGTGTCTTAATGGCACAAAAGCATTTTTACACAAGTAAGGAAAGGCAAGTCCCAAAACAGATTTCTTTCAGTAGCCATTGAAATGGAAAGTTACCACAGAGATTTGTGTGCTCTCCTTTCAGAGGTAAGCACAATCAGAAATCAGTATTCTCTTGGCTCCTGCAAACAGCCTGAAATATTTCTGAATAAACAGTGTGTTTGCTTGGGGTGCACCATTCACCCAGCAGATCCAGCAGGCACTCTCCATTTCCTCTGTGGTCATCTGTAAGAGTCTGAACCACCAAACGCAGGGGGGTGAGAAGGGAGCAAAAAGAGACAGAGCTGGTGAGGGAGGACTAAAGAGTGGCTGGACTTCAGTAAACAGAACACTGATAATAAATACAGAATGAAATTATCAATATTATATGCAGGTTCCCTGACTTAGTTTCTGTGTCTTTTACCATCTCTTGAGAAGGCTATTGGTACAAACCCTGCCCATTGGCACTGAGATTTAATCCCATGAGCAATGGTGGCAAGGGCAGAGTTTGGATGCTCACGAGGTGGGATGTGCGGAGACATAGCACAGCTCAAGGCAAAGGTTGAGCACCACAGTGCTTTCCAGCCCATTGTCATTTCATGAGAGGACTAAGGTGCCTTTCATCATCACCTGTGAAGCATCATTATTCCCCATAGATGAAGAATCAAGTCAAAACAAAAATTTTGGTACCGTTACCATCTCGTATCTAGCACGTAGGTAGGCAACTAAGTGCAAAGGCAATTTGGTGTGCATTTCAGGGCTGTATTAATTTTCTGACTCCCTGTGGAAATTACTGCTCATTCTTAACTTCAGGAGAGACTCGATTAGCATGGCACGTGAAGCCAATCTTCACAGCTAAGTTATTAGTCTTTAGGACAGGCTGGGCTCATTCTTCATGCGGGTTGCCAATAAAATCCGGGTGAATTCTGGAGAAGTAATCACAGTTCAAACAGGGTCAGCTGTACAAGGCCAAGGCCATCGATGGCTATTTTCTGAGGCTTGCTGTGGTCAGGAATGCCAGTGATACCTCCTTCAGTTCAGAATCCTGCAGAAATCAGAAAGACATCTTCACTTAGGTCTTCACGTAGGGAATTTCTTCCCATAGGACAGAATAACGAACTGCAAGATGATTATGTACAAACCTTCACCATTAAGCAATACACAAAATAATTTATGCATACTGGATAAATGAAAAAAGGCTAGTCCTGCTCCGAGTGGCAGATAAAAGCACTCTTCCAATTGTTTATTTTTGACCTAGACACTACTAACTTAATATGTTCTGCAGCATCTACAGAGAATAATTTTTATGGAATATTTTTTAAATCTTGCTTTTCAGGGAGGTACTTTTTTTTTTTTTTTCCCCTCTAGTATTCTTTCCTAAGCTATTTTTGGACCTCAGTGCATGAATTCTAAGATATCTGGGCAACATTGGGAAAGAGTGAATAGATGAATAGGAGATGTAAAATATCCCAGCCTGCATAGGAGTTATGCAGTCCAGTTTTCCTGTTCTCTTTTGAAATGTGGATTTGGTGATTATTTGTTCAAGCCCGCGGGAAAGCTTATTTAGTTATGTATTAAAAAAAAAATCAAATGTTCTAATCTTAACTCATATTTCTGACTACAAATGACTCCTGTATTTTCAGCTTGATCTGGAATATCTCTCCAAAGTAACTATGGTCTGTTCTTGAGTTTGCTTTTTATTTGTAGAAATCTGATTTGTTTAAATAGCTGTAGAAAATGCCATGTAATCAGTGGTGAGAGGATATTCACTAAGTTTTAAAGGTCTGATCAGAACAACAGCAGGAAAATGGTCAGCATAATTTGATGGTCATTCCAAGTATTAATTTTGACTTCAGCAGTACTAAATACTGACAGAAAAAATTGCAAATCTTGCATTTAAGAAAAAGAAACTGTGATCATAGAAAACAGATGCAGATTTCTCCACATCTCTATGAGTGTCCAATCTTTACACATCTGACTGATAGCTTTAGCAGCGGCACACATGCATGATTTATTCACTTTCAGATCTTTGAGTAAGACAACAAAACAACACTAAAATCTCCTGTTTCTTGTCAGTAACTAGGTGGTATCCATCATGGTAAGGGTGGCCTGCAAAGGCACAGAAAGCTGTAGGGACAGGTACCTTTTCAGACTGAGGTGAAAGGAGTAAGGTGACAACAAAAGCTTTGCTTTCCATCCATCTGGACAGCAAACAAACAAACAGAGCAGGTGGGCACACACAATGGTACCAAGACAGGCCAGGGCAGTATCAGATCAGTGCCTTGCCAAAGCAATCACAGGGTAGCAGTGGTGGGATGGATGTGTTCCTTCAGCACTCTGAGCTGACAGACCTCAACTCCTCTCCAGACAGCTCACACAGAAAGCTGCAACAAGGGCTTCTTCTGCACTATGGAGCACCCCTGTTGTTCCTTTAAGGACGCTAACTGTTGCTAGTAGCAGCTTGAAGGCAAAAAAGCCCAGGGCCTTTGGGTGCCATAGATCTCTATATCCGTGAAACAGACAGAAAATGCTGGAGTACAGCCAGTGAGAGCTACTGCCCAGGCCCCTAAAAACAGCTGTGTAAATGAGTTAACAGCATCACAGCAAACACCTGCTTCTGCTTTCTGTGCCTCAGTGTGGGCACTGCATCTACGTTTGTGCCACCTTGTACAATCAGGCACCAGAGACTGCAGTATAACCAGTTATTTATCACCTCTTGCCTCACCTCCCTTGCCTCACCAAAGCAGCAGACCAGCCTGGACTGGCTCCCCAGCCCCTACTTCCAGGGGGGAGCCTCTGCCATTTGCCCCCACACTAACAGCCAAGAAGATATGCAAAAAGCACCAGCAGCACAGAGATTGGGAAGATGTGTCAAAAAAAGCTTCCTTGTCTGTCTCCTGCACAGTGGACCAAGCAGATCTTTGCTGTGTTTGAAGCCTTAAAAGGAGTTCTCTGTGTTCTGGTACTGCTTGAGCCTCCACAAAGGAGATGAAAAGGAGGAATAAAACATCTGAACAGCCCAATCTGGTCTGAACTGCATGCATTCATTACAGCAAAGATGGATTTTTTTCTGGTTCCTCCTCCGTATCCTCCTCCTCAGTGGTGGCAGCGAGAAGCTTGACACTCCAATTACAGGATATTCACATTAAACAGAGAAGAGGGACAGCTAGTTGGTGGCAGGCATTTAGGATATGGCATCCAAGGCTCCATGCAGCCAGCAGAAACCTGAAGGAACAGACTCTATGTCCCGGCTCCTCACAATGCTTTGTTATAGATTTAAACTAGCTCTGAGCCATCAGTGTTACCCATGACTTAAATCAGGGTCCAAATGTACTCACTTCACCAACGCTACTGCAAAATGGGACCAGTGCTCTGGAGGCTGGCAGGGACCCTGTTGTGTGGGGGTGCTGTTGCATTGTGAAATGCTTTTTCCATGCTTTTTTTCCCCTCCAGGTTTGCCATTTGGCTGTACCTCATTTCTGAGTCCCTCAGCACAGGGTTTCAGGCCAGGAGTGGATGTTCACTCTACTCATTTACAAAACATTGTGGATGAAATCCATTCAAAGGCTTGTGCAAAAGCATTTGATGTTTGTGGCTCAGAGACCGCTTTTTCCTTTCAAACTTAAGAAAAGTTTTTGTCTTTTTTCCCCTCCAATGGAAATGGTAATGCAGACTAAGAAAAATGTCATTAATAATACAAACTGGGGGCCTTTGGGAGGAAATTTTAGTTTTGAAAAGTGACTACTCTGCATGAATATGTCGTGCCATCAGAAGTTTATCTGCATTGTCTTGACTCTTCACATATGTATATATTTCTCTTCTCCCAGGCATGGTCCGTATCCTTAATTAAATAGGGTATAATTATAGATTCCTACTTAAATTACAATAAATAAATAGAAATTCATCTATTCAATAGGCATTTTCCTAGGAAAAAAATGTTTTCCTTCAGATATTGGTTTTCTTCAGGGTTTTTTCTCTCTATTTTTAATTTAAAGCTCCTTCTCTTATGTTTTATTCACTTGTTTTCATTAGGTAAAGGAATGCCTTGGCATGAAAACCTGTCCTGAATCCACTGCCTGCTTGACAGATAGATATAAAGACTTGAAACATGAGAGGAAAAGCAGGTGGTTGCAAGGGGGAAAAAAAAAAAACTTTAAACAAAAGAAAGGAATTAAACCTAGCACAGGCACATGTATTAATACCTTGTGAGTGCCATTGCACATTCTGGTAAAACTGACAGACCTCAACAATGTATCTCTACCACCTTCTAAAAAGGCAGAACCCTCCTTTTTATCTCCAGATTGATCCTGACCAGTTTGTTGCAAGTAGCTACTGCAATTTCAAATATTGAGTGCTGGTATTTGTGATTGGTCCCGCAGTGTAAATCACATGCTAATGTTTCTCTGTCTTGACTGGATGAGAATAAACATAATAATCAGGAAGAGGCCTTGAAGAAGCCACTGTGGCTTTAAATCTCTCAGGGAGCAGCAGCAGTTTAGGGAGAAGTGACTGATAAAGAGGATTAGGGAGTTCTAGAAAATTTAAAGCCCATTCCTTTCTGGCCCACACAGGCTCTGCCCAAGGCGTCATTGCTAGGAAAATTAGGCTGCTGTGAAATTTATTGCCAGGGTGCAGAATTTACATTTCAATTTCCCCTGTCACAGCTTGGGCTGTGGTCAGATCCCCTCTGCCTGCTTCCCCTGCTGCTGCACCTTGCACCCCTCACCCTGGCACAGGCCCTGGCCCCTCGTTTCCCCCACACTTTTTTACAGGGGCAGGAGACAACTGCAAAGCCCTTTTCTGAAAGTTTCAGGAGAGCAAGGCTGGCCAGAAAGCATTGCAGAGGATGGCTGCTGTTGCTTTTCACCATATTGTTGCCCTCGTAGCCAAGCAAGGGCTTATTTTCTTGCCCCTACAGAAATTCAATGGAGTTGAATGTTTGCATTGTCAATAATCACAGGGATTACCTGTGAAGAGGTAGTCACAAGCCCAGGTAGGTGATGACTGTCTCTAGATTTGTGGGAAAAGACCCATAATCCTCTTCCAAGTGTCTGTGGGCCTCTGCTGGGCTCCACAGTGAAGTATGGCTCAGGTGATACCAAAATGCTTCCATCGTGTGGGGAGGAACACAGGGCACAGCAAGTCCTGAAGGCATCACCTGAGAAACTGAAGAAGAAAAAGAAAAGGAAATAGAACACTTTGGAGGGAGAAGAAGAGAAATAGTGAGAAATGGCAGAGTGCAAAATAATAAGATTGCTGAAGATAAATCAATTCTGGAGAGTATTTGGTTGAACTTTTTAACAGGGCATTCACTGCCCCTTTGTGGTCTATGTTATTCTCCTTGTCGAAGAGGTCACTAGCAGGAAGGTTTGCAGAAATGATGATCATTATCTGGATATTCATAAACATCCAGTATGCTGCCAATCACAGGACAAAAACAGGCTGCATCACCTCTGGGTGTGAATGGAATTAACCAAGAAGTCTTGAAATTAGCAATGTGCTCCTTTGTGGCAAAGTCTAAGTCCTAACACTGATGTCATGACTAGCTGAAATTATGTCTAAATTAGAGAAGAAAAAAAAAGCCCAACTTCCTCAGAGCTGTTTTGCAACTGTAAATGAGGCATAATTGTATCACCTAGGAACGATGATAAACTGTTATTAGCATTTGAGTTGTGTTTCCCCGTAGAAATCCAGGAAGGCTTTTTACCCTGGATTAAGGGTCCCTCCTGACACTTGAATAGGAAGTGCATATGGAAATGGAGTTGTCCAGGGTGTCATCACCTTGAGGTGAAGGATAGCCTGAGGTGCAAGGGTGGAGAATAAATGCTACTGCAAGAAAAGCTGCTGAATTTCCTTTTGAGAGACTGATAATCCCACAGGCTTCTGCAGAAGCAGCTTTTGATTATCATTGCTGATGATATTAGAGGACATCTCTGGAGTCTGTCCTTTAAAAAATGTTTCCCCAGTGCTACTTGAAAACATATGGGTTGGGAACTGAAGTGAAAAACTGATGTTTTACTAAGTCTCTTGGCATGATGGAGGCTTAGAAAATGATGTGCCTGATACTGGGGATGCATTTTTAGCAGTAAATGAAACCAGGCTGCATAAAATTTCAAAATACTAGAAAAGATTTAGATGAGAAAAGAAGTTGAAACAAGAAAAAGGGACTGGTTAAAGAACCAAATGAGAAAAGATGGATCAGACCTAGAGCTGGGGTGAATTAGAGCAGCTCCACTAGCTCTAGTGGGTCTATTCTGAGCTGCATGGACTCATAGAAGAGCTAGATGTACACTGGCAGTTTATATACAGGGTTGGAGTAAACCAGGTCATTTTCAAGTGCAGCAATATCCTGAGTGCTTTATCAAGTAATAAGATGGGCAAGCAATTTGTAAGGTTCAAATCTGAGGGGAAAAGAACAGAGAGATGAAGTCAGTGCCAGTGTATTTTCCTAACTCCAGTTACTGCACCAGCAATACCTGGCTTCAAAGGTGGCACATCTCCATGGTTTACTGTTAGCTAGTAGTTACTGAAAGCAAAAAAGGGCAAAGAGAGGAAAGAGGAAGGCTTCATGTCCTAGCTGACCAGGCTTTATCAGTGGCATCTTGGGAAACTGGCCTAGAGTTGCATTATTTAAAACAGAACAGAACACCTGGAGAGAATTCGTGCTCTCGTTCCAGTGGCTCTTCTCAGGATAACTTAAATTTCTTTCCAAACAATAAGCACTAACCTTCAGAAGATGTTTTAGACGAGAACAAGTGTGCTCTGTGCTTGAGTTGGATTAGGTTACTTTTCCTGGTTTAGCAGGGTATTTAAAAAAATAAAATTAAAAAGTGTTACTCTGCGACTGCTGCAGAGGATACACTGGCCAAACTGCTGGCCTTAAACAAGGCAGAAAACTTCACCCCTTCAGCTCCACAATCTGTGAAAAAACTAATACATTTTGATTGCTGCAGAAGAGCTTTTGGGAAAAAAACTACTTTGGTAAAATATAGAACCTCTTGACGGGGCTTGTGGATTTGAGCTCCCCCCAGAAATTACTGATTTTGGAAATTTACTGAAGTAAAAAAGCATCCCATTTCAGTGCCTTTCCCCTCTACTTCTCTGTCTCTTTTAGTCATCACACACACCCCCACAGGAAAAGTCAGATGACCAGCAGATTTTTTGCTAGACAGGTGCTACAAATTCCTGGTGAACTTCAGGAGGTTTTGGTGTGCTCTTAAGAAAAAAGTAAACTTCTGCACCACTACAGGCAAGCTCTCAATCTGCTCCTTTTCTGTAAATAGGTCAGATATCTTGACTCCTGGAAAAGATTTTTTAAATGTCAGAACTTATATTTTTGCTGTATGGTAGCTACAGTGTCTGTTGAAGCTGTGAGGTTCTGCAACACCCTAAACAAATGTTAAATCCTAAAGACAACTTTCATCCTTAGCCACAATCAGTTAACATAATCTATTTTTCACTTTTCCCAGGCCCTCTTTACACTCTCTAGCTAGTAGTTTAACCTCTTTTCCAAAAACCAACATAGCTAAAAAACACTTAATATCACTCTCAGCTCTTATAAAAACCAGGATAGGTTTTGCATTTGTCTACACAAAGAAGTTTTATTTCAGTGATTTGAGGTGCTGGGGTTTTTCCGGATGTGACTCAAGCCATGATTTCCCACTGAAATAAGCTTTTATCTTTTTTCCAAGAGAAAGATTGTGTTATGAGAAAATTCAAATTATTTTATTCTAGAAGCTGTCTAATTAAATTGAACAATAAAAATTGTTATCCTTTATGACCGCCAAGCAATTAGGTGACCTGGTGATAGGGAATTAAGTCAGTCTTCTTCCTTTGAAATGACAGCTGAAATAGGAGAGGCGCTGCTCTTTGTCTACCGCGTGCGTGCTGGAGAGGAGGCAGAGGGGGAAGGATGGAAAGGAATAATACACAATCAGAAAAATCCTATCCTTGTTGCAACTGCAGAATTGCTTCCCATTAACTTTCCTATGGGCTGAATTTTGCTCATTGTGTTTCATCTTCTAGGATAGCCTCATAAACAAGCAAACAAACAAGAAAAAGACCCAACAAACCTCCTTGCAGCTACCACAATTTATATTATTCTCTGTACTGTTAATCCATAAGGCTTATTGAGTATATTGTGATGCCTTTCTCTTTCTTTTTGCTTTGACATCACTTGGTATAAATGACAGTATAGCAGGAAAAGTCCATGCTAGCTTATTGAAGGTGTGTGCCAATAAACTTGTAATTCCAAAATGACACACTGGAAGTGGATTGGGGAAAATGGGTTTAAAACCAGAAGCATCTAAAGTACCAGAGCTGTGGCAAATTCACCAGCATTACAGACCACAGCCTCGCCATCAAAGACACAAGACACAGCCTCAGGGCCGGGTGACAATATGACCAAATAGAAAGTTTTCCCTTTTACATCACTACAATTATCTTAATTATAGGAACTTAATTCAACTGGCATACAGTTGCTTTCATTCAGTGATAAAAGCATCCAAGGTGACACAATCCAAGATGAAAAAAAGACATGCATAGGGAAATTAGTGATTCTGTTTGGGATGTTATATTGGCGTGACTATTTTTTTAGAAGAATTGTGCCCCATCTAATGCCTTTTCCAGGTCATCCAATCTTTGGGTAGCTGTTGATTATACAGCACTGTGTGATAGGACCATTGTGCATTAAGCATCAGTGAGTGCTTGCCTATCCAATAAAAGTATATGCAAAAATCAATCCTATACAAATTATCTCAATAAATTGGCTGAAAGCTTGTGAGATGTAACAAAAGGATTTTTAAACAGGCATTTATTTTGGTGTCACTTACCAGTTAGAGTAAGATATTTGTCATGAGATATCTCATTGCATGGTAGTTTTGTTTCCTTCTCCCCAGACTGCCATAACTGTGATCTTCCACTGGATGCCCTTTGGTAAGGAACAAAGTCATTAAAAACTGCCCCTCGTCATACGGCAGTGTCCATCTGGAACAAAGGTTCTGTCAGCCTGCATAAATTTGGTCTAACTATTAATTACTGTAATTAATTAACCTCTACAAGTGGAAAAATATGAAAACAAGCTAAAGAACAAGACAGTTTCATGCCAAAGATGTTTCTACAGCAGCTGAATACTGTGTTTTCACACCACAGTCGTAAAAGTTCCTGGGTTTGTAGTTTTCCTTGTTGATGGTGGCATTAATAATTTCCAACAGTGACAGATTTCAGTGTGTCAAAAGAATTAGGGCTGTAGTGTCAGAAAATAGGAACATAAGCCACGCAGAGCAAATGCAGAGCTTTTTAAATGTGTTTAGATTTTAAATCCTTTTAAGGGATAGCATTGCAGGCTTCAAGTGCCCTAGCAAATCATTAATGATAATATGAAATCCCAGCAGAATTATAGCAGCTATTTCACCATGAACTTGGCCATCCAACCATGTAAAAAGAGTCCTTTCCACCTCTGAGTCATTACTCATTACAAAAAAAGCCCATCATCTTTCCACCAATCTAGCAGGGTAGCTGGAGAGACTAAAACTAGAAGAGTGACCATATTGGCTATATATCTTAACAAAAAGAAAGACTGGACAAATTCACACAAGAAAAATTCTTCAAGTACTATTAAATGCCT
The DNA here is from genome assembly GCF_036417665.1 of Passer domesticus. NCBI lineage: Eukaryota > Metazoa > Chordata > Aves > Passeriformes > Passeridae > Passer > Passer domesticus. Next base: position 36,139,645 of record NC_087477.1, on the reverse strand, counting down.
TAAGAAGTTGGTGAGATGCAAGTAGCTGCAATCTGGAAAAGTCCTTGAAGGGAGGATCTCTGTGTGTTTCATAGGCATCCATTGTTGGCTGCTCTCAATTTCTTCTGGAATTGTGTTCAAGACAGCAACTTTGGGGAAAAATTGTAATTACTGGTCTATTATTAGATACTGTAATTTTGCCAGAAGGCCAAAAGTTGCAATAAATCAGCTTTAATACTATCTGTTGTCTCCAAACATGGAAAAGAGCCATGAATTCAGTGGAGGGACAGATAATATAGTTATATTAGAATACATTATTATCCAAAGTGTTGCCTATTGACAGTTTAATTTTTATTGCATGGCAAAGGTTAACATCTTTAGGTAGTTCAAAGGACCCAAAGGGTAAAAAATTACCAAGAATTCATCTATTCAGCATAGATATGAAACTATCAGAAAAGACAGTTAGTATGGTGCTAGCACCCTCTGATCTAGATAATAGATTTGATTTGGCAAAAATTTGGCTATCATTAATGGTGGACAGACACTGAGGGTTGAAAAAAAGTGCCAGCTTATTATTCTGCAGCTGAAATGTACCTCTTGGTAATAAGATTCACGAGTCTCAGATTTCTGCTGGAAACTGAGCTGTGATTCATTTTGGGAAACTGTGAGAATATTTTTATTTCAGGTTATCTTACTGTTTTACCTAGAAATAATCCACCCAGACTTCTTTTCAATTAAACAGAGGAAGAAAATTGATTGAAAATAACAATTGATATGGAGGAAAAAAATGGGACATTCTTCCACAGCTTTTTCTTACAGGCACACATCGCTCTTATGGGCATCAGACTTGACAGTCTATGCTGGATCCTTCAGGACACTTTAATCTCAGAGGAGAGTGCACCTACCCACTTACTTAGCAAAGCTTAAGTGAGCAAACTATTTCACTAGTACTGCAGTACGTTTGCTTTTGATTGGTCTCCAGGATTAATTAAAACACTTTGGGTATGTTTTAGACCACCCTTATGTTCTAGATCCAAGATAATCTTGGTGTCTGTCACATGATGGTTAAAGAGGAAACACCACACCAGACAAACAGTTCCAATACTGTGAGTTTTCAGATAATGGTGCTCCATCATTTTGGCCCTAAAGTTTTATTCTGACTAGGCTGATGTTCTATCATGTCATCACTATTTAGTGTTTTATTCTCCATAATATTCAGTGATATTCCATCACTGCCCATTCCCCAGCTTGGTTCTGCACTCTGCAGAAAAGTGTTTTAAGTCCACCACCATTTAAACATATTGAAGCTTCCTCTTCTTGTGGGATGAGAAGTGGTGGCTAGAAATGCCCAGCTGGCCTTCTCTTTTGCCTCTCTCACTTCTCATCTAATTCCCTTTCTGCATTGGTCTGACAGAGCCCGAGATAGTGGCACTTCAGGCCACATTGCAAGACCCATCTATTATTATGCCTTCTACCAAAGAAGCTGATTTGAAGGGGCATGAAGTTTTGTGAGTCTTCTGAAATGTTGAATTGACTTTTCTGTCACTTTTGCTTTAAAACATTTTAGTTTCCACGAGTTACAGCACTGATGGAAATATCCTTATAGTCTATGATAGGCAGATTCTATACATAGCATGTTAAAGAAATTGAAATATTTTTAAAAATTAGCAATCATTCAAAAGTTTTTATTAAACAAACAATATATGTAATAACAATAGAAAAAAAACCTACTGCAGTTTTCTTTTTGGTGAAAGATGTGTAGTAAGAAAGGAAACTATGCAGTTTAATTTTCTCCTTGGTATTAGCTCTCATAGTATTTGCCAGTAATGGCAACATTATAATTTGTAGAATTAATTAATGATCTGGCATCTGATTTTGATTCATTACTGCTTAAGCCAGCTAAGTCTCAATTATCCTCTGGACTATTTATTCCTTAACAAGCTTTTAGCTAATGTGATTTTAAAAATATGAAAATAGGTTTTAACTTGCCTTTAAGACGCAGCAATATTTTAACACTCCTCTATAAAATAAAGGAACCTCCATATTTCTTATTCTATTATAGTTACATTCAAAATTAGACTAGGGGATTTGCAATGTATTCACTAAATATATATTATATTCATATGTACCTGGAACCTGACTTCAATTTAGTCTTGATTAAAAAATGTACTGAATTGGAAACTGTGTAATAAAGGATGCCTAAATCATAGTGACCCAGAATATCTCACTCAGTCAGACAGTTAGCAAATAAGTGCACAAGCAAGCAGATGATACAAGAATTCAAAATTAATTCTATTCTCAGAGGATGCATAGATTGGGAGATAGCATCTGATTCTATCTGCAGAGGTGTAAATCCAGAGTAACACCTTGGCTAAAATATCCTTACCCTGAACTTGATTGCTTATCCTGCAAATGACCAGAATTGGACTCTCCTGTGCCCAAGGCTAGGTTAAAGTAGCTGAAATATCCAGTTCTACTTCATGACATTTTTGTGATGCAACTGAACGTATCTACCAATTTCCAGGTATTTATTATTTATAACAATTTAATTTACCAGATGTAAGAACTCCTGGTATTTTCTCCAAATGACTGATTTTTTTAAAGTTCAATCACCACATCGTTTAGGAAAGTCTGCCCAATGCAGTTGTGATTTGTGTTGCAATTGTGTTATGATAAGGGACATTCAGAAACTGCATACCTTTGATTTGGAATTGTCAGGCACCAGTTCAGAGCTGAGTTGAACTGATCTTGAGAAGATGTTTCTATTGCTGGATTCTGACATAATGGTCCTCCCTGTCATCACTGCACCTTGTCCTTGTTCACACCAAAGCTGAAATGCTGAAATAATTACAAAGATGGGTAAATAAATTAAGAGTGTTTTAACCAAATAATCATTGTTAATTACTTTTTTACTGAGATTTGTTTTGAAACTACCTTCTGAAAAATTTCAGGCATTATGCAAAAAGTAGAAAATACCATTTTTCTAAGCTATCAGTGTTGCAGTACATGAAAAAAACCTGTCTTCTCCTAAAACTGTGCTTCCTTCTCCTAAGAAGTCATTCAGTGGCTTCCCAATACCTGCACGTCAACATAATACTATTGGTGTAAGTGGTTTTTTTCTTAGTTCATACTGCTGTGACCGCTAGAGCCTTCCCCATCCTTCTCACCAAAAAACACCTGAGAAAAACATCCAAGAGTATCTTCCTTCCCATTTGCAGATCAGTAAGTCTGGCTCCTTTCAGTACAAGATGGGAAGTCAGTCGCAAGTTTTGATGCATGAGCTGTAATGCCAGCTCCCTTGAAACCCAAGGAGCCCTTAGCTCAGCCAGTTCCCACATGGCTATCCCAAAACTACTGAGTGGGGGGACTGCTGTCTGTGGGTTTAAAAATCAAAGCCCATTTACTGAGTCAGATCCTTTGGCCCACTGAATCCATGCTGCAATGCTCCAGGGACACAAGGCAGCTTATAAAAAAACAAAACCAGCTTATGTGGCCAGTACAGAACTCCTGGGTGGTCACAAAACCAGTTACCACAGTCATCCTAGAGGCAACAAACAAAGGAGTCAATCTCCAGTTACTGCTGCACCAGGAAAAGTCCAAGGTACCTGCGTTGTTATGGCAAGAGTTCATTTGGGCTAAGAGGTAAACAGAGACGGCTGAGCTTGATCTCTAAAGCTGGGGCTGGACGGCTGGAAGCACCAGCTTTCTCAATTGCTTAGAGTACAGGATTGAGTTGATAAATCAGAGCAGCCCTGATCGCTTTTAATCAACTGAATGAGGAGGAAGGAGGGGAGGTGGAGGCTTGGGAAGAAAAATATGTAAAGCTTAAAAAGTTCCAGCTGCCGTTCCCTAATGGAGTCTCGTTCCTCATGAACGGTGGAATGGTTAGGCCACCTGGTGGCAAACAGCAAACCAACAACCTTTGCAATTTCCAAGCTACAATAAATGTCCAAAGGATCAGAGAGCTCTGGGAACTGTCAGAGGCTGGGAGTTTTTCACGCCCAGGTGGCTGCTATGCAGCCACTGCTGGGAGACAGCAGCCAGCAAGGATTGCCATCAGCCACTCCACAGGTGCAACGCAGAACAGCTGACCTGGTGTCTGGCCAATTTCTGCCAGACAGCTGCCAGACATCACCAAATCTTCCACTACAGCCAGCCTCTCCCTCACCTCAGGATGGACGCAAAGGAGAAAGCAGCCCAGGAGGAAGGAGCTGAACTTAGCTTGTAGCTTGTGAAAAACTAGTCAATGGCTCAGTGTTTCAGTGTACACTGGTGAAAAGTGGTGTCTTCAAGGGTCCATACTGGGAGCAGTACTGTTCAGTAGCTTCATCAGCAACATTTTCAGGGGCCTCAAGTGCACCCTCAGCAAATTTGGAGGTTTGCTGACACACTGAGTGCTGTGGTTGACACACCTGAAGGACAAGATGCCATCCATATGGATCTCGACAAGTTTGAGAAGTGGACACATGGGAATCTCACATGATTTAGCAAGACCAAATGCAAGGTGCTGCACTTAGATCAGGGCAACTCCTGGTATCAACACAGGCTGGGGGAGGAACACATTGAGAGCAGTCCTGATGAGAAGGACTTGGTGCTGTTGGATGAAAAGCTGGACATAACCCAGCAATGTGCTCTCACAGCCCAATGAGCCAAACCTGTCCTGGGCTGCATCCAGAGCAGCACAGCCAGCAGGGTGAGTGAGGGATTCTGCTGCTCTGCTCTGCTCTCATGAGACCCCACCTGCAGTGCTGTGTCCAGCTCTGGAGTGAAGACATGGACCCATTGGAGTGAGTTCAGCAGAGGGACACAAAAATTATCAGAATGCTGGAGCATCTCTCATACGAGGAAAGGCTGAGAGTTGGGGTTTTTCAGTCTGGAGAAGAGAAGGCTCTGTGGAGACCTTGTTGTGGGCGTTGAGTACTTAAAGCAGCCCTATAAAAGGCTGGGGATAAACTTCTTACCAAGGTCTCTTGTGACAGGATAAGGGGTAACAGTTTTAAACTAAAAGACAGTAGATTTATACTAGCTATAAGGAAGAAGTGTTTTACAATGAGGGTGGTAAAACACTGGAACAGGTTGCCCACAGAGGTGGTGGATGCTCCTTTCCTGGAAACACTTAAGCTTAGGCTGGACCAGGCTCTGAGCAACCTCATATAGAAGAACACGTCCTTATTTATTTCTGAGTTGGCTTAGATGAGCTTTAAAGGTGACCTTTCAACACAAACCATTCTATGATTCTAAGTAGGAGCCTGACACAATGTTTGTTAAGAGACTGTCCCATCAGGTCTATTCAGGTAAATCAAGTGAGGCTCATGAAAAAGGCTGCTATTATACATTTCAGAGGGCTGTGCAGCCTTTCAGAAGTACCTTGACAACTTGGAGAGATGGACAGAGAAGAAGCATCTGAAATTCTACAAAGGCAAATGCAGGGTCCTGCACTTGGAAAAGAATAATCCCATGCACTGGAACAGGCTGGGGGTTGATCTGTTGGAAAGCTGCTCTGCAGGGAAAGACCTGAGTGTCCTGGTGGAGAACAAACTGTCCATGAGCCTGTGGTGCCCTTGTGGCCAAGAAGGCCAATGGCATCCTGGGGTGCACTGGGAAGAGCATTGGGAAGAGCATTGCCAGCTGGTCAAGGGATGTGATCCTGCCCCTCTGCTGAGCCCTGGTGAGGCACATCTGGAGTGCTGTGTCCAGTTCTGGGCTCCTCAGCACAAGAGGGACCTGGAGCTCCTGGGGTGGGTCCAGCAGAGGCCACAAGGGCAGTGAGGTGACTGGAGCATCTCTCAGAAGGAAAGGTTGAGGGAGCTGGGTCTGTTCAGCCTCGAGAAAAGATGAGAGAGAAGGAAACTCATCAGTGTCTGTGAGTATCTGAAGGGAGGGTGTCGAGGGGATGGAGCCAGGCTTTCCTCAGTGATGCCCAGCAGCAGGACAAGAGGCAGTGGGCAGAAACTGACGCACAGACGTTCCAGCTGAGCATGAGGAACTACTTTTTTACTGTGCAGGTGACAGCACTGGAACAGATTGCCCAGAGAGGTTGTGGAGTCTCCCTCACTGGAGATATTCAAGAACTGTCTGGATGCAATTCGTGTGATGTTTGCTCTAGGCTGACCCTGCTTGAGCAGGGAGGTTGGACCAGATGAACCAATGTGGTCCCTTCCAGCCTGGCTCATTCAGTGATTCTGTTATCTGGAATTCATATTTTAACAAATATGCTACAATATAGTTTTCATTTCCGTGTCTGCAAATTGTTTCTTCCAGAAAATCTACTCATCAGACCAGCAAATCTACTCACCGGAAATATTGCAAAGTATCAAACATAAAAAGGAAGTACCTGCAAGAATGCCAACCTGTCGAAGGTTTCTTCTCCAGAAGCACTTCTAAGTACTCACCTTTAATATCCAAGAATTTAGCTGAGCTGGACAGTGGTTTACTGCTAGAGGGCATTCACAGATGAGTTCAGTACAGGCAAAAAAATAGAAATTAAAATCTGTTTGAAAATGTAATAATTCTTAAATTAGTTCTAAAGAACTATCAGTTGTTTTCTCCAGTTTTGTCCACTGTACTTTTAGTATAAGCCTAGTGAAAACCAGCATGCAAGTCCAGCAGCTGCTGCTCTAGCATTGCTTCTAGCTGCTCTCTCTTTGCTGTTCTTCCCTCATTCCTTCACTGCATTCCCTGACAGTTGAAAACTCACCACAGACTTGTGACTCACATTTTAATCTTATCCAAGTCACAATGTTTATTTCACAGGATGTCCAATTAAACATCAATTCAATCTGCTCTGGAGTTGTTTCCTTCCCCTCTGGTGATTAGTACAACCTGAATAACGTAGGAAATACAGAAAAAAAAGACAGTAAACAACTCCAGTGACATCAAGAAACCAAGCTGAAACTTTTCCCACAGAAGACAGAGGAAGGTGATGCATAAGAATGTTAATATAGGTCATACTTTCTAATGTTCTGACTGTGAAGAATGGAAGGGGAAATTATGCTACCTTAGGGTGAGTTCTGGGCCCCCTTTAAGCCTGGGGAAACATGAGTAGGTGTGGGGCTGTGCAAGCCCCACAAAGAGAGACAAATTCTCTGTCCACATTTCCCCTGAAGTGCCCTCTGCTGCCCTTCATTGAAGCCAGTGTGCGTACCCCACTTCTTTGCATCCTGCCTCCAATGCAGCTACTGAAGCTCTGCAGCCTCAAAGTGAAGAAGCAGACCCCCACATACCAGGTGCTGCACATTACTGCCCAGAAGCCCTAAAAAACTACCATCCATCAGCTCACTGACTGGCTGAAGGGGCATCTTATCATGACAGAGACTTGCATACTTTCTCGGGGCTTTTTTTTCATCTTTATTCAGGCATGTCAAGTGCCACATGATGCACATAAATGTAATTCTACTCGTTGGCTGCTCCAGAAATAGCCTTCTGCAACATACCAGACTTACACTGAAAGCTTGGAAATGGAGGTAGGGTTCTGCATAAAACAAGGGGCTGCTTTTGAAAATAGGAGAGATAATTGAACTAAACTTTCAAATGTTACCTGGTCTTTGAAAAGCCACCAATAGAAAACCTCTTAGGAAACACTGAATTTTGGTGAAGCTGTGCAAGGAGCTCAGAGTCATCTTTCTTCCCAAGTTGTCCAGCTTGTAAGTCAATGCCAGCTGGGAGTTGAATATCACCAGTTACTCAGGGGAAAAACCTTGGTTTCAGGATGAAACTGCTCACTGGAAGACACTCCGCATAAATGCAAGCAGGGGCAACTCTGTTGGAGGGATCTCCCCTCAACACAAGTGTTCAAAACAAAGTGGTACCGGTTCCTCACTCTACAGAAGCTTCCTGTGTTAGTTCCCAAGGAGAAGCCAGCTGTGTCTCTGGCTTTTCTGTGTGCACCAGGACAAACTGTGAGCAGGCACTCAATGGGAGTAGCCGAGGGGTGCTGGGGGTCCTGCAGAGCCAAGCAAAACTGTGCCGAGGACCCCAAGTCCATGGGCACATTGCAGGAAAGCGCTCTCAAGGAGCCAGATGTTCTCTCCAGTTTGCAAAGGGAGCAGTTTTGTGACTTAGGGAGAAATATTTCCATGTGAGCTCCTGCTGTGACAGTGCTCATTACTCTGAGCTGTGTCTAAGTGGCAATACAAGTTGCTCCTCACAAAACGCCCTGCGCCTGCCCACATTTTTTTTTTAACCTATGAGAGGTTTGGTGTTTGTTTTTTTTTTTTTTTGGCAGTAATGTTGTAAAATTCTTTCCAAAGAAATTTTCAGTGTGCCTTGCTGGGACTTTCTAAAAAATATAGATTAATTGTGATAATTAAATTTCCCTCTGAGTGATTTCTTTGATAAATGGGTCTAGTTAGGACTTTCAATTAAGCACCAAGCCCTGCTGTGAAGTCAGACTGAGCTTCATGTTGCAGGCATTTATTGCCTCATTTACACAGAGACAATCTGAATTATTTTACATGACACTGTTTTCTTTATCTGTGTTTTTTACACAGGTATTAGAATTCCTATTAACCCTTCTATCAGGGAGCCAATTAAAAAGGTATGGTCAAGCAACTTTTAATTATTTTGTTATCGTTTAAATAAGCCTCCTGGAAGCAGGGCACTTAAAATCTTTCTCTTGTCCATACTGTAATGCATAAATCTATTGGTTTGTTACTGTACAGATTCTCACAGTCTCCAAGTGATAAAAAAAATGAAAATAATATAAAGTGGGGAAGAATAGACAACTACCACAAATGTTTTGATGAATGGTAGCAATACGCAACAATCCTGGGAACAAAAGCTTTTATGCCTTTGGATTGTCCAAGATTGTGAGTAAATGGTAACCACAGCTTGGAGAATTTCAGTTACCAGGTGTGCATTCCACCTTTAAGGTCTGTGTTTTAAGTTATATCCATGCACTCAAGCAGCGTTGCATGGTCATTTTGAAAACGGATTCAAATATTTAGAATACACAATTTCTACTTTTTATTATGCAGTTGGGACCATTCGCTTGTTTTTCTAGTCACTGGTACTGATGGCTACAGAAAAAACATCCATGTACTGTCAATCACTGCTGTTAACCATGAAGAATGAAAGGTCCACTGATTTAACAAAATCAAACCCCCAAAATGAACAAAAAGAAGGTGTATTTTTAAAAAAATGCAAAATGTACATCGATACACAGGATTCACTGTCATTGATAATAAAGAAGAAGTCTACCAGCCTTAGAAAACGGTTTTAAATTTTTATGAGTTTTCTGTAAAGCCATCCACAGCTGTGCTAGCTAAGATGAAATTGTAAGGTTTAACAACTGGTGTGCTTTAAGATATAAATCAGAAACTAATTGTCTGACATTAGGAAAAAATATGTTTCCCCTTCTCCCACACTACCCAACAAAATAGTATTTCTGTTTCTTTTATACTACATAGCCTGTTGGAATCTATACATTCCTGAATACACTTTTGAGCTAGATTTTGATACAACCAGTGAATTGGCATGCTTCTAAAATGACAGTTAGTCACAGGCACATTTCAATTCATATCAAACTGAACTTTTTCCAGGAGGCAGAAGAATTTCCAGGGAATCTCCACAATCTACAGAAATCATTCTGTCTGTCCATATATGAATTTAATCACAGTCAGATCTCATATCATCTATATGAAGCAATAAATGAGTTGTGACTACTCAGAGTTTAAATAATTGACAGAAATTTCAATGCAATTAATGTAAACAAAGGAAACAGACTCACTGATGAGAAATTAGGGTTTGTAGATTATTGAGGGCTGACAATGAATCCAAATGTCAGCCCCCACCCCCTTTCTTTTCTCCAACATAAACCACCAAACCCCATGCTTCTAATGCGGATTTGTTATGCTCTGGCATATCTAATTTCTTAAACTGGGAAGACAAAGATGAATGATACCAAATAACATAAGTGTACATTTTAAAAATCCAAATGCTATTTTAAATGCAAGTTTAAATGAGAACACTATGTGGTTAATATTTATCTAGCATCCTCTGTCTTTGAGGAATATTTCATCACATAAGACTGTGCTGTTAAAGCAGTTCATGGGAATGATGTGCATGACTCCTTTTGCTAATGGGAGCTGGTTGCACAGAACAATCTAGCTGTTAGTGCTCTAAGGAGAAGGGAACTTGAATAGCAGGGGCTTGGAGAGCAAAATAAAAAGAAAGCTGCTAAGGGCATTTGAAAATACACTCGCTATTCTTTTCCCTCCTAAGCATTGCTGCAGTAAACAACAGCTTCAAGACTCCTCTTTAAATAAGTGACATGAAAATGAAAAGAGCATGACTTTGTATCAACAGCCATTCAAAATGCATCCAGGATCCCAAACTAACCTTGGGAATAGGAAAGGCTTGCAGGGGGAGGGGGGGTGCCGTTAGGATGGTTGATTTGGCTTGTTTCTTTCTTTGCTGGCCAGTTGTTTAAAGAAATTATCTCTGGTGAGAGCATTCTGCCCCAAAACCATGGATGCTGTATTTACTACAAGCAGTGTATTTAGGCACCGATTTTAAAAATACAACTGCCTAAAATTAGACTCCCAAATCGATGTAAAGTGTTAAAGAAATGCCCTGGTTTTCAAAAGAATCAAGCATCCACAGTCTCCGGGTCAAGGTCCTGACCCAGGAAAGCAGACGAATATTCTCTCCCCAACCCCCGACCCTGAGGCAACGTGATTGCTCAAGCATTTAAGGCTGAAGTGCTTAAGTGCTCCTGTAGGTAGGGGTTAGAGAACTTAAACATGGAGGAAGAATCGACTGGGCGCCATCCAACCTTTTAGATCTTGGCCAGAGGGAAGTTTTTTCATTTGATTGGTTTTTTATCACTTTGCCTGTGTAGAATTTTCCCAACCAAGCCATAGGCAGCAAAGTGCTTTTTAAACACATTGCAAACCATGCCAAGACAATTTCCTTTGGGAGGTGGGCTACAAATACACAAATTGTTGTAGGGTTGTGTACAACCCCTAAAGTCAGAACAAATGTACACCATGCTGGAGAGCTGCTTCTTTCAAAAGCTAAGATAACAGCAAACTCTTTCTGAAGATTAGTCAGGACTAGAAGGACTTGGGATATTAAAAAAGGCCAATGATCACTGGGCATCACACAGCCCTTTCCTAAGTGCTGTGATGCAGATCTGTTAGTGGGTGTAAAGATGGCTCAAGGTACTGGACCATGACACAGAAAACGTGACTCAAGCCCCACTTCCAGAAGAAATAGATACGACCTTAGGCAGGTCCCTGACTATTCACTTCTTAAACTGTAAAAGGGCAATGTACTTTTCTGCCTTCGGAGTGAAGGGAGACTAAAATCCATTAGTGATTCTGAGGTGCTCAGATACTAAATTCTTAAGTGCTGAGAAACATCAGGAGAGGAATTTTCCAAAGAGATATTACTGAACAGATCTGTGCATGCTTTTTGGTACTATCTGTCACAATGTGTTGTTATATGTCTTTATTCCTGATGTTTTATTTATCACAAAGTATTAAAGGCTGGGTTTCTTTACCATAGAGGATTGACTTGGAGGAGCTCCATGGGGAAAGGAAATGTTTTCCATGTTGTAAGACTAATAACGTAATGGGGAAAAGAAGAACCTTATGTTGCCATTTGATTGAGACAATAAATAAATGCTTTCACTTTGGCCCATACCATCTAACTACTATGTTCTTATGCCTGCTCAGTCTCATTAACTGCCTAGCTTTTCACCTATTGTATTTCCTTCTCCTTCTAGAAAAGTTTTGCTAGATATTTTAAAAAAACCAAAACCCAACCAACACAAAAATATACCTTCCAAAATCATTCAGGTCATAACAAAAATAATTTCATGCTTCCCAAATTGAATGCCTCTGTAGGATGTCCCCATGACATCAGTAGAAATGCCCTATTACTTTTTAATTGTCAAGTTCTGACTCAGTCTGTCTGTGAGTGACAGTAATAAGGACAAAAAAATGGAGCCAGCTTGCAGACACCAGGATCAGCTTAAAGCTAAGGAAAGACGGGCATGGGACAGGAAAAAGAATTTAAAAGAGTGACTTAAAGGAAGGCGAATGTTCTTCATCTAAGTCTGTATCTAAATGTTACACTTAAAATCTCACAGAAAAATTATTTTTCTCTATTTTCTGTTTTCTCATGCTTTTGTGTTCTTTCAGGCATGTAACTTTTGATCATACTCTGGCAATCAACACAAACCTAATGATCCTCTTAAGCCTTAGCTCAGAGTAGGTGACAAAAGCTGCATTGCTTTCAGGTCTTTAATAATTTGGGTCCTGGTTCTCAGTATAGCACCTTCCTTGGACTGCTCTGCAGGGATCGGTGCCAATAGCGAAGCATTCCCACTCAGGACAAGCATGACTTTGCAACACAGCATCTTGTGCTACAGCTGATCTTGTGCATCATGCTCTATGTCCCATTACACAGCCTGGCTTCTCTTATGTTCATCAATGGCTGTTCCCTGTGGTCTTTTTTGAGGCTCTTTTTGTCTACAACAGAATATCTTCATTTTCTCAATCAGCACCCTGAAAATGTATGGGGAACTTCCAGATCAAAAGACACACAACACTGGGCTCCAATACCACCCTAAGCATAGCTCAGACTAAAATGTCACCTTTCTGTGGATTTCATACAGTTCCTTTATACCCCACTTGACACTTGCTCTTTTTATCCAACACTTTGATACAGAATTAGTACTGAACTCTGATCTATTACACCAAGTAATTCTTTTTTGTCTGTTCTTGGCTGGCATTGTAAACTACACAGGCTGGGGTCCTATGTTGTACTGATATTGAGAACTCACTTCTTTAACTCACTTTTGCACCACTGAATTCAGATCTGATCCCAAAGATTGCTCATTTTATGACTTGTATCAGCCTAAAGAGAGCTCTCTATGAATAACTTTGCACTTCAGAGCCACAGAGAATTCCTTTTCAATGGTTTGCAATACAACCATATCCTCTGCCCTCTCTATAAAGCCCTGGGCATTTCTGGAGGTTGGCAGAGCTCCAGAGCAGGCAGTAGAATAAAATAGTGTTTAAACCCATTTTTCTAATAAAACCAAATTCAAGTTATCATAGAATAATATCAATTCATTATATCTCCCTGTCAATCATCAAAAGACTTACAAAAATAGGATTATGGCCCCTATGTTAGCTAAAGCAAGAGATGCTCAATTTAAAAATAGGAAACTCAGGCAAAGACAGTTTACTATGGTTATGACAATAGTTAAGGATTAGAGTTTTGAAGTAGTTTTACAGCAACTAAAAAGGGCAAAAGGTGAGGTCTAAAGATCTTAAAATGTCTGGGTTTTTTTCTTTCTCCTGACGTTTATAGCCCTTCTGTTTTATTTTTCAGAAACAAAAGCCTGTAAATTTTGCCTTCTCCTCCCCTGCCCTTTTCTAGAAAGAAATGACATGAAGCTAAATGGTTGCCTAGATTGCTATAAAAAATAATTAAAAAAAAAGGAGGGGGAAGGAATTTGATTTGAGGCATTTTGGCCAACATTTAGAATGGAACACACAGCACTGCTCTGTTTCTGCCCTTTTCTCAGTTACCCACAAGACCTAAGCCACATTCATGTAATTTGCTCAGCCCACAGCCTGAAATCAATGAGGTCTATGCAAGAAGAGAGCACCTGCCACAGGCTGTTACTGTTTTTATTTATTTTCTGTACTATTGGACCACACAGGAACCCCATCAACAAATATTGTCTGGAGCACTGTGTAAACATCGACCAAAATGATGGCCCTGTCCCAAAGTGGTTACAAACGAAACAGAGGACAAGAGACCACAGATGGATACAAACAGACAGAGGGAGAATAAAGGAAATGAATGTTCAGTGACAGCAGTGTTACCTCACTAGCAGTCTAAGGGCTGTCAAAGCTTTCGTAGACCTCGTGGCCCAGGAGACTTTTAAGGAGATTCTAGAGAGCTACCAACAGAAATCTGAGAGTGTGTATGCAGGGTACTCTCCAAGAATGACAGATACCACAGAGGAGAAAACAAGAATGGGCTTGCTTGGATATGGACACGGGAGGATGCCAAGTCCGAACAAAAGGTGACAAACCATTTTAAGGTTTTAATAGAATTTAAACATGGGAGTTGTCTTCATTCCCAACTGCCTTTAACAGTCACCCCCTTTTATTGCCCCATACCAATTGTATTCACCTACATCCTCCTCCAAAAAGGAATGTAAGGACCAAGCATGGCAGAGCTGGCAGTCTGCTCACACAGGGCAGTTCCTGCCTCCTGACAATGAGAGATGATAGGTGGAGTCCCAGGGGACCTTGGAAATGAAGACAGGCAGCTTATGTTGATGTGAGATAGGGGAGGGTAGCACAGTGCTGCCAAGAGAAAAGTGACATGTTCAAAGAGACAGGCCAGGGAAATGATCTTTGAAGCAAGAGCAGCCACATGCAGTATGATTAGGGCAAAGGCAAGCCTGCACGTGTCAAGGCCAGAGAAAAGGAGGCTGCACCAACTCAGCTGCTAAATAATGTGAATTTAAGCAAGAATTTAGCTGCATCCAGAGTGAAAAATATGCATCTTAAAAGATTTAGAAATTGGAGGTGGGGGTGGTATAAGCAGCTGAAAGGCTTTACCTGTGTGTAAGAGAAGTCAGAGCTGATGCTCATACTCAGCTGAGTGACAGACAGCATGGCATGCTGTGCACAAACACAAGTGCAGGGAATGGCAGTGAGCAAGAAGTCGAGGTGTTTCCTCCCTCTCACATCCTGTTCCAATCTTTTCTCTGCAACTATTAAATACAGGCAACTACACAGTAGATGCCTAGGATAAGCCAACAGCTCAGCAAATAATTTCAGTCCCATCAATAATTCTTTTCCCATGTGGCCCAGATCCTGTTCAATATACCCATGAGGCTGTGTCTCTCATCTAACTCAGAAAAAATATGACGCCTTTCCTCCATGCTCAGTAATAAACTGCACAGCCCTTGTGCAGTTTTCTGCTGTACTCCTGGAATAAGATTACCAGCAAGATTAAGGCCTCTGGTTGTGAGAAGGGAGATTTCACAGGATTAAATGTTATCCAGTCTACTTCTAAAACAGAGGATAAAATACAAGAAAGGACTATGAATTATATTACTGAAAATATCACAGACCATGGTGGTGGTAAAAGGGATAATGAAAGATCAAAAATTTAAATTATATTCATAAATAAAAAGCAACAGGGGAAAGTACTGCAGGGACTACAGTTGTAATCTGTTGCCAGAAGAGGGCACTCCCAGCTTTTTTTTTTATGACTTGAGAGATTTAAATCAAGATTTCCCTTGGTAGCATTTCCCAGGCATAAATCAAGCACAAATGAATAACCTTTGATTTATCATTCCTAATGGAGATGTACATCATATTGGCGTGTCATCACTTTTCAACATTGGCCATTATGATGCCAATCATATAGTAATTTTCTTCCGTGTCATAATCAGTGATGAAGATGTACGTTTCCATTCAGTACAATTAGATTTTCATGTTTCTTAATGGTAGCTGAGGGCATTAGGCAGAATACCTGCTTTTGCTCTAACTCTTTTGTACTCATATTTTTCTGAAATTGTATCCAAACCATTACCCAATCACCACTCTTTACTAGTTAAATGCCACCCCTGCTCATATGGGAAAAGGTGAGAAAGATTTAAACTATTGTTCCAAGGTGCAGAGGAACAGCTATTAAAATCCTGGGCAAATACATGGGGTTGAAAAATACCTGGTCTTAATTATTTGAGAGCTTCTTAGTATAGTCCATGACATCAGCTTGGGCTTGTCACTAGCGACCTAATCCAGACCACAAACCACAGTGAAGGTTTTTGGCTGGGCCCGAAGTCCAGCTGGCCAAGGCCAGAGGTATTGTTAGGTATAACCTCTCTGGGAAAACCCAAGCTACCCCTGCTGGCACTGAAACTCTTCTGTGAGCAGAGGCATCCTGCTGGTTGGTAGGATGAATGGATAGATGGAGAGATACGATGTGTTACTGTCATTTAGAACAACTCCTGGCTCTCCTGTAAGGGGCCAGTGTATGATGGGTTGGTACAACCTAAACAAGAGAAATAGAAGTCACAGCATTTTCAAAAGCACCCGAGCCTGTCTAAAAAAATCCCACTATACACCTATAGTGGATATTTTGCCGGTCGAACATTTTACTAAAAGGATTCCTTAGTTTTTGTCACCTTTGCTTTCTGCCCAGATACAGAGGGGTGCCGCTTGATCCCGGGGCAGACCGACACAGCCGGGCTGAGGGCGGGGAAACCGAGCGGCATCGCTCCGGCCTTGTCACTACACCGCGACATTCCCAAGCTCGCCAAGTGGGCAAGCACGGCACAGCCCACGGGAAGGACAGCCGTGCCTCGCAGCCAGGCGCTCCCGGCGCGGAGCCGGCCGGGACGCGGCACCGAGGCCCGCCGGTGCCCGCGGAGCGCTCGGATCCGCAGCATCCCCAGGGAGGCTCCAGCGTCACCTGCCGCCCCTCCTGCCGCCGGCTGTGAGCGCAGGGGCCCCGCTGCCCCGCACACAGCAGGAAGGCGGAATGGAGCGCCCGGAGGAAGATGGCTTCGACGGGCTGCAGGGGCACTGCGGCAGGGGACGAGCGCTCCCCGCGGCGCCACCGGCACGGGCAGGGATGAGGCGCCTCGGGGGACGACCCCGCCCGCGGGAGCCGGAGTCGCACAGCCCCCGGCTGTCGCGCCGCCTTCCCCCGCCCCTCGGCAGCGCACTGGCTCCCCCGGGCCCTCCCGCGGGGGCGTTCGCGGCCGCCGGAGCTGCTCGGGGCGGAGGGATGAGCGCCGGGAGCCAGGGATGAGCGCCGGGAGCCAGGAATGAGCGCCGGGAGCCAGGGATGAGCGCCCTCTTGCGGTCGTGTCCGGCAGAGCCGCGGGGCCTGCCCGGGCCCTCCGCCGGGAGAGGCTGAGGGGCCGCCGGGCACGCCGGGCACACCGGGCACGCCGGGCACCCGCGGCGCCGAACCGCAGCTGCTCATTCCTCCTCCACGTGAATGCCCTGCCGCTAAGCCTTTGGCGCTGAGCTGTCACCATGCCGACAGGAATTCTGTGACTAACCTGACCTTGCACCTGGCTGAACATCAGCCGGCGTGTGCCCAGGTGGCCAAGAAGGCCAATGGCATCCTGGCCTGTATCTGCAATAATGAGGCCAGCAGGAGCAGGGCAGTCCCCTGTGCTCGGCACTGGTGAGGCCACACCTGGAGTCCTGAGTCCAATTCTGGCCCTCACTGCAAGAAGGGCATTGCAGTGTGTCCAGGGAAGGGCAAGAGAGCTGGAGAAGGGTCTGGGGCACAAATCTGATGAGAAGCGGCTGAGGGGAGCTGTTTATCCTGAAGAAAAGGAAGCTCAGGGGAGACCTTGTCACTTCCTACAACTACCTGAAAGGAGGCTGTAGCCAGGTGGAGCTCAGCCTCTTCTCTCGAGTAAGAACGAGACAGAACATTGCACCAGAGGGGCTTATGTTGGATATTAGGAAAGTTTTGTCCCCAAAAGGGTAGTCTAGCATTAAGAAGCATGCCCAGAGGAGGATTACCATCACTGGAAGCATTCAAAAAACATGCAAATATGATGCTGAGGGAGATGTTTTCATAGTGGACCTGACAGTGTTAGGTTAACAGTTGTAACTAAGGGCCTTGGAGGTCTCCAGCCTTAATGATTCTATGATTGGGTTGTCTCATCTCTCTTGTGTGTAAGACAACTTCTTTCTCAAAAAGATTAAGGGCAAATAATTTTCTGGGATCAGAAAATCGGTCAAAAAAGGTATCTCGCCTTTAAATGGGAGCTGTGAAAAGACCAAGCAGCCCCTTTTGGTGCACACCAAAGACAGTCCTTTCCCACAAGGGTAACTCACTGTTGCCAGGAGACACCTAGAACACACTGGCTCTGTGAGGGCACCAAGCCTTTGTGCCAATAACAGCAGTGTTCTAAACATAGCCTGAATTCCTGTCAAGGAAATCAGTTTGCATCTTAGCAAAACAAAAGGTGAGCTTCCTGCTTGGTATGGGAAAAGTTCCCAATTATGCTGCTATCAGGCAAGCCTGGAGGTTTTACCTAGGTACAAAGTCAGAGAACTGCTTTCTTCTCAGGTATAGCAGAACTAAACTGTAAACCCATGTTGAACTGAAAAGTTACTAGTTTGTGCCTGGGTTTAAATTATTTTTTTAAAATGCATCTGTTGATGTGATGCAATGTGGTTTTAAAGTGTATGTATTGATGTTGATATGGCAAACATCTCGACCTTCTTGACCTCTCTGTCCATAAGCTGTGCAGGTTTGTATCCTGCCCTCACAGCAGAGCAACCCAGGCACCCCAGCTGTACAAATCCACCTACCTGAGTCAGATGGCCTTGAGAACTGATGTGGCACTTCTAATGCCCCTGTGCTGTGGCTGGCTGCAGTCACAATGGACCTGTTTGAGGATGAAAGAAGCTTTAATTAGTGAACTTGAAAAAGTGCTCAATTTCAAACTGAATCACGGCAATGTCTAAAAGTTCTGATGGTAATGCCATTTCATTTCCTAGTAAAAAATGTCCTACAAAACCAGGATGCCTTATGATGGTAAATATAAACCAGAAAACTTACTCAGTAACAAAAACCCCAGTCCTCATTGAGGATGACTTGGGCAAATAATTATTTTTGGATAAAACTTGGGAAGAAATAAAAAGTACCTTTCTTTCAAAGAACTGAGAGCAAATGGAAATTAATGCTGCCTATATAAGGCCATGTTGGTTCCCCTTTTGAAGATGGAACCTTTTTCCACTTATACGGGGGTGAGTTGGGGATAACTCCATTGAAATTAGTAGTCACAATAGTGACTGCAGAAGCAGACTGAGGGAAAAATGAGTTTCTTTAAATGTCTACTTGAGTATTACTAATGGGTGGCACTAGCTGCAAATGTCACTCTTAGCTTCCTATTTTCACTTTCAAATTTGTCAGTAGTGTCCTGATTAAAATTGTACAGTTCTGTAGCTGAGGTTTGGATTAAGTTAAAATTATTAGGATTAGAAATGGTGCCAGATCTCAGAACCTCAGATCTGATCCTCTTTGAATTTCTATGGAAAGGAGTTTGGATTTAAATCCCCAGATGTGAACCCGCTTGCATGTTTAATTCTGGGTCAGTAGGAGTCTAAATTCCTCATCTGGTTTTGTGTGGGTGTAATCCTGCAGGAGCATTTGATTGTGGGATTTTGTGGGGTTTATGAATGAAAGTGAGAGAAAAGAGACATTTCATGACTGGTGATGAGACTAGTTTCCTATTCAAAGAAATGAGGAAATAAAAGACAGTCACTACACTAGTTTTTATAATTTGTTGGGAATACAAGACATGGGAGGAAAAGAGGAATAAATTTTCTGTAAAGTCAGCACAGTGGAACTTCACTTTTGGTTAGTTTTACTCATTATTATAACAAACAATATTGAAATTGGAAGTCAGTTTTGAGGGTTGTCTTTAGTTGTCACCATTCAAATCTAAACAAAATATCAACAAATTAATTTCAATTCTGTTGCTTTACCCAAGTCCAGAATTTGGCCTACTATGGAATAAAATAGTGCATTTAATTGAGCTGGAGAAAATAAAGAGTCCAGGCTCTTTAATTAGTTTGCACTGGAAAAAGTCTCTGGTCTGCTGACCTAGGAGGAGTATTCTGGGCACAAAAGTATTACCTTGTGTAAGATACAGTTACTATGCTCAGCATGTCAGCTGGTCCTAAATTACTAAACCTTATTCATCTTTTCCTTTGTACATGTAGAATTGTTTTTTCAAGAAGTGAAGTTGGAGATCGCTTAGTCGATACTGTAATTAATTTGTGTGATTCTGCAAGAACATCTCTGTTGTGTGGTGGGTAGAATTATTGTGCATTCTCCTTTTCATTTTCACAGTTTTGGAAATGTGTGTTTTCTCCTTGGTGGGCTAAAGCACATCTAGAAGCATTCCTTTCCCTCACTATGTCTCCCATCGCTGACTAAAAACATTGCCATTATCCTGGAGCAGGAAGAATATTGGGCAGGATCGGCCATTTCACTGCCTGTGTGTGTCTGTGAGATAAGGACACAGTATTCAGCCTTTGAAAAGATGTTCTTCCAAGTAGCTTCTGTCTGTGTCTCCGTGCCTTTCATTTATTAACTCGCACATGTGACACGTATGTCTAAAAGCCAATATGCTGTATTAGGGCTCAATCCCACACCACTGACGTCAGGGAGAGTTTTATCAATTACTTTAATGAGCATAGGATTAGGCCTTTGTGATTACACAAAGAACCAATTATTGGATTTTTCTATGAACCTACATTAAAACCTCCTTACAAATGAGACTTGCAGGGTGGGAATCAGAGAAACCATTGCTTTTCTCTTTCAGTTTAAGCTCTACTTCAGTACTAAGCATATAGTATTTAGGTTTGAAATGCAGTGCATTGGCAGAAACAGACACATTTTGCCCTCTACTCCATCTCCCAGTAATAAGCCACTGCATGGTTTAATCATGTCTTGCCTAAGGATCCAGTATTTTTAGTCTGTATTAAAAAAGACTTCTAGCATCTTGTAGAATGAGACACTCCCCCCAATATATTTTTTGACAGATGATCTTCCCATAATTCCATTGTCTAACAAGAAAGCAAACAATTAAAAACAACAAAACCAACCAAACAATGAAAAACAAACAAAAACCCCCAAACCAAACAAAAAAAATTAACCAAATCTAAGCTAGAAAAAGGCCTGAGTCTGTGATTTGTCTTGGTTTCATTCAGTCTTGCAAGTATGCCAGCTGTGCTGTAATGACCTGGCCTACATTTTGGTGCAGACCTTTTTATTTTCCTTTTGTTCCTAATCATTATTTATTATCTGAAATTATTATCAATAATTTCTTGTACAACCCCAAAGAGAGCATGCATATCCTCCAAGCCTCATGATATTTTATATCTGAAGCTCAAAGAGTGCCTGACTTCATTTTAACTTTCTGAAATCCATTAATCCACAGTGCACGTGAATGTAATTTTCATCTAACTATCGTCTCTGCATCACTAATTTATGCTTAAAATCAGAAACACTGAAAGTGAACAGCTGCCTCTCAGGCACAACTTGTGATGGAGTTGATGCAGAGGGAATGTTTTTTCCTTTACTCCACCATAAATTCACCCTGGCATTTCACTATGTTCTTGCACATCCACATAAAAAATGGTTATAATAATTATTGCTTTTGTTTGGAAGTGCTCTGCACAAGGTAGATAGAAGCTGCATCATGTTTTCTTGGAATAAATGTTTATAGTATTATTATGCTGGAGTGATTGGAACTGAACCTTCCTGGGGCATGTTATTTTTTATTTATTGGCATGATAAGAAAATACTATTTACAAGTTATAAAAATCACTAAAAGATGCAGTAACAGAATCTTACTGTATGACACATACAAACTAGAAATAGTGTTGTGTTACCCTGTCAGAACATTGTTTCCTAGAGCATCCATTCTGTGCTTGTGCAGGAACATATAGATCTTATTTTAAGCTGAAGAAACATTAAATAAAAAGGGCTTTACCTGTGGGGTCATTAGGATTCAGTGCAAAGCTCCAGAGTAATCTCATGAAAGTAGTGGTATGATCTAGGGGAGAGACACTGGCTTAGGAATCAGGAAGCTTGTGTTTCATTCCTAGCTATCTGTCTCGCTTGATAGTTCTGGCCTCTTCATCTCAGCTCTTAGTAATGTCATTTTTCATTTGTTGGCTGTCTTCACTATTTAAACTGGAAAATTGTTGTGACTGGCATTATTCTTTGGTGGGCATTTTTAAGGCACTTACTACAGTGGAGCAGATCAGGCATTTTTGGATCTGTTCTACCATAAAAATAAAAGAGTCTCCTCTTCAACTGGGCAAAAGGAACAACGTGATGATGTCAGAAAAATACAGGAAGGAAACACATACCTGAATTTCTGATACAAATCTTAAATAGAAAAAAGTTTTCTTTATTAAACTAGGTGGTTCTACTGGAGGAATTAGGTAGAAATTATTCATGAAGTGAATGAAGCCAATTTATCATAGCTCAGAATATCCATAAGTCTATTTTTGCTTTTCTCTAGCTGCTGAAATATGTTACTTAGGTTTACACCTGTGGGTTAATGACAAATAAGCCCAAATGAGAAATAAGCCCAAATAATTTGGTTTGGCTGCAAGAGATCAGACAGAATTCCTGATACCACCTCAGTTCTTTTCTCCAGCAAGCCCACCAGCCCCTCTGGTGTCAGTATGCTGTCCTTCACAAACAAAATCTGGTGCCCTGAAACACTTCAAGTTGCAGTTGAAGAAATGCTTTTGTATTTCTTTTCCAAAAGTAGTTGCATGTAGCAAATTTGGATTGCATACAAAAATGAGGCAGAAATGTAGCTGAAGGTGATTGACTTGGGAATGTAACTATTCAAATTAAAGCATTCTTCATTGTTGTGATACCTCTAGATTTAAGTTGACAATTTCACAAAATGTTGGCTGAAGAACTTGTTCTATTGACAAATGAGTAGAGTTACTTGTGTCCTCCTGTGCTTTAGTGATATCTTCTTCCTTCTCTTTAATTTTCAGCTTTTTATTTGTTTGTTTTCTTTTTTCCTTTGATTATCTCACTTTATATTTGTTTTGGTATTTTTGCAATTTCCCCCATAACATCTATTTGTGCATTTATAAATTTTAGTATTAATCTCTGCTCTTAAGACATCATTATTTTGCAGAAGAAGAGTTAGATCTACTTGTGCTTCTAGCTACTTTGTGCTGTTCAGCTGATGAAAAGCATCTATAAAGCCGTCTTAATCAGTTAAGCCTGATTTATTATAATGAGAACTTGGCCTCTATGCTTCTTTTTTTGTTTCCCTTCTTTTTTAGTATTCTTTTTTTCTGTTTTTCTTGAGAAGATTCCCTTATTCTTCCCTAAAGTGTAGCCAAGTGATTAAAGAGTATTCATGAGCTGGAAATAATTTCTACAGTCAATCAATAATGTATTCAATTAATATTTCTCCTCATTACTCAAACATACCAATTACTACTGTATTCTTTTCTCTAAGGTTCTCATGTCATATTCCACAAATTATTTTCTTACCTTCTTTCACAAAAATCTTCTTACTCTTTAAAACCACTAATGTACAAGCAAAAACTATCCCTATAATCATAATCCCAGTAACTCAATATAGATACTCTATTTGCCGAATTAGCAACTGATTTCTTACTCTTTGAAGTATAAAAATACTTACGGCAGAAATCTTTGCTTCCTGTTTAAAAGCCACTGCTAGCTAAATCCAGATCTTCAGAGCCCAAAGAGCTCACACAAAATCTTGGAAGTCCCTGAACTTGATCTCAGATTTTGATCAGTGAGATCCTGCCGGGGTGAGTGTCCGTGTGTGCACTCTGTGGGCACTCAAGCCACGAGGCACTCTCAGGTTCCCACTGGATGCCAGGCAGTGCACCTCTGGTGGAGATGCCACCACCAGCAGCTGATGCCACCTCAGGGATGCCTTCATTCCCAGCCCACAGAGCATTTAACCAACACCTGGGATACTTCCATGCAGTGCTCTTCAGGGAATCTCAACCATCATAAGGACTGTGTAAGAGTACTATTGTGCAAAGCATGTTGGGATAAAAGACAAGGGATGATCTTCTTCAGAAGACTCTCAGGCTTCAGAATAATTATACAGAAACAGTGATGACAGTAAAGCCCTAATGGATTGAATACATAACTGAGGGACAACAATGTGAGCTTCTAGCTCTGCTCCACTGCATATTTTTTATATTAAATTTTCAGCAGAGCAAGGAAAACGAAATCTTCCCTCTTCAGCTAAGCACTCCAACCTTTCATTATATCACAGCTCTTACTCTACAGTTACACTCAGCCCATGAGAGGTGGAATACCTCTGTTAAAAATGGTTCTTTTCAAACCCTGGAAAAACACACAATCTTATAGGAGAAGTATTCCTGTGCAAACCATAGGATTCAGCATACATCTAGTGAATCAAGCCTTAATTCTCTTAATTTTCAGTGGTACTTGGTTTTAAGAACCACCAAGTTTAAAGAAGAAAGGAACCTAGCTCTAGACTATTCTGTGGGTATAGGAACATCAAGCAGGAATCACCTTCACAGATCATGAAGACTACTGGTGTCTTTATCTTGGGACCAGTACAATGAACATTAGTGGTTTCTGAATTACGACTTCAAGGATGTTTTCCTTAGTGGGGAAGGTTGGAGTCAGTAAAAATTTATTTCTTGGTGACTTTTTGAAAATAGGAATCTTTTCCAAAGTGCACTGATAAACATTCTTCTCTGTATGGATAACAGATGTCATTAGAGGGACAATGATTCCATTATAACTTATTTTTCTGTAACACCATCAGCTCTGATGCCTTTTCAGACACAGTTTATCATCCTCTTTATTCCAAGTCAGTGATCTCTATCTGGAGCTATCAGAATGTTTCTTTTTATATTGTTTCTTTCTCATCATGACTCATAAAAATCACCATTACCATTTCTTTCATTATCCACCTATGCTGTACAGCTTGCACACAAGATTGTGATGTACAGTGCAACCTTTTCTCATTTTTTTCTCTTTGTCCTTTCTGCACAGATTGCATCCATCAATATTAACATTTCAGGTCTCTGATTTATCTCATCACAGTTCTACATTACCAGCTAAGCCATAATTTCCTTCCTGTAATGTCACTTCGAGCTCATTTCCTATACACTGCATGTGTATGTAGACAATTATGGGGTTTATTGCTTCCTTCCTACTGGTCTTGGCTTTTCTCCTTTGTCTTCATCTTCCAGCATTCAATATTTATAGAAAGAGCTCTGCACTGAGTTGTGACATCCCAGTCTAAGTTCATGGCTGCCTGAAATAGCATGGCAGCACTAGTGTCCTGTGTTTTCTTGTTCTCAGTCAGATGTTTTTTAAATATGAACTGCCCACCTTTTTCACAAATCTCAGGATTTGTGGAAAGATCAATACATGCTTCCATTCTCACTGGAGTCCTATATGGAAAACTATGTGAAAATTATGGCCCACCAGTTTAAGGCTCACTCATTTTGCAAAGCAGGAACAAGGGGGTTTGCACTGACTTTGCACTGATAGTTTGTGAGCAGAAATTCCTCATAAACAGTGACTTCCCAGTGGTTTGAAAGGAAACAGGTTGCAAGAAGGACTCCTTTTACTCAGGACAGCAAACCTTTCTCTTTCACAAACCACATGCCCCACTGAGGCTTCCTGTGAGAAAACCACTCTCAGCACCTTATGACTAGAAGGGCAAATGTGGCCCAGCACCAGCTGGAGGCAGTGCCTGAGGGAATGAGCAGCTCTCTCACGCCTGGAGACCTGGAATGCATGGACAAGAGAGACCAGGTTATGCTGGAGGACTCCATTTCTCTCCTACCTGGAGGCAATTCCAACCATGCAGCTGGAGTAACACACGTGTCCGGGCTGCCCTGGCAAGGATGGCCTTTTAAACCTTGGCTTTATAATTAGTCTTTGTAAAACCTGGGGCTTTCACACAGTCCCCATCTTCAGCCCCCCGCAAACTGCACTGCCGTAGCTCCGCTCAATGAAAATAGAGGCTGAAAACTCTTGCAGACCCTCTCTTTTCCAGAGTGGAGGTGCTTGTATGTATTTCTTTGTCCGCTGGAGGGCAACATCGGCTTAAAAAAAGAAAAAAAGTTTCTCTCGGTTACACGATGAGTGAGGTGACACACACACACAGAGAAAACACAAAGGAAATTCCCAGGATGCTGGTTCACGGGCAGAAAAAAATAAAATGTCTACTGGAATGCTAAGGAAGTATTTCAGACTGAAACAGAAATCAGTAATTATGGAATGGAGATGACAGGTGAAAAAAAGTTTGTAGAAGCTTTCGTTCTCTCTCTAGAAACTCATTCACAGAGGGATTTAAATGTGCTTTAATAATCTGAAGCAGGGCATTCAGATTAATAAAGCACATTGAAATCCCTCTGTGAATGAGTTGTCCTCAATCAGACTAGATCTTATATAGAGAATATTTTAGATATAGAGTATTAAAACTTTGCTGAAGGCTAAGGAATCACAAATGGTTCCATCCCTGGGACAAGCCATTCAAATCAAAGGGAAGCTGTAGATGGGCTACTACTATTCTTGGGAGGACCAAGAGGGAAAGGAGGGATGTGGGGCAGTCCCTGAACAAGTAGACTCTCAGGATAGGAACCTTAAAAATGGAAAAGAGAGACTGTAGCAAATCTGGTGGCAAAAAGAGCCAAGCAATGGTTTCTTGCTAAGAAGAAATTTGCAGGTGTGATTAGAGCCAGCAGTGGTCAAGAGTCCTCCTTGGACTGATGCAACAACTAGCACAGAAGGGAATTTCTTCTGCTTTGTCTGTCAGTTTTTTCATATCTTTTACCCCTGCTGAGGGAGACGGCTTCTCTCGCTTATTACCTCTGCTGCCGCAGCAGGATTGTTATCCCTCTCCCTCCTGACGGTGATGTGATTATGTCCCCAGAGAGCCGTGCCTGCAGGCAGCAGTGCGAGCCTGCTGCGCCTCTCCCGGTCGGGCTGTGCGCTCTGGTGGCTGCAAACTGTGCTGCTGCCCACTCGGTACCTATTTCAGATATTCCTGCTGGGGCCTGCAGGGGAAACAACAGGCTGCATGCCCACTTAGCAGCTGCATGCCGGTAAATGAATTGGTGTTAGAAGTACCTGATGAATTCTGCTAACAATAACATGGCTTGTCAGAGGTTTATAATATGGTTTTATAATTGGATTTGGAAAAGGAGGCTAGATTCACACTGTGCTCTGTGGGGAGCACCCCTTTGTGCTAGTCTGGGCTGCTGAGGAGGAGTGGGATGTGTGTGCACACTGGTTCAGGTGGCATTGGTTAGATAAGCAGCAGCTGTGCCTCATCTGCAGCCTCATTGATCCTGCTGCAGGGCTGCGCTGGCTGCGACGAGCACTGCTCAGGAGCCAGAGACAAGGCGAGTATGGCAAGTCTCACATATCCTGTGTGAAAATCCATACTTGGCCTCTGCCTCCCTGTGCCTCATCTCACACCGGTGCTCTTGCCTGCTACAACCTGCAAGGCTCAGAGCTGAGCCTTCCCAGAGGTGGAGGAGCTGTGCCTGCTCTGCAAGGGCTGTGCATGCAGGGACCTTCTGCTGCTCCCCGACTGCTGCCTCCCTGCTACATTGCCCTGTGCATGCCCCGTCTGCAACACTGCATTACCAATGCCTCAAACACCTCCCTGCATAGCCCCTGGTACTCAGAAATGGCAATACTTGGGGTAGGGTGAAACTATAAACATTTCTGAGTGTGATGCTGGCTTAGCTGCTAAGCTAACATTCCCATTCACTTTGTCTAAAGAGCCCGTAATATCAGAAGTGCCCAAACCTTTCAAATCTGGAAAAGCCACTCTCTTTCTTTAAGAATATCTAGCCACGTATCCTTCCACAAACAGCTCCAAAATTCTGTATTGGAAAGTGTTTTGCACAGTCAAAGCATGCCTTGTCCCATGTAGAAACCAGAAAAGCCCCCCTAGATAATACAACTAGATTTATCAAAATCTGACTATGCCCTATATTGACTCTTTACTCCATCTGTACTCCCTTGCATTCTTTATCTTTCATTTTGCAGACTGGAAAATGTAGAAATATATATCTTAAAGCTAAAAGCTCATGGTTTTCCCACCAAAAAGAGGAAAGATCAATACACAAACTGATGAAAGACCAATACACAAATCTAACAACTACCCTGCTGTTTTTGTTGTTCTGGAAATGGACAACAAAATTAGTGAATTGCTCCATTCTGCCAACAAAGGTGTCAGGACTCAAATCTGTCCAAACTCTAACATCCAGGAGTAGCATATTTGATAGGAAAATGTAGCAAAAACCAGCTTTTGGGACAAACAGATTAGGTACTTGAAAGGTTGAGTTCCCATTTGCTTGCCTGTTAGCAATTCACAACCTGCATAGGATTCTGAATGTTAAGTACCTGCTTATCATCTCAGGACTGCCAGCAAGATATTCAGTCAATAAATACATCTGAATGCAGACTTTCAGGAGAGATCTTCCCAGGGCAGAAAGCTTGTGGGAGGCTGCTGCTTGCTACAGGTGCCCACAGCCTTGTTCTCTGCAGAAATGTCATTGAAAGGGGCATCCTCAAAGGCAGGTTTGGCTTCTCCCACTGCCACCAGGGACTGAAGGTGCAAATGGTGCTGCCACAGAAGTGTGACTGCTGTTGCACTTCATTAAAAGCCCAGAGTCTGAGCAGTCAGTAACACTGTTTTCAAAGGAGCCCTGAGAAAAATAACATTTGCTCTGAGGCTTTTTTTAAAAGGAGGGAGTAGTGAAGTTCCCCACATGCTGCTTGTAAGCAGTGTGGGAATGGCACAACATACACAGCTGATTTATGCTATCTGCTGCCAAACTGTTGTGGCTAATATTGAGCACTTCCAGAGTATAATTTATGGGTCATTTATGGTCAGGCTGTTTAATAGCCTATCTATAATGTTTGATCATGTCATCACTGCTTAGAGAGACTAATGTGTAGAGATTTTGCTTCTGGAGTCAAAACACTGGGCTCTTCAGATTTGCATGCATAATAATTCTCTGGGCTAATAGCTGCCAATGTACATTTATTCCAATAATACTGCCTGCTTACTGTTCTGCAGTTCCATAGCAATACAAAGATTGATTGACCTGTTCAACTACTGTGGTGATTTCTTCAAAAATCAGAAGCCTAAAAACATAAATGTTATCATAAACAGGGCCAGGATCTTTAGTTAATAGCAGACTACTGTGAAATAGCACCTTAATTTATTATACTTCTCAATTTCTTCTTACTCATACTCTTGCTTATGGCTGAAGTAAAACCATACCATCAGGAGCCTGAAATCTGCTCTTTTGCTCCCCTCAAAGGCTAGTGCACATCACATAGTGCAAGTGCCCATGAAGAGCTCCCAAAGCTAACTGAAAATAAGATCCAGGGGTGTCAGGGCCAGGATTCATCTGGGAAGGAGGAAGCAGCTGGTGAGAAGCTCCCTCCACGTCCCTGTTCCACCCCACCTCCATCATCACTACTCTCTCCAGCATAACCTTCTTGTTATCTGCCTTGGATGTGGCAAAGCTTTGTAGTTTCAGTCAAGTCTTTCAAGGAGGCTCAGGGGGACAGAAACCAGTGAAGCCAGAAGGGGGGCATCACCTATGGCAACCAAAGTGACAGCTGCCGTAGCCTTTCATGTCACATTTTTACAGACTCCAGAGGGGAAACATCTCATGGAAGATAACCATGTATGTATATGTCCAGAAGGTTTGGGGGTGTTTGTGTTCCAGGCAAGATATTCTCATCTTCTTTAGTAACAGATGAAAACAGAATGAATTTACAGAAGCTGTAACAAACAGAAAGTCATCTCATGCTTTGCTCTGGTGCCAAAATGTGTGACAAGGCCAGTAAGGGAAAGAGACACACACCCCTCTTCCTGAAGAAAGTCAGTTTCAATTAACACTGGTTCTTATTTCAGGTCTGCACAGATGCCTCATGAAATTATATGCAATTCCTTTGAAATATAGAACTTATGCTGCATGTGATCAAAAAAGTTATTTAAAAATGCTATGTGTACTCTGGGAGGAATTCCTTTCTTTCCATTTGAAACTTACTTCTTCCCAGTTCAGATATGGTGGATGCATGGCACTTACAGAATGAAACCTTTTTTATTTTTAGTTTTCACCGGAAAAATGACTAGGTTTTTTAAGAGGACACAGAGCTGGTTTTTGTATTAATTTCACACAGAACAAACCTGTTTGCCATAATGCCTACTTCTTTTTCATATCATTCATTACACAGTGGGACAACAATGACTGAAGTGTCCCCTGCCTCAGGCAGAGACTGACAAGGCATATATCTGCTGAAGCCAAGCAAAGAGTGATCCTCAAAAGTCCTCACTAGTATAAACACTAGTGCTATTTGCAATATAATCAATTACTGTACTTACAACTAGACTCATACATTTTGTCAAATACCACACTGGAGGTCTCTTTAGCAGTTTTGTCTGTAAGCCTCAGTTTCTAGGGTACCTTAGTCTGGGTGGTGCATGTAAACTTTTTTCCCTTTTAACCAGTTGTTAGGTATTCAAGGCAAGAGTAATTAAGAGGATGAACTGATTGTATCTTTCCTAACATCCTGTGGCTGTCACCGGTGACCACAACGCTGAACCAGAGGGCTTTGAGTCAATTCTGAACAACAGACCACTGTGTGCCTGACACCCATAGCAGGGGTACCTAAGTGGGAATACAGTATAGATTGAAATATTGTTACATTTCCTAGTGCACTGTCTTTTACAGACAATTTAACACTGGCATTTCATTCCCAAGGTTATGTGCAGGCAGAGGGAAAGTTTCATGGGCAGCCAGGTACTGGCAAGGACACACTATGTGCCCTCCAAGGCTTTCCCACTTGCTTGCCTTGGAGTTCCTTTTGTGTGACCCTTTCCTTTATGACTGAAATGAAACAAATTAATTGTGAGAGTCAAAAAACATAGGTGAAGGAACCAGGTTTTTGAAGAAGCATACATTTCAAACATACATTTCTCCAACAGCATCAGAGGGAAAGAGAAACATAAAAGCTGACTTCTTTTTCTGAAACTTCATTTTGCTGTGAAAGCCTGTATTTAAGAAGTCAGAGCTAGGCTACATTCACGGAGCAGGGAGGAGAGATTGAGCATACAGTTTTCTGCTCCCTCTAACAGCCTCTTTTTCTGTGATATAGTGAGCAGGGTGATGGGTTTACAGAAGGTTTCTAGCTGCTCCTGCACTCTCCTCTGTCTGAGCCTAGTCCATTCCTTGGAGGCACCACAACTGTGCCCCAAGTGCCCTTTCAGGCTCCACGCTCTCACTGCCACCCTGGCTTTGGCACAGCCTGAAAAACACAACCCTTCCCAGCCACCATGGGGATGTCCCTGAACCTCCACCCCACTCAGGGTGCCATCTCTCCCATGGCCCAAGGGGCAGGATAACAAACCTGATGTATTTTGAAACATTGTTATTAGGACCTCTAATCTTTACAACATACCTTTTAAAATGCACCAGAGGATCTAAAATCTATAGGACAAAATCAGGAATTTCCTTGATGTTTGCTTTCCCATCAAACACGGGCTGTTGAACTGCCCGTGTTTGATGGGCAAACACGGGCTGTTGAACCTCCCTCTCAACAGTGGCTTTAGTGGAGCAATGACTGTGATGGATTATTACACAGTAATGGGATTGTACTGCCCCTGCAGAGAGCTCCATCTCACCTTTGCTGCTGATTTGGAACAAGTCAAACAAGATTTTCCTGGGCTGTAGCTCACTCAGCACGAAATCACCCACCAAGTTAAACAAGCAAGAGCCAGCAAGACTTTCTGCACCCTCATCAAAGCTCTTTCTGGTTCTTCATTGCCCAACAGCTTCTCTGTGTAGAATGCAGTTAGTATTTTTTGGAACTAATTTTATGAATTTAAGCACACTTACAAAATACATTTACATACAAAACAAAACCCACCACAGTAACCTATGCCAACTTATGATGCCTACTTTGTAAAAAGAAAACCCCAAAAAGTAGATGCTTTCCTTTTTGCCTCATTGTTTATCTAAGCAAGTGTTTAGTTAGAATAAACATAACAAAACTGAATTAAATATAGTTTTGGGAAATACACGGGTGTTTATCACTACTAAGAGTTTTCTGGATGCTGTGTGGGGACCTATGAAATTATCATTATCTTCCTCTCCTGAGACTAAATTTTTGAGTGACTTGTGTTTTGGATCCCAGAGGAATGAAGGACATTCAGGCAGAAGTAGTCATGAAGCAGATTATTCTAGTCCCTCCATGAGTAATACATTCAGCTTTGAAATTATTGCTAATATTTTGTATTTCAGAGATTTGTGTTTCCCTCCCAAATGAGATCATTACTAGATTTAACAACAACATAAATATCTATACTTCATATATCATTGTAGCAACTTAAAAAAGAAAAAAGTGGTACTTAGTCATCAGCTGAATTCAGTTAACAATATTAATTGGAAGTGTCACTGATTTTTCTCACTTACACAGGCAAATGACTGGAGTGAAAAAACACCTAGGAGGCATTGCAAGACTGAAGGTGCCATTTCAGATCAGAAATGATGGAAACACAACATTGGGATTTAAGTTTAAGTTTCACTTGGCAAATGTTTGATGTACACTACAATCTTGCTCAAAGCGAGACATCTAAGAGAAATAGTGTAAATAATTAAAGCAAAATGTCTTCTGCAAATGCTTGTGCCAAAGTTTTGCACTGACTCTCAGAGCTGGTCTACCAAGGGTACAGGGTGAGCCAGTCTTGGTTTGATGGTTCCAGTTCTCAGTGGGAGTCAACTACAGGATGCAGAGCAGAACATGAAATGAGTTCCCTGAGGTGGGGAGGGCTGCATGATGCCAAACACGCCCTCGTGTTCTGTCAGTGTGAGAGATTCTCTTCCCCACGCCAGGCTGGCTCCCAACCGCTCCCGCTGGTCCCTGCTCGGGAATGAAGGCAGCACGCCCTCGGCTAATGGCAGCCACTCGTCTCCACTGAAGGCAGAGATGCTGGGAAAAATTGCAGGAACAAATAAATGTGTGAAGTCCAAGGGAACACAAACACTGCACTTTCCTTGCTGCCTGCAGCAATTGCCCTGGCTGTTCCTGATGGGCACCAGGCTGACAGCTCTGCAGAGCGGCTGAGCAGCGTGGCCAGAGCCCTGCCTCGGGGCAATGGCCACACAGCCCTGACACTTTTCAGGGTTAAGCCATTTCCTTAACCCCCCGTGTTTTCCCTCCTGCTCTGGTGCCGTGTGAGTGGGCTCAGGGTAAGCACAGGCAGCAATGCCTCTGTCTTCTCCTGCCCAAAACGGTGGGGAGGAGGCCCTGCTTGATGGGCACAGCCAGTGCCAGTGTTCCACTGCCCACAGGCCTGGGGTTTTTAAAATCAGAGACAGTGAAGGCAAAGCAGGGGTATGAACCAAAGTGTTTGCTCTCTGCAGTTTCCTGAAATAATTTAGGGCAATAAACATAGCCACAGAAGTTGCAATTTCTGAATATAATTTTAAAAATATATTCAGGGCTCTATTCACAATGTATTCATGCACCTACAGATCTTGAGTGGTACCAAAACAGGATTTTACTTTGCTTGTCATGTTGATGCAAACAGGGAAGGAGATAAAAAGCAAAAGGAAACTGAGCTATCAGTAGATGACCAGCTCTGCTTATCTTTCTCCATTACTTAGAATTATAGGGAAATATCTTGCACTTAGAATGTTTTCACTACTTTTAGTTAGCAGAAAACAAAGGTAGGAGACTAACTGCTTTGAAAGGCAAAAAGCAAACCATTAAGCACTGTACTATAGTTGCCAGGAGATTGTGTTGCCTGCTTTGAAATTATATACTCCTCCACTGTTTACTTCATTTTAGTCATAACATTAAGAAACATTTTTCCCAGATCTTATTAAATACAGATTAGTAAGTTCCTGCACATATTTGACAAGCATATTGGAAGATTAACTTTACAGGACTTCACTCTCGCTGTACTTATATCTCTCTTACTCCACTCCTAACACTAAATTCGTCAGGCATTTATTTCCTTAGGGCTCAGGCAGTCCACACAGGACAATAATTCCTTCAGCAAGTGCTGGGGTAAGGGTAGATGTCCTGTGCAAATGTCCAGTTGCACTGGGCTGCAAAGTCCTTGTACTAAGGAATTGCAGTCTCTTAGTTTAGCTTGAACCATTGAAATGAGCATATGCTGAATCCCTGCACTATGGAGGCCCTTGCTCTGACCCAGCAGCTTTGTCTCTGCTGAGCTGCAGAAACAGACCCCATCCGATAAAATCAATGGTTAAAGTCCCAGCAGAGGATTTTCAGGAAGAGCCATCCCTGTTTATTTATACCACAACTACTTCCACTGACCACCTGTAGCCAGGTGAGTGTAAACAGAACCCAACCCTTTAATGGATTTTGTTACCATCAGCAAAGCAAGTAAACAAAAAGTGTTTTTTTGTAAACAAGAGCTGCCAAATCACTCTTCCTATCTTAATGTCACCTGAGATTAATTAAATTAGAACTACCCCTCTTCTACTGAAACTTCTAAAGACAAAAAGTACTTATTAATGTGTTCCTGCTCTGTTGACTGTGAAGGAAGGAAAAACTTCAAGAGAGTTAAATACAAGGTATGGAGCAGTGACCCATTGTTATGATAGATGAGATCTGTGACATGTTTATAAACAGGTTGAAATAGCTCATGCATTATGGAAATGGAATGTACAAAGTAAGTCAACTTGTATGTTTGACTGTCTTTACTCTTTGAAAATAGTGCTAGTTTTAATTTTGGAGTGGTTTTTTTTTTTTTTTTCATTTACCTTCATTTGGTTCTGTTTTACAAATCCAGTTCTTGAAAGTTTGAAAACTGTGGGAAACCTGTTAAAGGCCATACTGAACTACCCAGGAGGCTGAGGGACATAAAAGGAAAAGCTTCCAAGGTACATAATCAAAATATATTGTTCTAAGCATTCTGTTAATACCAATAAATAACAGACAACAGAAATAGAATAAAACCTCAGTACGTCAGTTAGGAGATCATAATACACATGCTCAGAGGTATCCAAATGCTCTTCCAGAAAGAAACTGGAAATTACCAGCAGTGATATTTTAGTGTCCAACTGGACAATCAGGGGCAACAAATCCCTTTTTTCAGATACTTTTTACACATTGTGAAGCAACTAATTCAGTGACAGGTTCAATTAATCAGAAGTCTTTGCAAATAAACTCACATTATACTTCTGTGTTTGTGCTATTTGTTCAATCATGTCACAAAACAATTAGGACAAGTAGAACAGAAGAAGTCCAGTCTTAGCCTCCTTTACTACACCTTATGCATTTTTAATTTTTCTTGGCAAGAAAAAAATAAAATTGAATTGGTGGGCTTAAAAATATCAGAAAGAAGTATACAAAATGCCAAAAATACATTTAAACTGTGAGATCATATAATTTCTAACTACAAGAACTGTGAAGTTATGGAGCAGTGTTCCAAGACAAGTAGAGAGGGTAAAGAGCCAAACTGTCTTAAGGTGGTGTTCAGCTGATTTGTGAAGAGGGTGATGTGTCAGGCTTGCCTATCTGGGACAGGGACAGCACTTGATAATTCAGGAGATTCCTGCAGTGAATGATTATTGGCTTTCTGTCTGCCAGCTGTTCAGTCTGCTATCTCACATGACAACTACTGCCAGAAACAGCCAGCTTCCTTTGGTGAGCAGAGGGGTGGGAAACATGGCAAGGAAGAGGACTTCAGATGCTGGCCAGGTCCAGAAGAGCCCTGAGCTTTGCCACAAGAAACAATGTAAGGTTTGTCACAGAGTGAAGTGCCCAACACCACGGAAGAAATGGAAAACATTCCCTGCTTCCTTTGACCACGTAACACTCCAAGACACTCAGAAAGGTTTGGAAAGCACTCAGTATCACAGTTCTTGTTCTAATAAACAGACTTTTCTTTCTGTAGGCCTGATATTTTCAGTTTTCTTCATGCTGAATAGCTCCTTAGGGTCAGCTCTTGACCTTTTTACTGTATCTGAATATTACTTCCCTGCAGAAGCAGCTTTACCAGGTCACTGAGCTGTTTCTGCCCTGTGCAGAGAGACCTAGGGAACACACACATAATAACATCCAACTCAAAGGCAAGTGTCAGAACAAGCTGCTCATATTTAATCTGTTTGACCAAGGACCAAAATCTGCCAAAGTAAATGAAGCTGTACCAGTTTGCCTCAGAGGGAACAAAGTGGAGCAAGCCTCTGAACCACAACAAAATCAATCTCAGAGTATTGTGCTAAGAGCAGCAGCAAGAGGTAACAATGAAATATTCCATATACTGTGAAATACTTCAGGATCAAGTACTAAATAGTCTACTAAAGTAGAATACACTACAATTTTGCTTGAGACTGATTCATCTGCTAGTTGCATTAGATTGCCAAAGTCTGGTTTACCTCACAACCTGGGGAAGTATTCAGCCATGAAAGCAGTGATTAAAAAAGAGTCAGATAATATAAACATGAATTTTTCAGGCCAGAAACAATAATATACACAACTTCCTTAATATCACTTAGTTAGAGCCTTAGTCTTCTTGATTCCCAAAAAAGTTCATGTAATTACTTCAGTCCAAGATTATGTCCTGGGATCCTCAGTTACCAAAGATGATGCAAAGGGACCATCAATCCTGATGGTTTGGGCCTGGCTAATTTACAAGCTTTTGTTTTGTTCACGAGGCTTTTTTATATGACCTGGACATTAAAATGTCATTTTTCCTATCCTGCCTCCTTAATTCATGGTGAAATTTGAATGCTTGAGAACTCAAGTTAGGGAAAGTTAATTACAAAGCTTGAGTGCTCAACTTTCATTTGAGGTTGGTACGTATCATAGTCCATAGGTACACTTCTCCAAAGGCACATTTTATATTCTAGTTCTGTAACTCAGAGTTTAGAGCTAGCAAGTTTCTTTAGTATTACCCAGTTAGGCTTTAAGTCTAATGATGCCTCAGCTATGGATATTTACTATAACATCCCACACTTCTATTCCAGCTTTTTTTAATTAGAAACTGATTATTTCTTCCAGTGGAGCTACTGAGAGAAATCTGTCTTCACTTAGCACTTAGGCCAGAAATGTTATTGCCACTCCTGCTGTAATTATCTGCTAGCCTTTATTAGCTTGTATTGATCTGAGAATCCACATTTTTGGATGCTTTCAAAATCTTTCTGTTTGAATTCAGCCTAATGTGAAGCAAATGAAATAGATTTTACCCCATCTATTTTTCCTCCAGTACACTTCTGAACCATATAAAAATAGCTTCAGCTCTTTTACAGTTCAGATTTCTCACTTTGACAGACTTAATATCAGCTCACTGCCACACACCTCCAGAGCCAAGCCCCTGCAGCACAGCTCAACCGAATAATAAATACTGGGGGAATGAAAAATAATCATAGTACAGCTACAACTGCTCATTACAAATTTATCTCTGGTGCTGTTTATCTACTGGTTCCAGCCTTCTACCCCATCCCAGCCAAACCTTCTGCATGCATAGCAACAGAAATCACCCCAAACCCTTGGCTGCTGTGACTGCTGTGATGAACTGTGAACTGCACACTCCTACATCATGCCTCAGAAGTCAGTGGCTGCCTCGCTTTACAGACTGCTTGCTTTCCTCCCCAGTAGTCCTCAAGGGGATAAACAGGCAACTGGCAAACTACAGGGCAGATAGAGGCTGTGCTTGGTTATCCAACTCCCTTAGGCTTTTGACTGCTGCTGCTTTGCTATCCCTTTCAGAGGTGTCAGTGGCATACATCTGCAGGCACAGCACAAGGCTGGAAATCAGGAGACATCAGCTTTGCCAGCAGTCTGCTGCACTACCTTGGGGAGCCACTTCAGCTTATTCAACTTTAATTTCTACTTCTGCCCTTTGTTGATTCTGTTTTTGATGAGAATATAAATCTGGGACAGACATAGTCTCCTACTATACTGATAAATAGCATCAAGTACAACATGACCAGCTCTTTCTTGTGTTTCTAGATGTTAATGTAACATAAAAAAGGAGCAACTAAATTTGCTGACTGGTTCTCTCAAGAAGCATTACTACACAAGAAGAAAATTACTTATGGCCTACTAGGAGAGAGGTATAATTGAGCTTTCTGGAGCCATTTGTTAGCACAGTATCTCAGAGCCATCTGGACTTCGACAGTGATGGATCAAACATGACTGTGCTACCTTGCACAGCATTTCCTTTCTCAGTTCCCTGCAGGGACCATGGATTGCCAAACCCATCTCTGAGGCAAGCTGGCTTCTTTGGCTGACCCAAAAAACAAGGGAAGAACATAAATGCTTGGCTACATAGGTTTTAATGGAAAACATCTCATAATTTGTCTCTCTTAACCCTCTAAGCCCCAAATGCTGAGGCCATCCACTCTGTAGGACTCAGTGGGTAAGCCTGGGCAAACTGAGGGCTGTTAAATCAATTCCAGCTGAAAGGCTTTTCCAGCCAGTCAGGAAAGAAGCAGTACATGCTTATTTCTACCAGCAGGCTCCTGGTACAGTTAATTCAACCACCTGTGTGTTTGCCCAGAGCTCACACATGCTGTGCTGTCTATATCCTTTCATATGGGCTTGGCTTTGTGCACATATGAGGTTGACAATTATGTTATGTCTTGTTTTTTGGGGTTTAGGTTGGTTTTTGTTTTGTTTTGTTTTTGTCTGAAAACCTACTTGTTTTATTTCGTATTTGCTTCTGTTCTATCTAAATTGCCTTTGCTAATTGCAGATGCACAATATGCATTATATTTGGGGTCATTTAGTTATAGGCTTAACTTTGATTCTTCGCTTCAGCAGCTTGTGCCACATTCTATCTATTTATTAAGGAGGCCAAAGACTACTGGCACACCACTGTCAATGCCCAAATTACCTAAAAAATACATTCTTCTTTTTAGAAGGAAAAATTTTTCTAAGTGCTAACATTTAAGGATGTGCATTATCAAGTGTAAAAGCTCATTCCTTCTATAGAAAGGCCACTCAGTCCACAAGCACATCAATGAAAAAAATGCTTTATGAAGCTGTTCCCCAGAAAAGCTGGCTCATAAAGCCTCCATGCCAGTCTCCTGCCATCAGCAAGTTCCCCAGCCTGTGTAGGGCTGATTTGCTCATTTTATGTGAGTTCTCCCCCCGGCCTCTCACATCCTGTTTCAATGCTGGTGCATGAAAGCAAAGCAGAAGGCAGCACTCCCTGCCTGTTTCTCCCAGCCTAATAGCAGTGAGCTGCTGGACACAGCTGTGAGAGCGGAGCTGGGAGTTCACTCTGTACTTGGGAGCTGGCAGATGCTCCAGCCAAGCTTTAATCCAAAAGCAGCTGGGTACATGTTTCACTGAAAGAAAGTTATTCTAAGAAAAAGCATCAGAGGTAGTACTGAAGTGAGGTTCCTCACTCAGACTTAAGTGTTGCATTTGCCTGGGGGCCTTTTGTGTCAGAGAAGCACAATTCTTCCAAAAAGCAACAACATATATAGAAGGTGTTTTCAGCTATTATGGCTTTACCATTGCAAAGGTGTCCTAGCAACATGCAACAAGTTCTGAGCAAAAATGTTGGGCTGGTCTCTCTCCGCTTTCTTTTTCTGCTGTATTTGCAGCTTAGTGGCTGAACTGCAACGTCCAGGCTCAGAAACAAGGCTGCTTTAGTTTTTCTGCCTGTTGAATGAAGGTAAAGACTTGAGCTTTTTCTGTGCATGTTTTCTCCACACAGTGTTATGTAAAAATATTGGCATAATTGGTGTCATATATGTAATACACTGGAAAGGTTGAGAGGACACAGCGAAAGAGCTCGTAGTCACTTGGTGTATTTTAACTGACCGTGTCAGGAACAGACTGCAGGGGCCATTAGCCCTCTTTGACCTGACACAAAAAATATTACTAATGCACACTTCCACCCCTGAACTATGCTGGGCTCAGTAGCAGAAACATGAGCACTTCAAGTCAACCAAAGCTGAGACAGAGGTTGTGCCAAATGAACTTACAGGGCACAGCAGAAAATGCAAACTGGCTGTGAGCTAGGAGCAGACACAGACACCAAAAATGAGGGGAGAAAATTAAGAATGGATTCCTGACAACAGAGCTGGATGTAGTGCTTGGAGAGCTTTGCAAATGTAATTGCTTGTGTGCCTTT
Source organism: Passer domesticus (assembly GCF_036417665.1). NCBI lineage: Eukaryota > Metazoa > Chordata > Aves > Passeriformes > Passeridae > Passer > Passer domesticus. The sequence goes on along the minus strand of NC_087477.1, from coordinate 36,099,972 downwards.
TGGACCACCTCACCCCTGTTTAAAGAGGTCATGTGTACACTGTGAACACATTATCCTAGATATCCTGGGTCATCTCTCAGGGCAATGGCAAAAAGAGCCATCTGCCAAGCATCCTTCTGCTTGAGAAAGGAGGGATTTGTTTCTGCTACAGGTGGCAATGCATTACACACAGTATTATTACACAGTAATTAGGAATCCAGAAACAGCAGCTGAGATGGAGCCCTATTGTGCCAGCTGTTTTCCAAAGCAGAAAGCAAGAGAAAGTCATCCTTTTGATGACTTTACATTAGTAAGCGCATCCTTATGTTTGCAAAAAAACCCCACAAAACAAACAAAAAACCCCAAGCAACAAAAACAAAACAAAACCAAAAAACTCCCAAGCAAACAATAAAAAATCAAAATAAAAATCAACCCACACCAAACCTCAAAGTAATAGAAGTTCAAGCTGCATTTGGAAAAAAAAATAAAACACCTCAGACAGAAAACCATCTAATCAATTTACTCAGAGATATCCAGGCAAAGCAGTTAGAAACTGGAGACAGTCCTATTGCAGTTCTTAACCCAAGGTCGTACTTCCACAATTTTTTTATAAACATTTGATTTCATTTGTACAAAGGAAATCTTTTACTGCCTCAGCTTTATGGACAAGGCCATTTACAGTTACATGCTATCTGCTGCTGTGCCTTCACAGTAAGTGTGATCTACATTTAAAAGCTGAAATAGAATAACATAGGGTACAAGTGTAAATAAAACAGCTATTCCTAAAGTAATCCATTTGGATTTTCCAGTTTGGAAATTTTACTGCAGGATATCTTATTGTGGTATGATTAGGAAGCAGGTTAAACTAAATCAAACTGGCATGAAGAGCAAAAATTATGAAGTAGAAATGTGTGAGTTATTCAGGACCTTCTGAACTGCAATTCCAAACTACTTCCAATGCCCCAAGCTTGTGTCTAAACAAGCTCACTCCCCGGGGCCAAAGAACACAGCTAATTAACCCATCTGAGCAGCAGAGCACTGCATTAACATAGCATTAACAAAGTGCTGCTTTTAGAACCAAAGCAAGCTCAGGAATTTCTGTTTCCAGATATTACTCCATGAAGGGAAATGCTTCACAGACTATGAACAAGGATAAACCCAAGCATCAAAGCAGTGAAAGCCTTAGGAGTGCCCCAGCTGGGAGGTCACTGCATCCCTGGGTGAGGCAGGGAACTGGCTTCACCTGCACCTCTCAGCTCTACAGAGTTAAGTCACATAAGAGGAGTATAGCCACCATTTCCAAAGAAAAGTTGTTTTGCTGCTGTTTGTGTGGTCCACCCTACGTAAAGCTCCAGATGTCAAGGATCCTGCAACCTAACACCAGACTTTCCTGACACGGCTTTTGCAAATCATCTTCTATCACAGACAGTGGTCAATGGTGTGAATCCATTCTATTTTGCATTGCAACAGATAAAGGTTGCACACACACAAAGTGAGCTAACTTCCACAGAGGGATTGACAGCAGGATAATGAATTGCTAAATTACCACAAAGAACTCCCCAGTGCTTAATAACCGTGGCATATCTATGTTGTGGATCCAAATACTTGGCAGAGGTTTTATATCAGAAATTAGCAACTTAAGTGGCTTCTAAAGAAAGGCTTTTCTAGGTGATATTTCAAGGGGAATTTTAAACACCTGCCAGTTTCTGGTGTTAATTGTCCTGCTCAAATCTTCCTAATTAGCAGTTAGTTGCAAAATACCAGACTGGGTGATAGAATTATTTAGTGCTTAGATTCTGAGCACTCACTAAACAGTACTAGAATAAAATCTACTGATTTCTTTGGAATTATGAATCCATAAAAAAGACTTGCTTGTCATACAAAGGAACAAGAGGAGGAGTTTGGGAATGGCCAGGGGATGTGGTGTATTAACCAGAACCCAGAAGAACCGAACATTTAGTGACTGGTTCTCAATGGTTACTGAACAACATCCATCTCAGATTTGACTCTGTGAACTTTGCCCTGAGAAGCCCAGAAGCTGTAACCCACAAAGAACAGCAGAAGAAAGATAGGAAACTAAATATATCCCATCTAAATTTTAATATCAGTAACAGCCCACTGGATAAAAGGATGAGCTGTGAGAGTCACAACACATCATCTCCAATCAGTGCTAACTCTGCTGGTTTCTGCAACATCAGCTGTTAACAGACCAATCTAATTGTGCCCCAGAACTGACCAAAATTTGGAACATCAACTAGTGTTTTGAAGTATGAAAAATGCTTTAGTACTCAATAGTTAGTGCTAGAAGTAATTTGTTCCTGTAAAAAAGCTTAAAATTATTTGAGCCCAGTTTCTCTCCAGTTACTGGAAGATTCAACCACAGCTTCAATTCCTGCTTTAAAAAGTTATTAACAGTTGCTCTCTAATTATATTTATTTCCTTTTGGAACTAACAGACTGTGGGCATTGATGAATTGGTATTAGTTAATCACACCTCATGAAAATCCCATGCAACACAGAATTTCCTCCTGATGTTTGATTGGTGATAAATTAGACCAAGGTTGCCATCAATAAATTAATTTTGTGTCATTGTCCAAATTTCACAACAACAAATTAGTACTCTGTGATTTACAATTCAGTAATTTGGAGAAATACGTACAAATGCTAACTTAGAAATTAGCCTTTTATAAATTAACATTCTTTATTAGCACAGAAATGGGTTTTCTGGTGGAAAAAGTACCTGGGTTATAATACTATATATGAAAAGTAAAGGACCTTACAGACACAGCTATTTTTTTTCTCAGATTCACAATTAATTCAATAGATTCTTGGCAAACAGACTGCTGGTTACCATACATTCAAAAGGCTTTAAAGGGACCCAGAAATAAAGATTAAGTTTAATAAACAAAGCAAAGCAAAATTTTTGGCTAAGTAGCTTGCCTTTCTTGTAGTACAAACACCTCTGGAATGCAGCTCATATAACTTCAGAAACTGTTTTTCTCAAATCATGAAAAAACCCAGAAAATATCCAATGGTATTAGACAAACTAGCAATTTAGCACCCCAAAACACAAACACTGTCTTGGGTTCACAAAGCCCACTGATGATCTGTTGTCACATACAACATACCCTGCTCTGCCTCCTCCACTGCCACAGCACTTTGCAAAGGCTCAGGAAAAACAGCCAGGCAAGGCAGAAAAATGCTGCCCACACTGTAGTCACAGACTATCCACTTGCACAAAGGATGAACTACAGGTAGATGTATTTCCATACTTCCATGTGCTGGCTAAAGAATTAAAGGTTTTCATTCTCACAAAACAAAACTGATTAGAAAGTAATGGTACAATGGGAGCTTTTAGTGTAGGCATATCTTTCCTCAGTGACTTTCCTAGGCCCTTGCAATGTGGTGTTTTCCTCTCTGAGTCCCATTTTGTCTTGCAGAAGGGGAGGCCATTTCTATAAACCTTGTAATGGAGATGACAAAAAAAAAAAGGCACTTGGGTATTTTTTCTTTGATTGTAGATGACTGATGCACACTATCAAGGGCTGCTTGTCCTCTGTCTTCTGAAGCTATAAATCAGCTGAAGAGATAACCCAGAAAACCTACCTGAAAGGTTTAAGTAGGAGAATAAATTTTCTCAGCTGCATTATTGTAGAACATTCACCAAACCCAAGTGTCTGCTTTAGGAAGTGTTCTGCCTTTAAGAGCAGAATTACACTAGACACACACATAATTGCACTGACAATTGATAATTACAGTGTAATTACTCTTTTGGCTTTTCAAATTACATTCAATTCTCATCAAGTGAGAAAATATTAGCAACCTAGTCCAATCTGATCTGCTTTATACTGACATAAAATTCACCTTAGCATTGTGTCTGTCATAGTTTAACACCAGTCCTCAACTAAACACCACACAGCCACTTCCTCACTCCTCACTGCCAGTGGCTGGGCAGAAGAAGCAGACAAAAGGTGAAACCCACTGGTTGAGATAAGAACAATTTAATAATTGAAATAAAGTGAAAAGAAATATTAGTAAGGGGAACAAAAGAGAAACAAAATCCAAGAAACCCTAGGGATGCCCAATACAATTGCTCACCACCCACTGACCAATGGCCAGCTTGTTCCTGGGCCACAATCAGCACCTCCTGGCCAACTCCCTCTAGTTTATACACCAACCAGGATGTTCCATGGCATGGAATATCCCTTTGGCCAGTTCAGGCCAGCTGTCCTGATCATACTTCCTCCCAGCTTCTTGGGCAGCAGCTGACTGCCAGACCACAGGGACCTGCTAAGTCCTTGACTTACAGTGAGCACTACTGAGTAACAACCAAAACATCAGTGTGGTATCTACATTACTCTCATACTAACCTCATAACACAGCATTGTGCCAGCTATAGGAAGGAAATTAGTTCTATCCCAGGTGAAACTAGGAGAGTGACTGACCAAAAGAAAGGCCCATCTCATCACAAAATACAGCATCATTCAGACTTAATTTTCCTATTTAGTAAAGTCTCTTCCACCTATTGGAAGAAGAGACTAAACAAACAAACAATGCTCTGACATATTCAAAATAACTGGGTACATAACATAATGCAAAACAAATCATATTGTTAAATGTCTCACAACCCCCCCACCCCATATCTGGTCTTGCTCAGGATATCTTCAGTAGAGTTTATACACTTGTCACTTCCTAGGCATTCCTACCTCTATGATTGCATGTTATTCAGGATTTGGCAAGATCTAGGACTGGTAGATCTTATAAGCTCTCAGCCTTGTTAGCAAGGAAAACAGTTTTCCATGTGATGAATTTAAGACTTATGCAATTCCATTTATACCTGAAGATGCCCTGCTGTTACCTCTCCTGCTCACCTGTCTCACCCAACTCATGCTCCTTTATCCTGTACATTTAAAATTGGTTCTTTGGGGTCTCTGACATGTTTGTTGCTCCTCAGGGCAGATAATTCCTTTCCTCACTGATCCTTGAGCTCATAGTTTCAGATGGACAGTCAGCTTTTGGCCCTACCAGGTTTGCATGAACTGTCAGACAGCCATTGGCAGCAAGCAGAGTACTTTGGATATTGTGGCCTGTGACAGCATAGGAAAAACAAAAAATGCAAGGCCAAGCAAAAATACCTTTGAAGATACCATGCATGTAAAGAGTCAAAGGGAAGCTGGCAGATGGCAGCCACCTCTTTGCTACCTCAGTCAATCACACCAGGAAACCCAATTCTGCCTCTCTTCTAAACCCACTGCAAATTGTTGCTGTATTCACCTTGGGTACCAAATCAAACTGCTTTAATGAGGAAAGATGGCTTCTCTCATTGTGTAGCCAATTTATGCACATTTGTTGTGGTGACAGTATTATCTTTAATACACAGTGTTGTTCTTGCACTCAGGCAGTCATACAGGTCTCCTTTCAGCCACAGGGACAGACTTGTACATCATTTCCAACAGATGGCACTTTTTAGCCTCTGCATGTGTGCAGGTGAGTGTGTGTGTACAAACATGTTTCCATAGTAACTGGAAACTGCTTTTACAGAGCACTGCCTATCATAAAGCAGAGAAATTATAGTTGGGCTTAAATTACATCATCTTGCATTTTAAAGACAGTTTGGTTTTTTTTAAAGCGACCATGAAAATAACATAATTTCCTTTTCTTTATTACCTTGTAGTAAGAAACACATCCTCATGCAGAAAGAAAAACACTTAAGGGTAGATATAAAATCCATCAGGTATAGGGGGTTTGGGGGAGAAAAAAAATCAATATGACCTTTCTGATAGAATTCTATAGGAAGCCTTTATCATAGATGAAAATAGCCTACCTACAAGGACAAATTGAAGTTATCAAAATTTAATTCCTGGTTTCTTGGAAGGTACTGTAAAGAGCATGTAGCCACAATTCTCAGGGGACAGGCAGGGCAGTGCAGCAAGGCTGTGCAGTCCTTCCTCACAGCCTCCAAGATGAAAAGACCGAGACCTTTGCTTCTCTAATAAAGCTTCTGGAATGGAAAGGCTGTAAATTCAAGGCACTGGGTAATCAAAGTCTAAAATATTCCTGCATCTGGGTTCCAAAACATTTATTTCAGTTTCTTTTTCTGTCACGAAATTGCTGTCTCATCTTTGTGGATAATTTTGAGGTGTTTTTCCCCAGTCTCTTGTATTTATATTAAGCTTGTTTTTCTTCTAAGGAAATGATCTGCTATATAATTAGGAGATTTGGGTTGCTGTTTGTTATTCAGTAGTCCCCTTTGATTCATTGGGCTACTACAGAGTTCTCCAAGTCTTCTCCATGCTCTGGGCAACAATTTCATGGCAGTTCCAATTATGTAAGCATAAAAAGGGACAGAATGTAATTTCTCTTTTATTTTTGTTCACATTTTCTGCTGATGATATTCCTTAGCTACCCCTACTTCAACTTTGTCATTATCCCTGGGTTTTCCTTCTCACTCAAATCCAATGAAGCCAATGTATCAAGCCAATGTATCTTGTCTTCTAGTCTTTCCTGCTCTTGCTTTATTCTCTCTCTCACCCTGTCATTGTCAGGATTTCCTTGGGGGAAATTAGAGAGTGTTAAGAACATGAATAAAATATGAATTTGTATTAATTTCTAATGTCACGGCAACAGCAATGGCTATTCCTGGGGTAGTCTTTTCTCCGATTTCAAGGAGGAAATACTGAAAGTGGAGAGGTTGCCCTTTACTTCTGTGAGCAATATGCACTGTGTGCTGTGCTTTGGGAATTAATATTCAGTCAACAGAACCCCAGTATTTTAGATTTCCAAAGTCAGCAACTTTTGAATTGCTTCACCTGAAGCGATGCACTGTACTTGGGGTTGGCAGAATGAAGTGCACCTTCTGCCTTCTATAAAACATCCCTGCTCCTAACGAAGAAAACAAACATTGGAGAGAGGCAGTCTTACTGTTCACTCAGCAGAGCTCAGTCTGACCTGGTGCAGGGGGATCAGCCCAGCATTGTGCAAGAATGGGGAAGCTACTTGAGTGCAGGGAAAGGGAGGAGCCCACAGTGTTCTGCTACAGACTGCCCACAGCTCAATCCTGAAAAGCTGGAATGCAGCAACATGAAAATATGATCTATGAAAATCAACACGTCATCACTGCTCCTTTATTCTCCGCTGAAAATTTTGGTTGCAGGTTTTGTCAGAGGCCAACCTCCATGCCTCTTATCTCTTTCAGCACACATGCCAAGATAACACAGACCTTGGTGTCTTCTGGCAAAAATACATCACTAAATAATGCTTGCCAATGAGTTTTAAATTGTATGCTGTACAATGAGCAAAGAAAGGAGCAGCCAGATTTCTTAAATTACTGTTATACTTTTAATCAACTACTTATTTAGAGTCTTCATGACTCAACTCTCCACCATAGGGGCAACTTCTAGAATATTTTACAATCAGTGTTTTCTTAAATGTGAGATTAAAGGATCAAAAAGAAAATGGTCAAGTAATCAAACTGAAGAACATGGTGCAAGCTTTAAGTTCTGAACCAGAAATGAAACAGTCTTGAAGATGAGAAATAAGATAGACTCACAGAATGGTTTGGGTTGGAAGGGACTTGAAAGGTCACCTACTTTCAACCCTCCACCATGGGCAGAGACACCTTCCACTAGACCAGTTTGCTCAAAGCCCCATCCAACCTAATCTTGAACATTTCCAGAGATGGGGCAGCCAGACCTTCTCTGGGCAACCTGTTCCAGTGCCTCACCACCCTCATAGTGAAGAATTTCTTCCTAATATCTGATCTAAACCTGCCCTCTTTCAGTTTAAAGCCATTCCTCTTGGTCCTGTCACTACATGCCCTAGTGAAGAAATCCCTCTCCAGCTTTCTTAGTGGCCCCCTTTAGGGACTGGAAGGCTGCCAGTATGACCCTAATGCAAATCTATTTAAGTGGGAAAGACAGCTATTAACAGGAGGCGGTCAAAAGAGATGTTAGACTAAGAGCTGTATTTCCTATTGTCAAAAGACAGTGGTTCTTGCAGTTGTTAAGGAAGTATGTAAGTTTTTTTCCTTCTTAAATGTCATTAATTTCACATCCTTAGGACTCGTCTAATGATTTGGAAGCATTTATCTAACCATTGTACTAGGTCTCATCCTTACACTTTCCAACTCTTTTCAAACAAACCCTGAGATATTCCACCTCTTCAAATTTATTATTTTCTTCTTCAAACAAGTCTCATAAATACAGCAGTTTGGCTCAGGCTGGCATTAACAAAGCGTCTTATGGAAGTCACTGCCAAGGAATTAGGATGCAACACCACCCCTCTTTCTATGAACAGAAAATACTGTTCATGGAAAATTAATTCATAAATACAGACATTTATGTAAATGTATATAAACATTCAAAATAAACATTACACGCTGTTCAGAAGTTATTTGCATACATTTATGACTTGTTTAAACTGATACGTTAAAAAATCCCCAGTGGTCAGGTAGTATTTTCCTACTGCGGTGTAGGACAGCATAGCATTTTGCTCTCTCCCAGCCCAAATTACCCCATACAACTGCAACTAAGGACTCTTTTCAGAGAATCTGAATTCCAATCTGAATTGCACCCAATTTGCTAAAATATCTCGAACACTTTTTACAACAAGCTAGAAGAATGCCTAGGTGCACCACACTGTCATCTCTCTCAAGGTAAATGAAAGTCCTTCCTTCCTGCTTAGTAAATACCCCCTTAATGTCAGAAATTCCATGGGGTCCTAAAGAAAACTGCCTGGAGACTCCTGATCTCTGAACAGCAGCACAGGTGCTTGCAATAGCATCTCAAAACAACTGCATTTTAAATGAACAAGAAACACTCAGAAACAAAGTACATTTCAAGAATATTTGGTAAGTGAAACCAGCTGCTATCCAAACTAATGGTGTTCCATTAGTTTGAAAACACGAAAACTTTCTGGATTAAGTGTCCAAGCTCTGGCTGGCTCCCAAAAGGTAAATGCCCTTGTGCCTGGGCAGTACTCACAGTTTAGCTACGGTTTTTGCCTTCAGAGAAGTTATGCTGTCAGCAAAGAAGAATCAAATAATAAACACTTCATGCAGTCGTAAGATCTGCCATCTTCACACAAGACTTATAAACAATATCATATTCCCAACAGACATGATTCATGTCTAAATTTACTGCTTTGGCTTTGCTACAGCCTAACAAACTAAACTCTGAAAACATAATTACAGCTTTTTCCTCCATCATTAAAAATCTCATGTTCTAAGCATGACCTGTCTGCATTACTGTATTTGGAAGGAAATATACCAGGTCTATTTATCTACATGCCAACTTGAATGTAGAAACCCTATAATATTCTTCCTGAAACAGTACTTCTCTTCAATGAAAGCATCATATCCTAAATATTAAAGAAAGTACCTTTTTTTTTTTTACTGTCTAAATTTACCATATATCCTTTCACTATTCCTAAGGAACGGGAGAGAGGAAAAGAATATGCAAGGCGAAACCATGAAGTGAACACTGCCAGTTCAGCATTCAAAAAGGAGTTGCCAAGAGCATTAATAACCATCTCTATTAAGTGCTGTCCAAAGTGGGACCTATTGAAGTGGGGAAATTAAAGGCCCTGAATAAAACACATTGACCAACCTGAACAACAGAAGTTCTGCATTAGAGAACTCTAAATTAAGTGCTGTTGAGTTGTGGGGTAAAGCATTAGTACACACGTTAAATCTGTCTGGACACAACTTTTTTTTTTTTTTTAAATTTACCGTATTACTTATCCCAAAGATAGATTTCCACAAAACACAGAATCAAGCTCTAAAACGTTACCATAGATATCACTTCAGCAGTAAGATATTACACATCAGCTCTTTTGTACTAGCTCGTGAGCAAGTTCATAAATGCACCAACAGTTTTTTTAAATTTTTTTTTCATTAATTTTAATGACAGTGCTGCTTCATTCCTTGCTATAGGGAGGTGGCTGCTGGTAGATTGAGTATGAAGAGGACAAAACACTATGATTTCCAGCATATCTCTAGCATCTGTTACATCACAAGCTGCCTTACAATATTTCATAGGAGTATCTATTGGCTTTAAATATCAGGAAAAAAAAAAAGAAGAAGAAGAAACAAAGGTGATCCTTCACCCAGAAATCTTTCAAACCATATAAGGATGTCCTTGCCAGTGGTGCCAACACAGGAATCTCAATGGATCCCAATGGATAGGTTTAAGAGACCTATCTGTAAAAAAGGCACAGATGGGCAGATAAAAGCCAGGCATCTTTCTATGACAAGCCAGGTGTGGAGACAAAAAATTGGAAGGATCAAAACACTTAGTCAACAGCTTATGAATGACAACAGAGGGGTTGTTTCCCCAGTAAAAGTACTGTGGAAAGTCCAAAGGCTGAGCTGCCAAGTTCCAGCTGTCCTGAGAGAGAGCAGCAACAGCAGTGCTGGAACTGAACTCTCCTGGCAGCAACCTGAGCCAGTTTCTGCCTCTGCAGGCTAGGAGTTTTTTGGTTCAGTAGCAGTGCATCTATACCTGTGCAGCTTTGGGTTTTCCTGCAATTCCAATGGCATGATAGAAAGGACAAATGGCTCCAGTTACCAATTATTTCTCTTAATTTGCCAAGAACAAGGGTAAATCAAATTGTAATTGGGGCACCGAAGGGGCACAAATCCTAAGAAGGTCTACTCAGCCCCCTTATCTAAACTAGCAATGGTGTGAAACAGGCTCTAAAGGAGATACAGCTTGAGCTGTAGCTGGGTCAATAACTCCTCCAGGAAACTCACAAAGAGCAGAGTAACCCATGAGCATCAATGCACATGAGCTTGGAACACCAGTCATTGATTAATACATGGATAGTGTTTTTTCATGGACTGTTTTTCACGGACCTGAATGTGGTCAGGATGGAAATTTATGGATAAATAAATGCAATCATCCTGTGATGTTATAAACAATGGTCCTAAGTGAGGCCCTTTGAGTTCTCCTGGACTGCAGAGGGCTGTGCCAGCTCCTCCCTCTGAGCAGGATGTCTCTCACCATTCATGCTCTATATCCAAAACCTCACAAATTCTCACATTTACAAAGTTTAAAGGACCAGTGCCAAAATCTGACAATGGAGCTTGGCCTGTGATTTTTAGTCATTATACTCTAGATATTTCAAGTTTAAATGAGTTTTTGGACAATTCCTGTTCAGTCACTCATCTCAAATTAGATGCATTGCTTTGACCTTTATGCAGGGTCTCATAAGGAATTAAGAGTTACAGCTTTTTCTGAGAGCCCTGGTAGCACAAGTGGCAAGGAGCATTGACTACCTGGTGAATGTCTTCTGATGATATTACAGAAATATTAATATTTGTCTACAATGGAAGCTTCATATTTTTTGGAAGCCTTCCTTTGGCTCAAGTCATCCCAGTGAGAATACTCCCTATGGAAATGCTGCAAATTTTTGCTCAAATATGGACTGCTCATCTCTACTTCTGTTTTAATCCTTTATCTCTGGGTTGGACTAGAGAAGTAATTTTACATCAAAAAAGATCTGCAGGAAAAGCAGATAGTGGAAGGAAAATACCACTTAGCCCTTATAAGAAGGAATCCAAGTACATACAGTACAATGGAAAATTATCATTTTTTAGATCACTCTGCTTGAGAAGCAAGTGGAGAGATCATTAAAATCACCTCTGTAGTTCTTTGAACACTGGTGTTATTTGCATTTCAAAAGAGCAAGTTTGACAGAGTTTATGGAAATTCTCTACTCTGACCTTGTAGCAGTCTGGTTCCCTGTTATCTCACTGCCTCTTTCCTGACCCTTCCCAAAGCCACAGATTTCTCCTTTTGGGCAATAAAAATTAACCTCCAAAAGTGAAGCACGTTTATAATCCAGGATTGCTTAAGAGCAAGCTGGTATGTGTTGGCTCAGTAAAAAAACACCTCAGTTTCAGGCCCTTGTTGTTGCCCATGCTCTGTTTCAGAGCTGTCATTGTGCTCTCCCAGACTGAGCTGACCACCACTGAATACAGAGTTCAAAACAAGATCACGATGTATAACTTGATATTCTGTGTGCATCTCCCCTCTCCCATACACACCAGAATTCATTCCTAGGGCAGGAAGCAAGAGTTTAAATTGATCTGGTCACACTTGTACCTCTGTGGGCCTCCTGTTCTATTATTAAAAAAAAAATTCCAACAATCCCATACTTTGCCTGCAAGTTCAAACAATTCTTGCATTTATTCTACTGAATTTCATCAACAGGTAGGGGCAGGTCATCAACAGCTTTGTTTCCTCCTCATTCCTCTTGTTTCTTCTCTAGTGTCTTAATGAAGCACTGCTGCAGGCACATTGTGAAAGAATCTTAGCAAAGAAATGGTGCTCACAAAGATTCGTGTCTGCTTAAGGATGCAAAAATTCCTAGTAAAGGAAAGGGTCAAGAGGGCTGACCTAAGCTAGAGAGACAGACTGACAACCACTGTTAGCTGGACTCTTACAAGGAGATAAGCTAATGGGACCAAATCAGCAATACGCAAAGAGGTGGTGACTTATGGGGAACAAGAGTGGGAGGGGGAGGAGTTTTGAACTATGAGTTAAACTGGGACCCAGGGCAGACAGATCTGGAATATCTGAGAGCTGCTACCAACATGGTCCTTTCCCAAAACCAGGCAGAACTTGGCTCTGCTTGTAGAGGCCACGAAGGCTGCACCTTCAGTCAGTCTGCTACAGGAGTAGCTGACGTGCCCTGCTTTATTTTCTTTCCTTTCTATGGACACTGATTCCTGCCAAGGAACCCTCCCCACTCTATCCAGAGGTACATGGCATGCCCTAGACGTACCAAGACATTTAACTCCAGAAAAACCCATGTTTTGCTCTAAGGTAAATGAAATCCAGACAGAAAGAACCACTGGGTTATAATACTGCCTAAGCTTTATCTCTGAAAAATGTTTAATCTGATTAATTGCTTTCTGAAGAGAGTAACAAGAAGTGGAAGTGACAGCATTAGGGAGGACTTCCATACCAATACAAGAGATAGCAACTAATGTTGTTAAGAACAATTTTTTTGACGGTATCTTTTTCAAACCATGGCTTTATTAATCAGATAATACATTGACAGATCTATGAGAGAATTCAGAGAGTCACAGGTGTTACACAAAAGGCTCATCTCCAATAGCTTTCCTAGTTACAAGAGCAGCTGAATCATTCATCTTATTACATATAAGGCCCTTGATTTTTTAGGGCTGCTCCAGCTAAGCAAAAGAGGGAGGAAAAAAAAGCTGTTGCAAGTTGGTTAAGCTTAAATCCAAGCAAAATTTAAAGTGGATTTAAAATTAACATGTACTGCGTAGCTAAATTCCTTTATTAATAAAACCGCATATTTTCTTTAAATCTGCTACTCAATGCCCTTAACTTTCAGCACTGTATTTCTGTGGGGGCTTCTCCTGTATAGCTTGACATTTAAAAGGACCTCAGTAGTAACTGTTTTTTGTTGCTAATTTCTACCTGGATGTTTACATCAAGCTCTCAGTGCTCTTCAATGAAATTAAATCTTACCTGAGGGGGTCCTGTAGATTCATTCCTAGTGATTCTGCAGAGCACTGAGGTGCCCAGACCAAGTTCTCCAATCTGACCACAGCAGAATTTTCAAGACACACAGCTACTTCAGCCTACTTCATAGCAGCATTTTAAGACATGCAACACATTTTACGACATGCAACACATTTTACTAGAAGGATGTGAATGGAGAAGTGTCAGAAGGTTGAGAGATTTGCCCAAGGTCAGAGGACAGCCTGGGCACAGAGCTGATCTGCAGGCTGCCCACACCAGTTAATCCCTGGCAAGGCTGCATTCACATGGAAAGGAGAGATGTCCAAAGTGGCATTGCTTACATATAGGAGGCCTCTCCTGCACTTAGACTGGAGAGGCAGGAATGCCGGGGGCAGGATGTTAAACTGTTTGGATTCTGGCCTGCCACAGTGCTAAGCTGTGATTATCCCCAGCAGCATAAGCAGAGCCAGGCCTCTTTCCTGAGCAAAACCCACAGAGAAAAAAGAAGCAGCCCTCCTAGTGCCGGCCTGGCCAAGAAGAGAAATGGTCCTGTGCCTGGGGAAGGGGCTTGCCAGGCTGTTGCAAAGGACTCCTCTTCAGAAAAAACCCTGGCAGCGTGAGAAGGTGTTTCCTCTCCCTCTCACAGAGCAGACCAAACCAACTTTTTTAAAAATGCCAACTCCCCCTCTATAATAAATTCCCATCCAGAAGCCAAGTTCCTTTTCCTGAGCGCCTCATTCATAGTGAGCAACAGCACAGCAGCAGACAGAGGCCATTAGAGAGCTATTATATTTTACTGCTAGGCAATCACTGATTGCACACAGGAAAAACTAATATCAAAAAAGTTCCTACCAACAGCTTTTGGAAGGAAGCATCAGAGTCATGGTGTCTAGACATTGTCAGGATGCTCTAAATCAGATTGCAAATGCAGGTCAGCACTATACTAACAAAAGTCTTCCCAAAGTGGCTAAAATGTTGGCTTGCCATTAAAGTGGCTTCAGCAACAGCCAGTCTGCCAATGCTCTAAGCACAGCTCAGGTCACATGGCTTTGGGGATTGCCACCAGAAAGGCAGACTGAGAAACTCCAGAGCAGAACAGGAGCTCCACGGCTTCAGTGGTAGGTGTCTTACTCTGGCCTTGGCACAGGCACAAAGAGGGTCATCTGAAAGGCTGAGAGTTTGCCTCCTTCTTGTCCCTGTGAAACAAGGGCCTCCTCTGCAAAGCATCCTTGCGGAGGGGAACTACTGCCATCACTGCACCTCCAAGCAGGTTTCACCCTTCCTCCCCATGGGCCCCAAAGCCATCTGAGGTACACTGTTAAAAGGAGGGGACAGCCCTGGCAACAGGCACTGCTGAGTGTGGGTAAGATCCCCCAAGCTGCCTCCATGCCTGCTTACTGCAGGTGTCATCCTGACTCACAGCTCCCCTTCATTCAGCCTGACAAAGGGCACTGGGAAAAGGCAAGGTGGCACTAGGACAACACAAGTGAAAACAAGCTGCTCTAACAGGCATGGATGAAGACAGAGGTTTCAAAGGTTTCCTGAGCTGATTAACAACGCACACAACTCCCTTTCTGTCCTGCTGTGCCACCTGTGGGCTGCCAGCTAAACAGTGGCTCCCCAGGGGCTGGGAGCAAAGCACAGTGAGGCGTGAGGATGCTGCTGGCACCACATGGCTCAGCAGAGACCAGCCACCTGCACACAGCGAGGCAGCAACTACAAGTTTGTAATAGCTGCCTGCAGGGAGGGATTTGCCTCCAGGGAATTTGTCTTGCAATCTGCTTTACAAGCCTTACCTGCAGTAGGAAGCAAACATTCTGAAAGACTTCAGACAGCTGTAGAGAATTAATAGGTGTCAGAGTTTGCCAAGTCTTTGCTTTTTACAGGGTCAGCAGTGAGTTCCTCCCTCTGCCAGCTGAAAGCACAGTGATGCTGAGCACTAGTGATGCTCAGAAACAACACCTACACATCAGGCCAGAGCCACACAAAGCCCTTTCACAGGCTTTCCACGTTCAACAGGACCTATGAACTCACTGCTTAATTCATTTTTCAACCACCATAACCACGTAAAACTGCACCTCAGTGCACAACAAAAGTCATCCTGTGCCCATTATGTCTCTTTCTAAAACACAGCACTTGAGCACCATCCTATTGTGCTCAGTGGGCTGCATAAACATTGACTAGAAGAAGCCAAAGGAGAACAGTGGCCTTTGACAGAGAAGCTTTATGACGAATAAGCTCCTTTTCACACATTACAAGAATGTTATAAAGTAAAGGACAGCACTTCTAATAACAGTGATCTTTAAACTGAGAACCTACTTGCAAGACCTCTAATACCTGGTGTCATAGTGCTATGTACAAGAACTGCAGATGAATGAAATCACTGTATGATGCTTCATATTAACAAATCTAAAAGAACTTCTGGTGTACAATTTGTTCCTATTCCACAACCCCAATCTCAACACCTTTTCAGTTTTCCTTCTGTTATTTAAGTAAATAAATAACCCTCTTAAATTGCATTGGGTCAATTTAAAACAGGCTCTATCCAAACTTAACTAACAAATTACATTGGCAACCTGAAGTTCAACTGCAACAGCAATACATAAAAAATCTTCCTGCCAGCTAAAACTTCTACGGTAGCTATGAAAACCATCAGCTGCTGCAGCTGCATTTCCAGAACAGTGAAATCCACAACTTCGTCATAAACGAAATGTCACCAAATGACAAATATCATTATAATCAGCTCTGCTGGGCCTGTTGCTTATTCATTGTCCTTTAGTTGCACACAACACATCATAAACTGGTCTTCTCTGCTATGGATCCACATAATTTCTGCCTATAAGTCAAAGTTCCAGCTTTTCTACACCTACAGAATCATCCATAGAATTTCACTTATTTAGTCTCTTGGCACATCAACATGACTTCCTTCAATAATTTCTCTATGGAATTACCACCCACAGCAATGATTAAAACCTACTGAACACAGGAGTTTTGGAAAAACCTGGGTTGTGGGAAGAAGATACCAAGGACCGTTGTGTTTTATTACCATTCAGAGACGGGAAGGAAGAAAAATTTTTACAAGAATAAATAAAATTGCAAGAGGATGTTACAGGCCATGACAACTGAAAAAGTTTGCCTCCCATCCCCATAAAGTCACCTGAATATCTGGCTTCTTTTTGCAATACAAACTTTTGTCAGCAGAATGTTGCTGTTCTGGGAAGTAAACCTCACACTCAGCTATGCCAGAAAGGCTGACAGTTCGTGACAGATGGAGTTCAGGATCACTTAAAAAGAAAGTAGGGTTTGGGGTTTTTTCCTATTTCTGAAAGGTAGCAAAAGAGAACAGTTCAAGGACCTTTCTGATGTTTTCTATTTTTATTTTCTGCTGGTGAGAAAATTATCTAATATCCAGGAATAACATTTTAATAAGAAGAAATGCAGTCAAGTGTCAGAGGGAGTAGTGAACTGTGCTCTCTCTAAAGACATGCTGGCATCTGAAACTATCTCTAAAGACCTTGAAAATAGAGGTACTTTAGTTTTACCTTTAGATTGCCAGGTGAGTTGAGGAAATTTAAACCCTTATTAATAAAATATAATAAAAAAGGGTTTAATGCTGTTTGAGTAAATAAAATTCAATTATCTAGAGGCTACTTTTAAATAATCAGTTATATATAATCATAATTAAAGACTATACACAAGTGGGGTTGATTAAGGTCAAGGATCATTACCATTTCCTAACTTCTGAGAATGTGATTTTTTACACTTAGTCATCTTTTATTTTGGGACATATATATATATACATATATATATGCACACAGACATATCATTATTTCCTCACAGCTTTCTTGTAGTTTACCTATGTGAACAACAACAACAAAAAAAACACCTCAGAAAGCCAGAGTCAATTGTAGGTAAATAATAGTTTCCCTTCTTTTCTAAGCATTTTGCTCCATCCTCTACACTCTCCCATACATTCATGGTTATTTTCTGTTCACATTTTTATTTTCTTCTTCCCTTTTGCTTTCTAATATTAGCTTCTTATTTCTCTTTCTATATATCCTATTTTCCCCTCCTCATCCAGCCAAGATTTCACACCCCCATTCTGAAACATGCAGATTTCTTCACCTTTCCCACCAGCCCAGGTACCCACATTTACACAACAATTTAGGATTGTTCAAAACATGGTTTCTGATGGTACCATTGCACACCAGATTGTATCCTGTGCCTATCATATGCACAGTAAACTCTATAAATTCACGCTCCCTTAATTTGTGGCATATATTGCTAAGGTCACTTGTACAGCCACGACATTGGCAGTATCAAGTTATTAGGACTGAGATGTTTACACAAAGAATCCCAGTAAAGAAAAAAAAAAAACCCAAAAAAAAACCAGAAGTGTTTGTGCAGTAATAGATGGTTATAACTGATACAAAACACATGCCCCATTAATTAGAGCGTTAGTTACGCTGCACAACAAAAGACCAATTATTTCTTCTCTAGCTATACCTCCTCCTGACATGACTCCAAAATCCTCTACAAAGGTCAATTCAGCAGAAGTGGGAATTACACTTGAACATGAAGGCTCCAAAGCAGCAAAATCTGATCGTTCACATACATAGACTGTTAAATTAGCCACAGAATTTTGAAAAATTTCTACTCAATGAATATAATTATTCATTATATTAATGTCAAAGGAGCTAGGCTGTGCAAGAGGTGATTACACAGTGGAAAACATGATGTTCAACAATATTAGAAATATTATTACAAAATTATTACAATACTAATAGGTTGAATCAACAGTACAGAAAGAAATACATGAGATCTTGACACAGTTTAACTATAAAGTCACCATGTATACATGTATAGCAGAGAAAAATGACAAACAATAATTACAAAAGCAGTTAGAGACTGTCATTATTCTATTTGAAATTTTAAAATTAAACAAAACAAAAAAAAACAAACCCAAAAAACCAAACAATCACTTTCACTTCCAAACCCCAGTCCATATAAGATTCAGAAAGAGCTTATGAACTAGAGAGACTTGTATTTAGTAAAATGATGAATCATTTGACACACGTGTTTGACTTCAGATGTTAGAAATTGTTATCAAGCAAAAAAGACTTGGGGAAGATCAACAGCAAAGGACTAGCCCCAGTTTGCCTTTTTTCCCCACTAGTTGCAGGGACTTGAAATTAAAATAAAGTTCGGGAACTAAGCAAGCATTCTTACTTGGAAAAGTTGCTTCTGAAAATAGATGGTGCATTTTTATTTACTCATTTTTGAAAGGATTACTCAGTGTATTGGTATTCATAGCAGCATTTTCACTGGATCATCCCTGTATAACAACACAGCTGAGCACAGTGCTGGGAACAAAGTCCCGATCAATAATCTCAGTTCTCTGCTGATTTCCCCTGTAGGAAGACATTTCTTCTGCAATGATTTTCTTATCCACAAAAAGCAGACACGACACATAGATCCATGGGTAGGCAAAGCCTTTTCCAGTGGTTCTTTAATTAGTATTTGTGAAGTGCTCCAAAGGCAAGCTCTCAGAGAGAAAACCATTAGCATCAGCAGCATCTTTCATGTGGCATGCTCATTTAGCTCACTGGAAATTACAGAACAGCACTGTTGCAGCTGACCCCAAAGGCAGGGCTGAAGATGGATGCTGCTCAGCCCACCTATTTTTCTCTCAGTATAATTAATTGCCATCTGTCCTAATCTCAGTCAAGAACCAGCAAGGAGCTACTTGCGCTAATCACATTTAATATAATCATACCTGCATGATTAGAAAGTTAAAATGAATACAAAGAAAAACAAGATTTAACTTGTAAAGGGGTAAAGAGGATTTATCATGAATTTTAAGTGTCAAGCAGCCTGATCAGAAACAATGCAATGCCCACAGTGAGTCAACAGCATACACAGCAGCCAGGCACAGGACTGGCCAGTGTTCATTGCTGAGTAGCTCTCTGTAATCTGTATTTATGTTTGTTTACAGGGCAGAGAGGCAGCAGCAGTTAACAGCTTGGCAGGAGCAATGCTTCACACTTTTCACATTTGTATTTTGGGCTGCTGAGGAGGCACTAAGAGCTGAACACCACAAGGAACTGTGATACCCCAATGCCCTGTGGAACACTGTGAATAAAACCTGGAAGTGCTGAGTGAGGTAATGACTAATATCTTCTGCCAAGAACCCCAGAAAGTTGCAGCAGTTGGTACTAATGAGCCAAACATGTAACACAAATTCAGATATGTACGACTCTCCTCTCCTATCTCTCCCTGCTTTTGCATTGGAACAGAGACCTTATGCAGTTTGCACCTCCCCAACTTTTCTTTGTCCATCCTCAGACAACAGATACTTTGTTAAAACACTCTCTAAAGTTTGTTCTCATTAAGTTACCAGCAGCAACACTGACCAAAATGTAGCACTACAAGGTAACACCCCTGAGAGCACTCCACAGATTAGGAAAGAAGTGAAACAAGTACGCAGTGAAGTTTAAAAAACACTTTTAACACTTTTCCCCCACACTTTTGTGCAGCCTCCTTTGCATGATCAAATACATTTTGAGCCTGAAGAAGGTTATCACACAGCTCTGAGACCTCCCATATATGATTTCCTGTGATCGCAATTTCATCTAGGTATACAAAGGCAACTTTTCATTGATAAATTAAGTACAAGAATTTCTGTTAATTACTATACAACCCCTGGGTAAATAAAAAGAACAAAACCAAACCAAAACAAATGAAGCTTGAGAACTTAATCATCACATAAGCCCATAGCTATAGTAATAATTAGTACAACTGAAGAGTAAACCAATTGATAGCTATTGTTACCATTTTTAAAATTGAAGTTAGCCAGAAAAAGAAGCAAAAAAAGTCTTAAACCCTGCTGTTTTCTAATCATACAGTGACTGCTTCAGAGCCAAATCACCCTCACTACTAGAAAACAATTTCTCTTGGCTGGTGAGAAGTCATGGCAGGTGGGTACATGGTGTTTGCATGGGACACAAAACTCCATAGCAACAGCAGTAAAACTTAAAAGATTTAACATGTAGAAGACAGCATAGTTGGGCACCAAATCTCAACAATCAAGATTCCACAGCATAATTAGTAAGTCATCAGTCCACTGGGACACCACTGCAGCACTGGCATTATACAAGGGAGCAGCAGAATTTAACTGCAGGTGGTTTGACTTGTGCATTTCTAGACCTGACCACAACCACATTCTGAGCTGCAAAGAACTTTCTTAAACTCTCTAATTATCATCAACAGTTGATTAGTATCAAAGCAAAGTGGTTTAGTCAGGAAAAGGTAAGCTTTAAAAAAAAAGCTGCTTTAGTAGAACATAATACTGGAACAGTTAAATTTCCTGTACTTTTACAGTTTCCCCCTTTTTTTTCTGTCTTTGGACCACATTTACTTGTAACAAAAGCCTAGGACAAACTTTACTGCAAGTTCTCATTGTTTTTAACAAGCTTATTTCCTAATTAGTAACAGTATTTTAAATGCAATTATGCAGATGGTAAAGTTAGTTTTACTTGTACATGTAAACCATAACCAGTATTTTCCAGCAATATATGTGGTGCAACTTAAACAGATATGAATTACACATGACGTGCAGAGCCTGCTCTGAATGTCAGAAGTGTGGTAACTTCAAAGAATGTATTTCTGATCTCCCCATTCTGAAGCTGTGTTTTCACTACGGAGTAACATGCTTTCAGAACCCTATTTCTTTCAAAGCTACTTTAAAAGCTCATGTTAGCCAGAACATTAACAAGAGCAGGCCACCCCAACTTTTATTTGTACCCTCTAAATGCTTTATAAGGTATTCTCCTTCAAAGGCCACACTTACCATTGACAGGAAGAAAACTGTTCAGAGCTGCTCTGGTCCTTCACAATGATCAGAAGAAATGATAAAAATAAAAAGGTTGTTATTGATTCAGAACCTTTAATTCCAGATAGGAACATGATTCTTTTCTCCATATGCTTCTTGAATAAAAAGCATTTAGAGCATTTCCTTTGCACCGTATTCCTGCTTCTTCAAGCTTTTTACTACTGATTTACCACTCTGCTAGCACCCCAAGGCAGGTTACTTGAACCACACACCCTGCACCAAGGAATGCCTGCCTGCTCACCCTTGCCCCTCTCAGGGCCATCCCACCTGATGCCAGCAGCAGTCCCTCCAGGTGCACCCAGTAACCTCCACCCAATGCAGCCCAGATTATTGCCATTAGTCCTGCTCTCCATCCCAATACATTATACTGAAGCCCACAGTAAGCTAAATATAAAGATGAAGAGAATGCTTTTTAGTTCTGTTAAAATAAAGTTCCTGCTTTTATCAGCTCAGAGCTGCCAGTGCTCAGGTCAGGTTCCCTGCTCCTTGAAAAATTTTCATTACTCTGAATGCTATTCCTTTTCTTTTAAGATTGTATTGAGGAATTACATTTTGTCACAAAGACAGAAAAGGGAGCTTCAACTGAATTGGCTTCATTTATTCATCTCACTATTCAATTACTAGCAAATGAATTTGCAGTGTTTCAATTAATACAGTCTAAGGAGGGATGGGAGACAAGAGTCATACACAGCCAAATTTGCATTGCTCACATGTTTGGCTCATAAGAACCAACTGCTAAGCAAGTTTCCAGGCTTCTAGTCCAGCTGTAAAACTTATCTCGTAATCACAGAATGGATTGGAAGGGAATTGGCTTGGAAAGGACCACGATGGTTCAACAACCCTGCTCAATCCAGGGTCATCAGAATTGTGTCCAGACAGTTCTTGAATACCTCCAGTGAGAAGAGATTCCCTAGGTATGCCACAGTTATCCTCTCCAGTGTGGTTACTCATATTCAGGGGACACTTCTTGTGTATCAGTATCTGCCTGTTGCCTCTTCTCCTGCTGCCTGGCACCACCGAGCAGAGCCAGTGAGGGACACTCCACAGCATCCCTGGCTGATCTGTTCCAGTGCTCAGTCACCTGCACAGCCAGTGAGAAACTTGCATAAAAAAATCAAACCCAGGAGATTAAGTTCAAAACTGATGATCTTTTAAAAGTGTTCTCCTTTTCATGTTCTTTCTCTCTCAGTCTCCTCTCTTCTCCAGCACATTCCTAACCAGATGTGTCTAGATTTTCTGTGCTTCTGTTTCACATGATATAAGGCTTTGATTAAAGAGAAATTCCAGCAAAACAGCAGTTTATATTTTGTACTATGCCCTTCTCCACACTGCCACTGGACCAAAGCAAGTCCCCTAGTTTTGGGTCACTTTCAAAAGCAAGACAGGTCTTTCTCCTCCTTTACTGATATCCTTCTCAAGTATTGTTTGCTTGTTCCCCAGGTTTAACTGTGACTTCCACATCATCTCCTCCATCCTCTCACACCCCAGTGTGCCATTATTATAGAGGGTCACCATGGAAATAGCTTGCAGGGAGATCCCTGTGTTAATTGTTGAAGATATCCTGACTTTTATTAATCTCATACAATCATTTGGCACGTCAAAGTTTATCAACAACACACTACCCTATAGCAAGAACTCCAGTGCTCTGTCCCACTCCAGGTTGTACTCCCACAGCTCCAGCATCCTCAGGAAATACACTGATTTGGTTTTGAAGGACTAGGGGACACTTTGGCAGTTGAGGAGTCACCACCAGTGGGAGAAATGCTGAGATAAATGAGCTGACAAGAGCTCTGTACGGCTGCCTGTCTCTCAGACAGCAAATTAACTCCGAGTTGGGACAAGCCAGGTCTCAACACTGAGGAAGAGGTACTTTGTGTGTCTGAGCTACTTCTTCAGCAGAGGAGCCTAAGCTCCCCTTAACAAAGAGAAAAAATTAGACGTTTACGTGATGTTAGATATAGAGAACAAAATAAGAGCAAAATTCAATATTTTTCTACCTATAATTCCAGTTTACTCTTCCACATTCACTCTTTTCCTACCAGCTGACAAATACACATCAATGCCACAGTGACTGCTTTATATTTATTGCAGACTTTCACAGTGATGGACAGCCACATTGGGGAGAAAAAATACAGCCAAAGGGTGCTCTAGTACTGCACTGGAAACAGTGTGTAAAAGTTATCTTCCACCTACTATTCTGCATTTGCTTCCACATATTCCCAATAATTTTTTACGGTTTCCAAGAATCTTTAATTTCACATAAAATATTATCTTATTAGTTAACAATATCATCTTTCAATGACAGCTCTGTGCTTCCAGATGCTCTGGCCACATGACAAGAAAAGCTCTGGATGTCAGAAGGCCACTTTCAGACTGCAGACCAACACAATACACTTGAGTGTACTCCAATCATACAAATCTTCTGAAATTTTTTTTCCCCAGATGTAATGGAAATCCTTACTGATCACTTATCTTTGCAAAATTGTTCTATATATTATGCAAAATACATATTCTATGTATAATTGCAAAACTATTCTATGTATTATGTATGATTCAGGTTTGAATAAATGTGAATTAAATGTCATAAAATCAATTATCACTCCTCATATAGAAACCAGTAAAAATTCATTTTACCCTTTTCTGAAATTAAAAATAACTTCCCTTCAACTAATCACCATTCTGCAGTTTTCAAAGTCTGTTACTCTTCTTATTGTTTTTGACTTGTTATTGCATACTGATGGTGGCACTAAGAGATGTTGCAGGCAGAAAGTCCATTGTCATTTATCTTGTGCACTGCTTGGAGACAGCTACATTTCTTACTGAACTAGGGAATATAAATGGCACTATAAATAGACAGCAAAACCTTAAAATATTTTACTACCTTTGGGCAGTCTAATAGACAGCCAAATGCTTTTGTTCTTTTTGTCACTTCAGTGTTGACTTAGGGAACTTTTCCATCAGATCATGCAGTAACTGTCACAGAGGGGAAATATTGCCTTCAAGGATTTTAATCTCAACTATATTAAAAGAATGGTGATAATGACCTGCAATGCCTACATAAATCTTTATCCAAAGAAGTAGGAATATTACATATTTATTTTCTGTAAAAAGGAAGTCAAATCTACACATACTTCATCCCATTTTTCTCACAAATATCAGCACAGCAATATGTCTGTGGAGAAGCAGTTAGCACCTGATTTATGGTCACAGGAAGGTAAAGAAGGATTTATTCAACTTCTGTAACTGCTTGTTGTCAGGGATAGCTTTCCATCTGGGAGGACAGACCTGCTCAGCATCTATAGCCTTCTTCTAGATCCACTCCCAGTGGCAGAAGGGGCAGTTAGTTTTAACATGTTTGACTGTGGAGGAAATGAGTGTCCAAGTTCCTGCATTAATCTGTCCCAGCATCCACCCTAGGAAGCAGGAAATTCTGTTCCTGTTATCAGATCTGTCCCACAGCAGCTGCTGTCACCTCTGTGCACAGCCCATATGAAACAGGGCTCTGGGTGGAGCTGTAGCCTGCAGGGTCAGTCCCATTTTCCTCCTGCAGCATCTCACCCCACTCTGTTCCTGTCCCTCTGGCCACCTCCTCCTCCTTCCACTGCCCAGAAGCTGGAGAGCACCTTGTAACTCTCACTGGACAGGAGGGAGAAACTTTTCCTGAGAAAGACAAGCAGAGGTTGTCTCCAGGAAATAACAAGGTGCAACACCTAATTAGTCAATGGAATTGCAAATAGAAGGGATGGCAGAGCAGACCATTCATATGACAGGCCTTGCCTGGCTGATAAGTACTTCATTTATTTGCATATACACTGACTTTAATATTATTATACTATTACTGATATCTTCTTAATGAAAAAATACTAGAATTTTACTAGAATTAGGAATTCAGCAGTTGAGAGATTTCAAGAGTTTGTTTTGAGAGCTCTCCTATTAATATTGTAATAATGTTAACAATGTCACAAATTCTATAGGTTCTATCAATGCTGATTATTATGATTATTTTATAAAATATATGAATTGAAATAATAAAATGAAAGCACGGAGTTTAGCTTCTTTTTGAAGTAAAGGCTCCAGGTGACTGAAAATGAAGCAAGAAACAGAAGTGTTCCACTACAGGTTACAGCAAAAAAAGGAAAAAACTCGAGACCCTTAGACAAGCTGCCTCCCCTCTTGTGCCCTTTATTTAGACTTTAAATTTTCAATCAAGCTCTCTGTTTTAAGTTGGCCACAAACATTCACCAAGTCCAGTGGGAGTAAATCCATTTTAGCTTCCCTGAACAGGTGACCCTTTTTTACAGTGTCCTGTGTTGGGACCTGCAGGTACTATTGGAAAACACACTGAAAAAATGGGTGAATATATTGTTATCCATAATGGGGGGCCAAGACATAAAAGAAACTTAAGCAGCTACCAAAGGAAACAGTACATCTTTAATTGGGACACCAGTCAGCAACAAGGACAGCTTTTCAAAACTCCTGTGAGTCAGTGGTCCATTTTCCTTCATAGTTACATAAACCAAAGTGATTTAATCCCATGCAATCAAGTAAAAACCTTTTTATAGTTTAACTTTTCTCCCTATGGAAGAAGTTAAAATTAAGCTGTTTTGGTGGACGTCAAAGAGCAACTAAAAAGTACACCATCTTATTTTTTCATCATCAAAATGTGATGATTATTACCATTTGGCAATAATGGCAATTAGTAATAATCATTAGTAATAAATATTACTAATTGGCAATATTTGAGATAGAAAACTGTTTTATCACCACTATATTTTCATTTATATTCAGCAACTATATAGAAAAATGTTAATATTCCCCAGCAATTTAAGCTCTCATTCTTGTACTTGGGGGAGCAGTTGCAATAGGTTTCACTGGTGTTCTCAGTATTTCTGAGATTGAAGATGTTAAGCAACATTCTATTTTTACACTTCTATGTTTTTATCCTTATTCAATTTTATATTTTATATGAAAAACCAAGTCGCCTTTCAAGGAGGAGCTGTAAAGTACTTCTATACCTTGCAAGTATGGTAAATGTCTTTTTTTCATTAGGAATGGTACATCTTGCTCTCACTAACATGCTTATTGAATAAGTAATTTTCAGCTCAAGGAGAACAAGTGAAAGCAATTTAAACCAAGGCATCCACTCTATGGTAAAACACACTCATGTGGCTAAACTTTAGCAAGGACTGACAAGATTACAGCTGTTTCTGACTAGTTAGGAGACTTGGATATCAGTTTGGACTTGTCTGTCTGAGACACTTAGGGTATATTTGGGATTTTTTTAATTGAATGGGGTGTAGCGCAGAGAAAAGCTGCAGAGGAGCCTCATCTCTTGCTACTTGCAAATTAAACTTCTCTAGAAAACACTGCAGGGCAGGATTGGACCTCAGAGAATTTGTACCAAAAAATAAACAGCAAAATCCTGAGCTGAATGTAACCTTACTTCTTTTCAGAACATTTCAAACAGTTGTGTAGCTGGGGTCTGCTTTCACACACACACAGAAAAACCCACAAGAATTTCTGTTTGTCCACCTCTTGTGTTTGCAATGGACAATTTAATATAATCCCTAAATAAAAGCATATGAGAGTGGGAAAAACTACCTTACAACACCTTAATCATTATGTATCAGAAATCTAATAGAGTACATATTTTAAAAGGACATTTACTTTAGACATTAACGGAGGAAAATATAGTGGGGAATGTATAACCTATTGGTTGAAAAAGTTGACTGGTAATATTAACCAAATTTTAATTAAATAAGCATTGAAAATATAGCACTCCACATCCTGATAAAAAATACTGGAGTCATTAGGTATTACCCACTGTTTTGTAAGCAGTACTTCTCAAAGCTCTTTTACCACATGTGGTGAGGAATGAAGCAGGACTTGAAAACTATATTTATATTCTAAAACTACATTATTGATTATAGATAAGATTGGCGCATTATACATCTTCACAAGAAAAGGACAAGGAAAAATATTCAAAAGTTAAAAATTCTGCCTGTATAAATAGAAAAACAAGATTCAGTTTTATAAGGATCAGGCTCTGGATTAGAGGCCAGAGAAACTGCATTCAAAACTCAGCCAGTCAAAGCCCTGGGCACTTCCCTTGTAATTTAAAGTTTGTTCTGGATTGCACAGGGGGTTAGACTAGATGCTTAAAAAATTGCAATCTACCAAAGTATGTCCTAGTGCTAAATATTCATTTTTACATACTGAAAAATAACTGAGTGTTTCTTACATGTATACCCACACACACAATTTCTCAGTCCTATCCCAGAGACTGACAAGTTAAATTAAAAGTGCAAAGAAAAACTTTTATATTTGGAAACAAATCCATACAATTTTAAAAGCAGAGCAAAGATAAGTGTGACAAAAACTACAAAGGATTAATTATTTCTGTCTCTACATAACTATTTGGATTAAATCCAGTGTTTTTCTTCCCAGATCAACAAGAATACAGACCTGAGGAAACATGAAACGGCACATTTCAATATTTTTCACTCTGTCTTTCCTAATTCACTATTAGTATTATTACAAAAGTCACAGAAGAAGATATAAGAACTACAGGCAAGAAAAATAATTTCTACCAGCTCTGAATATTTTAAAGTAAAGCAAAACAAACTAGGAGAGAACACAAATAAGGCATTTGCAAATAAGTGAGTTACAGAGTTTTTTAGATCTTTCCACAGAATGTTTTTAGAATGGGCTCTCTCTGAGATGTCATTTGTGCAGAAACTCTCCTTTCTAGACAGCCTTATGCTGAAATTCATTATTTCCTAAACCATCTAAAACAGTGAAACTGAACTTCTCCCTTCATTGGACATTGATAAATCCTGCTGCCTAGGTGTAAGCAAGTTCTCATGGGAATAACAGATACTCGTGACCAAGGATGTGCCCATGCTTTAGTCCCTCATATAAACCGCGGTAAAGATTTCTTGCTTTTGTAGCTATAGGCATTAAAAAAATCAGCACAAGGAACAAAATCTAGTTTAGAAGCTGTGTGACATGTAAAAAAACATTCCTCCCAGGATAAAGAAGAGTAAAAGGATTATTATAGGAGGCAGAATGGATCAACACAGGAGAAGGAGGAAAGAAAGAAGTAGCTGCAAATTAAAGCTATCTCACACATAAAATTAATCGTCCTTTTTCTTATCAGCAGCTTTCATATTTACAGCTATAGATGCAAAATGAAAGATGATAATACTAAAGCAAACCATTTCTAGCAAATGAAATAGCCAACATGAAAACAGCCCACAAGTATTTATGAATTTACATAAATAATACATGAAAATGGCAAAGCAAGCAATAAGAATGATTAATAGCACAATCAAGTAATTCTAAAAAATCACCTGGAGTTTTGGTCCTCTCAGTTACTTTCCTCATTTAGACAAATTAAATTATATTGCATTCAAAAATAATGCAAGAATATAGTCTGAATGAGAATATAGTCTGAATTATCTCTGAATGAGATATGTTTTTTATTATTTTCAAAATTAAATCATGTACATGGTATATAAATCACTTGAGTTATTAGTAAAAAAAAAAAAAAAAAAGGGAAGGTATTACACTTTTTCAATGAAGAATTGTTCTCACATTCTAGACCTTCCTATATTGCCCAAAATGCATAATCTTGCTAATAGGTCTTGCTACCATACATCTCTCAATTCATTTAAACTTCCACAATAAAAAAACAGCCCTTTGTATTATCTAAATAAGTATTGTGCACATGACTGAGTTATTGCAAGACTAGGACAATACAACAAACTTGAGCAATGAGGTAGAAGATTCCCTTCTGTCAGAGGAACACCAACAGTACTGGGTATTTGAGTTCAGTTCATTAAGTCCCCACCTGACTGCAGCTATTTCCAAAGATGCTCATTGACACTCTCTTGAATCAGGCTGGAGCAACAGGATCCTCTTGAGGATGATTCAGTTTCTCTGAAGCACCCCAGCCTGGAAGTGCTGACTCTGATTTGGCTGCACAGGGAGCTTAGACAACCACCTTGGATGTAGAAATCCACCTTTCAGATATTTGAAATCAAATCAGATTGTCTTTGCTGGCCACAGCTACATAAATGAGCAGAGTATCTGCTTACATCTTATTCTGTAACAGGCAATTATGGTTTTTACCATGCATATGTAAGATTGCACATGAGTCAGGTGTGTCTTCTCTCCTGTGCTACATGATCTGCCATTAAGCAAACATTCCTGAGACATTTCTACCACCAGCTAGCTGTGATAGTTTTATTTTTGATTGAAAATTGGCTATTGGTATTGACACCTGGCACCATATGCCTAATGAGTCACAAAGAAAACATAAGGAAAGCATTAATAAAAAGTTTAGCACCTGAATCACTGACAGCACTCAAGAGATCACTGTTAAAGTGTTAAGAACCAGCTAAGTGCAGCTTAAGGCTCTGAGCATATCAGTTCTTTTACTCCCACCACACAGAATCTTATCAGTCATTCCATACTGTGCCACATTTTCCAACCAGACATAAAGGAAAATCATGAAGAAACCAGCAGAAGAAAAAAAAAAAAAAACAGCCAGTATCAAATGTGTCTAATTTTGCTTTCCTGCTAAACTCCCTTAATGCCCCTCCCTAGGTTATCTATTTGCTGTTGCATGGGTGAACTGCACTGCAGAGCTGATGAGGACAAAAAGACTTAATGTGGCATTCTGTGCAGTTTGTCTCCTACAGTTTGCAAGGAGCTGGAAAGGACTGACCAGAGTGTTTATGCATGACTGGTAAAGTACTTTCATCTCAATTGTGTGACAATGTTCGCATAAACATTTTACCCCTCAAAAGTAGAAGAAGGTGAGCCCCTCTCCAGCCCGAGCACAGTTGTGTTTGCGCACTTATTTTTAATTGTGTATTTCACGAGATCATTAGCAGGCAACGACGGAAACAATTAATGAACTTATTATGAAATTCAGTTTTAGTAACTAAGTTCAAGACAAAAATTTTACTTCTGGTTAGGAACTAGACATCTATTATTTCTGTTTGAATTGGATACAGGCAAGATTGGAACTTGGACAAACTTTGAGGTCCCTTCCAACCCAAACCATTCTGTGATTCTATGAAATGTTTCAACAGCAGAAATATTTCACAGTACTTTCATTTTTCCTTTTAGAAAACAAAAATGCTATAAGCATTTGGAATTAATTCCCCTCATTGGATGCAGAGTACAGGATATCATCCTGTAAGCTGTTAAAAGTTACTTTTGAGTCAATTACAGCACATTTGTGTTCATTTCATGCTTTACTGAACAATGGTTCATATAATAGTACATGCAACTAGGAGATGACTTCTTTTTAGTATCCAGACATACTGCAGATGGATTAAGTTTGTTTAGATTTATACCAAAATAATAAAGTAGATTACATGAATTCAGTATTATAAAAGCTCCAGTCAAATCTTCTGGTGTTAATTAGACACAATCAGTTAAATACATCTTTGTAATTACATCTAAAATTAGCTCAGACCCTGCAGGGAGTCTTGTAAACTTGTCACTGTGTCAAGTCGAAAACATTTATAGCATTCAGAATTTCACTCAAATCTTCTGTGATTATTTTAGGAATGTAAGATTTGAACACAAGAGCAGAATGGAATCAATCTGAACCTGCCAAACTTCAGTTCTCAAGATCTTCATCAATATAAAAATTGCTTTAGAAAAATAGTTCAGAATATCAAGCAGACAGGATCTTTGCTCCTTCCAATAACTCTGCAGTGGACACAATTTTAAGCAAAGAAATACCTACTGGAGACCAGTATACTGAAATAATATTACAATTCTATTTATCTGTGATGTTTAGAAGTGCACAGGCATTGTTAGAAATCACTGCAAACTACTCCTCTAAGCTGGCAAGAGAAGAGAGCACAATTTTAATTAGACCATGTGAGACTTATTTCAACTCACCCTTAAACTTTGTTTTTTGAAGTGAAGATCTAGAGGCTGGCAGCACAGTAGGGAAAAGCATTTAAAAGGAGTTCTCTTTCTTTTAGCAATAACTGTGCAGTTATTCATACATGAATATACATAAGCAGGTAAATAGAGTGTATTTGCACCAGCAGCTTCAACCTTAAGAAACAAATAAAAGGTGTGTGCAGAAAAGAGAACTGCTAAGTGATTTTATTATTACTTATTAATATTTCTGTGTGTTTTTCTTCATGCCTAATACCAAGGTTGACTGTATTATTGAAATGTGTGCAGCATTTTAATAACTGTTTACATCCTTAGGTCCAAGATAGCCAGAACATTCTCCTGGGACAAAATATAAACGTGACTTTAGTTAGACACTTTCTCTCCCTGAGCACACTTTCATTTTTTAATGGAGGCGAATAGTGGTGAATAACTGAAATCTTCTGAACAACACTGTAGTATATTAAAGGAGGAAAAAAAAAAGAAGTAATTTAATCTCAATTTTAACACTGATTTCCTAAGGAAATTACAAAATTTGTATCTACGATATAAATGAAAGAAAGAGGGGTTACATATATCTGAAAAATGGTTTCATGAAGCGCTCTGTACGTGCAAAGCACAAATGGCCTCCGGCGTTAGTGGAAATCAAATTCAGAGATCTTGGTTTCTCTTCCCTTTTTCACTGTACCATCTACTTTTGCAGCAAGCCAGCCCTGCAGATGGGTTTCATACTGCAGGCATGATTGCACACTGTCAGAAGTGGACTGTGGCATACATTTTACAGCAGCTAACAGAAAAGGAGAGGGGTAAGATAAGTTATTTAGAGATCATAGGCATGACCAAAATTTGTGTGACAAGTGTTCATCTGAGTTACCTAATTCACTCCACCATGTTGGTTCAAGAAATGTATCTTTAGTTGATATAAACATATGCAAGGCAGTTTGAAATTAAACAATTTCCTGTACCTTTGCATAGAAATGAAAACAGAAGAAAAACTTCCTAATTCAAAGCTAGCAAGTGCTCTCAGCATTGCAACACAGCCAAGTTTAGAAGAAATGTAACACCTAGAGTATCAACAGTACTGCTAAGACACAGGTGGTAAGCAATTTTTCTAATAGGAAGAAAAGTAGCAATCAGTACAGCAGAAATCAAAATCAGATTTCTGCAATAATTAGCTGGAAAGCTGGTAGGTGTCTGTATGTTGTTTAGTACTTTGTGACCTGGAACACTGCATGTCTAATAAATGTACTGAATTAAAAGTTCATCAAAATATTTGTCTATCTAAAAACAGAAGATGCCAACCTTGGAGGCTTTAGACAGAAATTTTACAGGCAGCCTTCTAGAACCTTGACACAAGTGAATGAAGTCAAACCAAATGAAAAAAGCAACAGCTGAGCTTTCTGTTTAAGCAGCAGCAAGTTTACTGACCTTGCAAAATGTCAGTAAGTGCAGAGATTAACTTCACGCACTAGTAGTCCCATAATTTTGTTTTCACTCCCTCCTTGCTAAAGTTCACATTTCCTCTTAATGCCCTCCCAAGATCCCACGTGCATGATCTAAGAGGCTGCAGTCACAGACATGCCAGGACAGAACTACAGCTATGGCCTTGTCAAAGATCACAGAAACCACAGTGAATATTCTCATTACATTTGTTACTGTTTAGAGGTCTGAGCTCACCATAACAAATCTGTATCAGAGAAGGGCTTATCCTGCACAGTGACAGCTTCACCCAACATTCAACTGTTCTGACAGCAGGCAACAGCAAATGCCTGAGAGAGACTGTAAGAAAACAAAGGTATTTATCCCCCATACAGTCATCTGGTCACTTAAATCACTTGTGGTGCAAGAAATGCATACAGTCACAGAAAGACTTGGGTTGGAAGGGGCCTGAAATCTAGTGAGCTTCATTCATAAATTCTGGGGTTTGAGGTAATAATATCTTTCTCATGTATCAGCTCTTGATAATAGGTTAACAACTCTTTTTCATCTATTAAACTTTCTAGTCGCTTTTCTGCATCCGTGGTCTTTACATCCACTGGTCTTTACAACACATTGCAGCAGAGCTCCTCAGTTTCACTATATAAGGCACAAAGAAATTTCTCTGCTTTTTTTAATCTATCTCTTCATAGTTTCATTTTATAACCCTGATTTCTTGGAAGAAAAACTAATACTTGAATGACAAATCCTAAAGGAATTATTCCTCTCCGTCCCTTCTTATCACATTTCCCTTCTGTGTTCCCTTTTCCAGACAGAAAATTCCTGGCCTTTTACTCTTCCTTTCATTCCTGTGGTACTTAAATGGTCTCTGTATCCCAGACACATGGAGTGTGGAGGTCCTATCTGTATTATAGCACAGGATTCTTAGTTAAGATGGTAAGCTCAGAGGAAATAGGAAACAATTTCACTAGCACCCCATGTCCTTCTGTTGGAAGTATCCCTAGGGTAACCATTGATGGTTTGCTCAAATAAAAGTTTTCTGATTAAGCAAACACTGGGCCAGCAGCACCTTCAGGACTGGACAGTGTCTTTACCTGCTATGCAGGGTAAATTTTAACTTTTCAGCACAGCCAGAACAAACAGGAATGGCAGATGACCTTCCAACAACAATGCTGCTTGTTAAGTTTCCATGATTGTTCATTTCATGGAGTTATCATCCTGAGACCAGTGGTGACGGAAAATGCCTGGGATGATGTTTATTCCTAAGCACAAAGGAACTAGGCAGTCTTCATTTTCCCTCTGACATATTCAACTCTTCCCTGTGCTCCATCCTTTGGCAAATCACTGCAGAGCTCACTCCACACAGAGGAATGTGCTCTGTGCTCAGCAGGACCTACCTCCTGGGTCACTCACAGCAGGCATTCACAAGCAGTTTCCTTGGCAAGGGACAGAGGAAAGATTCTCACAACAAATGGAAAGAATTTCTCTAATAGCTCAGCTTTTGACAGTCTAAGTGTCACTGGCAATTTTCTCCTAAATATACAACTCACGGTGGATATTCTTTACTGACTAGATTGAAAAGCTACAGACAGAATGTACCCACCACATTCAGGGGGATCTCTTGGTTGTCTGACCAGAGTGGAC
The DNA here is from genome assembly GCF_036417665.1 of Passer domesticus. Taxonomy (NCBI): domain Eukaryota; kingdom Metazoa; phylum Chordata; class Aves; order Passeriformes; family Passeridae; genus Passer; species Passer domesticus. The sequence goes on along the minus strand of NC_087477.1, from coordinate 36,065,599 downwards.
TGTCCTTGAAAACTCAATTGTGTCTTTAGGAATTTTATTCCAATCTCCCCACAGATCTTTAATGGATACTTGAGAAATCTTTAGGGATTTGGACCCCATAGGAGAAACATTTCTCCCCCCTTCCCCTACATCCAGTCTTTGTTTGAAACATCTGACTGTAGAGACTTATTTTTGCAGTGTTTCAAAGGATTGGAATGTCACAAACCCTGCTCCAGTACACAGCAAAAAGAAGGTGGGAGTGTGGAATGCCAGATCAGAATATTGATCCCTCTAAACCTCTACCCTTTCTCTGATTAACATCAGATTTTTGTTTGTCTGTGTGAAAACTTCCCTACCTGGATTTCTATTAGAGTTTTTTTATCCACTAACTGGAAAGTGAGGCATATCCTGATCAATTGCTGCTTACAGCAAACAAAAAATATTTTCACCCTCAACTCTTTCAACCTTCTCACTACTGAACTGATTTTAAAATACATCTTCTTTTATATTTGATGCTAGTATTAATTAATTTTCTGTACATGTACTTCATTCTAGATTTCACTTAAATTTAATTGCAGACTATCACATAACAGGAGAATACTATTTTTTTCCTGATGATTCTGGAAGTAATCCTAGCACTAAGCTATTAAAAAGTAGTCAATCTCCTATTCAGATAAAAGTTAACCTCATGATAGAAAATGGTAACATTTGTCTCTTAAACCAAAAGTATACTGAGGCAATCACTGTTTCAGCAACGTATTTCTTTTCAGGAATTTCAGTCTGATATCAATGAAAATATAGCAGATCACAGCCCTTTTTATCCACCCCATTAAAGCCTTTTCATTCTTTCCACTTTAGAAAGAAACCGAAGCTTTGCAAATACTCAACAGGTTACAGTAAGAAATTTGAGAAAACACACACACAAAAGGACATGAAATCTTAACATAGAATTTACAGTCTATCATTTGCACCACTGAGTGTGCCATTTGTATCAGATGAGTCACCACTAAGTGTTCAGTTCAGCTCACTTCGGTCCAGTTAATTTTTGTAAATGAAGATCATATTATATGAAGAAACCAGGAAGGCAGGTCACTGGTAAGATCACATACAATAATATTTTGCATAATTTCAGGAAGGACTACCAGAGTTAACCTGAAGTTTACAAGATTTATTTTTTGTTTTGAAAATTCAGGGGACATAATGCCACAAGCTTTTCTCACTGTAGCAATACAGATGGAATTAGTGAAAAATAAACTTATGAACTGCCACAAAGTAAGTACTGTCTATGCAATAATTCTGCCAGAGATCAAAGGACACTTGTGCTGTACCACAAGACTGAAAAGAAATTAGTTTTCCTAGGAAACTGTCTACATCAAATGCTTTTAAATTCATCCAGAAAAGCAGAATGTTCTTTGCATGAGAATAATTCATAGGCATTCATCACAGCTATGCTATTTTATTCAAAATAAAGCATACTATTCTTCAAGGAATATTAAAGGCCTATAAACCTGGAGCTTTTTTCTAAGTTAAATAATTCACAGAATCACAGAATCTCTAGGTTGGAAGAGACCTTCAAGATCATTGAGTCCAACCCATGCCCCAACACCTCAACTCTAAAGCATTACACCAAGGGTCACATCCAATCTTTTTTTAAACACATCCAGGGATGGTGACTCCACCACCTCCCTGGGCAGACCATTCCAGTACTTTATTACTATTTCTGTAAAAAACTCTCCCCTAATATCCACCCTGTATTTCCCTTGGCACAGCTTAAGGCTGTGTCCTCTCGTTCTGTCAGCTGCTGCCTGGAGAAAGAGACCAACCCCCACCTGACCACAGCACCTTTCAGGGAGTTGCAGAGAGTGACAAGGTCACCCCTGAGTCTCCTTTTCCCCAGGCTAAACACCCCCAGCTCCCTCAGTCATTCCTCACAGGGTTTGTGTTCCCAGCCCCTCTCCAGCCTCGTTGCCTCCTCTGGATGTGCTCCAGCCTGTCAACACCCTTCCCAAACTGAGGGGCCAGAACTGACACAGCACTCAAGGTGTGACCTCACCAGTGCCCAGTACAGGGGAAGAATGACCTCCCTGCTCCTGCTGCCACACTGTTCCTGACACAGGCCAGGATGCCATCGGCCTTCTTGGCCACCAGGACACACTGCTGGCTCATGTTCAGCTGCTGTCACCAGCACCCCCAGGCCCCTCTCCACTTGGGCACTGTCCAGCCACAGCCCATAACACTGCAGGGGGTTACTGGGGCCAAAATGCAGGACTTGGCACTTGGACTTATTAAACTTCATCCTACTGGACTCTGTCCATCCATCCAGATGGATGGAGTTCCAGGTCTCTCTGCAGAGCCCTCCTACCTTCCAACAGATCGACACACGCTCCCAGCTCAGTGTCATCCCCAAATTTACTAATGAAAGACTCAATCCCCTCATCCATGTCATCAATAAAGATATTGAACAGAGCTGGTCCCAGCAGACATCCCTGAGGCCACCACTGCTGACTGGCCCCAGCTGGATGCAGCACCGCTCACCACCCCTCTCTGGCCCGGCCATCCAGCCAGTTCTGAGCCCAGCACAGAGTGCTCCTGTCCAAGCCCTGGGCTGCAGCTTTTCCAGGAGTGTGCTGTGGGAGACAGTGCCAAAGGCCCTGCTGAAGTCCAAACAGACATCCACAGCCTTTCCTGCATCACCCAGGCGGGTCACCTGGTCATAGAAAGAGGCCAGGTTGGTCAAACACAACCTCCCCCTCCTAAAGCCATGCTGGCTGGGTCTGACACCCTGGCCATCTCTAAGTGCTGTGTGATGACACTCAGTACAAACTGTTCCATTGCCTTACCCAGAACTGAGGTCAGGCTGACTGGTCTATAAGTACCAGGATCCTCCTTCCCACCCGTTTTGTGAATGGGTGTCACATTGGCCAGCTTCCAATCCTCTGGAATCTCACCAGTGAGCCAGGACTGCTGGTAAAAGAGGAGGAGCAGCTTCACAAGCTCGTCTGTCAGCTCCCTCATCACCCTGGGATGGATCCCATCTAGTCCCACAGATTTAAGAACATCCAAGTAGCTCAGCAGTTCTCCTCCTGGATAACAGGGGGACCATTCTGCTCCCTGACACCATCTACCAACCCAGGAGGACAGTTGTCCTGAGGACAAGCATCTTCCCACTAAAGACTGAGGCAAAGAAGGCCTTAAGCACTTCTGCCTTCACCTCATCTGCAGTTCCTAGAGGTAGGTCCAGTACATCACTTTATGTCAAATTTTAAGAGATCAGGAGCATAGGAAAACAGAAACTTGCAAGGAAGGAATGTGTGACAGAATAATAAATTTTTTCCCAATTGTAGCCAAAAAATGCATATTGAAGTAAGGCTATTTTTTATTATTTATAATCTTGTTCTTCCCAAAAAATGTATTCCTTTTAAATGAGACCATTTACTGAAAAACTGGTCTCTCATTGTTTTATGGACTGCATGGACTCAGTAACCACTTCTATGAGCCCTGGAAGGTAAAGAGGAAGATTTGCAATTGTGAGGATCACTTACTGAGTTTAGATAAAGTACAGCTTTAGGTTTAAGAAGATTTAGTGAGAAAACGGAACCAAACACAAAATGTCAGATGAATGGTCTGTCTAGATCAGTATACTGCATTCAGCAACACCAGTAGAGGATTCCTAAGGAAAAGTAGAAAGAAAATGAGAGATATACTTCCCAAGAATTGACACCTAGCTTTTAGGGTTTTTTATTCTAAAATTTCCTGACCACACTTGACATATTTTTTTTTTAATAGCCTAGATAATTTTTTCTTCTATTAATGTATCAAATCAGTTCTGGACACCAGAAAAATTTAACATCTGCAATAGCCTGTGGCCAGGAATTAGTTCTGTGTATAGGTTTTTTTTCTTTGTTTATTTTCAACCTGCCATAAGTAATTTCAACACATGTACATCAGTATTAGAGTAGCTGTGGGGAACAGTCCTGACAGTTTAATATTTTTTTTTGCTTTTTTTTTGCCAAAATTCACCTCTATTTTATGCACTCTTAAATTTACCAGCACATAATGGAGCAGCACAGGATGGTTTTCCAAGCCTTTGAAATGCCTGTGTTTTATTTCTCTAATAATAAATTCTTCTGAGTTGTCACATCAGTGCCATACAAAAAGTTCCCTACTTTAGATGCTGCTGGATGGCAAGTCAGCTTTGAGTGGGTTATCTTTGCAGCATCACTATAAGCCATCGTTTTTTACCACACTTCTGTCACCCGAGATCTCCTTTGTTGAACTGCTTTTCATGTGAGTCTCCTCTGACTTGTGTATGTGAGCTTTTGTAAGGCATTGCTGAGATCCTCCTCAGTTATATAAATGACCTTCTCTTTTGATAGTTTTTGCCAACATTCACCTTTTTTATTTTCTTATATTATAAATTTGTATTTTCCTAAAATTAACATTTTATTATCTGCTTCAACTACTGTGAGCACCTGATTCATCACTTCAGTACTACCTTCAGATTTCATTAAACTATTATCAATACCCTCTCTTAGTGCTTACATAAAGAGACATTTAATAAAACTGTTTCTAATACTAATTTCCAGACAGACTGATGTTACTTGTTGCCTGTTACATTAACTGTTCTGTCTAGTTTATTACTGTAGCCCTATTCAAGCTAGTTCATATTCAGATTCAGCTAGAATTTTATAGGAATTCAATAAAATACGAAGCAGAAATTTTTTTTTATCCGTACCTTCTCTCCGTCTTTTATGTTTTTATCAAGAAATAATAGAATTTCTATTGGCAAGGTACAACCCTATTTATAAAAAGATGCAAAACAATGGTTATTTCTAGTTTACAGAAGAACTATTAGACATATTCTCTGATATTTTTTCACATGCTGAAACACACTGAAAATCAGTACCACATAAAATTTATTGGAGGGTAAGATTTCATTCCTGTCTACATCTTGCCTGAGCCTAAATGTTAGAACAGCTAAGCCTAAATCAGCTTTAAAGCTAATTTAGTTGAATCAATATATACTATTGACTAACAGCCTTAAGCATCAATTGCAAATTAACTACAATTTCACATTTATCTCCTAACAAAAAAACTGATACAGAACAGAACTGAACCATAGTAGGTGACCTGTGTGTCTTTGAACCCACTTCATGACAATACTTTAAAATTCTGTTACAATTGTAATATTGTAAAATTGTAACTGCCTGATGTCCATTTATCTGAATTCTCTTTCCTGGAACATTGATTCAGTCAACCTGTTTAGTGGAAGGGAACCCACAACCACTCATAAATCACTGATTTTCTTGTCAGTTTTGATCCCATACACCAGATTCCACTGTCTTCCAATACCTGGTTTCCTCATTTGTATGTAGCCATGTAAAACCTCTTTGCACCTTCAGAGTGTGTTCACACAAAGGAGAACTATCTACAGGGAATTTTGTAAGGGTTCCACTCACTGTTGATTGCTCAGAAGTTCTCAGGTCCCTTCAGAGCACCAAACTGATGATTCAGTATATGGAAAAAAAATCACGTGGATTTGAGTCATCAGGGCAGTAGAGTGAGATGGTGATTGCAGACCACTTCAGTTAGGCTTCAACGCTTATCTCTAAACCTACACTCCACACTAGTCCCTCAATCCAATTCTTTTCAATTCCAGTCTCTGAAGCAAGCCCCCTACATCTTGGAATTTGTAAACCATATTCCCATGCACTAACCTCCTAGCTCTGACCCAATTCTGACCCACTAGCTCTAACTCCAGCCTGTTTGGCCACTGGGAGGCAGAAGATGTGCAGGGACTTTGAGGTCACGGGGAAATCCCTGCTGCCCAATTAATTTTTACACAAAATGGCCTTATTCTCTTTGGATGTGTGATGTAGGGTTCAGGTCGCTTTTCTTACACTGCAGAAAAAGTGGGATCCCAGCACATAATTTCTCAAACTGAAGTGAATGTTTCCAGATCCCTTAGCTTTCAGTCTGTTACATGGGACTATACTATCTCTGCTTATTCACTGTTGATGGAAAAGAAGGCATGACTGAGTTCAGTGCTACAGAAAACGCAATAAATTTGGGAAATAGCTGCTAATCCCTCTACAATACACTCAGCTTGCAGTCAGTGATTAACACAGACATGGATGAAGTGATCTCTAATGTTACATATTAAATTCATACAGCTTCTTTTTAAATCTTTTTTTACACCTATATATGGTCTGACTTGTGATGCGAAATTATTAGAAAGAAATAGTTGTTCTTTCCAAAGCCCTGCATCTACTTCAATGCCAAAAAATATTTTTTCCCCTTCTAAGGAATTTGAACTTCAAAGCGTAATTTCAAAATACAACTAAGTTAATGGACAATGGTCTTTACATAGTGAGCTACCTAAGTCAAGAAATAGCCCAGTCATCGGAGATCTGTCAAGAGAGCGGGTCAAGAGTCCTCAAAGAAAGTTGACATTCTTGTTATTTAAAGTAATAAGCAAACTTTTCTTCACTCTTTTTTTTTTTTTTTTATCCACTGGATCATTAATCCAAGCAGAAATTCTAAGCCTGCTCCTGTAACTCTAAGGGTATGTTCTTTTAGTGGCTACAACTTCAAAAGACAAGAAAAATCTGAAGTGGTATATAGGAGATATGGTGCTTAGGGACATGGTTTAGCAGTGAAACTGGAAGGTCTGGTTAAAGGGTTAGATTCAATGATCTTAAAGGTATTTTCCAACCTAAACAATTTTATGTTCTCACTAGCAAAATTAGGTTATTTTCATAGTAACTTTCATATTGATTTTGAGAGTTGCAGGGCTCACAAGGGAAATTTTCCGATGTTCTGCAGAAGATGGCTTTGGAAAATATGTCATTTTGTCTAAGCTGTTTACTAAAAAGCTCTAACAAGTCATGATGCAGAACAATGCTGTGAAATTCGGCAGCATTTGTGGCTTGCTATAGCTCCTCAGGATCACAGGTCCCACATGCTCCTTAAACATTTGACTGAATTTGACAACAAATGTATCCAAATATTGTCCCAGAACTTTTCAGGTGTTACTCCTGGCTGTATCAAATTATTGAGACTAATGATACAAAAATATCTGAGAAGAAAGCCCTTATTTCTCATGCAGGAAACAACAAAAGGCAAATGCAAATGAGCCATACCATTAGAAGAGGCAACTGGACAGATGGAAATCAGGCTACAAGTCAGAGAAGAAACAAAAAATTTCAGTCAGAAAGGACTAAAGTCACTAAAATGTTTGAAAAACTGTGCATATGCTTTGAGAATGGTAATAAAAGAGGAAACAGTTTGATCAGGCAGGGAACATATCAAGGACAAAATGAGGGATATTAAGAGGGATGTTGTGGATTTAACAATGTCACAGATGTCTGGTGCTAGAGGATACTACAGACTGCAATCCTGACTGGAAGACAGGAACAGACTTTTTTGAGAGGGTATACTTAGGTAATGGGACCACCAATAGGAGTGGTCAAAGAAACAAAGATTTGTAGTAGGTTACCTGAGAATGCAGTTGGATTTTGAGGTATTGGAGTGAAACTGAATATTTTTCAAAAACATGTGGTCCTATCTTGGAGGGGGCTCACCTCCTTTCTTGAATGAATTCATGGGTAGAACCCAGTCATTTGAGATATTCTGAAAAATAACAGACCAGTTAATCACAACTCTTCCATCTGGCCTACTGGTTATTAGGAAGAAAAAAAAAATGAGTGAATAGTGCCAGTACGAATTTAGGCATTTTTTTCAAAGCATTACAAGGAACAGCAAAAGGCTGAAACATACTTAGAAAGCAAAAGAAACGTCTAAATGGCTCATTGGGAACATCATTTAACACCACCCTTTGAACACGCTTTTGGCTTTATTCATAAAAGCACCACCAATTAGATTTTAACAGCAATATGGAGTATTACCAAAATATTAACATCTAATAAATACTGATCACAGCAGGAATTTTCTATTGCCATAATTACTCAAGTAAAGACTATTAGCACTGCTTCCTCCTAGCTAAAACATCAAAGATCTTTACTTAATTTCATTTGCTTCAGACAGTAGTAAGTGTCAGCATCTTAATTAATTTATCCTCTTCTTTGTCCAATTTCAAATTGTTCTTTCTTCCCACAAATTAATGCCATATCATCCTAACTACAGTTGTTGTTAAATCTCAGAAGAGCAATGCATGCAGCTATGGAGTGCTAAAGACAGAAAGTGTGGGAGAATACTCAAACAAAGTACAAACACCAAAATTTCATTCTTTCACAGTCTCTCTGGGCCACCTGTCAACCACTGTCAATTTTCCCCCTTATATCAGGTCAGTTTTAGATCCAAACATTGTTTTGGTTCTTGAAGTCTTAAAGGCACAAATGTGTAGTCAGTATTAGTGTCATGGACTGATGATAGAATTGAAATTGTCATTTATTTGAACTTTGGGTGAGGCCAAAATTTTTTTTTGTAAAAAAACTTTTTTTCACTCTTTTGAAGCTGGTGATGTTAGTTTACTCCAGGAACAACCAGGTAAATATGTTTTGAGCTTTTCAGCAAGTGACATCTTTGGAGGAATTATTCTGTGTATGAAATGTTTCAGTCTTGATACTTGCAAGGGTTCAGTTGTATGATACTTAAAAGAAAAATCCCTAGTGCTGCTACAGACCAGGCCCAAAGCAGGGGGAAGAAATGGATTACTGAGTAATGGCACTCATTTTTTCCTTCCTATTCTAACACAAACTCATTTATTTTTTTTTTAATTGTTTAAAATCTGTTATCAAACCTAAATACTGGAAATGCATGAAACATCAGAAATTGCTGCTAGTCTTTCAGGGATAGTCAAGGATGGTAAAGACTTACTCCTCCCAAAGGTCATGTACAAAGAATTACTGCAGTCTGCAGCTGGGATTACACAGAATAAAACAAGACAACTAACTAAGCTAACTTTCTTGGTTTGAAAGAAAGTCAGTTCTAACAACAAACTAGTTCTCACATGTAGGCAGCATGGCAAATACAAGGTGAGCAGCGTCATTCATGAATGGGAACTTAAAATTCTTCAAAATCCTTTTTGTCTTCAAGGCAGTGATCATGCACAGTAATTTGTTGAGAACACACATAAGGTACAAGAACAAGAAGGTGTCAGAACAAAAGGGGTGGATCTTTCATGACCCTGGCATTGCTTTCTGTGCATCCACATCACTTTCTAGAACACCAGTCCTCAGTTTTGCATAGAAATATGTAACTGGGTGTTCTATCAAATCTTATCACACATTTTCCTTCCCGTTCAGTCATGTTCTAGTCCTAGGGATGAAACACTTCAAAAGGTGCATTCCCCCACCACCAAAATATATAATTGATACATCCAGGGCTGACCATTCTCTTCCATGACCTCAACATACACTAAGACACTAACCTGTTGCATTGCAACCTCTTCCATCCCAAGCAACACTTGTTTCTGTGATACATATTAAATTGAGCACTGAACGAAATACAGAGATAAACTCTGAGGTGTCTGACACAGGTCATTCAAACAAGTGCTCTTATCTCTGGGCCACAAGCCCACCCTGTTCCAGCTTTGCTTTTTCTTTAGTCCTTTAGTGGACAACTGGCTCAGTTTCAACAGAAGAGGGGAAGTCCAGAGCAGCATCATGATCCAGATTTTAGGAAGCTGGAGACAGGCTCAATTCACTACAGCTCCCAGCAAGATACCAGATTCCACAGCAATTGCACACTGTGTAGATTAGGACCCTTAGCTGGCTGGCTAGTACATGATCAGCATTAACAGCAATGAGACTGACTGAAAAGCATAATTCTGTTACAGAATTAGAAATTAGAAACATTGTTTATCATATACCAGCTGTCAGGATAATATTTTAGGTTGTAGATCCAAGTAGAAAAGGTTATTTCTCTGATGCTATAAAGCAGTTGTGCAATTCCCACAGAGGCACAATTCCACACACTCCCTACTTACAGCTCTTAGAATTACTTTTATGCCCTTCTTGCTCTTATTAACAACTTTCTAGACCTATTTGTATTTTTAACCACAAATCACACTTGCATTTGATGCAAATGATATTTGCATCAGGTAGCTGCTTTTGTTGACCCTTGAAATAGTGTCACAGAAATGCACAAGAAATCTTTAAAATCACACTACCAGTAATTTTGGATTAGTCACAGTAGGAGTCTCCTAGTCTTCCCAGCTGGAGAAGTAGAAGAAATAACCACTTTATCTTTACCAGTATAAAGAGCATTACAAATGCAATGCCTTTTGTTACTGAAACTATTTCTAAATCTAGTCAATCCAATATTGAAGCATTGTAGAAATTACCAGACACACTCACTTTAAAAAGCTCATCATCTACTGCCCTTCAAAAATGAGTAAATAAAACTGAGACACAGATGCAGACATAAATTAAGAGACCAATTAAATTTTTACAGCACTCAAAAGGTGAGAAGGGATAAACTGAATTCAGATACCCTCTGAATGGAAAATAAAAATGTTCCCATTCAAGGAATATCTACATTCAATATTTTTAAGAATAAAATCCATCACGAATAATCATAAATAGAACAATAAGATATTATAAAGTAAACTGAACAGAAAGGTCTCAGCACCAGAGAGGAGACACTTCTGGTGCATTTTTTGCAGAAAAAGCTGTAGAATAACAAAGGATTCAGTTAACAAATTATATTTAAATTTCACTTAGTTTCTCCCTTTAAGAGACAAAAATGCAAGCACTGTGTAGCCATCAGACAAAACCAACTAGTGCATGTGAGCATTTAATTCATGCAGAGAATGACTTTTGTCTGCAGCAGGCATGGCAGCACAGTGCACATCACACTCTATTCTAGGAACTGTTACAATAGAGCCTCCATGCTCTCCCTTGAAAGGAAACCAAGACACATAAAGAGATGGTGCTGATGTAACTCTTTTAACAGAACACATCAGGAATAGTGGGTTTTTTTGGGTTTTTTTGGGTTTTTTTTGTTTGTTTTTTGTTTTTTGGGGTTTTTTTGGTAGTCCAGCTTTGATACTGAGCATAGACAAAGAAAAGTGTCAAAGAGAAGAAGTTGGTGAAGTTTTCAGTACTACGCTTCGCTCCCAGCTCTGCCTAGTCAAACAAATTTGAGGCCACTCTATTCTTACATACCTGCTTAATGTGGATTGTTTATACTCTTGCCCCTCTTCTTGAATACCAAGTTGCTCAGCTGATACTCATTTACTTCTCTGGAAGCTCTTAACATTGCACACCCTTTTCCACTGGAGTCATTACTGTTTCTTACCTCCAGAGCAGAGCTAAGGACCTATCAAGGCTTCTGCTGACAAAAGCGGCAAAACAAATCCTGACCTTTGCCAGAATAAGAGCTGGATGCAAATTACAGACAGTTATTCTTCTGTAGTTCACTCCAAAGGAACTACATGAAAAATGGTACTGAACAGAAAAGAAACTAGGTCTTAAAATAATGGCGTACTCTCAAGAGCTTAGGGCACTCAGGAATCAGAAGACCACTGATTGCAGCTATTTTTCTTTTCACTTATCCCTCACCACCATCTTCTATCCATCCTCACAGCTGTTCAGAAGGCTGTGGTGTAGAGTGTGGATTGGTGCCAAGGGTTGAGCAGGACACATAAGGTAGCACCTCTGAATTATCTCCAGGCTGTTATTCTTTAACTCCTTAGCAGCACTGACAGCTGCCTTGTGCTGTGCTTCAAGTTCTCTTGTTTCTTTTTCAGGTTCCTATTTACTGGGAACTTCTCAGCCAATCAACTCAATGAATGAAAGCTGTAAAAAGCCTGTCACTTCAGGCTTGTTTCCATTGGCCAACAATGACAGGGATGGAAATCAATTTAAAATCTGTTTATTTCTTAAATTATAAACAGGTATTTTATTATCAGTTTCACTTTCATCCAAGTTCCCAAATCCTGCCTCAGCATTTGTTGTTAGGTGTGTTTCAAGTCTTACAAGAATTTCTGCAAGTAGCTGTGTAAGCTGTGTTTGCAGAGATCCCCACCCAACAAACTAAACACAAGTGATCATCTTTGGTGCTGAAATAAGGGCCAATTATAACAATTTGATAACTTATAACCATAGCATGGCAGAAACAAGGTGAACAGTTACCATCATTTCATCCCCTTGAAGAAAAAGAGCTTCATAAATTATTCTGCAATTCCTTTTTTTCAAAGCAGGAAGTTTTATTATTATTTTATACACTATGTATGGTTGCCATAGTTGGTAGTTCAGCATAACCTCATTTGCATTAGTTACCAAATATTAAATATTATTATTTTTGTCCAATAGTTTAAATCATTGCTTTTCTGCACTGCCCTTTATTCCTTCCTAATTATGTATCTGTGGAGACAGAAATGCTTGATCCTGAGATATCCTGTATTTGGTCTGTAATGTGTGGCTTCAAATGCAAGACACAAGCTCTTTTCTTTTTTAAATACAGATGTATCTTCTGAAATTTTTTATCTTGAATATGAAAGGGAGCAAAACCACTGCCCAAGCAATCAATGACTGCTAAAATACTAAGGTCCTGTTATCCTGACTGGACACATACATGGATAGTGCCATTCCAGAAAAGATACGTCTTTCCAAAAATGCTGAAAGATTTTGTATTCTAAAAAATTGTAAAAATTTTTTAAATGCAAATATTTTTAGTCTATAAGAAATTATTATAACTTTTAAGAATTCACACTTTAAAAAAAAAAATTAAAAAAAGTTTTACTTAAATTTCCTGCCATTTTCTATGGATTAATTTAAGAAAAGGTAAAGCCCTATAATATTCAGTATCAAGATTTTTATGGTCCAGAAATCAAGGAGGTTTAGTGTTCTTCCATGATTTTTGTTTAGAGCAAACTGAAGTAAAAACTAGGTATCAAAAACAATAGAGACAGAAATGGATTCAGATACTGTATGGATATCATTAATTGGAATTTTATGCCTTTCATGTCATGTACAGAGATGTGGAGAGACCTGAGGAGAGATAAATGAATAGTACAATAAAAATTAAAATAAAATTTCTATCACCATTGCCACCAGCCTAGATCCCAGTTTTCCAAGCTGATGTTTCTGTATGGTCTCCCCATTGTTTTCTAACATGGGGCTGCTCCAGGCACAACAGTGGTACAAGAAAAGTGAGGAAGGGACAGACTTCAACACTCTACATGACACAATATGTCAGATAAGTAACTTCAGACAAGCAAGGCAAATATTCCCATGTGCACACAAAGGTTCTTTGCTCAGCCCAGAGCTCTCTGTGCCACATGCCCGAATCTCCGTTCCCCAAGTTTCACAGAAAGGCTCTGGGTGCTCACTGATATTGTGGTACTTGAGTAAAACAGGCAGCTGAGTATTCCCAATACTTTTGTATGGTAACGCCATGAGGGCAAGAGACACCTCATGCTCTTGAAGCACACATGTAGGTCTCAACCCTTTGGCATGTTTTTTACATAGGGCTGGATTAATGCTACTAAAATTTTCCTGTATATAAATAATAAAAATACTGAACTAAGAGACAGCTGACTGATGGCATATCTATAGAGGAAAAATAAGGTCTGCTAAGAAAATTACAGAGGAAGAAGGAATTTACATAGCACAGTGATATCTAGCCCCAATAAAACGTTACCACACATAACAGACTGGCAAGTCAGAGAGGCACTCTGCTAGCTTTGGTAGAACAAACACAAGGGATGTCAGTGCAATCAGAATGCAAGACCTTAAAAAGCTTCTTTAAAGCAGTGGGTTTTTTTTAATCAAACATTAAATGTGGGGTGATAAAAATTCTGAAACAAAGTGACTAAAATTAAATGAATTGGGATGAAATGAGGAGCAGTGAAATGGACTGAACCTTGACAAATTGATCCTCACTGAAGTTGTAAGATGCATCCTATCAAACCCAGTGTGAGAGGGATTGGCATCATGCCTGGGACAATGTTAATATTTTGTTAATATAATGATTCATGCATAATAATAACAGTGAGCACTTGCACACTGTTTATATTCATATTTTCCAAAAAGCTTTATAAACATTAGCTATTTACATTACAAAACAAGCATCCAAAGGAAATTATTATTAGATAAATGCCTGAAGAACACAACCTAGAGGTATTTTCTTTAACCTTTTCTCATGCTTTGACTTTCACATACTTCTAACATAAATCTCTGCTGGAAAATCATTCAGATAATTAGTGTGAATCACTGTTTACAAGTTTATTTTTCTACTTCAGCTGCAGAAGTGAACCATTTAAAAGACAGTCTCTCTTACCCCTTTTCAAAAAATCTCCCTATGAACCAGAGCTGTTGCATTCAAACAGCATCACAGGACAAGCAATGGGTGACTTTGTGAAAGGTGGTTTCATTCAGAATGCTGTTGCTCTCCTAAATGGCCTATAGATGTCCAAGCACGGCCATTTAGACACCATGGTAAGCTTCATTAATAACAAAATAGGATATTTTTGCTCTATGTTTCTCACTGCTCTCAGGAAGCTGTTTTCAAAATATTCATATTTAGAGAAAAAAAATTACTGCCAGTTTTACAAAAGAGAATAAGTAGCTTGATTAACATTTAATAAAAGTTTGACTATCATTAATAAGAGCTTGGTGATGGAAGGTTCTTCTTTGAAATTAATTCTACTACTTTTCTAGAGGCTTGCTTTAGTGGACAGCAGCTCCACAGTGAGCTCTGTCTGTTGTGCTTCTACGGATCCATCAGCTGCTTCTTCCTCAAACCTAGTACCTTTGCATTTCCTCAGCTCTCCCTCTCTCTCATTAGCACCAGTCTTAGAGGTGTCTGGAAGGCGCTGGAAGTGCCACCTTCAGCAAGGAAGTGCCACACACAAGGCACTATAGGAGCAAGGGGGAACCCTCCCAGGCTGCATGATTTGTTCACAGATGCCCATATCAGAGACTTTGAAAGGAATTACTAGGGTGTGTTTTCCCAAGGTGTAAAAACAGACTAACAAAACCAGAACATTTCATCAACTGCCAAAAATGCAGTACTCTCTTCCAAGAAGACCCTGTACCTCAATTTAGATGCCTTTGAGATTATCTGAATAACTGCTAATGATTTTATTAAGTCCAGGCTCATATACAAACAAGAACTCCTGAGCAGTTGTTCTTACAGAGTTTTGTTAGCTTTCACTGGACTATCTGGGCTGATAAAGGACTCACTTCAGCTGCTCTAAATCAAAATTCGGATCTAAAGGCCTGAAAAGAATGCCATTACTGAACTGCAAATACTGTCACTCTCCTGAAAATATCACTAACTCTTATTAATGTTTGAAAATACATCATTTTCCCTCTTCAGTGTTTTCCATTGACTCCCTCAATATCTCTTGCAAAATGTCAGCATTCTTCTTCAATGACAGCATATATATTTTTACAGTGTTTGATGTCTTATTGCTGTATTACTTAATTGATTGTTTTCTTAAAAAGAAACTGTATTGACCTTTAAGAATTTGGTATGACAGACATAAATGTAAACAGCCTCCTGCCCTTCTGAAGGCAATGGTATTTTTTCCCCTTGTCATTTAGTCTCTCTCCAGTTTTCTCTTGTCAGTGTAATTCTTAGATTCTTATCCCAAGAGAATAACAGTTACACAGTCAAGGTGTTTCTGGCACAGACTTTGTTTTTCAGATACAAGGCAGATTAAAAGATTAAATTAATCAACCAGCCTGATTATCATAGAAACATGAAGTTGGAAAATACCTCTAATATCAAGTCCAATTGTTAACTGAGCACAACTAAGCCATGTTACCAAATGCCACATCTACCCATCTTGCAAATACCTCCAGAGTTAGCAGTTGGCAATTCCACCACTTCCCTGGGCAGCCTGTTCTAATACTTGAAGAAATTTTTCTTAATATCAAACTTAAACCTCCCATTGTTCAAGTTGAGGCCATGTCCTCTTGTCAAATTGCTTATTACTTGGGAGAAGATAATGATCCCCACCTATCTACGACCTCTTTCAGGCAGTTGTAGAGTCGTAAGAAGGTTTCCTCTGCCTAAGCCTCCTTTTCTCCAGGCTAAACACACCCCCAGCTCCCTCAGCAGCTCCTCATAGAACTTGTGCTCCAGACCCTCCCCAGCTCTGTTGCCCTTCTCTGTACATGATCCAACACCTCCATGTCCTTCTTGCAGTGAGGGGCTCAGAACTGAACACAGAATTTGAAGTGTGGCCTCCTCATCCTTCTGGCTACAGACACAAGCCAGGATGCCCTTGGCCTTCTTGGCCCCCTGGGCACACCCTGGCTCATGTTCAGCTGCTGTCACCAGCACCCCCGGGTCCTGTTCCACTGGGCAGCTTCCCAGCCACTCTGTCCCTGCCTGTGGCACTGCCTGGGGCTGCTGTGACCCAAGGCAGGGCTCAGCACTTGGCCTTGTTAAACCTCATACAACTGGCCTTGGCCCACTGATCCAGCCTGTCCAGATTCCTCTGCAGACCCTTCCTACCCTCCAGCAGATCGACATTCCTACTCAACTTAGTGTTGCCTGCAAACTCAGTTGGGGTGCACTCAATCCCCTCATCCAGTTTTTCAATAAAGATATTAAACAAGACAGGCCCACATACTGAGCCCTGATGGGAAACACCACTTCTGACCTCCTATGTCATAATTAATGAGGGACTAACTGTATATTCTGCCTCTTTTTTCTTTAATTTTGACAAATAAGGGGTACATTTATCTATTTCTAATCCATAGTTCTACCAGTTTGGAGACTTATTACTTAAAGCTTTTACTTGCTTTTCATCTACCATAATGCATATTCCTATAGAGGAATTATGCCTTTTACTTATGATGATCATCCTCCAGAAATGTTAATCTGCCAACAAAAGGTTGAGAGTTGGGGTTGTTCAGCCTGGAGGAGGCTCCAGGGATACCTTATAGCAGCCTTCAAGTACTTAAAAGGGGTTTACAAGAAAGCTCGAGAGAGACTTCTAACAAGAGCATGTACTGACAGGATAAGAGGGAATGCCTTCAAACTAAGAGGGTAGGTTTAGAATGGATATTAGAAAGAAACCTTCTAATGTGAGGGTGATGAACTGGAACAGGTTGCCCAATAAAGCTGCAGATACCCTACCCCTGGCTGTGCTCAAGGCCACGCTGGATGGGGCTTTGAGCAACCCGGTCAAGCAGGTGTCCCTGCCCTTAGTGGGGTGTTGGTACTAGATGAACTTTAAGTTCCCTTCCAACCCAAGCCATTCTATGATTATCCAGTTTTCTTCCATATTTTGTGCTTTCTGTAATTCTGAAAGGCACTGCTAAAATCACTAGCTAAAGCTTACTAAGAATCCAATTTAAAAATTCACCCCAACTAGAAAAATCTTACAGGATTTAGAAGAAATCATCTTATTTTTATACATTGTAAAAAAACTGGTAGTCTTTATTAGGGAGTGATATTTTTACAGGTTTTGACAATCTACTGATGTTCCTTTTTTTTAAAGTCTTACAGAAATGCCTATATTTTCTCTTAATAATCCAAGAAAATACAAACAGATGAAGTCATGTTACTGCCTCAGTTATAAACAACCAACTTCTCATACAACAAAAACCTGCCCCTTCCTATCTCATTAGCTGATACATAGATAATTCTAAAAGAAATTAATTGACAGGTGCCCCAGCCTTCTTCTACCAGGGCAATTCCTGTGTCTCATTTATCCTAATCTATGAATTCTCCCAAGGGATGGCTGCTTCAAAGATTTCTACAGCCAGACTGTCTCTCTTTCTCTCTGGCAACTCATCCTTTGCAATTCCTTAACACAAGAACAATCATACCAAGAATCCAGAAGTTAGGATTCTGATCTTGGAAGGCAAAGGAAGTCCGGTGAAAATCCTTCTGATTTGGCTTCTCGTTTCTCAGGGTATGTTTGCAGTTCTTCAAATTGCCTTCTGCAAGACTTTTTATTTTATTTTACTGGAAGAAATTTTAAATCCTGTAATTAACAACACAGCATATATAGAAAGAGCCTTTACTACCAAAAGAGTCAATAAAAACTTTCACGGAATAAAGAGTTTTTCCCTGTGGCTATGGGCCCACCATGTAGGCTTTAAATGGCTGCTTGACTCTCAGAAAGCATTGGCTTATAGCAACCAGTATTCACATCTTAATTGTTCATGTTAATTTACATATTAACTCTTCATATTAACTACCAGAAAGGGTGTAAAGAACAAAACACAATTATACTGCTCTATTAATATATAACGCAACTATGAACATTCAGAAAACAAGATACAGGTAATGACATGATTTGCCAAGGAAGGCAAAAATATTTAACAGAAGTGAGACTTATGGTGTAGTTTACAATTGGGAAGGTTTAAAAATATTATAAATCCTCTGCCTGCAAGAGAAACACATCTAATACATCTTAACAGGGTTTGGAGAATATAAAGAATGATTATTTCTTGAGTTTTATAAACAACAGTATTAGGAAGAGTCCAAAGAACTTATCAGGCCACAAATTTAAGTGACAAGATGGAATACCTTTTTGGGGCTGGATATTATTTACTTTTGGATCTGCCAAAAGTATAAATAAAACCACTTTTGCTAGGATTCATCATGACTATTAAGAATGCTACCCCAAATCTGATCTCCTCAGTAAGGTCCCAGGACACCTCAGAACAAAATTTGAATGGCACACTGGGGAAATACATTTATTCCGTTTTTTATATCGCTGACACAGAAAACTACAGCTTCTCATTTTCATGCAGAGGGTTCAGCTTGACCTGTCTTTGTACTGGAAAAGACCTAGTGGCCAGCTCTTCGCCCAGAAGCCCACCTTTCAAGAGTCTTATCTGTACTTATCTGGAACTACTGAGGCCTCTTTTATTGGATTAAAAAAACAGCAGCAGCATCACTCCATTTGAAACCCTCTGTGGCTATTGAATAACATTTTCATTGCAGCAGAAATTCAGGAGAGCAATTTACTTCACTGAGCTTCCTTTCTTTTAAAAATTGAAGGTTTTTATCTCAAAATCTAGTATTATAAATTCTGTGCCAACCAGGAATTATTAAGTATAGATTTTAGAATAATCTAAATGTGCTTTTCAAGACTTAACATCATAGGATTGAAGGAGAGATTTCCACTTAGTGAAGCCAATGGTAAAGATAGAAAAGCTTATATATACATAAAAATGTACTCTATATATATATATATAGTAGCACCTTTGCATGGGATTTGGAGTTAGGGCTGGTGACAATTTATAATGATAAAATACATTGTAGATGAATCTAAGAGTCTATGATTCCACCATAGACAAAAGATGCAGAGCACATACAGCAGAAAAGATTATGTCAGTTTTTCATGCCAGGAGATGATTTCCTGGATTAGATGATTAATTGCATTAGCAAAGCATCTTGCAAAAAAACAAAGCCTGTGGGACAAAGAGCCATTCTGACAGGAAACAGCTCAGCACAAAGGTGACAACATACATTGATTAGCATATCAGTATGAATTTGTCAGTCATATAAACCTGCAATGCCAGGTTGCACTTTGCTTTACAAAAAGAACAGTTTGTTCTTTTCAAACAAGAGGTGACAGCAGTGAAAAACACAGATGATTGCTGCAGATTAATGGCAGTTGTGGTGAGGGAGTTGCAACTGGATAAAGAAAATCCTTTTTTAATGCCCATATTATCAAAACACAATTTCCTGACATTATGAATTTGGGCTGCTGGTAAAGAGATGCTACAAGCAAGTATGCAAAAAACCCCCAGCCTCCAGCGTACAGCCATGAGAAATTCCAATATGTACTTTGGTCCTGGATCAAGACAAAAATATCAACACAGAACTAGACATTCCCCCCCACCACGCCAAGTGGAAAGTCTCAAAAGTTTAGATATAAAAATGAACCAAAAAACCAAACAATAAAAAACTCACCCCCATGCAGAATGCTTTGCAGTATTTCACAAAATAAACAATTGCCACAGTCTGCAAGTCAAATGCTTTCATTTGAAATCTGGAGACATGAGAAGCATCTGGACTCTGTGGTAATGGAGGATGAATAAAATTCTGCCGCTGAAAGACAGGGGCCTAAACAAGGCGGCTCTGTGCTGACAGATAAAACTGCATCCATCACTTTGGATGCCTGTTGAAATTCATCATTATACAATCCTTAATATAACCACAGACAAAAGCAGTGTATCAGTCTTTCCTCCTCTCCCTCATCCCCCAAACAATTTAGTTCAGTTTCCAATTATCTTCAATGCTTTTCTTCCAATCACCTATTCCAATCTGCTATTCAGTGATTTTTCTTTTACCCTTTAGTCCTTTCTTTGATTCCTCTCTCTCCAGTTTTCGCTCTTGTTGTAGTGAATGTAAATTGGTTTTAGTAGCTGTCATTGTCTGCTTCCACAGGTTCAGACTCCAATTGCCCCTTCCTTTTCCTTCTTGGGTATCTCACACACTAACTCAGCAAGGAAGAAGAACATGAAGGAAAAACACTGCTTTGCAGCAGGGAACATTAGCTCATCTTTCTAAGACAGCAATATTTCATTAGGGCAATGCTGGAATTTGTACACCAGCCCAAGATTTCCCTATGTTTATCATCCATAAAACAAAATGTGTGCTCTGCAGCAGGAGAGATGGAGGGCCCTTTCTCCACCAGATAAATCTGGAAATAAATCCATTAGATAAAACCCTGAATACATGAAGTCAGACACAAGAAATTAGTTTCTTCAGCCTACAAATGCTAGCTCTATACATAATTCCTACCATTACAAATTCTACTCAATAAAATTAGATTACATGAACAATTTAGGGAGACAACAAACATTTTATCATCACCCACCATCTGGTTTTAAAAGAGTAAAAGATTAATAAAATAGCTTCAATCCCCAGTGCTTGCTACATGAGAACAAATTATTTTCAAACAATAGCCTGAAGGGAATGTAAGGGATTTAATCAAAACTTTTTTTTTTGTCTGCCTCAGGAAAGGTAAGGAAGACTTACATTTTCATTTTTACAATTCCATTTCCCTGACCTCCTTTTATAGTCTTTTTATCAGCCACTCTTGTAAGAGCCATTGCATCAGGCAAGGGTAGCTGCATGTGTTTTTCTACAGTAACGTTTAGTTTGTAAGTTTATAATTCCATAGAAGTCGTTTTTATTTGTCACTTGTTGGAGTCAAACATCTTATTCAAACATAAGACACAGAAATTATCTTCAAAGCATCCTTGTCTGTATTTGTTTGTGTGAACAGGGGTGTGCACATGTGTGAAAAATTCAGGCCCTCCTCCTTTGCTGTTTACCTAGACAGGAAAGGCTGTTCATCTTTTGTTTAAAAGAAGTCCAGTAAAGCTAGAAAGCATTTTAGCAAGATATTTCTACCTCTTGGCAACCCTAAATGAATGGTATTCTTTAAGGAGAACAATGCTGTTGCCAGATTAATATGGTTAATTAAAATGCCAGAGGGTCAAATACCATCACTGTTAACACAATGACACCTTACAGGAGCAGACACACTGTCCATCCCCCTGCCTTGAATCTGGCATCAGGAAAGCAGTAACAAGGCTATCTACTGGGGGTTTTTTATCATTTCCACATAAAACTTGTTTTTTTCTTATAAAAGTGGCAATTAGGATCAGAAGTGGCCTCTTACTTGAGAATTAATAAAAATAATCTTAAAAGAACATGATGACAAAAATCTAGCTACCTTCTATGATGTTCAAAAGTTATTAGTCACCAAATCTAAGTGCTAATTGTAGGAGCCAAATTAATAAGATGCATTCTTTACAAATTATATTTAGTTACTACATTTTGCTTTCATGCCTCTCCCTCCCCACTTTGCTACTGCTTCTTCAAAACTCATCTAGTGATATATGTCATCCACAAAAAATAAATTAGCCTAAGTCATTTCACCTCAGAAAATTAATTGCCTTCCTTTCTGTTGCCTTACAATACCTCTGGAACTTGCTGAATTATTGAGAAAGGTTAGGTCACTTGAACTCTTGTTCTCACTTAAATAATCTCTTTCAACATGAATATAGAAAATTGAATTAATAGGAACTCCTTTGTAAATATATGTCATAGCAGAAATAAGATAGTGGAGTGGTTTGCAGAAAAGGTGCAAGAGACTGACTTCTTGAAGCCACAAATTGAATTTCACTGATATGGAAGCAGTTGCTTTTCCTTTCATTCCAATTCCAAAGGAAGAAGAAAAGTCACACAACAGATAAACAACCTTAATATTAGGGAGAAGGAAAAAAAATACATTTAGCAACAAATAAACTTCCAGTAAAAAATACTAGTTCTTAAGACACAATAATTTCAGTAATAGGCTCCATGAAAGTTTACATAGATGATTCATATGGGATTTTGTATAAATAAATGAATTCTTTCACTGAACACCAGTTAAGTAGCAGAACTTTTGGCTTAAGAAACTCCATGTTTAGAAATAGGTGTGTGATAAAATATCATAAGAATAGCATAATCCTTGTGCATCAGTTTTGACAGTAATTTCTTTTCCACTGACAGTCACACAGGCAAATGCACAAGATATGACAAGACACTGTCACCGTTTAGACCACAACAGTGCTTTAATGTGTGGATAAGGCAAGTTCAGATCTCCTTTCCACTTTTATCTCAGATGAAAAACATGCATTCTAAAAAAGGCAGGGCACGAATCAGATTACAAATTTAGAACAGGACACAAGTGGTATTGCACATTTGACAGAATAGCAGAGAATATTTTCATTTTATCCTTTACTTCCCATGCAAAATAAATATATTTCAAGACAAAAGTTTCCTATGTTGCCAAAGGTTCCCTCCTGTACTTATTACACATTGGCAGATACAACTTTTCTAAATTATCATACGCCCACTAAAATTCCTTTTACTCTGATCCTGCTCTAGCACTTAGAATGTAAAACAATTTTTGGTCAAAAGTCATTAAAACATAGTACTATCATGGGCAAATTTGTACTTCTTCTTCCTTTTTTTTTCTTGTACAACAAAGAGCAACCAAATATTTCTATGCTGACAGAACACAGCTTCATACAAACATTCCAATTAGTTTTCTCAAGTAGATGAGTTGATATTTTATTTTTAGAAATACTGTCTAGATAATATTTTAAATCTGTGGATTTCCTGTAGTGCTTTATATAAAGATCAATCCATTTAAATTCTTTTAGATAAGGAAAAATAAATAGAATATTCTCTTGAGATCACAAAGATAATATCTCCTACTATTAAAAAAACAAGCCAAAAAGCCTCTCTGTTTCACTTTTCAGGTAACAGTGAAACCCAGATGTGTCACTGATGCTCTATAAATAACATGGGTAATGCTATCAGAAAATCTTATTTTCTGATTTTACTCAGCACTGAATTACTGCTGTTGCATTCATGCCTTTTAAACTTGCTTGAGACCTTAAAGCACACATTTTATTGTGTAAGAGTATGTATGTAAATGACATACAACGTGTGTTTATTATATGCATTATATGGATGTAACTGAGTAAGTAGCTTCAAGAGTCAGAAAAGTCACCAGTAAAATCCCTCTTAATTTGGTTGTTTGTAAGGAAGCAAATAGCTGGAAACAGCCCTGTAGGAGACAGAGGAAATGGGGTTTTTTGCCAGTAGGTGACTTTTCAATTGATTTCAGTGGACACCAGGTGGCTACAGCAGCTACCCATTAATTTCAAGGCTCTAGGTTCTGAACCTACAAGATCCAATCCAACACGTTGTGACTTATGTATAATTTTGTCATTAAATGTAACTTTTAAAGAAGTTATTAAAGCAATTTAAAAGAAGATAATAATATGGGCAAACATGTATTCAGTGCACACACAGAAGTCAGTTCATCTCACCTATGACATTAGACAGGCACTTGAGAGGCTGGAGAAAGAAGAAAAGGAAGAGGTGCCTGGATTTACAATTGCAAATAAATTGTCTCCCACTAGAGAAAATAGAGAATGTACAGCAGCTAGGGGAAAAAAAATTGTCAGTGAAGGTTCCCCACTAATTTGTGTCAAGGACTGTCACAAAGAATGTAAAGAGGAAAACGATAATAGCAGGAAAGAAGACTAATCACAATAACCTAAGAAAATGTTTATTACACCATGGTCCATCTCACTTTGCCTTTACCTCCTCTCCTGATATACTGCTGTCAGGTAGGAGAACCACTTGAATCAATCTACTTTGTTTCTTCCAAAAAATTGCTAGTATCTCACTTTGTATAATGTATTTTCCTCTCAAAGCCCTAGCTGACCAGGAAAGCAAATGAATAAGAATTACTTTTCACAGAATGACTGTGCCCTACAAATTACATTTTGGCACAGGCACCTCACCACGCCAGCAATTTAACACCTTCAGGCATATCCTATGTGTAGCAGCTAAAGAACAGAGGGATAAGCTATGCTGATGACAATGGAAAACATATATTTAGCCTTTCAGGAGGATCAGAAGATCAAACGCTGAAGGGCTGAAGAAATATTTCATTGAGGAAGAAAATAGTTCTCTCATACAACATAATTTGTATTACCTGAAATTCAAGAGTCTTCATTTCTATTTACTGTTTGTTTCTCATCACTCATCTCTAGACATACTGAGTTTTACTTTATTGTAAAAATAGTCCAGCAAAGGTGCGTAT
The DNA here is from genome assembly GCF_036417665.1 of Passer domesticus. NCBI lineage: Eukaryota > Metazoa > Chordata > Aves > Passeriformes > Passeridae > Passer > Passer domesticus. Next base: position 36,041,055 of record NC_087477.1, on the reverse strand, counting down.
CAGCATCATATTCCAGAAGAAAACTTGTCTCTAATCAGTTCTTTAGCTCTGATTTTCTTCACCCTTTGGCCACCTCTAGCCATGATGAGGAGCCATACACTATATTTCTGGTTTTGGTCTTTCTCCTTTGCTGCAACATCCTTACTTGCATGCTTGTGAAGCTGCTAAATATCCTGATACACTTGCAGCTGGTGACAGGAATAAGACCTTTGCATTCATAAACAATTATCAGAAACCAAGTTCAAATTTGGCTCAAGTTTTCCAGATGTGTTTTAAGCTACAGAAATAAAAGCAAACTGTTCAAAATCTAGGTGGTTTGGCACTGTTATGACAGCAGCACAATGCAAACACACAGCCACGATAAATAGGACAGTGCTGAGCATCCTTAAATTGCATAAATTCTGCTGCCCTAGCTAAACCTTTTCATGACTGACTGACAAACAGGAGCTATCAAATCTGAAGAATAAAAGCTCCTGCTGAAGGATCATTTCTTCTAGCAGGGCACTGGAGGAAGGAGGCAGGGAAAGAGGTTATTAGGCTAAGCCTAATCCAGCAAGCAAATCCAAAAGCAAACTTCACAACGCCCTCTGTTCTATATACAAAAGAAGGGACAGAGGACAGGCTTTGTGAAACATCTTAATGATGCAGTTATCACTTATGCTAAACAGACATACTGTGCAGGCTGCTGTTTTACCACAAATCCCTACTTGTGCAATAATTATGATATTCTCTGTCTCCCATTCTGATAGCACACAGAAAAATTTAGTGGAAGAACAATTTCTAACAAAAACTTCAAGCACATCAGAAGACCTGTAGAAAATTAAATCAATCTCATAAATAAGAAAATAATAACTTCTAAATCTATCTTCTAGTCAAGATGCTAAGTCAGGAGCTTAGCTTCTGCTCTGGTTAAGTAGGAGCCAGCTCAGCTGGAACTGTGAAAAAAGAGGTTCAAACTACATAGCTATTACTACATAACTATATAAAGTAAGAAGTAGTGACAACCACAGCTACTTTTCTGTTAACACTTTGGATATTTCTTTTAGATTTCCTAGTGTTTCTGTGAAGCTGGGAATGGGGTGCTGCTAATAGTGACAAGTTTAACCACAGTTTAAAAGTAGAAAATGCTTTGACACAGGAACAAAGAATCAGTCAGCAGAAAAGCAAAGGAGCAAATGACCATCAGGAAATAGCAGACAGCAGATGGCCAGAAGAAAGTCACTCTAAAATTGAGTTGCCTTACAGAGTGGAAAATCAAACATTCCAACTGCAAATATGCATAAACTGGAATGGCCAAAAGTTAACATAAGAAATCACATACCTGTAACAGTTCTGGAAGAAAATACGAGTTACCCTCAATTGTCTATAAGAGACTGAGAAAAAACACAGATTTTTTTGCTGCAGCACTTCAGATGTAGGAAAATCTGGTTTTGCTCCAATTACTTCTCTGTGGTTTCAGTAAGAATGAAAGCCAGAGCACAGAGAATTTATTCTAGCAAATTTTTAGTCATCTCCGAAAGGAGTCATAAATATTCCCAATGGGGGGAGACTGATCCAGCTGCCCAGCATTTGTCCTGTGCTGTTCAGTTTTCACTTCTCAAAACAAAACAACTCCAGATATTCAGCCACCTCTTCTGCCAGTTTCAGATACATGCTGCAGGCTGATAACATCCATCTTACCGAGCAAATGACTAATTAAAAAATCTAGGTCGTCCTTTTATGCTAATGGTACCCCACAGATTTCTTCTCTTTTATGAGGGAGAGGGGACATGGGAAGAGCATAGTGTATAAAAATTTCCCTACAGGGAGGGCTTATTTCCTCACGGTAACTCTGAAGAGGAAGACAGAATCAATGACACTTTGATTTCTACGCTGCAAAGCTCACACTCCTGTGCTGGTGGCCTGGCTGACATTTCACAAACACAGACTACAAAAAACTTCCTGATTTGTGTTTAAAGTCTTAGGGACTTCGTTTACCTATACTTCTGCTAGACTAGTACTGTCTTCTCACATTGTGACTGGGAATGTACTGAGAACAGATTCCCTTGGGGGTGCTGTAGATGATTAAGGAAAGACATGGGAATGGTCTCTGCTGAACACCTGGAATGCAATGGCAAGCAATTTTTCACAGCAAAGCTAGAACAAGCTTCATTCCAGAACAAGAAATTAGACTTCTGCTTTCCAAGTCAAAATCCAGTCCCTAGTTTGCAGCACTACTGGATATTGCACATTTTTCATGGAAACCTGAGACAGAATTCACATGCATGACCAGAATGGGATTCCATGAACTATAGCAAATGGTTCAGACACAGATCCTTTATCTTCCCATACAGAGGAAATTACCACAGTGCTCCACAGGACTCTGCTCCTGTATGTTTACACTCTACTGCACACTTGTCGGTACTGTGTGCTAGAAATAAGGGGTCTGTGTCTCTGCTAAAATGAAGGAAAAGGAATAATAGAGCTATGATTGGGAGAGATGGATGGAAGCAACAGAAGCACCTGGGACACCTGTGAAACTGGTGTGCCAATGTGAAAAACACATCAGCTTAGTAAAAGGATAAAGTCTGGAGTTCCTAGTTTGGGCATAAAGGTGGAATGGTATAGGGCACAGCACTGGGTTTGTACTCTCTGGCTTACAGCCACGTGAAAATCTTGAGTGAAGCTGCTGGAATTAAGAGCTGAGTGTCCAGCTCTCTGCTATTACTAGTCAGTGCACTGTTCCTCAGTCTTTGGAACCACCAATTGAATGTTTTCATCTCTCAAACTCACAGAGATTGTCTACCATGCCTTTCTTCAGGCTTGCCTCCAGGGAGAGGAAGAAAGAAGAGGCAGCTGGAAGATTCAGAATTCAAAATGGAACTGTGGGGTTAACTGCAGTGACTTTCCTGTTACAGGCATCTGTAATGCATGGGTGGGTTCTAGACATGCTGTAGCACCAGGTGATTTACAGCAGAGCTTCTGTGGTTTTCTGCAAAGCTTCTAAGCCTGACAACATGGCTCTCAGGCTGGGGTAAGTTGGTGAAAGCTCATATAGAAACAGCCACAATTACATTCATTCAAATTAAAACTGCAGTGAAGACCTGACAATTAAAGTGCAGGCACTGCTTCCACTGGGTAAATACATCGGGGAGGAAGTGATACACAGGAGTATTTGATTTTTGTTTGAAGCTTTTGTTTAAAAAAGTACTGAATGTGTCATTGCTGATAGGGACATTGAATAGCTCCCACTGCTGTGATACAAATGAAACCTCTGCTGATGACAAGTAGTAGCTCTAAATTGTTGAAATATGAAAGATTGGCACTAAAACACATTTTCTCCCTTAAGACTGCAGCCTATTGAATAACAAAGGTTTGTTAGTTGAAGTCCCTTGCAATCAATCCTTGCATAAAACATGCATTCCTAATCACAGCTGTTGTTAACATATTAACAAGAAAACTGATTTTGGATTTGAAAACATGGGGTGTTAAATTTCCTCATTTACCCTTTTATACCATTATAGAAATCACTGCATATTAAAATATTGGTTGCTCAAAATAATAATAGTATTAAGCATGAAATAAATGCAAATCAGGAAAAAGAACTAAAATATTTTTTTCAAAGACACAAAGAAAACAAACCCTTAATATTTTGCCCATAACTAGGGACACCTATGTTTAGAGCTGCATACTGTTTCAGTAAAGATCAGTAACTGCTGAACATGGAAATAGCTTATAAATATTTCTTGATATCAATTACATATTACAGAATGAAAAGTGAAATTAGAGAGCAGCAGAATGTATTTGTTTGTCCAAAAGAGTCACTATTCTAAATCTGTAGGTAACAGAATAGCTTCAAGGAAAGTGTGTACTAAATAAAAAGAGAGCAACAAAAAAGCAGCTCTGAATTGATCTGGAATAAATTCGTCTGGAAAGAGCTTTAATAAAAAAGGCAGCCTCAGTCCTGGGAATTTCAACTAAGCCAGCTGATTAGCCCTGCAAACACAGGGCAAAAAGACTATTTAAAAAAGGATGCACAATAATGAAACTCAAGGAAAGACAATATAAAACAAATCTCTCAAGATAAACGAGATGAGAATTCATTTTCCCTGCAATGCTTTCCACAGCTCCTGAAAGTGTCTGCTGCTGGCAACGAATGACATACAAGGGGAGGGAGAGCAGAGGGAAAGAGCTGTTAGCTTACCAGCCGATGGAGCTTATCACTCCACTCCCTTTGTGACGCTGGGAACTCACAAGCCTATAAAATGTGCCTTGGCTCCCAGTCCCCTTCTCCTCAAGCAAAATCAAAAGCAAGAGGCTGTACAGAGAGACAGGATGCTGTTCTACTCTGAGGTAGCTTTCCTGACGTGTCTGTTAGAGCATTTCTAACAGTTTGGAGAGCACAGTCAAAGATTTTTTCTGACAGAGCTCCCCTTTCCAGTACCTGCTGTACTGCCTTACTTCCCCTTCTCTTCCTTCCCTCTTATCTGTTGGTGGGGATTTTGGAGGGTTGGGAGAGGGAGGCGGGAGACGTACATCATTCCTGGAAGAGAGGAGAGAAACACCCAAGATGACTTTGGTCCCCACAGCCAAGTGGAACGTGAGCCTTGCTGAAGCAGGCGATCTTTGGGAACAGGCTCTGGAAGCACCAGCTGCAAATGCTTCTGCCCCTGTAGCCTCCTCAGCAGGCAACTTCTCCAATCAGTTCGTGCAACCTTCTTGGCGCATCGCCCTGTGGTCTCTGGCTTATGGTGGTGTGGTGGCAGTGGCCGTTTTTGGGAATCTTATTGTCATCTGGATTATCCTGGCTCACAAGCGCATGAGGACAGTGACAAATTACTTCCTGGTGAATCTGGCCTTTTCTGATGCCTCCATGGCTGCTTTCAATACTCTCATCAACTTCATCTATGCACTGCACAGTGAGTGGTACTTTGGAGAGGCTTACTGCCGCTTCCACAACTTCTTCCCAATCACAGCTGTCTTCGCCAGCATCTATTCCATGACAGCCATCGCCGTGGACAGGTGAGAAAAGAGAAAAGTTTAGGGATGAGAGATTGAGATCACATTCTCTGCCAAAATAAAAATGCAGAGATAACAATCATAGTGATGAGAGGCAAAGACTTCAATAATTCATTCATTGTGCTCCTCTGTGCTTCTTTAGGATCTCTCCCTAACACACTTTTTCTCCTGGTCTTTGATCTTTTTCCTTCAGTCTTCCATTGTTTTTATCCTTCTGCTTTCTTTTATAACAAACATTTCCCCTCTCTGTTTGACTTCAGCTGCTTTCCGTGCACCATCTTTCAATACTCATTCTGTAACAGCAACTCAGAGTTTTGCTTCCCACTGTGAAAACAGTCTGCCTCTCAGCCAGTCATCTAATATATACTGATAAGGAGTTGTAGAGTGTGTGTGTGAAGGGAGAGGATTTCAAATCTCCCTCTTCTCTGTATTTCTGCAGATGGCAGAGGTATTTGCCTCCTCTTCAGAAATCACTTCAGATCCTGTTTTTAATAGCTTTTCTCACAGTCAGCTCTGAGATGTTTTGTTCCTGCTGATTTTAACTAATGAGACTATTTACACTGCCATCTGTGCATATCTAGAGGTCTGGTAAAAACATAGTTTCAAATTGCTCAGGTTTTTTTCTGAATTCTTGAAGCAAAATAAAGCTTTGTGACTGTCAAAGAAAAAATGTCAGGGAAAAACTTTACTTTTGTACTCCTGACAATAATGGAATAAGACAGCTGTAGTGTCCATACAGCAAAGGGGAGATGCAGTTGCTGGGTTTCCTACACAGATACATGGAGGGACTGTTTCTCAGAGAGTGCTCTGAGTCTCCCCTGGAAAATGTTTCTTTCTTTGTTATTGTTTTCACATTTGCTGTGCTGAAGAGATAACTTACTGGTTTTTGGGTTTTTTAAGAAAAATACATTGATTTGTATTTCAGGTCTTTTATTCCTCTTAGCAATGCACTGAAATTACTCACTGAACTCCTTCCTACATACTCAAATCGCATTATATGTCTTTTCTGAACTGACTTGTCAGAACTGCAGTATTTCCAAGTGATGGTAGTCAAGATTTTTATAAGGTTCAATCCACTTTCCGAAAAGTTACTTCTCATTTCGTGGTACAAAGATTGGGAAACATTGTTGTGGCTTTTATACTTGTGGACAAGTTCATAGTAATACTTTTCTGTTTGCTCTACTAATTGCAAATTTTTGGCGGCATTCTCAGCTGATGCATTTCTGTTCCATAAAGCTAGAAATGAAAGAGCAAATGAGATTCTTGGCAACTCTTGTACTTTTCTGCTCTGAGGATGGGAGAAGACATGAGGAAATCAGTACACTTTCCTCCTGCCAGTGATGTATCTTCTCAAATGCTAATCTCCATTAAAAACTGAGAAGATAGTGTAACACCAGTGCTGCTACCTTTGACCAGGCAAAGATTTATTTCGTTGTCTTTTTGAGTTTCACTTAAGATTCTCATCTAGCTTGACGTTTTCAGAAACATAAAAGGGCTTTTGCTGAAGTATTTAAGAGTTAGAGCTGCATACTTAATAGTTACTGCTGCAGCTCATCAAGTCATTAGTTGAGCAGTTACAGGGATGTTCTGAGTAATGTTTTCATTTTTCCTGACAAAATTATCCACAGAGATGTAGTACTTACTACTTTGGCAGTTGCTAAATTTATGCTAGGAAACTGGGAAGAAAAGTGAACACAGCTCCTTAAGAATCCAAACTGCATTTCCAGAGTGAGAGAAAATAGCTCTGCTGCACACTGACTGCAGTGCAATGGACAGTTACATCTATTGGAAATGTTTTCCTTGGTGTAACAGTGCAAAATGCTGGTAACTCAGAGGTGAGTAAATAGCTACTGCTATTCATTCTGATCTAGTTCTTGTCTGAAAATCCCCCAAAGAAATCACTGCTTGCACCCCATCACATCCTCCAAGTTCACCTGCCTCCAAAGGCAAATGAAAATCTTCCCAAGGAACAATGGCATAGCTGTGTTTAGGTGAGCTCTCTGTAGTACCATGCAGCATCATGTAAAACAAACAGAAGAGCTGTCTATCCCTCCTTCTCTATTCTCACTGCTATTCCTTTTTCTGTTATACCAAATCACACCTGACACATTCAGTGTCTTTAAACATTTCCTGGCTGCCTCTGCAAAACAATTCTGCCAAGCTGAGGAAACCTAAGGGTCAAAATAGATCCCAAGAAATGTCCTTGGATGTACAGACTGCCCTGTTCCAGGGCAAAGATCTGCTGGATGGATGTCTTTTACAACTTTGGTTCCCTTTTGTCTTTGGTAAAAGTTTAGCCATTTTAACCTAGTAAACCCATCCTTACACATTCCTAATTAAAAAAATTAAAACAACAAAAGCTACAAATCAGGATAAAGCTGCTAAGGGAACTGAAATGATAGGATCAGATGATTTTTCCATTAGAAATTGTTACCATCCCAAAATACTAAAGATCATGGGTAGTAATTCACTAAAAAGTATGTTGTGATATGCTCCACTGGTTGCTTTAGAACATCTAAATGTTCATAGAGTATAAACGTGTGACTGTGAACCTGGACATCACTGAGCAGAGGTCATGGGCAGTACATGTTTCCTTTCACACCTGTTTCTGTAGGACATTCTAAACTGTGTGAACTGTGAGATTAAACTGTGAGATTACTGGGCTGACACAGAGTTTTGTGAACTAGGCACTTCCTGCAGTGGGGGTGAGCTGCATATGGAGTTGAGGATTAAAGTATCCAAGACTGAATATCCTGGTCCTTGAATACAGACTCAGATTCATGCGGGTTTAGTCACACTTCTGGCCATCTCTTCCTGGTGGGTTTTTTCCCTTGCTTTCTCATTATTTTCCAAAAACCTGTTTGCAGTCTACTGCAGAGATGGCACAAGTAACTCAAACCAAGTTGTTTCAGGCACCAGAAGCAGCAGAGATTTCTGCTGCTTCATGGGCATTCATTCCTGCATTCTTCTGTAGCTCACACTGCACAGTTCCGTTGCTCCCAGTGCAACAGTTCCTTAGCTATGTTATGGGGATAAACTGGTAAATAGTCCAAGATAAACTGAAGAGGAGATAATTCTGGAGCCAATATGCCCTTGTCACTGACCAGTACGTGATCCTAAAGGGTCCATCCATGATCCTAAATCCATCTGTGATCATGGCAATACAGTGTGTGACTGCAGTACAGTTCTTGGACATATTAATGACAATATTTTATGCAGAATTTAGGCCATCTAGCCATTGAAGACTTGCTGTCCTTTCCTACAAGGCCTCAGCATGCAAAGAAGGTGGTTCAGGTATGCCAGCAAATACTTTTGAGTCCCAAGATTGCTTCATTACACAACCTGTTTTGTGTGCAGGCCTGAAAATTCTCTGCAGACGCTTGATGATTACAGTGGAAGTTTGAGGGTGTAGCAATACAGCACAAAATAACATGTCTTCAGTGAAGCACTTAGTACTATGCATTTTCCCCTGGTTTTAGCACATTTACTGTATTACTTTCTCAGTTACTTTTCTGTCTGCAATTCCATAATGATTTTCACATGTCAATGAATTTAACTCTGTAAAAGCAACTCCTCTGGACTTAAAATTTTATAATAGTGATGGTGAGTAGTTGCTGATCCCATTCATATCTTAACATTTCTTTTCTTTCTAGTATGCCTGCAAGTTTTTGGTCTTTGAAGGCATAAAATATTTGTTTCATTTATGTGACTTCATATTTAATATTCAATTTTATTTGTCCTCTTGCACAGACTTCTCCTTTTTATGAATCTTCGTATTACCTAGTTACTAGCATGCATATGTATGTCCTTATTCAAAACCTGTTATACTAGCTTCCCACCTTATTTTCTCACTTTTAATCTACGGAAGCACACATATATTGTGTCAGTTTTCTTTTTTCTTTGACATGGTTCAGTTACTGATGGCTGTTAATAATCCCTCTATACACTGAGACTCCAGCAAAAGTAATGATACAAGCTTGTAACAAAAGATGGACATGAGACATAAACACAGGATTCACCTTATAAAATAAAACCCAAACTCATCATATATACACAATCACATCCTCAAAATATCACTTAGGCTCTTCAATCTCTCCAGGTGTATTCTGGAAGAGCAGTTATTATTGTCACAAAATAGTACCACAAGCCCTATAAATTAATGCTACTGAAATTCTGAAGTAGGCAGCTGGCACACTGAAAAACACCTTATCTTTCCAGTAGAATACATTTTTGTATCACACTTTGCCTGATTTCCCATTCCTGGGACAAATTGCTCAAGGCCTTCATGCACCATAAGCATTTTAAACTGATATTCCTTCCAAACAATCTATTATCTGACTGGTATTAAGTATCTGTTACCTGCCTTGTGTGCTCAGAAATAACAAAGTACAGGAAATATGTACGTGTAAAAATGATCTCAAACATTTCTGGCAGGTTAAGACATGGAGTGCACAGGGCACAACCCCGTGTTGTGATCACATGGCAGCAGTGTCAGCAGGGGATGCACATCAAGAGCATCTGTTGGTATTTGCATCCTTGAATGTGAGCTTGGCACCAAGTATTTTGTGCTTGGCTCACTGGTGAATGGAGGAGGCTGAAGCAGTGACAGAAGGAAACCTGCACTGCCCAGCCAGCTGCCACACCTGGCACAGAGCTCTGCTCAGAGTTGCAGCCTTCAGCCCCTCTCATTCCCTTTCCCTCAGATTTAGATGTCTCAGTGTAAATGGTTTTCATGTAAAAAATGAGAATTTGCACTCAAGACTTGTGAGAGAGATGAACATCAGAACAAGAAAAACCAAAAAGCAGATGGAATTTCTTTTCAGGTTTCTTGTGCTTCACAGGCTAGAGACCTCCCCCTCATACCTGAGAATATTTTCACCAGAAGAAATGGATAGTGCTTCTTTCTGGTTTTTTCCATAAGATGCCACTTTACTGGCATTTCCTAAAGCCTCTGGTGCCACATACCTACAAAAAACACTACCTGCCATACCCCTACTACCACACTAACACTAAAGTGCAACACAATGTTTTTTTCAAACTAATGGATTCAAAATCACAACTTCAGGAATCAGCCTTGGTCACTGCACATCACAAAGGGAAAAAAATCCCTTTTTACCACTGTTATTTCTATTCTTACTTTGCCACTCAAAGTACAGAATTCAAAGAGGAAATCCCATCCCCATTTCTCTGCCTTCCTCAAAGAGTATTTTAGGATGAAGCACATCTTACTAGTTCTCAGAACTGGAGAGAAGGAGGGCAAAGGGGTTCAAATATGAAGAGCTGGAACACAAAGGACTCTCTATCATCTGGGCACCTAAAAATATTTTTCTGGACCTGACAATTCTCGTTTCTGTCTTAGGAAAGAGGTGAGATAGTTTCTGTAGAACACTTTGATGCAATGGCTACAGGATTCAGCATGCAGAGACCTAGGAAAAAATAAACCTTTTCTTGCAATAGTACAATTTCATAGTAATTGGGCAAAAAGACAGGATTTTTAATGCAGTTTTGGTCAAAATTCACATTAGAGTATCATTATCAATAACATACTGGAGCAGACTAAGAAAAAAAATATAGGCATAACATTTTGTTTCCTTTTTGCTTTGTACTGAGTAAATATTCTATGTAATAAGCTGCTTTCAAAAAGTGCTGCAAAAAAAGAGGTTGATACACCAATATATTGAGAAATATAAACAACATTTACAATAGCAACAAGCCCCCAGAATTCTTGTTCCAGAGAGGAAATATCCAGTAAGTTTTAACCTTATGTTCAAACTAGAAGTTCATTTTAGACAGAGTCTTAGCCTTAAATACATACCTTTATTTACAATTTAATGAAAACTATTAAACTATGTTCTGTGGTTTACTATGCAATGTAAGCTCTGGTATTTTTAAAATTTAATCAAGGGTTGGGGTGATGATTTTTTTGGGGAGAGAGGTTTGTTTTGTTTAATTGTTTATTTTCTTAAATATTATTACCTAAATGCATGTTTTTCTGACTAATTTACCAACCAGGAAAGAAAGCTGTATCATTCACAAATTTTTGTTTCACTAAAATAAAATTATTTCAAGATAACTGCAGAAACAAGAAGGAAGCCATCGAGATGACAGTGACAGAACTGTAGACACTAACAGTGGCTTTATGCAGCTGGAGCTGTTTCTACAGCCTTTGCACTGATGCTGGTCCTCAATAGCCTAGGTAGATGATACTAAAAGAAAAGGAGAAACAGAAACCTTTCTGTCAAGGGAAATCAGTCTATCACTTTATGAGACATTTTCCATTGATATTCATAGGTATAGAATACATTCCATAAAATCAATTACATATTCATAAAAATCTAGCCCATTGTCAGTTACCAGATCCTCCTCAAGTAGAAAGCACTGTTTGTGAGAGCTCAGCCATCCTGAAAACTTTCAATATTACTGGTTTTAGTTAAGAGGTGCTTGTAAGCAAGGCATTGGAAGCTACTCCTGATTTCAGTGTTTGAGAAAAACTTCAGTGTTTGCCCCTGCTCAAAGCACAGTCATTCACCCAGTGCAACACACATTCCCCTCTGGGTAAATCGAGGCCAAGTTATACCCCTGGGATATTGCCCACTGATACCTCAAATGTATCACATGTTTATCTGTCATGTTGTCACATACTTCCTTTATGGCATTAGCTTTAAGGTGAACACTGCTCCAACAGACCCTTCAGGGCACCAAAAGCAGTCTTTCTCAACAGTCGGTTATAGTCCTACAGAAATGCCCACAGCCACTCTTCCTGCAGAGAAAGTCAGACTAAATAAATGAACACATACCAGTCTCACAAGAAAAGAAGGAGCCTTGCTCTAGTAGGTAGCAGACAGAGAGAATACAATGTATTAAAGAACACAAAAGTTAAAGATTTGGTTTTCATCATATAAAAATGCCTTTAAAATCTCAGTTCATTCCATCACCTTTAGTCTACTCTATACAGCTTACATTTTCTAGGATTTTCCACAGCAACATTCTAAACAAGGGCAGGGAATCACAGCAATTCCCTTAAGTTTTTTAAATACCAGTTGATTCTAAATACAAAGTCTCAAGATCAGCTTCTGTCTCAAGGGAATAACACATTCTGTGTATTCATCAAAGAAGTATGCTCTGCTGTCTCCCATTGACAAGTCACTTACAGCAAGCATTATGATTTTTCTCTCAGTCTCTTCCTTTGTTAAGTTCCAATTTCCTGTTACAATCTGGGATGATTACATTTTGCCCCATGTGAGTTTATAAACACATTGTAAATAGGTGAAACAAATCAGGATGATTAAAGGCTTCCAACTGTGTCTCCAAATGGGCATTTGTAAGATCCAATTTTAAACATAATTTTGTTTTAATAACATCTTGTGTATTTTTGCCACAATTTTCTAAATGATGTGTTAAAGATAAAAGGTTTTCCTGGCTACATTAGCCAGTGTATGCTATTTTACAAAAAGACAAATTAGGTTTATTTTGTTATCTTTTCTATTGTTGGGACCATAATACACAAACTTTGCAAGCTTTTACAGTATGTAGCAGCTATTTGGTTCATGTTACTTAAAAACTAAGAGAGATACATGATTATACTGCCATTGAAACTACTGGCTTAAAGAGTTTATCAGTGTTATTCAAAAGAAGACTGTCTCTATTTTTGTTCCAGAGAAAAGAGGTTTTCTTGATTTGGTGAACCCAAGACACAGGAAGAGAAGAGTCTAAATTGTAGACTCGAGACAAACAGCAGTTCAGAAGGGAACTGGATCTATTCTGACCCCAGCAACTAGGAAAAGAGTACAGCAGCAAGTACACCATGATGCACCAGCCATTATATCATGCAGCCTGAATGATTTCTCATTAAGCTCAGTGGAAAATCTTGCTGACTTCAGTAGTAATCAATTAGGGACAAAGATTAACACAAGATAAAGCTGTAAGAGAAGTGATGACAGTGGGATGTCATATGGCCACAAAAAACAAAATCATGTGCTAATGATGTGCATATAAAACTGAAGTGCTACCTAAAATGCTTTGGAGTCATACACAGAAGAACATGGTGCAGCTGTTGAGCACATTCTTGGAAGTGCTGGCTTGAACTCTACCTGCACATATTTCCATAACTGCACTTCTAAATGTGCATATTCCACCTTATAATTATTTTCCAAGTATAAACGTTTTGTTGGGCAGGGTAATAATCACTTTTGCTTGTTGTGATAAGTTAGTATAATGAGTTCATTCCTTCCAGCAATGTATATTTTACATCCCTGCTTTGATGTGTGGAATAAGCTATCTGTGGCACCATCAGCAGCTCCCACTGGAGTGAGAAAGCATTAGAAGTCCCATCTTTAAATCAAACCACCTCAGTGGGAGTTCAGAGTCCTCTCTTCAGCAGGGAATCACACTGATCAAGCCTGGTGACAGACTGAACAGTAACTGTCCAAAACTACAAAGCAAATTGGCACAGCACCCCACTGAAAAAATGTCTGTGTGGCTCCAGAATGCTTTTCAGTGGTGTAACAAGGCTTCAGTTGCTTGTGGCCATTAGAAATCCTTCTTCAGCTCAAATGCCTACAGTCTTTTACTGTCCAGGGAGAGGAGATGCGGAGAGGTACAAGGTCTGTGTATAAACATCACAGAGCATGGTGAACCTATGAGGGCTTCTGCATTTGTCACTGGCTTCAGAACAACTGCATAAATTTTGGGCACTATAACATAAAAAAGGCATTAATCTATTTAGAGAGCATCTACATGAGGACCACAAGGCTGGTGAAGGGTCTGGAGGGGAAACCTTATGAGGAGTGGCTGAGGTTACCTGGCCTGCTCAGCCTAGAGAGGAGGAAACTGAAGGGAGATCTCACTGCAGTCTTTAACATCCTCACAAGGGAAAGCAGAAGGACAGGCTGTGATTTCTTCACCCTCCTGACCAGTGTCAGGACCCAGAGGAACAGGATGAAGCTGAGTTAGGGGAGGTTTAGGTCAGGTATCTGGAAAAGGACTTTCACCACGAGGGCGACTGGGCAATGGAAGAGGCTCCCTAGGGAAGTGGGCACAGCACAGCCTGTCTCACTTGGACAAGGCTCTCAGTCTTACAGTGTGATGGTCCTGCGCAGGGGCAGGAGTTGGACTGAATGACCTTCATGAGTCACTTCTAATTCAGCTTATTCTGTGATTCTATGATGAAGCTCAGACCACTTGAAAGAACTGAGGAGTAGCAGAACAGCCTGTAAGATAGATGACATCAGAGCACCCAAGAAGTCCTGCTGTTCCCCCTTGCACATTGCTTATGGTTGGCCGATTACAGAAAGCAAAACTCCCATACACCTGCAGAGTTCTCTCCCATACACCTGCAGAGACAGAAGGGCTTGCCACCACATATCCACACTGACAAAATGTTCTGGTTTTATACGACTTCTACCTACCTTGGAATCTCTGCTATGCTAGGGCTGATTTTTGTCATGTCTTTTGCTCTTACATGACCCCCAGTTTCCTTTCTTATTCTCTCTTCTCTCAACACAATTTCTATATGCCGTTATTCTACAATTCTCCTTTCTTTGCTTCTCTTAGTTTCTCATTTTTCTCTTTTGACTTTTTTTTTTTCATTCTACAAACTGTTCCCTAGTCTCAGTTCTTTTGCTAGATCCTCTATCTCATAATTCTCCCTTTCACTCCTGGCCTATTCAAACATTTCTTTTATTTCTACACCACGTTCAGCACCATTCACAGCACAATTCAGACAGCATGTCTACTCTTCCCCCTTGTAACTGGCATTTTGCCATCCTTAGGATATGTAAGGATATCATACAGAGCAAAAAAAATAGCCATAATGACAGAGCTACACCATGAAATATGACAGACAGTTGTCAGCCATGGGAATCATAATATACAGGGGCAATATCCTCATCATACATACCCATTATCCTATCCTTAGGCTCCTTACCTCACTGATTTTCTGAGAAACACCTAAGCATGGAACCTCTAGCCTGTGCTAGCAGGAGCTTTCATTCCTACTGAAAAAGCACCCTTGCTGAGTGGAGAAAGATCAAAAGTGAGAGCAAACGGAAAATTTAGCTACTGCTACTTCATATTGAGCCTAAAGAGATAGACAAACTACCCTTAGATACCTGTAATGGCAAGATAACACCTACAGCAAACAAAATAATAAGCAGGAGCATGTGTACCTCCTTTGCCAATTACAGCTAACAGTGCAGGAAGAATTCAGTTCTTTTCAAGGCTTCTTCTGGCTACATAGATAACATCCAGATTCTGTTCAAATGTGGAGGTAGTTTTTGACCTTCAAGGAAAGGTCATTCCACATTTTCTACTTTACATACTTGTGGCAATGATGGTTTCCTCTAAGAAAATGCTACCAAACATGTATGACAAATCTGAGTGAATGTAATAATTGCAGTTATAAAGCAATATCTCACTATGGTAATTAAAAAATTTTGTTTCTAAGAAAAGCCACTTAGAGAACTTACACTTAGAGAACACACTGTAATTATTAGTGTACTGGCAAAGTAGAATAACTTAGATTTGATATCAAAGGCTCTGTAACAGAACTGTCAATACTCTCCACTAAATCTATCCAGCACAAAGATATTATTGAAGGAATAGTCAAAGTTCCCCTACTTCCTTTCCATTTTGCTTGTTAGAATGACTGCCTGCTACATATTTGTAAACAATCTTGTACAATAGCTAGGCTGTTGGCTTATCACTCAAATTTGAACTCTAAAGATAAATAGCATGCTTTTCATCTGATCCTTATCCTTTGACTTATGTTACTCAGCCAGTTGTTAAAATTTCCATCAGTACAGCTGTATGAGTCACTTCACCCAAACAATCCACGTCTTTAAAGGGCAGACAGGGAGATAAAACAACCAAGTTTTATCTTAGGCAACAAGAACTACTGTTGGTATCTACTGGGAGTAAGATTAATATAACTGGGAATAATAATAATGTGAATGTAATAGATATCTGAAAATAGCACATAAAATAATAGCAATGTGCAATCTGAAGAAAAGTAGCAATTCAAAGGAATAATTCCAGGCTAGAAGGAGATGCCTTAAGAGTCTCCTAAGCATGTGAAAATTATTATTTGTTTACAGCTTATCACTTACTACAAGTAAAGATCTTCAAATATTTGGACAGTGCTTGGCAGTCCACACAAAAGCCAGCTCAGTTTGAAAGACAGGGCTCATGACTACAAACTTGACTTCTTGACCAAGTGATACTTACTCTTCGGCAGAGAAAGAAGCTAGGGGGTAGAGGGCAACAATCCAACTGCTGTTCCCAAGAAACAGAAGACGCCCACCCAGCACTCAAAATTGTTTCATATTATGTAATACCAAAAGCACCAGTTCAACTGAAATAAAAAACCAAAAGGCAAGTGAAAGAGAGGGGAACTGTTACCCTCTGGAGAAAGTGCAGTAAAAACAAAAAATTAACAAGTTTGAAATTCCAGATATGGAAATTGATGATTCAGAACTGAATCTGTTTTAAATCACTCCCTGTTTCTGACAGCACTTAGATGTTTTAAGCTATTAGGGCAGTTATGTCTACTAGAAAAGGCACAGCACTATTATGACCAATATTGGATTTATCACATATTTTTTCATTAACTATAAAACAGAGTCATTTTTGTTAAAACAAAGATGTGTTCTGTAATTACTCATCTGTTAAATATAAAATTTCAAAAAAAATATTACTATCTTAAAGTGAAATTTGTGTACCACAGCAGGTAAACATGGATGCAGAAGATTCTTGCACAAATTCTTATCAGGAACATTATCTTACAAATATTATTGTTATTGTCTCATGGCTAATGTTCATACGTAAAAATCTTGGACAAGTCTGCCAAGAACCTAGATGTGTTCTGTAACAAGTAAAATATATCACTCCTTCCCTTATTTGAAATGAGTATGAGTCTTTCAATTGCAGCAAATACAATATATTTATCAAAAAATGATTGATACAAATTTTGTGTCTCCCTTGTTCCTTGCATCTATAACAGACCAAAAAACAGAAAACAAGACTTGTTTTTCTATTACTGTCAAGATGCTTTTTCTCAAAAAAAAAAAAAAAAAAAAGCTTTTTTTTCCTAAGCTTTTACACTGCAATTACATAAACATTTTGATTCTTTCTTTGCATGTTCTTCTAAGGTTAGCAGCATACATGGATTGCCAACACAATTATGGGGCAGCTCAAAGAATGCTATCCTTCCTGGGAGCATGAGAACTGAGAAGGCAAATGAGATGTTTTCTTGCTTTATGCATCTATTTCCCTTAGTGCTTTTACCAGTTCTAAACTGGCTCTTCTCTCAGTCTCTGCATGAATCACTTGCTCTGGTGTTCTTTGGCAGACAGTGTGAAGTCAGTCTATCTCTACTGAAATAAATGCACATGGACTTACCAGGTTCCTGTAGCTTTGGGACAAATGACTAACAATCCTGACAGCTTGGCTGTAAATTTTTGTATAAGAAATAAATGTTGTATGACCTAGCAGAGTAACAGAGGATCCAGCTGCATTGTTGCTTTTCAATCAGGCTCTACAGTAACAGAATGGTCTAACTCTTAGCAAAATAGTTTCTCTACTGATATATGTGATTAACTGGGTGTCCCATGGCTGCAAAATAATATCCAATGAACCTGCTTCTCCTTCTAGCACTGCCTTCACTGGAGCTGAACCACACAAAGGGTACAGGGACATCAGAACCGCAGGAAAACAAATGTCTCCACTTTTATCCTTCTCTTTTATCCAAAGCTTTGGCTGATTCTAGATACATGCAAATCTCTGAAGAGTTCTTACACAGAGGTTTTTGCTTTCTTTTACAGATATATGGCCATTATTGATCCCTTGAAACCTAGGCTCTCTGCAACTGCTACCAAGGTGGTCATTGGGAGCATATGGATTTTGGCATTCCTGCTGGCTTTTCCCCAGTGCCTATACTCCATAACCAAGGTGATGCCAGGGAGAACTCTTTGCTATGTAGCATGGCCAGGTGGTCCAAAACAGCATTTTACGTAAGCTTTTGTTCTTTTAAACTTGTGCATGGTGGTGTTTAGACTTGCAATGGACTTGACAAAATCTCTGGTGAATGAATCTATGGTGAATCAGTTGCTCCTCTGGGCAGCCTGTACCTATGCTCAACAACCCTTCTCATGAATAAAATTTTCCTAATATTCAGTCAAAACATTCCCTGGCACAGCCTGAAGCTATTTCTTCTCTTGTAACTAGGGAGAAGATAAAAACATCCACCTTACTAAAATCTTTCAGGTAATTGTAGAGAACGAGATGGCCCTAACCAGGCTTTTTTCTTTAGACCTCTTCATGCGAAGGCTGGATTTTGCCACGCCACTCTGTTACACTATCACAATTACTTATGTCAGATATTAGTCCAAAAGAGAAAACTGGATAACCTGTAACTGGTTCCACTTTCTGAAAGTGAGAATATCAGTCAATTAAATTAAATACATCCTGTTTGTCCCTCCAGTAGAATTAGGAATAAGTGGCTACTTAGGCATTTGTCCTTTCATGTCATTGCTGACATTTAAGAAAAACGTATTCAAGGCTGAAAGTCTGTGTTACCATCTAGAATCAAATTTGACCTTTTGGTCTTTTTCAGGCAGGTGAAAGACATCCTAGTCACATATAATTTTTATGACTTTAGGAGCCATACACAGACATTTCTCTTTAGGGCAGGAAGGTCACACTCAGTGACAGCTGGGGATTCTTCACTTATCATTCACTAGGATTTTACCTGAAGCTGGCATTTAACCAGGAACTAAAAGGAGGCAAAAGAAATGATCTTTGTTTTCCCAGTGCTGACATCAGCAGTAGTGACTGTATTGTACAGAGGCTGCAGATCTGTGTTGTCTATGTGCAACAGATCTGCCATATGAAGAACGATGGGTGACAGGACTCTTATCAGGGTCTTCGCACCAATATACCACTAAAATACTTTTTTCCTCTTTCATTTATGGTCCAAACTGGAGCTCCAAATGCCTAGTTTGCCCTCATGATACTTGGCTGTGCAATTAAATCAACTCAGCTAGTTATGGACAAACA
Organism: Passer domesticus; assembly: GCF_036417665.1. Taxonomy (NCBI): domain Eukaryota; kingdom Metazoa; phylum Chordata; class Aves; order Passeriformes; family Passeridae; genus Passer; species Passer domesticus. The sequence goes on along the minus strand of NC_087477.1, from coordinate 36,022,005 downwards.
CACCTTATTCTGCAGTCACTAATCACAGTAACTGTAGAGTCACTCATATACTAGCATAGGCTCAGCATTAAACAACCCACAAAGCACATGCATTAAAATGTACATAAATTTGCAGTGCAATTCAAGACTTTCAAAATGACAGTGAAAACACCAAGAACTAGCCAGTAATATAAAACATGTTTTGTGCTAAAATAGCAGTCTTGACTTCTAGCAGCCCATTCCATTAGTATAGCTCCTCTGAAAGCACTTACCACCTTAATATCTTTTCTTTGCAGATATCATGTTATCGTGATTGTGCTGGTCTACTGCTTCCCACTGCTTGTCATGGGCATCACTTATTCCATGGTGGGAATTACCCTCTGGGGAGGAGAAATACCAGGCGACACATCCAACAAATATCATGAGCACCTCAAAGCTAAGAGAAAGGTACTATTCCAGTAAATCCCACTAATTGAATACTTATAAAATCATGCACAAGTGTGTTGCAACATATTACAGTAAATTCTTTCAGAAACACCAAATCACTTGAAATAGAAGTAATGAGATCAGCTTCAATATATATTTGATTAAGCTTGACAAGTTGTCTTCTCTGTTCACTGGCTGTTCTTCCCATAACTTTGATGTTTGTCATTAAATAAAGGAAACAGTGGGGTTTTAACTTCTTACTCCACATGCAGCAGCACACACTGTGTCTGCTATATAGAAGCTAAGGCAAAGATTAGCCTTCACAGAGTTAAGATACTGACTTTTGAACAATGGGCTAGCAAACCACTAGCTCTTATTAGGTAAGATTCTCAACCTACTGAAACAAAAGTGAATCCTGCTGTAACTCTAAGGTGATTAAGGTCCATGCATATTTGAGAAAAGCACTGATCAGCCTGCTTGTAATAAATAAACTTGTAATAAATAAATTAGATTTTTAAACAATAACTTTTTTTGTGAGAAACGTAAACAAGTTTTCCCAGATATTTTTGTTCAATCTCTTTCACTGTAGGTATTGCTTAAACTAACTGGACTTGGGTTTACTTATGAACTGAGTATTGGACTATCTCCAGTTCAGTTTTCCTAATGTTGCAGTGCAATGGAGTTCCTACAACATTCTTTTTCTTAACCTAACTTTTCTTTTTAATAAGGGGGCCTTCTGCTTTTTTATTTCTGACACATTTTTTAATACTAAAATGTATTTAACCTTTCAGACTTGAAAAAATTATACCCTAATACAAACTTCTAATTTACAACGACGAGCACATTTTCAGTTGCTCAGTTTGCTTCCTGATGCTGTGAGTACGTTTGAACAGTGGAATATGCTACTGGGCTGCAGCAACAGCAGAGTGGGGCATATTGGGTCCTGAGACAACATGAGATCTCCTGCAAATTCTGGAGAACACTAACATTTCCATTTCTTTCAGGACACTGCAGAAATCACTTTCTGTAACAGACATAACTTGCAAAAGCAAATGTGGAAGGGAAATTATTAAATTATTGCAGAAACAGGACATGCCAGAACTTCAGGACCTGTTATCATAATGGCTAAGTAAAATAATCATCTTGTGACATAGAAACTAGAGGTCTCTGAAGACCAAATCTGGCTTTTACTATATGAAACAGACAGCCTAATTAAATCCCTTGAATACTTTAAAAACAGCACCTGTTTAGAATTCTAAATATATACAAGAGACAAGGAAGAGCATCCTTAATTAAAGGATTTTAAATGTGAGAGTACAGGGATGCATACCTTCAAGACATGCAACAAGGGAATTAAATTATGTACAGATATATTATAACTGCATCAGTGACTTTATGGGTAGAGCTCCATGACAGCACTTCAGCTACACTGCTGTGCTCTCCAGCAGGATTTATGAAATAACTGGTATTTGGAAAAATGAATCATAATTAGTTATTCATGGAGAGGAACTAACAGACTGGAATCCAAATAAAGCTATAATTCAACTTGCCTCTGATAACAGAGCTAGTGCTTTGCCCTATTCAGGGAAAGAAATAATCTGTTTTTCTTGCTATTTAGTATATAGGTATCAAGACACATGCAAAATCTGTGCACTTATAATGAAGGAGAAATATAAAATAGCTGACTATGTTTGAAATCAGGCAATGTTACAGCACAAAGGGGTCTGATTAGGGTTGCTTGAAATGGTATTTAATATTAAGGTAGTGAACAGTTTATGTAAGACCTTCAAAAGAAACAGTGTTTGCCAACAAAAGATTTGAAGCTTGAGAAAGTTGTTACTAGTTCAACAGATCATCACTTCATATATATGATTGGGCAATACAGTCCTGAATCCTCCTGAAAGCAACATTAAGGGATGAAGGATTCAAAGAATTTCACCCTGCACACTGTAGGGTGGATAACACAAAGTCATTTTTGGTATCTGTAAGGACAAAGACAAAATATTTAGAAATTCAGGGCTGGATGAAACTACAAAACTACTTCTGCTTTCTTTTTTTTTTTTTTTTTTTGACACACAGCTCAAATATCTCAGGGACTGACCCATTTAAATCTGCTTAGTATCAGTCTTTTGAACTTCTGAATTTCCCTGCATGCAGGGACTTTGCTGCCATTATCCCTTCTTCTTAAAGCTCCGGGCATGAGACCGACTGATGTTCCACTGAACATCATTTGTGCTCCCACAACTCCCATTTTCATAATATGGAATTACAGTCTCAATAGTGTCACACATAACAAGTTTATACAAGTGTCTCATAATATTACTATAAGATTTGCTAAGTCAAAATGTTCTTTATATCCACTGCAAATACTTGCTCACAGATGTTGTCTCCAGGCCCTGCTTTTGCTGTCTAACAAGTGTCAATCATTCTTTCAGCTTTACTTAAACCATAAGAGGGAATAATCATGTATCGCAAGTAAAATCAGTTAGTATTGTTTTTATCAAGAGATACAGTTCTGATACAACTGTTTGCTGAAAAAAGGACATTTATCTTATCAGAAGATGCTATTGCCTAGCCACAACTGGAAGAATAGAGAGGAGCAGAAAATGTTCTCCTTAAGTTTTCTATTTCCTTTACTGTTACATGTACTTATGACTGTTACTTTGTGATAATACGTCACCAGGCATCTTTTTCAGTAATTTTCATTCCTCCACACTTAGGCTTCTGTCTGTATTTTCTGCTTCTCCTAACACAGCTTGAGGTGTCATCTCAACTTATTTTAGTAATGAAGATTGATTAAAAGCCACATTGTTTCAATATATTTTTTCCTCAAATTTGAGTATAAAATGAGAAAAAAAGCCCCATATGTTTGCTTCTCATAGCCTCTGTGAGAACTCCTGTATGAACACTTCACACATATTTCTCTAGTTTGTTCTCTTTTTCCTTCCCCTCCTTTTCATAGATTTAGAGAAAGTCCAAGGAAGGGCAGCTAAAAATGATCAAAGGACTTAGGAAGTGATTAAAATGGCCTGCACTTTTGAGTTTGGAAACCAGAAGGCCAGTGGACAAGACATCAGCATTAAGGGAAACACAAAGGATAAAGTGACTGAAGAACTGTTGGTCACCAAATCCTGAAATGCAAGAATTAATATGAGAGCAGCACAAGGCTGGTAGAAGAGAGAGCAGTTAAAGAAAGGGTAATTTAAAAGTCAGTAAAAATGCATCTGAGATGTTCTCCTGCCAGATGCTTATGATCTCAGAGGATTCAGAAATGTTTTAGAAAAATTAAAAAACAAATTCATAAACCATCGAGTTGGACAAGGTTGGAAAAGACCTCCAAGATCAACAAGTCCAGCCTCTCACCAGTCTCCACTATCAACCAGACCACAACACTAAGTGCCATGTCCATTCATTTCTTGAACACTTTCAGATATAGTGACTCCACCACTTCCCTGGGCAGCCTTTTCCAATGGCTGACAACCCTTTCAGTGAAGAAATGCTTCTTGATGTCCAAAAATTCTCCTCAATGTCCAAGTAGATACTGAAAGGATGAATCAGAGACACACTCCTCTTTAATACAATCTTGGGTGCTGGGACAGTAAAATAGAAGATGGAAAATGGCCAGGTTCGTGGGATAAGCAGCACCTCCCACTGCCTCTGAGACAGAACAGTAGAATAGATGGGCAGCTGTCTGATTCAGAAGGAATTGTCCTATATCTTCATGCTCCAGTTTTTACATAGCACTGCAGCTATAAAAATACTCCTGACTTCTCACTGGCTTTCAGTGTCACTAAAAATGCAGGTTTTCCTTTTTTATTTCTTTATAACATATGAATAAATTACATGAAAACACATTAATATATATTATACCACACTTTACAAAGAGAAGCACTAATTAGAAATAATGTTACTTTTGCTGGCATTAAATGGTAACCAACCAGGTCAGACCAAAACACATAGAAGATGCATTGTTTCTCTATGAAGCAATTTATTGTGGAGAAGAGGCAGGAAAAAGAGAAGGTAAGAAAAAAAGGAAAAGGAAAAATAAAAGCAAGAGAAAAGGAAAAGGAAAAAAAAAAGCAAGAGACTCAAAGCCTAAAACATTGCAGTACGGCATCAAAACTCTTGAAATACTGAATTAATTATGGGCTGACACAGATTTGAAAAAAAACAAACCGCTCATAATATAAAACTTATTCAAAATAAATAGGTGATGAAAATATTACACTATGAACTCACAGACCAGATGATAGCCAATAATTAACTCTGAAATCAGAGATCCTTCTAGTTAACAAGCGACCACTAAGCCTAGACAGACAGTCTAAGGTTATCTATTGCTCCATTCATAAAACCTTTTGTGAAAGTTTGCATCCAGCCATGAGAAACAAAATGTTTTGACACTCTGGATGCAAGGGTTTATCTTGCATGTGACTTCCTACACCATCTTAAAACTTCATTTCTATCCTACATGTTTGCTCAGACTTCTTCAAGGTTGGAAAGTAATTGCTCTTCATGGGACTCCATAAAGACATTGTAAGTTTAAATTGTTCAGTCAGTTATTTAAAATCAGTTATTTAAGCAATCCATCTTGCTTATAACAGCATGAGAAGCAGCACTACAATCTCCACTAGCTTACATATTACATGCCATTTTCAAAATGACAAAAGGGACTAGAAGTTTAATGCAGCAGAAAGTAAATAGAACTCAATTATCCTAAATTCGATTACCCCCCACCACCACCAAGCAACTACTGTACACAAATTTGTACTATAGATTTCAAGGGAAAGCCCAGTCTTGACAGCTGATGCCCTTATCTACACTGAATCCTCACCTGTGACTAGTTTTTAAAAGTCAGACAGTAAGCAACACAGAACTTTATGGTCTTTTTTCATGCAATGGTTTGCCAAGGCTGCACATATGTAAAAATATTCACTAGACATGTTTAGGTGTGCAAAGAGAACCAAATCCTAGAACACACTGGAGGCATCTTCACCCTACGTAGAGTGTAGGACTACAGATCACCCAAACCTGCCATGCAGCAGCAGTCTGATGAAGAGAACTTACATTACCATTGTGCCCTCCTCATCATTTATTTATTCATGGGGCACAAGTGTTTCCACCTTGAAGATTTGTTTGTGCTTCGCACCCAGACAGAAATGACTGCCATGGTGGTGTCAGAGCACCCTGGTCACACACCTCTTTCCTTGAGCTGATCTTACATTTCTGGGAGTGATATGTGAAACAACCTACCCATACCCATCCTGTTGTGGGGTAATGAGGTGCAGAAGCTCAGTTTGCTATGAATACTTGTATCTCCTGCCAAAAATAGGGCCTGTATAATCTTTTGGTCCATCAATACACATCTTCCATAAATGAGTCTTCTCTTTGACTTTGCAGCAAGCAACAATGAAAACAAAGTGCAAAACAGACTAAATACTAGAAGAGAGCTAACACAGAAGATTAAGCTGGAGAAATAAACACTATTTTAAGAAGAGGTGATCTCACTGATCTAACAGTCATAGCACTATGGCTTGTGTGGGTGGCTGTATCGCTTAACTAGCTGAAATTTCATACAGCTACAGTTAAATTATCTTTTATCCAAAATGTTGATGCATGTGAGCACCTTGCCAGCCAAAGCTGTGATTGAAAGCCACAGGTGTACTTCAGTGCAGCCACATTCACAAATTTAGCAATCAGCACATTCAAAAAGAAAAGACTTTGTAATATGAAGTTGAAGGACAACTTACGACAGCTAGCACCACTTCTGTGCACTCCACTGCTCTGTTATCAGCCAACAATCAATAGAAACAGAGACGCTTTTTAAAGACTGAAGTCCTTACAAAGAAATGCCCCTGATTAATTCCTCAGGCAACTGAAGGTGTAACAAAACATCAAAGTGGAAGCTTATGCTCATACACTGTGTTTCCCCTAAGCAAAATACAAAGTGACCAAAACGTTTCTGAAGCAATTAGTCTGACTTTATGATTTCATACTTTTAAGCCAGTCTCCTCTGAGGTTATAATCACATAGTCATATATATCAGATTTTCTGAAGCTACTCTTGAAATTAAATATTTTTGAAGATGTTCATATCAATTGTGTGTTCGACAATGTCACAATTCTTGCTTAATGTAAAGACAAAGGAAACAGGAAGCAGGAATTCTCAGATGGTTTTAAAGGCTCTTCAGAAAACAAACTCATCTGTTGTTTCCCAGACACTGGAAGATGTTGAACTGTGTCCAGTGTTTTCTCCACTTATTCACTGAGTGTCAGTTTGTGTCTTTCAACAGCAAAACATTAAATGAAAACAGAACAGGAATCAGCCCTCAGGCCTGTCACCACAAACAACTCTTAGAGAATTCCTCTGATATCATCTTAAACCTCCATCTTCTAAAAAATCTCACTAATCCTAGAGTTCAGTTTGCCAGGCTAAATTTCTTTATAGACAGCTCTATATCATTATTTTCAGTTAGCTTAATTAATTACTTAACATCCCTCACTAGTGTCACCTCTATACATGTTTTTATGTCCATTTCTTCTCTCAGTCTTTGTTTACATTTGTTACATAAATGAAACAAGTGCTTTTGATCATCTTTTATATAACATCTTTATGCAACTAATGACCAAAACCAGACAAGGAATGCCACCAATGTAGCATCACCAAGGTCCTGCACAGGGGTAACTCTGTTCTCCACTGAGAATGCCTCATCTGGAACATCCAAATATCTCAGTTTTTTTCCTTTCATGTAATGGATGACCTGGTCTTGCTATAATGAGTCAATAACATCTGTCTCTTCCTCTTTTGTTCACAACAGGCAAACAAATTCACAGCAGATAATTTTATTAGTGCTTAATTGAGCAAATCCCAGAATTTTGCTGAGTATGATCATACCTATGGAAGTACAGTGTGAAACAACCCGTCGAAGCTAGCACAGTACCAGTCCAGCAGTTCCTGTCTGCTCTGTGATATCTGCCACTGCCACCACCCCATAGGGACACAATCACTACTGGTACATATGACCAGCACTATGAAACATCATTTCTGCTCTCACAGTTCGTCCACATCCCAGTTCTTCCTTCTTTCTGCAGCAACAATGTTGCTCAGAAGTGTCTTGTCATCAAACTTATCTGACATGCCTTTATTTTGCTATACAAAACTCCTCAGTTCAGTAAATACATTAAATGAGGGAGATCTCAAGACTGATACTTAGAAAATATATACCAAAATGGATAGAGATTAGTATTAAATACTTTCTAACAAAAATATTTTTCTCTCAATTACCTTTCCAGTGCAAAGTGTTTCCCAAATCATGCTCAGTAGTGAAATGTAACAGGCAAAATTACTTACAAACATCAATAACTAAAGATAGGTTTCCTCTCATTCTGCTTCAGGGCATCTCTTACTATGACGTCCTTAACTCTGACTATTCATGGGAAATATGAAATAGTCTTGTTAGTATGGTAGATGCAAACCAATCCTAATGAAGCTAAGCCTGACTTCACAAAGTGCTACACATGCCTAAAACTGGGTTTGTAACCAGGCAGATGGAGCTGGTTACAATACAAAGAGATGTGACACGATGTGTATGCTTCCTACAGAGCACAGATGCTTTCCCTGCCTGCTGCTCTTCTCCAGGGCTCTGCATGTGTGAGTCAGGACTGGCCATTAAGAAGGTTATTGGACCCAACTGCAGATGTTAGAGCTCCACTAACATTTTGAGCAGTTGTTCCAGAACCATAAAGATAAATACCTTGCAGACTCACCAGATTGCTATTAGCACTATAGTCAAAGTTTCTACGTGCAAGTAATTGCTATTACAGACAGAAGTTTGCAGAATAGGACTTATTTTTAAGCTTACTTTCTCTAAGTTTAAGAAAAACATGAAAAGGGTAATGAGGGTCAGAATATCATATGAGTATCTTTCTGGTGAAAATACTTGCAGAATAGGACATCTGTTAATATTTTGATCAGTAATACATTCCCATAGTCATCAAAAATCTCCCCAAGAACACAGAATACTGACAGGAAAGCATGATTTGGGCTTTTTAGTTTACTATTAAGTTCTTGCTTAATCATCACATGAATTACAATGTATGACCCCCTCCCTAAACACATACACACAGAGAGGCACCTTTTTTCCAGAAGAAGAGACAGAATAACCAATAATCTTTGGTTTAGTTTCAAAAAGTTCTGTTAAACTATTTCTATTACCAAGCATATGGACTGAAAACCCACTGAAAATTTAGGGAATGAGCAAAGTAATTATTAATGAGCAAAGCAATTATTAATTAATAATTATTAATTATTCATTCATAATTAATGAATCAGACTATTTCACAGTCTCACTCTTCACATGCTTAGAAATTGCCTAGGGAAAAACTGGGGCATGAGCTACAGGGGAATTACTGTCATTGCATGTTAAACCCAAAATATTTTTTTACAGAGCTGTTTTATGGTCTTAGAACTGCAAGAAAAAAAGGGTTCACCTGTTCTTCTTTTCAAGATTTTTTTTTTCCTAGCACTGTCTTCTCTTTTTAATCTACCCGTGATTTTGAACAAGATTTCCTATTGAGGTAAAAATAAAGTCAGATGTCCTCCTGATCATTCTCTGAACATGACAGACACAGTGAAATATAACAAAATTATTGGAAGCTGCTCTTCTCTGGTCTATCTCCAAATATCTACAGAACACTCAGCAGCAGTACAAGCTTCCATCATTGCCTCAAGGTCCTAAAACTCAGCTATGAACTGTGAACACACACATCTTTCCACACCCATCATCCATGCTTCAAGCAGCAATCACAAAGAAGTAAAAGCAGATTAAATACTAAAATTTGCTTTATACTGTGCATAAGCCTTCCCAGTGTACATATTTACTAATAAAGTTTTCTGGTCAGTACTTTTTTATAGAACAGAGCTGGCAACACCTCCAGGTCAGGGCCAGATTTAACAGACTGGTTCTGCATGGTCAGTGATTAGGCTCAGAATTGTGCACTTACAGTTGCTGTGATGTTTCTCCTTGTTATTTTTATATTTTCTGTTACTATTGACAGAAAATTTACGTGAAATATAAAGTCTAGGCACAGTCCTAGGGCAAAAATTTCTACTTACTAATGCCTTATATTTTTAAGAATGGAAGTAATACTAGGTTAACAGACAAAAAATTTCAACAATGTTCACTCCAATGTCAGTGAGCTCAGCATGTTTTCAAACGCATTGCTGAATTCAAATATACATGTTTGTTAATAATCAAACTAAGATACCTATGAGAAAGGCAAATGTAAGCCAAGTGTCTCTTTTTCAACATTCATATTTTCAACATGGATATTATGATCTTCATGTTTCAAACTATGGAGTTGGGTTTTTAAGACAGACTTAACTTCCTCTGTGCAGTTCTCCCCAAGTTCAAGTTTGGGACCTGACCCCCTCAGACCAATAATCTTAAAATCCCACATTCAGGACAAAGTGCATTCTTTAAATCATGTGTAAATTTTTTCACTAGCATACAAACAAACCTTGGAAACTTCAAAAGCTTTTGTTGCATCATCTAATCTGCAGTCAAGGTTATCCCATTCCATATCCTAAATTATGAACACATAAATAGTCCTGTGTGTGCATAGGTGCATAAAAACACATATGTGTGTGTATATATATATATATACACACATACACAGAGAAATAAGATGATTAAGAAGCCTCTTTCTCATTGAGTCCCTGTAGGGAAGTTATGAACAAATTAATTTTAGCATGAGTTTTCAGTCTGCTGAGCTTTCCACAATACTGCCAAGCATCTGTGTGGTGAAAAGCCCAGGAAATCCGATGTGGATCACGCATTTTGGAGGACTGCAGAGCCAAGACCTGTATGTTCAGCAGAACAGAACTGCAGTTCCAGTATTACACCCACACACTTCTGCATTCATTACAGGATGCTCTTCACATCAAAGCAAAACATAACTTCAGCACAGGTTTTTTCTGAGTTGAAGAAGAAATCTACTCACCTACACAGAGGGCTGTCTATGTTATGTCTATTAACGCCTCTTCCTAACAAATCTAATCCCTTAACTCAAGAATTTAATTATTTAGAAGTTTCTGTAGTGCAACCTATTCAAAGCACCTTTATTTCATTACTCATTTTCTGGGGTGGATAGAAACAATTTATTTCCCCAGGTTTTAAACCAGGTTTAATAGGAAACAGTTTCAGCAACCCTGGCATGGGTCAGCTTATACTTTATTCCACAAATTAGGATACCACAGGAGTATCAAACCAGTGCAATAATGACCAATGTGTTGATCATTATGGCCAAGTCATGTGGATACCTTAATACTTGAAGCTATCCTTGTCTGCACAAAAGCAGATGCTGTCAGGATACTTTTCATCAATAATTGACCAGAGCATGTACCACTTTTTATTGACTATGTATTTCCAAAATATTCTGTATGTGAGTTACAAGTCTACTTTTCCTAATAAATTCGTGACCTTTTACATCCATTTGAAGAAAGACAAAAATAAACTAGTTGCATGAAATTCAAAATATAAATCTCAACATCATTGACATTAACAGTTTCGTTGAAGTCAGTTTAAACTAATATAGACTGGGGAAAATTAATAAAATCTTTTGCCCTTTTTCTTAGGTCATAATAAAAGGTTTTTTTCATACTTTGAAAGTGAAGATGCTATTACCGCTGCAAATGCATAATTATGATAGTGACTAAAAAATAGCTTTAACTGTGCTCTTTTTCTAACACAGAATTTTGCCATGCAATTTAAACAAGTACAGTCCAGGAATAATTCATAGTTCTTTTCTTATCAACAGAAAAGAGAAGAAAGAGGTTTTTCAAACTATGTAGTAAACAATTTGCATTATTTCTCACTATTTTCTTGTGCCAAAATTCCAGAGAAATATGGTAAACATTCAAATGGCTTCTAATTATTTAAATCACTTATTTAATTCACCTATTATTTAAATAACTTATTTAAGTGATTTAAATAATAGGTGAATAAGGTGGAAATAAAACTATTCAAAAAGTAATCTTTCCATATAAAATTACAGTCTGTGCTCCTATTCTGAAGATAACAAAAAGTGCCCATCTCATTTTGGGTTCAGAAGAACAGATTTCATTATAAGGAGCCCACAGAAAGTAAAACACAGGTAGGATGGTACAAAACTTTTGCATAATTCATTGGCGTAATTCATCATAGCATTAGTTGGTTATTGAAGTGTCCAATATATAAGATTAAGTTTCAAAAGAGAGCATTCACCAGTGCCATTCCTTCAGAAGGCTTATATGGAAAATTAATTTAAACATGACATTGAGCCTACAATGGGGATTAAACGTTCCAGAACACTTTCAGAATTGTGTCAAAGCAGACTTGAGAATTAACTACCCCTACTAGCAAAAAAAAAAAAAAAAAAAAAAAAAAAGATATTTTATTTCCCCCCACACCAAATCTCACATTTGGTTGGAGTCATGGAAGTGAATTATGCCCCATCATCCATTCCCAGTAAAGAAGGAAAATACTGTAAAATAAGTGGTGGTATGAATCTTAAGCACAAAAGCACTAGATCAGCTTTTCCACTTTTTCCACTGACCTAGATATCAGGTGGATAATCATGCCCAATAATGCCAATCCCACAACAACCACGCAGAGTTGTTTTCTAAAAAACATAAACTTCTTATGCCACTCAATGCTTAAGACCAAGACAATGATAGAAGGCCACCTACCTGTACTTGTTGTCCAGCTTACAGAAAAAACCTCTTAGGCTGAGTAGCAGACATTAGCATATTGCCTAACATCCAACAATCTCTTGAGAGAAACTGAGACATCTCTTCTTAGATAAAGTAACAAAACTTGTGGAAACTTTTCCTTCTTGCCACCAATCAGATGCTTGTAAAGTCACGCATTCTCAAGGAAAATAAAACTGAGCAAAATATTTACCCTTTTTTTGCAAAACTAAGACAACTCATGAAAAATGTCAGAATTGCTTTGGTTTGAGGGGAGTCCCACATTGGGGAATTTGGAAGAAAGCAAACTAATTAAAAACTACTTCACATTAGAAGAGAATATATTTTTTAACTTTAGAGCTTAATTAAAAAGTAAATTATTATGAATTATGTTTGCAACAAGGGATTATGCAAACTGAAATAAAAAACAGTTTCTTCATTTCAAGTAACTCAAAAAAACAGATGGAAAACGTAAGTCAGAAGACTAAAAATATCTGGAGCATTGGAACTGGCAAATACCTTTCCTGGCAGAAAGACTTCCAAGTGTTCTCATACTTTCTCCTCCTAAACGTGCATCTCCTTCAGCTATTACGAATCCATCCTTTCCTATGGGCTGAAGGAATACAGAAAATCCCTGAGTGAGTCAAAGCACTTGGTACCTCAGAAGTCAGTTCCTCTCTGTACTATTTCCTGTAGAATTATCTTTGAATCCTAACTTTCTTACAGAAGAGAGACAGTTTACTCCAAATAAGCACTGTGGAGAAGCAAAGGCATATTGGTGTTCCTTTTTCTCTGGTGCTTCATGCATAAGTGCCATGTATGTTCCCAGGACTGGGAAGTGGATTTACTGGCTGCATCCTAACATGCTGGGAGAAACACTTTTTGAAATGTTAGTGTGGCATTTTACTTCTCCCAAAAGGGCACAGGGCCAAAGTTATGATTCCAGGGATTACCAGTGAACTGTGTTTAAGCTGTATTCATGAATAAATAATATCCAGAAGAGGGTAAACAAAGACATTCTCCATGGGTTCTTAAATAATTTGCTTCTCATTTATATCTGTATAACACCCAGGAGTAAAAGTTCTGAAAGCAATAAATTGGTCCCTGTGATGTAAGTGCAAATGAAACCAAAAGCCAAATTCCTGTACTTGTAGAAGCAGCAGTATCCAAGATGACTTAGAAAGGCAATAAGGAGCTGCAGAGAAGATTGAAAAGGAAATGATTGCCTGGTCCAAATCTTAGGTATTGCTGGCAAATCAATGCCTTGCAATCTGAATTGCTATATCCCTCCAGCAGCAACTGAGTTTCTCAGAAAAGTATGTTATTCCCAATCTTTCAAGAGCTGCTCTCAATGCTACATCTGAAATCAGAGTACTCTTCTAGCTATTCTTCATGCAAAATAAAAACAGGATGGAAAAATAAATGTACTTGCTGGCTTTTTCTAAGTGTAGCAGAATCTGTTAGTTCCTTTTCACTTTTACTGTTTCAAGTGTTTCACAGCAAGGGCAAACTTGCAAACTCTAATTCCAATGAACTTACATCAGTTTTGCTCTTTTAAATATATTTTTTCTCATTACATCCATTAATGAAAGAATGCTTCTTAGACAAGATTTAAAGGAAAATACTACAAAGCACATAAATTAACTTTCTTTTCTAGACATAGTTTTTCTTAGACATAGGCAGCAGTGAATTAGTATCAGCAGAACTGGTTGATGAAAATCAATGTATAAAATAGATACTTTGATTTGCCATTTACAAATCTTGCCTCAAGACTTGCATGAAGGTTGCACAACTGGGAGACTTAGTACGTCTCATTTAACAAAAGTATTGCCTAGAACAGAAAAAAACCCTCTTTCCTCCAGTCATGCTGCCCACAATACATACAGAGGGAGACTGAACAGAACACCAGGGGAAAATGGTGCCACAGGGATAAAAGATTTTGACTGCAATTCACGTTTTGGAAAGCTCCATGGTGAAATGGTGGCAGGAACAGTGCTAGATTTTAAACTAAGCAACTGAATTCAGTCATTTTCTTGCTTTAGAAATGTTTCCTAATGCACAAGAGAAAACCCTTCTAATGAATTATATGCAATTCAGAACAGAAGGAAAAGCAACTGAAAAATAGCAATATCTCAAAAAGTGAAACAGACCTATTAAAAAGAGCTTCTTTTTTTTTTCAGTCACAGGTTCAAATAGTCAAAAAAGAACCCCATCACTGAAGCCCTCTTTTATATCCTGCAGTTGAACTCGTAAAGTGTCACTGGGGTTTCTTAATGAAACATCACAGTGCACTGGGAAAAGACAAACAAGTTTTTGTGGTAAATTCATACTGGGCCTGTTTAATTTACTTTCTCTGTTGGTTTACAGGCATTTGTTCATCAGAATATATTCCAAGTAAACTCAAGGAGCCCTGGGTTTATAGACATTGAAGTCACTTTCTGTTCACAGTTATTGATATAATCAAGAAATGAAATTTTATACTGGAAATACCAACATTACAGACAAGAACCACAGCTATAAACTGCAAGGTATGGCCTTGCAGTGCGTGCCTTTCTCTGAAAGGGAAAAGGACATTGGGAATAATCTCCCTCCTTCTCCTGATTCTTTTTTCTCCCTCCATTTCTGTCAACACATAGTCATTCTTAGATTATGAAAAGAGAACAGACTAGGTCTTTTTGATTCCTCTCACAATTTCTGCATTTGACTTCAAATTTAACCTTAATTGCCTTCTGTTTCCAACAATTTTATACCACGCAGACTTCCAACATCTCACTTATCTTCTCCTAGGAAATATGTCAATAAGTGCACCGTACTATATAAATACTTCAAATGACATGCAAACCTGAATGATTAAGAATGTAATGTGCTTCACTGTCTGTCATTCAAGTGACTTGTTACTTCACAAATTAAATCAAACACTAATGTCCATCTAAAATCATCAGTAGCTTCTTGTCTAGTTTGACTATTTGCTTCAGAAATTTCTGCTTTCCGGAGGAGGATGACTTAATATTGGATTTTCAGACAGAAACAGCAACAGGAAAAATTTATATGAATCTCACCCTTTTAAATTATGAGTATTTTGTTTTAAACAAAAGAGTAACCTTGCAGGGAAAGATGCAACTCTCTGGGGATGATTTGGCATTTTTCATTTCAAAACTTTAAAAAAGTTAAAACATTCAAAATTAGAATTTAATTGCCTGAAATTGTGAGATGAAAAATTGTGACTTTTCTTTGCAGGGAAAAGTTAGTTTGGGATTTCTGGTCCCTTGAAGAAAACCAAACGTTGGTTAGTAGTAATTTAAACTGAAACTTCATTCCTTCAAGGTTAACTTTTGCAGCAGCTGAAATCTAAAAACTATTTCTTGTACAGCTTGTGAAGGTTTATTAGCTTTAAGTAGACTTTGGAAGCACTGCTTGCCTTGCCCTTCAATATATCACAGAAAATTAAACAATGAGCATTTGGATGTCAGAAAAATGACAACTTTCTTTTGGAAAAAATTAACACAATTGAGTATGCCAAACAGGCAACCTGGACTCTTTCTGTGATTTCTAGCATCTCTGGGGCATGAGGGACACAGTGCTCAACCAGATTAAGCCACATTTGTTGCAGGGAAGCTCTACTGTTTTGGTTCTCAAACACTGCACAGATGAAATGTACATAGTAAATACAGATTTACCTGTTTACACTATGAAAACTTGGACACAAAAATCCTTTCATTCAGTACTTATGATATTCCAGTGATGACTAATTCTAGGAACAATTTCACATGCACCACGGGTACTGCAAGGCTTGCTAATTAAATATCAAGGTAAATTATTAAGACTCTCAAGTGTTCTGAATTTACAGAAGTCCTGAAAGGTGCTGAGGTAACACTTATCATTCCTGACAGATCTATAAAAACACAACAACAAGCAAAGGGCACCTGTAAATCAATGACAGGGAGCTTAAGCACCATGGTAAAACTACAGAATTAAGGCTTCTATCTCTACAATGTGTGCAAGGTAGAGGTGCAAGTCCCCAGCAGAACAGTGGAAGTTATGTCAAGGGCAGTGAAATAGCAATGCCATTTAATGACAGACTGGTTTGACAACATATTTTTATGCATTACTTCACATACATAGTTTAGTCCAGAAATTTCTGTCCACATAAAATCATAACCTTTCCCCCCCACCCCAAAAATCACATATATAGTCCCATAAACTTCTATATATGCCTAGATGTAGACACAGACATACATGCAAAAGGTAAAAGTGATCCTATGTTTTGGTGTGTTGCCCTCCTTTATAACAATGATCTTCCTGATCACAGGATGATTTATAGTCAACTGATGAAAAGTGATTCAGAAGAACCAACTACTATTAATGTTTCATATGTAGCCAGATGCCTCTTTTTTGCCTTTAAGTGATGATCAGTGCATATATATCAACAACAATAAGTATTCTTACAAGCAAAATCTTGCACATTACAGTCCCATCCAGCAGGAAAGATTGTTAATTGGTGCCAGATATTAAATGAAAAATTACTTTATGTTTCCCATAGGAAGATGTAATGCAAGTTAAGGAAGCTACCATAACACTTGTATGTAAAATGATTTAATTGTGTTAGTTGGAATTTTATAAAAACATTAACCAAACACATGTAAGTATGGCAAATTTCAGCTCTTTGGATTTTTCCCCTGGTAAAATTATAAGGAGTATGAAATGGCACTTGGTACAGAGAAAACAAAGGAACAGTTGATAGAGATCGCTGTTATTCCTCAGTATTCACAAGTACAAATAAGTGAACAAGAGAAGTCCCAGCATGGATCCATCATGTCTAGTTTCATTTCAGCTACACCTGTGGTGCAAACATGTGACATATTGTGCTGAAAATGGTAGCTGGACTAGTATTTGACATAGCTGAAAAGAAAAAGATGGGAATGAAAATTTTACATGAGTTGCAAGTTTTCTTCACGAGTTTGAAGCACAAAGCAGAGCTCCTCTTCATTTGTGCTTACTGGAAACTATGGTAGCTAACAGATGTGCCTGCAGAAAACAACAAATAAGAATCACCAGCCAAGGGAATTGTTAGACTCTGAAATTAAACAGGATGCTGCAGTTGCTCATTTCCTGCAACCTAGTGTTATTCAAATCAGATCTAAAAACTGGGGCAAGAAATAGACTTGCAGACCACAATAAAAATAAACACCAAGATCAGTAAAGACCAAAGTGAGGTGTCCAAATAAAACACCCTGTAACCTTATACCATGGTTAGATGTACAAAAAAGAAGTGATATTTTAGATAACCAAATACAAGTAAGCAAATACATTACTTGCAAAAATCAATACAAATAAAGTCTGGAAATGTTTTCTTGCTATTTTTTCTTAGGAAAAAGAGGACCTTCAGTCAAGAAGAAAAGAGAGTCAGATTAAAAGGAAAAACTATATAAAAGCATATTCAGCTTTCCTTTGACTAACTTTAAAAATTAATTACAAGAAAATTATTAATAGATGTTGAAATGCTAGTCCAAATTAAAAAGGCTAAATATCATTATTACTTCTTTCAGGTGGTAAAAATGATGATTGTGGTTGTGCTGACATTTGCCGTCTGCTGGCTGCCCTACCACATTTACTTCATAGTTACTGGGATCTATCAACAATTAAATCGGTGGAAATACATTCAGCAAATCTATTTAGCCAGCTTTTGGCTTGCCATGAGCTCTACAATGTACAATCCCATTATCTACTGCTGTCTTAATAAGAGGTAAGAGCTGGTTATGAAATGAGGTGCATAAATTAACTAAGAACTTAAACTGCTTAAATGGAAAAGAATTTTCACTTAAATAGCTTCCAGTTAGTGGGGAAAAAAGAAAATGCAAAAAACCCCACAACCTCTTACTTTAGGTTTTTACTTGAAAAGAATCCCCAAAAACACAAAGGCAGACTTTTAGTAAATAAAATTTGAAAGCAAAATTCAGTTTTCAGAAACCAGTCCTTTTCATGAGCACCTTCAAAATTAAAAAAAAAAAAAAATCTATAGCAGTTTAATGTTTTCAGTTTGCAAAATATAAAAATAAAGAAGATGGTAATTAGTGATATAGAGTGCAAGCTGTATGTTCAACTAATTGTAGTCCCAATTTTGTTTTGCTGGAAGAATGCAATGCAAAATGTGATTTACTGTGTTCAGTAGATCTCAGCATTAGATTTCTACTGCATCCCAAGATCTGCAATAGGCTGATAAACATTATACAAATGTTTATATTCTCATTACTTAATACTAAATTACAGTATTGTTTGATAGCAACACATTATGCTCTGAATTTCAAAGGCACTGCACCTGTTGAGTTTGGTGACATTTTACAGATATTTGCTAGTCAGACTACTGCATTGCAGAATGGACTCAAGTCTTTCATTTCAATTTATAGGACCAGGATCTACACAAACATCATCCTGGCCATCTTATTCATCAGTTTTTCTTCTAGCATTATTGGATAAAGATCACCAGGAACATTAATTACTTCACAAACTCAGTATGAATTAATATTGACTAAGAAATCTTAAATATTATTTTAAATCTCTTTTGACTTAGCAGCCAATGCAAAGTCTAATTACTGTCAAACTTTATACCAATATTGCAAGGTATTTCTAAACCCCCACTAAAGATCATGCAGTACCTGTCAAAAGGAATCTAATAAAAAATGAAGTGAACAAATCCTAACGAGTTGTTATTGGTGTAAAAACACTGGCAACATCCTTCTTGATGAAGATAACTTATGACAATTAACATTCATGATCTTCTAGAAAGACGAGGTAATGCCTAAATTCATAGAGCCTTCTACCTCCTGATGAGCTTTTCATCATTTACAACTGTTTAAAGACAAGGTAAAGTTTTAGCAGCCAGAACAAAACTAACTCAAAGGGCAAATTTTCCATTAATTTCATCAAAAAAACAGATTTCAGTAAGTGTCCAGTGTCTGCAAAATGAAAGGCAGGAAGAATGAGGCCTCATTTTTTTTTTTCAATTACTCTCATAAAACTTCTAAACCAATCCCATTTTCTTCAAAAACTTTTTATGGCACAGTTACAAAAGTATTCATAAAAGACTAATATCTCTGATATGGCTTATGTTGACACTTGCAAACTGAAAATTAAATGCCTGGATTAAACAATACAGCCAAAGAAAAAATAATATTTTGAGACATATTAAAGGTCACCTTATTCAGAATTTGATGCAAGAATGAAGTCCTGGTGACAGTTTTCTTATAATTAAGTTCCATATTGAAATGAAGATACCAGAATGTCTGCTTCCTTTTCATTAAGAAGGAAAATAGAGCTTGTTGCTGGGAGTCAGATCAATTTGTGTCTCTGCTGGATCTATATCAGACAGAGTTAGAACATCCATTCCCAGCCTCATCTTCCAGGCTAATTAGGATATTACGTATCTAGATAAAGAGAGCATTATTTCAAGATGAAGAAAAAACATGCCCTGAATTAAAAAGGGGATGGAAGGTGCCAAGAAAAGTAATACAGTTTAAAGATGTTTTGGTTTTACAATGCCTGTCACTTCAATCCATTTAAATCAGAGGTTCTTTCAGTATTTTTCCAAAATATGGACTGCATGTAAACAGAGAATGATGAACAGCAACCTACCTGCTTGGGTGTCATCATGGATAAACTCCATGATGACATTGCAAACTAAAATTTGAGGAAGGATCTCACTTCTGTGAGATCCATTAACTTTAACTAAACACTTGATCTGAATTTTTACCTGCAGTCATCACTGTGGTGTTTAACCACTGCTCCAAAAAGCTTACAGACAAGATAAACAATGGAGCTGATGGTTAAAACAAAACAAGAGAAGCAAGACAAGTGAGAAAGTCAGATAAGCTTTAGGTTTAGGTGAAAAGCTGTTCTTTTTGCAGTTATACACTGATACATAGATAATTGCTTTTCTAATATATTAAACTTTTATTCTGGAAATACATACACACAAAATGTAACATTGGTCTTTACGGTCTGTAATACTCATGCATGCCTCTGTATGAGTATTGCAAACACTAACGCTCTAAAGCCTCAAAATGTATGTATGTATATTGCTCACATTCAGATTTCATCTTTCTAGGATCCTCTTAATTATTAAAACATTATTTTCCAAATCTCTTACATGAAAAATTATTAGTTGCTACATCATTCCCATACAAGTATCTCTGTTAGAGAGAAACACAGATGGGATATTGAAATTTGGAAACTGGGATGGCATTTTTGAGAAAAGAAAGTTTCAAAGTTTCTTGCCAAGAGAAGATGAAAATATAGGTGCAGATCTCATTAGAGGTCAAATCAAAACAACATCTGTGAAGACAGTTCTGTGAAAGTTGGTATTTGTTTACTTTGCACAGTCAAAAGACAAAGGGAAACTCATTATAAGGAAAATAAATGTTAAATTTATTTTATCTATATGCTGTCCCTGTTAAAATGTAGGGATAGCATATAGAAAATCAGAAACTGAAAGGAGTTGTTACCACTATCTTTTTTGCCCTACTCTGACATCAGTCAAGTAAACTCCCACTGATTTCAGCACGCCCAGGCCTAGGGGCAGGATAATTGGCCAAGTCAGTATCCTGGCAGCACTGTGTGTTTTCAGATGAAGGCCTGGGGCTGGCTCTCACCAGGCTTCTTTCCTCCTAGGTTCCGAGCCGGCTTCAAGCGAGCTTTCCGCTGGTGCCCCTTCATTGAGGTGTCCAGCTACGACGAGCTGGAGCTGAAGGCAGCCAGGTTCCACCCCACGCGGCAGAGCAGCCTCTACGCTGTGTCCAGGATGGACTCCAGCATGACGGTGGTGTTGGACACCAACGATGGAGACAGCGTGCACGCCAGCCATAAGAAAAGAGCGCCTCCAAGGGACCTGAACTTCAATGGCTGTTCGCAGAGGAATTCCAAGACTGTCTCCACAGCCTCAAGCCTCATCAGTTCACTACACACATCTGCAGATGTTTATTCCTAAACACTTCACATTGCTAGAAGGACAACGCTGGACAATGTTCTCCTACTTTGGGACTTGGTATTCTTACTACAGGAAAGCAAACCACAAACCCTAGCTATAAATACTGAGACTTTTGGGAATCTCTCACATTTTTTGTTTTGCAGAGGAAGAAGAATTTGAAGACATGTGTATGCCTCAGTCCAAAAGCATAGCTGCACCTTAGCCACAACAATGTTGTAGGGATTATCCAGAATAAACCAATGGAATAAAAAACTTTGTTTTAGTTGTCTCTGACTTGTGGCATTTATGTTTGACTTACCGAAATGTAACAGGCTCCTTTACTTATTGAAGCAGAAATGTACCATGTTTTCCATTACGAGTGTATTAATTCAACAGTAACAAAATTACATGAGATTTGATTACAAAGATGTATTTATAATGAACATCTAATGAGCCCCAAGTCTATTAAGCTGTTTTACAATTTAGCCCCATTCCCAAACAAATAAATAAAATTAAGTTCACATGTATGCAGTTCAGCTCTGTCTGCAACAGTACAATTTTACAAATATATATGAGAACAGGAGAACATGACTAAGAGACTACGTTAAATTCAACCAAAGCTTGCATATTAGTAAGCATTAGACTCTAATGGAATCTGTACTTCCAGGGGAATATATTGTTTTGATGAATCTCTCATAGCTTTGTATCTTAGTTCTAAGAGAAAGGTCTGTCTCTAGTGATCTTAAGAGAACCTGACTGACTTTAGAAAGGCCAAAAGATTTTAAACTAGAGATTCATATATGGAAAAAATATACCACTGTGGCAATGGACTCTTCTCTGCAGAAGATAAAGTAACAAGACTCATGATGAAAAGCTTCTACTATAAAAAAATTGTTATCACAAATTTTCCATAGCTTGATGAATGTAAAAATACTCCTGGGCCTGCCTCTGAAAATATGCTAGGCATTCTTATACAGACATGTTCCCACTGAATTCACACAAGATCCACTCACCATCACTGTTGCAGAGAAAGCTGAATGTAACAAAAGGGAGCAGAGAGCTGCCTTTGTTTTAGTTAAATTACTGTGTCAGTTGCATAGATAGACTGGTTCCATGAATGCTTGTTGTCAAACAGTTAATAAAAACATAAGCAAGAGTGTGAATGTCTTCCCGAGTTAGCCAAACCAGCACAGGACAGAGTATATCTGGCTGAACCCAATACTGTACCAAAGCTGAGCAACTAATAAAGAGATGTTTGAAGAGAGAGAGTCCTGAGCTGGTTTTAGTCCACAGTCCTTCCCAGCCACTGGGAATGATCAGCATTGTGACAGTGAGCATATCAAACAAGACTAGTAAAAAAAGAATCATACTCGTATTGTGATTCATGTATATAGTCAATTGTTATGTTCTGCTAAGTGTTAACTTGTATAGTGATTTCAGTGCACTGTGGTATCACTTACTGAATCAAAATCTTGCATAAGGTAAAATATCCTCAAATACATAAATCTGATACATAAACTCTCCATGTATGGAATAACTGAAGAACCTGGTCATAGAAAAAGTGTGAGTCTGGAATTGTGATACATTTTTGCAAGAGTACAATATTCTATCTATGGCCTGATCTTAAATCCACTGAAACAAAGAGCTCAATTCATTGATGACTTCCCTTTTAAATGTCAATCCATGCTTTCAACAGTCTATTTCTCTAAAAAAACAGGTATTTTCCAACATTGTAATTGTTATCCTCTCACTTCTCCTTATTTTTTTTAGTGTGTAGTAATCCAGCAAGTATCATGCAATGCCTACAAAATGCTTGTGAATTTTTTCCCTCTGAAACACTCTGTTTTAAGAACTTAAAAATCTTCATGTTTTTAACAGCTCTGTTGAGAAGATCCAGGATCATCACACACAAA
Organism: Passer domesticus; assembly: GCF_036417665.1. Classification (NCBI taxonomy): domain Eukaryota; kingdom Metazoa; phylum Chordata; class Aves; order Passeriformes; family Passeridae; genus Passer; species Passer domesticus. Next base: position 35,999,004 of record NC_087477.1, on the reverse strand, counting down.
AAATGATGCTAAGTATATTAACCAGATGGTGATGTACTACAAACACATGCTGTAAAGTCCTCTGTCTGCTCATGTATAACTTCTGAGAAACATACATAGAGAAATTGTATACTTGTTAAATAAACAGTCTTTTCTAACTATGGCTATTACAAAATCAGTGTTGATAAATTTATTGTTTTTAAATGTAGAGTATGAGTTTGTTTTATACATTTATGCTGTTGTACTTTTATATACAGCTTTTTCAAACTTCATGTAACTTTTAGGATTTTTCATGGACAAATATCAAGAAAGCAATGGTGGCTTCCTCACAATCATACCTCTAGTGAAACAATTTCACTTTAAGTGTTTATGATATGACCTCCTGGAAAACTTATCCATTGATAATCTTGCTATATTTTGGTGGGCTAGAAGTGTCAAAAACACCCTCACCATTCCTGTAGTTCTTTTCTCTGAAGTTACAGGATATTCCTGTATAACAAATTAAGAAACCTGTGCCTGTAATCACAACATTGCTTTAACAAAACATTACAGCAATAACATGGTGCAAATCAATCTCTGTGTCTCAGCCCCCAAGAACATGCAGGGTTACACAGTTAAACAAGTAGCACAGCAAAAGCTGTGACTGACAGCAGCTTCTGTATGAATTACTATTTCTGAACAAACATTTTCAGCAAGTGGCCTGGTCACTAGGAAATTCCTTATAGGCCTCCTGACCCCCCTCACTGAGTGTAGAGAAATCAGGTCATCCTCAGTTTGTGTCAATAAGACAGCTCAAAGTAGTAGCGGGCATGCAAAGCATGTGCTCTTGTGTGATTGATGGTGCAGCACTGTGGCTGTCTCATGGCTGCAACCTTCAATCCACATTCTTAATTTGTTAGGACTGTATCAAGGAAAACAGATGGATACAGAGCTAGCTTCTTATGGAGAAGTACTCCAAAACAGCTGCAATTAAACAGCATCAGGAAAGGTCTGATCCTGAAATCTTCTCAAACATGTTCATCCTTCTCAGCATAACAGTTGGTAGTACTTCAGCCCAGGTTCCTACTGGAGTCTGTCTCAAACATGTATGTGGTGAAGGGATCATCGCTCCCTGAACAGTCACTTTTCAAGGAAATTCCCTTGGTTGAGAAAAGGTTTAACTTTCACATTATCAAAGACAAAATAATCAGCATCAGTTTACTCTGTCATTCCCTTGACATTGGCTAAATTAGAAAAATAGAAAAATGAAACCAACACAGCACCAACCAACCCACCCAGCAGCAACCAAAAACCAAACTTCCTTAAAAAGGTAAACACAACCATTTAAACAATAAAAAAAACTCATTTCTTGTCTCAAGCCTTTGTGGTGATGCATACTCCCCATGCTTTTCCTTCTACCACCCTACAACCTCAGGAATCCCCACTGAGCATTGGCCTTTGTGTGATGAGTTGGCTGTTCAAGCTTCCCTTGACCATATGGTCACTCTTGTGTGGTTAAGCTGGGAACATCCCTGAGATGAAAGACAAGAGCACAGCCAGTCCCCCACTTATAGCCTTGGGACTTTCCCTGAACCATAACCCAGGGGGAACAATACCATTGTGGCTGGAGTTTCGGAAACAAATTGAAATTTTATTGGAAACAATTTGGAATTGTTTTGGAAACTCCAGTCATTACCGACTGAGAATGGAAATTTTACAAATTACATCTCACTACCCTATAAATAGGGGTCCTAAGCGAGGCCCTTTGAGCTTCCCTGGACTTCAAGTGCGGTGCACCAGAATCTCCCTTTGAATGGGAGATGGCTCTCAGAGCTTGCAAACTTCTCATGTTTATAAGAAAGCTGAAGACGGGGCATAGGTGGATAAAGTGTCACTACTTGAGCCTCAAGTGCTGAGAAAAGCCAAGGCACTCAACACAGATATTTGACTGAAATCAGAGGGAATTTTTCACAGCTACTTCTGCACACACTTAATTGTGTCTGTGTGCATGCATGTGTGTGAATTGATTTAAATACCCTATAGCAAGTACAGCATAAGCACTGACATCTCAGAACGATGATTAAGTAACTACTGCAATTTTAGTCAATTTTATTGAATAACTTAATAAATGCTGCATTAGTTAATTGATTAAGTACTACTTAAATCCTTTAAGCATGAAACATTGACCAGGTCTAAGACTGAATTTTTCAATGGTGTCCACTCTGAACCTTGTGGCTCTGTGGGAAGGTCTTCCTTCCCTTTGCACCCTTATCACTTGCATCCCTGGTCTCCAGGCAAATCATTCTAGTGATTTTAAGCCAATATTCCTTTGTATACTCCATTTACATAGTAAATAATAGAGTGAATATTGCCATTGAACTTTGTTGCACTTTCACACATTTATAGTAAAACTTACTTTTCTCAATACCTGTGACAGTGATTCTTTAAGCTACCTAAGCCACTTAATTGGGACAAATTGGCATAGTCAGCAGAATATTAAATCAGGATTTGCAAGAGTCTTCCACCTAAAAGCATGATCTTGAGAGAAAAAATTAACTCCAAGCAAGCTCAGGGTGCTCAGACAGGATGCTTTCAGCAGATTGCAGCTTGGATCTCTTTGGCAGGAATCCCTTGACAGCCTTCCTTCCAGTTCACTTACAGCGCATTGTCAAGGTTGGGAAGCCCTGGCAGATCTACACAGAGTGAGCTATTTGCAGCATGTCTACATCTGGTAACTAAAGGTGTCACTGAGGAAGATCACTACCAACATATATTTTCAAAAATGACATACAGAAGGAACTCATGAAAAAAAGAGAGAACAAAACAGGTTTTAGAAGTTGGTGCTTTTTTATCTAAATAAAACCATTCAGGGTATTTTGGAAGTGGATGGTCCTCCTTTAATACTGGGGATTTTTTTTTTCACACCAGTGAAGAAGAACGTATTTCACTGATATAAAAGCTTTATAAAACCTGATTTCAAAACCTTTCAGGCTGTGCCCACCAGGATACAGGATTTAGAGAAACTCTTGTTCCTTTTGCATTTATTTCAAGGCTTTTGAAGTGCTTACTCCAAGTAGAAATTTACTGCTGAACTTCTTCCTTTAATTCAAGATGAATTTAAATTTAGAGTCCCAAATACTATGAGCTGTTTGTTAAAGAATATCTCCAAAGACTGCTACAAAAGATGCAGGAGCTACTACTAAGGCTATGCCAGTGTTTACAGATATCTTGTGAGTTCCCTGTATTAAATAACGCATTCAGTTCAATTTGTGCCTTCCTGTTCATGAGCAGATTCAAATGGTTCTATGTTCATAAATCAAAATGATCTGTTGAGACCAGTCAAAGATAATTCGTTATCAGTCCATGAGCAGTTGCTGTGGGTATTTAAATACAAATTGTATTTAGATGGGTTCATATATCACATGGGATATAGTTACTGGCTAATTGAATTGCTTCTCTCCCATCTATAAAACTGAAACATGCATATTGTATTACAACTGGAATCAGACTATCCAAAGCAAAGAGTTAAGCTTACAAATACCCAGCCTGTCTGTTCTAAGTACTCTGTAACAGCTTCTGGAATCACTATTCCCGAGTTTCAAATGAGTTTTTCACTGCAATATTTGTGATGCAAACAGAAAAAGGGACACCAGGAACAGTTACATGAATTGTACTTCCCAAGCGCACTTACTGTGGAAATTCATGTTGCCCAGCTTACTTGGATTGACACGCCTTCGATTTTAAAAAACCCAAAATCAACCAACTAACAATTTAATCAGCAGGCATTCACCAATTAAATCCTACAAATCCGCCAACACCTGAAATGCTCAGCAGCTCTTCTACAACACTGCCCACAAATTCATATGCAAATCAAGGTAACAGACCAAGTCTGTAGATACTATACACATAAGACTTCAGGCAAGCTCCTTCTTGAATGCCAGGGAAAACTTCTTGGACAGCAGCTCCAGATTTGCAGAGGTTCTACCAGAGGAGGTCTGACCAAGGACAGGGATATGTTCCAGCATCAAAGGACTTCAGAGCAGTCCTTTGAGCAGTCCAGCAAGCAGCTCCTTCCTGTTTGCAATACTGAAATCTGTATCTTGTATGAGAACTGAAAAAGTTAAGGCAGCCAGCAACACCTCCAAGATGAAAGGTACTGCTTTGCCTCAACCTGAAGCGCTACTCAGTAGGACCTCACACTAGGCAAACTAAGTTTTTATTCAGAAGTCTGTTCCAATATATTCACAGCCTTCATTCATTTGGTTGAGTTTGGAGCCTTGAAAACACTTAGACAAACGCATCACCAAGAAGGCATGAGCCAGGTGAGGTGGCTCACCTGCAGCAGTTCTCCTGAGGATTGGCAACTTCAACAAGGCAGATAAGAAGTGCTCATAGAAGCATTATGATCTTCACTTCTCATCCTGTGTACGCCCTGCACCACAGCACACTCATGGCTAACACTTCATGTGATTGCTGTCACCCAGCCAGGCTAATGTGTATGGGGTAACAAGACCACTGCTAAGAGAGGAAGGAGGAAGTAGCCAAACAGCTTGCCCTGGTCCCAAAACTCCTTTTCATACCTTGTTAGACATGTAATCACCCTAAAACTAATAGGATGAAGAGATACTTCTGACCTAGCAGCAGATAAGCTCAGGTACAAAGAATAGCACAGATATATGAACATGGAGCTCTGTGGCGGCTAAAATTTACCTTGAAATTACCAAACCACCACAGGAAACTTGCCCATGCTGTCATTTTGCTGGACCATTTCTACTATTCCTAATCATACATGTGCCACTCATAGTACATGTAGCTACCTCCACATTCCAAAGCAATTATTATCCTAACTACCAAGGAAGTACCAAGGAGGGGGGAAAACATAAAATTAAAATCAATCTAATCATCTGCCAAGCTCTCAAAAAAATGAAATTGTAAAAATCCTCACACGCTCTACACGCCTTCCATCTCACTCACATAACACCTTTGACAGCCCCTCCTTGTTTCAACCCAGGAGAAGCCTGACCCTAGGGCCATGAGAAAGTTGTGGTGCAACCTGACAGATTTCCCAGCATGGCTGCAAGTTTTGACACAGAGAGCTCCACACCTTATCTCAACATAGACCTAAATACCTGAAAGAGCCAGGAGTGATAATCCTTGTTGTTTTCTACCAAATCATTCCATTTGCCTTGCTTGCCACAGTGAAATACCAGGGTGGACGTTTCACAAAAATTCTTTGAACAAATAATGCACACATACACAAGTTCCAGGGAAGCAAAATGACCCTGAATGAAATCTACGTTTTCAATCCGCAATTCCCCAGTGCACCTTGGACTCCTAGCACTGGTTCTGGGCCCATTCACAGAGACCCTTGCAAGAATTTTTAAGTAATATAATAAATACCAAATAATAAACAGGAATTCAGAAATGAGACCTTGGGACAACCAAATAGTTAAATGCTAATAATCTTCCACTTTCTTCCACTGCCAGGTGAGTATTTCAACAGAAATCCATGTGGATGTGCCAGAGGTTGATATGATAAAGTGTGCTAATCATATCACTTTGATATACAGCTTTGAGGGGATCTGGATGACCATTTCCCTAATCAATGCAATATGATAACTCAGACTGAAATGCATGTTTCTGTTCTACTGAAAAACTTTGCCCGAGAACTAATAATTGCATAAGGACCTTAACTCTTTTGAGGCCTCTGAGGAGGTGACAAAGGAACTTGGGAGTTCAAGTACCAAAATACTTAGGAGCTGTTGTCTTTAGGAGTAATTGGAAACAGAAAAAAACTCCTCTGACACAAGGCACCACATGTTTCTGGATATACTAAAACAGGTCTCCATGTTTTAACTGAAAAAGCCCTGCTAATATTATTCTGTATTTCAAATCACTGCAAAAGCCATTAATAATGAAAGTGAAATACTAAATTAACTTTGCTAAAGACGTATTTACCAGGGCTGTTAACTCTGCAAGGTCCACAGTTCCCGCCTAAACCTAAGGATAGAGAAAAATAGAACAAACCATTACAGAATAAGCCATCTTTTTCCTAACAGATGTGAAGTTGAAATTTTGAAAGGCATTTTCTCTGGAGAGATGTTCACTGGTGTTGGGGAACACTAGAGGCAACAATTCTAACATATAGGTTCGGTCACAGAAGAAGAAGAAGCCTGCACAGTGATGTTCGGCAGAGCACTAAATCATGAGGCAAAGAGCCAGGAGCCTCACCTGGAGCTACTTGTGTCTACCTGGCAGGGACTCAGCAAGCACACTGCTCTAAATGCACTTGTGCCACCAACCCTCAAGCCCTTCTCCCAGTTTGCACAATGCCTTCTCTCTCTTTTTTTTTTTTTTAATGTGATATAGTTTCTCCTCAGACAAGAGGAGAACAAACTTCATCTTCTCTCTCTTCATGGGGCATATTTAATCAGACTGAAGATGAAGGCACAGAATTCTGTTGTCTATGCTGAGATTATATGCCAGTCAACCTCCAAAGCAGCAGCATATCTGTCCTGAGAGCAGCTGACACTTGCAACAACTGAGCATCAGCTGGATGCTTTTAAAATCCCACGATTGTGAACACAGATTAAATTAGCACATTATCACAAGTTATTGATGCACAGGGCCAGACTTGACTATTATATGATTAAATAAAATGGATTTTGCTCTCTTCTACCACAGCTTCACTGAATGCCTCACAAAATCACACTACTGCAGTGTAAGACACTGATGAAATTCAATCCCTTGAAATATTTGGAGTTTGCCATCTTTCTCCAGTAGATCAAATAGTGCTAGAGGTGTCAGTTTCATCATCAACCTCTGCCCATATTTGTAAATTCCACTTCTTTTCTCTTGCTCCTCTAGCAAGACTGTTATGACTATTATGTAGAGACTGTACTTGTAAGGCAGTCTGGAAATGGTCCTATCAAATTACCACGACTTCCATAAGAAAAGTGTGTTAAAGTTAGGCCACTAAAGCTGAGAAACACTAGTCTCCAGCTCTTCCTCTTTTGTTAGAAGGCTTGTCCCAAATTCTGTAGATGGAAAGGGGATAACTAGGTTTGTTCATAAAACCCTAAAGATGAGAATTGAAGAAAATTCTTCGGCACTCAACAAGAGAAAAAAACATTACTCTAACACAGATTCAAAGCAGAAAATGTCAGCTCAAGATTATAATTATGTATTGTGCCCTTAAATAATTAATATGAATGTCTTAAAATAACACTAAGAAATAGCTGATTATTCATTTTATTTCAAAGAATTTAGGTGGGGGGGAAGAGGAAGAGATAATGGGAAAAGAGATAGAAAAAAAAAAAAGTAGATGAATCTTGTCTACTCTGAGGGAAAGCAGTCAGTCTCTAAGCTATAGAAATCATTAAATATATATTTGTAAAGCTCAGCATTTTCCTCAATGAACACCCCAGAAAAGCTTTTACTGGAAATGGGAAGGGGGGAGGAAGGCAAAGAAGGATCCCTTTCTACTTGCTTTCCCACAAATGTTGAGAGCTTTTGTTAAACTTTTTTATTACCCACCACCACATAATCTATGGCCTTTTACTATCAAAGTACAAACATGTTTGCACCATTCTAATATGAAAAAATCAATAGCTCTTTTTATATATCAAACTGTATATTTGAGGAAGGCACTGGGTAAACAGGGCACTGCAAACCATGACAGGGCATGGATATGTCTCATGATATCAGTATGATAAAATAAATTCTTATATTATAATCCTAATATATAACCACTATACTTACTTCTCTTAAATTAGTAATACAATCCTAAATTCTTATGGAGTAAGACCCACTGTGCTGTGTATCTCTCACAACAGAAAACAAAACCACTGCTTCAATGTGCTTAGAATCAAAATGTAACAAAAAATGTGTAACACAATGACTGGCAGATGAAAAAAGGTTTGCTAATAATAATAGCCAACTTGATTAGGAAAGACTCTCAAAATGTCTCCTGGTTCTCTCAATAGAAAAGTACAATGCCTCGCTTTCCTGGCAAGGTTAACATTGAATTCACAAGATGGTCTGAGAGAGAGAGAGAGAGAGAGAGTATTTGGGACCAAATACAGCCTTCTTTTCAACTGCTGCAAAAAAGTTAATTAAATCACACACTGTTCACTCTGATATAACTGAGAAAAATTGACTCAGATATTTTCATTATAACATTTCATTTGTATTTATTCAAGTAGAAAGAAAAAACCAAACCGTTATTTTTCTTAGCTTTGCACCTCACACATCCGTTTACACAGAAATTGAGAACTTGTGTAAAATTATAGAGCTATAAATGACAAGGTTTGTTGAAATCATAGAATATGCTGAGTTGCAAGAGACCTGCTAGGTTTATCAAAGTCCAGCTCCTAGTCCTGCACAGGACAGCCACAAGAATCACACCAGGTGCCTGAGAGCATTAACCAAACACTTCTTAAACTCTGTCAAGCTTGATGCTGGAACCACTTCCCTGGGGAGCCCAGTGCCCAACCACAATCTGGTGAAAAACCCTTTCCTAGTATCTAATTGTTTGGCTCTCTGGGCTGCAAGTGCACATTGCTGGGTCAGGTCCATGCTGTCTCCCACCAGCACCCCAAGTCCCGCTTGGCAGGGCTGCTCTGATCTGTTCATCCTCTGTACCAGGGTTATACAAACCCAGCTGCAGCACCTCACACTTGGTGTTGCTAAATCGCATGAGATTCCCATTGATCCACTTCTTAAGCTTGCCCAGGTCCCTCTGGATGGCATCCCACCCTTCAGGTGTGGCAACAGCACCACTCAGCCTGGTATCACCTGAAAATTTGCTAATGCTGCACTCAACCCCTTCATCTCTTTCAGTAATGTAGATGTGAAATAACTCTGGTCACAACACAGACACCTGAGGAACATCACTCATCACTGATGTCCATTGGAACTCCGAGCCATTGACCACTACCCTCTGGATGTGACCATTCAAGCACATTCAGATTCATCTGACAGTCATCTCAAAAAATCCACCTCTCTAATTTAGAGAGAATGATGTTGAGGGGAACCATGTCATGTTTATGGAAGTCTAGATAAATGAAATCTGTAGCCTCTCCTTGTCTACTGATATAGTCACCCAGTCATAGAGGGCCACTGTGCTCATCAGGCAGGACTCACCCTCATGGAAGTGAAAGGAAAAAAGCATTTATATTATCCACATATTAGAGACCTTAGGTATTTCTACTAATCTATTCATTAAATCCTCCTCAACTGAGAAACCAAAGGCTGAAATAAAGGGTCTTAAACCATCACACAGTTTCTCTTCTGCATTTGAGTCAATTAGTTCACACCAAGCAAGATGTTTTCATACTACAGAAAAGCATCTTTCTCTAAAGTATTGAGAAATTCTGATTCCTGACAAAATCAAGGGAGATGCTTTTAAAGTAGTTCAGCATCTTGCCAAAGATGCACTGCACATACTAAATCTTATAATGCTGTAAGTTGTGAAGTGGAGATGAAGTGGAGATGAAAAAGCACATCAGATCCATGTCTTTTTCACAAATATGAGGCAAATGCACAGAAAACAAGTTGTTATCTCAATGACACCTATAGACTCAAAAGTCACAACTAAGTTGCTTTAGTCTTTGTGAAACAGGTTTCAGGAGCATGTGTCAGAAAATGGAATTCAGAGAACTGGTTACCCTTTATTCTTATCCACACAATTGTTACTCTGCAAAAGTATCTAAATAGAAATGGGCCTGACTGAGAGGTTTTTATAAAATATATATTAAAAGAAAGGAAAACTTGCCTGAATGACTGTCATAAGTGGAACATTTTTTTCCAGGGGAAGAAAAAACTTCCACAATGAACCTCCACAATATGGGCTAAAAGCCCCAATAACACAGTAAGAAGCAATGAGAAACAACTAATTTAATGCTACAACCTAATGTATATATGTGTGTGTATTAAATTATGTGGAACATAAGCTTGGTGCAAACCACAGGGCATAAAGGGTGGAGATTGTATTGGGCCTGAATATGATGGAGCTACTTTTCCCCACAGCTGCCCTTGCAGTGCTATGATTTGAATTCATGGCTAGGAAGGTGTTAATAACATACCAGGGTGTAGGTACAAATTATGGAAACCACTAAATCACTCAATACAAGGCAGAAAGCTCTTTATATAAACATGAAACCTGTAAGCTGAACAGTGTGATGCACATTCCCTGAGCAAATCAGGGACTGAAATGGATGAATCATAGGCACAAAGGAAAAAAGCTAAGAAAAGTATCACTGAAAATTATTCTTGGGCAGGTATCTTACAAAATGCATAAACCCTGTCATTACAAGAAAAAGAAGTACAGGAATTGCTCACTTCCCTTGTGTACCAAGAGTTATTCGTTGACACCTATGTCTGGGACACACTACTCTTTCTAACAAGCATCACAGAAAGCACGTATTCAGCCTTAGCTATTCCCTTGCTATTGCTAGTGTTCACCATTGAGCTGGGACATCATTTCACAACTAAACAAAAGTCAAAGTAGTTATGATTAGGGAATATTATCTAGCAGAAAACATTACAATTGCAATACAATTGAAAGAACATGAAAAAAAAAATGTGGATCAAATCACAAACCAGCTTAGAGAAGAAGAAAATATCTCCAAGGAGTCAGACACTTATATTTTGTCATGGTTTTAAGAGAGCTTCAACTCAACTACTAGCTAAATGTGTGTGGCTGTGTAGGCATTTGGGCATGTAGCTGGGTTCCCTGAGACACAATCAAGTAGCTCAATAGCTCACTAGAGTATTATTGTCCTTCTTCCCCTTGCAACCAGAATGTTTTCATCTTAGTAAATTTCGGACACGATTTAAGAACAAATTCTAAAAGCCAATCCCTTTCCCCTTAGGAACTGGTAAAACTTAATGAATCTTTAATTAAAATGACCCATCTCAGGCATATGCAGATGTTGCATAGGCCTCCATCCAGAAACTTCAGTAGCACTCACTAAAAGTTTTGCTAAACCTTTTGTTTTAGCAAGTAAAGTACTCTCTCATAATATTTGATTAAAGTAGCACAGGGAACATCAGGCCTTGCAGGTGTGCATTACTTTCACAGACATCTGTAAGTTTAAGCATGCAAGACAACAGACCAAGAAATCTGACACCACAACGCTTGTAGGTGAGATGGAGTGCTACAAACCACTCCTCTCACCAACTTGTTCACCCTCTGCTCTTCATCAGTTCCCCTGCAAAATGATTATTCTGTGGGAAAGAATACATTGTCAGGCTCCATAGGAACAAGAAGTACTGCAGTGTCATCTTCAATGCATTAAAGATAACCACTGCTGGGTTTTCTTTAGACACTTTTTAAAAGTGTCTAAGTTTTTCCTCTGACAGCTTTTCTATAAAAAAAAGTTATTTCTTACAACATGTTTTACAATATTTTTCCTACCATCCTTTAAAGAATTAGAATTAACAGAAAATACTTATTTTTTCTGTCATATAACACTTCTCAGAAAAGCACAGATCTTCCTTGGCTTTTGCAGTTGGTCTGTTTCATTACACCCAGTATTTACATAGACATTTGCTGGGGTTTACACCATCACTCCTTCCTTAAAAAAAATGAAATTCAGCTTTTGATAATCTATTATCTTCTCCTTCATTTATGAACAACTTTTGATTTTCTTCTTGTTTTTTTAATTTCCACTTTTCTCCTCATATGTTTTTAAAGAATCTTGCCCTCTCTACTTTCTTTGTCCAATACTAAATTACTGTGTTTATATTTGCTTGTCTGTACCAAGTAAAAGTAAGGTGAAGAATAACACAGCAGGAAGTATTTTGTGCACTGATCTGGGGCTTGACCTATTGCTAGGGCACAAATGATAGCAGAGTCTCTAAAATGCATAGGAATGGGTGACAAACACCACTGCAGTAACATAGAGCAGTGCTCTCTAAACAGTGAGCCAAACACTGATGCCCTCACACTTTGTCACACAATTCAGTTTTGCAGTGCTGTCAGTACGAAGTCTCATAGACAAATCTCTCAGACAGAATCTTCTGGGGAAATGAAGTTAATTCTACCCTTAAATGTTTAAGAACTTTTGTGGAATACAACATAAGAAAGAATGCCTTGCAAACATATTATACCAATTATTTAATTTTATTTCTAACAAAACTCTAGGTTTCATTTCAATTTCTATATAAAATGCACACAAAAGTAATTGGTGGTTTTCTAAAAGTAAAGAATGACTCTTCTGCAAATTCAGAAATGAACTGCATGTACACTGATGGGGGGTTTTGTAGTCAAACTTGTCACAGATTATTAGATTTGTCATTAAGCTATTCTCATTATTTTGCAACAGGTGAAACAGACAGTAGTTACATTTGACAGTGATTTACTCACTGACATGTCTTTAATTTTTAACGTGATAGATTTCAAGGTCCCATTGATTGTTACTAAAGTATCATTCAGAAGTCAGCACTGAACTTGGAAGCGTGTTCTGCTGCTCAGTTACCACCACTGGAAGACTTCCCATCTTTAGACATTTACCTTAACATCAGCTCAACACAACCTGTAGCAACAGAAAGCTTTGCTTGAGTCCCTAATCTCATTAATTCATTGGCTAATGCTACAGCAAACACCACCCTTGTAAAAAGCAGTAACAAAACCAGCAGTGTCCAGGACAGTCATCCTACTGTGATACAGAAACTTAGACTAAGTAAACTGTTGGACCACACTGAGCAATGCAGAAGCACAACTGTATCAAGCAGAGTGTGAAGCAGAAAGGTGCACACTATGATGATTCTAAAAGAAAATGGGAAAACCCTCGAGAATAAGAACTCTAGCTGAACTGTCCTTTCCCATCAGTGTACTTCCATTCTTACTAGTAGTATTTTCACCTAGAAAGTAGAGTGCCTGCCTTCAGAGACTCAGTAGATTAAAAAGAGACTGAACTTATGCTCACTACAAGCTAGACAGTAAAATAAGACATTTGGTGCCCAAAGTCTGATTCAGATGATCTCAGCAGGTTTCTCATACAGTTCTCATCAATGGTGTGAACTTGCTCACTACTTGAAAAAACCCTCCACTATCTACACTACTGAAGTCTACCCCATACTCACACCTGAGTATCATAAAAAGACACTGACAGAAAGCTTACACAGTACCTGAACTATGTATTAAGTGGTATCTGTACAGCAACTTCCATTAAATCCATATAGGAAGAATGCAACTTCTCCCTGTGGGAACTGAAATATTCCAAATTGGAAAAACACAATTAAGGTTTGTTGCTTATTTTTCATACCTAAAAGAGAAAGAGCAGATGCTTTAAGTTTGCTAATCTTTCAATTTTTGAGAGAGCTTGTGTGTCACTCAATCTGACCTAGACACATCAGAAAAAAAAATGGTCAGGAAAAAAAAGAACAAAGATATTGAAGAAAACAGTCCACAAGAGACAGGAAGGATTGGTGTCTACAGAAGGCAATTTTTTCTAAGCCAAATTTCTAAGAGCCATCACTCTGCTGTTTTTCATTAGTGCTATAAGCTGTACCTATCTTAACTTATTTAGGTAACTGCAATATGACTGTCAAAGAATGACGCTAATACAACGCAGGGTTCTTTAACGTTTTTGTCATTATGCACTTTTGTTTCATGTGAACCAAGCAGACAAGAAAAGTACTTTGAGTATAACAAGAAAATTCTTCCTTTCAAGTGAATTCAAGGTGTGTATATGTGAAAGAGAGAAGGAAATGAGTCTGAATAGAAAGACCAATTAATTAAAGATATAATAACACGGTGAAGAAGACAGAAAGACAGGTCCCCAGTAGATACAGGAATAAATTCTACTAATTCCACTGCTAAGCCAAATCATGGCTGCAAAACAAGTAGCTCACTTCATAGGCAGTAATAAAGACTTCAATATGGCTTTGGTCAGACAGGCTATAAAGGGAAGCAAACTGCACAGGTAAGGAATCTTATCCCTAAAAAGGATCTGTCTGTATTTGCTCCTTTAGAAGCCAGGAAACCCATTGTTGAAACACACACTTCTGCAGAGTCAGGTATTAAAGAACACCTAAATGTTACTCAATAAGGACATGAAAAATGAAGTGCTATATATCAAACTGAAACTGTCCTTTACATCGTCTTCAGGCTTTCCTATGCCAATAGACAGCTTTGTGCTTAGTTATATATGAAACAAATGCATTTGGGATATCTTCCCACATGAAAACCATCTAACAACTGCATTGAGAAACAGGCAACACACATGAACATAAGAAGCACTAAAGAAATCCTAGAAAAATCAGCTACCTGCAGATTCCTAGACGACATTCCAGTACTGAGAAAATATCAGAAGCAGTTTTTGAGCAGAAATGAAAAAGGAAAGTCAATGTTTTCTATTAATTATCTGGCTGCCTCACGGTAACAGAAATGCAATTTGTTTAAGATAAAAAAAGAAAAAAGAAAGCTATTTATGTCTCATGGTTACTTGGGGGGGAAGTGGGGATATAAAGGACCTTTCCAGCAACTACAACAAATTCAACATAGTCTGCAGGGGATTTTTTATTTGTTTTTTTAAGGTTCATATGAAGATTTTACAACTCTCTTCTTGCCTAGATGAATACACAGTCCAGTTTGCAAAAGGGGATTAATTTTTTTTCCCAAAGAGATTGTTAACAAGAATCTATTTACTCTTCCGTATGCTGTATCTAGCTTTCAGCTATTAGAACAAATGAATATTTGTAAAATAATTCTTTTTAAAATGATAACTGATTATACTACCAAAATCATAGAAAAACAACTCTTAGCTAGTCCACAAAAATCTGAACACCAGAAAGTCCTAAACACAGGCAAAATACTAAGTTGTTTTGCATTTTTTTCTTCCCCTGCATTCTTTTTTTTTTTTTTGCTTAAAGTGGATCTTGAGCCAGCAAAAATTAAGATTATTCTTTCTCCACTGACTTTCTGTCAAAACCACTAACCAACCAAAACATATTTGGAAGTTTAATTTCATAAAGCTTATTTTGCTATTCCAATTATATCAAGAAGACTTATATAGCATTACCTGAAAAAAAACTAACAGGGCAGATGACTGGCATAATTTATGTGACACATTCAACAACCATAATGGTTCTTTCACAAAACAAATTTATCATACTTCAAGTACTCTCTCTCATGCTTTTGGAATGTTACCGCATTTTTCCCCTATATGTCAGAGATTCCTTATCACTGTTCTAAAAGATCAGATTTTCTATCAGTTTCAGCTTCTTGTTGATTCAAACATTGTGTTAGTGGTAAACAGACTGCTAGAACAATAAGGAGTTCAAAGTATCGCTGTGATAGTAGGAAAAGGTATAAGGGCTGATGTGAGAGCAATATCTTGGTAATTTTGACTCAACATAGAGCAAATGCAAGAAACAGGACCCAGAATAAATAATAACTGCAGTCACAACAGAGCAGAAATTCTGTAAAATCATAATTATGTTGAAGAGGGAGAAAATACCTTGACTTAAAAAACAGCACGAGCTGAATCCTACTGAATGCATGGCATCCAAGATAAGAGAAGCTGTGAGGACACAAAGGAATATATATTCATTTCTCAGCTTGAGGAACAATTTCAGCAAACAATTCACAATATTTTTGTGAAAAAGTATTTCTCTGTCTCCCCAGAGAATGTGTGGGCATGTGTATAATCAAGTCTCCACATCTTCACAGAGTGGACAGTAATGCTTCCTAGTTCCCATTTCCAGACTTGTGATACAGAATACTCCTGTATGTTGATTAAACGTGATCCAAATGGATAAGATGTAGTGCAAGACACCCTAGAAGATCTTGATAACATTTTTTTCCAAAGAAACTGAACAAGAAGTTCTCAAATACTGCCACAGGAGTGACAAACTTTTTTATAAAATACTTACAATAAAGTAAAAATAAAAATACTTAAGCGTTGCAAGCAACCTATACAACAGAAGTAGCTACAGGACAAGAAATAAAAATGGTAATTCTCAACCAAGAAATAACTTGTGTCATTCACACCATATGCTTAGCTTGCACTTAAGGTACTATATTGCCAAAAAAAAAAAGCGGGGGGTGTTCTGTCTCTAGATAATATTGTTGCTGGCATGAAGACTTGTGAAGGTTATCTTCCAAAACAGCAATACTAGAGAACTGATTGGAACGGAAAAGAATAAAAAAACCCACCAGCCCATAATCAATTGAGCAGGATTTATTCTCTAAAGAGAAGACTGAATCACTGCCAAAAGATTAGTTCCGTTAATGAGGAGGTGAAGGAACACAGATAAGAATAAAAGCCATGGAGCAGCAAACACAGGGTTAAGACCATTCAAATAGCTCTGTTGTCCAAGGTCAAATTAATAGCTCCCAAGTCACTGTTCCTGTCAACCTGGGATAGCCACTGTCTGAATCTTCTAATAGTTACATTCAAAGTTCCATTAAATCCCAAGGATTTTCTTTCTCCAGATTTTTCTCCAGGTAAAAAACACATCTTTCAGTCATGAGAGACAGAACAAGTCATCTTTGATCTGGTGTTTGCCATAGTCATTCAACTGAGTGCACTTTTTTCCCTGCATGGTTATTAAAAATGTCCCCTCTATATTTTCTGTATCATCTAATCTTTCAGTCTCATGGATTTCTACATCAAAGGTTATTTGCCTCTTGTTCACTTTGGTAGGCTTTTATGCACTAACCACTGAAAAAGAAGACTACGAAGTAGAAAAGAATTCTGGCAAATCAGTTCACTGCACGAGTAGTAACCATTGCTGTGTCATTCTCAGACTCACTGGCTACATATTTATTCTTCACAACCCGCTTGCTTTTGAAAACCAAAACCTGGACTATTTTTAAAAACCAATTGATTGTCTCCTAGAAAATCCTGTTGGTGTGCCAGCCCTATACAAACCCCATACATGTAAAGCCCTTGGTTTGTCCCCAGATCTCTGTTCAGCATGTAGACTCTATAGTGCTTATACCCCTCAAGAACATCGTATGAAGAAACGATACCAGGTTTGGAGCACAGGCAAGACCTCAGCAAGATCAAGAACTACCAACCAGGACCTGGCAGGGCAGAAATGGGTAAAAGAAATGAGGAAATGGGACTGGAATGGAGATCACTGGTGAATGCCACCATATGAGTGCACAGGTACATCACAAATAACATAAGGAAACCGCAGGAGGAGTTGACCAGGACAGCCGGAGTAGTTGAGCTCTGCCAGGACACAGGACTAAAGCTCCTCTAGTTCTTGCTCATCAGTACAAGATGCCATTTGTGTTGCCATGCATCAAGACTTTGCAGTGCCTTGAGTTACTGTGGTAATCTGCCTCTGTCACCACCAACCACACATGGAACTCAGGTGGGCTTGCTCCCTTCTGGCACTGCAGCCCCTGACAGCACTATGCTGATATTGCAGCGGCAGATGGAACAAAAAACATCACAACATACACATTCTCACATGCCACTTGGCTTCACAAATACCACCCTATTTACATTTCCTTGGAAAATAGTTTGTAAGCTGGGGACACTCCTGTCTTCCTTTGAAGAAACCTATTTTGATGTATTTGAGCACTGAATTTGGCCTGTGCCTTTGTCTCAGGCTATGTTTTTCTTTACAAAACTTCTGTAGCTACTTTACTAGGTCTGTTCCATGTCATAGCACAATCTGCCTACATTTTTCTTGTTCGCTTCACAGCTTAGTTTCTTAGAGAACTCAAAAAAGTTGTCTTCCCTCCTACGACCTGATAGAACTATTTACATTCCAGACTTACGCATGCTCAAGGAATTGATGTTGGTATATTACTATTCTGAATTAATACAGACACTTATAGCAGAGACAGATATTCAGCAACTTGCCTGCAAAAAGACTCTAAGAAAGAAAAACAGTAAAGAAATTACCTTATATGTCTCCTGAATAATGCACAGGAAAAAAGAATGCTATAAAGCATCTCCATGAAAATAATTTCCATAACTTTAAAGCCACTTTGCAGGAAAAACACATTTTCACTGACAAAAAGGGTATCAAGTTCTGTCTTGTCCTTGTTCTAGAATCCCCTTGCACCAGAAAAATGAAACAAATACATTACCTTCACAAAAACTTATCCAGGATAAGCCATATTCCAGCAGTAAAAAGGCAGGATTTAGTTGCAATGCTTTTATAATTTAAATTATTAAGAAATCAGAACCTCCACTAGGCTGGTAAAAGAGATAAATCTTGAAATATTTAAGTCAATATGAAACCAAAAATTAAGTCCGCCTTTAGGCTCATCATAGCACAGTGCAAGGGCTAAAGGCTTGTCAAAAAATCGGCTGAGACATAAACTGCACTGACAAAATTATTTTGTGTTTTCACCAGTTGCTATATCAAGTCTTTCAGACACAGGAGCAGAGGGTAATTGCAAAAGTGAAAACAGCAGAAACCTCTTCCTCTCAATGGACTACAGAAAAGATCCTGCCAGCAAATATGATAGAATTTCACATGGAATAATTGAACATAGCAAAAATAATGAGCTGAAAATAAAATGCACTTGATGTGAGGTGCTTTATAGTAGTATATTCAAAAGAGTGAGATTTCTGTCTGCATTCTGCAATATTCAAAAGTCCTTCTGTAAGTGATGCTCATCAAAATAGAAGCCATCTTCAATTAACACAAAGACTCCTCCTTATTATAAAAATATCATTGCTTCGCCCTCAGAAATAACAAAGAAGTACCTCTGTAGACACAGCTGTTTCAGGATTCTGTGAGTGTGCAATCTGACCAGCAAGAAATGTATGTATCTAAAGTTTGCAAGATACTTGGTACAATAACAAGCATAATGCATCATCTTATTTTTACACTGGAGAATACTGCACTATTCTCCAGCAAATTTCCACTTATAACCAAATCATTACAATGAAAATTCTCTTCTCACACACAGCAATGGATAGACTTCAGGATCTTAGAGAATTTCTCCAACTTAATTTTTTCTATGATTCTATATAAATTTTTAATCAAAACCTCCTGATAATTCTATTGCATTGATTCTAAAGAGATGAAAAGGGTTCTATTTTACTATTCCCAGCACAATTATGTAATATAGTCTAAAATCAATAAATGCTTTGAAGAGAGACACTATCATCTCACTCTTATCCCTCGAAGCCTCTTCTGTGTACACACAGTTTTATATTAACATTAAAGTGGGCAAGGAAAACTTGATTTAAATACACCATTGCTAAATAAAGAATAAAACTACTCTGTCTCCTGGAATATGAGCTCCTTTTCTTCTCAAGGGAATTTTTAAGATTTCCACTAAATTAGATCAGTTGGTAACTGAGATACTTGAATTAAGATATTACCATTCTGTCTTCCTGATTAATTCTGGTAAGATTTGAATTATTTTGTTTGAACAGCCATAATTTTCTTTTCATACACCACCTTTGAAAATCATTCAGCACAGTTGCCTATGAACAATCTAAACCTAACCTTCAGTCTATTATTTTGAAGTCTACAATTTTAAAAAATCTTACCTCTAATAATTATGATTCATTTATTGTCAAGTTGAGTTATATTATTCAAAAATGTAATTTCTAGCTTTGATAAATTAGTGTCTAAAGGCTGAAATGATATATTTATATTCAAAAACAGTTCAGAAAAAAAATTCTTATCCAACAACAGTAAAACTGTTGCTATTACACTATCTCAAACCTATAGCCTCTTAGCTTTATTAAGCTTTTCTTTATTCATTGCTCAATCTTTCTTAGTTCTTACAGATGCAAATAGAACAAAAAAACTGAAAATAAGATGTGAACTCACTAGAATTTCTTATGAAGGACTCCTTGCTGATGTTCATAAGTGTCTGCTGGGAAGTTACTGCGTTACCAGTGTAGATTTCAACCAGTACACCCTGTTCCTTTCTATGCTGGTGAGGTAACCTGAAGACTAAAATTAAAATGGGAGGCGGGGATTAGAGCCACACACAAGTGCAAGAAAAAATCAAAGAAGAAAAGATTTTGTGTATTAATGTCATAGCATATGTCGCAGTTGAGACAGCCACAATACACAGACTATCATCACACCATCTCAGAAAGCTAAAACCCAGAGTAACAGACCACTGCAGAAGGCTTCAAGTGTCAGCCCTTCTTGTTCTTCAGCCCAACCTTTTATCCCCCTCATGTCCATGCACTGCCCCTGTGTGCTCTCTGCTCCCTTTGGTGATGGGTCAGTGCCCCTGGGCACTCCATGGATCATTGCTGTCAGTGCTGCTCACCTGCTGCTCACAGCTGCACCCACTGGGATGAGGCTGGCCACAGCCCCACTGATTACCACAAACTGTGTAGCTACATATTAAGCTAGTTATTAATATATATTAATAATTATTAATACATAGTAATACAATTCCACTCAATGGATTTGAGATATGAGCAGGCTCTGTATTTATTTTAGAAGTCTATATGTCACATGCCTTCTGTTCGGACCCACATACAGGCACTAATTCAAACCTGTTTATAAAGACAGTTTATCTCCCAGCCTTTCCTTGTACTTACACTCAGTTAAAGAATTATTTTCACAGATTAAATCTATTGCCAGTGGGAAGCAATGCTGCCTGTACTACTAGCAACTCTTCTGTTGCCCAGTTAGGCAGCAACAATAAATCACAACACAACTCTACTCATAATTACTAAGCTTTAGCAGGGAAAGCTCAAAGACAAGGTAAAATTTGGTACTGCTGTGGGTTTCAGCTAAGCTGCTGTACTTCCTATCAGTACAAGATCTGTCCTTACTCAGTGGAGAAGCTAGAAAAACAAGCAATAGCTCAGGGTAAAATTAGACATAAACCAGCAAGTAGTCCTTAAGACACAAAGATTTATTTTAAATAGACCTTCAAATTTCAATACTACTGACCATATTCTTGGCTTCTAAGGATTTGACTAACAGGGCTGCAAACAATGGAACAATCATCAGCTTTTGTGTTCCAGCACCTGCTCCTTGTACACCAGGTGACAAACAAAGGCACTACTCCTTCACAAGTATGTTGGACAAGGGTCAGTTGAAGAACATGACCCTGGATATCATCACCTGCACTGCCAAGCTAAGAATTAATTACAACTGTACATCTGTTTTGGACTCAAGAAAAGTAGAGTGCTCCTAGGCCTCTCATTTAATGACTTGAACTCAAGCCCCTTTTTCATCATAAAGGGTGAAAATAAGAAATGGGATTCCCTTTGGCTTCATTGGAGTGCTGCAAGCAAACCCTCCTCAGACATTTTGTAAATCTGCAGTATGACCAGTCCTGTACTGTCCTGTAAATGAGCAGTAATTAAGCAGTTACACCGAGGCTGCCATGTCACTGAGGCTGTAACTCGGCACCTGCTACCACGAAGCCATTATTCAATAGTTACAGATTCAGGCAGAGAATATTACACCAGTGAGTCACATCCCGCAGATCTATGCCTAATGACAAGGATCATACAGTTCTTTAAATAAAGACTACACTCATCACAAAATATCCACTTATTTGCCATAAGATGTAGTAATTCATTTAGAAATAATAATTTTGTCTTTTTTTCCTCCCCCCCAGAAAAATTTGCCTTCAAACGCTCCATCACATCTTGAATTGGAATGGATAGCTGTTCTTCATGCACAATAGAAGAACTATGGCATTTTAAACATATGGCTGAGCAGGCAGCCCTCTCCCCAGCCTTCATGAAAGAAAAACACCTTCAATAGACAGGCACAAAACTTTTCCTGAACACAATGTCATTCAAACTACATAAAAGGGAAAAATGTATGCATAGAATATCAATAACCGTGAGAAGGAAAGGAAATTTAACCTTTCTTGAGACAGCAGAAAAAAAGAAAAAAGTTTCTTAAGCATCATCTCTTGCCCCACTCCCCAAACCCAAGTTCAGGGACTTCTAACCACAATGACAACAAAATGAACAGTTCCTTTGCTTTCTTCAAAATAGTTCAAGTGCATTCTTTCATGTATTCATGCTGGGAGAATGCACATGCTAAAGCTTTTGCTTCAGGAGTAAAGAAGAAATAATGGACAAACAGATTCAGAAAGAGGCCAACAGAGAACTAGCTGGCTATAATCTATGGCCTTGCACATGATGACATGCTGGTAAATTTAGTTAAGGATTTCGATCAAGGCCATCTTTATCCAAAACAAAGGCAAAATTCCTGCTACAGAATGCTCAGGCATTGTGAGGAATTGTAGCATTTATTTCATTTTATGTTCTAAATCACCTGTCTTTTAGAAATGTTCTGCCTCAAATTGTCAGCATTATATTACAGCAATAATAAAGTGACTTATTGCTGACCTGTTATCTTTGAAGTTCCAGAAAGTCAAGCAGGGCTGAAAAATGGATTTTATGACATCCATTTCCCCTCTGTGAGAACAGATCTGATTTATTGTTCTTTTCTCCAACAAACCAATCATCATCTAACTTATCCATTCATATATCAGGTCATGACTGTTTCACATTACTATCCACTTATGAGGAGAAAATCTATTAAGAAATAATAAGAAAAATCATTTAAAATGTGTATTGCACAAACCACAAAACTGTTTAGCTGAAGAAAAGTAGAAACTGAGTAAGAATAGAATAAATTAAAGAAAATAATAAACCAGGAATTAATTTATATATGCAAAACCCAGAAAAATAGATTTCAACTCTAAATCAAAATGACAAAACTGAATTATTTCTATGTTGATATAAACTTTAACTACAGAATCTTAGATATTTAAATAGCAACTCAGTACAACTTCAACCACAGCTTGCTGCTGTTGAGATTGAGCAGTTCATTTTACACAGCAGCATAAGGAACACCACACAGCTTGAGTTTACAAGGGTTTTTCCAAGTGAGTAGTGACAATTTGTCAATCTTTTTGATACGTAACCCCTCATAGGTTACATGTAGTTCATTTGAGAAAAGTTTAGATAATTGAAGTTCATATGGTTTAAACATCTAGAGTTATAGGAGCAACAGGTCTAGACTAAAACAATTTTTTTTTTCAGTTTTCATTCATGTATTCATCTGACAAATTTTCCAAATGTTCATTACATAGCTCAAAGAAATTCCTCCTTACACTCATAAACCCTGTTTCACAGCTTCACTTGTGCCAACCATTACTTTGCTAGCTTTGCATATAACAGTAAGGTTCCCAGCACAATCACATTACCAGGATTTTAGTTGCCTTGTTACCCAGATGGACCTTTTTGACAGCAGAAAGTTACAGTTTGCCCAAAGTTTTAATTATTCTGGTACTGGTACTCTTAATTGAATCATTGAATCCCCAGGCATTCCACAAAGCCAGGCTCTATTTTCACCACCCTAGTCTATAAATCTTTTTAATAATCTCTTCTATATGGATTACTTTTTTCCATTTTGCCAATTCCTCTGTCATCTTGCTTTACCCTCATATCACTGTAATTTTTCACCCTATCATCAGTACTGGTAATACCACTGTCATTTATAAACATTACAGGAATAAAAAGTACTCCTCAGTCTCCCACTGAGACTGCTGCTTATTTTCCATTGTTAATTACCTTATGATATTTCAAGAAAAATCTTAGGAGGATGACAGTCATGATTAGGCCTTAACATATAAAGGAATTGTCTAGAACTTGATCACAACTTAATTTCACACTTTACACCCAACTGAAATGGATAATTACCTCATCATGCAGGGAAACATGGTCAGCAGTGTTCAAGGGAAGTAAACGCCAGGAAAACAAACCTCAGCTGTCATCACAAACCATGAAACCTGATATTATGCATTATGCTTTTCACTCTTCTAGTGCAGATTCCTTTTGTATACTATTACCTTTCTCTTACATTAATTTCTGCATTAATTGTCAGAGAGCAGTATCATGCTGTTTGTGTCTTAAAACTAAAGTTCATGCTGAGACACATACATCCCAAAGGAATATTAAAGTTTTCTGATGACACTAAATTGGGAGGGACTGTTGACTGTCTCAAGGGAGGAGAGGCCCTGCAGCGAGACCTTGACAAATTAGAGAGATGGACAATCAGCAAGTTTATGAGGCTTAACAAGGGCAAATGTCAGATTCTGCACATGGGACAGGGCAACCCTGGTTGTGTGTATAGGCTGAGGAATGAGAGGCTGGAGAGCAGTGCCGCAGAAAGGGATCTGGCAGTCCTGGCTGATGGCAAGCTGAACATAAGTCATTGTGCCTTGCCAGCCAGGAGGGACAAGCATGTCCAGGGTGGGGGAACAGGCACAGCATTAACAGCAGGGCAAGAGACAGTGATTGTCCCTCTCTGCTCTGCACTGGACCAGCCTCACCTTAAGCACTGTGCGCAGTTTTGGGCTCCACAATATGAAAAAAAAATACTAAACTATTAGAGAGCCTACAAAGAAGGGCCATAAAGAGGGTGAAGGGTCTGGAGGGAAGCCACGTGAGGAGCAGCTGAAGTCACTTGGCTTGTTCAGCCTGGAGGAGACAGAGGAAACAGAGGGGCAGACACTGATCTCTTCAGTCTTGTGAGCAGCAACAGTTCCCCAGGGAATGGACAAAGCTGTGTCCAGGGAGTCTTAGGTCACACATCAGGAAAAGGTTCTTCACTCAGAGAGTGGTTGGGCTCTGGAACAGGCTCTCCAGGGAAGTAGGCACAGAACAGCCTGTCCAAGTTCAAGATGCATTTGGGCAAAACTCTCAAGCACACGGTGTGACTCTTGAGGTGTCCTGTGCAGAGCCAGGGGCTGAACTCACTGATCCTTATGGGTCCCTTCCAACACTGCACATTCTGTTTCTATGCTGAGTTGCACTCAGCATAGAATCATTGTCCACTTTCTTTTCCAAAAAAATGTTCATGCTAATTTTATATGCAAAAACCATGTTCTGACTTTTCTGTAAGAAAAAATCAATTGAAGAGAATGGCCTCTGCAGTAATATGCAATTAGCCCAAACACAGCCAATGTCTCTGCTAAAATGATGTAGTAATATACATCAGATATTGCTTCATTATATTTCATTAGAACATTGTATTGCATTAAAACATTACTTCCACTGCGGTATTTACTTATACTCAATATGTACATAGGCCAAGCTGCTAGAACATATCATTGACAGAATAATTGTTTCAATCATTAGTTTAGTACACAGACCCCATATCTTCAGGCCAGAAGTTCCTTCTCATTATACCTCTGTGTTTGTAACAATTCAGAAAACATTTACCCCTACACTTGCACAGGAAATATTAGTTTACACTACATGAACAAAATTTGTAGCAAGTAAGTTTATTACCATAGATTCACACCAAAATTAGAAAATTGTCTTGCAACATTTCCCACAAAATAATATTCTGCAATGCAGAAGAGAAGTGCTCTTCGCCTTTAGTTACTAGTCCATAGGGTTAAGTTGCTACCTGCTTTTTCCATTGGCCTGTCCATAATGCATAATCTACAGACAGAAAAGAAAATATTCCTTTTCCCTCAAGCAAAGTCACACAAAGCACCTGTCAGCATTCAGCTCCACAGTTAGTGTGCAGCAGCAGCAGCCAACCAGGCTTCAGAAGCTTTTCTGGTAACCATTTGGCCAGTCTTTGAGGTACTGTGATGGACATGTTGGCAATCCAGAAATTGATGCATTCGTGCTTTCTCTTTACATACAGCTTTACATGTATTGACATAAATTACCTATTCCAGGAAATGCAGGCTAAGACCACTGCAATGAATCTATCATCTGTCAGGTATTTTTTCACTCTGGCAAGCAACTGACAACACTTCATATAAATTCAGGTTTATTGTATAAAGTGAGCTGGCCACTGAAGAAAAACCTGAACTGCAATTGAAATTTTTCTTATACTATGGAGTTAGACTCTGACTACTCATCTTCACTTGCTGCTTCATATCATGGCTGGTTTTCAACAGTTTTTCACCTAGTATTTTATGAGGAACAGAGGGAGTTTGAAACACTAAGTGCTGAAGAAGCAGCAAGCCTAAGGCCAGACCCTGTGCTTTGTCTGTAGGATGATATGAAAGATCTTCAGCAACAGGATTTGAAACGTGACCATCAGCCTACAATACAAAGGCAGGGATGGACAGGGTTTCATTCCAAGAAACAGGGTTTGTGGAAAACAACCTATCCTTTTATCTTGCCAACAAATAATCAGAGATTAAAGGGAAGATGCAAAAAAGGATTAATTCTTCTTTTGCTTACTTAATCTGCTTCAGTCTACTGACCAGCTTCTGTATGTTCTTCATGAAGAACTTGGATCTACTCCAGGTTAAAAGAGACTAAAGGCATATGAAGTGAATACAAATCAGATCGTTTCATTCAGAACTAACCAAAGCAAGAGACAAAAAGCCTTAAAAGTTCTGATCATTACAAAAAACAGCTTCAGTTTTCAATGATTTAGTGGATTTGATACCAAGGCAGGCTAAGAAGCTAATGGGACTTTGTGAAAGAAAAGTGAAACCATTGTCTAGGTAAGACACAAGTCCAAGTTTTAGCCTTCTTATGACTTCTTTTGCCTTTGAACAAGTAATTTCAGATTTTACCCAGGATTCACTGCAATATTTAAAAGCAAGAATTCAAACAGAAATTTGAAATGCTTTAGAGGACTAAAGAAAGCTGAGACTTCCCAGCCAGTGTCCAAAATGACAGCATTTTATCTGCTATCTGTGAACAGAGGAGGATTGAATTTATCTACTGTGTAATTCAGATGTCAATTTACGGGTTTTCTAGTACCACATGGCTTGGTGCAATCTGCTTAGAGTATTGTTACTCTTATCTTTTGGTTAGACATGAGAAATTAATGACTAAGAAGTAAAAGACTCTGAATCTTATTCCGTGCTCACCAACTGCACTAAGACCATCATCCCTAATTATTATAGGGAATATATATGTCTATAGCCCTGTATATTTTTATAAAAGAAATTATTTCTTAAGGGGAAAAAGGCAACAAAGTAAGCATTTCAGGGAAGTAGAGAAGTGACAGATGCTACACATAAAAAATGAAGTTTTGCCTTCAAAGATCTCAAAATCTACATTCATATATATGCAATTTGGGAAATGATAGCATTCAACAGAACACATGGATTTCAGCAATGACCTCTTTAAATAATGTTACAGAGGTAAGATTGCTGCAGCTATTTGGAAGAATAGCCATCCAAAGACCAAAGTGTGTCTTTAGGACTCAGGAGATCTTGTTATAATTCCCTCTTTAGTCAGAGGCTTTCTGTAAACAGATTCGTAAAATGATTTAGATAATCCAAATTAATGGAATAAAGACATTTCAAAGCATCTCAGCTTCAGTGCCTCATTTTATCAGTGCTCTGTCATCTAAGCATTCTCCCATTTCACCAGTGCTGGGAGGGAATAAATACATCAGAGTGAAAAGTGTTCATATCATTGTGAAGGCATTATTTTTATGTATAATAGTAGGAACAGACATTACATGTAATTTGGAATCTTATACATGTTTCAATGCAGAGGAAATAGCAATTAGAGCCTTACTATAAAACACTGTAAAATAGACAAATCACAATATGGTTCTCTATTAAAGAATTCCCAGTGCCAGATGCTGCTCCTGCCATTATTTATGCACAGCCATAACTCTAAGAACATAAGTAGACCATTGACTGACTTATGACTCCAACAAGTGTTTCTACAATCAAACCCAAACTATTTGATGACAGGCAACAAGTGGATTACCACCCAGACAGGGAAAAATAATTCCTGAATAATTTCTGAGCTGAAGCACATCAATAAAATCCCCTTTAAAACATTTTCATTTTGATTTCCCAAGAGAGTACAAAGTATCTCTATGCACCCAGGTTTTGATTTAACAGGATTCTACTAACTAGCAGTCTCAGAAATGCAATCATGGAATTCTCTAGCATAGAAGCTAATTATCCAAAATACTGCTAATTGTGACTCTTATGCTATGCTAGTTGGAGAAAATTCCAATTAATTCGTAGTGCCCTGGAACTTGTCTGCACACAAGCAAAGAAGGAAGAAAGATGCCATGTGGCAGCCATGAGTATGACAGGAGACCTACAGCACCCCCAGCTGTTCATCCCCAGACAAGCTCTGCTCCTCAGGACACAATGCTGCATGGGGACTCGTCCTCTGACACTCTGTTGACATCTATATAAGCTTTATGTTCCACAACTGACGTTCAGATGTCAAAGCCTAACAAATCTCATCATGAGGAAAGAGGCTAGGCGTTCCATTAATAAGACTCTTTCCTGCTCTATTTACACTCTTCAAGAATGTTGCAATCCCTACTTTTCAGAGCAAGCTTTTCAGTAAGACCATTTTAAAACTAACATAGTCCACATCATATAAACTAGGGTCAGTCATTTTTCATAACTTTGAAAATGCATAAATGTTTTAGCACTTTAGTCACAGGGAACTATATTAGTGTATTGGTTCTGTGTCTGATAATGCTTCAGAGACAACTCAAATTCTATAACACATAGTTATCTAATAACATCCATGTAGAGATGATTCAGATTAATTTATGCCATCAGGCACAAGGTTTTGAATTTAAGCCAATTCAACTGGTCTTCCCACAGCTTTTCATCACCAACCCCACACGCCTCACTTTCTCTGCCTTTTCAAAATGCAGTTTACACAAAGCTGTAACTCAGCCTAACACATTCAGGCATTTCCCTGCTTTCCTTCCTGTCTTTCAAGTCAGTATTTTATCCTAACTCATTCAAAATACTTTTTTTTAATTGGGTTCTAGTGAACACAACAGAGCTACTATAAAAATAAGACCTCCAGACTTCCATCTTCAAGTGCAATACTTTTAAAAAGCAAGTTAACTCAACTCCTGTTGCAAGATGAAACCAGTTTATGTATATGATTACCCACTGAAATTTTTTTCACTTATATTTTTCATACTGTTGCTGCTTTTCATGTAGACTATTAGTCTGTTGTATTTATAGTTTTTATTTCTCAAATTACCTATTTTCAGTTAATAAAAGCTACTGAAATATAAGGAACCAGGGATGGAGAATCATCATACATCTGAATATACTACTTCAAGAGTGCATTTTTGTAAAAAATAAGAGAATAATTAAATGTGAATAGCTTACTTCAGAGCTGTTAAGTGCCTTGACAACACAAACACACCAGGCCTTCCTTTTCCTATGTTTTCCCTCTCCCTGTTTGGCAACTTTCATCTACAGACAGCTACAGAACCACATCAATGTGCAGTGTAATCACTGCAGTGGCTGCACAGGTCAGTAAGAGAGGACCTCAGAACTCTCAGATGATTGAGGATGAACCTCCTTGGAGTTCACTTTCTCTTGGCTTCTGCTGCACTTTGAGCTACAGCTCAGTGAATCCAGTCTCTGTTTCACTGAGACGCCAATTAATCACAATTCTGTGCTTACCTAACCTTGCTGGGACTGATGTTTGTTCTGTTATCCACCTCAAACGCAGGGCTGAGATCTTCGAGTGCCTGTGGCTAACAGCCCCCCAGATTCCTTAGCAGCATGCTTAAATCAAGGAAAACATTGTCATATGCAGAGCACAGAATTTTAGGGCACTCAGCAGAGGGAGTGTAGTTAGGAATTGGGCTCTACATCTGAGAGAAATTTAGAGCATGGAAAATGCTGCAGCTGACTTCAGATCTGTTGATAAAAGACTAGAAAGTCATGGAGACACCACGCTCTTTTCAACCTCAAGTTTAAAAAAATATTCGTGCATTTAAGTAGCAACAACTTAAATGTTGCTATGTTTTAATATGTTAAAATAATTACACCCAAAAGTATCAAAAGTATAGTATCTTGATAAAACAGCAAGTTACCACATGAAAAATATTCACAGTAATTTTTCCAAAGAATTATCTTGAAAACATTATAAATTAAATATGGTTACAGATGAAAAGTGTCAGAAAGTAAAACAGAGCAGGAAGGTTATAAAAGACTAGCAAAATAAAGTTCTACCAAGTACACCTGATGGAACTTCATTATTTATTTCACAATTTTTAACAGATTTTTGAGCTCTCTAGTAGGGAAACAGAAACCACTATCAGATCTGGACATTTCAGAGAGCTCCTTGTTTAGTTCAGAACTGATTTCCACTACTTGCAATTATTCCATCCAAAGATCTCAGTAACATACACATTTCCTGGAAATACTGAGTTCTCAGTATGCCTCTTCCAGGCAGGCAGAAAACCATGAGCTTCAGTAATCAGTTACATGTAATGACCTTGCTGCATTTAAAATTTCCTCCTTGCAACTAACCCTAATAAACCTTGCCTTCCAGTAAGATCAAACTGTGGTCAGCTCCAATTTCTGTCTGTTATCCAACCTTCCCTAGTGTGAACATCCAGCAACATTTTAAATTCCATCCTTGCTCACTAACTAGGTGAGAAATAGGTTACACAAGGCCACAAAAACTGTAACTGAAAAGTAATTCAGTACTAACATTGCCAAATAATCACTTAGAAAAGACCAACACAAAACTTCCACCTTGTTTTATCCATGGACAAATACAAATAAACACACAAAATATACACTATTTTAGCTGCCTCTTGGTACATCACAGTCAATAATATACCACCATGCACAACATTCAACACATACTCTGGAGCAACCAATGGCAAGCTCCATCCAAGTATTTGGCTTAATGTGACTGCTGTTGATCAAGCTGAACTGAGACTTGAAAATGTGAGAGAAAATCCTGTTCGTTTTTAAACACTTTTTTTTTTCTGCATATTTATTAAAGTCAAGATGTGTTATGTAGTCATTCAAACGTGAAAATGAAATATGCAAGAAAACCTGAGCAGCAGAGTAGATGCACTCTGCTTTGACATGCACTCATCTTAGCAAGCATCTTGTTGAAGAATACAGGATGCTTTTATTTAGTTCAAAACTTGATAAATCTGGTAAATAGGTGATGCAATTCCCATTTCTTACACAAAGTAAAACTAAATTGAAAAAGTCAGAGGTCAGGTTTATGTATTAGCTTTATGTTCATGCTTCAAAGCATAATACAATCTGAAGCTGACAGTGCTTATCTGACATACTTTTAATGTGTCCAGGGGAGCACAGAAAAATACATTATTATATTGATTTTTCAAAATGTGTTAAATACCTGCCCATTCTGAATAACTTCATGTGACATTTTAGCTACTGGAAAAGTGTTCTGTTCTCCTCTCCCTCTGTACTGCAAAGGACTTCACAAAAACAACATGAAGGAAAAGACTACTAACTTTCCATGAGTCCGGATCAAAGCTTACTATATTTTCAGTCTTTTGCTACAAACTCCACAGCCATACCTTTAGAAAGCCAAGAAACAGCACTAAAGTCATTTTCCCAAGTCACTGATAATCAAACATAACAGCACTGGAGAAACAAAGAAAACAGTAAATCAGACTCTGTGGCTGAGAAGAAACACCTGAGTTTTAATACCACTTTAGCACAACTACCGACATCTCTTATTCTTGGCTTTCAGAGGCATGCAACATTTGAAAGAATCAAAACCTGAGCCAAAGATAATGACAAAATGCTGTCACACCAATCACATTTTGGCAGAAGGTCTTCACACCTTTTCTTATCAACTTAGCTCGAATTCTTGGCACACTTTCTCACAGGCTCTTTTATACTACATTTCTCAGCTTGTCTACTATTATTATAAAGAATCATCACAGCTACAAGCTCCAGTTGAAGGTCTTATTGAGATCTATTTGCTTTACACCACCATTGGACATGAATTCATTAATTGCAGGGACGAGAAAGCAACTATATGTAATCACCAGTACTAATTGCATCTTGCAACACTTCCACCTTCCAAGGCAAGAGGACACCACTAATATGACTTAGTAACACTTTTACCTTTTGTGGAGTCCCAAATCACCCAGCTACGAGAAAGCAGCAATGCAACACTTTCTTTCTAAGCTACATGTAGAGAGAAGAAAGTACTAATAAATTTAAAAGGCTCTAGTCTACAGACCAAAAAAAAAAAAAAAATAAAACCACCAACAAAACTGTTGTGTCTGCACGGGTCCTTTTGACAAAATACATCTCTACACATCTCTAAATTTGAAGATTCGATCAAATATTCTGTCAGCTTTACACATGATTTGGCAAGTACAGAGCCTGAAAGCTGACAGCAGATAAAAAAATATCAGCACTATTTTGTATTTTACTCCTCTTCTGAGAAGACTCAGTTTGTATCTTCCTTGCCTGCAAACTACCAAAACTCATGAACTGTCTTCAGCAGACTCTTCCTGGGAAACAAAACATTCTTTTTCAGAGTAGTAGAGTACTTTGGTGGTGGGGCAGGGAAGAAACTGAATGATAGGCATGTTATCTTGAAGTTTTTTATTCCTACCAAGTTCTAGTCAAAACTAGGTTCCAATTTGCTAGCAATTAGAACGTCTAGGATATCTATTCCTTCCCAAGACACTATGTGGCTAGTTTTCTTCAAGCTTCCAAGTCCTCACTGAGTGGCTATGCTATGCCAAGTAAGCTGCACATAATCCTTTTATGCAATTCAAAAGCAGTGAGGTGACCTATCCTCCCTATTCTGCAGGAAAAAAATTAAATACAATCTATAGTGTATAGTGGCTAACAAATACAATTTCCCTAGCATTTCTATCTCAACACAAGAAACAACAAAAACAACAATCCAGGACTGACCATGACTCCTGGTAACGTAGGAAATACGTTACCATAGGCTTTATTTGGATAGGCAGACTAACAACCAAGTATTGATTACATTTTTACCTCATCTGTCCTTTTGAAGAATAAGCAGTTTCAGTAAAAAGACTGGTTTATTTCCAAAAGGGAAAGAAGGAGTTAAAGCTACACAAACAAAACAGGGCAGTCACTGGAGAATGACCTTATTGGGTCTAGCATTCATTATGACCACACTAGTGAAACACCCAAAACCTATATTCATGGTGCCACAATATCTGTTCATTGCAGCACACTGCTTCAATGGAATTATTTCCATGCTTAAACCTGAGTGAGGGGATGTCTGGCTGATCTCTCCCCAAGCTGATGTTCTACCTGTTCTCATCCAGCCACAACTGGTCCATGTGAAGCTGTGTGGGTGCAGTTTTCAGCCACAGCCTGTGTACTCCTGGATGAGGGTTGTCAGCTCAGGCTCAGAGACACACACATGGAAAGATATTGTTTTGGACAGCTGGAAGAGCACATGGGGTGAGACTATCTGCAGGCAAATAACACCATGGACAGAGTATTATGTTAGGTTAAGACCAGAGATCTGGCAGATCTAAACTCTAGTTTTCCTACATCTTGCCCCACAGGCAAAACTGTACATACATCTAGAGATTATAGATGTAAGGTTTTCCTTAACAATCTTGGAAAATTACCTGTCACTACCAGGACAAAACTCATGATGGTCTTAACTTACTTGCTGGAAATACTAATCAATCCTATGGCTATAAATGATATATTTTTAAACTGCTACCTATCAGTTAATGTTCAGTGCTGCTCTGTGCTATCAGAATCACAGCCCCACCCTATAAGGAGCATTACAACACAGATAAACAACCATAAGTATCTCATATTCAAGGAGAGCAGCCAGAAGGGTGATAAGCTTTTGAGTCCCTGTTTGACTAAACAATCACCATGATCCACCACCACTAAAAATCTGCTTAGGTAGTTTGTACAACTACAAACTGTAGTATGTAGGCAAATTTGAACTTGGAAGGATCTATTACATCAATTTCTCTAAATTAAGGAGACAACATAATGCACACAAGAAAAAATTTTGGCATTGGGGAAAAAAAATCTAGAGGTTTAATTTAGGAAAAATTTTTAAACCATACAATAATCAATCAATATAATTAAGGACCTAAAAGACTGCATTAGTGAATCTCAGGAAAGTTTAAGAATTGTTTTCTTTCAGCTGGTATTCTAAGAAATCCAGTGTGTTCGTAAAGAAAGTCAGGATCCAAAATTAACATATGTTAAAAAGAAAGCTCAGAGCTAGAGTGTGCATAGAAAACTTAAGCTATAGGTGTAAAAAAGTCACAGCAGTCACCTGTTGCTGCTAGTGCCATTTCTCAGTGAGACGTTCACATGTCCTACATGCGCAGAGAACTGAGCAAAGCAGTTCAAAATTTTTTACAAAGCCCAACCAGTAACTGTGCTTTTTCCTGCCACTGAATTCCTCAGTGACGTCTCATGGGGAAAAGTATGAAAGAAAAAACAAGATACATCAAATAGATTTTTTTAATTATAGGGAGAGGGTGCTTTCTTCTATATTGATCTTCTGTCAGTGTTCTTTTATTCTACACCAATTTAGAATCAGAATCAGTTCTTAGCCATGCCAGAGCTGACTAAAAGGGAGACATATTAAATTCATTGCTGAGATTCGTAGGCACAGATGGGGCCTGACATTTTAAAAGCAAAACAGAAGTTTAGTGTGTTCAAGTGCAAAGGCTTCAGGACAAGCTTAGACTTCAGCTTACACCCCAAACACCCATGAAAGATACAGCAAAAGCCTCCTCTCCTCTCCAGCAGAATTAGGGCTCTAAATTATGTTGGGAGACTATAACCAACACAGCTAAGGACAGAAAATAATCACATCATTCAAACTCAAACCATTTGAAAATAGTAGAAGGCAGATATTCCCCTACCAGAGGACAGCTGTGGACCAAAGAAAAGAAGACTAGGACGGAATCATCAAACGAAATCTCACATCATAATGGTACAAATAAATAACATCTGGCCACCCATATCTGATTTTTGTGGAATAAAAACAATTTTCCTTCCAAATACTTTTCTCCAGAAAGAATAGTGTTCATATCTCTTTTAATGCTTTTTTTTTTTATGTTCTGTGACAGTATTCAACATTTGTACAGACAAACCAAGGATCCTCAATATTGGATTAAGAGATTACGTGCAGTGGGTTTTGCAACCATTTTCATTTTCTCACTCCTATCACACCAGAAATTGCCAAGCTGAAGTGGGCTGGAGGCAAGTTCAATCTCCATCTCTGCTCAGGGGAGTGATTAAATTTAGCTGATGCTGAGAAAAGGAAATTCAGTGTGATGAACATAGCAAGACTTGACTCGCAAGCCTGTGAGACAGGATTAGTACCACAAGAAAAGCAGAGCTACTAAAACACCAGCAGAAAATATGGGGACTTAAAAACTGTGTGGGAAAGTAGGAAGGAAATAGAAATTTAATCTTAAAACAAAACAAAAAAAAAAGCAAACTCCAAACACTATCAGCCCAGGATTTAAGCACATTAAACTCAGTTCTGTATTCCAATACCAAAATTTTAGTTTTGTGAGAATCCCCTTTAATTTTGAGACAGTTTGGAATACAAATTGAGCTTTGGATTTTGTAGCTAATATGCATCTTTTAATAGAACTGAAATGGAAACCTAAGTGAGTTCCACTAGTGTTTGGAGCTGATTCAAATTTTACAGGATTTATTTATTCCTGGCAATAAGACATTAAATAGCTGCCTCTGTTAGGAAGAGCTATTCAAACACTTGCTTGAAGCAAACTGGAATAACCTTTCCTATAAACTGAAACTTCCCCACCAACTGAAAGAGCAGGCATTTCTTCCCTCAGGGAGATCAAAGAACACTTCAAAATTACACGCTGCACAAAAAGGACAACTTCTACTCATACAGCCAATTGAACACCTTATTTTGGAGTTATACATTAGACCAATTCCTTTTTTTTGTAACTTTGTTAGATTCAACTGAGAGCACCACCTTGTTGAGACTGCTGAAAAAATGTATTGACCCAGCACAACCATATTCCAAAATTTTCACTATTTTTACTATTTAGAAAGAGCATGGTGTCATCTTAAGAACATAATGTTATCCCTCTTGTCAGAATGATTAGAATGTATTTTCCAAGACTGAATCAAACATATGGAAAGAAGGGATTTTTTTTTAAACCCTGCTTTTCCTCAAGAAAGAAAGGTGTAGTGGGATTCTCTTAGCTTTTTTTTTATGAAAACAAATGGATCCTCTAGAGCTAAGGCCTATTAGTTTGAGTAAAAGTTAAGAAATAAAACAGGTCCAAAATAATTTCATTCAATTTTCACTAACTGTTGATTTCAAATCAGTTCAAAACATTTCAGTTTTGAATTAGGAAAAATAGAATAATACAAAAATTATACAATATATAACTATATTTTAATTAAGCTGAACTACTCATAACAACTATGTCAGATATCAGCACGTTAATATCAACAGAAAAACCATTTCTATTTAAAAGCAGCTCAATTTGATAAATTACCATCCACAATATGTGTGTGGATCTGTGTGTGCTTTAAAGACGGATCACATCCACAACTAATTTACTGGTTTAATAATTTTAATAGTAAAACTGTATTATTGCATGGCCCACCTGCCCAAATCAGTGTTATGTTTTGTCTTTTCATTTATTCATTTTAGCAAATCCACTTGGTATGGGAAAAAAACAATTAGCAGAGAAAAGAGTTCAGTTCATATGCACCTACCAGATGGTAAATGTTAGTGTCAATGTGCTGATATTATCTGCTCTTCACTTAAGACTCAAGAATTAGACTTGAAGATGCTTGAAACACTGGCCATCAAGCAGCCATGAATCAATTCTTGCTACCATTTTGAGAATCTTGCACTCAAGATTAAAGCCATTTCACCTGAAACTAACAGACAAGTAAGAGAAATTATATTTATCAAATATAAAATATCTTCTACCACAGGAGCTGAGTATATTAGAGTATCTGAACTCTAAGTCATATTAAGAGTGTTCCTGCCATAATTACACAGCCACAATGCAAGAAAATGCCCCACACTAACACAGGTGTCAGTTGGTCCAGCACCTGTTGCAAAAATGAATTCCTACCTTCTACAGGCAAGATGTGGGCTGGTGTTCCCATCTGCATGCACATTATCACCAAAAAATAAAGCAAATACACATATAATCACAAGACAAAACTTAATGACAAAAGGATAAGAGCTCCTTGATTTTACACACAGAGCCATCTGAGAAATAACATTTGTTCTTGCAGCTCCTCAAAAGCTACAGAATTTTCCTAACTGCCCTCTATATGAAATTCAGAAGTACATGTCTAAAGAAACATCTCTAATTTCTGTAATTCATCTTGTTGGAAAAGAATAAAATATTTCATTAATTCTTTAATTACAAACAGCATGAATTCTTTAATTACAAACATCACCATCAGTCAGATGTTTCCTTATTTTGCCTCACCAGTGTCTCATCAGATGGTACCTAGATTATATGTCATAAATATATAAATCCCAAGTAATATAAGGAAATCTCCTTCCACTTTTCCCAGGAGGTTGAGTGAACTGTCCACTGGTGTGGTTTTTACAGCATAAACATTTGTGACATCAAACCGGACAGTGAGCAAATGCTGCCCTGGTGCACAATATTTACAAAAAGGTGAAGGACAGAAAACATTAGTTTAGTTTCAGATTTGTTTTAAAGTTCAAAAACTCATTCAGCCACAGTAGAATCAGCCCACACTTTTAAATCTAGAACTGGAGCTAATGCTTTACAAGGCTTCACTCTCTTTGGGGAATCAAATTTCCCATGCAAATAAGGCATACGATTTGCTACCCTAGCTACTCCACATTAAGAAAATGGGCTGTGCCCAATTTCAGAGAAGCACAAACCAGTGATACAATGAAGTCAAGGGTGGAAACTGTAAGGGCAAACATTCTAATTGGCTAAAAATCTAGACTAAATAAAAACTAAAATAAAGGCTGACATAAAATCCATAACAAATAAACATTCTCACACATAGCTATTCCCTGTTATACTTACTCCTGTGTATATTAAATGCAGATTGAATACTTCCAAGCAGCTGATTTGTGGGGTTTGAGTTTTGGGAATCAAATAATTTATTTACTACTCATTTGTTAAAATATTTTCCACTCTTTCCCTAAAGGAATTAACAGAAAAATCTTTCAAGATTGTCCTTTCAAAGGCCCTTCTTCACAGATGAGATGTAAATGCTCCATTAGGACAAGTATTTAATACACAGAAACTAATGAGCTGTTATTTAACTTCATCCTAAGTGTCAGAAGCCTAAAGCAAAAAGTCTTAATTAAGATGATGTGTGCCCCAAGTCTTCTCCCAGGAAACAGGTGAATCACAGCAGATTCCCTTCACTGCCAGATACATGCACAGAATTATCTGAACACATCTGTCATCAATATATGAATGGCATGACATCTCCTGCTGTTAATTCAGATTGATTACTTGTTAAACACATTTAATTGAGGCAGAAGGGAACATAACCGATGTTCACATAAATATATTTAAAATAATGGAGAAAAAGTACTTGTGGCATTTAAAGAGAGACTGAAGGACTGTTTGAACATCAGATCTTACACGTGTCCAGATGCAACACATGAAATAACCATAAGAAAACTAATGTTTCCTTTTTATCTTTTACTGTTTTATACCTACTGATTTAACAGATTTCAAGTTTTGAATAATATAAACTAGACATGGTAGACCTTTATTCTTTCTGACAAGAAATAAATTATATTCCTTTATCAAGAAATGACTGCTTCTAAACCCTAATACTTCACTCTACAGGCTGTTTACAGAAGCAGATACATTGCTAGACAAACTTACACTCCTGAAAATACATTACACCTAACTAGAGAAATGTTTTCTATAACTATTTTGTCCTGTGTTCATCATCCTTCCATTGAATCTGAAAACCAGAAGGGATCTAGACAGCTGAAACTGAAAGACTGCAAACATTCAATCAGAGTCAAACCTGGTATTTTTCAATTTTTGTAAACTCACCACAATTCTGCCTTGATCCCTCTGGGAAACCTACCAGAAAAGTCTCAGCTTCCTCTCTGGTAATTGGGATTTATGCAGAAAGCTCTGATTCAGGAAATCCATTTTAGGAACACATCTATTGTCACTGCAACCCCAACCTCTTTCAGCAATGTCACCTCTACAAGTAAGATAACTATTGCCTTTATCTGCTGACTTTTAGGCATAGTGTTTCAATGTCTTCTGGAATATTATTAGTCCAATCTGTTTGCCTCTCCTGAGACTTCATCAACTTGTTGATTAGTAAAAACATCCATCACTTTAATCTTATCTGCTCATCTCAAAACACTCTTGATCCCTCACTTAGGAATTATAATAGGTCAAGAAAGTTGGCAGGGAAAAAGATAGCAAGACAATATTAAGAATAGCACAGATACCACAAGAGATTTTCACCTACCAAAGTGATGCAGTTTTATGGATTGCAATAGAGCTGTTCTGATTCAAACCTGCTGAAAATAGCCTTCTAACTACAATTGTATCCATTCAGAAATTATGAATATTTATCTTCCTCTCACTATCTTTGTCCAAAATA
The DNA here is from genome assembly GCF_036417665.1 of Passer domesticus. Classification (NCBI taxonomy): domain Eukaryota; kingdom Metazoa; phylum Chordata; class Aves; order Passeriformes; family Passeridae; genus Passer; species Passer domesticus. The sequence goes on along the minus strand of NC_087477.1, from coordinate 35,959,766 downwards.
AAATGTCTAAATTAATTTCAGTTACAAATGAGGCTTATTTAAATACAGTGTCTTCAAATAGTGACACATTTAGTGTTTTTTTGCTAAAAAGTGCCCTTCTCTTTTCCCCACAATTCAGGGAATAACTTCTGTATAATTAAACTAGAATGAAAATAGGCAAGCTCTCTGAATGATTTTTCTGTTAACACTGGACCAAAAATCTCAAATCGGGGCAAAAAGTAATTTGTGACCTTACTGCAGGAATAGATTAGAGAGGACAAACTCCATAACACAGTAATCAAGTTGCCCCTAGCAGGAAATTAATTATTAAACTTCCATTCCTCTCCCCACACACCCCAAATGAACAGAGCTCACAGACCCTAAGTTATGAGCTCTCAGATCACTCAAGGGCAAGTTCCACAGTCAGGAAGAGGAGATGGAATGGAAGAAAGTTGTTGGTAAATGAATTTATAGCACATGTTTAGAGGAAACGAACAGCCTATCAGCTGCAGATGGAAGACACACCTAGGTCAGGAGAGGCAGCGTTCAAGAAACACCTAGGAACACAAATGAAAAGGGGAGCAGGTAAGGCTTGGGAAAGAAATACAACTTCTGGAAAAGGTCCAGAATTTCAAAAACTATACTGTTTCCCAAAAATAACATACATGGTAATTTTGCCATTACTGTGTCTTTATCCTCATTATATTTGGATTGCTGTGTTTCTCATAACACAGCCAGAAATCTGTAAAAAATGTTAGGATTAAGAGATGTAAAATTCAAAGTACTAATACTTGTATTTAGAAGCCCTTTCCCTCTCATTTTTATTGTACTTCAGTATTAAGCAAATGAAGATAAAGGCAACATGAACTATTAAATTTAAAACTGGATCTGATTTTTTTTAAGCACATTAGTCAAAATAATCCTGTTTTATTACTGCTTGGTTATCAAATGCTAACTTTCTGATCACAAAATTATTTCATACACAGACCGAAAGGCTGATTAAGAATACATGGCAAGAATTGCTCAATATACAGAGATCAATACAATATCTATACCTCATTCAAATAAATTTCAAATTCTAGATTATATATTAAAAGAAGCTTTGAATCTCTAAAATCTCAGGCTGAAAAAGTGCCTCAAAAACAGGTAAAGCATTCACAAACCTGGTAATGGAGCCAACTGGATGCTATTTTAATCTCCACAGAAAGAGGAATATTAATACAATGTGTCTTCAGATTCTGGGTAAACTAATTCAGTGTCATATGGTGCATAATTAAACCTGTTAATTCAGAATTCTACAGCCATTATATTCTTTTGAATACAAATAACAAAGTGTCTAAACCTATTCGCAAAGGTTTTGATGCTTGTCTCAAAGCAGCAGGTAAAGCAGCACCTCACAACACTCAGTAGTATTTATTAATAATTATCTCAACCCAAAGCACCAATTACCATGAGCTGTCAAGAAGAGTGGAAATGCAACACAGGTAGCAGGCATGTTAAGACTGCTGCAAGTTTTCCTGTTATGATTTATTTTCATCTGTAAATACACCACCTTGTAAGTAAAAGGCTTGGTTTTCTTCTTTTAAACTCAAAGCATACTTCTTATTGCTTCACACTTATTTATATCTGTACAAAAAGTTAGGGTTTGTTTTTTAATGCATGAGCTTAGTATGTCCTTCTATGAAATACCATAAATGCAGATTCCTTCCAGACAAGGTTTTTGAGCCATAACTGTCTCTCTGAGATAACTTAAGTAAATCCACAAGGCACTTTGGCCCTCTGAATGAAATCATGGTCACTTCAGGAAGCAAACCACTGCAGGACTAACAGACAGTGCTTGGACCTAAATTCCTTACAGAGAAGTACAAGCTCTATTGTGAATTATTTAATTGCCTGGACTTTTTGCTCCCCAAGTTTTCTCCTTACAGTGATGACTGTAACCCAGAAAACCACTGTTGGCCATGAAGTATTAGCACTCATTGTTTTCATCTTTTTACTGATGGTACTAGAATCTCCCAAGAAATCACTCACACCTGTAATCCAAGGTCATGGTTTTGCTTTATCAAAGATGCAAAGAAAAACTTTGAATATTAAGTTAGGAAAAGGATAGCAGAATTTTATAGTGTACCCAAGTCCCTTTATTTAAATGAGAGGAATATGGTTTGACTCTCAGCCTGAAGGGAGCTGAATTCAGGTCTCTCCCCTAATGAGCTCTACCCAGGCAAACATAAAGGGTTTGTGCCCCAGCAACTGTTCTTCAGAAAACAAGCCATACTCATTTCTTTGGGCAGTAAAGGAAAAGGCAGAAAGTCGCCTTCTCCTGCAGAAGATCAATAAATTTGGAGTCTGAAACAGATGACCCCTTTCTGTTATAGAAAAGTGACTAAAACCTGAAGAAATGCATAATTTATAGCATATGATGACAACTCCCCAATCATTCACTTAAGCAATCCTTACTCAATGCATGGATTGTAATATCTTTTTAAATTCCAAATAATTTACCCCTTGCATGTTAACTCCAAGCATCAAAGAGTTCTCAATCTCACTCCAGACAGCTGTAAGTGAAATGTTTTACATACTTGAGGGCACATTTTCTGATGCTCTTACGTATTCTTACCTGGAAACAATATTTTTTCATCTTTTGACAAAGGAATGCAAGAAAAAAATTATGCTTTAATATGAATGCTTTGAACACTTGTTAACACTGACAGCTAAAGAAGTTGTTTTCATCAACAAATCATAGATGGAAACAAGTTTCAAATGCAGGTGAACAAGATAGTGTTTAGAATGGTTCTATAAACATTTTGCAAGAAAAACAGACTAACAGAATCTGTTGTAGTATCTAAATTCACACTGTATTTTCCACAGAAAACTTACTTATATGTAAAACAGGAAGGAAAGTCAAAACACTGTAAAGTTGTTCATGTAAAGTAAGGAGAAATATCTGAGACACTCCATGGGTACTCCTGTTTACTTCCCCTAAATATAGTACTTTGAATGCTGATGCAAATTTTTCCTTTGTTTATTTTGTGCTTTTCATAGAGGAGAAAAAGGACATGGTGACTAAACAACTAACTGAAAATCAAAGCTCTAGCCAACATAATAAAAAGGAAAACAAAGAAGAAAACAAAAGCAGTTTTCAAGTAAGCATATCTGTTACTAGGAGAAAATTGTTTACAGGAAGTTCTACAAGTCCAGAAAAAAAGAGAATGGGACAAAATTGTCTATAACAATAGATACTGATCATAGACACCAAATTTACAATGAAAGTGTGTTTGAATTGGTAGAAATTATTTCCAGATAAAATGACTGATCTAATGGCATTTCATAAAAGCTCAAGGATAGAGATGGATTTCTCTTTAATGGAAATCAAAGTCAACTTTATAGGCTTACTTCCCCATTACACTTTGAGTATTATTTCCAATTAAGAATGCAATTGCATTCTTAACTCTGTGGATACAATTTAAACACACTATTTGAGTATACTGCTATCTTCAAACACATCCATTATTACACACCACACAATCAAAGCACCATAATATAGGACAACTTGATTGGGTGTTGTTGAAAAGCCACATGGTCTGAAAAGTTGAATTTTTTTAAAGTCATATTCAGTAGCATGAATTTCATGACAGGACTGCAATATGAAAATGGATTTTTGAGTAGAATGTCATATTCATGGAGTCTAACACGGCAAGCTCCTCCTGTAAAGAATTAGGTTGAACTTACATACATGACTAATGCTAGCGAAATATTTAAACCTCTTCTATATACATCCCTAGCTTCCACAAAACCCTGCAGCCATTTATTTACAGTTTCCAATGGAAACAATTCCATCTAGACTTCTGAAGGATTTTGGTTTTAGAATATTTTATAATTATTTGATAAATAGCAAAGAATATGCTTCCCTCCTCTTCCTAACTATTTGAAAGGGGAAAGTGTCAAGGCTGGATCTCTATTTCTGCATGATTTAGATAGTTTTGGTTAAATACTGCTGAATCATTACACCCTGTTCTACCACTGCTGCAGACTAGAGGGCTTACCATAGTAGGGAGGGGAAATAAAAGAATCCATTCTGTCTACAATGAAAATGTTGTGACACACACAGCTAGGGAAAACCAAAATAAGGAATGAAATTTTTAATAATCTTGAAGTACTTGCACTTACTCAGCTTCATGTAAGAATAAAACCTTTATACATAATCATTGTAAATTAAACACAGTATCTAATAAATATAAAATACAACTCTCAGAAATACAGCAAAAATTCCAGATCTGCAAAGTAAATTGTGAACCTCCCTTCCAGTAATGACAGTAAGCCATTGCTCCATTTTGGAGCTATGGAGTCCATAATTGACTCCATTAAGAGACAATTAACTGTTATTTAATTGACTCTTCACTAAAACAAAATCCCCAAGAACTCCCACAATGAACAAAACCTCCCCTCCCCTAACCCATGCCCCCATAAAGGAGAAATTCACATGCACAGCAAGGAGAAAACAAGCCTGGTAAGGTTTCACAAGCCTTTGAGCAGAGGAGGTTATTCGAAGCTTAATTCCCCCACACCACTGCTGCCTCTGCAGCAAAGATCCTGAACTCCCATAGTCTGGTTTTGCACTGTTGCAACACAATGATCTTTGGGATCAGCCTGCTCTGAGAAACAAACTGGGTGTCCTCCACATGACCCACAGGTTCAGTTGATGACAACAGTGCTGCAACACACAATTATGCATAGTCAGAACTTTCTGAGGGAAGACCCCACCCCACCAAGACATTCAGATTCCTCGAGGTGCACACCAGTTGACAAAAACGTAGCAGCAGCTGAGCTTGCCCTATGTGGATCCAAAACAGACCCATTTGAACCCTGTATCACATCTGTAACAAGCTAGCAAGAATCTCTCTGCCTTTTTTCCCACCCCAGAAAGTGTCACACAATTCCAAAATCTGCAGTTGTGATCTAAGAGATTTGTAGGAAATGGATAGTTCCTGAGCACCAGCACAATGCACCTGCAATGCTGGCAGCGGTTAAACTCAGCATTTACTTAAAATGTTGATGCACAACTGCCACACCCTTTTAGCCAGAAAATTCAGCTTTCTCCTCTTAAGTATCAAAACCCACCATGCTTTGATAGTCCCAACAGGTGAGGAATCAACATCAATGAAAATTATTATAAATTGGAGATATACCACCCATGAAGCACTAATCCTGCTGTCCCATGCAATTTTTAGCCAGTTACACAGTGACCAATGCCAGAGAAATACCATCACCTTCAATAACAGAAATCACATACCTAAAGACATGACATTCCAAAGTCTAAAAAACTATCAGCCTCAATTTCCTGCACTTCTCCTAACAAAAATCCTCACCATGTCACTGTAACAACATAGTTTGAACAAAAGCTTACTTTACAACAAATTTTTAGAACTCAGATTAGCAGGTGACAAAAAATTTTTTCCTCCTTGAAACTTTACTGGTCCATGCCAATGCTGCTGCCATTGCACCACCACCTGTAATTCGTGGTGATTTTCTGAACTCAGGGAATGTAAAATACAGAATTCACACATCAGGATGCAAGTCACACTCTGCATTAACTACAGGAACTCTCCACTCTAAGTCAGAATTAAAACCAGTTTGTCTCCCAGCATATATCCTCGCCTGTGTTGAAACATGAAAATGAAATGACAAAGGACCTAATCTCACTTTCACAGAAGTCAACAGCAAAGCTCCTGCTGACTTCAATAAGAGCAAAAGCCAGCACTAGATCTCCAAAAACCATTATTATTTCCTTCAGAGCACCAAATGCATTTCCTATCAGTCCCATGCAGAAGGATGATGGTCTCTCAGCTTTCCAATAATATTGAAAAGCTCTCATATAGAAAAGCAACTCAGACTACCAGTGCTAATGTAATGTCTATGACCACCTGAGGAATACAGTTTGACTTCAACATACAGCCCAAAGAAAATGAAAGAATCAATCTCCCTATGAGAGAAGAAAGATGCATGTCTGCAGTAATGACTCTGTGAAAACTTCGGAACCAACAGAAAAAAGTCTGCCATACTTTAAGGAGAACTTGTATGAGTATCTCTTCCTCTCTGCACCATAAACAGTTAAGATTCAGGGAATAATATTTACTTTTATATATCCAAGAATTTCCTTAGATATTTAGCAGGAAATTACTATCAGAAGTGACAAAGAAGAACTTTGACTTGATGGAAAACTATGAAAAAGAGATTAAAAAGTACTTATGTAGTTAATAGACTTTTAACAAGAATTAACAAAGGTAGTAAGACAAAAATCCGTACTTTTCAAGTACCTTTCCTCTTGAAGTCATTTAGAAGCAGTCACAAAAAGCACAAGGGTTTAATCCATAAACACAGTGTAAAGGAAAAGCTGAAGATCATCTTGAGATCCTCAGAACTTGAGTCTTGACCACAGCATGCAGTTTGAAACCTATAGGAAATCCAACAATAGGCTACTAATTATGCCCTCCTCTTAGGAGAGCTGCCAGCACACCTGCAACTACTCGATGGCACAAGCTCTGAGCAGAAAGCAACAGCAGCTGCTTCCTATTATATAGGCTGGAATTAAGTTAAATTTGCCTTGCCTGCTACACAGGAGAGACCAGCTTCACCTCATTAGTTACAGGTGCTACTTACTAGTCTAGAGATGAAGGCATTCTTCTAGGAAGACACACGTGGGACCTGAATCTGGGCTTCCAATTCAATACTTGTTTGCAAAGAAATCAATAGAGCAGAGAAGGATTATCAGCTGAAAAGGGAAGCTTTTTTTCATGTTAGATTTTATTCCCTTCCCAGTAGGAAATTCACATGTTCAAAATTCACAAATGGACCTGTATAGAAATACAACAGCTGTCAAGTTCTATGTGCAACATTTTTTTGGATCTCCATTTCAAAGCCAGTAACAGGCAGGAGTTCAGTTAAAAAAAATAAATTCCACCGGACAAGAAACAATGGCTACCTGGCCACAGCAGAGACAATACAAACCTCATTTGGAAAGGGAAAACGTTAATACTTTAGTTAATGTTCTGCTAATTAAGCCATGCTACTGACAATGATCAGAGTATGATTATGCTGCAGTATTGCACATATCCATTTCCTACTTTTCTCTATCAACAAAAGGCCATCATAGCACCTTGGTGAAACATCCTTCTGCACTGATCAGTTACTTGTCTTGAGCCCTTGCACATTTCACATGTGTCCTAACTTAAGCAACTGCAGTATAGGTGCCCCTAGTTTTCTTTCTTTGCTGAAAAAAATTGAAAAGACAAAGCACTTGCCCTTTCTTGAGCAGCTACTTCACTCCACACACAAGCAGAAAGGTAACTTAGTTCATATAGTTTTAATAGAATTGAATTTCTAAACAAGCTTTCCCTCCAAATATGAGATACGGAAATCAAATAAAAAGGAATCCACGAGTAATTTGCAAGTATTGTATCGCCCTCTACAGTCAATGGGCAAGTTCTGCAAAACGAACCTGGGCACGTTGCTTGCAAAGATCAATAAAAAAACCTCTACACGTAGAAACCCAGAAGAACTAACATTTTTTATTACATCTTACTTGTTGGAATCATAGAAACACAATGCAGAAACTTTTTAGTTCTTGGTATAAATACTTCACCTGTTAAGGATGTGGAAAAGTACTTTCTGTTGCTCCTTCACAATGGGTCAGATTCCTCAATGATACTTCTAGCTTTTACTCTCTTGGAATGTGACAGAAGTTTGCCATAGCTATTTCGTAATTTTTTTTTCTGGTTGCTTCTAATAAATAATATTAGACATAGTATAATTTCTATCCAAAATAAACCACACTTTTTAAAAGTTACATTAGCCGATCCATCAATGAAAGTGTATTTTGCTACTCAGGTATTGCACTACTTTATCTAACACAACTTGTAACTTTCATAGGGCATTCAGCTGGGATTTTTACAGCATTGTATTGGTTTCACCCTGGCTAGATGCCAGGTGCCCCCCAAAATCAATTTTCTATCACTCCTTCTCTTGTACTAGAGAGGGGAGAAAAAACACAACAGGTCAAGATAAGAGCAGGAAGATCTTTCACCTATTACTGTCACAGGCAAAACAGACTTGCCTTGGAGAAACAGTCCACATCCTTTGCCAATGAAATCAGAGCAGGACAATGGGAAATAACACCATATCTTTAAACAATGTAGTGTTTGAATACTCTTGCAAATGCAATTTGACTCACATTCTGGCCACCCGCCTCCTTAATTCTTCCCTTTCTTGACCTGTGACAGGACTTGAAGAAACAGCATGAACCTGAGTCAGGGGAAGTTTAGGTCAGATACCAAGAAAAGGTTTTCCACCCAGAGCATGGTTGGACACCAGAACAAGCTCCCTGGGGAAGTGGTCACAGCACCAAATCTGGCTGAGTTCACAACGCACTGGGGCATATGGTGTGACCCTTGGGGTGTCCTGTGCAGGGCCAGGAGTTGGACTAAGTGATCCTCATGGCCTCTTCCAACTCAGCAGATTCTATATTTTCTTATTAACGCTGATTATGTTTTCTATCCAAGCACCTTCATTCCAACTCAACTTATAACTGCCTGGGGCTTTTTCCCTTGGATCCAGGAATATAATTTTTTTTTTCTCTTAAAAGAAAACCCTTCGTACTTTATGAACAGCATATCACCACTAAAACACACATGAAAGCAACGAAGGCAAATGAACAACCTTGCAAAACAAGATTAAACTTTTGAAGAACCACTCTTTTGCTCTCAGCAGACAGCTGAAAGACTCATACCACGAACATTCAAGGGAATGATGGTTTCACAGACCAGGACTGGTTTGCGCTGGAAGGGACATTTGCCATCACCTACTTCTCGCCTGGTACCATAGGCAGGGACGCCATTCACTACACCAGGCTGCTCAGGACCGCGTACTGACCAGAACCAACCACTTCCCTTTCACCATCACCCCATAGGTCCCTCTGGAAGTAACGAAAAAGGGCGTAAAAGCCTCTGGAAAGGGGCGCGGCAGCTGGCCCGGGTCACCGGGCTGCCCTCCCGCCCGCGGCCGCGTTCCCCCGGCGACGCCCCGCCCGCCGCCGCCGTTGCCGCTGAGGCCGCGCGGTGTCCCCGCGGTGTCCCCGCGCCGGGCCGGGCCGGGCCGGGCCGCACGCCGGGCCCAGCGAGCCCCCGCCCCAGGCCGGCCCGCGGGAAGGGCCCGAGCGAGCCCGCCTGTGCTCCGACACAGCCCCCGCACCGCTCAGCCGGCCAGCGCGGCCCCGGGCTGCCGCCCTCTGAGACACTCCGCAGCCCCAGCCGTCCGAACCGGGATCCCCTCCCTGGGAACACCGGGAGATCAGGCGAGGGTCTGAGCAGCCACGAGGAAAAGCATCCCTCAGGCGCACCAGGAGCCGCACCGAGCACAGGAGCAGCGCCGGGCGCAGGACGGGCACGGTGTCGGTAGCGGAGCCCGGCTGTACACCTCGGCCAGCAGCGCAAGCCGCTGAGCTGCTGCAGGTGCCGCCGCCAAACATCCAGAGAGGCGCCGGGACGAGGCTCCCAGGGCACCGGGCACACGGCACAGCATGGATCAGTCCCCGGAATCTGACCCTGCACAGGAACCACAAAGTGCCTACCCACAAGATGCCTATGCCAGTGGGCATGGCCCTTACCAGCCACACGAGCCGGGTTATGGTCTTGACCAGCCGGCATACAGCCCGTATGAGGATGAGATTCCCGATCCCCAAACCCGGATGATGGCAATCAAGAATGCAAAAGCCTATTTACTGAAGACCAGCACAAAATCTGGCCTGAACTTGTAAGTCTGAAAAAGGATCACAGTCAAATCGGGTAGGAAGTATAAGTGGAGAGAAAAGTAAAAGGACAAAGGGAAGTACATACAGAATGGGATAGTGTTGTATGTGCAATATTTCATCACTAGTGAAACTTGCATACTAGTGTCCAACACCTCTCAGAAACAAAATCCCTACTGGAATTTTATAGAGTTCAAAAACAAGTTGATATTGAGAATAAGTTTAAGTTCAGATTCAGCTCATAGATAGATGTGGTATATACTAGAAATAGAGGATGGGAATGCTCTTAAGTATAATCAGACAAGTTTTAACCCTTATTTGCTTTAAGGCTCCATGATCCCCTTTCTGTTCCAATGATTTCTCCAAAGATCCAGATGATTAGTCTTTACTTTTTTTACTAAAAGCTTAATATTCTAAGACTTTTGTATAGTAAGCCAACAATATTTACATTTATATGACAGATACGATCATTTTGCTAACATACTAACAAAGATCCTGGATGAACAGCCCACAAATACAGTAGACATAATTGAGACTATCAGCCAGGATGTGAAGTGGGCACAGTTCCGGAAAAAAATGGACACTCTTCGAGACGAACATCTGATCCCTCCAACATTTGAAGCTGCAGAAAAGTGTAAAGCTTTGTTCTTCAAGGAGAGTGGAGAAGAAGATCATGAAGAACTAGATGAAGAGATGGTGAGTTCTTATCGGAGTGAAACAGGTACCAAATATACCAGGGAAGGGGTGGACGGATGGTGAGAAGGGAAGGGAGAAAGGGAGGAAGTTGTGGTCTCCTCTGTAGTGCTGCCTCTCCTGACCGTACAAATAGTTGCAGTCACAGCACCACTAACCTCTTCACAGCTGAGCTCCTCCATGTCTAGTTCCGAAGAAGAAAACCCATCTGGTTACTTAGTTGAGATTTTTTCCTGATGTAAATCCAATATCCTGAACCGTTATAATCAGGGATGTTCTAGAGGTGATAAACAGAAAGTAAGGTTTATAACATCTCCCATATGCCAGTTCAGCATGGAATATTGCATCCAAGTTTATTTTCTTTTTATAAAAGGAATGTTTTTTTATCTAAAGTGACCATAATTCTTGATATATTCTTTGACATACATTCTTCCTTGAGATATATTCTTATTGACATATTCTTTGACAATATTGTGCACAGCTGCTACTGTAAAACAGCAGAAAGCAGAATTTTGTGATTCCTCCAGCTCCTGCTGCAGTTCCAGTCTGTCCTTCTCCAACTGAAACAAAATATCATTTTAATGGATAACTTAAACAACTGAAAAGCCACTTCTTAAAGCAGGATTTTTTATTATTCAGTTGCTTATATGCAGAAGCATTTGTACTCAAGGAAAAATGAGAAATCTTATAATGAGAAATAAAAGAATATAAATAAGAATTATAATAGCCAAGGGAAATCATTCAACAAGATGTTGATTTTCATATGAAGTTAACCAGTATATATTCAAATGAATTACCATTGCAGAGTACAAATACCAACCACAGAAGAGATAGTCCTTCATCTTTTCCATAGCCTGTTATGTATCTCACATTAACAGTATAAGATGCTGAAAATGGGAAAAAAGGTAGGGTATTTCAGAAAGGAATTCTGAATTCTTCATAATCCTATCAGTCTTGCTTTGTTATAAGAAACCTGTCAAATCCAAAGAAATTCCATATGAAACTAGCACTAATTCTTCCAAATTCCCTACCCTGTCATGTCCAACTTCTAATAACTCTCTCTGTGTTATATGATCACCTACTCCCCATAAAATGAGAGATGGGTGGTAGAGCAACTGGAAATACTTAATTATTGGCCTAGTTCTGCTTCCACTGAAGGCAGATGGAGTCCTACAATGGACTTTGATAAGAGAGGGGGCAATATTTTTAAAAACTGCAGGGAGCTGTATGCCAAGCAACATTCACCCAAGAGAAATGTTGTTGCTCTGGTGCCTAAATATATAAAATCTGTATTATCTACAACACAAGGCAACACACTGTCACTGTTTGCAGGCATCAAGGCCTCTTAGCTGACATGCCATAGTACTGAATACCTTACAGATCTTGTGTGAGAATGCTGACTTTCCTTATTTTGCAGTAATTAGGAGTTTAAATTTTGAAATCCTGTGTTCATCTTCTCTTCTTTACCAATAAAAGACTTCTAATTTTTCTAAATTATAATAAAAAAGTAGTGAATTAATGCCTGCAAAGCACTTTGAGATAATGAGTGGCACTACAGGAAAGTGAATTATAATTATCTAACTCTGAAATCTTCTTTCCTAGGGAGAGCCCGCTCTACCAAATGTGATGGAAACAGCCTTTTATTTTGAACAGGCTGGAATTGGCCTGAGCAAAGATGAATGCTATTACATATTCCTTGCCTTTAAACACCTAATTAATGCTCAGCCAATCCAGACCTGTCGCTTCTGGGGCAAAATTTTGGGCCTGGAAATGAACTATATTATAGCTGAAGCACAGTTACGGGAAGGGGAAGGGGAAGAGGAGGAGCAAACAGGAGAGGAAGGAGAGGAAGCGGAAGAACAGAAAGAGATGGGTGAGGGTGAAGAAGAAGAAGAGGAGCAGAAAGAAAAAGAACCTGAACCACCAAAGTCCACCTATAAACCCCCACCTGAGATCCCAAAAGAAGCCAATGGGACTGGGACTAATAAATTTGTCTACTTTGTCTGTAACGAGCCAGGCAAACCTTGGGTGAAGTTGCCTCCAGTGACACCAGCCCAGATTGTCTGTGCCAGGCAAATCAAGAAGTTCTTCACTGGTCACTTGGATGCTCCTGTTGTGAGCTTCCCTCCTTTTCCTGGCAATGAGGCCAATTACCTGCGCGCGCAGATAGCGCGAATCTCAGCAGGAACCCATGTCTCTCCCACTGGATTCTACCAGTTTCCAGAGGACGAGGAAGAAGAAGAAGGAGCAGACACATATGAAGAAAACCCTGAGTTTGAGCCTCCTCCTGTGTCTGAAATGGTGGAGTCCCTCGCCACGTGGGCACACCATGTCAAGGACATTCTGAAGCAGGTGTGTGCCAGCATAGCTCACACGGGCCTTGGACGCCGCTCACGCTGCAGTGCTTGTAGGGTTACAGAGTGTGAGCGACACTCCTCACCTGCACATGCAAACTATTCACCAGAAATGGCATTGGATAGAAAGATTTTTATACAGAAAATACATTTTATATCACATGTCATACCAAAATATCTTGCACATAAAACATGTCTTTTTGTATGTTATATAATATGTAAATATCTTGCATGTATTTACATATACCATCTATTTTTACATGTGTATGTATATATATATAGGAACCCTCTAGGTTTAGTACTTTTTCCAGTGATGTGTTCTTGAGATTGAAACCTGTCTTTAAACAACAGTAAGGAGCTAGGCCCTGATAGATAACAATCATTTGTTGCAATCTTCTGTATTAGGTTTTCTTCTTCGAGATCCTCATTTGACAAAAGTTTTTAAAATTCTCTTTTCTCAGGTAGGATGCTAAAAAGCAGATAGCTTATGGTTGTATGCTAAATAGAATTTACGTGGTGTTTTCTTCTGGTTAATTTCTTATTTTATACTTTTTGATGTGAAAAATTCACATGAAAAAGCTTAAAAACATGTTCTATCAGACTACTGCTAGAAAGAGGTATTACTAACTTGGTTTTCATTGCTGGATGATTTGATGGCCAGTCTACAAATTCAAGAATGCTAGTGTAAATAACAACAAATTATAGGAAATAAGGTTTAAGCTTACTACTAGCAAAACAATAATTGTAAAAAAAAAAAATTAGTATGCATTAAAATCTTAAGAACGTTCTGTTATGTTCCTCTGACTAGTAGCCAAATAACAAGGCAGATTTTATAAAGAAGGAATAGGTCCATAGTTTGCAGTAACTAGTAATCTAGTTAAGGATATAAACCAAACTGAAGAATACAAAATGACAAAAAGCTGATGACAGAGGTATAAGGTATAAGGTTATTCTCAAACAGTAAGCAGGAATGAATGAGGGGAATATTCTGCCAAGAGGATACAATATTTTGTTAACAATATTCCAGTTATGGAATACATAATTTTCTTCTCCCTATCCCTTAACTGTGTGTTTCTGAGCCAATTGTTTTAACTAGTTTTAACTTGCATTCTTTCAATGATTGTTACATGTATTTATTACTTTTCCACATCTGTTATAGGGTCGCTGTGTTTGGATTAATCCTGTTCAAAAATCAGAGGAAAATGAAGAAGATGATGAAGAGGAGGAAGATGAGGAGGAAGAAGAGCAACAGGAAGAAACGGGACAGCCCCTTCTTACTCTAGTCTCTGAAGATGAAGGTATTCTTCATGGAATATGAAGTTTTTGATAGAGAGTCTCTAGGAATGTTGTCATTTAGCAGTAAATATTTGAAGTTATAAAACTCTGACACTTCTTGGTGCAAAATACTTTGCCTCTGTAGGGTAAACACGTTCTTTTACAAAATCAATCAAAAGCAAAATGCTTAATAGTATTGACATTAAAACTGAAATAATCAGGTTTACTAGGTAACATCTTGTTGAGATTAAAAGGAAAAAATAATTTAGATTTGTCATGTTATTTCAAGTTCAGAACAGCTTATTACTACATGAAATATATTCAGCTATTTTTATCTCATCTTTTTAGGAGAAAAGAAAAATGTATGTTTATGTGTAAGTAAATAGAACAATTAATATGTACACACATGCACTGATAGACATTACTTGTATAAGAATTTAATCTTTTAGCATATCACTGCAGCAAATCATGGGATAAGGGAATATTAGATTACATCAATATTTGATTATTTTTCTACTCTCCATTCTGTAATCAAGGTGAAATATAGCTATACAATTTATCCATAAGTGATAAAAAGTCCTTGACAAAAGACCCAGGGGTGAGTGTTACTGAATTTTTTCTGTATGTGGGGGGTATATCAGCATTCCTGTCCTACCTACCCATATATGCAAACAACCTGCTGGAACACAGTGCCTACACTTACTGTTTCTGACTTCTGGCTCTTTCTGTCGTGCAACTTAACATAAGCCTTGCTTGAATTCTGTGCAAGTCTTGTAGCTCAGTCTTAAGTATTTTGTAGAGGCTCGTCAAGTCTGTTTATTCATAGACAGTGTGTGTTTGGCTGTCTCCAGGCATGAAAAACATCCCTGCTTGGACAGTTCGGGCTTCTACAAACCTGATCCCGGAATATTCTGTTGCAATCCTGCAGTCCAACTGGTGGCCTGGAGCTTATGCCTTTGCATCTGGCAGGTGAGAGTCCACCTGACATGGTTACAACACTGACTGTATGTGCTACACACAGGTGCCTCTCTAATGCAGGCAGAGTTACTTTATTATTAATTCATTGACTGAGTGCCAGCTATTCCAGAGACTGATGGAGAAGGCCACTTAAATATACACAGCAACAGTAGATAGGCATTTAAGACTGAAAACAAATAATCATTTGGGAAGGCTGGCATAAAGTTAATGGATATAAACGCTGAATTAGTATTTGAGCACAGTCCTTGATTTAAAACACATACTCTTGTGTTTGTGGGACTTTTTACAAAACCAGTATATTCTGTGGTTGTAATGTTCATTTGTTTCCACTACACGTGGTTATTACCTCCATGTAGATTTCCACTACACAGTACTACACACTACTGCACTGCAGTGCAGTGCCACTTCATCATTTTAACTAGAAGATGTATTAATAACCATTAGGACAGTTAGAAAGAGGCGCTGTGTTTAAAATTCTGCTGCTATAGGATATCTGCCCCACAGTGACTTCCTGCGCAGCAAGTAAGGATGCCTGATGGTCTCTCTGCTAATATTTTGTCAGGGGGTGACTGTGTGATATTTAACTTCTCTTTTTCAGGAAATTTGAGAACATCTACTTTGGCTGGGGTCACAAATACAATGCAGAAAACCACGTTCCTGCACTGCCCCCGCCAGCAGAAGTGGAATTTCCCATAGAGCCGGGAATCACTGAGACAGTAGACCCCACTGTGCAAGAGGAACTGGCTTTCAAGGCTGCACAGGAAGAAGCCTTAGCTGAAGCTGAGGAGGAGGAAGAAGAAGAAGGGGAGGATGATTAAAATATGGAAGAAAACAGATTGTTTTAACAGTTTGAACATAAAAAGCATTTTCATAACTTTGTCATTTTTTTCCTGACCTCAAAAGAAATTATTTTTGAGCGTGCCTTCTTTTTTGATTTCTGTAGGCTTTTCTTTGCAGCTGTCTTCCTCTCCTTCCCCATCCCTCAAACCTGTCCACACTGGTTTGAAGGCTTTTTCTGTTTGTTTGACTAGACAAACATAGTCTGCTTCCTAAAATGCTGCTGCTTTGAACTAAGAACTACCACCCACAAGATGTTCACACTGTTTTCCTAGCCCTCACTCAATACATATATAAATTTCACTTAAATAAACTTGTTTTTAAATCCCATGACAGTGTCGCTCCTGTGTGTAAAAGCGTACTATTCAGAGTCAGCGGGCAGCTCGCTGAGGTGCTGGGCTGGCGCACGGCAGTGATGCCGCTCACCGCGGCCACGGGCGCCGCACCTCCAATCCTGCGCTCGGCTTTGGGCCCCTCGCTGCAAGGGGCGATGGAGGTGCTCAAGCGCATCCGGAGAAGGGCAGCGGAGCGGGGGAAGGGTCTGAGCAGGAGTCCCGTGAGGAGCGGCTGAGGGAGCTGGGAATGTTGAGCCTGGAGGAAAGGAGGTTTGGGGAGACCCTGTCCTTGTACAGAAGTGCCTGACGGCGGGCTGTAGCCCAGTTACAAGCGGCAAGAGAAAACAGCCTCATGTTGCGCCAGGGGAGCTTCCCATGGCGTATTAGGAAAAAGTCCTTCATGGAAAGGGTTCCCAGCCCTGGAACGGCCGCCCAGCGAAGCGGCGCAGTCACCACGCCGGGGGTGTTTAAAACACCGCCCGACGCGGCCGTGACGGCAGCGTTCCATTCCCCGGCCGCTGCCATCTGGGCGCTGCCGGCAGACGCGGGGGGGACAGGTGTCGCGGGAGAGCTCGGGGGCTGCTCACCGTCTGCTCCTGACTGTGCTTCCCTCGGCTGCTCCCCCGCCAGCGCATGAGAGTGGTGCGCTCCACGCACGGCGTGCGTCCTCGCGGGCCAATAGGGAGCGGCTGCGGGCGCAGTTCAAACTTCGGCGGCGGTTGGGGCGGGCGCTCCCGGTGCTCCCGGCCCCGTCCCTTGTCCCGGTCCCGGTCCCGCTCCCGCTCCTCCTGTCCCGGGCGGGCATGGCGGACGAGGGCGCCGTCACGGTGTGCGTGCGAGTGCGGCCGCTCATCGCCAGGTGAGGCGCCGGGCTGGCGGCAGGGGAGGCTCCCCCGCTCCCCTGGGTGCCGCCGTGCCCGCCGCTGGGGCAGGGGGCGGGCGGAGGGAGCCGGGGCGAGGGGCTGGCGGGGAGGGGGGTCGCGGTAAGGGCACGTTTTGGGAGCAGAGTCCTCGCCCGGTAAAGCTAACACGGTGTCTCTTGTAGAGAAAATGCCTCGGGAGATAAAGTGCCCCTGCACTGGAGAAGTGAGAATAATACTGTTTCCGACGTGAGCGGTACCAAAATATTTAGTTACGGTAAGAATGTGAAAGCAATTGCTTTACTTAGATGATTACGCGGAACTTTGCTAGCGTAGTCTTGAACGTGTCGACTGTGGTGAATGCCCTGAGCTTCTTGAAGTGTCCCCCAACCTTCCCAGCTTCCTAATTCCGAAGGGGTGTCATTGGGGCACACAGGACTTCTGGAGCAGGCAGCACTGGGATGTGCTTTTGAGGTCAGCTTCCTGATGGACCTTACTTTCTCTGTTCTGATTCATGCCGTAGTGGCTTTTTTTGATCTGAAATCCAGTCCCAAATGGACTAAAGGAGGGCTAGTCCAGAGCATTTAGGGAGAAGGGCGTGGGAGAACACAGTCCCAAAAGTGACTAGTGTGAATGTTGGATCCTCATAACTAACTGGCTCCCTTTGCGTCTTTTCCAACAGATGGACTTGTTAATATGAATGTAGCTACTACAAATAGTTTTCCCAAAATACAGATTCAGTAAAAGCATGCACCACGCTAGGAGTTTAACAATTAACCTGTCTTATCATCCTTGTAGATAAATTAGCCAAAATCTTTTAGGATTAAATGGGATGACTGTTTAACTGTGTTCACCATTCTTAGTGGTTTTTTTACGTCTCTATCATCTGTGTGTTGTGTCTTTCTTGATTTTGTGTTTATTTTCAAACTAAATTTTAAAGGCTTGCATTAGTGGTGCTACAATAATATTTGTATTTGAATTAACCTGCAAATGATTGCACAAATTTACTGGATTTGAAGTCAGCAACACTGAATGACAGCTTGTTTTGATGTGCAATAGAGTAGATTCACATGCTTTTTTTTTGTTTCGTTTTAAGATCGTGTGTTTCACTCAAGTGACAACACTCAGCAGTTGTATGATGGTGTAGCTGTTCCAATTATACAGTCAGCTGTGCGAGGCTATAATGGTAAGCTTTAAAACTGTGTTTAAGTAACTTTTGGAATTGATTTCAGAGATAGTTGGTAAAACTTAACCTTATTTCTAGGCACGATTTTTGCTTACGGACAGACTGCTTCAGGGAAGACTTACACAATGATGGGGAATGAAGATTCCGTGGGCATTATCCCTAAGGCAATTCAACATGTGTTCAAAATTATTTGTGAGGTGAGCAATTCTATTAAATTGAAGTGATTGAAAAGACTACTATTATTTGTGATGGTTTCATAAAAATTAATTTTAGTATCAAGAGGCTTATGAAGGAAATTAACTTACATTGGACTAAGTGCTGCAGTTACTTTGCCAGCCTGGCAAAGATGAGCCAGGCTTATGTTTTGTTTTTAAACAAACAGTTAATGGGACTCTATTAGTTAAAATCAAATCAGAACAAAACTGAGGAGGGTTCTGAGACATGAGGAGTCAAAGAATTAAGTTTGAGTAGAGCCTTAACCTTCCAAATATGAAACAAATGAAAACAGGTACTCGCTTGTTAATGTGGTAGATAAGATAATGTGAAGCTTTATGTTTATTCTACTGTTTTAAAAAGTCTAAAAAATTAACAGTTAGAGACTTTTTTTTTAGTGGGAAGACTATGATACTATATTTACTTATTTCAGGCTCACGAAAGAATTGCTAATTGCTCAATTTTAATAAAAGTAAGGAGAAAGTGTACAATAAAACAGTGATTTCCAAAACATGATTTGCAGAGTGCTTGGTTACCAGTGAAATGAGATGGTCACTGCTCCTTTAAGGAGGTGTAGAGTACCCTTAGAGGGCTTATAGAAGTAACTAAAGGAAAGAAATTTTTTCTGGAGTCCATTGTGCAGCCTTTCCTCACCCCAACATTGTCTACCAAGGAGACAGGGGTACCAAGCAGCAGCAGAAAAGTAAATCCAAGCAAACAGAGGAGGACAAGACATACAGAGAGAAAAGCACCTAAGCAGGAGGAAATTGGAAATGGAAATGGCATTTAAGTAGGGGAATTGTTGTCATGCTACTGTTATGCAGTTATTTTAATTTATAACCTCTTAGAAGTGGTATACAATTAATGCAGCTGGAAAGAGGTGGGATAGAAGAAAAATTATTCTGTGTTGTTAGATGCTAATGTACAGCAGGGATGAAGGGAAAGAAATCTGTGGAACGATATCCAAACCTTTATCTCCAATTTAAGAATATTTGTGTTAAAAGATGTCCATCAGTTATTCTGTTATTTGTTTGATTTTTTTTTTTTTTTTTCCCCCTTTCAACATTAGATTCCTGAAAGAGAATTCCTGCTACGGGTTTCTTACATGGAAATCTACAATGAAACAATTACTGATTTGCTTTGTGATAATAGGAAAAAGAAGCCTCTGGGAATTCGTGAGGATGTTAATGTAAGTGGATATTTTGTACACGTACTGTATCTTGCTTGGAGTAAAAGAAGTTGGGAAAAAAAATGCTCTGAGAAGCATCCAGTGGGAAACTTCTGGGACAAACAGTGTGATTGTATCTTCAGCATTAGCAGAAGGACACTTGATGTAATTGAATAACAACAGTGACTTTGGGTTTGCTATTGCTAATTCATATTTATAAATCTTTATAAAAGTAGACTTATTTCTCAAGGTTTCCAGGATGATATGTTTTACTTAACTTTGACAGTAAAACCTCAAGAATTGTTTAGTTAAGCTCTATATGTTTCAAGTTTCTGACAGATATACAGAGTTACTTTAATATCATCTTTGTATCATCTAGCAAGTGATGTGCTACTGTGATCATAGAATAACCATAAGCCTAGAACTATTCAGTAAGATGATCACTACAGGAAAATAAATCTGTGTTAATACTATTTTCAGTTTCTTTATATTAAGTTTTGTAGGAAATAATAAAAATTGGTGGTTTGGATTTTGGGGTGTTTTTTCCTTTTGGTTCCCCTTAAATGGTCATGGTTTTGGAACATAGGAAGAAGAGAAACTTACCAGTTGTATGACTTTGTCCATGTAAGAGTTACTGAGAAATATACTCCTAAATTCCCTTAGAAAGTGACAAGAAGGATATTTCACACAGCACTTCAGTTTCCTAAAAACTTTTGAAATCTGTTGTTTGATTCTTGTGCCCTTATGCCACAATTTTGGTCAAGTCTAAACTTTACCCATCCCTTGTCTTTAGCGTATAAAGATATTCAGCTGTTTAATAAATATCATAATAATTGCTGGTAATGTTAACTTTATGTATTGAAGTGTGTTTTGGAGTTCAGTAAAATTTATTACTGTGTTTATTCTGTAGAGGAATACGTATGTAGAAGATCTGATTGAAGAAGTGGTGGTTGCCCCAGAACAAGTTATGGAATGGATCAGGAAAGGAGAAAGTAAGTATTTGGACAATGTCAGCTGATAGCTTAAAAAAGTGTTGGTTAATCAGGTATGTGTTGAACCATGGGGTATCCCTTTGGGTTTATGTTTATAAACCAAAGCTTTTCAGAGAGTTTTAAAGTTGTGCTTTTTGTCTGTTTGTCAGATTATGAGCAGAAAATTCTAATATTGTTTTTTGACAGGAAATCGCCATTATGGAGAAACAAAAATGAATGAACACAGCAGCCGTTCTCACACTATCTTCAGAATGGTAACAACTGTTTCACTACTGGAACTGGTTTTATGTTTTCAAAGTAACAAAAACTTCATTGCACTTCATTGCATTTCTAGATCATTGAAAGCAGAGAACGAAGTGACCCTGCAAATGCAAACTGTGATGGAGCAGTCATGGTTTCCCACTTGGTAAATGTCTATTTATACCTTCTTGGAGTACAGGTTAACTAGAGAATTTGCTGTTACTGCTTGTTTGAGAGACTAATGGTACTTCATAATGACTTACAAGAGTTCTTTGTTGTTAACTCTGACAGATGTTGCTTAAGTATAGAGGGAGACTCCTGTGGCATTATCTAGAGCAGATGTTCCCACCAGAGGGAGTTCTACATGAGAATTACTCATGCTGGATTGGGTAGTGTTATCACCTTCTAGGAGCATAAGGGACTATGTCAGAGTGCCCTTGCATTTTGTTAAATAAATCTTCCCTACAATTGTTACTGACCACTGACAAGTCCAGTGAAATAACTTGTAAAATGGATAACCTTAAGACTTATTTCCCTTATCCTCAAATTTAGTTCTTGTTAAAAGAATGTATGGCCTGCATCTGCAATGGCCAAAAGATTTTTTTCAGAAGTAATCCCACTTAGCATCTCGGGGGTGGATTACTGGTATGTGAAATACCATAAACTGGGGGGAGCACCACTGGACACCTCTAGGGAAATGTTAAGGTTACAGAAGCCTTTTCTACAGCCTTTTCTTGATTCTCAGAAAATGGTCTGAAACAGCTGCAGGAATGGAACCCATGTGAAAATATTTGAGCCTGCTAAAATCTGATGAGCACTCTTACTCAGAATTGGAAATAGCATTAAGTTAATCACATGGATTGTGGAAAGAGCTTTCTGTTTTGGCTTCATGTGAAAAAGCTCTGGGGTCTGAGTGTAAACACTGCTCATGCAGTATTTTGACAAACTAATACCTACTCTTTGTGCTTACCATAACTTAGGGTATCCACTCTTCCTGCACCTGCCTCTGCCCCATTTCAGTTCCAACTGACTTTAGAATAACCACGAGTAACAGGGGTGAGGGGAGCAGGATTTTGGCCCTCTTGGTCTATTGCTGCTTGGTGGAGTTAGTAAAGGATTTCACTCCTCTGAAGCAAAAATTTAATTAAAGTGAGGGCTACTTGCTCATTATGGGATGCCATAATGTTCTGGTTGGCTTTTAACCAGGTTCAGAGTGAGGCTTTTCTTCTAGTAGTTCATTTATTTTCCTTATTTTTGGATTCAAGGTGACCCCCATAGCAGGGAGAAATTATTAGGACTCCATTGATATTGGAAGGCTAATTAATTACTTTATTATACTATATTATTCTATGCTATGTTACACTATATTACACTACATCTAAGCTGAAACTGCACAAGACTCAACTCCACTGAACAGAATCTTGTGTCTGTCTCCTGACCGACAGCCTGGACACGCACTTGGCCCTGATAGGCCAAGGAAACCAAACACCATCACTTTGAGTAAACAATCTCCATATTGCATTCTACTTTGGCACAGCACAAGAGCAGCAAATGAGATAATAATTGTTTTGATCCCCTCTGAGTTCCTCACTGTGATTCCCAGAAAATATCCTTGGGAAATTGTGCCTCGCTTTTCTCTGTCAAGAGAAATGGGGCCACACTTACCTCCACAATGATAGACAAGGAGAGACATACAGCCAGCTTAGGACAGGTTACTAGATCATCTCACCTAGGCTCTTTTCCATGAAAGTTTCCTACAGCTGGATTAGTAGTTAATTAGTAGTTAACACTTCTGTATTGAGAAACTGTTGTTTTTGTGACCGAGGGTAGAGGTTGTTGCACTGCGAGTTTGAAACACTATCTGGGGTGGAATAATAGAGTTCATGTAAACTTACTCCATGCCCTTATGTACCTTTGAAAGCATTGTTGTGTGTACTAGCTATGCATTAATTCCAGTAATGATAGACCCTTTACTTTTTTTTTTTTAAGCTTAACTTTATCAGATTCTTAGCAGAGATTTAGAATTACAAGGACTTAAAGTAAATTGCCTCAGAAGTAACCTGTGAAATATTTAATGCATTTTCAGAACTTGGTAGATCTGGCAGGCAGCGAAAGAGCGAGTCAAACAGGATCTGAAGGTGAGTGTCAAATGAGGCTCCACTGACAATAATTTCTGTTAATTAACCCCTGTGAGAAAATATGATAGGAAATTATTTGATCCATGTGCTATTGTGTTATTTACTGTTTATAAATAAGGCCTTTTCCCCTTGGTAGGACAGGATCTATTCAGGAAAATACTGTAAAGCTGTGAAGTGCAAACAATTAAGTAGTAATATGCCTTTTATAGAATTGCAGGCTCAGCAACAATCCTGCACTGAACTAATACAATGGAGATGGCTCTGTGAAAGATGCACCTGTAATAACAAAATCAAAAGAAGCTTTTTAGGGACTTGTGTGTCAAGGTGAAGAGGGAATAGATGGCTCACTCTTTAGTTCAGAGGAAGCTCAGCTGTTAACAGTGACAGCATGAAGGTGTACAAAAGTGCCTTCATCAGAAAAAAAGTGATCTGAGAGGGACACAAGTAATAGTGTCTTACAAAGAGTGACTATCTTAAAACTTGTATCTAAGACGGGTTTGTTATATGTGTAAATGTGGGCATTTGCAAAATCTAAACAGGAAGCAAAATTGTAGTTCTTATGGCCTCAGGTGCTTACTTTGTAAAGGTTCTAAATGTTTATTTTTGGCTACTGTTTTATTTCAAAGCATTTTGGCTATCATAAAGGATTGGGTACTGCCTGCTGATGAGTCAGTAGTGCATTGTGGCACTTAAGGTTTAACTCTTGGTTAATAAATCCCTCTTGACTGAGCATAACATAACACAAAATTTGACAGGTTGAAAATGTATCTTAATATTGTTTTAAATTAAAAATAATAACAATAAAATTTGTGGTACCTAGGTGTTCGACTGAAAGAAGGCTGTAATATAAATCGGAGCTTGTTCATCCTGGGTCAAGTTATCAAAAAACTTTGTGATGACCCTTCTGGGTAAGCAACTGTTTGTACACCTGTTATAAGATAGCACTGCTAAACTAAGAAATTAAAATCCTTTCTTTATAATCTTATGTAGGTAGCTGTTTGACATAACCTGTTACCTCTAGAAAAGGTATTTACCATGTTAATGCAGAAATCTGACATTTTTTGTTGTTGTTGCTTCTTTTTTATTAGCTTCATAAATTACAGAGACAGCAAGCTGACTCGAATTCTGCAGAACTCCCTTGGAGGAAATGCTAAAACAGTTATTATTTGTACAATTACTCCTGTTTCTTTTGATGAGACACTCAGCACTCTTCAGGTAAAGCTTCTCACCTCTTCTCCAGCACTAGTTATTGTAGACAGGTTTGAGGGGTGAAAATGTAATCTGCTGGATCTTTAATGACTTGGATCTTCTGAAGGGCTTCTGTAAACTCAGAATTTGAAACATTTTTTTGTACACACCATCTTTTCCCAAATATCTTGTGCTAGATTGTCTACCTAGAGCTTTTTGGAAGTTGGAACAAAGCTCTGCAGGCAGGAGATAACCACTCTTATCTCATTTGCCTTTTCCAAATCTAGTTAGAGAAGTCTTTGCTAGCACAAGGTGTAAGACACTACAGGATTTGAACTGTTAACAAACAGTATATATTCTTTAGGTAGGATTGTCTCCCTTTTTGATGATCTTTTGAGCTTTTATTAAATAAAAGATAACTTGGGATACTCTTACTTAAATGTTATGCTTCATGTTTTAGGTATTAATATCAAGAAAGGAAAACTTCACCTTTTGCAAGCTTAGAATACATTAAAAATAAGCTAGTTAAAATATTTGTGTCCTCCTATATGTTGCTCTTTATCTAACAAACTCTCCCTTTAATTCTGTTGGGAAATATGGGATGAAATAAGTATTTTTACATATTTGTTCCTCAACTATTACCCATGAAAGACTGTTCTTCCAGTTTGCCAATACAGCCAAAGGAATGAAGAATACACCAAAAGTCAATGAAGTTCTTGATGATGATGCACTGCTGAAGAGATACCGCAAAGAAATTCTGGATTTGAAAAAGCAGCTGGAGGAAGTATGTAATAAACTCAAATAAATCAATCCTTAGTACTGATAGCTATTTGGAGACCAGCTGTCTTAAACCAAAAGCAGTTAAATTTGGAGGGGTAGCTGAATTTTTTTAAGTGGTATTTGCCATTTTTATTGAGAGAATATAAATTGAGTAGGAGATGAATAGTCTAGAACAACTAATGATAGCATCTCTGTGTGCAGGCTAAGGTTGAATGAGACTAGTTAGTAGGTTAAGAAATTAAGAAATTTGTGATGCCTTATAGCATACTTTAACTGATCCAAAAAAATCATAACAAATCATACAAGTAATGACCAAAACAAACCATATAACTAATGAATCTAAGAAGCGATTGAATGTCTCTTAAAGATCCCAACTTCATATTATTTCCTCCCTTACTGATGGCTGACTTCAGTTTGAGTTGCAGGAAGCTGCAACTGCCTGAATACCACTGGCAAAATTTGGGTCATCTATAGGTGGAAGTTGCATTTAGAAAATGAACAATAGTAACTTCTCACCAAACAATGTGGTCCCTGATGTTTTTCCTTCTCTAAAAATCTCTGGAGCGGTGGAAGAATCTTGCAAGTCCTGTTAGACCACAGATAATAAAACGTAAAGCGCAGGAAAATAACAATGATGAACTTACTGTTCTAGTGCATCAAATCAAAGAATGCACATTTTTTATTGCAATTATAAATATCATTAGAGAAAATTTTTAGAAAAATTATTTCTTCTTTTTAATGATAATGGATTTGCAACGTGAACTTGGGAGTATGTTTCGTGTCTTCTGTGATAGCAGGTAGTGAGTTATGTTTGGGAGAATGCTCTTTTTATATGTAGAAAAATCTGGGACTGTATTGTTTCTGGGAGTTTTGACCACTTTTAAATACTAAGTCTGCAGTCAAAATGTAGACTAAACTGTCAGTTTCCTTCTTAAGGATTAAAGATTTCTCTTCCAGACTTAAAGGAGTATATGTATGTAGTTATTTTTAAGTATCAGTAATTGTGTATCTTCTGTAGGAGTGGTTTCTGCTCTTAAAATGTCAGTGTGATTATTCTCTTGGAAGGTGTCTTCAAAAACTCAGATTCACGCAATGGAAAAGGATCAGCTGGCCCAGCTGTTGGAAGAAAAAAATTCCCTTCAAAAAGTACAGGAGGACAGGATACGAAACTTAACTGAGATGCTGGTGACTTCTGCTTCCTTTGCCTCAAAACAGAATGTTAAAGTAAGCACCTGTTCAGATCTTACCTGATAACTCTGAAATACTTTGCAAAAGGTAACATTACATACATAGGTCTATATTGATAATGAAGAGCAAGTATGATGGGCAATTTTCACTCTTTTTTCATATTTTTAAAGGGCTAACTTATAAATTAACTGCTATCAATTCAATGTTGCCTTGTGGTGAACAGACTGCAAGGACTTTTTTGCTTTCCAACTAATTTTGAGGAAACTGCAAGCTACTGTCTAGTTAACTGGTGATACAGGTACTGATACAGAACTAGCTTGAGGCAACATTTACTCTCTGCCTAGTGGTTTGGTTTTATCACTTTTTCTGTAAATACTTTTTTAAAGGCCAAGAGAAGAAGAAGAGTTACTTGGGCTCCTGGTAAAATAAACCAGGCAAATGTGAGCTTTTTTGAAGACTTTGAAAATGTAATGCCAACTGAAACAAAAAAAATGAAGTTGTCTCTGCCAGCAATACCAGATGTGGAGGATTGTAAGTAACTAGATGGTCTTTGAGGTCCTTTCCAACCCAGACCATTCTATTTCATTTTCTGTGAAATTCCAATAAATAACTTTGCAAGCACTGCATTACATTTCCCAAAGGGAATAAGTTGATCCTTTGATAGCACAAATTGAAAAACAAATTAACAAGACTCCAAGGGTTGATGTTCACATTTTTCAATGAAAAGTGCTTCTACTACCCCACCTTCCCTTGATATTGAGCTTTCAATTCTTTAAACCAAAGGGGAGAGCTGTAAGGTAAATGGCAGGTTCTATGAACACTTGCCATGCAGCCTACCCACACACCCTAGTTTTTTGGGAAAGTGTTCTTTAACACAGACTGTCCGTATCAACCCACATTGTTTCCCCAAAAAATGCAGAGGTGTGTGTGTAAAATCCCCAAATCCTCAACAAGAATAGAAGTCCTTACTCAAAGATAAGATTGAGATAGAAAAATTCAAGGATTCATAAGGAGTGAACTGAAAGTTGGAAAATAAATTTTCTAAGAAAATTGAACTGGAGACAAGAGAACAGTTTAGCAGTATTGTTGCTGAATTACACCTTACATCCTTATTACCTCCCCTGTCAAACATGTGTTTGCTTGTAAGTGGATTGTTCTAGGCTTTTTTTTTTTCTGTATGGGGGTAGGTGCTTTTTTTCCTTTCATCTTGAAGGTTACTGTTGAGTGATTCTTTCCTCGACACTCAAACTTCTCCTAGTCTGTACTTAAGCATATATTCTGCATTTGATTTAGGCTTCATAAACTTGTGATAAGATGGTCAACATAACTATAGGGATTGGACTTCAGTGGTGTTCCCTTTCATAACAGAAAATCATGAGAGTCAGAAGTCTTACTCAGTGTGCTGTGTTTTTGCCATCGAATGATTATTTCTAATGTGGTAAAATTATTTTATGAGAGAATATTTGATGCTCACTTTAAAATCTGTTGGTACTTTTGTTAATACACCTTTCTTTTCAGCTACCTTAGAGAATTCTGGGTATGACAGCCATTGCCTGATGGTTCCTGATCAAATTTCAGAAGTAGAATGGGTTGCTGGTCCCAGCATGAATTGGGTAACATCATAATCTGTTTTGACTTTCTGATACTGCACATATGCATGACATGCTTCTCAGTAAGATCAGCCAGTGTTCTGTGTCTGTAGAATTATTGAAACTGGTTAGAAAGTCTCTTGGACATCTCTGTGAAGCTGTGGTATGGTTCTGTGCTTCTGTGGGTTTGTGGCAAATGATCCAGTCAACTCTGGTCTTTAAATAGGATTAGCTGTGTGAAAAGACAAGCAACAAGGAATATAATACTCCACTTGCTTGATCTTGTAGATCTGCTAACTGAGAGTGTTTCTTTTTCTAGACCCAGAAAGACTTTGAAGAATCTGTGCAACTCTGTGAAGCATTAGCACTAGAAAAGGTAGGTCTATTCTGAATTTTCTAGAAATAAGGCTGACATTGCAGCAACAGCTTCTAAAGTTTCTTGTGCTACTTCTTCAGGATATTGCTGTAAATGAGGTCAACGTCCTGCAAGCTAACTTTGATAACCTAGTGCTGGAAAATGAGCAGTTGAAATCAGAAATAAATGAACTGAAAGAGAAACTGAAGGAAAAAACAGAAATCGATGAATTTGAAGCACTGGAAAAGCAAACACAAAAAGATCATGAGGTAAGCTGCATTGAAATAGATGAATTCTCTATGTTTAAGTGCTTTCTGGAGTTTATTCAGTCCACATAGCATTGAATGTTGATTCACAAACAGTAACTTGAGGTCTTGAGACAGGGATGTATTGTTCAGTTTCTTTCCTGATTGCTTTTCTGGACATTACTTGTGCACATTAGTCTGTCTAATCTTCTGATCATGACACTAATGTTGAAGTTTTTTACATCCTTTTACGTTTTTATTTCAGGTTGCAATTTAACAATGTCACTGCTTATTTGTATTGTGTCCCCTACAGTGATTTCTGGATCTTAAAGAAATTTGCTCTATAAAGTATTACCATTTAGCTTGTATTTAATATTCTTTTTAGAAGACCCTTTGTATGCTAGACTGAATGTGCTATCTCTCTTAGCTAATGTTTAATAAATCCTACATTAGTTTTCCCTGCAGAGTTTTTGGGTATCTAATAACAGATGTAATGTCTAAAGTAGCTTCCATTGCAAGAGTTGCTTTTTTAATTATTTGCTTTCAGATGTCTGAAGACAGTCCATAAAATGTAAGTATTTATTGATACCCATGTAGTAGATTACTTAGAGCAATACTGAAAGGTCACATACTTCACCAAATAAATTAATTAAATATATCAGTTTATACAGGTAAACTACATAGGAATACTCATAGGATGGTGCTTGTTTTAAAGCTTTTCACTAATATTAAATTTGCAGATTGCATTTTCTTACCTTTGCTTGTGACTATACATGAGTACTTGTAGATGAGTGCTTATTGTAAAACTTTGCTAACAAAGACCAAGAGAAAGTAAAGGAAAAAGCTCCTATCTGGTCTTCTACTTATGATTTCTTTCAGGCAATGCCACTGAATGTGTTCATGGCTTGTTTTACTTCCATTTTGGCACCTTCTCATTCCTGTCAGTGAATAGATTAAATCATAAATATCTGCACTGTGTCATAAAAAGCTGCTTAACGTGACTGGAATTTGAAGTATCGTATCTGTACAATTTCTGCATTAATTGCTTTGATCACATTGCTCTTGCTTGTCAAACTATTGCAGATTAAATTGTACTTGAATCCTTCTTAATTACTGGGGAGCTAAAACAGAGCTTTGCATCTCACATGTCCATTTTGAATGAATATGTAGCGTCTTGCTTTGTAGCAGTTTGAGTAAATGTGTGAGTATATACTAATAAAAAAGAAAACACAAGATAGACCTGGCTTGTTTTCATGGTGTTGGCAACTAAAACTACTGGTGTGGGTGCTTTCTAACATCCTCTGCAATTTTGCTTTAATTTGCTCCACAGATTCAACTAATGCATGAAATTACCAGCTTAAAGAATCTAATTTCAAATGCTGAAGTGTACAATGAGGAACTTGAGGTGAGCCTATCAATGAATTCACAGGTAGTAAGACTTGTATGAAATGCGCTTGGTTTGTTTAGCTTGAAATACTATATCTGCTGAGGACAATAAGTGGACATCATTGTGCTCAGGTTAATCTTATCAGCTATGAGGAGGATATGTCTAAGAACCATGAATGCTTTCTGTGTAGGTTTTGTTAAATTCTGACCTGAAAAACCAAACTGAACACTCAAATCTTCTTTCCCCCTTTTTCCCCTCCAACTTTTAGGCAGAAATAAATTCCAAACTGGAACAGCTGAAAGAGAAAGAGAACAAAATAAAAATGTTACAGAATCGTGTGGAAGAACTACAAAAAGCAGAAGTGGAAAAAAAGGAGACCTCTTTTGCACTGGTAAACTTGAGTTTTCTAATGGGTTGAGAGATTACTTTGTTTTTCTGAGCTGGATTAATTTAGGTATAGCTTTGGTATGATGAACATCTGCTTCCTTACAGGTCTTGGGAAATTTAGTTTTACAAAGTTTAAAATGTTAATTTCTACATATCATACAGCAGTACTCTGGGGAAGTCAAGCTATGAGAAATTCTGCTGTTTATCCCATCTCTCAAACAACCTGCTACTCTTTCTCTTAAAGTAAACTTAGTGAGTTTTCTAAGCCTGCACTTATATTTTAAACATATTAAAATGAACACATTTACTTTATTATTGTTTTTTTGCTTCTTTGAGTGTTGTCTTTTTCAGGGAGATTGTGATAAACTGACTGAAGAAATTCAGCAGCTGAATAAGTCCCTCTTAGACAGTGAAGCCATAGCCTTGGATGCCAAAAAGGAATCTGCTTTTCTCAGAAGTGAAAATTTGGAGTTGAAGGAAAAGATGGCAAGTACTTGTTGAACTGCATTTATAGCTGCACCTAATGCTATAAAGGGCCTGTCTGCTTCCAGGCTTGTGAAGAAGGCCAGCAGTGTGGTGGAACACTCATCATTAGCTTTCTCCAAATACTCTAAGTAATACTTTTATTATGCAATTTGTAGAAAATGGGTCTTCAGGAAAGAGATAAAATGAAAGTAAAGGCTTTTTCCATAGGAGTGTGTGTTTAGGTTTACCAGGAGGGAGAGAAAGAGATCAAAGAAGCAGTCTTTAGTGCATTATTAGGACATAAGACTTCAGACCTAATTTTATCAGAGAACAAAGGAGAATAAGAGATGTGGATTCAGAAGTGGGATGGAGCTTACTTTGAGCTTTCAAAGAATAAAGACAAAATAGTAGCAGCAGTTATGGCCCTGAACTCTAAGGCATGTTTTGTTAGAGGACTGACAGGAATGCATTTAAGTTGTGCCTTATTCTGCCATATTTATCAAGGTCAAAGCTGGTCAGAGTGACAGCAGAAAATGTATCAGATGCATTATTTAAATGTCAAGTACATAGACTTTTACTCTGTGTGTGACTTGCATGTTGTATTGTTTTCCTGAAGAATGAACTCTTAAATAACCACAACCAAATGCAAAAGGATGTCC
The DNA here is from genome assembly GCF_036417665.1 of Passer domesticus. NCBI lineage: Eukaryota > Metazoa > Chordata > Aves > Passeriformes > Passeridae > Passer > Passer domesticus. Next base: position 35,928,476 of record NC_087477.1, on the reverse strand, counting down.
AGTTATATCAAAGCCAAATAGAAGCGGGAAAAGCCAGTTACCGAAAAATGCAAGCTGACTTGCAGAGAGAGCTGCAGTCTTTATTTCAAGAAAACACAAGACTAACTTCACTGATGGAGGGTAAAGTTCCAAAAGGTACTGTTCCAGCTGCCTTTTCCCTGCTCCTTCTGTCCTCCTTTTTCCCTGTAATAGGGGAGGATAGCCAAGGCTTTGGCTCTTGTCTTCCTCAATATATGGAAACTCTGGTCAATATAAAGCAACCAGAGTATCTGGTATTCCTGGCATGAAGTAACTACTTGAGCACTTCCTTGAACATTCTGGAAAATTGCAGCTAGCAAAATATTTTGCATTTTGCACAGTCAAGTTAATGAACATTGTTGGAGAGAACCTAAAATAAACTGGATATCAACCTAAGCAGTGCTGACAGAATTCAGACCAGGAGCTTAGTCTTTTAATTGTTGGCAACAGTAAAATGTACTTTTCGGGAATTACAAAAATATGACATCCAGAATGCATTATAAATCTGCTTAATTTACAATATGTTTTTTTCCTCTAGCACTTGTTAAATAGTTTAAACTTCATTTTCTAGATTTGCTTTCTCATGTGGAGCTGGAAAAAAAGGCAGCTGACTTAAAAGGAGAACTAGAAAATGCTTTGAAAGAGAATGCACTTCTACAGAAACAAGTAAATGAGCTATCAGAATTGCAATCTCTACCAAATACTGTTGAGATGCAAAAGAAAGAGGTAAAAAAAAATCTTAACCTTTTTTCTTGGTTTTGTATTGCACTTCACTGGTAATGTACTAATGGAGGCCTATTGGATATGAAGCTTTAAAGCCAATTTAAAGGCTTTTAAATAGGTCAGCCTGAGATTTTACAGTTAAGTTTGTTAAATTGTTGCTTCTCAGATATTTAATATTTGTACCTAGGAATAAGTTTGTTTAGATGAATATGTTTAGTCACTGACTACTATAATTACGTGTTGTTTTCTAGTCCAGCCCTTGCAAGTCTATTTGCTGTGGTCACCACTGACTACTGAATGTATAAATATAATGGGGTTTGATCCTGGGCACTACTTTAGAACTGACTTTTTTGTGTAACTGAGCAAAGAGAAAATCTCAAGATCTCTTAGCAGAAATCTGCTTGAGAAGTTAGAGATTTACCTTGCAAATTCCAGAAAAGTTGTTAGGAATCCTTATTTCCTGGCAGGTAAGGGGTTAGTAGACTAAGTATGCTGTAAATGTTTTAAAGGGTTTGTTTGCAAATACTTGCTAGCTTTCTTTGTTCTAAGAACCACTTGCTACTAAGTATGTGCAGTAAAAATTATTCAGGGCAAGTAATCTATGAACTCATTAATGCTTTGCAAAAAGTTCCTCCAAGGGTGTACTTCCACTAATTGACAAAATGTAATTAGATATTAACAACTTCATCTCTGTATTGATGCCTTAAGTTTTTAGCTTCCATATTTTTCAGATTCTGTACTGCATTAGTGCATAACTCTGAAGTCTAGATGAAATACTAGTTAGCTTTCTTCACATTTTGGTTGGACTGAACAGTGCTCCTGGGCCTGGGAACCAAGGTCACACCATTTGCCTCAGGCCCTGGAAAATATAAAAAAGTGAATCAGGAAGCTGGGGGGGGAGCAAACTGGGGGAATGAGACTTTTACCTGAAGCTATAGTTGGACAATTAACCTCTGATATGCAAAGAGACCAAACTTTTGTGTGTCTGAGAAAACCTGTGACTGTTGTCCATCTTGGGTGTAGCCTCTGCCAGGCTTTTGCACTGCCCAAGGGGTATCCTTTGAAGGCCTTTAATAAATACCTACTTTATTCTCTAACTCTGTCTTGCCTCTGGTCTAGGTAGCCAGTCCAAGGGATCAGTATTATGAAGAAAGTATTGATAAATGTAAAAATTCAGTTTAGGAGTCCAGTCTTAGTTCAAACATAGGAAGTAGGAAGTATTGAAGAACATCTAAAGAGTTAGAAGAGATTTTGGGACTTGAGAATCCTTCTCTTTTAAAGGTTCTTTGCTAGACAGTTCCCTCCCAACAGAGCAAAACCCAATGTATTGTGTATGTTTGCCTGTGCTTCATTTCCTATATCTTCACATGTACCTGTTTATGATATAGTTCTGACAAATAGTGATTTAGAAAGCACTATATATTAATATTGTTTTTCTGCTGGCAGATTCTTGAAAAATGTGAGGAGTTACACTTATTAAAATTGGAAAATGAAAAGCTGCTTTCTGAAGTAACTGATAATGAATTGAGACTTAAGCATATGTCTGAAGAAATTGAAAAATCAAAAGACAATCTCACAGATGTACAACTGAAATACACAAAGTCTGATGAGCAATATGTAGCACTTAAACAGCTCCATGAAGAAATAGAACAAAAATACAGAGCTGCATCAGAAACCAATGAACAAATGAAGCTCCAAATAGAATGCCTATCTAAAGAAGCACAAGAGTCTAAAACAATTTTGGATGAAATGAAATTAGAGGTCAGTGTCAGCTTGCTCCTTTTTATTTATGAGACTTGAAGAACAGTTTTGATGTGTATGTTTTAGTAAGACTGTCTCTGCTAAGGAGCCATCACAAGAAGGTTCCATAAACAAATGCTTATTTATTGTGGGCAAGAGTATAAGCAGTGACTTACAGAGAAATTATGACCTTGCTAGCTAGCATCTTTCTTCCTTTCTAAGCTCATAAAAGAATCAGAGAATATTTACATGGAGATCTGCATTACAATGACAGTGTCTGTCCTTTTCCTTTGCAAACTAAAGCTTTCTAGCAAAACGAAAGAACTGGAAGAGAGAGAAGGAGAGCAAAATCAACTTCTTGAGCTCAGAGAAAATCTTGTTCAGACTCAGCAGAAGTTAAATGAACTGGAGCAATTAAAAGAGGAGGAAGAAAGGCTTAGTGAAGTGAGACTGGAGGCCAAAGATTTGGAGATCCAGGCAGTCTTGCAGCAGCTTACAGAATGTCGGGAAGAAATAAAAGCTCTAACCCAGGAAAGAGATGACCTGAAACAAAAAGGGGAGTTTCTCCAAGCTGAGACTGAGCAACTCAGAGAGGATATAAAGGACACGGTTTCAATGGTAGGAGAATATAGGAGTAGGCGTTTGCATGGCTGTTTTTAATGAAGGAATGCTTACTAATATTACAAAATACATGTGTTTTCTTTGTGGATTTTCTCTCTTGTGTTCTAAAGAACATCATGGCACATGAAGATCTGAGAAATACACAAAACTCTCTGAAGGAATCCCAGAAAACTGTCAAGAAGTTGGAAAAAAGTATTTCTGAAAAAGAATCTCAGATTTTGAGTGTTGAAGAGGCACTAGGGAAAACCATTAAAGAACTCCAAATACGGGTAAAACCTTATGCAGTAATTAAAACAAGCCCACTTAATATGCTTGTAATCTATTCTGCATGTCCTTAAAAATTTTCTAGGCTCTTGATAGCAAGTGGGCAGGAAAAGAGTACTGCCTACTCCAAGTCTTGACCAGCAGCTGCTGCTGTTTCTGTAGCTTCAAGATGTAATCTAGAGTCAAATAAACCTTTGCTTAACTTGTGTGCCCCATGGTTGTGGATTTGAGTGGTGGTATTGGATGGGAAATGGAAAAGGAGATGAGGGTTACTTAAGTGTAGAAATGAGGCTGATTTATATTTGAAATAGAAATGTCATGATTTGTAACAGTCCCAATGAGAAGTGTAACACATGACTGTGAATGGCATGTCAGATCCCAACGTATCACAGAAGCTGGTTACAAGCAATGTAGGAGAATGAATCAAACAAAATTTGGCATTTAATTTTTATACTGAATTGATGAAAATGCTGCCTTTTCATATTTTTGAACAGATCTCAGAAATGACAGAAGAAATTAAAATCATCACATCAGAGAGAGATCAGCTTGCTGAGGAAAAATCAGGAAGTAACAACTGTAGAGAAAGTGAGCAGCTTCAGGTGCAAAAGGAACAAATCAATTTCCTTACTCAAGAGAACTGTTCATTGCAGGAGAAGCTGGACAGTTTACTTTGGAAAAGAGAGGAGTCTGGGGAAGGAACTTTGGTAATTATGCTGAAGCTGTAATGGGAAGCTTTCTTATTTAAACTTGCACTTAAGTGAAATAATTGCAAGACACACTGAAAGAAAAGGGTCGTAGTACTTGACTGCACCTCATTAAGCTCCAAGTTTATTATGGTTTACTTGAGCTAGAGGCCACCAATATTGTTTATATAAATAAATATATATATATGGACATCTACTGGGAGAATGACTATAAATAGAATATTAATGTGATACAGGATAGTAATTATCTGTACTAATCTCCACAGGAATGTTGTATAATTAGGCAGATCAATATGAAAACTCCTTATCTGAAGTGGGTGGTTTGGCTCTTCTAGAGCATAGGTAGGACTGACTTATTCCTGGCACTGAAAGGGACATTGCAAATCACACGTCTTGTAATTGGATATGCTGACTACACTTCTCTGTGTGTGCCTTTATAGCAGTACCTCCGAATGTTGTACATAATCAACCTGTCAAAGGCGTCAGGTAAGTTTTTCCTAAAGCTGCTTCTTGAATGTGTTTACTTGAATCTCTTACAAAACAGCTACCACAGATTCAAGGACAATCCATGGAGCAAGAGTTATTTCTTCTGAGAGAAGAGCTGAGCCAGGCACTACAGAAATTGCATGAAATGGAGGAAGCAAAGGCCAGTGAATATCAAGGGGAATCTGAAAAAATGGAGAGAACAGATGTTATTCCAAAACCATATGACTCCCAGGAAGTCAGTGCCCAGACAGAAGGAGATGGTGATGATTTTAAAATGCAACTGGAAAATCTCCAGAAAGAGAGAGACCAGCTAAGAGAAACGCTACAGGAAATGATTAGCAAGGTAATAAAAGTAGTTCTCTTCCCCTAGGAGAAGCTCTAGTAGATTGGTCTTAGCTTTTGCAAGTGTTGTTCAGGTGTTAATGCACTTTAATTGTGTCCAAAGAACTCGGAGATGCAGGAGGAGTTGAGATGTACTTGTGAATCTCTTGGACAACATCAGGAGCAGATTGTGGAGCTGACAGGAAGAATTGCAGAGAAAGAAAACCAGATCTTGAGGGCGCAAGAGGCATTGAAGGAAAAAACTGATGAACTGCAGCAGAAGGTCAGAAGCAGTTTTGTCAAGAAAATTGCAGTTTCTGCTGGCTTTGGCAGCCCATGTATACTGCAGACTTTGCTTTGTAGAGCTCCCATAGATGTAAAAAAACCCCCATTATTTATAACTAAATGTGTCTTGGTGCTGAATGAATATTATTTAGAATGAAAAATGCAATGTGACTTCTGTGCATTTGCCCAGTTCTAAAATTTTATGTATTCCGACAATGTAATTCTGAAGATCGTTGAGCAACATTAGGCGAGCTTAGCTCATTATTTAATTTATTACACTATTAAGAAATTTGTTCTCTACTTTTTGTTTTCATGTCTGAAGCCAGTGTGGATGGTAGGCTTCATTTTAATGCATAGGAATTTCTCCTACATACTGTGGATACAGCAACTGAGGCATTTTTATGGATTTAGAATGTCTTGCTTGTTTTTCCACATTTTACTTCTGCCTTCCACTGAGACTGTAGCACTGACATTTGATTGGCTTTTCAACAGAATCATTATCTTTTTTGAAGTCCTGTATCAGGAAACCACTGGGCATGTTTTCCTTAAAACCATCCATTTACAACAACCCCTATCTACAGACAGTGCTTTTGAATGGTGATCCAATAACACTCTTCAATCCAAACCTCATTGCTGGGACAAGAAAGTTTACGAACTTATAACATTACTGGTTGTTTTGTCTCCAAAGCATCAAATTATTTTTGCCCATGCAAGAGGTGATTATGACTACCAATACTGGTTTGGATTTGTTCTTTCCAGCTCTCTGAAGTCACTGAGAACCTGACTCGTGTCTCAGCTGAGTACAGCGACCTCCTGGCAGAAAAGGAACAAACCGAAAGGGCAATGAGTGAGCAAGTGTGTCAGCAGCTTGAGAGAATCACTTCACTTAACAAGGAGAAGGAAGAGCTTCAGCAAATGGTAGAGACTTGTAAAGAAAGGGAAGAACACTTGTTGAAGGTTCAGAGGCAATCTGAGATATTGGCAGACAGCCTAACAAGCAAGGTGAGGAGTTCTGGTGTTTAGTCACTATTTTGTATTCTGATGTTTTGTCACTGGTGTGCCAAACTCTTGCTTCCTGTAAGTTCTAATTAATTCTTGATTCTCGGAGCATCGTTATTGTGGTTGGCAAAGAAGCATGATCATGGGCAAAGAATTTTGTCCAAGTTTCTTTACTGAAACTACCAAGTTTCTTCTACTTGTCTCAGCCTTGTAACCCATTGCATTGGTCCTTCTTTGGAATGAATGTGAATTTATCTGATGCGTACATATTCAATACAGCAATCAGTAATTGAGCATATCTCCTAACTTTTAAAACAGCACTGTGTAGACAGCATGAACTTAACTGGGTTTCAAATCCTTGGTGCTTTTCATGCTCTCTGAATAACAGGTTTGGTTTGGAAGGTGTTCTACTTTGCTTGTACTGTTTGGATGTTAAGAACACTGTAGGCAAGTGAATCAAACCATATTTGGCATTTGATTTTATATTGAATTGATGAAAATTCTGCCTTTTCATATTTTTGAACAGATCTCAGAAATGACAGAAGAAATTAAAATCATCACATCAGAGAGAGATCAGCTTGCTGAGGAAAAATCAGGAAGTAACAACTGTAGAGAAAGTGAGCAGCTTCAGGTGCAAAAGGAACAAATCAATTTCCTTACTCAAGAGAACCGTTCATTGCAGGAGAAGCTGGACAGTTTACTTTTGAAAAGAGAGGAGTCTGGGGAAGGAACTTTGGTAATTATGCTGAAGCTGTAATGGGAAGCTTGCTTATTTAAACTTTTTCTGGAGTGAAATAATTGCAAAAGCTGCAGACCATTAAAGAGCAAATTTATTATTTACATGAGATATTACACCCCATATATTTATGAATGGCCATCTGGTACCAGAATGTGACAAATATTTTTCTCTTAGTAAAATATTGACTTGATACAGAATGGTGATGTTTTGCATTGATCTGCATATGGATATAGTTCTTATAATCAAGTAAGGTGAAGCTAAAAATTGCTCATCTGCAAAGGGTAATTCTGCTTTTTTAAAGTATGTAGAACTGACTTTTTTCATTTTTCATTGGAGGGAACATGGCAACCAACACTTTCTATAACTGCATGTGCTGATTGTACTTCTGTGTGTGGGTGCATCTATATATATATATATAAAAAATGTGAACTTCAAAAGAAAATTAATGTATGTGCATTTATTTTAATATTGAAGAGGCCGTGGACAAATTTAAAGTAAATCATTTTCTGGGCCTACCTAGCATTTTGTACTGCTGAGTCTAGAAACAGGGAGATTGTGTCTAGTTTTGAGATGGGAGTGGTTTGTTGTTGAGCTTTTTTTCTTGCTAATATTCCTCTCTATGCTTAAACTATGACAGTGAAATACTACTTCTGATAACTTCTTTTAGGAGTTCTTGCTTCAAATTTTATTTTCATGTCTGTCATTTCAAGAAATTTAAATTGAATTTTTATTTTGGTCAAATTTTAATACTCTAAAAAAGTACAAATCAGTCCAAAGCGGAGTTGCTGTTTGTTGTACATAATCAACCTGTCAAAGGCGTCAGGTAAGTTTTTCCTAAAGCTGCTTTCTGAATGTGTTTACTTGAATCTCTTACAAAACAGCTACCACAGATTCAAGGACAATCCATGGAGCAAGAGTTATTTCTTCTGAGAGAAGAGCTGAGCCAGGCACTACAGAAATTGCATGAAATGGAGGAAGCAAAGGCCAGTGAATATCAAGGGGAATCTGAAAAAATGGAGAGAACAGATGTTATTCCAAAACCACATGACTCCCAGGAAGTCAGTGCCCAGACAGAAGGAGATGGTGATGATTTTAAAATGCAACTGGAAAATCTCCAGGAAGAGAGAGACCAGCTAAGAGAAACGCTACAGGAAATGATTAGCAAGGTAATAAAAGTAGTTCTCTTCCCCTAGGAGAAGCTCTAGTAGATTGGTCTTAGCTTTTGCAAGTGTTGTTCAGGTGTTAATGCACTTTAATTGTGTCCAAAGAACTCGGAGATGCAGGAGGAGTTGAGATGTACTTGTGAATCTCTTGGACAACATCAGGAGCAGATTGTGGAGCTGACAGGAAGAATTGCAGAGAAAGAAAACCAGATCTTGAGGGCGCAAGAGGCATTGAAGGAAAAAACTGATGAACTGCAGCAGAAGGTCAGAAGCAGTTTTGTCAAGAAAATTGCAATTTCTGCTGGCTTTGGCAGCCCATGCATACTGCAGACTTTGCTTTGTAGAGCTCCCATAGATGTAAAAAAACCCCCACATTATTTACAACTAAATGTATCTTCTTGCTGAATATATGAATGAATATTATTTAGAATCAACAATGCACTTTAACTTCTCTTTGTTTTCACAGACTTAAATTCTTTACATTTCAATAATGTTATTTAGCAGTCTAATTCTGAAGATCCTTGGCCAATTTTAGGAGAGCTTAGCTCATTATTTAATTTATTACACAATTAAGAAATTTGTTCTCTACTTTTTTTTTCATGTCTGAAACCAATGTGGATGGTAGGCTTCATTTTAATGTATAGGAATTTCTCCTACATACTGTGGATACAGCAACTGAGGCATTTTTATGGATTTAGAATGTCTTGCTGTTTTTCCACATTTTACTTCTGCCTTCCACTGAGACTGTAGCACTGACATTTGATTGGATCTTAAGTAAATATTTGTCTTTTTTGGCTTAACTGTATCAGGAAACCACTGGGGATGTTTTCCTTAAAACAATCCATTTACAACAACCCCTATCTACAGACAGTGCTTTTGAATGGTGATCCAATAACACTCTTCAATCCAAACCTCATTGCTGGGACAAGGAAATTCAGTGACTTATAATGTTACTTGTTGTTTTGTCTCCAAAGCATCAAATTATTTTTGCCCATGCAAGAGGTGATTACTGGTTTGGATTTGTTCTTTCCAGCTCTCTGAAGTCACTGAAAACCTGACTCGTGTCTCAGCTGAGTACAGTGACCTCCTGGCAGAAAAGCAACAAACTGAAAGGGCAATGAGTGAGCAAGTGTGTCAGCAGCTTGAGAGAATCACTTCACTTAACAAGGAGAAGGAAGAGCTTCAGCAAATGGTAGAGACTTGTAAAGAAAGGGAAGAACACTTGTTGAAGGTTCAGAGGCAATCTGAGATATTGGCAGACAGCCTAACAAGCAAGGTGAGGAGTTCTGGTGTTTAGTCACTATTTTGTATTCTGATGTTTTGTCACTGGTGTGCCAAACTCTTGCTCCATTGAAATTCTAGTTAATTTTTAGTTCTTAGAGCATCATTATTGTGGTTGGCAAAGAAACATCATCATGGGCAAAGGATTTTGCCCAAGTTTCTTTACTGAAATGACCAAGTTTTTCTTCTACTTATCTCAGCCTTGTAACCCATTGCATTGGTCCTTCTTTGGAATGAATGTGAATTTATCTGCTGAGGATATATTCAGTACAGTAATCAGTGAACATACCTTCCAGCTTTTGAAAAGGCACTGTGTGGACAGCATGAACTTAACTGGGTTTTAAATCCTTGGGGATTTGCTCTCGAAGGTGCAAGGGGAATTAAAGGACAAAACGGATGAACTGCGGCCGAAGGTCAGAAGCAGTTTTGTCAAGAAAATTGCAGTTTCTGCTGGGTTTCGCAGCCCATGCCTACTGAAAACATGAGTTTGTAGGGCTCCAGTAGATGGACTAAAGAAACCCACTATTTACTCTTGATGCTGAATGACCAAATATTATTTAGATTCAACAACACACGTTAACCTCTCCGTTTTCTCAGGCTTAAATTTTATACATTCAATAATGTTATTTATCTATCTAATACTGAAGATCCTTGAGCAACTTTAGGAGAGCTTATCTTATTCTTTAATTCATTAGACTATTATAAATTTGTTTTCTATGTTTTGTTTTCATGTCTGAAGCCTGTGTGGATTTTAGGCTTCTTTCTAATGTATAGGAATGTCCCACATGGATACAGCAACCGAGGCATTTTTATGGATTTAGAATGTCTTGCTCTTTTTCCACATTTTACATTTGCCTTCCACTGAGACTGTAGCACTGACATTTGATTGGATCTTAAGTAAATATTTGTCTTTTTTAGCTTAACTATATCAGGAAACCACTGGGGATGTTTTCCTTAAAACTATCCATTTACAACAACCCCTATCTACAGACAGTGCTTTTGAATGGTGATCCAATAACACTCTTCAATCCAAACCTCATTGCTGGGACAAGAAAGTTTACGAACTTATAACATTAGTGGTTGTTTTGTCTCCAAAGCATCAAATTATTTTTGCCCATGCAAGAGGTGATTATGACTACCAATACTGATTTGGATTTGTTCTTTCCAGCTCTCTGAAGTCACTGAGAACCTGACTCGTGTCTCAGCTGAGTACAGCGACCTCCTGGCAGAAAAGGAACAAAGCGAAAGGGCAATGAGTGAGCAAGTGTGTCAGCAGCTTGAGAGAATCACTTCACTTAACAAGGAGAAGGAAGAGCTTCAGCAAATGGTAGAGACTTGTAAAGAAAGGGAAGAACACTTGTTGAAGGTTCAGAGGCAATCAGAGATATTGGCAGACAGCCTGACAAGCAAGGTGAGGAGTTCTGGTGTTGAGTCACTATTTTGTATTCTGTCATTTTGTCACTGGTGTGCCAAACTCTTGCTCCACTTAAATTCTATTTAATTTTTAATTATTAGGGCGTCATTTTTGTGGTTGGCAAAGAAGCATGATCATGGGCAAAGGATTTTTTCCAAGTTTCTTTACTGATATTCCGTAATAACATGCTCAACTTGTCTCAGCCTTGTAACCCATTGCATTGGTCCTTCTTTGGAATGAATGTGAATTTATCTGTTGAGGATATATTCAGTACAGTAATCAGTGAACATACCTTCCAGCTTTTGAAAAGGCACTGTGTAGACAGCATGAACTTAACTGGGTTTTAAATCCTTGGGGATTTGCTCTCGAAGGCGCAAGGGGAATTAAAGGACAAAACTGCTGAACTGCGGCCGAAGGTCAGAAGCAGTTTTGTCAAGAAAATTGCAGTTTCTGCTGGGTTTCGCAGCCCATGCCTACTGAAAACTTGAGTTTGTAGGGCTCCAGTAGATGGACTAAAGAAACCCATTATGTATAACTAAATATGTCTTGGTGCTGAATGACTGAATATTATTTAGAATTAAAAATGCACATTAACCTCTCCGTTTTCCCAGGCTAAAATGTTATACATTCCAATGATGTTATTTAGCTATCCAATACTGAAGATCCTTGAGCATCTTTGGAGAGCTTACCTCATTCTTTAATTTATTACACTATTATAAATTTATTTTCTATATTTTGTTTTCATATCTGAAGCCAGTGTGGATTTTAGGCTTCTTTTTAGTGTATAGGAATGTCTCCTACATACTGTGGATACAGCAACTCGGGCATTTTTATGGATTTAGAATGTCTTTCTTGTTTTTCCACATTTTATTTCTGCCTTCCACTGAGACAGTCGTGCTGACATTTGATTGGCTTTTAAACAGAATCATTGTCTTTTTTGAAGTCCTATATCAGGAAAGTGCTGGTTATGTTTTCCTTAAAACAATCCATTTATAAATCTCATATGTACAGACAGTGCTTCTGCATGATGATCCAATAATTTCTTCAATCCAGACCTCATTGCTGGGACAAGGAAGTTTAGGAACTTGTAACTGGTTGTTTTGTCTCCAGAGCATCAAATTATTTTTGCCCATGCAAGAGGTGATTATGAATACCAATACTGGTTTGGATTTGTTCTTTCCAGCTCTCTGAAGTCACTGAGAACCTGACTCGTGTCTCAGCTGAGCACGGCGACCTCCTGGCAGAAAAGGAACAAACCGAAAGGGCAATGAGTGAGCAAGTGTGTCAGCAGCTTGAGAGAATCACTTCACTTAACAAGGAGAAGGAAGAGCTTCAGCAAATGGTAGAGACTTGTAAAGAAAGGGAAGAACACTTGTTGAAGGTTCAGAAGCAATCAGAGATATTGGCAGACAGCCTAACAAGCAAGGTGAGGAGTTTTGGTGTTTAGTCACTATTTTGTTTTCTGATGTTTTATTACTCATATGCTAAATTTTTGCACAAACTTTTTTATTTTTGTTCTCAGCAGATCAGCTTTATGGCTGGTAAACAAACATGAACATGGGCAAAGGATTTTTTCCACATGTCTTTACTGATGTCTTGTAATAACATTATCTGCTGATCTCAGCCTTGTGACCCTTTGGGTTGGTCCAGCTTTCGAAGGAATGTGAATTTATCTGCTGAGTGTATTTTTAATATAATAACCAGTAATTGAACAGGTCTTTGATCTTTTTAAATGGCACTGTGTAGACAGCATGAACCTAACTGGATTTGGAATTCTTGGTGCTTTGCACACTTTCTGAATACCAGGCAATCAATGTTTGCAAGTCTTGCACTTAGTTCTGGTCAACTCATGCTTTTCATAGTGTTTGCTTTGCAGCTTTTCACCAGACAAGTTTTTCCTTTGGTAGATCAAAGAGTATAATTGAGGATTGCTTCAGTTTAGCAAATATTAGTCTCCATTAGAGGAAATATGAAGAAATTGTCCATTTTTTTAATGCTCATCTTCTATTTATTTTAATTTTTTTTATTAAATAGACATAGGTTGATTGATTGCCTTTTCCTTTGATTCCACTTGCTTTACAGAAAACCAAAGCTGAGTGATGTAAACTCTTTGGGTGTCATGCTGTTCCTCTTCCTTGTTAATTTTTTTCTAAATTAAATTAAAATTATTCTTAAACTTATATTTTGCTAGTGTGAATTTTAGTAACTAAGAATTGTGATTTTTGTATGACACAAGTGATTTGACTACTTCATAGGGTGTATAAAGACTGCAACCACCAAATGGTGATTTGGCTTTTTCTCCACTGTTCATTGCAGATTCAACAGTTAACTGAGACACTAAATAGTGTCTCATGTGAGAAGGACCAGTTATTAGCTGAAAGTAATAGTCACTCTTTACAACTTCAAGAACAAATCTTATCAGTGAATCATGAAAAAGATGAGCTACAAAAACTTCTTCAGGATGTCAGGTTTGAGCGGGACCAGCTCAAGACAGAATTGCAAAGAAATTCTGAGATGGTGAGTGTTGCAATTTGCATACCTGAGTTATTCATAACTTCTTGTCTCAACTGGTACTTAAATATGTGTTTTTATATTAGTGTGTTGAAACAAAGGCAAAACTGGAAGATGCTTTAGAACAACTGAAGCAGAGAAACGTGAACAATATGTCCATTCAGGTAAACACAGTGGATATTGCAGAGCGGGTGGCTGATAACAGCTTGACAGAAAAAACCTTGAAAATCAAGGTAAGCTTATTTTTGTGTGTTTTAAGGATGCATATAGAAACTTAATGACTTGTCCTTAAACTCCACTTGTCATGGAGCATAAAGCTTTTGTGCACTATCTATTAAATTGTTTGCATATCTTGCTGAGATGCTGTGTACCATGTGATAGTTGATTTGCTGTTGTTGTTCAGTGATTGCACATCAACTTAATGTTCACAGAATATCTCACCTGCTTCATTACTGTCCAACCACCCCAGTGAAAATAACTAGTCATGTAGGGTCATAGTATCATGTAGGTTGGAAGAGACCTCTTAGATTACAGATTTCAACCCTTAAACCAGCATTGCCGTGATCACTGCTAAACTGTGTCCCTAAGTGCCAGATGTACACATCTTTGAAGTAGCTCCAGGGATGGTGGTTCCCCACATCCCTGGGCAGCCTGTTCCAGTACTTGGCAGCCTTTTCAATTCAGAAATTTTCCCTAATAACCAGTCTCAACCTCCCTTAGTGCGACTTATGACATGTTACTGGAGAGAAGAGGCCACCCCCCCAAGAGGGCTGCACCCTCCTTTCAGGCAGTTGTAGAGTGGTATGGTCTTCCCACAGTCTCCTTTGCTCCAGGCTAAAACACCCCCAACTCCCTCACCCACACCATAGGACTTGTGTCCTGACCCTTCCCTAGCTCCGTTGCCTTCCTCTGGACACAACCCAGCACCACAATGTTCTTTTTGTACTGAGGGGCCCAGAACTGAACACAGGATTTGAGGTGTGGCCTTGCTAGAGCTGATCCCTTTCCTAGGCCTGCTGGCTATACTATTCCTGACACAAGCCAGGATGCCCTTGGCCACTGGGGCACATGCTGGCTCATGTTCTGCCAGCTGATGACCAGCACCCCCAGGCCCTTTCCTGCTGGGAAGCTTTCCAGACACTATTCCTCCAGCCTGGAGCACTGCATGAGGAGTGTTGCAACCTGGCAGTTCCCCTCGTTGAACCTCAAACAGAAGCACTTTGCCACTTTGGTTTTGTAAAATCCCCCCAAAGCCTCCCTTCCATTACTCCCTTTCAAATACTAAATCAGAGTTAAAATAATTTGATTAAAGCACTTCTGCCCTCAAATGAGGAATTCCTCAGACCTTTGGTTAGTTAGCTATCCTGAGTATATTTTATTACAGATACAAGAAGAGCTAGTAACCTACTGAAAGCCAAAATAAACCAGGATTTATCAATGTGTATTGTTGCATATAGGTCAACCATTATAAAATAAGGGCCTTGTTACACTTGTAAAATCATGGCTCAGCTTGCTACTTCAGCTGAGTAGAAGGGAGCCATGGGAGAGTGACCCAGCTGGAACAGGGTTAGAGAGACATGAGAGACGAGCTGCATGACTGCTGCATGTCCACATTGTGGTGGCTGGTTGACTTGGGCTTGTTGTGCCTTAAAACTACATAAACTGATAACCAGCTAACTGTTTAAAAAGGCCTGGGATTTGCAATAAAAGGCTCTCCTTTGCACTGCCTGGGGCCTCTGTGTCGCTTTGCATCATCACATCTGGTGTCCAAATAAGAAGAAATAAGATTAAATTAAATTAATTACACAGAAATAAAATTACAATGAAAAAGTAAATTACAACCAACAACAAAGGCCTGCAAACCCAAAATAACAAATTAAAATGAAGACCTAAACTACAACTCAACAAAACAAACCCTTACAACCTTCAAACTGCAAAGAGCAGAGCTCAAACTCTACTACAACAACATGGAACCTTCTTCACTAACCACAACCCAACAGAAAACAAAATACTAGCACATCTCATAAAGTTAAATCATAATGAAGGAAGTTAACATCACATTTTAAGAGCACTCTCCCCTTCTGACTTCTGTGGGAAGAGGCTAAGTCCCATCTATTAATGTTCCATTGTTTTTACTGTGAGGTGAAGAGTTAAGAAAACTGGTGAATCTTGGTTCTTTCAACTAAGAACCAGTGATGGAGGGAGTATGTCAGGGGAGTTTTATACTTTATTTAAAATGCATAACAGACATAATTAAACATGATTCTGGAGTTGCAGGTTACTGGGTCTTCAAGCCTGTAGCGGTACTGAGCCTGCTCACTGCTTGTTCACACCTTCTTTTCATGGCAGAGTGCTAGGACCCACTTCGTGAGCCCTTTCCTTCAAAAAAGGAAAAGCAGATAAACCTGGGAGTCCATCCTGACAGAAGGCCAGCTGGCAAACTTGTAAACAGGCAGTAATTTTTTTTCCTGCCTGATTTACAAGTCTTGATGTGGCCAGACAATCTAAACCACAAAGACAATTTGAGCTTGTGAAATTATTTGCTGGAAATCTATGAAATTATCTGGGTTTGTGCCTGGATTAGTGTTTTTGTCATATCTCTGTGGCAAGTCAAAACTGAAGTCTTAATCATAATAATTTTTCGTGTTATAAAGCTGGTACATACTGTAGGGGTTAGTCCTGGAGTCGGGTAATTTATTTTATGTTTCTGTTTATAGCTAATCACAGTTTTCCTTATTATGAATGAATTGATTTGTTTCACTTTCATTTAGGAGCTTCTTGAGAAATTCCCCAGTATGGGGAAGAGATATGAATGTCTGTCTACAATGTCTCTTAAGCTGAAGAGTGAACTGAACAGTCAGAAAGCACTGATAGCTGGGATACTGCCTCAGCTCACACTGGAGCAGAGTAAACAAATCAAAACACTTCAAACTAAAAATGAGGAAATCAACAGTCGTCTCCAGAAGTTATTGACCAAATTGAAGGTACCAACTTAAAATGCTGAATATGTGGATGCTTCATATTGCTTGGGTTTGGGTATTTTTAAATAAGCTCTCAATAGTAACAGCTAGGATTTTATATACTTTAGCTTTGGGAGTTGAGAATTCATACATTGGAGAAAATAAGTTGATAGTAATTGCTTTACAGTCTTAGAAAACTAGAACTACTTAGTTATGTAAATCAAACTTAGTTTTTAACTGTAGTTCAGCTGCTTTGCACAGAATTATTTCATTAATATTATTCCATTTTAATTGGAAAATGAAATTTCCCTTCTGTACTCTAAATCAAATAATAGATGACTAAGTATGCATTTCTCTGTGGGGGAAAAAGACATGCAAGATGGCTTGGAGATGCATGCATGCTTGCTCTGAAAAGCTGCCCAGGTAGTTTGATTTTACAGCCTTGAAGATCTTCCCCAGTTTGGGATCAGTTTCTCCCCTGTACTAAAATTATTAGCAAAAAAATTAAGGGTAGTTGAGAAAGAATTCCTGTTAATGTATGCAGAAGTACAGTAACTGGCAAGAGTTTTTTCTGTCTCTAAGGGCTGGGTTTTTTTTGGTTGGAGCATGGAAACATGCACAGGCCTGGAGAGAGAGGGTGAGGTTCTTGAGAATCAGTGATGTCTACAAATATCCATTAACTTGGAAGATGAACTAATATTCCAAAGGGCCTCATACTTAACCCAGCCATTTTACATTTAAGTTTTTCCACAGATGGTTTTTAACTTTCATGGTTAAAGATGTTTAATATTCAACTAGTGAGTTCTGCTAGAATAAAGTTTTAAATCAGCACGATGATATTATTCTCATAGATCATCTGCACCTTTCACAACTCCAAGAGAAAATAAATATAACAAAGAAAACTTTACTTTGTTTTTCAAGGTTTAGATTTGTGGGAGTCTGTCTAGAGCCTTTTAGACTTCTTGGCTTTTTTGGGGGCTACAAAAAAATAGCATACTGGAAAAGTGCTGTCTCAGCTAAAACCTTTACATGCCATTACTATAATGCACCTGTGAACCTGATTTTCTTAGTCATGTGTTAATTATCCTGGACATTTAGAGGCTCAGAGAGTAAATAGATTAAATTATAAAATACTGTATTTTAGCTGGATGTAGGGTACCATTTTAAAACAGGCTCACTGATGCATCCCATGTTTCTGCAACAGCTTCTGTTCAGCTCTGCTTGCACAAAGAGAAGAGAGTACCACACTACTGTTCACAGGTATGAAATGGAATTGCTTGAGGAAAAGAGAAAACAAGATCACCTACAATCCCAGATTCAATGTCTAAGGAAGATGAATTTGAAGCAGAATGAAGTATCATCACAAGAGTTAAACAGCTGTGAAGGGCTGCAGAGTTTCTACTTGGATGTAGAGGTAATATTTGGGGGGAAAATAGACAATAAAAACCCATTCTAAGGCATGGGGTCATGTGGTGGGAATCTAATGGCAGAGGATTTATCAGTTAAAACTTTTTTTAAGGGGGGGGTGAAGGAATAGGTGTGTTTTTTATGCTGCCAGGTCTAATAAGAGGATTTTGCTTCATAAAGCCGCTGAAAATAAAATTAATAGCTTAGAAACTAGTGGGAATGTTATTTACTTATTTGCCCTTTACAGTGCATACCATCCAATACCAAGATGACTTGTTCTAAAACAATGGAATAAACTTTTGCTAATAAGCACTTTTCCCCCTTTCCACCTGCCCCACAAACGTAGACTGTCTTCTTGCTTTCCCAATAGGGTGTAATTTTAAGTCTAGCAAAACTCCTTTTATATGATAATTGGATGCTAAAACAGCCTTCCTGCTATACTGATAGCTGAGAGGACAGAAGGTATGTGACATATCACATGTGACATGTGATAATCAAACCAGTACTTAAATTTTAATTCCCCTCTTTTTTTTTTTTAAGAGCATTGTCAAAGATGTATCAGAAATGGAAAATGAACTTCTCTGCATAGAAGCAGAGTTAGAGCAGGAAGAAAATGCTAGAAAAGAAACAATACAGTTCTGGGAAGCTTGTTCAGGAACTCACTGGGATGCAGAGGAGCTGAAAGAAGAACTCAAGAAAGATAATGAAAGACTCTTGCAAGTCTTTAAATTCTGGACTCCTAAAGTAAAGGTAAAATTCAATGTTATAGAATCAGAAATGTATTTTGTGTAAGCACTTTGCTATGATGAACAAAACACAAAAAGAGGTTCTTAAATGATCGTTCATTTATTATCAGCACTCACTCATACTTTTACCTGTAAGACATAGGAATACTTAAAAGATTTTTCAAGATTTTTTAAACTTTTGGGATTTTTTAAAATTTGGGGTCTTATTAGTCTGAATTCTGGAAAATGTTGCTTTTCTTGCCAAACTTTATCAAAACTACTATAGCCATTTTTGAAACTCAGTTAAATTTATATTTATACTCCTTTCTTTCTTATGCTTACTGCTTGCCTGTTGGAAACATGGACAGCATTTTTCAGGGTTTAGTGCATCATGAACACCATTTGACAAGACTTCAACTTTCTGATTAAATCTTAAGTTTAGCCTATTTTTAAAAGTTTCTTCTGTAGAGTCAATAGTCAGTCTTGACTTTTTTGGGATTTTGCAGTGTTGGCAAGTTTTTGAAAGAATTCCCTGACCCTATTATTATGTGGATAAAAGCTTTTAACAAACAAACAAAAATCTAGTATACATTGTCATTTCCTGACAATTGTGAAACTTTTATTTATTTGGCATGTTAAACACGTGGATTTCTAGAATAGTCCAATGTGTAGGTTTAATTTCCTTTAGTCAGTGATTGTGTTCTAGTAAGAAAAATCTGTGAAAAATTATGGTTTTCTGTGGCTGACTTTCAAGAAGTCTTCCCAATGTAGTTCCTTTTGTTTCTCTAATATTAGAGTTTGTGTTAGTGCATTGCAGGCTTACCAGTATTTCTGCATTATCATCTTCTCTTGTGCCCCTTCCTGCCTCCCTTTCTTCTGTAAATGAACGTGTTCTTTGAGTGATAATGATACTATTTCTGACAGCAAGCACTGTCAAATGGGGCACTGAAACAAGAATGTGAAAATAACACAGGCTAAGGTACTTCCTGTTTCTTCACTTGCCATATTTCTAGCAGATTAAAAAATTATTTAAAATTATTCTGTGTGATTTTCAGATACTCCTTGAACTTTCTTCAGAGCTGGATGCCAGAACTGCTGATTATAGTAAAAATGCTGATGTTGAATTAAAACAGAGAAAGGAGAAAAATGAAGAGTTGCTTCAGGATCTAAACACTCTAAAAGAAAAACTGGCCCCTGGTGGCTCTGCCAGTCTAGCATTAGAAGAAGAAAATTATAGGCTTCATAATAAATTAAAGGCTGCAGAACAAGATAAAAAGGTACCAATACTTGCTTCTAAGGACAACTTCTTTGATGTTTGCTTTCTAAGGGAGAGTACTCCAAACTGAACATAGGGATTGATGGCAACTGTAAATCTGAGCCACCACAATACAAATAGAGTACACTTTTAGTAGCTCGTTTATTTCCAAAGTGGAATTTTGAGCTCTTGCCTGCAACATGATTCTTTTAATGGCCTGATTTCTGTACACAAATAGATGTTCACTTCAGAAATTCATATGAAAGCTCTTATTTACTTTTGAAGTATTGACTTTAATAGGGTGATACTCTTGATGTTTCTTGTAAATTTATGCTATTCACTCTGTCAGACATGAAGATGGAGAAGAATTCTCTATTTAATCACAGGAATTGAGAACTCATTTTTTATGCCACAGTTATCCCTCTCCAAAGCACTTTTTCTTTTCTTAGACTTGAGTGTTCTAGACTATTAAAAGGTGACATGAAACAGTGACCTGGACATGAAGTGTTGCCATAGAGCCTGTAGTGTTGATTTCTTTTTTGTGTGTGGTTTGGGTTTTTGCTAGTTCTTGCTAAAAATATGACCACGTGCTGTTACTGTTACTATCTTTTGAAATAACTGCTCATAACTGGTTGATTAATATGTCTCAATAGGCTATGAAAGTAAAAATTCAGAAGTTAGAAAATGTAATAAATGAAGTAGGAGACAGTGTCAAAGAGAGAGATGAGAAGATAAGCAAGTTACAAGCACAGATAAGAATAAGAACAGAGACAAGTGAGCTCACCCAACTGCAAGCCAAACTGAATGAGATGGATAATTGCCTCAGGACTGCCTTAACAGAGAAGCAGAGTCTTCAGGTATGAGCAAAATACTTCACTCTTCTCTTTCTCCTCCAATGGAAGACACAAAGCATGCTTGACAACAGTTGTAGGTGAAACTCAACTCTCTGTAGTCAATGTATTTGTTCTGTATGGCATTCCTAGAGTAAATTCCACTTGCTTGTTGAATAGACAATTTCACATTCTACCAGTGCAACATTTAGAATCCAAATTATGATACTAGAAACTAAATGTGTCACTTGTATGTGATGAATTTCTGAAACACTTAAAACATTTTAAAACTTTTAAACTGAAGCATGAACTATTTACTCAGTGTGATATATTTGCACACTACTTTAAAATTCCCAGATTTAGTCTGCACAGAAGTCAGCAAAACTTGCCAAAATATGGTTGCATGGTAATACACAAGATTAGGATACCAACTGCTACTATAGTGCTAGTTGGTAAAGTGAGCCACCTTAGTGAAAAATAACTTCCTGCTCTTGATCTTGTCCTGCAAAATCTAGCAGATCATAGTAAAGATACAAGGTAAACAACCCTTAATTTCATTGCTAAGTAAAAAGCCCTTATTTTTACTAAATATTTTATTTTCAGGCAAAATTAGATAAAGGTGCTGAGCTGTACAAAGAAGAAATTGACCATCTCAAAACACAATTGGTAAAATGTGATCTGGAAAGAATGAAACAATCCAACTTCTTTGAAGAGAAGTAAGTTCATATTTTATTTTCTTACAATTTTCAACTACTTCAAACTTAGCTTCTACTTTGCTCTTTTCCCACATAATAAGAAGTAAGCATTCAGCCTGAGCTGTTGTAAGTTTTTATGGTGATTTTAGAGAAAGTAAAATCTATACGCACTTTGGGTTGCTTACAAAACTTCTTCCCTATACACCCACCAAAATTTCTCAATCAACCGTGTTCAGCCATAAATTAAATAACTGTTCTCACAAAGAAGGCAAGGGGAAAACAATAACTGAAAGCACTTTCTACTTCACTAGAGAGAAGGGATACACCACAAATAATTAGTCTAACTTTTGGGTGCACGTTATCTAAAATCTGACTGACAACCAGGTTTATGTAGTTTTTCTTGTATAACATGGGTGTATCTTGTATTTGATAGCTCATTAGATTTCAACTGAAAGTGTAATAACTATTAAACTGAGATTATCTGATTTTTTTTCCCTCTCTTCCTGCTTCATACAGTCTTCGTAATTATAAAGCCACTGCAGAACACCAAGAACAACAGTTAAAAAAGCTAAAGGAAGAACTGAGAAGAGCACACCAAGAGCAAGATGTTACTGGTATTTACCCAATGTGATATATTCAAGATAAATAGAAGGGACTCTTTCATGTTAAACATTGAGTTTTGAGGTTAAGTGTTTGAAGACCAGATTGAGATGCAGGCTTTGTACTCAAAGGGTATGAGGAGAACTGGGTGCATGCATTGGAAGATGAGGTGGAAAGTAGATTACATTAGCTGCATATGAACTGCATTAGAATTACAGCAGCTCTTGTGTTTTTCTCCAGCCATGTTTGCCCTTGTGGAGGGATAAGCTGCAGTGATGGTAGCTCATGTTCCCACTTTCTCCTTGACATATGAATACCTAGTTCTAATCAAAGCTATGACATACCTGGAACAATAACTACTCTACCTCTAAATGGCCCAGTGAAGAATCTGTCATGTTTCTTAATATCTCCCTGGCAGTGTGAATACTGGGAGGTGTATTTTGTGTGGAAAAAAGAGTAACTGTTGTAATGCCTCTTGTAACTCAGTGAAGTTTCACATATAAGACCACAAGAAGGAATAGGCTAAAAAATGTATCGGTTTGGTTTTAAGCACTCTCCAAATAATGCACACACATAATGTATAAATCTGTTTTCTAGTGCTGAAAGAAGCAGATCCTCAGCAATCCCAAATACCCCTTACTTGTGGTGGTGGCAGTGGTATTGTGCAGAGCACACAAATACTTGTTCTAAAATCTGAACAAGCCAAGCTACAGAAAGAGAACTTGCAGCTGAAGAAGCAAAACGACCTTCTACTGAGGTAAGTGGACAGCTGACAAGCAGCATGTCAGATAATTTGTTGTATTTACAGAGATCATTAGATTTGGTTTCTGGGAGACCTATGGAAGTGAGTAACCATTAATTTTAGATTTCATATCATAAACTTTTATTTAAAGCTAGTGTTTTATGGCTTATAAAGCCATAAAGGCCTCTTGAACTTCAAATTGCTTGCTTTCTTAAGAATCTTTTAAATTATGGAAGACACACTTGAATTGTACATTGGAAGGAATTTCAGCTTTAAAAAAAATCCTCTGAAACCAAGATACACAGCTGTTGTACTGCTATGTCTGTCATACATCATCTGAAAATACAGGAATTGTCTGTTCTCCAGGAATTTTTTCTTAAATAAATTGCTTTAAACTCTTCTTAATTGTATGCTGGGGTTCTTTTCAGTGATGAACTTCAACTGAAAGAGGAACTCAGGAAATGGAAAGAAAGAGCACTAAAATGGAGAGAACGATCCTCAAGAGAAACTACTCGAGAGACAATACCAAAGTCTCCTAAAAAGGCAGTGTCATATTTCTTTAAAGAGCAAATGCCTTCACCCTGCAAGGAAACTGTTTCTCAGGAAACAGTGACTCAGGACTTACCAAAACCTCTGCCTCTGACTTGTCCAACAAATTTCTTCGATAATTCCAACTTGGGTGTGCTAACAGGTATGTAACACGGTGGGAGAGTCCTATAAAATTTGAAGATGCAAAATGTAAGTAAGGGATGGCCTGAGATCTGAAACTTGCATGATAAGTTTTCTTGAATGGTTTGTCATATGACTGTTGAAAAGCTGACAGTCTGAGCTGTGAAGATTCTGTATGTTCTACAGAATCAAAACACCAAAATGAATCCTTCACCTGCTGCAGAATATACAAACCCTTTTTCCTTTTCCTCAGTGGAAGTGTTGATGAGTGACTTTTAGAAGTGAGTCAGCAAAATATTGTTCTTAGATACCTGGTGCTCTAAAATGTTTTGGTTTTTAACTTTACATTGGTTAAGCACAGATTTCTGGTAAAACTATATAAAGTTAACTGCTGGTTAACTTTTTTAGGAAATTTTTCAAGGTGGTAGACTTTAGCCTTTGATGTTGCATTTGCTACTCTGCCTGGCTCCAGCTGCAATAATAGCTGTTTTGATGAGAACTTCTGTTCCTCAGCCTCACTTCAGATTTCTTATATCTGGCCTGCTGCCTTTTAATGACCTTCTGCCCTCATGCTTCTCACAGCTTTCAGAAGGCCCCAGCAAACATGTTGAAGACTGGCCAGTTTTTGAGGTATTAATAACAGGCTTCCAGAAAGAACACGACTCATTATTGGCTTTGTGATGGCCAACTTGGTAACAGCACAACTTTCCTCACAACACACAGCTCCTAAGAGGAAAGCTTTCATAGCTGATGTACAAAGCACTAATAAAGATTAAATCACTGTATTCCTGCTGCTTGTCTGAGAAAGGCTTTCATGTTCTTGTCTTCTGTACAGATACGCGACCTGCGGGCACAGAGTCCACAGAAGAACATCTTAAGCACTTGTTTGGGACTTCAGACAGAGATAAAGCCCCTGACTGCAGCACCCAGTAAAGATGCTCTGTTGTTAGCTGCCCTTACAGTGCCTACAGCCAAGATCTGCATATACAAAAGAAAATTGCTTCAGGTTAAAAACCATCAGCCTCTTCCATCTTTGCTGTCTTGGAGTTTCTATTTCTCACACCTGGGAAAGCTGGAATATGAGGACAAAGATGGAAAACCAGATGTTGTCCCACAACCTGCTAATCTGCTGATGTTCTGCTTTGGTGTTTTGATGTGGACTTTTTTTGATGGCAAAGAGAGGCTAATGTACTGAAGAAGAAAGTGGAAACAAGGAATGGATGACAAACTAATTACTGTGAAACTTCTCAATCTCCAACTTTTCATTCTATCATTCCTAGAACAGCCCTTTTCTGGGATGTTGATATTTCTGTCTTCAAAGTGCTGTTGACTTGGCAAGAAATATTTTTTTTGTTTGTTAGCATGTGGTTTTCATACCATACTTCCGTTAGGCCAATAGAAACTGCACTTTCATCACAATCTTGACTTCTTTGGACACTGCAACCGAAGTTACTGATCTTCTGTTTGTAGAGCACACAATCAAGGGTTCCTCTTAAACTCCTTAAAAGTTTCTGCAGCTCAGCCAATTATGGTACCGTGAGTAACTTTGAATTTTGCATCATTTTTCAACACACCTGTCTGAAGTTGTGTATTGAATTCTTTTAAAATATTAAACAATGGACTTCGCACTCTTCTGCTTCTCTAGTGAAGGGAAAACAAACCAGATCATTGTGGCAAGATGGACTCTTTTATTAACCTACTTATCTGTGTTGTGAGACCTACATTTTGTATGTTTTATATAAGAAATTTTAACTTGACAATAAAATTTGTTGTGTTAAATATGTAAAAATAGTTTTGCTGTTCACTTGTGCTATGATCCAAGGATGCTGACTGCAACATTCAGTGTCCAAATGTTACCAAATTACTGTCTTTTATACTGATTTCATCACTTCCATCATTATTATTCTTCTTGTCTCTGTCCTCTAAAACCATCTGCAGCAATTACTTGTGCAGAAGTTTCCTGTTGTCAGAGTTTTATTTAATTTGAATCTATCAGAAAATGGTTGAAGTCTAAAACATAGATCCTCCTCCCTTTCCTCCCCTCCGTGCCTTTCACTTGCAACTAAACAGGAATTGATCCTGTGATCAACTCCATTAAGGATGAAATCATCATCATGAGATGAGAAAGTCATTCCTAAGGAAGATACCTGCATCAAAAGCATCATCTTTATTTCATAGGAATAAATCTCTGTGATGCCAGGTCCTGTTTGGGTCACCCAAACTGACAAGCAAATGGCTACACTGATATTCCTGAGCATTCAGCAGTTACTGGAACTGGGGAGTCACACAAGGATGTTATATACCTGATGGAGGTACTTCTTTAGCCAAGAGCCAACCTTCTATTTACTTTGAATGGCTGAAAACTGCCAACCACTGTACCTACTAACAAATTGCAAGGATTTATCTCAATCTCTGGCCTGGAATGTGTTTTGGGAAGTTTTTACAGGCATGATGAGCCTGTAAAAAGATACAAGTTCCAAATACTGTTACAGAGTTGGGTGCTGCAACGTCTCCTTTCTGACCACAGCGACAGGTATTTATTTTCTGACATGCAAAGTGCTGGTGGCTCTGTGGTGGTTTCTTTTTTTTTTCTTTTTTTTTTTTTTTGAGGTCAGTTGGAAGTTGTCTGGGTTTGTTTTGGGTTGGTTTTTTTTGGTTTTGTTTTTTGGGTTTTTTTTGTTTGTTTTGGGGTTTTTTTGGGTTTTTTTTTTTTTTTTTTTGTTGTTGTTTTTTTTTTTGTTTGGTTTGTTATTTCCCACTGTGATGAACAAGGTTCCATTTGGCCACTAGCATTTTGGTGTTCTAATAAATCAATCAGACTGGTTTTTTTTCTTCTTCCAGAATCACAAAGAAGATGTATATATAGATCTACATCTTCTATATACAATTTCCATTGGTTTTTTTTTGTTAATTATTACTTGCTTGGAACAACTGGGTTTGGTGATTTTTCTGGCGACTAAACTAAAAAAAGCAGAAACTTATTGCAACAGGTGGCTGAATTCGGGTGGCAAAAGCTTAGGGGCAGAAGGATAAATGCTTTTAGCAAATTAAGTCATTACAGGTGTGTTTACTGGGGAGCTGATTTAGAAAGCCTCAAAAGCTATCATAGTTTAGCAGAAAGGCAGGATAAACTGAACTTTTGTGTATGTGTGTCCCAGTTTATCCACAGAAGTGGCTTTTCTGAGAACTAACTGATGTTTAGGCAGGACACCAAATTCCTTAATAATACTATCAGGCAGCCTTAAGCCTAGTGTGAGCTTATAGGTAAATTAGTTTGTCCTAGAATTTTTCAGTCTAATGATATTAACTCTGCTTTAACATATGCAAGTTAAACCACTAGAAACAAAAGACATGTTGGTAAATATACAGTTTAACAGCAATAAAAAATAGTCACTTAAGTTTTGTCCTGATTTGAAATTTGATAGTCTATATTGCAAAAAGATATTACTTGGAAAAACAGGTTTGTGGCCTTCTGGTGAGAATCCTACTGATCTCTTTTCCCTTGTAAGAGAGTCAGCTAATACTGGTGATACTTTTGTGTCCTTTCGTGTGCAGGAGAAAAATTGCACTTTTTTAAAATATTGAGTTTCACTAGGTGGCAGCATCTCAATGTTTCAACAGGAAATTACGTTTGTGTAGAGAAACTTAGCAGTTGGACTACAAATCCCAACAAGCACAGGGAAAAAAAAAACTGTAGAGCTTCCTTTTGTACAAGGGTCGGTAAATACAACAAAGCTGCTTGAGATCTCTTGGTGAGTGACTGTATTATTATTTATTTCTAAATGCTTCATAGAAGCAGTATGGCAAATGTTCATAAAACCCATTTTTTTGATTGAAAAATGTATTTATAATGCATTTTGCTTCCCACGTGTTAAGGCAATTTGGGGAAGTAATTGAACTGATCTAGGTGGCTTTTGGAAAGAAAAGAATTTTTCCATTACGTTGCTTCAGAAGTCTAATGTGTTGAATCTGTAACCTTCATGAAAACGGTTTTGCTGCAACTTTTGTCAAGAAAAACATCTAACAAAATTATTTCTGATCAAAATAAGAGAAAAGAATATTTGATTCAAGAAGTAGGGCACTAAATTTGACTCCGTAATCTGAATCACAACATGGATTTGAGCATCTCTAGAGAACAGCACTGGCTGCTGACACAGGGAAGATTATGGCACCTTTATTTTAACTTCCCAGTGAAGTACTTGGTGTGTTGGATTTATGTGTATATTTAAATACTTTGTTCTTATGACACATTTCTACACCCATATATACATAGACAAAGTTTCTTGGAGGATTATGAGAATGCAGGAGTTCTGCTTATGGGGAACCTAATTAACCCCAGATACTGTGCTGTGACTGGAACACGGGGACCTCACTTTTTAGGAAGTTCTTTGAGACTTGGTAATTGTTTTCACTTGTTTGCCTGCATTTTTGCATGCTGTATTTTGTTAAACCTAACACAGCACTTGAACAGGGCTGTATTCTGCCTTTTGGCTGCTCCATCCAGACTAAGGTGGCAGCTCCTAGAGGTTCCCAACTGCCCCAAAAACACTCAGTGTTCCCTGAGAACACGGAACAAGAGGCAAGACTGGGGGCTTCATTCCCCCACACCTTCCTGCTTTACTGGGGCTGGGAGCCTGCTGTGCTGGAAAATTCCTAAGACAACTGAGGGCAGATACCAAAGCCAGGGCATTGTGTGGAATGTATTGCAGTCTAGGACATGAAAAGGTTTGTAGAGAAACAGAAGACAGACCTGCTTTCTGAGAATAGCATTGATAGTGGGAACAGTAGATTAAGAATTATTGTACTGCTGTTTCATCCTGGCCTTTTTTTTTTCACATTTAAGAAAAAATAAAATCCAATTTCTGTTGTAATAAAGCTTAACTTCTGAGCTCAAATGCCTTTTGACTTCTTGAGATCCTTTACGTACAACTAAAAAAAAAAAAAGATGGGGCAGCCCTGCCTCTCAGAACCCTGGAAAACTGAGGGTCACATGGCAGGCAAACAGGACAATTGTGATGGCAGAGGTACACCCTGGATCGTGTCTAGTTTTGGGAATGTATTTGCATCTGATTGCTGGGGCTGGTGCTGGCTTATCTCTGTTAATGTCTGTGCCATCCGTGCCTGTGCAGGTCAGCACCATGGGGCGGCTGGACGGGAAGATCATCCTGGTGTCTGCGGCAGCACAGGGCATTGGCCGAGCAGCTGCCATTGTAAGTTGGAAAATGTTTGTTCTGCCGGGCCTGTGCAACGTCTCTCGTTCTAGCTTGTCCAGTGACATCTGCACCAAACCAGTTCTTGAATTTATAAACCACAGATGAGGCCAGGACTACACACTGAAAAAAATCAGGGAATAATGTAGCCACTATGCTGTATCATGCAGGCTTTGTGCTGTTTAATTTTATGAAAATCTTCAACTCTGAGTGGAGATGTTAGACAAGGATAAGAACAAGATTTAAGGACAGCTGCATCTGCTTTTCTAACAGTATATGGCTGGTACTGCCTGTACCTTTTTTTTCAACATCTCTGTTGCTTTGTTCTGGGAGTAAATAGAGATGATAAAGGGAGTATTTCCTGGTCTAAGGCTAGATACTGTGAGGATCTCCTACAGCAAATCCAAGGTATTTTACCTATATTCATGACTGAATAACCAAGTTCACATGATAGTAACACATTGTTTACAATGAGCAGCTGTAAGAAGCCCTCTACAAGTTTTATTTGATTACCAATAAACAGAATTCAAGGTACGTATTAACTTTCCAGTTAGCTCATAACTCCTTTTGACCAGTTCTTCTCCTGCTACTTCCCTTTTCCATGGCAAATAAAAAACCCAGTAGAGTTATCTTGTTATCTCTGTAATGTAATTACCAGCTCAGGAAAAGCTCCTCTAGCATTTTTGCCAGACTGGTTAGTTTCTCATGTGTGTGCTTGAGAACACAGAAGGCTGCTGATCTTGGCTCTTACAGGAATCACTCACTCCAAGGAGCAGGTAATCCTCCTGATGGTTTCACTTTGTAATACCCAACCAGCCATGGAATCCTGGTATGTTTCATGTCACTATCCTCTTAAGCTGCACTTGGGACACCTATTTTGAAGATAATGGGCTAAGTCCAAGATGTCAGAACACTTTTGACAGACTTTGTTAGATGTTGATTATCAGTAATCACAATAAAAAGAAAGAGGCGCTTTTGAGGAGACCATCAAGAATGAAGCAATGTCTCTGGTTAAATATCAAAAGTCATGCTGCTTTTAATATTTTTCTATTCCAATTACTTGGATACAAAGGATTTTGTTAAAAAGATCCTTGTTTACAAGTTCTGCCTTTACCTGTCAAATTTTGTAACTTTAAATCTAGCAATAGATTTAAATTAGATTTAAATTAGTTAGATTTAAATCTTAACAATACAGACAATTCTAGCCCTATTGCTTACTAGTGCAGCTAATAAGGGCAATAATAATATCCATTATCTTAGTTATCTTAGTCTGGTTACTGTTCTTACACTTTATTTATGGATTCCTTCCTTTAGAGAAAACACCTTAAATCTGTCTTATCACACAAAGTTACGTAGTTGTGTGCAACTCCCTGATATGCCCAGAATGAAAACTGAGAGATCAGCCGCCTTCAGCTTGGCTTGGCTTCTATTTCAAGCCAAAAAGCACTTGAAAAGAAAACAGGTTTTATTTCCAGTATGACCTGGAATATCTAAATATAAACTGCTTCTGTGTTCTCCAGGCTTTTGCTAAAGAAGGAGCCAAAGTCATTGCTACAGACATCAATGAGTCTAAACTGCAAGAACTGGGGAAATATCCAGGTAAATGGCCCTGCAGCAGGCATTAGTTCAGCTCTTACAACTTTTGTGTAGGCTGTCTGAGATACATTTTGAGGATAGGAAAGCTTGAAAAAGACAGGAAAAAAAGAAAATATCCAGACTTGTTCTTTCAATGTTTGCATTGCTTTATGCTGTGGTGTGAAAGAACAGAGATTTGGCATGTAAATTTTGCAACATCAGCATATCAGAGTATTATTCCAGACATGTGGAATAACTGATTTTCTTGTGTCACAGAAGTTGATGTTTGCCAGAATAGCACCCATTTCAGTCACCTTTTGGCTCCACTAGGCTGATTATCAAGTGCATCACTCTGGAAGAGATGGAATGCTTTTTTTCTCTGATCAAGAGAACATCCCACTATACAAAAAGGTAGACCTAGTGTCTTGTGTTTCTATGGTCTATACTTGGCTTGTCCTTTTAATGCATTCCTTACTGTCCTGTAGAATCCATATGTCTTCAGAAATTCTAGCAACACTAGATACACCTATTCTGTTGGTACAAATGTTCATGCCTGAAGGATGTTTTTGTACTGCCACCACAGGAACATGCTTCAAAGAGCAGGTTTTGCACAGGTGTGTTTCTAATCACAAGTGGGATATTACGCTAAAAAGTATTTTTTCAATCTTGAAATAAAAATAAGACTTGGATATAGTTTATAGCTGACAATGCTTCTAACTTGATTTGAGAGAACAAAGTGGATTTAAAGAATTCCTACTAAAGGCTGACGGTAAAATACACAAAACCACAGCTGGCACAGCTTTTAGCATGAATATCAGACTGCCAACTGGAGCTCACACAAGCAATCCTTTTGTAATTGTTTGGGAGCTTGAGGGCTTTTCAGGTTCCTTCTGAGGGTATTTGGGAAAACGTTACATTTTTTTCCTCTGCTATTATGCTCACAAGGAATGAAATATTTTTCCATGTACTCAGAGCCATTTCCATGATTTAGACATGTAATTAATCAATCTATAATACATCAAGACTTGACACTTTGAGGTCTTTGAATTTTATCCAGGAGAGGTAATTCCAATGTGATGTTAATCACCAGCCTGTAGCCTGAGCGAATACACAAATCTCTTCAAAAGTGTCTCTATCATTTAACTAAGGCACAGAAAGCCTTTTCATGGGCTTGTTGCTTTGGTTTCAAAAAAACCCATGTTTTTTTCCATTTCAAATCAAATTCTCCTTTGACAACACTCGGATGCTTTACAGACAGTTTTACAGTGTTTCATGGAATCTTATCTGCTGGGTTAGGCTTCAGGAAGCCATGTAGTTCCACCTAGTGCTCAAGGTGGCACTGGTTAGAGCAGGTTGCTCAGGGATGTGTTTAATTAAGTTCTGAACATCTTTAAGGATGGAATTTCCTCTGCAAGACCCTGTTCCAGTGTGACTGCCCTCATGATTTTAATAGTTTATGCAAAATAATTTCTCCTTATTAATTAAATTATATAAAGCTCATTTATAATGCCATCAACTACATATGAGACTGTGGCATGTAATGGCACTGTAAGACACATGTAACTATTTCCAGGTGTTATTCTATGATAATGAGCATGAGATTCATTATGATTATATAGGTTCTGTAATTCTTCTGTGTAAGAGTATAGTGGAATTCAAATTCATTTAGAATGTTTTTATGGTAAATTAAGCTAGTTCATCTGCTTGCCATGCTGTATAACAATTAAAAGAGTTGATAATTTTAATTCTCTCCTGAAATTTTAAATAGCATGATATGCTGTCCCAGATTAACTGCGGCACTAACTTAATCATTGAGTGAATTGAACTGTAAGTGCTGTCCTCAGCACATCAGAAAATACTCAGCTAATTCTTAATCAAATACATTGAAACAAACGCTCTCTTTTTTTCTAGGCATTCAAATACAGGTTCTGGATGTCACCAAAAAGGAGCAGATTGAAAATCTGGCCAAGGAGATTGAAAAGATTGACGTCCTGTGTAACGTTGCAGGGTAACAAAATTCTCTTTGCTACTACTATTTTTCCAGTTTTCCCTGTCCTCCAGGACTACTTTCTATGACTTCAATACATTTTATTTATGTTTTAATGGATTTTATACTCTTAATACAAACCTTCATGTGTTTTCATCAAAACTGACCCTTTTTTGCACAGCCACATAACTCAGGCCAAGATAGAACAGCTCTGGAACTTATGTTTTCCTCACTCCAGGGGTACCCTGTACTGATGCCTTTGGCCCTTCTAGCACAACAGTGAACAAAGCCTGACAGTCTGCTAGTGTTCTTTATTTTTATTTTTTTTTTGTTCTTCTCTTGCCATAATTTTTTTGCACATATTGAGTCTGCTCTGTGTCCTTGATACTTATCAGAAGAAATACACTGCTGCTTGCATTCTTCAAAGGAGCTCTTATTCCCCTCTTTTCAAGGTTGGAGAAGTTAATTGCTACAAAATAGTGGTGGGAAAAGAGCCACAGGAATGTAAACCAGCGACAGTAATCCACTTCTTGCACTCATTCTAGGTTTGTTCATCATGGAACCATTCTGGAGTGCGAGGAGCAAGACTGGGACTTCACGATGAACCTCAATGTTCGCAGCATGTACCTAATGATCAAGACATTCCTTCCAAAGGCAAGGCTTGGCTGCCCATGACGTTTAGTTTCTGCTGCGTTGTTTAAAGTGTGAGAGATCAGAGTTGTTGCCACTGTGACAATATACAAAATACAAGTGTGCCACTTTGGATAAGGGGGCCCTTAGATTACAGTGATCCTACTGTAAAACATTCTCTGCATTGCATAATATTTCAAGTAGATAATTTATCTAAAGGATATGGCAGAGAAGATTTATTTGGGGAGTTGGCCTATGTAAACTAGCTAAAATACTTCAGACTTCATGCAGAGCAGTGATGGAGACATTGCAATACAGTGCTAATGTATTATATTAGAGCACACAGCTGCACAATACCACTGCTACAAAGTATTAATAAATCATGTGTATGAAAATGAGTTTTATACAGCTCTGGAGACTATCTTGTAAAAAAATTCAAGGATGCCGATACTAACATGCTGATTAGAGCACAACAGCTCAATTAATGTAGCAGCTTGAAGATATTTCTTGGTTTTACATAATTGCTAAGTTTGGGTCTACAAAAATTTGTGGACTGAAAAAGGCGTTTGCATTCCTGTAAATGCAAAGGCTAGATTTGAAAGCTGTGACCGTGACTGGATGACAACTACTCTTGTCAGTATTGTTCCAGTTCTTTTTGCTTGGTTGGTTTGGTTTTTAGTTTGTTTGGGGGTGGGTTTTTTCTTAGCTGAACTTAATTTTCAAAGTTTGGGGTTTTTTTAAGAACTTCAGGCATATCAGATTTTAGGATGCTTAAAAAGGTTGTAACTTAAGGAAAATTAGTTACAATTCATAGATGCTAGAGTGTTGTGCTTTAGTCTTTTCCAAAATGAGAAGAGTTTCACTGTGATCACTGAGTTGCTGCATTGGTAGATGGCATGGGCAGATGTCTGTGTGGTGTAACCTACTGTCGTGACAGAGGGCAATGACTGAGAGGTGGCAACCCAAGAAAAAAATCCTTTCCTGGCGTAGTTTTCAATCCTGACATGGCTCAGGGAATGAGGGAGAATTTCAGACTCTGCCTTACTGCTTCAGTCAATGGCACCTACCTGTGCCAATTGAGCTTTGTTGCCCTGTGTATCAAGTGCATGAAGGGTGTTCTGTGAGCTGCTGTGGGCTGTTTTGCTGAACCTGCAGATGACAAAACAGTTTGCATTTGGGTGACCTGAGTACTCTTTTGCAGATGCTTAAACAGAAATCTGGAAATATTATAAATATGTCTTCTGTGGCATCCAGCATCAAAGGTCAGTAGCTAGAGTTCCTTATGTAAATCTTTAAGGTGATGGATATATGATATAAATATTGTGCAACTTCGAACTCGGAGGACATTCTAAATTCAAAACTATTTCTAAGTCCTGGGAAGGGATCAGTTAGGGGGAAAAAAAGTGAATGCATTCAACTCAAACATAAACTCAAGGACACAGATGGAAAATTGTAGAAACTCCAAAATCTTTACCTCTGAGCTTTTTGAATGTTTTGTAGCATCCTTTTCACCACTGTTTACTAACTAAAAAGACATTACTACCAGTGATGTCTTAGTACATATATTCTTCAGAGATATGATGAAGAAATAACAATTACTTCAGTGCTGTAACTATGCTTTCAAAAGAAGCCTGCTCATGACTAACAGATGGATTTCTGCTTTTCCTAAATCTTTGCTTGTTACATTTTATAGAGTAGTCCCCAGACTTACACTATTGAAAGATTGTGCTTTCCTCTGGTGTACACCTGAATAGAATTCTGGCAGTTGGCATTCCAGCTAGCCTGCCCTTATGGAGAGGCTACAGCTGCTGCAGGAAATGCTGGAGCCCAGAAGCAGGTGCTTACTGAACAATCTTGGCTCTTTCTTTTTTTCCTTTTTAACTCTGTTTCTGTGCTGCCTTGACTGGGACCTTCTGTTAGGAGTTGTGAACAGGTGTGTCTACAGTACTTCAAAGGCAGCAGTTATTGGGCTAACAAAGGCTGTGGCTGCTGATTTCATTGAACAAGGCATCAGATGCAACTGCATATGTCCTGGTAAGTGTCCTTACATTACCCTATGATCTAGGAGCAGATACTAGAAGGCCAGATTTGGTCTGGCATTTTTAAAAAAGAATAGACTTGCAAGTGGTAACTGAAGTTATCAGCAGTCTACAAGAACAGAGCATGCTTGAAAGGCTTAATAGAGAAAAGTTGTTATTCTGTGGTTAAACTGGATGTTTAGTCTGATTAACCTACTATCTGCACTTTACATACACATTATACAGTATTTGAATGTTTTTTTTCAAAGATGCAGTCTCAGAAGATAGAGGCAGGCAAGAGCTAGCTAACAGTCTGACCACTGTTTAACCATACAAGAAGTATTGAATCTAATTCTCACAACTCTTGCCTTCTATGGAAATTTAAAATTCTGTGCTCTATTGGTGGCTTTGCAGTGTTTCTCCTGAATTATATTAAAAAGTTACACATAGGTGCTAAGAAATACAAATAGAACAAATAAACTTTTGTTGTGATTGCTGATGCAGTTAATTTTTAACACTGAATTTAAAATTTTGCTTAGGAACTGTTGACACACCATCTTTACAGGAAAGAATCCAAGCCCGGCCTAACCCAGAACAGGTGAGAAAGCAATTTATTAGCTTGGTTATATGTTTAACTCTCTTTTAAAAAAAGAATATATAACTACACTTCTGCCCATATTCAAGAATGTCCTCAATTTCAGAGTACTGTGGATAACTTAACATTGCTCCTCATTTGAAAGTGTGGTCAGCTTTGAGACCAAAGCCTTATGGCCAGACCAGAACTGAAGCCTCAGAAGGATAATATTGCTTAGTGAATGCAGAGGTGCTCTTATCCACTTGGAAGCAACTCCAAGTGTTGGTTACAGTGTCCAGTGCAAAAGCAGAGGACATCTTCTATTGTGGCATGTGTCAGCCACAAGGTAGTGTAAAAACAGTACAGACAGAGCATTCTGGCCTATGCATTTCCAGATTATTTGGGATGCTTAACCATCCTTATTAGGTAATGGCAAGTTCTCATTTGAAGGACATGGGAATATCTACCACCAGAGGAAGAAGGATTTTATGTTGGCTTTATTCTGAAACCAGAGATTTAGCTGCTTTCTAAAAGTCATGTAATTTTTTTCAACCCAAAATCCACATTCCTGTTGGTTTTATGTTTTTCCAGCTTTAATTCCCTACTTAGTGCACTATGACTAGAGGCCTGTTTCCAATATTGCTTTGTAGATGTCAATAGGTAAAAATAACTGGTTTTATATTTCTGATAAACCAAATGCTCTTGTATATCCAGGCACTGAAGGACTTTCTGGCCAGACAGAAGACTGGCAGGATGGCTACTGCAGAAGAAGTGGCCCATCTCTTTGTGTACTTGGCCTCTGATGAAGTAAGTATAGACAATAAAATGTCCTGTCACAGCTACTTTGCTGCTTCACAGTAGAGAGGGTATTTGTTTCAGGACAATTTACATTCTCTTTGAGCTGGATTATTACAAAAATTAAAACCAAAGTATGTTCTAACTGAGTTCATCCTGCAATACAAAAGGTATTCTGAATGTTGACAGTGATTGGAAGGCATTACGTGTTTGGTTGCCACAGCCTGGTGGTTTCATGTCACCTGAGCAAATTGACTGACCCCAGGCCCTCCTGAATGGTGAACAAAATGAGCTTATCAGCTTTACCAAGCTTGCACCATGGCTAGATCATGCTTTAAGGAGGCAGAATTAGCAGAGCTGCTGGACATTTTAGCTAATGCTCAGGGGAATCTGCCAATCCAGCATAAGGAAAACAACAGACTCACTGTGGGTGTTACACACCAGACTCTTGAAGACCACTGCAAACAGCACCAACACTACTGAGCACACACCAACCTTATTTCAGCTGCTATACATTTACTGAGACTAAAAACTGGACTGGATTTGTCTGGACATGTCCAGCAGTCCTAATGTCCATGTCAAAATACTTCAGTGGGTTTAGCTCAGTATTAATGTTACTATCTATCAGTAGTCTGTTTCTCAATTTCATCTTGGTTTTAGCATTTCCATAATGCTAATAATTTTTTCCAGTCTGCTCTTGGAGTTTTCAATGGTGTGGAAACAATTCCATTTTTTCAATGTATTCAGCATGTTTCAGCAGTGACATAGGGAAGAATGTCAATAGCTCAGTTGCTTATGCCACTATCCATATAATCTAAGTTTTTAGTTAGGTCCCATTATAATAATTGGCTGACCTAGTCAGATTCTACTCAGCTGAACAGACCTAATAACATCACAGTGCAAGGTATTTACTCCTGCAGGTAAGATATCTGAAGTCTAGCTTTTGTAAATTTGTACTCTCAGGATGCATTACCATCTTAATGCCTCTAGTAATACTGTTGCCACACTTCCTTGAGTTAAGTAAGAGGCTTCAATGTCTGTGTTTGTTTCTATTTAGATATTACATTACTTACTTAGGAATTTTTTTAAAACAAAAAAAGTGTATAAAAAGACAGCATATTTTTTAATTTAAAGAAAAAGTGTTACCCTGTAATTAACAGCTGTAAAAAAATTATTTGAAATCATTGTTTATTTTATGTAATTTCAGTCTGCCTATGTGACTGGTAATGAACTAATCATCGATGGAGGATGGAGCTTGTGATTGACTCTACCTGCAAATGGAAATTCATACTATGATGGGCAAAAAATTAGGATGGTGTTTCTTGCAAAGATTGAGATCATGCATGTGATGGCTTTCCAAACAAACTTGCTGCTCTCTCTAGATTGATCTTACTGATTAACTTTTCCTTAAATAGAGAAACACTGGAGTAAAACATACTTCATGTGGCTTCAATTTATGGCAACTCCAAAAACATGAAAGAACAGCAGTTTAATGTTTAAGATTTCAAGAGGCCAAAATTATTATTCATGTTACAAAATCTGAGTTGTGTTTTAAGCAAAATTTGAGTGAAAGCAATTAGTTATTATCTTTATTCTCATTTTACCAGGTATTTGGAAATTAAATACTCACAATTAGATTTTCATGTACAGGAACAACTATACAAGGGCAATACTCTAGCAGGTATGGATGGGAGTATATGTGAGAGGAGTATTCTTAAACAGATGGGTGGATCTTCATGAATATGCTTTGCAGCACAAAAGCAAAAGGAATGGATTGGCTCTAGATAGAGCCAATATGTTTGTCCCCAAAATGATGTACTAATATTGGACAAATTCTGTAAAATGTGTTGCTAGGTGCTGCACTTTGGTGCTCTATGCCTTTGTCTCAAGTACCAATACAGCTCACACTACAGCACAAGGAAAATTTCTCTGAAAAGTACTGCTTCTGCAAGAATCAAGAATATGGGATGATGTTTTTTATTGTGATAGCACGTGGTTGCTTTGATTCATGAAATAGAAACCTATTATTGTCAAGTTTCATACTCTGGGAAAAAACATAGGTCCTGACCAGGGATCTAGGGCAATGAATAACCTGAATTCACAAAGCATTTGTTTTGCTAACATACTGCTTAAAACCAACATGAATTACATGGTCTGACTGCCTGTAAATATGGTTACCTTTAACATAGTTCCATTTATCTAATTCATAAATGAAACTCTATGTAATTTAATACATAACTTCATATACATTACATACATGTATATGTGAGGGAGGAATTAAGGACTAAATGCTACCAAATATGATTTATCAGTAATCAAAGCACAGGAAAAATGTACAATATTGTGTGTGTTTCTATAAGAATAACTGCCATGTTTATAAAGTAATTGCCTTTCTATATCACCTAAAGCATTAATATAAATTGGTTGATTTCAAAGATAATGAAATTAATCTAGTTAAAGTCTGGCCTCTTATTTTAAAATAATTGTATGTAATAATTTTAAAATAATTGTATGTAAATCTAAATTTTATAAGTTTTGTGGCTGTTGACTTCATTGGGCTCATTATGGGCTTAACGTTTACCTTTAATCATGGTTGGAGCATTCTGACCTTGTGTAGTTTGTTTATGGGGTTTTAGAGAATCTGATATTTCAATCAAGTGACCCTGGCAGCCAAGCAGGATCACGCTGGGGCACAAATCCAAAGTTATCCAAAATTGCTCCAAAAATGTTCACTGATATAAATTCAAATATTAAAAATTGAGGCTGGCAGAACATTATTTCAATGGTTTCAGAGTTTAATATGATGGCCAAAGTCCTTATTTTATAGTAGATGCAGAAGGCTTACCTTGAAAAGAGAAATTTCCCCCGCTGCAGTAACACAGGGAAGGTGTACTGTGTACTCTGAAAATATAATTAAGAATCTGAGAGAAAAATCATTATACTTATTGCACATTACCCATCATTACTTAACCTTTAACTCACTTAGTAGAGCTGCTGCTCAAAAACAGCTGCTGCTGTTGTCAAAGCACTTGTGCAAGAAAATAAGTACCACCTGCCTTTAAACTGCACTAAAGGCACAAAGGGCTTTTTTTAATGGTAGACCAAAAATCTGGTGGACAAGAAAAGTAAAAATCAGCATTTTGCTGCCTCTTGCCTTATTAGTAGTGCTTTTCATGGAGGTGTTAGCAGCTGCAACTCTGAAATGTGTTCCAATGTCATGAGGTTTTTCAGCAGACTTGCAAGAATTATTAAAGGAAAATGCTTCTTAATGCTCTCGTGACCTAATTCCATGGTCTGTTTTTAATGGAACTGGGTAATTCTCTTTGTTTTCCTTCCACCCCAGTGATAATATAAAGAGGCTTTTTGACTTTTCAGATTCTAGGTCAAAGTTTTCTCTTGTGGGGGAGAGAGGAATAGACTTCCCTGATTCTGAGTCCTTCTGGAAAATTTAATCTGATAAAAAAAATTCTTTCATTTTCCCTTGGACTTGTAGTCAGTTTAGTTCTGTGTGATGACACCAGAAGCAAAGCACATGTGGCATTTGACTTTGCTTTCAAATGGATTCAGTGCAGCTTGCAAATTTAAGGTTGAGAAAAAGACAAGGTCTGCCTTGTTACCTCACGTGCACTTACAAATGAGATGGATAACTTGCTTTATCTTTAAGAAGGGATCTTTAACGCTGGGATGGGAACAAAATAAATATGCAAATTGTGTTTGTTTTGGGGATTGGTTGGTTTGGTTTTTTTTTTAATTCTCCTGCCTGCCCCAGTGTGTTTTGTCTGTGTGCACCCAGAGCAGAATCAGCAACAGCTCCTCACCCTTTCCTGCACCTAATCTCCGATTTCTCCAGTGCTGTAGTCTGGGTTAAGGATGGCGTGTAGCTTCCCTATGCATGGAACCACAGCCATGGGAAAGGCAGCACAGAAAGATGCCGTGAACGTCATGGGCGACTGGCTACGAAAGAGACAAAAATCTTCCTCCTGGGTGCCCTGACGGGTATCCAAGCCTTGGATGGGCTCAGGACTGCTCCCATCGCTCTCACCAGCCTGACAGCTCGGACCGTGGCCTCTCCCGCGGTGACCCGTTCAGCGAGGCCTGCGGGGAGCCCTCCCCGGCATCGCCAGCCGCAGCTGCCGGCCTGGCGGAGCTGTGCCTGTGGAGGAGGGCCTGTTGCGCCGGCGGCAGCAGCAGCAGGAGCGGGGGAGGAGGAGCCGGAGCCGGAGCCGTAGCCGTGCAGCGGGCTGTCCCCGCTCGGGGCTGTCCCCGCTCGGGGCTGTCCCCGCTCGGGGCTGTCCCCGCTCGGGGCCGCGCCGGCCGGAGGCTGCGCGGGGAGCGGGTCCCGCCTGTGGGCCCCGCCGTGAGAAGCCGCCGGTGAGTTTTGTGCCCCTCTGGAATCCCCTGCAGCGGGAGGGGTGACCGGGGTGGGAACGGAGAGCCGGCTTGGCAGGCAGGAGGCTGCTCCCGGGTTTGCTTGGCGCCTTTTTGTGGGTAGTGATGGTTTGGGTGTTTTAATCGTTGTTTATTCTAATGCCCGTTGCTGCGGTGGGTTTGTGGTGTTTCGTCTGCATGGCTTTCTGTGCCTTGTTTGTGCAGAGCAGAGCGCGGAGAGTCACCGAGGCGGCGGGGCTCATGCCGTGGGCATGCATGTGCTGTCCCTGCCACTCAGCTCTCCTCACTGCCATTCAAAAACCACCGGAACGAGCGGATCTAATGCAAACCTTTCTGCTCTCCAAGCGAGAAAAGTGTATTTTACAGGGAGGTACTAAAATAGGTCTGTTACTGGCTGGCTTCCATGGGATAGGCCTTAACCCCGAGGTACAAATTTGTCTCAGTGATTTCTCAATCACTGATTTTTGTTGGCATAGGAGGTGAAATTGAAAAGGGGAAACAACCCCGCTCCCCCCAAAATTAACCCAAAAGCTGTGAACTTCCAAAAGCCCCATGTTGGCGTAAGTAACTATTCCCTTTGGTCCCGTAGATCCAAAGGAGAGTTCTTGGAAGCAGGTTCTTGATCCTGGCAGCAGGGTGAAGACCTGCCACAAACCAGATAAGGACAGCACTGTCAGCTCCGTCATTCACTCC
The DNA here is from genome assembly GCF_036417665.1 of Passer domesticus. Lineage (NCBI taxonomy): Eukaryota > Metazoa > Chordata > Aves > Passeriformes > Passeridae > Passer > Passer domesticus. The sequence goes on along the minus strand of NC_087477.1, from coordinate 35,887,453 downwards.
CTGAAACCATTCCTGTTCAACAGAATATTCAATACCCCTGCTTAGTCCATCTTGTTCACGCTGCTGTGAACAGCACTTTCAGGAGCTGAAGCTGTGGCGAGGTGGACTTGCCCTTCTCAGAAGTATGAATCAATTAACTCTTAGAAGTATTAATTAATTTTGTGTCAACAGCTGCGTGACTGATCTGGGATGTTGCCTGTGCAAAGCTGGATGGAGAACAATATCCTTCTGTCCTTTGCTTGCACACAAACCAAGTGCAAAATTAAGTACATAAATCCACCCTGGGAAAGTGGTCAGTGGGAAGTTGCTGATGCTTTCTATTCCAGTTCAGAGGATTGGCATTTGTGGATTCTCAGTCCCAATGAAAGGATGGAAAAAAATCAAATCAAAAGTATCACCAATGTCATAAAAAACCCCACAAAAACCTAAACCTACAACTATTTGGATTTGCAAGTACTAATTAAAAATACAGAAAAGTACTGAACTTTGAGTAAATAACCACTTTAAATAGGAAAGGAGAAAAAAAGCAAAACTATTAACTTACAGCACACTGAAAGTGTTTGCCTATAGCTCTGTATTCTTCTGCTGTGCCTTGGTCATGCCTCTGGCCAGTTTCATATCAGAACAGCTCAAACAAAACCTCATAGGTGTTAGAATGGCCCTTGTCTTTATGGTATCAGCCCTTCCCAAATATCAAATATTTCATTTTAAACTCGAGGTTCGATAATTCTGAGAATCAGCTCTGACTTACTTCCAACCATCTAGCAAGGAAGGAATTTCTTGGCTCAGAAGTTCTGGCTTTACTTCTCTGGTGTTTTATATGCCCAGAGCAATGTAAAAGGCTTGAAAGAAATTTAGGTGATGGAGGATATATGCCAGCCTTTGCTGTGAGAGAGAATACTATCAAGCCTTGTCTCCAGATATATGCCTGCCCCCCTTGATAGCTCACACTTGTGAAACCACAATAAATATGTGCACCAAAAAATATCTGACATACAAAACAGGGCACTGCTGTATCTTGTTATAATCTATGGGACAAGTAGTAGACTGGTTAGAGTTGAGCAAATACAATAGTAACTATCCACAAATTACTTGGATCTTACTTCCCAGTCTGAGAAGTACCTCCATGGGATATAATCAGTAAACAAAGAGCCATGTTTAATCAGGCTGCAAGCTGTGAAAAGTCCTGATCATTATTCAAACAGGCATCTTCACTTTCTTACGAGCACATTGACTGAGTATCTCTAGTAGCATCTAGAGAAAACACATTGTTGAAATTCCTCTGAAAATCAAACTGGATCAGTCAGGCTTAAGTTAGGGGAAAAGTGTCCCCTCCTGATGTTTTAGAAACCTCTTAGAGTTTTAGAAACTATAGTTGTTCTAATTTTATTGGATAGTCACTTGCACTGAAATGTACACAGGACCTGTGACACTTTCAGAACTAATGGTCCTGCTGAGTGGTGCTGACAGCAAATAACCTTTATTATGTGCTGAAAGGAGGCACAAATAGGTAAAGATTACAGCCATAGTTTTAAGAAGGAATGAAGAGGTTAGCACAGATAATTGTGATTGTAAAACTCAGGTTTTAATTTTTTTTATGCTTGAATTTTTAAACTTCATACTGTTCTTCGGTTAGTTTCTGTCTCTTATTCCTACATACAGCATACAGAGGGACACAAAAAACATTAAACTTGAAATTGGGCTGAGAGGATTTTTCCACATGGTCTGTGGGGAAAAGGCATCACTGAGAAGTCATCCATTTGGGAAACAGTGTTTATTTGCTTCTCTTTAACTTTTCCACCTTTATTTCTTTCTTTAGGTTTGCAGCAATGGTAAGGGAAGATGTAAATGACAGTGAAGATTCTGAACCATCAGCATTTGAGAGAAATGGCATGATTCCCATGCATGAGCAAAGTGAGGTAATTAACTAGGATCCCAAAGTATTGTTCTAGTCAGAGAGAACCCTCCTTTTCCTTTTTTAAGATTAAAATTCTTAATGTAAAAGGCACTTAAAAGTAAGCATATGGTATTGAGTGTGTCTCATATAGATGCTTATATGGCACATTTTTATGCACATGGTGATCACAGAATCATGTAACTCCATACTGAAAGCTCACAAGATTTGTGTTCCAGTCATGACTCTGAGTAAGGAATATGTGTGTATATATATAGAGAGAGAGAGGGAAGAGACTGAAAAGTAATCAGAAATGTGGAACTATTACTGGAGAAGGGCCAAACCACATTATAGGCAGAATTCCATGTCTACAGTATGACAATATGCTGACATGAATAATCATACAGGAAGGCAGATGATTAACTTGTCAAAAATAATGCTAAAATTAAGTGAGACATATCCAAAAATGGTCAAAAAGTGCTTTGGTTATGAATATGGATAAGTAGATGTACCAGTATAAGAGAACACCTTCAAGGGAATGACTCCCAGTTGAAGTATTTCTCCATCTCTACTTTGACTTATCAGCTCCAGCCTTCGAGCAATGGATCATGTGAGTAAAGTTTGTGCTGGCCAGCTCTGCTGTTTCTTTCATCTTTGTTTTGTTATTTTGGTTCAAGGCTTTGCAATGGTAGTTATTAAGTACTTATATTAAATAAGTACCATCTCACGGGAATGATGCTAATCATTAATTCTATTGTGAAATCCAGTCTGGAAGCAGAACCTTATCAAATGGTAGAAAATATTAATAAATGTTTAGTTATGTACACAAAACAAGCTCAGCCTGGCCTGCTATTATTGTTTCTTCATCAAATATGCAAATATTGTTACTGCACAGGTGCTATATCTATTGGGGCAGGAGCCCTGTCAGGTGCAGATAAAAAGGCAAATGTCCTGCAGTTTCTCACATGCAGTTCTTGGTGCCACGCAAAAAACAAACACAAGGCCAAAAGGGCCAGAAATTATATCAAAGCTGGACATTCCCATTGTGGTTGTTCAGTTAATGTGGTCACCTGCAGCCAGTGGGGATCCAGTGCATCTCAGCTGACTTCAGGTGGTGCACACTACTTCAAATACATACAGTGCCACTTCTGAGGGAGTCTCCTCGTTTGCCTTCAGCAGGGACCAACAGCAGGTGCCAAAGGTGCTGATGGGAATGCACAAACAGAAGAAACTGCTCTCTTGAACCACTGCACTCAGCAACCTCCAGAACCAACAGCAGGGTCTTCAGTACCTGCAAGAACATGGAGGCAAATATTTGCTTGTCCTCCTCAGGGTTTACTGGCCCAAGCAGTGACAAATGGTAGGTAAGAGGGACAGAGTTTAATTAAAAAGAGAAATGGCAAAAGAAGTACTTGTTTCTCTGAAGGGGATGATATCTGTCCTTGAAAATAATAAATGGAAATAGCTGTGTTTTACTTATCACACCATTGTTTGAATGTTTTAGCCAGAGGAAAAAAATTTAAGATGAAACAAAGGTTTAAATGTACAGTTTTTGTTTCTCCAGTCTCATATGTTTGCTATGGTAGGTATGTTTTTTGCACTGCAAACTATTTTTATCACAAGAAACACCTCCTAATTTTTGTCTTGATAGTTTGTCCTTAGTACTACAGGCTTGCAAAGCCAAGAGTCCTCACTACAAGGCAAACTGATCTATTTTGTTTAGAATTTGTTCTAAACTGAAAACTCCAAAAAGAGATGCCTGGCTAGCCAATTATTTAAGGTTTTTCCTAAAAAAGAAATTTCATGTTTTTCCTGAAAAAGAAATTTCAAGCAATCAAAATTTCTTTGATTGCTTCCACGGCCACTTGGAATTCTTAGGCTTTTCTGTTTGGAAATCTGCTGGTCTTCCTTTGCCACCTGTCACTCTCAAGGAGGATTAAGAAAACTCCAATCTGAAAATGGAGGACATTTATTCAAAACATTTTTTATTCTCCTTCAGTCTTCTGTTTTATATGTATGCATGCCCGTTCTCATTGGACAACTGTTGGAACAGGTTTGTGAACCTTGAAAGAGCCTAATGTTTTCACATATTTTATAATATTTTCACACACTGTTCTCATAATATTTTTCAGGATTTTTTTCCTTCTCTGTATTATCCTCCTTTGATTGCTGTATCAAGGGAAGAATTTGTACTCCAGATGTCCAGAGACATGACCTTCTTCAGAATTTTCTTCCCAGGGATAACAATTGCACAATTGCACAATTTCAATTGTGAATGTATTGCACAAACACATTCAGCCAAAAAATTATGATTCAATATTTTAGAAATTAGACTGGAGCTGCATTCATCAGCTTGAAGATGCAGCCAGGCTGTTCAACAAGTAGATTTTACTGTGGTTCTGAAGTAGCTGAAGGAACATAAGCAAATGCAGGATAAGTTAGTGAAAGTCTTTGCTTTAAGTCTGGAACCTGTAAAGTGCTTTTCACAGCAGACCAAGGTTCACTAAATTTATTTTTACATTTCATGGTGTTCGTGTTACCATTTTCAAAGTATTTTAGCATGTATAAAATCAGAACATCAGTTTAGGGACCATGAAAGATTAACTGCATTGTTATGATTAAATTAATTTTTCAGGTAAGTAATTTCATTTCTAAAACTCATGACTAACGTTTTTCTTCAATAGCAAAACAAATGTGACCTAACAGCAAAGTTGTTGCTGAGAGATAATTGTTATTTTTTCTGTTTTTCCAGTTGCATTTGTGGTTCTGGTTTGGGCTGTGGTTTGGTCCATAACTGGGGCTGAGTGTCTCCCAGGTGGAAATCTCTTTGGAATTCTGTTTCTTTATTTCTTTGCTGTCATCGGAGGTAAAATTTTTGGATTCATTAAAATACGAACACTGCCCCCTCTCCCTGCTCTTCTGGGTAAGAGATCCTTCCTTCTTTCCTTCCTGCGTATTTTGTGTTGTTTAAACCATCAAGTAGTATCTGTATGGGTAGATGTGTTTGGATTGGGAACAAATAAACTGTGTCACATTCAAAATCTGTAGCTTTTACAAATTACATTTTCTAATCCTCTCTGAAAAGGTGCAAAATTTCCCAAACTGGCTCAGGTGAAATTAACTAAGGCTCTCTTCTTAATTCTTTGTGGGTCAGAGGATTGTTTGCCTACAGATTCAAAGTTTATTGTCCTACAGACCCTTCTGTCACAGTTACTTAAAATTTGGGTTTAATAATACCAAACAGGAATCTTAATCCAGATATCATTTTACAGTAATCTCTTTGCAAAATTATTGCTGGGCTGTTTCTTTACTATCTCACACAATGAAAGTGTTTTCCAAAGAAAACATTACAGCAATTCCCTACTACTGGTATTCCAAAGGTTTGCTTTCTTCTCCTTCCTTTATCTCAAGATAATTGAAACCTGAGAAAATAAATTCACAACAAGGAATAATTCTTCTGCGGGGTTAGTCTGATTTAATCATAACTTTTTTCTTTCCACATCGTCATTGTATTTTATTTTACATAGAAATGCAAAATAGAAATGGGAGATGAAAATAATGTTAATCCTGACATCTTTAAAATCTTTTCTGGTTTCTTTCCTAGAGGAGGTTTTATACTCACTTAGATGAGTACAATATGTTGAAGTGCTGTGATGTCAGTGAAGCTGGAAATGAAGCTCCAGGTTCTTCTCAGCAGCTGGATGCTGTCCCCTTGCTGTGTTTAGTGCACAGATGAGTAGAGCTGCTGACAGACAGTAAAACTGCTTGGTGGGGTGGGCCAGGTGTGACTGTAGCCTGCACAGCTGCCGTTGTGCCTCACACAGGAGCTCCACACACAGCTCTGTCCAGGCAGCCTGTGCACTCTTGTGCTGCTTAGTTTCACCAGAGGAAAAAAATTCAAATGAGAGGGAGGGAGGTTTTGCATATGGCATGCAGGCCTGCAGTATGAACACGGAATATCACATGCAAGGAGTCTGCCCTTTCTAAGTAAACACCCCTCTTAAACAAATAAAAGTATGTCTGACCATTTGGGTTCTGCTTGTTTGAGAGTTTTTTAATTACATCTGTATCTGAAAGTTATGAGTTGAGCATGAAACTGCTTGTCAGACAGGTAATACTGGACAACAGAAACTTCAGCATGACAGCACTTGTCTCTTGAGTTGTTTAGGACAGAGTTCATTGTTCCAATCCCCTTTCTTTGAGGAAAACTGGAGAAATCTATGACTCAGAAGACAGACAATGTCTGTGAATATTCCGTTTTTATATTAAAAATTCAAACCATGTGCTCTTACATGCCTATAACCCACTTTTGCTAGGTCCAGTAGAGTGTAAGGTGTCTGGCTGAGCACTTAAGCACCTTATTGTGAGCCTCTCTCAGGAGAAGGACTGAAATTGGTACTGAAACAACCAATAATATATTTTAGGTGCATGTTGCAGAGACGTCTCTGCAGCAGGAAGAAGGGAGCAAATTAGTTAAGATATCCTTTGAGGTGGACATTTTTTGCTTTGTTAAGTAGATTCCCAGATCAGGGTAGGTCCAATGACTTGGACCTCATGCAAGTGTTGCAAAGAGCATGTGATCACAGTGCCAGTCTCATATAATTGTCATGAGGTACAAATTAATTATGACACTGCTTTTTTCCAAGAGGTGGTGGAAAGAACAATGTCTGGAAAGTTTAGAGTGTCCCAGGACAAATCAAGTTCACAGTCAAGGCTCACACTGAGCTGGGACCAACCGGACTACAGTGATTTGTTTACTTTTTGTCTTTTTTTAGCTTCCTGTTTCTAAACATGACTAATATAAAATTATACCACAAAAATAATGTATCTTTGAATCATTACGACTCATAATGAATCCTCTGTAGATCCATATTTAAAGTCAGCTTTTCCAGTACTTTTCCATATCCTTCCAGAGCTGTGGCTTTGATAGCTTTGCAGGAAGTCTCTGCTTGGACAGTTTTACTAATATTTGTAAAATGTTGTATCTTGAAAGTAGCTCAAATAGAAGAGAACACAAAGTTTCTGATTTCCCTTCCCTTTTTTGTCCCCTCTGTGTGTAAGAGTCTCATTGCTAGATCACTTGAAAATGTTTCAGTTAGTCCATGATGAGCTGGTTTAGATTATATTTCCTAATGAATGCAGCATTATGGTTCCTGTGATACCTGTGTTTCTTGCACCTAAGAGGATTTTTAACAATTCCCAACTTCTGAGATAAATGCACGGTATTAGATGATCTTCCTATTTTTGTATTAAAACAAGCTAACAAGAAAAAAATCTCTAAGAATGCAGAGGTGTCTGCTTATGGTAAGTATGACCTGCAGCTGCTAAACAAAGCTGAGTTATTTGACTCGGACTAAAGCTGTGTATCAGCATCCTGCTGATTTATTCATTGGTGACCTGCTGTGTTCTGAGGCTACCTTCACTGCTTTAAATGTGTTTATCTCTTCTCATGCCTCAGTCCCGTTGTTAAAATATGGCTAATAATTCGGAATACAAATGGTTGCTTTTTCTCATAAAAACATGATATGGTATCTATTTTTAAGAGTGCTATGCAAGCTTTTCTTGTGCAAAAAAAAAAATCATTTGACAGGAGCTTATTTGTTTTGACTTAAGGGATGTTACTTGCTGGTTTCCTAATCCGAAATACCCCGTTCATCAGTGACCTTGTCCAGATAAAGCTGCGCTGGTCTGCAGCACTGAGGAATATTGCTCTTGCCATTATCTTGACCCGAGCAGGACTCGGCCTGGATCCAAAGGTATGGCACCAGCCATTTGTGTGTGGTAGACTACATAACAGCAATCAAAAAAATTTGAATAATTGGTTCCATTAAGAATATTGAACTGCTCAGTCTTGGAGCATCTGCAAATTAGATCATTACAGAAAGCATAATTTCTGTTGTATAATTATATGTATGTTAATATTGACAGTTGGATTTGTAAAGTAGGCAATCAAAAGAAAAACTGAAGAAAACTGATTTTATGATTATTTTAATTTCCTGAATTTTGTGAGTGGAACATATGGAGGATGTGTGCACTGTCATGGTCTGTCAGGAAGAATTTATACTCCCTGACAAACTCCCTGTTAGTTTATACTCAAAATTTGAAGCAGTGCAAGGGATCCCCAGTCCTTGAAAGAGAATGTTTTTGTGTGGCCAGAAGTCTAAAAATCCCAACCAACCAAAAAAGTGTAAACCCTGTGGTACTTTTTTTTTTACTTTTTCTTTAATTGCCATGTTAATTGCAAAGATGAATCCTGCTGCACTACTAAAACAATGATTCTCATCACAGTGAAGCCCGTAGCAGTCCTGTGAACAAAAAACAGTCTCTGCACCCTAACAAACATGATACTTCATCAATTGGTGAAGGCCAGGTTTTGCTTATTCAAAATGAGCTGGCTGATGTAAAGCTGTACCATACTGGCCCCTCCCTGTTGAAGGAACCACTCAGAGTTTATATAAAACTTGGCTAAAGTATGGGTAAACTCATTTCTCTTAACCAAGAAAAACTACAGAGTTGCCAGTGCTGCAGTTAGTTAGGAAGATAAGGTTTTGTCAGTATTGAAGAATACCTGTTTTCCTATATTATCATCATCTTATTTTCCAAGACATTGAGGCTTGTATGAGCGTGAACTGTGTGTTGTTAGACACAGCCTGGACAGCCCAAGTTCTGTGAGACTGCATTTCTTTCTATTCATAACAACTTTTTTTGCTGAGGGAACTTCATATTTGACTCCTTTTTCTTCCATGTGGTAAGAAAACTGTCACTTGGAATCTGTGTGTGGCAATGCTTTGATGCAGTTACAGTTGTTCCTCATGTAATTGAAACTCTGAAAACAAAGAAGTCAAGTTTCTCTTCTCAGTCCTGATTATGCTGGGATAAACTGGATTGGTAAAAAGTGGAACTTGCTTATTTTTATTTCTTTTTTTTAAATTTTCTTGTCAAAATTAGGGACCTGTCCTAGCAGACTCATGTTTGTGACTAACTATTAAAGACAGCTGTTAGAAACAAATGCCAGTTCAGGAAATTTTTTTAAAAGTTGCTGAGCCAAAAGGAGCTTAATCTCTAAATATCATGTGAAAGACAGGTGAAAGATGCTTGCCTCCTTGTGCCAAGTTGATGTAGTTCTACAGCTTTTCATGATTTGTTCATAGATTTTCGGGCAATTTTGGGGGCTGCTCATGCAACTTCTGGGATTATAGTAAATCTTTTATGGATGGAGCAAATGACAAGAAGCCAAAGAGAATTTTTCTGTTACTCCTTCCTGTGACATTCAGGAACCTTATCAAACCTAGATTCACTGCCACACTTGAAATTTTATATCCAAATCCGACTGGGCTTGGGCTTATCTCTAGTTTGGGCCATGGCATGTCCTGTAGTGCAGCTCAGACAGGATTTCTTTAACAAGCCATATCAGATTGTAAATGTTTTTCCTCTGTGAAGCCAAAGGTACTGACACTATTGTATAATTGCAGGCTCTTAAGAAGCTCAAAGCTGTCTGTTTACGGCTTGCTTTCGGACCGTGCCTCTCAGAAACAGGCACAGCTGCTGTCCTTGCCTACTTCTTCCTGCATTTGCCATGGCAATGGGGATTTATATTAGGGTAATGTACTGCCTTTTCTCCTGTATGACAAAAGTGCTGGTTTCCAGGCTACAGTTCAGTGATCCAACTGTGGTTAGTTCTCTGTGCCAAGCAGAGGCCTCAGTTCAATGCCATTTGGGAAGCTGTGCTCAGCCCCTCTGGTCTTCTGCTTACCCTTTATGTCTGGCTCTGTGGCTAATTTAAAGGTCATAGTTTCAGGCTGCGGAGGAGTACTTGCATCATTACTTTTCTGTGTTTGTGACCTGAGCACTTGAAGAAAGAAGAATGGTGCAATCCCTGAGTCTTGAACCACAACAAAGGGGGCTTTTAGGGACAGCAAATTATACCAGAGGCTGGAGAATCTTCATACTGGAATTCAGAACTTCCACACAGAGATGCACATAGGACAGCCTTCCTGTCACAAGGATATGGCATAGTACATTCTAGAGTAACCTCTTTGAAGAGAAGACCTTTTCCATCTAGTCCTGTTTTCTAAATTGGTGCACTTGGGCCAGACCCATACACTAGAACAAGATGGGTGAACTCCTCCTCTGACACATGCTGAATTTTATGAGAAGGAGCTGAGCTGCTGAGTCATAAGCACGTCTAGACCAGGTTTCCAAATTGGACAATCCAGGCGTCTATCAGGGAGCATAACTGGCCTGCAGTGGTAACTCCAGTTTTAGTCTGTGGAACCCTTTACTTTTAATGTTACTGAGTTGGACAGAAAGCAAGAGCTGATTGCAGATCTGCATAGAAATATCCCTGCTTGTAATTAAAAGGGAAAGGTTAAGAAAGTACTTTACATAAAGGTCTACTTATTTATACTTCAAAAGAATTATGGTCAGAACATTTGGAAGTTTTTTTAGTTCAATGCTTTCTTTTTGAGATGCTGAACCTGTGTGTTTTCAGTTTTGTTTTAGGTGCAGTCTCCCCTGCTGTGGTGGTTCCCTCCATGCTGATTTTACAAGCTGGGGGATATGGGGTGGAGAAAGGTGTCCCAACTTTGCTAATGGCAGCTGGCAGCATCGATGACATTCTGGCTATCACAGGCTTCAACACTTGTCTTGGGATGGCTTTCTCTTCTGGTATGCTGGTTAATCTGTACGCGATGAAATGCAGAACAGTGATATTTTGGAGAATGTGTGCTCTGTTATGGCTGACTGGTTTGTAACTTAATGGCATCTCATTATAAAATTCATGTATAGCCTTAAATACTGAGATGGAAATAACTCATGTTCAAAAGTTGATGTAACATGGTCAGCTCTGAGTTGTGGGTCACAACCATTTTCAGAGAACATTTTTCCCTGACTGTTTCCTTAGCTGCCAAGTCTGGGTCCTGCATGCTTTGAAATTTCACTGGGTTTGGCAATGTTCTTACAGTGGCTCTCTGACTTCTCTTGCACACTTTCTTGGCATGAGCTTTCAGAGAAAGAAAGTTGCACCATCCAGTTCCTTCATGCCCATAGGTTCCTTCCTGAACTCCTTTGCCCCAAGTAATTTAAAGCAGACACTGTCCTGGAATCACCCTCATAGGTCTAGAGCATGGTTTGAGTGATGTCTTACTGAACGTGTGTTCCTTTTGTGAAATAGGTTCTACTCTGTACAATGTGCTCCGTGGAGTGCTGGAGGTTGCTGTTGGCATAGCAGCTGGGGCAGTTCTGGGAATGTTTGTTCGGTATTTCCCAAGCCGTGATCAGGTAAAAACCTAGTTTAAAAAAATTACAATGAAGTGATTCTTTGCTAAGGGATTCTTTTCTTTAGTTATTAATTTCCAGCTTCCTGTGAAGCAGGGAAAGCTTTTTACAGTGCTAGCAGCTTCCAGATTGCAAAACCTATCAAGTGAAGAGGTGTTTTAAAGGTGATTACTTATTTACTGCACCAATAATAATTTATGGTCTCATAGTCCTTCCTGATGGAAGTTTGGAATCCAGCTCACCATCCTGCTCTCATTGAAGGTTGTGGAAATGGAGGAAGGGTCTGATACCCATTTCAGAGAGTAAAATAATAATTTATTAGATTGATGCAAGACACATGTACTTCTTTAAGATATATCCAGTAGGCCTAAGATTAAAAATTAATAAAGCAGATGTATTAGAGGTTTTAAGTGATTGATCATATCATTAGTATTAATTAGAATGTGTAACTTTCTATAAAAATTACATCTATAGAAAGTGTTAGATGAATTTTCTATTGTGGGGTAATTAAATGAAGAGAAAATTGTGGAAGAATGTAGATACACTCTGGACTACCAAAGTAGTATTCAGAGCATCTATTGCCCTCATTGGCATCAAATTTTGTTATTAAATAATGTAAGAAGTGTGATACAAGAGCTAAAGAGTTAGAAAGAAATGAGGAACAATGGTAGATAACTGTCTGCTGTGAGACTGAATGAAATAAAACTAGATTATTCCTGGCAAATGTTTGACTTGTCCTTAAAAACATCTGATGGCAAAGATTTTGCCTTTCCTTGGATAAACTGTTGTAATACTTGACTACACAGGTAGAAAATCCTGCTATCACAGAGTTGAGGCAGAGCTGCTGGAACAGAGCATCATGTTCCTTGTGATAAAAGTAGCCTAGTGGTAATAAGAACTTGGGTAGGCAGAGGGAAAAAAAATTACATTTTCAAAATTTGTATTCTTATAAATTAATGTCTGCAAAAATTCCTCAATCCAACTGAGCAGTTCAAGTCTCACTTGGAAGCTTTGATTCCTTCAGAATTATTAATTTATAATTTTCTTTTCAAATAGGTATTTTCAAAATTAACAGGAGTAACTTTTTCCCCCATTTCTGAAAGAAATTCACTTTTTTGTTTGTCTCTTTCCTTGGCTGCAGGCATCTTTGGCATGGAAGAGATCGTATTTTGTACTTGGACTGTCCATGTTTGCTGTTTTTGGCAGCATCTACTTTGGCTTCCCTGGATCAGGAGGGCTTTGCACATTGGTCTTAGCTTTTGTTGCAGGTGTGGGATGGTCTGATGAAAAGGTGAATGTTTACATATCCAAATGTGAACGTACAGCCTGACAGGAGCTTGGATTTCTGTCAGGAGTGGTAATAGTGTATTTGTGAAGCATTAGAGGGTGTCCAGATTTAAAAAACAAAAAAAAACAGCAAAAAAACTCCAAAACCCCACCAAACCAAGCAGCACATTGTACATTTGTTTTGGAAGTCTTAAGCATTTCCTGTAACAGAAAGTTACCACTTATGTCAGTAGAGCAATAGGTATGCCAATACAGAGCCTGGGATACTGATTGAGAAATGCTCAGCTTTTCTCAGACATCTTAAGCCGTATGAAGGAGACTTATGCACTAGACAGTAGCAATCCAAAGCTTCAGTTCCCAGCTCTGTGAGTGTCTGTACACAGTCACTTTATGGTGAAGTTTACAAATGGGTGTCCAAGATGCAGTTGTGGACATGGCCTGAATACCCTGAGGGTTTGTTCCTGTGGTTTGGGCGGGGTGAAATGAAAAGCAGTGATTAACTATCCTCTCTCATCTTTCCCAAATCCCAGCCGTTGTAATTTGGATAACGTAGAGAGCAGAGTGCACACAATAAATTATGTGAGGCCATACAAAAACCATACAAAAGACTGCTTTTTGGTCACTTTCTCTTAGGTACTAGCCTACTTTGTCTTACTGCTGCTGCCCCACTGCCTTTCTGTACTTTGCTATGTCTGACTGCCTCTTTTGCTTGATACCATCTGCATTTAATGTTTTGAGGGCATCCATCTTTCTCTCCACAGCTATAGCTTTGTGACATTCAGTAGAAGAAGGGGAAGAAAAAGGAAAAGGGATTAGATATAGTAGAGTCCATGTTATTATCCCCATCTTGACCCTGACTTTACAAAGATACCAAGGTTTGTTATAACAATGCAAAGAGACTAGGATTGTCCAATTTTAAAGGATTAAAAACTCTTCTTGGGACTTAACTAGTTAAGGACATCACAGCTGATAAAGCTCTCTACTGAAAAGCTTTTAAATCATTATAGGAGGAAGGACCTTAAAAGAGTATATGCAGTCTATAAAGGCTTAGTTTAAATTCTTTTGATCTGTGAATGAAGCTTCATGACCTTAAGTATATTGATGTCAAATGCCGTAGCTCTTTTTTTCTCAGATAGAGTTAGAGGTGTCTGTGTACCCAATATATTACCAAGGTTTTCCTGCTGAGCTGCTCAAAGGCCACTGCCTCCCACTTTCTGTGGTGGAAGGCACTTGACAAACACTGTCTGCAGAGAACAATGAACATCAGACCTATTCCTGGAACAGTCATATGGGCAGTAAATAGGCTGAAATCCATAAAGAGGGGATTTCTGGGGGCGCATTTTTTTTCTTCTAAGTTAATTTTGTTTTGACAGAACTGAAAAGGGTGAAATAACAAGAAGAAATGAGGCAAAAATGTATATATATATATATACACACATATATGTATATATCCATCTCATTTTCTTCAAGGTTACAGAAGTTTTTGTGTTACTGTAACCTACCATTCCTTGACAGAAGAGCAAGAGGTGTTGCAGGATCAGTCCCAAAGAGAATACCAAGGATGGAACATGTTTAGGCCCTGGATTGATTATTAAGTGACAGAGCACTGCACTTAGATTTTCCAGCACTCCTGCCTGAAGGTTCATTTGCTATTTTAGAACCCACTTAATTAAAAGACAAGTGCTGTTTGATATGCTGTGTGTACCCAGTCATGTAAGTGGAAGATTCCTGTTTACTGTGGCAGCAGTTATTTTAGGAAAATCGTTAAAGTTCAAACATGAGGAGAAAAGACGGTTTTCCCTTTATGCACTATATTGCAGTGGGAAGTTCAGCACTTCTTCCTGCTATGTGATTTCAGACTTGCTCAGACTCACTTGGCTCCCGCTGACATGGACAGAGTCCTCTGACTGGGTGCAACACGAACAGAGTTAGGTCGTGACTAAAACTTGGGAGAGTCTGACTCTGCTCAGCTACAAATGGGAGAACATGTTTAGGCATGCAGTTCCCAAAGGCTCAGAAATTTCATGGCAAAGGTGTTGAAATGACATCTTTCTAAATAGTGAAAATCAACAATGCTTTATTTTCCTTCTCTTGTCTGCAGTCTGCAGACTGCTCTGTTACTCTCCAAACACCAGTGCTTTTTATTTCTCCTCTCAAGACATCAAACATTTATTTACTAAGACAGCTAGAGTCAGTCTGACCTTCAAAAGGTGTGTAGCTGATTTTGAATGTTTTAGTATTAGGTCAAAGGAAGAGGAGCAATTCTGAACAATCTTTATGAAACATTTTCACTTTGTCCTATGATTACTTAACTGTTGTGGTATGCTTGGCCATCTTTTTGTGAATTTACAGATTAGCTTTTTTTTATTGCAGAGGGAAATTGAAAAAATTGTGGCAGTTGCATGGAATATCTTTCAACCTTTTCTTTTTGGTTTAATTGGAGCAGAAGTATCCATTACATCTCTTAGACCTGAAACTGTTGGTAAGATCATTCACAAATTATCCAGCTTTCATTACTGGCTTTGAAAGACTCTCTATAAAGAAATCTAGAACAAAGCAGACTATGGCTGACCCCCGAAAAAATCAAAAAACCAGAAGCATCTCTGCACAAAAGTACTGAGAAGTGTTTGTCTGTTGCAGGGCTCTGTGTTGCTTTATTAGGCATTGCCCTAGTTGTGCGAATCATAGCAACGTTCCTGATGGTGTCTTTTGCTGGGTTTAATTTCAAGGAGAAGGTATTTGTCTCACTGGCATGGATTCCCAAAGCCACTGTCCAGGTAAACAATCCATCATCACTTTCATTCCAAGCTAAATCTATTTTCTTTAGCACAGCTTCTTGTAACTAGCAGAGTGGTAAGCAGGGAAAGGTTCAGGCTCAGTGACAGCTAAACATAGAATATTGACTATTCATTCTCTAAAACACTCCTAACTGCTTAAAAAGTGTGTGGAGAAGTTTATATGTGCAGGTATTTTGCTTGCATCCAGGGTTTACTCTTAGTAATGACAGTGAATTGTACATATACCATAGGAAGTTTAACCATTTCTCAGCCATTGCTGATTATTGTGCCTTTACATACAGATTCTGAGAACTCCCAAAGGTAAAAGCATTTCCCTCTTACACATGAAGTGTCTGCAAGGACAGTCACTTCCAAACTCAGAATGGGTTTCAGTTTGTGATTATTTTGGTAAGGAGTAGTCTGAGAGCCATATTAATAGAGTTGCCTCAGGCTGGCTACATTCCTGCTCCTTTATTTCAGTGATTGTCAAGTCATTTAGACTTTGCCTCAATAGCATGATTACTTGCAAACTAAAGTTACTAATCAAAACAGGCAAGGCTTATTACATGACCAGTGAATTAAATTTCAGAAGTCAACTAGTAGTTGACTATTGTCAGGATACGTTCTCCAAGTGTGGTATTTTCACAACTGCAATACACAATGTACTGGCCTAGTTCATTAATCACACATTGTCCAGAAATGAGGATAAAATGGCAGCTAAGCAATGTTCTTCACAGGAGGCAACCACACAGATAAACTCATTAGCTTAGGAAATTCCAAGCACAGTCAAGTGAAAATTGTTCTCTTAGGTGTCATATAATGTTTATTTTGCTATGTACAGCCTAAAACAAACAGGTTGAATGGACTAAAATTGTCAGATTTATGTGAAATGTTGACTCATTATAGGTTCCCATTTTTCCTCATTCACTGCTAAAGCTTCCTTGCTCCATCTCAGCAATGTTTTCTCCCCTGCAGGCTGCAATAGGTTCCCTTGCCCTGGATACAGCAAGACAACATCAAAATGAGCAACTGGAAAAATATGGAATGGATGTACTGACAGTAGCTTTCTTGGCCATCTTGATCACTGCTCCAATTGGAGCCCTGGTTATCGGCTTGGCAGGGCCCAGACTTCTGCAGAAGGCTCAGACAAATAGCAAGGAGGATGAGGAAGGTGGAGAGGTTGGAGAAGAGGCAGAGGCCTGTGAACCTTCATAAGACAGACAACTACAGCACTGTGGTCCTTCAACCCTGACACTTCTGTTGTGAAAAGATGGCATGTCTAATCTTGGTGGAGGAACCTAGAACTATCAGTCACCCCTGCTATTTTTAAAGCAGCCCTGGTGGAGTTCTATAAAATAATTTTATGTGATGATGGTGCCTTGAGATGAAATAGCTGAACATACAGTGAATAAGATGACCTGGCAGTGAGTCACTGAGAAGTTAGCAGTCAAGAGTTACTTGAAATGTGTGGGTGGTGAGGCCAAGGAGAGGGTCAGAATTGTTAAGGCATGGAGTCATGAGGTAGAATATAAGCAGAAAAAATGGAGACTAATGTGAATAACTTCTTGATGGTTGAAACTGGGCTGTGAGATGACAAGTTATACAGCTCAAAGAAAGCAACTTCAAAGTAAGAGGTTGTTGACCTGTAGTGAACAAGTCCTGCCATCAGTTGGTTGATGATTGGTGATTGATCAGTTGGTGATTCCCTCTCCTTCCTCTTTATGTTCCAAAACTTGCCTTTCCCTATTGCTGTTCTCCCTCACAGCTGAGGCTACTCCTTTGTGCCTTCAAGGACTGTCAGCTCTGGTCGTACAGCAAGTGGTACTTTCATGCTCAAAGAGACAGTTGGGGCCATCATCCACTGGTAATAAAGATGTTGGTGCCAGCAGAAAAGCGGACGGAGCCTGAAAATGAGATGAGGGCTGTGGGATGGCTGTAAGGACTGGGGGAGGGTTCTATGGGATTGGGATGGCTGCTTCTTCACCTGTGTACCTCAGCCTTCACACCACAGGAAGTCAAGAGAGAGAAGCTGTTCTATAGCCAGGAGTAACCTCTGTTGATCAAAATCTTGCTCTTGTTTTTTAGGTTTGGTATCACTTGACAGATACCAGCAAATCTGCCTGGCTCCAAGTAAATTGTTGGTAACTCCATTCTGAGGCACAGGGTCAGTACAGCATCCCTCAGGAACTGGAAGTTACTTTTTTATTTTTTGGAAAGGCTATTAGATTGTGCCTGTGACTGAGGTGGATAACACTCTCCTGCAGATTTCTACACTACAGTTCACTGAACTCATTTTACAGGATACTGTGTAGAATACATTTGATAGTGTCTAGATTTTGGCATTAGTAAGAATGAACCATCTGTATTTTAGATTTTAAATTTTTAATGTGCAAAACAAAATATGTACAAAAACACTTCTAACTACTTAAATTCTTCTAATGTTGACACTGTACTATTTGCAGAGAGTCATATGCCATACAAATGAGCTGTATGTGTGGCTGTACGTGTATGCCGTTGTATAAGCCTTACTCTCTGAGGAAAAAGAGAGCTTCCTGAGGAAATACTTCACTTTCATAGCCTGCAGTTCCGGCACAATGATAAAAATACCAGGAAGCTCTTTGATAAGTTTTCTGTTAACAGTTGTCAGGTACATTATATTTCTCTGTGTACACTGCTGTTCTTTCTGCTTACTTGGGAATATACCATCTTTAGTTCAGTTCAAGTTTGTCTCCTGACCTGAAAGGAAGATGCTTTCAAACTGCACGTGATGGGTTTAATGCTGGAGCAATAGTTAAGAATGCTGTGACATACCTGGCCTTCTGTGCCGGTTCTGCCTACTTCACATGCACTCCTGGTGTCCTCCTGGCCCAGTCCTGTTCAGTATCTTTACTGATGATCTGGATAAGGGGATTGGGTGCACTCCCAGTAAATTCATGGACAATACAAAGTTGGGTGGCAGTGTTGATCTGCTGGAGAGCAGGAAGTCTCTGCAGGGGATCTGCACTGGCTGGATCAGTGGGCTGAGACCAACAGAATGAGGTTCAACAAGGCCAAGTGCTGAGCCCTGCCCTGGGTCACAGCAGCCCCAGGAAGTGCCACAGGCAGGGACAGAGTGGCTGGGAAGCTGCCCAGTGGAACAGGACCCGGGGGTGCTGGTGACAGCAGCTGAACATGAGCCAGGGTGTGCCCAGGGGGCCAAGAAGGCCAAGGGCATCCTGGCCTGGAGCAGCAATGGTGTGGCCAGCAGGAGCAGTGATTGTCCCCCTGTACTGGGCACTGGTGAGGCCACAGCTCGAGAGCTGTGTCCAGTGCTGGGCCCCTCACTGCAAGAAGGACATGGAGGTGCTGGAGCGTGTCCAGAGAAGGGCAGCAGAGCTGGGGAAGGGTCTGGAGCACAAGTCCTGTGAGGAGCTGGGGGTGTTCAGCCTGGAGAAGAGGCAGCTCAGGGGGCACCTCACGGCTCTGCAGCTCCCTGGCAGGAGGGTGTAGCCAGGTGGGGGTCACCTCTTCTCACACGCAACCCGTGACAGGATGAGAAGACAGAGTCGTAAGCTTTACCAGGGGAGTTTTAAGTTGGACTTTAGGAGGAGTTTCTTCATAGAAGGGGTTGTTAAACAGTGGAATGGACTGCCCAGGAAGGTGGTGGAATCATCCTCCTGGAAGTGTTTAAGCAAAGACTGGACATGGCACTGAGAGTCATGGTCTGGTTGACATGGTGGTCATAGGTTGGATTCAGTGATCTCAGAGGCCTTTTCCAACCTCACTGTTTCTATTTTGTGAAATGCATGTAGTTTTAATGAGAGGTTAAGTAATTGAAAATTGTAATGTTGGTAAAGCTAACTGACAAGGTGAGGAAATAGTGTTCAGTTCATCAGTAACTGTCAATAAAACAGTTCTACTTGAGTAAAACTTACAGGAGTTCACTTTTTTGTAAAGCTGTATAAAAAGTAGAATCCTCCCACAGGGATCATTATGCCAAATTTGGAATGTGTTCAATAACATTCTGTTCAATAACACAATGTGATGTTGTAAGGATTACATTTGGACCCAGCCTTCAGTATGAAAGCAAACTCTGATGAAGAGCTCCTGTTTGTGATAGCCTCTAACACTTCCTCCCCAGCAAAACAGCGTGTCATAAATGGGATTTACCTGTTCCTTTAACCTCAGTGCACTCTCAGTTATAGATTAGATCACTTCCACAATTCTGAGTGCCTGAATAAGCTATACCAATGAAAACTTGTCATCTTTTTTGTTAATCTAAGTGAGATTGAATAGATTTTTCTTTCCCTGCCATTTTATGTCAGTATTTTTCATGAGACCCCTTTCTCCCAGCTTTCATTAGATCTTCAAAAAGTTGAAGCTATTACATAGACCTGCAGATCTAAAATTAAAAGCTTTAATGCTTTATAATGTTCCCTCTCCTTATCGTCCAGAAAGAAAGAAAACACTTGCATCTTTTTGTTAAATGATCTATCAGGACTAAGAACTTAAGACACTAGGGTTTTTTAGTAAGTATCATGACAGTTTCAGCTGCTTTTGAATGGCAACTAACTTTGAGAGATTAGATTTCAGTTTTTATCAGAGTGCGGGTGAAGCGTGACATTAAAGACCACTTTCCTTTTAACAAAATGCCTTGAAAATCGTTACTGAATAAGGCATAAATTCAAGCCAATTAAATCATTATGCCATGGTATTCTCGTATTTGCAGGAAATCAAATAAGAGCACAACGTGCAGTAACTGATAAGCAGAGTCCCGCTGTCATGCAGACATAATCAGAGGCACAGTGTGGGGGAAGTCTGAGCGTGCTGTTCCAGGAGGTTCACAAGAACCTCTGCAGCAGAAAGGTCTGACAGCAGAAAGTGCTCCCAGCAGCCAGCATCCGGCAGTTACAGCAGGCAGCATATGGGAAAAGACAGAAATTGTCTGTCTGCAAGCAGGGAGTCAAACAAGCCAGGGGATGTGGTGATGATGTGATTATAATCACTGCTTAATCTCTCTTTTTCAGCCAAACTGAGCTGTTTGTGGAATTTAAACTGAAGTCTAAAATTAACTGTGAAAGAGTCATGGTGTAATAGAGCCAAAAATGGATGGCAATTTCTGTATCTTGCTTTTTAAATAAAGAGTGCAAGAGATCAGATTTTTGGTGAATTGCACTTCAATTATATTTACTCTGTCTAGTAGTTGTTCCAAGTCAGACAAAAGAACTCTGACATGCTCTTGCAACACTACAAATTTGTTCCATGCCCTTAGAGACATAAGCACAAAAAACCAAAGAAACTGTCCCTGTTTATCCTATAGCCATGTTTGTATATTGCTGTTAAACTATCTCATCTAAGAGCAAGTAGGAATAATTACTTAAGCTGTGTTAAAGATGGAATGAAGAGGTTAAACCTTACACTGTTCTTCTCTTCAAGGAGTATTTTTTTTGAGAAACAAAACTACTTTGCTGTATTACTCACTTTAATAAGGTTTCTCTTAATTTAACAGGTTTGGTAGTGATTTCAGAGGAAACCAAACTGTTTGAACACAGAAGTATCCTGATAAAAGCTGGAAGCACATACAGGCCTGTGTCTAACAAGTCTGCTACAGTAGACTGTGGTTTTTAAACCCTGAAAAAAAAAGTCAAAGATAGAGCTTTACATTTCACAGTAATTTCTTCACCAAACCCAAGAACTGGCAATTGGTATTCTATATACATCTGTAAGTGAAAACAGTGTAAGACACTTACCTTTAATATTTTTCTTTGTTAAAAATGTTTATATCCTAATGGATGAGCAAACTATAAATGTATTGAGGTAAGACCGCCATGAAGCATTTAAACAATAAACATTATACCATGGTTCTGTTACACACTTTGTAAAAGCAGGCATTTAACACACAGTCACATCCTAATCTGCCACTTTTGCTGCAAGGCAAGAGGTTTTGGAACCTTGAACTACAACTCACAAATGGAGGAGGAATGATCTACCTTAACTCTGCTGCTGCTGCAAGAGCCCTCATGTGTGAGAGCAGCTTTCTGACTCGCTTTCTGTTTCAGCACTGTGGTGATCAGCTTTGGCAACAGCTCTGGGGCTTCCAACCTAACAATGGATCAAATGAAATGCTGTTAAGGAATGGGTGAGATCTGTCATGGTACCTTTGTCTAAAACTGTAGCACAGATCAAATTTTTATTTTTAAAATGATGGATACACTATTTCATGGGAGAATTAAGCACTTCAGAATAATTAATTAGAAATCTAGCAGTTAGGCAAGTAGTAATTATCTGCATCTGAACTTAAGCCTCAGCACAGCAATGTTCTGACTTGCCTAAATAATAATTCTGAATGGGTAACAAGCCAAGAGAACAGCTCAGCTCTGCATCCTCAGTTCTGTCTCTTAACCCATTCATCCCTTGAAAATTCCCATTAAAAAAGTAGTGGCTGTGGTGCAAGGGAACTAGCAGGAGGCAAATTTGTGTTTCCTTACCATCAACACAGGGCCCAAAATACAAGGGTAATGGTGGTCGTGACCTCAATAGTTTGATTTACATATGGCCTGGAACTGCCAGCATTCCACCTGGGATGCTGTGTGAAGCTTTCCAGCAGTGTGGGGTTTGTCTGAGCTGGGCTGCTTTGTTTAAGACCGACAAACTGCCCACTTAGGCACCACACAGGCCAGACCTTCAGATTGCATGACTTAACACTGATCTGCTGCCTGCAAATACATTCACAAAGGAGAAAGTTGCTGAAAAGCAAAGTAAAATATGACTTGTCTTGAGAACAAACTCAACAGAAAAATGCACTGGAAAGAGTGACAGTTTTATAATTGTATGTTTATACAAAAAAGGCTTAGTTGTAGAAAGTCAATTTATTATTGAAATAAACGACTTATTTACAGAGATAGGTACTTTACAGTTTTACATAGCAGGCAAAATTCTTCTCAGAATAGGGTACCAAAACAGTGACAAATTCATCACTGTCTAAATGTAATTTATTCCAAAAATAAATCTACAGCAATCATCAAACTAAATCATACCAATCACATAACAAAATGCTGTTCCTTGCAACTACAACAGTATAAAAGATTTTTTATCAGTTACGACCTAGATTAAGCATCTGCTATACTTCTTTCTTCTTGAGTATTAGTGGACCTACATTATCTCCTGTTAATTCATTGTGCTTGTTGTGGGAGCCATCACAGACAGGGAACTGAAAAAAAAAAACAAACACAAGGAATTAGCACAATTCTGTACAGCAGTTGCATAGTGATCTCTGTATTTCTTCCTACACCCCGAGTGCTCTGATAATGTTCCTAGTTCCTCCTGTGATGTCCTGGTTCAACATCAAACTCCCTGTCTCCTATCAGACACAGGACAACAAACACAGTTAATGGGTAACTAAGTTTGTGAGATCCTAAAATAGCTGTTCCTAGCCACAAAGTCAGGGACAAAGCGTTTTCCATCAAAGAACAGCAAACAAAACAGCCATCACAGCTACAAATGGATTTACCGTGCAACTATTAAGAGTGCTCTTAATAGATTTAGTCATTTGCAACCAGAAAGTACTTTTTTAAGAGAAGCTGAAATACTTGGCTGAAGTGATTAGTCCAAAGTGAGAATAGCTGAGTAAGCTTCTTCAGTTCAGGGCAGACTTTTCTGTTTTTATTAAAAAAGGAAAGCATTTGGTCCAGGGAAAACAAAACCAGACTATGGTCAGGACACTGAAAATTGAATCAGGAAATGAAAATTGAGACAAGATGAAATACACTCATTTACATCTAGTTGATTTGGGGGATATGGAATATCCCAACCAGTTATCTCACTGCTCTGGACCAGATGGGAATCACCAACACAGGCCCAGCCTTATTTCATTCCAGTATGAACAAATTTCTAAGCAAAATAAGAGTAGTTATCTCTTAATTAGTTGCAATGTATTTCCAAATAGTAAAACAGGTTTGCTTGGTTTTATTCTCACTCACATGTGGTCCCTCTCTAAACATTTCTAGAGAAACACTACTGTGTTTCAAGTTTCTGCAGTTGCTTTCTTCATGTAGACGGGTTTGTGCCATTCCACAAAGTTCAGGAACATGTTCTAATTCCAGACAAAGGCAACAGCTCAACACAGGGCAACCCACCACCAAAGCACTGATAAAAATAGCCAAGTTTCAATCTCTAATCCTGCAGCAGCACAGTGCCTTACCGTCTTCGAACGCCAACACCTGCAGTAAGCTTTAGTGAGGCACAGATCTTCAATGTTGATCTCATTCACTACTTTGGGATTTTCCTTCTGGATCTTGAGGTTAATCAAGCTATCCTTCTGCTGTTTCTTCTTGGGGAGGAAGGGGCGCACAGCGAGGTACCCGAGCAAGGCCAGCACGCCCAGGAAAGGCAGCAACCGCAGCCATTCTGAAACTAGAGATAAGAGGGGATTTAGGCTGGCTTTTGGCACCTCTCCAGCACGGTGCAGCATCAGCTGCTTTCACATGGCTTAGGCTGAGGGCATGAAACGGGGCTGCTCAGTCAGCAGGGCCCTCAGGGCAAACCAGATTCCACTGGTGAGTCTCAAGGAATAAAAAAGAAGACACAGATTAAGTCCCTAGGATTTACTCCTGGCAAAGTAAAAATTTGACTTCTAGAATTTAATCTGAAATTGAATTTTATCACTCTAGAAGATGATTCAATGGAAGAACATAAAACATACAGAAGATTTATTGAAATGGGCAACCCTGAAGTACTGGCAAAACCTTCACCAGTCTCTTTGGTTTTATTTTTCAGACCTGTGTTTGCTCAGGGATCTGCAACCAGTTTCTGCAACACAGAGAAGGAATGAAACCCAAGATCAGTAGGTCAAGTCACAGAAAATTGCTTTTTAGCAAGGAAAGGAACTTCTTTCAAGTACAGGTAAAAAAAAAGTATCCACTGCAGATCTGGCTGCCCTGCTACATCATTATTAATCTTCTAGGCATACTGGTAAGAGAAGACCTAGTGGACTTCTTAAGAAATGCATCAATAATGGGCATTTATGTATATATTATATTTCTATTTTCTTTATATATATTTTCTTTATATTTATATATAAAATATATAAGGTGGATCCACTTTTCCAGCAAAACATGTGGTGACAGTACTCCAGTGCAATTTAAAACCATGGTGCACTAAAGGTAGAAAGCATTTTTCTAAATTTCTGGAGAATATGTTAAATCTAAACACTAGAAGAGAAAGAAAAAAATATAAGAAGCTGGAACACAAATAGCTGCACAAGCACTTTATAAGACAAGACACTAATCTACTTGCTCTTCTAAATTATTTGTGATTAGAACATAGCAATATTTTGTTCTACAATTTGTTTTTTGAAATTAAGATATACAAGAAAGAAAATGGAAGAGAGCAGGCTAAGGCTGCCAGGTGGGTTGCATGTATCCCTGAGAAAACACATTATTCTGTATAGCTTGATTTTATTTGTACTAGTAAAACACAAGTTTATGCTAATACTTCTGCAGTAGAATCCAGTGGATTTTTCTTAAGGATTTGAATTTTCTGGAATCAGACCATGTCATGAAAATAATTTGTGGGATTAATTTTTTGTTCTTTGTTGCCTTAGATGTGACAGCCACATTTAGTGCATTTATCTGGCAATGCATCACAGCTGCATAAATGCTAAAGGCACTGCAAGAAGTCTCAGCAGTCACTCCCTAGCTGCACCTGCAGCAGTCCCCACAAATCACAATTCACCACATTCACTAAGATTCACTGCAATGCATTAATCTCTGGAGCTCTTTCCTTGGTTCCTCCAACAAGCTGCAAGTTCTAAATAATAATTGACACTGAGATACTTAAATTTTTTCAGCTATACAGAATCCTGTGTTTCCTGGACAGCACTGCCTGTTTGCCTTTTCTAGCATTACTTTTCCAGAACACTCCATCAATGCCATCAGGAATCCAAATACACTTTCTGACCATACCTGAAGGACTGACTTGGAAAGTATTTCAAGAGAGGAAAAATATTTGTTCACTGAAAAAAACTTCCAAACTTTGTATTTAATCTGACTGTTGGCAAAAATGTGGATCTCTACAAAGCTACTCCTCTGAACTCCAAGACAGAAAAGACATTCCAAGAGGCACCCCAGGACAAGGGCATCTGTCAAGTGTGTGGTGAATAGAACTGGGCTAAGATTGACACACAAAAAGGACACGTCTCACACTCTGATACAGCATCAAAATCAGAACAGTGGTCATGTCTATGGATGGCTCACAGCCAGTTGGGTTCACACAAGTGAAAGAGGAACATGATAGCTGTAACCTCTGAGAAAGGAAATTAGAAATAAACATGAATAGGATGTACAAGGCTGTTATTTAGGATGGTTATTATTTAATATTTGTACCAAGATAACTGCTGATAAATAGTTTTGTCCTCACTAGCCAGTAAATTCTATGCTTACTTCTAATCTGGGAATCTCTGGAAAGCCCCCAGTTACATTCATGTGTACACTAATCACAAACTGGCCTGTTATTGCCAAAAGACTGCCTGAAGCTCCTGTGTTTAAACTGAAAAATCAATGTGATCATGTTCTAAGGCATGAGATACAAGACACTGTCAGAGATCTTTAAACTAATGCAATGCCTTCCTACAAGTGTAGACTGGACTGCTCTGGTTTTGAAGCCATGCATACCTTTCAGGAGCAGATGTAGGGCAATTCACAAGACTTTATTTTCACTGCTGACAATTCAGAATTCAGCCATTACACTGATTCTGGAGATTCTTTATCAGTTCTGCTGCATGGGGAGAGGCAGATTTTGGAGACAGAAATGAAGAGTAGTGTATGGAACAGGTCAGTCTTCAGACTTGTGTTAGATAGAGACTAATCCCAAAGATAAATCCTGGAAAATATCAGAAACCAGAGAATTCCAAGAAGCTGAGGCAATGGATATTTTCAAGGAGAGGTGGTCTTAATTTTGAGTCCAACAGTAACACATCCAAAACCAAAAGAAACACATACACTATGAACAAAGGTACAGACCAGCCACTGAGAATTAAATCAAAACAGGTGATTGTTTTCCATCAACTACTCCTTTGGTACCTTTGACTTATGTTTCAGCTACTTTTTGTGGAAATAACCCTATGCAGACCCAAAAGCAGCTTCTTGCAGTAACAGCGCAACTGCAAATCAAAATTTAAACAAGTATTAACTACCAGGCAAAAGGAATATTGGAACTGTGCTTGTAAATTCTCTAAACTGATTACATCCTTCATGCAAATTCAAAGTACTTGCTAATTACATTCTCTCAGAAGTAATAAGCAGATCTATCCTGGTTTTGTTGTTTGCTCTTTTGAGGTGAATGTCTATGCCATTTTAATGACACCCTCCAGGACAAAAAGCAATGCTGGCATGAGACAACACTGCTCATTTCACTGAACTTGGGAAGACTGAAGAAGCAATGACAAGACACTGAAAGAAGCTTCTGAGCAGCACAGCGTGATAATTTAGATATCCACTTTCAAACCCAAGGTCAAACATTCTTTCCTTCCTCCCTCACTGCTTTTACTTCAGGAGGTGTGCACTGGATGTTAACAGTGTTTCTCTTCAAACAAGCAGTTTTTCATTCTGGTTTTGTAAGGTCACACCAGACAACACATGTCCAGATCCTTAACCAGCACACTATACAACATGCTATAAAAAAACAAAATACTCTATATACTTTTGTTCTGTTGTTTCTACCACTGATGCACTACAGGAACTGAAATTGCATCTGCCTACAAGCTAATGAGAGTTTAGAAGCAATGAAAGAGTTAAAAGACTGCACTGTTCCAAATCTGGATTCTGGCCTGCACTTGCAAACAAGGTCTATGTTGCCCAGTGTTTCATAGTGCTGGTCCCTCATTAAGTTCAATAGATGCCACCAAAGGGCAAATATTAATGCACTTTAAATGTTATTAGACCAATGCTGCTTCTCACTTTGCAAAAAGGAGCAAAGTCTGCCATTTACCAAAGAATATACTTTGTAATTTGTAATGGTAGCAAGCACAAAAGGGAACATTAATTTCCTCTATTTTCTGATAGTCTTTCCTAATGATAATTCACTGCAAAATAACCCCAGGACTGGGAATCCCCTGCTCTTAGAGGACTGAAACTTTAGGACAGGACAAAGACCAGAGCAACACAGAAGAGGCAGCACTTGCTCAAGAATCATTTTGAAACTTAAGACTGACAGCAGCTCTGTGTGCAAGTAAGCACACAACTCTTCAACGAGCAATGACATTTCAATGACTTTGAATAACCTTTACACCCTGAGATGGCAATTTTTTAATGTAGGTGCCTAGGATGCAGTGTCCTACAAAATCCTTCTCAAAACTCTCGCTCTGTTGCATTTACCCTATGCCATAACTTGAAGCATCTGTAAAGTTTTGCTTTTTTCCCTCCATTTTCATTCATATTCACCCTAGGAGGAAGATGTATAAGCATGGCAGCAGATACTAGTCTAGCCTAGTATTGAAAAAAAATTTGAAAATATAAAAATGTTCTCTCTGTATGTGTTTTTAAATATACCTTTGTCTCCTATTTTAGAGTCCATACAAAAAATCACTAAGAACTAGTAGCAGTGGATTTTTCAGGTATGCTCATTAAATCCTACCAGTTCTCAAAAGCAGTTTCTGACTCAGCTCCTTCTTTTACTTTCAGTAAAAGTATTTTTTTACTTTTAGTTTAGTAATTTTGGGACTGACATTTCACATGTTTGGTCTACACTTCAGGAATCAGTTATTTGCTTCTTGTCCTCTCTCCAAATTCGAGGAAGTACCTTGAAGTCAATGGGGTAAACAATGTGACAACCAAAGAGCTCTCCCACGCTGATCACACTAGGTAAAAACCCCAAGCCCTGATTTTGGTCTACAGACCAAACCTTCCAGAGGTTTTCAGAATAAATCATATCACTACTATGCATTATGAGTACAGAAAACTGCACAAATAAAATCCTGTTACAGAAAGACATGGTTAGACAAGTGAAGCAGTAAGATACTAAAATATTACTAAGCTTAAGAAATTTTAAGTCAAGCTGTGGTTACAAGGGCAATTGGCTTCAGTAGTAAACTGCCAAATACTAGAAACAGGAGAAGTTGCATTGTTCTGTAGTTTGTTTTATTCTCCACTACCTCCCAACTTTGTAGCTTTAAACAGCTTTTTCACAGCTTTTTCATATGAGGCAGTACTTGTGGAAGAACAGTTAATTTAAAACAGATTTGCTTGTTTCTGAGGAAGATAATGAGACTTGCAGTTCACAGGCAGCATAAACATCCTGGGAATAAAAGAAGCGCTTAAAGGCAGCTTTAAATAAACTGTGCCTGTTCTAAATTTAACCATTTTCCAACACTATTACAGTCGTGGTGTTAGTGCTGCAAGATACACGGTTGATTCTGCACTTTGATAACTTTTTCTACTTCTACTTTCTGTGGAGAGCGTTCCTTCCTTGTGGCGACCGAACCAGTGCTGTCACCGGCCCCAGAGCCGGTGCGGCTGCGGCACCACAGCGGGCAGCCGCAGCCACTCCTGTCCTGGTCACTCTGCCACAGGGCCACAATCAATGAACCGGGGCTTCTACCCCCTCACGCAGAACATGCTTACAAAACCGACTAAATTTAAAAACCACCCGAAATTTATGTATGTGGCAGGTTCCCAGAAAGAGATTTTTTTGGATTAACTCGGTACAGATGCTGCCTTTGACCCGTGAGGAAGACGAAGAGGCCGTGCTTTAGGCCTCCGGCTGAATCCCAATCCCTGTCGGCGCACGGCCTCCGGCTCACCGGCCTTGGTTCCCAGAGGAATTTCAACGCGAACGTTTTACTCTGTCCCTGCCCTTCATCCCGACAGCTCCCCCGCCCCACAGGGCCCCCACAGCTCCTGTCGGGCCATCCTCCTGCTGCGGCAGTTCAGGGCTCGGGGCTCCCCGTTCCGGACGCGCCCGGCAGACAGCGAGCGATGCCTGGAGCGAGGGCTCAGAGCCGCGTCCCGGGCAGGACCGACCGCGCCGCCGGGGCGGGAAGGGGGTCCCGCTCCCCCCGCCTACCTGTGAGGCGGAGGAAGCCGCCGACGCTCTCGGGCAGCGGCAGGCGCTTGAGGTACGCGGGCAGCTGGACCTTGACGATGCGGGCCAAAGTCTCCAGCACCATTGCCGGCCGCTCCCGCCGTCCCCTCGCGCGCCGGCCCGCGATGCGCACGCGCCGCGGGGTGGGGCCGCGCACGCGCCGCCCGGGCCGCGCTCCCCGCCGGCGCCGCCAGGGGGCGCTGCCGCCGGCGCGGGGGGGCGGGAGCGCTCCGGCCGCCAGGGGGCGCACGGGCGGGGAAGGGAAGGGAAGGGAAGGGAAGGGAAGGGAAGGGAAGGGAAGGGAAGGGAAGGGAAGGGAAGGGAAGGGAAGGGAAGGGAAGGGAAGGGAAGGGAAGGGAAGGGAAGGGAAGGGAAGGGAAGGGAAGGGAAGGGAAGGGAAGGGAAAGCTGGGAACATGAGGGACTCTATTTAATAATATATGCTTTACAGGTTTTATGTAATTACCTGTCATCACCTTGCTGCATTCAAGTTGTATTCCATGTTGATGGGCTTGTAAATATTGAAGTAGAAAGACTGAAAGATTTTCTTCATGTGAATGAGGTGGGATAGGTTTAAAGTAACAGGGAGAGGCCCATCCGCCTCGTGTTTGGCAATAATTTGCACAGAATAAGACCTATCACATTTGTTCGTTTGTTTGTTTTCACTTTATTTTATTGTTATGCCTAGGAGACTGGACATTTTTCGGCACAGACAATCCTCCCTGTATAGGTAGATGAAAAAGTGGGAAGCATGTAGCCGTTCCGGGTCAGTTTAGACAATCCATCCATACCTGGAGATTCTAATGTTAGTCCCTTGGTCATGACAACACCGTTTGGTTCAAGGTGCTTTGCTATCTTAAGTGAATCTATCAAGTGCTAGTAGCATACAGCACAGAGCATGAGCAGGAAAGCCAAAGGAGCACAATCCTACAAGACCTATCTCCTACCTTACATGATCCTGACTGAAGCACAGTTCTCTCTCCTCCCTGAAATCTCACCATATCTACCCAAATCCACTGTGTACTTTTCCTGCTGGGAAATATGGGAAGCTAAGTTTAGGATAAATCCTATTTATTTGTGCTTCTGGCCTAGTACTTTTCTACCTGTGGCCCTACATTAACATTTGCTGATGAATCATCATCTTTAGCTAGTGGGAATATTCCTGTGATCTCAGAGTATCTAAGTTCCCTACCTCACCTAAATTTATTCATGTAGTGACTGTGTCTGATGTCCTAAGATGATTCTTTCTTGTCTAGGCAGATGCCAGCTATTAGACAAGATAATGAAAGAGTAAAACACTTGGTTGTTCCTGTAAAAATTATACATCAGATGTCGTGATGTGACCTCCTTTGTGTGACTTTCTGAGGGAAGAATACATAAGGTAAATACTCTAGCCCTAAATCAAGCAACTTCACACTGGGTTGAAGAACCTCTGTCCTACCCTCCTCCTCCCCAGATTCTTCTGCTCTTCCAGCTTCTCTGGATGCTGGTAGCACATTGTGGGGAAGCTCCTGAGCCCTGCTGTGCTGCCTTTGATCAGTGCTGCACTCAGCACAGTGCAAGTCCATCTGCACATGTTGCAGGGAGGAATTGCTCTCCCTGTGCCCCTCCTGTTGTGTAGGGATCAGCTGACATGAGTCACAGATGGGTTTGGTTTATCAAAGTCTGAAAGTCACAGGTTATAGCAAGTCTATAAAGAAAATGAAACCTGAATGAGGTCCTTAACCAAAGCAGAAGTGAAAAGTGGTCTTTAGAAACCCAGTTTGAACCGGAGCACAGGAGATGCAAGTTCACCCTGCAATTTGGCTGCAGACTTCCTGATTGCTTTAAGGTGGGAAATGTAAACTTCAGGCTTGCTCAGTCCTGCAGGAAAGAACAGGGTTTTACACAGTAATCCATCTTTAGAGACAACATCGTGGGTTCAGAACTTAGTCAACATCAGGAGGTTTAGCAGGCAGGTGTGACATCTTCCCTCTGTTACACATGTTTAACACCCTCTGTGGACATTCTTATTCCAGAGGCAGATTGCTTCTTCAGGCTTTTATCAGCGTAGTTTTCAACTCAAATATCAATACTGTTTGGTGTCTGGAAAATTTTCTCACTTTTTTGTGGGGAGAGTAATATGCAACAATTAGTTCTTGTATGTTTAGTTTCAGTCTGTGAGCTGTTAAAAAGTAGAGATTGCCTCTGCTTGTGTGTTTCATGCTAAATCTGGCCACTGAAACTCTGGTCTTGGGAGGATATGTAGAAGATGCTGTAATAAAAGAGCTGCAGAAAAAGCTCAAACATACATACTTGAACAGAACCTAGGTCACCTGTGTGGTAAGATGAATATTGCTTTCAGCACTAGGTTTTCTCTACCACTGGGATTTTTCATCTAGCAAGAACATTACAGATAAAATGGAGCACAGAGCCCACATGAAGAGATCTCCATCCACAGGGCTATCATAGGTCTTTGACATGGAATTCCCCAAGCTTTGCCCAAATGAGAACCAGCCCATGCTTTGGTAAGAATGGTAGAAAAGTTTGCAGATGATGTTTGGCAGAATTTGTTCTTGTCACTACAACATAGCTGCACTGATCCTGCTCACAGCAGAAATAAGAGCTGCCTTCAGCATCCACAAGCTGGTTGGTCCTGGTCCAACAGACTGAGGATAGATGAAAGGAATCTGTTTGTGTTCCTCCTTATGCTACCCTTTGAAAATTGCTCTGTTTCCCTCTGCACTTAATTCAGCTGTAAAATGAGATAATATTTACTAGTCTGTCTAGAGGTTTACAAAGGAGAAGAACATTTATAACTTACATATATTTATATTATTTTACCAAGTACACAACAGTAAGGATAAAAGATAAAATGTTCTGAGGCAGCAGACACAGTTCTTGCATCAGTAAAACAAGTCTAAGTAGCACAGTAATTTGCTCAGTACTCTTTCATTGTAATGAGCTTTTCTATCAAGAGGATGTCTGGTGTTGTTTCAACCACTTTCTTGGAATTGGTATTGCCATTTTCCAAACTGACCACCTGGAATAATGTCTGCAGCAGGCTAAAGTACTACTGCCAGCTAAACGGGCTGGCTTCTGTGATCAGCAAACACAAGTCTCCTGTCTAGGAAGAAGCCAGATCTCTCCCTTTGTGTTTGAATCATTTCACAATGGGGTGCGATTAGCTGCTGTTCCTGCGGTATGCAAAGATCTCTCTCTCTTCCACTTCCCCAAAAGCAAGCAAAATCATTACACCCCAAAAGAGCTGTAGGAACTGGGATTCACTTCATGCAATATCTCCATCAGCTAGTTATGCAGCACTGTCAACATCCAGCTATTAAATAACTGAATATGAAAAACTAAGCAGACTGGCTTAAAATTGGATATAAGACCACGTAGATGCAGTTACCTTCCTGTATTTTATGCATAATAACATTGTAAGCAAGTTGCAGTTGCACTGCACACAGGTTAGGTTTTTATTTCATATTTTTACATCCAGAGGTTTAGTTGCCCAGAGAAGAAAGCTGAGAGTGTTGTGCTTTCACTTGACTCTGAGACCTGGCACCTTAAGTGGCTTCTGCTGGTGTTTATTGAAAATAGGTACCTGTCCATGGTGGGCAAAGTGTTTGAGAGAAAAATAAGGAAAGAAAACATTTATAAGAAAATCAGTGGGGTAATCATGTGATAGCATAGTGTTCATGTTATACAATTACTACTAAATGAGCATGGCATTACTTTCTAATCTAGATAATGTCCAAGAATTTTACAATGTAACCACTATGTTTTGAAAGGAGGTGCTATCATAATTGCCTAGGTAACAGCAGTGTCCCACTAACAGCATGTATTATTGTTGAATTTTAAAAATCCCTGCAGCTTAGAATGGTATTTATTGTTGGAGATTGTAGGGAATTAATTTTGAAGAGAATGAATATAGCAAACAAGAATGTAAAGAAAAATTGCAAGATTTCTAAGAATTGCATCAGGTTTCAACATGGCAACTTTGTACATGAGAGAACAGAACAGTAGATGCTGTTTTTATTTATTCAAGAAAAATGCCATGCTTTGATCCCTCAGCCATGGGTTTAACACTTTAATTCCTTTCTCTGATTGCTACTGCTGGGGAGTGGGAAATGTTACCCATGAGTTTGGTGTAAAACAAAGTTGAATAAATCCCCAGCTCAAGAAAAAAGAAGTGTCTTCAGTGCTAACTTCCCAGATAGCCCCAGCCAAAGTTCAGTTACTTTCTGCTTACATTGTATGGGTTTTTCCGAGCTGGAGCTGTCTTTTAATGAAGTGGTTGTCACTGGTAGTGGTTTCCACAGCTACTCTAACAGCTGCAGAAATAGCACAAGATGAAACTAAGAATATCCACTCTTTTACCCTGAGTTGAAATTGCATTTATTTAAAGGACAAAAAGCAACGAGTTGTATGACATGGACATGAAACTGTTGTAAAAATCATCAGTCAAGTAACACTAACAATGCACAAGAAAGTACACAGTAAATTTGATATTGCAATGAGTTTTAAATTGTGACCCATTAAACAAATCACCCAGTTTTTCCATCTGCACTAGTAGCTGATCCAGTACGTACTGCTTGTGAGGATCCAGAATTATCTGATTGCTGGTCACATACAAACTTGCATAGATTTGGAACTTCATTGGCTTCCAGGCAGCTGCTATTTCACAAGTTTTACTCAAATCAGAACAAGTATCTTTAGGATTCACTAATATGTTCATAAGAGACCAGATATGTTATTGATTTGTAGCAAGTTCTGCCTGGTTTGTTGCAATAAACCAGACTGCAAAATCCCTGATTGTTCCCTGGGAGGAAGCTGCAGTGATGGAAAACAGATACATTCTCCCCTTCACTAAAGGACCTACAGAGGACAAAGCTGAAAAATCTGGAAAGTGCACACTGTTAAATGAACAGATGTGAAGTAAAACCACTATCAAAACTCTACAAGCTGTGCTCATAATGGGAATTCTGGGGACAAGAAGATATATATATATATATATATATATATATATATATATATATATATGTATGTCAGTATATTCTCAGCAACAGACCACTCACCTTTCCTTTTTAAACTGCATTGATGAGTGAAGACTGTCTATTCTTGACCAGATATCTGAGGATATCTTTTTTCCCTTAGTACTTTACTCCCTTGGCATAACAGCTGTCACTGAAAGATATTTCCTTCATTTTGGAAGGCAAAGGTGGGAATGCCACAAAACTAATTCCTGTGACGCAATGTGCATTCTTTGGCACTGGCTAATTATAGCACACAAGAACTACCAGCTTCCCTGCTGAGGACAGAGTAGGTGATCCCTGCTGTAGGGCTGCACTCTGCTCTTGGGTTCTACCTGTGTCACAGTGCCCAGTGACACTGCAGTGAAAGGGCAGTTTGTCATCCCTTCTCAGAGAGCTGTGCAACAACAGCACTGAGGAGATTTCCCCTTTTCAAGGTTAGCCAGGTCTGGCACTGACAGTAACCCATACTCATTCTCTGTCATCTCACAAGAGTAAAGAGGAGCAAAAGAAAAACCTCAGCCCCCAAACACCATGCCTCTTAGTATAGACAAGTGTATGTTCAACAGATGGAGATGAAAGCCAGGAAAAAGTGGCTATCTTGATTCCATGGCAATGACATGGAATAGTATTACAGCTGGTAAATAAGATTAATACAGCCTCACTTATGCCTATCTTACTAATGCTTTTTCTTTTCTATTTTTTTCCAGACATTCCCCATCTTCTGGACGAAATTCAGTTATAGCACAGTGCACTTCTAGATCTACACAGTTGGCTATTCCCTAGATCTTTAAGTTACTTCATTTACTTTAAAAGATATTGCCAGAAATTTATATAAATTATGTACTCCAGCCCAGTGCAGAGAGCTATATGGTCTGTAAATATTTTTTTTAAAATTATATGTTTTCTCTGCTGATTCAAAGGGGGAAAAAAGTAACTAACACAAAATGTAGGATATAAACATATCACCCCCAAATTTACAGAACTTACTTTAAAGGAAATGTAATCCTAATGGCTGTGAAAAGTACATGATAATTGAGAGGCATTCATGTTGAACAACATGCTAGGAGAGTGCTTTTGGAGACTGGGAAAAGATCCCTTTATATTAGAACAGAAAGCTTCTTTTATTGAAAGCTTATGTTGTGATAGTGTCTATAGTTAATTTATTAAAACACTAAGAATGTTTTAAAATGTTTTCCCAAGAGGAATTAAATTAATTTTGTTTAGGTTTTATTTTTCACTTTTGTGTGAGTTACTTTGACAGTTTCATGGACAGAAATGTTTTGATTATTCAGGAAACAAGTATAGTAGAAACCACTGATGCACATAGTCCCTCAAATTGCCTGTCCAACAGGATTTGATACTGTCAAATATCCTGAATGATGAATGGGTAAGGGTATCATTTAGTCTCCAAGTACCTGAGTCCTCCATTTCTACTGTAGCAGTTCTTTTCTTATATGGGAGCTAAATGGAGATCATAAAATCATTTAAGATAAGCCACCAAGTAGTCAGGAAGGAAATTATCTTTTCTGCTGTTATTTTGAATTTAAATTGCTATGACTGAGAAAATTAGTATCTTGGATTCCACTACCAACTCCTTAAGAGAGTATTTTGCAGGGGGTATTTTTTTTTACAAGATGATATCCCATTTTCCAAAGCAAAACAAACCAAAACATTTGAAGTCCTCATTGTCTTTATAAAAACATTCACATTTATTGCTTGGAAAAGTTACAAATCCATGTAGTATTTCTTGAAAAACTGAAAAGCGTGCTTGACCTTGAAGAATAGAAGTCAGCAGGAGTACAGAAGCCAGGTAGCCTTTGCTTTATGATTTGCAAAATTTTCAGCGGCTTGCCAATACCTGGCCATATTTCATTACTACCATGTCTGCCACAACTCACCTTCTCAGAAATACTGCCCTGGTCCATCCTCCTAACCATAATGATGAAATAACTGGCTAATTTTACTATTGGTGACTTAGAGTAAGCAAAACTTTTTGCCAAATTACAATAAGACAGCAAAACAGAATAATATGCCATCCTTCTAAGAGATATATTTGGTTGTAATTACCTGGGTATTTGAGGTCTAAGTAAGCTCTTGGATACCTTGTGGTTAACTGGAACATACCAAAGAAAAGATCAGGCAAACCTTTAAAGATGAGATTGCTCAAAAGCACAGAAAGAAAGTAAAATGACTCCTCATTCCAATAATAGTTGGCTAGTTAAATCCCTTGTCTAAATAAACAGCATATACTCCTGACAGTTCAAAGACAAACAAAACCAAACAAAAAACAACCAAACAAAAAAACCTGAAGTATTTCTGTGGACTTTCTTATTTTCTTAAATAATCAAATTAAGTCAATACACCATCAAACAATTAAAACACAGCACTCTACAAGACACTGTAATAATTTCCCCAGAGAAACACAGCATTTTTCTGTATAAAACACAATGGGGCGGGGAAAAAAGAGAGAGAAAGAACGTTCAAGAAAAAAAAAACCCTCTAAATGAAAAGTGACAGCAAGTCAACCTGCTGCCTCTGCTGAAGTGTGGTGTTTATTTAGCTACAAATATGTGAACAATTCACTAGCAGGATGGCCACTGAAGAAGGAGGCACGGTCAGGAGAAGAAGTTTGCTGCAGGCCATTTGTGACATCAATGGTACTAGGGCTTCTAGTTCAGCAAGGTTCTCTGCCCCAGGTCTTCTGGAAACACTGGCTGATCTCTGCAGAGAAACCTATTGAGATAAAAGGCAGTTTCCACTTCAGTGTATGAAGTACACCATCAGTGTCCTGATTAGCTCAGGCTAACTCATTCCCTGTACCTCTAGTCAAACAGTGAAAATTGTACTTTGCATGTAGCTGGGCAGGTGAATGGGAGCCTGCACTTCAACCAACACAGCCTGCTGTGACCCCTGAGCAGCCGTGCCCCTACTGGGGAGCCTGTGAAACACCTTAACTGGCCTGTTTGAGCAATTACCTTTAAGCATTTTATCTGAACTAGCAACTTTTAAAGCCTATTAGGTACACTGCTCAAATCCTTTCTTAAACCCAAACACTCCTCAAAGGTTGTGGTTTGCTTAGTACATTTGCATCCTGGAACAAGCACTGGAGTGGCAACCGAATGAGGATGGTCCAAATCTGGCTAGTAATCAATTACATCAAAGTAATAAAAATAGATATATCTTGAAAGCGCTCCAGAGAATCCTTTGATGTCTCCTTTAGTAAACACAATAGGTCAAATTACCTACTGCTGAAAACTGCTGTTAAGAGCTTGGTCATTTTCAGTAACAGTGCAACCCATACAGACAGCTTGCAGTCTGAAGGCAGCTTGAGGGGACAAAAAACAGGTATAACAAGGAAAAGCAACCACCTCCAAAGGGATAGGGTAAAGTAGGTCACCATTAAACACCTTTTTGACAAGGTCTCCAACCGATGTACCCTGGCCTCCTGAAACTGATAAAATTCCTGAGTTGCTCCAGAGAGGTGGTTTTGCCTGCTGAATTCAGCCTGTGTTACCTTATTTTAGCAACAGTGGATAATTGCTTAGCCCTTCACACCCCTCCTATTTTGCCATGTATGTTTATATTATCTATGTTTACTGAGGCATGTAAAGAATTCACACAAAAGAAGGAAACAGAGGTAGTTAGTAATTGCACGACAACAAAAAATTTCAGTTTTCAAATTTGGCATCATAATTACACCACGCACATGCTCATCTGACTTTCATGCTTCAATATCCATAGAGCTGAATCAGCACAGAAAATGAACATTCTTGTTGACAAAAACTGCTGGTGAC
The DNA here is from genome assembly GCF_036417665.1 of Passer domesticus. Classification (NCBI taxonomy): domain Eukaryota; kingdom Metazoa; phylum Chordata; class Aves; order Passeriformes; family Passeridae; genus Passer; species Passer domesticus. The sequence goes on along the minus strand of NC_087477.1, from coordinate 35,849,353 downwards.
TTGACAGGGATATATTTTTCATCTAGATCAAATGGTAGTTTTGCTGGGGAAAAAAAAGAGGGATACTCTGTATGCATACTAATAAATAACCTGTAATGATTTTCAGAGATTCTTTTGCTTAGGTCTGTGAAAAAAACATAAATTTTATGTTGTCATATGTTTATTCTTGTAAAATAGCTCTTATTTTCTGGAAGGATTTCAAGAGAAGAGAAAAATTTTTATACAAAATCCTGAAGAGCAGAAGAGTTTGTGGGGGACTTCAGTCTATTTATCTTGTTGTGAGTTACTGAAGTGTTCTATGCTCTTGTGAACCCCACATGACTGTGCAAACCATGAAAACTTAGCATATCATTATTCAACAAAGCACTCCAGGTTTTCACTGGGAGTCGTATGTAGACTTAAATACTAGGTTTTCCAACTCCCTACACAAAGCTGCAACAACTTGGATTGATGGCAGGACTCAGCATTTTGCTCCATGAGACGAAAAGCACTTCTAATTCAAAGGAAATATGGATTAGCTTGGGAATTGTTTCAGTGAAAATGTCAGAGAATCTGTTGAAGAAACAATGGGAGATGAAGAGCTGGCCAAGCTGAAATATCAAGAAAGTTACCTTTTATCTGGTATTTCTTAAAAACTAACTGCTGCCTAACACACTGACCTTGGGCTTCACTCCAGATGTGAAAGGGGGTTGCCTACCGCTTCTTCCTAACAGAAGGAGACATAATGGTCACAGATGCAACAGCCAGGGAACGAAGCATGCACTGACAAGGCTGTAACTGTGACCTAGTCATCTTCACGGAAGGGGAGAAGCCCCCAGCTACACAGAAAGGCCTGCTGACTTTGGAATTTGAAACAGATCAAGTAGAACTCAATGGCATCCCCAAACCTGTTTTTTTCCACTGTCCTGGAATGGTGCTTGGCAAATTCACCCTTTTTTTTTTTTGTTGTTGTCCTGTTAAAAAAAAATAAAAGGGCCAATGGAACAATCTTATTTTATCAGATTTCTCCTGCGATCTTATTCTTTGTGGTATCCACTGAATCAAAAGGGTCCTCAATAAGGTGAGTTTTGCTCAGATTAAAGAAGGATTTGGCTGCAAGCTTGATTTACAGTAATTAAAGGAAAAACAAGTTGGACAGGATGCTGAAGAGAAAATTGAGGCCTGGTAATACATGCAAACAGGGAGAAGCTGTTGTTGTTGTTCATCTTAGCGCTTTGTTTTCCAGTAGCACGAGCTGAAGTGTTTCAAACCAAAAGTGATTTATTGGATGGATTAGATGGATATCTTGCTTTTGTTTAAGTTTTTTTTTTTTCTCTCCTAAAACAGAAAATATTTTTGGAAAACATTTGCATCTTGTTTCCCCCTTTCCTCTCAGATACATGAAGCATCCTGTATGGAATGCTGCTTGATGTCCAGGATGCTTGGTTGCTCCACCTGTTTTGAAGGCAGGTAATATAGCATGCTCCAAATATAAAACTGGCTGGTCTCGGGCAAGCAGAAGTGAAAACCAGCACTGCTGTACAAGTAACCTATGTTAACCTTTAAACTGAAAGGTGGGCTGCTTTTCCCTCAAGTCCCCAAGGGGCAGTGCTGTAACAGCCACACAGGGCACCCTCCATTCATGGCTGGACCATTCATTCCTCTGTTGGACCACCAGGAAGCAGCTGAAATGGACTGCTGAATCCAGCCCTTGGAAGCTGTCATCACTTGGCCACACAGGGCTCTGGAACACCATACTTGAAAAAACAAAATTTAAAGACAGGGTTCAAGAGAGCTGGTTTGCTCTCAGTATTTGTGTGCAAACTATTTATTAGCAGGCCACATCTACTGAGCTATTTTGCATAATAAACCTCTAAAAGTCTAACCTGACTCCACTGCTGTGGAGGATTAGACATAGTAATATCTCTCTACAGCCACTTCAGAGGATTAGCTTCAAAAATCAAATTAAAATGAAGCAAACACAAATAGTTCCACAATAAGTTGCAACACCCTTATTCACTAACCATCATCTGCACCTCTTGCATTCTATATTACCATATGAGGAATCTATGCAAAAGAATACACATGCTGTGTGTGGTAAAGCTGAAAAACTCTGCATGGGAACATCAACATATTCAGATTTTGAGGCCTTGCTTGCCCAAACATTCCTAGTGCAGTAAAAAAAAAATTATTTGGTTTTATTTATTTCCAAATACTGAGGAGAAAATACGTGATTTTTACATCACAATTTGAGGAAAAGGAGGTGAGAATGGAATGTATAATGTTCTTCAAGCAGAACTGTGTGGTGTGACTTGCAGAACTGGTCACAGAACTGTGACTGCATGTCTTGTTTTTCATTCCTACACAAGCCATAATTTTTTATTATTTTTCTCAAAGGTCAGTATTTAAATGTTTAAATGTGGGCAGATTTGTTTTTTAAAAATGACCAGCACAGTGCAATGAAGTGTTTGCCTAAACAAGTGTACTAAATTAAAATTTGCAAATCTGTTTCTGAGCAATGGCTAGAAACAAGAGCTATCCAATAAATTTTAAATTTTCTTTGGGGTCAAATGCTAATAGACACATTGAATTTAATACATAACAAAACTTGATTTACCAGATTAACAATTCCAGTTGTCTTAAATTAGCAGGGCAAATTACACACTGTCAACAGTATGTTTGTGCCGTTCTTAATTTCTGTCATTATACAGAAAATGTGAATCACAAGTCTGATCAAAAATGTTAATATAAAGTCATATTAGAGGTCATTAATCTCAAATAATAATTACAAAATGTAGAACTGGAATACTGCCAAGTATCTAAATCTCCTGAGATGACAAACCATAATGAAGCTCAGAAAGTTTGTGAGCAATTTACAAGGCAGAGGATCATGCCTGTGGTACAAAGATAGACACGCTGGTGATTTGGAGCAGTTTAATAGCATCCGTAATCCAAAGCTGGAACAGCAAGGTGTTCTTCTTCAGCAATATTCTTGACTGAGATGATAAGAATGAAAATCAAATAGTTTGTAATTACACTTCCTGAACATGCTGTTCAGTACAATTAAAAGAATAAGCAGAAAATGAAGCCTACATGAGGAAGTTGCTAGGATTGGTTTCGGAGATCATAGCAAGATAACTGGACTTTACAAGTACAAGGCATTGTTTACTCTTTCGCTTGCAAATATCAGTATTAAAAAAACTATGGCAGTCCTACTACTGTGCTATTTTTAAAAGTAATAAAAAAACCCCACTGCTCTCCTAATTCAGTGCTGTCTGTTGTCAAGCTTCATACTGAAAATGTTGTTACACAGTAAGCTTTTCTGAATATTCTGCCTTCTCTAGACCAATAATAATTAGTATCCTAGACAGCAAGACTACAGCACTATAACGAACACAAACCGAGTCCAGTGCAATTATGTGGACATCCCCCCTGGACAGCAAATGCCATGTTTGTCACTCTTACACGTCCCATCATTACAGCAGAAGGGCTGTAAGTCAGGTAATGTTTCTCTTCTTGTTTCATGGAGTAGGAGTCCTTCCCCGTGTAGAGAACTATGTATAAACCTGCACAACTTATTACTGTGAGAAAAAAATCCCCACCTGGCTGAGAGTGATCTATTGGCCCATAATGCACAAAATAAAAGCCCTCCAAGGAGCTGGAAATGCCACAGATGGTATCACTGTAAATAAAGTTATTCCTCATTCTCTAGAAGTACCTAAAAGGTTGTTGTGAGGTGGGGGTCAGTCTCTTCTAGATTGCCTGCTGTGAGGGGACTAGAGGAAATGGTGTTGAGACGGTAGCTTCAAATTAGATATTAATTGTTTTCAATGTTTAGTTGGTCAAGCATTATTAATAGGTTGCCCGGGAATGTGGCAGAGTCACCATTCCTAGAGATATTGAAGAGGTGTCTGTAACCGGTGTCTGTAACTATGATATAGTCTAGGGGCAATGCCAGGTGATAGTTGGACTTTATATTAAAGGTCACTTCCAATTCTGATGATTATATGATTCTCTTTGATGAGTCTGGCCCTTGGACTGACAGTCCACGTCACCAGATCTTCCCTTTGGTGATGTTTTTTCCCCTATACTGAGACACTTGGTTTCGTGTGTGCCAATACGCCACTAAAGGCAGCGTCCAGGCCCGTCACCCTCAGACGAGGCCCGCGCTCTTCCTGGGCGAGAGCGGAGCTTCAGCTTCGTCACCGCACCGCGGCGAACGCTGCCAACCCATCGCTGCGGGGCTGCCGCCTTGCTCCGTGCCCGGCCGCTCCCGGGCGGGCCGTGCCCGTGGGAGCGCCGCTCCCTCCCAGGCGCCAGGCCGGCCGAGCCCCGCTCCATCGGGGGCGCGGAGCGGACGCTGACCCCTCCGCGGCGCTGACAGACAGCTGACGCGCGGAGGAACACCGCGCCGCCGCGTCAGCGGGCGGACCTAGATCCGGCCGCTGCCGCCATTTCGCGGGCAGGCGGGCGGGGCGGGACCCGCCGTCAGCGGTGCGCGCCCGCCGCCGAGCCCCGGGGGCCGCCGAGCTCCGGAGCCGCCGCAACCCCCAAGAGCCGCGGGCAGCAAGAGCCACACGGCGGTCCCGAGGCGGCGGCGCCCGCGGGCAGCCCCAGAACCTTCCTTCCCCTGCCCCGCCCGTTCGCCCTTGGCCCCGCCCCCGGCCCCGCCCCCGGAGCCGTTGGCGGCGGCGTGCCGGGCCCGGCCCCGCCTCCCTCCCTCCCGCGGCGTCCGGGCCTGGCCAGCGGCGGCAGCGCGGGGCTCTCTCGCCCTTCCTCTGTCGCTCTTCCCTGGGCGGGCGACGCCTCTCGGCTCTCCCGGCACTTCGCACCCTCTCCCGGCCGTGACGGGCGGCGGCGGGCGGAGCGCTCCCCCGGCAGCCTCACGGCCCCGCTGCCCGCAGGCAGGCAGGACTTCGGGCGGCCGGCCGGTCGGGCGCCCCCCCGGCTGTTTCCGGAGGAAGAAGAGCAGCTGCCCCCTCCCCCCTCTCCGCCTTCCTCCCCGTTCTCCTCCTCCTCCTCCTCCTTCTCCTCCTCCTCCTCCTCCCTCCCGGCCCCCCGAGCGGAGCGCGGAGTCACCGCGGCGCGTAGACGGGCCCGGCACTCGCACACACACAATGGCGCTGAAACGCATCAACAAGGTGAGTGAGCACCGCGGCTCCTCCTCCTCCTCCGCCGCCCCCCCCTCCCCCTTCACCTCTTCGCCCTTCTTTTTATTGTTATTTTTTGGGTGTTTTTTCTTCCCCTTCCCCCATCGCCTTCCTCCCCCCTCCCCCCCTCGCCCCTAGAGGAGACGGGCGGGGGGGCAGAGGCGGAGGCTGAAGAGGCCGGGAAGCGGCGGCTCCTTCCGGCGGGGCAGCGGCCCGGCTGGGGCTGCGAGGCCGCTCTCTCCGGGCCTGAGCTCGGAGCTCGGCCCCGGCCTCTTCCTGAGGGCGGGGGCCGGGGGGGGGGGTCGGAGAGAGGCAGCTCCCGGGGCCGCTCGGATGTCAGCACAGCCCGGGGTCGCTGCCGCTGCCCTTCCGCCGAAGCCGGCCCGGATGGCGCCGGCCCGTGTGTGCCGAGGGGTTTGGGCGCGATGGAGGCGCTGCCCGGGGCAGCAGCCGGGCCCCGCGGCCGGGTTCTCGCCTCTGCTGTGCAACTTCTCTCCCGCATTGTAAGATGGCGGCGGGTCCGCCTGGCCCGGGCGCTTTCCGGGATCCCTCGCGTTCCGCAATAACGCGGCACGGACACACGGAGCAGCCACCGCGGCGCTGCCCTCGCCCCGCAGTCGCCCCTCTCCGCCGCCCCGGGCCCTCCGGACACCCGGGAATCCATCGCCCGTCCGGGAATAGCTTCCCCCCGTGCCCGGCGGGAGCGCGCTGCGCGCCGCCGCCTCCCCCCCGTTGCACAATCGGAGCCGGGTGGAGCAACTTCGCGGCGGCTAACTCGGAAAAAATGCCGAGGTGATGAAAGTTTGTTGGTTTGGGGTTTTTTTTTGTTTTCTTTATTTTTTTCCCTTTTTCTTCTTTTTTTAAATTTTTTTCTTTTTTATTTTTTTTTTGTGGCGGTGGTTGTTTTTTATTGAACCGCTCCCAGGGTAAGAAGGCTCGCGACGTGAAGTTGCCCCTAAGTAGGTTTGGGTTTTCTCGGCAGGTTTGAGAATTGCTGGGATGTAATGGCAAAACGCGATGGGGAGCGCAGCGGCGTAACCGGGAAGTCGCTGTTGGTCTGTGCTCCTTCTTAGGCGAGCTACGTGGAGCATTTACGTGTTTCAAGAGCTCTGAGGAGTTTCTTGGTCATCTCATAGCCTGCCAAGATGGCAGAATGTCAGTGTGTCCTGAAATCAGTGAATTTCAGTGCACAAAACACCTTTTGTAGACAGTGTGTAAACTTCATGCCGCCCGTTAGTCTCACTTTAATTTCACGCAGTGCCTGTGGTCATATTTTAGACAAAAAAAGCGGTTTTTATAATGTTTTTAGTGAATGGATAGTACTGTTATTCTCGAAAATTTTAAATCCATTCTGGGTAGCTAGCTGAATGGGTTGTCTAAATTACGGCTGTGCTCTGGCAAGAATTTCAAAACAATTCCTTTTGAATCTGCCATCAAAACTTGTTCCCAGTATTAGTGGATGATATCACTTGAGTTGAAACACAGCTAGGATACTCCCTGGTATGCTTTGTCATCAGCTCATGCTTATGAAACACGTTCAGGCGCTGCAGGTACGAATTTATTGTCAAGTGTAAACCAAGACAAACCCCCACTTATGTAGTAATCTCGTGGTCAGAACCTGGAAACGATTCAGCGTGACTCTTGAACCAGTAAGTCATCTCTGACTTCAGCGTCTTGGCCTGTTGTGCACAGTCTTGTCTTGTACTGGTCCTTAGCTCTTTTCCGCTGTGTAAGTAGCAAGGTTCTTCCTTTATCCGGTGCAGGAGTTTAGGATTGGGAAGATACTTGGGTTAGCGTTCTTTCTTTTTGCCTTTTTTTTTGTATGTGTGTTTGTTGGGGTTTTTTTTACCAGTTTAATCACACCACACTACAAGATACACTTCTAAATCCACATGGAGTTTGTAGTTTTGATTTTTCTGTTTGCAAGCCTGGAAGGTGAACTTTATTTGTGAAATGAAAGCATTCTTTGCACGTTGCTTTCTTTACTCTACTGGTTTCCAGTACAGATGTTTACAGGGGCTGATGCTGACAAAAAAACAGCAGGGGCAGTTCTGTAAAGAAATGGTTGTGAATGTAATTTTAATCCTGTCAACCAGTAAAGCCCGGAGAGAAGGTATTGTCACTGATAAGCTGGAATTCCCTGTCTTCCAATTGTAAGATCACAGATCAGACCTTGGAACTCTCTGCTTCCTTGTAGTGTGTCTTTGGCAATAGATGAGAACAGGCTAAAGAGAAACCAGGACCTCAGAACACTGTAATCACCATAGCTGATTTAGTTTGTGTTATTACTTGTCAGGACTAGAATTCATTGTCTCCTGCAGCAGATGACATCCTGAATGTAGCAGTGAAGATATTTTCAGTCTGTTTGGTTGACTCCCTCTTTGTGGACTTGACGTATCAAGCAAAATAACATTCTTCATTATATTGAGTAAATTAGACTTTGAGACTCTGTTAGTGTGTGTGTATCTTTAATTTGAAGTCTGCTACACATTCAGAATGCAACCACTCTTAAGACGTAACTGGCAAATTCTACTTCTGATTTGAAAACGAAAGTAAATGAGTATTTATGTGTTGGGTTGTCTGCTTCTGGAACACCCTGTATAAAGCACTCCCCAAAGTGAAGTAGTTGCCAGGTACACAGCCAATCCCAGAAAGATTATTGTTATGCTGGAGTTTGTCATGGCATCAGTGCCATCTGCTCTGGGGGCAGCTTTGTTCAGTTGGCAAAACTCTGTCCTTCATATGGCTTGCTTTGCAGTTGTTTTATGATAACAAGTTCTTTTCCCATAAAATTTTGTGCTTTCTTTCCTGAGGATTAAATTTTTCCCTTTTTTCCCCTCCCAGAATTACTAAGAAGTTCACATTGATTTATGAGCATGTATCTAAATGCTTGGTGCATGCTGTGGCACATTGTCTTGGTCTGAAGTGTCAATGGTGCCTGCTAAAAACACATCCTGTAATTGCTGCAGCACGCTGGAGCTTCCGCTTCAAATGATGATGATCCAGTAGCAGGGAAGCATTTATGTAGGAGCAGGGAATCAGGAATGCATAAAATTTGGAAAACTTGAAGATGTTGCATCATTGGTACACATCCATTTTATCACTGCTGTACGCATCCATTAAAGTGAGGTAATGTAAGTGGCCTAAGTGATCTTGATAGGCTAAAAATAGAATTAATACAGGAGATGTATGCATGAAATGTCTTGTCTATATAATCCTTAAGAAAGCTTGTGCCTGCTGTGTTTTATGGCCATTTTATTAAGCACAGCACAAGCCAGCATCATTATATTGGAATAATTTATTAGAAAATCTTAAGTGGAGTTGGCATCCTGGAAGCTAAAGGCTGAAGGTGGCAAAACCATTTATTGCTATTTAAGTACAGATAGAAGGCTTCCATTGACACTGGTGGAGTGGAGACCAAATTAACTATTTTCCTCAGGCTATAGCCTCCAGCACTGTTCCTAGATGTATAATTAATTGCAACTTTAACCCCCCTTGTCCAGAGGCTCATAGTGAGAAATGCTGCTAACCCTGGAAATACAGTATTTTTCAGAGATGAGGTGTAATGTGCATCAGTGGGGACTGCACGGAAATCTGCATTAGTTTAACCAAAGTCGAAGAATTGGAAAGCCTGCTTATTACTTTATTTTTCTACTGCTACTTTTTTCTTTTGAACTTGGTTTGAATTAAAAAAACAATCTATAATAAAGCTGGTTGGAATTAAACTTTCTTCTCTGGATGAAACCCACAACACTTTTGCGGGCAGTCTTGGATTTTTGTTTACTGGGCTTTCTCAAAGTTGAAGTTACATGATTGATCTCATGCTTTGAATGAACATGTAGAAATAAGTCTGGATTTGTGTGTTTAGGGGCTCAGAAAGTTAAGATTAGCCAGCTAATGAAATTCAGTTGATGTAAGCTTAGTTGAAATGCTTTAAACCTTTGTAAATGCTCCCTCTATGTATTGAATTACCTTTTTTACTGTAATTTCACTTAACTATTGTGAATATCCAGGGCTAGACTAAGGCCCTGCCTTGAGTGGGTAATTCAGCACAACTATCACACTCAGTGGTAAGAAGGTCACATTGAGCCAGAAGGCAGTGGTTGGTTTTTAAATCATGATACTGCAGTAATGGAGTTTGGGAGGCCCTAGTATTGAAGAACTCAAATGTTTTTTTTAAGGTCAGAATAAAATATTTAGCATTAGATGAAAGCTGTCATCACTTAAATTCTGTTTAAGATTTAGCTTATCCAAAAAGAAGTGACAGTTCTGCTAATGAAATTAATATCATTAAAATGAAAATAATGTTTCTTAATTGGGTATGTTTGGTACTCTGTATTGAAGGCCAGCATTTATTAATAAAGTATTGGATGTGTTTTAAGAACTGGTCATTTTTTTGTGAGAGAGGAAAACCAAGGCTTCCTTAGCTAGAAAGTTGGACTGCAATAACTTAAAGATTTCTCTTGTTAGTTGAACACAGTGCTTGTGAAACAAGTTCCCAGTCAGCATAGAACTTTAAATGTGTGCATTGGAGTGGGGACTGTTATCTCACTTAAGTGATTTACAGACCTTCAGAGATCAATATTCCATTAGATGGGTACTTCTGCTTACTTCAAAAAGAGTCCTCCAGCATACAAGGATTTAGGTGGGATAATGTATACAGAGTAAAAAGGGTAGCCAGCTCTTATGATCTTTATGATCATTTCAGCTTTTAGAGATCTGGTTTTGAAAATAAGCATGCTTTTGCTGTTATTCCTAGTGCGTGTTTCTTCTGAAGGCCTGATGTGGAACTCTACAGAACAAGCTCCCTTTGACTTCCTGCCCAGTCTGTAACCAGTTCTGAGGCTTTTCTCTGAGCTCACAAATAATGGGTAAGGGAGTGGAGAAGGATGGAAACAGCTGTAAGCAGCAGCTGTTGGGTACTCAGCAGTGAACTGCCTCTTGCCAAAGGCTTCTCTCTATTCCTTGTGGAGCCCTGTTCCAGCCTGGTGTTATGCCCTCCCTACCCCTGGATGTGTTCTGTGCACCCACTGGATTGAACTGTTGGAGGAGAGAGAGGATGGAGGTTCTTAACCTTCTCTGAGATGTCAAGTGACAGGTGGAGTGGGAAAGGGTTGAATTTTTGTGTCATTGGTATCAGGGCATTGATACATCATCCCTGATAAGTCTTTCTGTTGCAAATATGAAGGTTTTGCCAGTTTAACTGTCTGCCCTGTGCTCTTGTGTAGGTCCCTCCCCTGTGCATCAGAGCTGGCAGATGGGAGCTTGTGCTCTGCACTTCAGCCTTAGGTCTGATCTCTCAGAATAAGCTGACTTCTGTTGATGGTTTAAGGCTAGGATGCCGTAGCTTATATTGGAAGGGCTGAGTTACAAGCATCCCTTCCTGTGATTGATTCAGTGTGGTAACCTGCCAGTAGAATATACAAAAAAAAAAAAAAAAATTGAAGCAGCACTGTGAATGTGTGTCTCTGTGTGTATATATATAACTGCAGTCAGTAGTGCATTTTTAAATGTGGTTGCTTTTTGCCAAGTTGATCTTAAAGTCTTAAATTGTGTAGAGTTGCACATGGTTGACAAAGTTCTGTAAACTTTGGAATATAAATTTAATGTCTTAAACTCTAAATGAAAAATGCAGGAGATTAAAAAAACCCCAATGAATCCAGTTTCTCTTCACTGGTCTTCTGTAGGGCACAGATCTGATTAAATTTGGTAGTTGTGTTGGGGAAGCTTTGCAAAAAAAATAGTTAAAATTACATTCACAAGTTTAAATTGGTGTTTATGCCTTTAGCAACTCTTTCTAAAACACTTGGATGTAGACAAGGTTTAATACTGGAAAATAGAGCGTTGCAGGATTCAGGACTGAAAGCTAAATAGATAGGGGGATTTTACCAACAGTAAACTTCAGTATTATATTTTTTGTGTAAAGGAAGCCTTTGTTCTGAACATCATCCCTTTGAGATACGTGATACACTAGACATCTTCAAGATCTCCTGCAGTTTTTTCCATTGTAATTGTGATAGGTTTTTATTATGGTCTTAAGAAAGCAAGATGAGAGGATTGTGGACTGCTTTGCAAATGTTACAGCCCAGTAGATAAAGGTGACCAACACTTAAACCTTTCCACAAGCATCTGGACACCAGAGTTGCCAGCTGAACTAAGTGCAGATGCTGAAGTGCTTTGGGTCTTTCTGATGCAGAAGGCAAGAAGATTGTATTAAATGTTCAGTTAACTTTGTAGTGAGCTTTCTCTGTAACCTGGAGTTAGCTTGGCCAGGTGTTCATCACCTCTGTGAGCTCTTCTAAGTGTCTAATAAATATATATAAAGTGCCCTGCTGAAAGGTAGTACTTATCAACCTTTGTTGGCCTATTTAAGTAGTAATGCCAAAAAAAATCTCTTAGATAAATGCAAAGTTTGTTTTTCCTTTTAGCCTTAGTTGTAATTTTTTCTTGCCTTGAATAATATAGGAGGATCTCCTGTAGTGCTGTTTGCCACATGAGCAAGATGCCCTTTTACTCCCCTACTTCAGGATTCAGTCTGCTCAGAAAGATGCTTCAAAACATTTTTTTTTAAAGAAAAAACTTCCCTCATTTATTTTTTAAGAATCTTCTGTACATCACTATTCTCTAGATAGCTGAGGTGGAACTCAACTGTAAGAGCAGTTGTACTCCAGCTAGTTTTGTGTTTTGTTTTGGTAGTGGTTGGTTCAGCTGTCTTGGTGTGAGTTGATTTTGTAACTGTACCTAGTCCTATAGACAGGCCCTTAGAATGATGATGAAGGGTAGTTTCAGAAATAGCATAATGTGATAGAGTAATTGTACAGTGTAGCTAAGGCAGTATGGTCAGTCCCATATAGTTGTGTCCATAGACTGCACCCCTGTGGTATATTGTAATAACTTTCACACGTATCTTTGTATTCGTACAAAATATGGACCAGTGAAAGTCAAGACAGTTTTTTAAAAGGAGAGCTGATTTTCAGAGTTGGTTAGGTTAATTAATAAATTTCAGAATACTATATCAAGCTGCTGCTAAACAGTGAATTCCCCATGCTGATTACAGACATGGTATTACTTGTTAGAATACTAATTTGATAACTCTGTTACACCATCCTCATTTTTTTTAGTACATGGATAATTGTTGTAGCTTTTCAGAAAGTGTAGACTGACTGATGCTGTGCCCCATTGAGGCCACTTGTCATTTCCAAAAACTTGTCCTGCACACTGCCAGTCTCCAAAGCTGTTGTTTGTGTAGTTTTGGCAGACTCTGGGACTCTTCTGTCACATGGAGTGTTGGGTGTACAGGTGCCACTTCTGGTTATGTGTTAAATGCTGCTCTAAGTTACTGTGCCCTCAACAAGCTGAAGGGCAGCATGTTGGGAGGCTCTTGCATAATGCTGCCAAACTCCAGCATCTAAGGAATATTAAGCCAGCATTTGTGTGAAAATGTCTAGCACAATGCCTAAATAGCAGTTCTGAGAGGTAGCCATCAGGACAGAGTGCCTTACTTCGAGTATAAACTTCTTTCCACCTGCATCAGTTTACATTTGCCTGTACTGAATTTCACTTGTCCCTTTGTTTCCCAGTCCTTCTGTTTCATTTAGCAAGGTGCGTCTTGGTGTTTCGTGTGTGGCCTTTGTTCATACCAGTCACCCTCTTCTTTGAGGGCTGCATTGTAATCTTGGGTTACAGAACCAAAGATTACTGTGGTTCTTGCAGGAAAAAACTGCCAGGGGAAAAGCCATGCTAAGTTTTAGTGTCTGTCTGATATTCAGAAGCTTGAAAATGGCAGAATTAAAATACCCAACTGGCACTGAATGACTTAGTAGTTAACCAGTGCTTCACTTCACACTTGCCTCTTCAGTGTACTTTAGCCAATGTGTACAGTCCTCATTCTCCACTGAGCATGGGAGTGTTTTAATAAGCTCTGCTGTTTTCAGGGTATGGTAATTGTTATAATACCTCAGAATTTGTGTGTTAAGCAGTCAGATTTTCTTCATCTTGAGTAAGACAGCTTCTGTGGTTTTGGTTATTTTAGGGGAAACAAATTGTACTTTTGGGTTCAAAGCACAGCTACGGGTGTGTAGTGGCCACCTTTTTTAAAAGTTTGTTCTGAAAGCCTTTAGGGAGTGACCAGGAAAGCAAAGTCTGCAACTGATTCCTTTTGCACTTGGATCTGTCCAACTACTCTGCAAAACATTGGAATAAATAGAGAGCCATTTTAGTTGCAGTAACTCTGAAATTTCCCAAAAAGCATTACCTGCATTGTACTCCTTCCAGATTCCAGAACAGATGAGAACAGCTGTAGACAATACTCTCATTCACAAAGGACTTGTGTACTGAAAGGTAGGTTCTTTGAAGAGATAGTAGGTAGTCACCTGAGTAGTTTATATCACAGTCCAAGTACACCGAGTGATTTAATTACAGTGGCACAGCAGTCTGGCATTTCCTTCCTTAAATGTGAGGCTTAAAACATGAATATTTCAATGTTTGTCTTTTATTATACCACGATGGTGTTACTGCTAGACACTGTACAAACAATACGTGAGGTGTAGGCTGAAAAATCCAGTACTGAGGACTGAAGGGAGAACCATGAAAAATAGAAGTAGAATAACCAAAATAGGGGAGAATTACAACTGTTACATTGCTAGCTGTGTTTTGGGTTTCTTAAAAACCTTTCTATGCTCATTGTCCTTGCTGTTTTTTCTGACTGCTTTTCATGTGTTTTCTCTGCATAGTTGTCCTTTTTTAATCAAGAGGAAGCTACGTCTTTTTGTATCTTGCACTGCCATTACACGTTGCTTTTATCTATTTATTTTTCGCCAAAAGGCCAGCTTGTTTGGAACAGATAATTTTCTGTTGGTTACATTTGTTTTGTGATGTCTATTATGCCATTTCTTACTCAGCTCAGAAATCCACATTCAGTGTCCTTACAAACTGTTACTTTCTGCTTCCAGGTGTAATTAATTTCCATGCTGAAACGAATGTTTCAAATGCAGGTGTGTGGGATGAGGCAGCAGTTCTTTGCTGCTTGACACTTCTTAATCTTCAAACAGGCTTAAATGTTCTTCCCCTCCCTTTATAGCTGCTTCCAATCCTTCCTTCTTTTTTAAAGCTGTTTTCAGTGTGAGCTAATGAGTAAGACTAATGCAGTGATGAATTTTTGGTTGCCTAGAGTTTGAAATATCCTGTTTGACACATCATTAGACCAGTAGTCAAGTTAATGAATGTTGTTTTTTTGATTGGCCTAAGTGTTCGTTTTTCTCTTTGTCCTTTTTTGGTCGGATTGGGTTTCTTTGGGTTGGGGGGTGGGGTTTTTTGTGTGTGTGTGCATCGTGGATTGTTGTTTGGGGTTTTTGTGTTGTGGTTTGTTGATTTATTTTTTCTTAACTTCTGATTTAACTGCATATCACCTTTCACGTCCTTCAAGTTATTTACTTGAAATTTAAGGCAAACCCCTCTAAATCAACCCCTCTATGCTTTCTTGAGTACAAACCAGATAGCTGCAGTATGTAATTTTAACAAATACCCATGTCATGAACCAATATTAAATGTAACTGTGAATTAAGGCCTGTGGAGGACAATCTTCAGTCATTCTGGTTGGAGTGATCTTCTGTCACTGTATTTAAGTCAGCTGTTACTATCATTAAAAGGAAGGCCTGGCTATTTCCAGCTTAAACTAAAAAAATGCAGTAGTGCCACAGGGAGTATGGAATCTGACAAATGGGAAGAAACTGGTGCAGATGCTGCATTATTTGGTACCTTGCAAGAAGGCAGCTTGGTAGGCACGAGGCTATCATCTCTTACAGAATTTTCTGGGACCTGAAAACTTCTGTTTTCTTGTTCATGCATATTTAGTTGAGATATCCTTTGTCAGCCTTTAAAGTTTCTTCATTCTTGATATGGCTTCTGTAATCTTTTAAATAGCTGGTAGAGGGGAGTTGTTAGAAGGATTTTTTTAGCAGCTTTTCTGTCAAGAAAAGAAAGATCTGGTTTTATTATAGGATCATAGTCCTGCATTTGCTTTCACATGTCAAAGTTTTGAATCCTCACTTGAAGCATAAGCCACATTTTCTATGTTAGTTGTGATCATATTGCTGCAAAAAAAGCAGGTTGGTTAGCTTTTTTATTAGCATTTTTTTCTTTAAAATACCGGTTTGTGTTTTTTGTTAGCTCTCTGATAAATGTATAGTGAAAGAGAAGGGAGGAGATAAAAAATGGGGCTGTTTCACCAGTGAAACGGAATCTTGCTAGCAACTTAATGTGAAACTGGCAGAGAACAACGTGCTGAATTTGTGTTGGAGCAGATCTGTCTGTTGCAGTGATGGGTACTGTTGTTTTATTTCTGTTGATCCCTGGTTTCCAAAACTGTTGCAGAATTGTACATGTATTGCTCCTTGTCTGTGTTACAGTGCTGTTGTCCTCTAGCAGTAGCATTGGTGCTTACTCTTTTAACAGTGTTCTAGTCTGTAAAATGCTGAGTGACTAATCATCCTTGTGGAGAGGTAGGAACTATCACACTTTATATTTGGAAACTGGGACACAGAAACGGTGACATGCTGGAGCTGCACCGGAAACCTCTGGCAGTGACAGAGGCTGCTGGTCACGGTTGTAATTCAAGACTAATCCTTTCCGATAGGTGCATGGCGTGACACTCCTCACCACATTTGGGTTATTCTTTCTGTGTAGTCTTTCTCATTTGCTGCTTGGGAGTTTGGTTTTGGTTTTTCTTTAAAGTCACCTCTAAAGTGAAAAACTGTAACAACCGATTCCAGGAAAATGTGGGTTCTATTTTGAGGATTTTAAAGAAAATTTGGGATGTAGCTTAATGCCTCTTGAGAAGAGGAAAGCACTACTGTAACCATGTTAACAAAAAGAAGCAAAGATGGAGAAGTAGGTATGGTAGAAGGAATAGGAGAATCAGAAAGCTCTTATATGTAAAAATATTAGATTCAGTATTTATTTGTTAGAGAATCGTTACTCTTGATTGCTAAGCTGAGAAAGAAAGTAGGTTTGTATTTATATTGCTGAGTGGGAAGCTTTAAAAAAAAAGCCCCTTCCTTTCCTTGAACAAAATGCTTCAACTGCACTCCAGATCACACAGCCCACGTGCCTCTGCTTGTTCAATTTCCAGTTATTCCAGTTTGCCTGTTGTGTTCAGTAGAGTTGTAGCTTTCAGAAGGAGGTGCTTTTTAAAGTTACTCGGAACTTTCCACTCCCTTGTTGTGAAAAGCCTCCCCTTTTTATGTAGATGAGAAGTGTAACTCAACAGAGAGATGAAGTAGGTCTGATGTTACTGTGAACCAGGGTTTGCTTCATGTTTGCCCAAGTTGTTCTACAGCCCTTTGTGCTCTCGGCTGAAGCAAACAGCTTTGCTGCAGACTTCTCTGAGCACAGTGCCCTGAGAAGCAAATGAGAGAGTGTGTGCCACCTCAGCTTTTTCTCCCCAGATTCAGTGGGTGAACGACTTGCTCTGTGGGTGAAATGCCAACTGGTATATCATTTGTTCCCAGAATTATCTGTATATTGAACTGCTTTGATTAGTACACTTAGGGTGGTTTGTTTTTTTTTTTTACTGAGGTGTTTTAGACTACACAAAACTTTAGTCCTTTCGTTAATGAAGGTCACTGCTACCTTGTTATCTTGAGCAGTTCAACTAGTTAAAAGGAGTATAGACATAAATTTTGAAATGATTGGAGCCTGGAATATTGAAACTCATTTGTTTCAGCTTTTGAATTTTTTTTAGTATTACCAAAGGGTTTTTGCACAAATGTATCACTGGAACTTACTAAATTTAATTTATGTCTTACATCTGCAATTACTTTTCCTGGTTGAATTATTGATGTTGAATTACTAATTTTCCTGATGTGGTAAAGTACCTATTTTTATCTTGAGTGCTGAATTATTGTTTCTCTGAAGATAGTAGTACCTTTTGAAGACCTCTCTAGTCTAATGCATATATCTGACAGTCCACTTTATGCTAATCTTTTCTCATCCTTGTCTTCATGCTACTCAATTTTATAATTTTCATAAGTGGCATGAAGAGTCTTCATAGTTCTTAGTCCCTGTGAGAGTTTAAAAAAAACCCTTGAGGATGTAAATGTACTTCTACTGTTAAATCCAGTAATAACTGTACAACTGCATTAAAATAATAACATTTTTGTCTTTCTGCTTATTCTGTTGCTACAGCTTACTTCAAGGGATATGATATGTTTTTTCCTCTCAGATTTTCTAAATGATTGATCATTCTTAGAACTGGAAAATACATTTTTATGAGAAATAAGCCTGATTAACAAAACCTCCTGTATTTGATAAACATTAAAAAAATGCCCTGAAAATTTAAAAAAACCCTTTGTGTCAGATGCCTCTTCTACATTTATTGTTTGCCTTTACATGGATAACATAAATCTAAGTTAGCAGATTTTTCTGGAGGATAATGAACAACATACGCACCTAAGAAGTGATATTAAATGGCAGAAAGAAATCTGTCATCAGGCCCCCCAGTAATATTTGGAGAGTGTAGCAAAATGCATTCTAAATTCATGTACTGTGATGATCTGGAAAGAGCTGTTTCCCACACTTCTGCAAACAGCAGCAGTGAAATGAGCTGTGCTATTATTAACTTCATTGTGCCGTTGCTTATCAAAACTGATACGGTTTCATTTTGTAAAACAGTCTGGTGCCAGTGCAAAATGGAAATAATATTAACTGGAAAATTCATCAGAATTAACATGTGTAGGGAGGGCAAACTTGGGGATTAAATTTTCTTGGTGTTTGGAGGGAAGGGGGTTGCTGTGGCCTTTGGGTGATGTGGTTTTGTTGTTTGGTGGGGGATGGTTGGTTGTGATTGGGGGCTTTTTTAGTGTCTGGACTTGCACATGCTGAAGTGGTGTTATTCTTCTGTGTTTGCAGGAGCTATCATCTTACCAAGAACAAGGTGTTTTATGTTACAAGAAACATAAGTTGGGGTTTTTTTTCCTCATTTTGTGTTGGCTTATACTTAGTAAATTTTATGGAGTGCAGAATTTGTGAAACTTAAAGGGTGTCCATTAGGATCTTCCCAGGCAAGAGTTGGCTGTCTGGTCCAAATATGCATAGGTATGCCTGGCTTCCTGAAATGTCTGACAAAGTTCTTGGTTGAATGGCTTGTATAGACTTCCAGGGGAAAAAAAAACAAACAACTTGTGTGGAGCTGTTAATGTATGAAAGAGGGGCTGAATATTTTGCGTTTTTTCAAGACTTCTAGATAACTTGAGAAGTGAAGATTTATCTATAGAAGCTCTCAAAGCCCTTTTTGGAGTCAAGGGAGAGCAGGGGAGAAAGAAGGTGGTTGTTACATGCTTTAACTGGAAGTGTAAATTTAATTTAAGACACTGTCCAAACAAATGACGTGTAGAGCATTACAGCAATTTAATGGAGAGCTTCTTTGCTTTCTCATAGCAATATTGTTACTGCACAAGGAATCCTCCATCTGAAATGTCTGTTTCCATTCCTCTGTAGTGGGGGAAGGAGAGGACTGTTTCTGCAGTTCAGTAATTTTTAATTTTAAAGGCATAATTGTCTTAAATGCAAAGTTTAAAATAAAAAATACAGATATTTTGCCTGATTACAGCACTTGTGAGCCTCTTGAATTTTCCTGTCTGTTTTGATCTTGGTGAGGTAGATCCCTGATGCAGATAGTGGATAAAGTGAAACCAAGTTTCTGTGGGTTTTCTTCTTGCTGTTCTTAGTTCTAATGTCAGATGTTACATACAGAGTGCTTCCTGTTTCATGAAGACTCATCAACAGGTTTCTCTCCTTCCACTTCAGGCTTCTCTAGACTGAGTCCTGGTAAATCTCAATCAAAAAGTGATTAACCTTTGCCAGCTTAAGGCTGTGTCCTTCTTCCTTCAGCTGGAGTGTTTTCACAGTGGTGACATATGTATTTGGAAAGGCATAGTCATTGGTGGCTTTGGTGCTCCTTTGTTATAAACATTTTTGATACTGATATAGTGGTTCTTAGTTTTGTTAATTGCACATTCTCCTGTGTTTGTATATGGAAAAACTGTTTTAAGGGTTTTGCTAGGCCTGAAGTGAAAATTACTATTTTTGTTTGTTTTTGTTTTCTTAAAGGAACTTAGTGACTTAGCCCGTGATCCTCCAGCACAGTGTTCAGCAGGTCCCGTTGGAGATGACAGTAAGTGACTTTAAGTTTTATGTTTTTTCTGCTGACTCAAAGCATATCATGCCTAGATAATAATGCGGAGTTTTTCTTTTGTAGTGTTTCATTGGCAAGCCACAATTATGGGACCTGTAAGTATTCTGATTCTTGTGATGTAATATTAAATGAGTAGTTCCTACTGAGGAGAAAACTGGAGTTTTTGGTTTACTTTTGTTAGCTTCTCTTATCTGACTGAAGTTCTAGAGGTCTTCATTACAGTAAAGGAAAATGAGTGAGGAGAAAAAAACCCATCAGTTATTTTGTTGTTGTGGTGTTTTTACGAGGACGTGTATTTCAGCTGAAATAATCTCTAGAGCAATGTTAGCTATTATTACTAAATATCTAGAAACTTTGTTTGCATTTAACTTTTTCTAAAGTTTTAGTCTAGCATGAGCTTTGTAGTAGGACCTGGTACTGCTGTCAGGAATTAGTTGGGATGTTTTTGTGTGGATCTTAGAAGGGAATCCATATTTGGTTTGGTGTAATGCTGAGATCTTGAATAGAAGAAAAGAAAGAATAGAAAAGGGAATAATCACTGAAATGTGAAATTTCAGTTATGACTGGGGAAAAAAAAAAGTCAGTGTTGAATATTCAGTAAGCATCTGAAACCTGAGGGACTTTTTCCTCATTAAGGAAGCCAAATGTTTGCTTTTGTTGAAAGCAACCTGGAAGCAGTTCATATGTGGAGTTTTCTGGTTACCTGTATTTAGAAGACAAAACCTGTAACTTGTGAAGACAAGCCTTTGGTGAGGCTACAAAGTAGGCATTAAATATCAGTGATGCTGAATTACCCTGGCTGTATTTATAGCTACAAGTGTGTTAATAGGAGGTGGCTGTTAGAGGTTCGCTGGGCTGAAAAATGTCTCTTCATCCCAAAGTACCTGCTCATCATTGATTGTAACTAGGTACCTCAGAAAGATGGAATTGTTCAATAGCTATAGTCATACTTAAATGGCAAGTAGTGCTGTGCACTACACTGGATATGATGATTCTATGTGGCTGGTGTCTGCATGGTCATGAGGTATTAAGCACTGGTTGAATTTAAATTGGGATTATTATTTTTAGTTTTCCCTTGTGGTTTAATAATGTACAGCTCCTTTTTTCCCCATGTGGTTTTCATGGTGTCAGAAGGTCTGCGTTCCTGTTTCCAGATTGGGCAGTATCCTGACAGAAGTGTGTCAGTGTAGTGTTAGTAGTTCTAGTGCTGCTGAGGTGCTGCCTTTAATAACAGAGAGGGATTGTAGAACCAGACATCTGGTCTTCACCTCTGCCATAGGATATTGTGATTTTCCTGGAGAGGTGTATGAGAGTGTGCTTTGGTTTAACACATTTTAAAGAGAAGTTTCTGTAATTGATAAAATGTATCCCCAGAATATGTCCAGCGAAAGGGTTGGTATTTTTTGGCTCCGTAAGGCCTCATATGATATGTACTGACCAAATAGAAGAAGTTACATCTTGATCACTAGATTTCGTCAGAGTAAGGATAGGGTATAATCTACATGTTGAGGGTTTGAGTCCCCTGTCTTGGTGGTCCAGATTTTCATTCTTTGGTATTTAAGTTATACATAGTTATTTCCTTACATTGGTGAAATGTTTTTGCAATTAAGATGAGAATTCAATTTACAAATAATGCAGAAGTGTACTGTGTATTCCTCAAATTCATTTTCCCTAGCCCTGAGTCCAGAATTAACAACAAAGTATTCTTCAGGTTAAACAATGAAGCTGTTTGCTCTATTTCAGAAATGTAGTTGTAATTCTGAGTTAAAAACCTTCTGCTTCTTTCTTCTTGTAACTACTAACTTATACAATCCCTATTTAGTCACTCCAGTTTTTTCTTCTTACTGTAATCTTTTTTGCTTCCACATGTTGCTTTACTGCTTATAGTTGACACCTGAATGGATTATCCTAGTAATTCTTTCCTTGGAGCAGGGAAATGTGAAATTCTCTCTCATAGTAGATTACAGTGTATTTCTAACAAATAATGAGAGGGAAAATTCACTTGAATGATGATTATTCTTGTGTCTGTTTGGTTGTGCTGGTAGGATGGGTGAGACTTTTGTTGGGGTCTTTTTGGGTTGTTTTTACAAGGAACAGGCGTCTAGCTGTGTACTCATAGGTTTTCCTGCAGGGCTGAAACTAAGGACAGAATTTAGGAGAGAATGAAAGTCCACAGCCACTCTAAACTTGGGTGGTCACAACAAATAAGCTCAAAACACAGAACTGGAGTTTTTTTAATCTGATGGGACCCCCACTCTGTTAACATTATTTCTTGGAGCGATTTTAGAAGCATTTGAACGCTTCTGCCCTGTAGTCCTGAGTGGATTGTCAGAGCTGCTGGGTTTTATGATGCATTAGCTTGGAGAGATCCACACAGGAAGTGATGCGTATATGTTCTGTATTAGTTAGCTTGGGAAGCAAGAATTGGATTTTAATTATGTCTCACTTGTATTGGTGGGTTAAACATTTTGCTTTAAACAAATTTCCATTTATTTAAAAACAATATTTTCAATGATATTTAGTTCTAAAGATGATAATAGGGGAATTATTTGTTTGCTTTGACAGAACGACAGTCCATATCAGGGTGGTGTATTCTTCTTGACAATTCACTTTCCCACAGACTACCCATTCAAACCACCTAAGGTAAGTATTGTTGTGTCATTTGTGAAATTAGTGCTTTTTAAAGAACCGAGTACAGGACAGAAATTGCCAGCCTCTGTATTGTAGTATTATCAAGTTCTCACTTCTTTTCAGGCATTCTTACCATCTATTAGATGTGTGGATCCCATTCTGACTACCACAGGAATTGGGCGTGTTAGCATATTCTTTATGAGCAAATCCAGATGTGCAAATTCCAAATGTCTTAAAATATTTGGGTTCATTTCTGGTTTTCTGAATTGATAGGAAAACTTCATTAGCTTTGGTTACTATAATAGAATTCTTGCTGAGGGGATTGTCAAATATTAGTGTAGCTGTTTGGATTGTAGGAATGTGATGCTGTG
The DNA here is from genome assembly GCF_036417665.1 of Passer domesticus. Classification (NCBI taxonomy): domain Eukaryota; kingdom Metazoa; phylum Chordata; class Aves; order Passeriformes; family Passeridae; genus Passer; species Passer domesticus. The sequence goes on along the minus strand of NC_087477.1, from coordinate 35,827,031 downwards.
GGCAGGGATTTACTTGCTGAGTGCCTGAAATCAAGTGAAGGGGTTATTTGTTAAGAGTTTGGCAAATATACGCTCTTTTTTGGTAGCTTTATCAGACACTAGCTTTGTCTTCCAATTTTCAGTCAATATGAAGGCCTACACTTGGAGTCACCCAGTGTTGGAAATTCCTTAGCTCTGTGACAGCAGTCTTACTGTGGTTTAGGCACTGCTGTTGGGTGTCTTCATCAAAGGCAGCTGGGATTAAAACACTCATACTTGCCCTCTCTCTGTTGGAAATAGTGCCTGGTAGTGGGAGACTCAGCTTGTGGCTTGGGTGCATTTCCCTGAATTTGATGCAGTTTAACTGCTTAATCCTTTTCTTTTAGAGTAAATAAATGGAATTGACTGATAGCTTGACTGAGCAAAACGGATGCAGTTATTGTCACAGACCCAAATGCACTCTTCGTTTTATGTTTTTTGTTGCAGGTTGCATTTACAACAAGAATCTATCATCCAAATATTAACAGTAATGGCAGCATTTGTCTTGATATTCTACGATCACAGTGGTCTCCTGCTTTAACTATTTCTAAAGGTAACTTTTGTGAAGGAAAAATTTTTCCATCTTGTGCTGAATACTGTGTCTTTAGCTTTGATTAAGTTCTTACCCATCTCTTTGATTTTCCCTTAACTTACCTTCCTTCTTCAAGCTTATGTTTTGCCAGTTTGATGATACTGCATTTTAATGGACTTTTTTTTTCTAACACTTTCTCATATGTGGCTGTTTAAGGCCTTGCCTGGCCATTTACTTGCTTCAGTATTCCTAGCAGAGTTACCAGCTTGGGCCCAGAGGAATTTGCTGGTATTTGGATTGAACTAGGCCTGTGTTGGGGTGTTCAAGCTAAGGCTAAGGAATTGCTTGTTTGGAGCTGCCCATGTAGATACACATGCATATTAAATAAAATACTAATTTCAAGTCAGTTTTTAATATTGAAATTTGCATAATTTTTCATCCTGCCCAGAGTTACATGCATAGTTCTATTAGCATACGTGTGGTAGATTAATAAATCTCTTATTGATACTTACTGCTTTCTACCACGGTGCACTGGCATTGCATTGGATTACTTAATGAACTAAGTTTACTGATCCTACTTCATGATAAATTGATGTTGTGTTGCAAGAGAAGATCTGTGGCTTTCCTTATTTTACTATGTAGATAATAGATAATTCTCAAATATTTTCATGATGATCTAATTGTTTTGCCTCAAAGCCGCTGGTCACTGTGGCTTCAGAAGATCCCTCAAAGTGCCCTTTTGTCTATAGAACTTGTAGTTCCTGTCTGTCCAAACAGTCAGTTTGTTATTTGAATGTGGATTCCCTACATTTTAGAGCTTCACTGTTTTCTTCTAAAGTTTCTCTGAGAGTAGAAGATGAAGTCCTTATAGTTGCCTACAACAGTTACTGAGTTTTTACAAGATATGTGTAGTTTTATCAGTGCAGACCAGGATATTCTTATGTACAACAAATACAGAATTCAGTCTGATTTAAAAACTAAAAACATAAATTTGAGGATTTTCTACTTCTAGTGATAAGAACCATGCATATGCTGTTCATCAGAGTACATAATGTGCTTTTGTTGGCTGCTATGTTACATCATAGTGCTGGGGACAACAGTGCTTTTCTCATGTGTGTACTGACAGCTGTGAGTATTGGGAAATGGGAAGCAAATAGTTCTTACAAACCTTTAAGTTAGTCTGGGCTTTTTACTTAAGAATGAGTTATGAATTTATATGGGCTGTTTATCTGGAAAGCACTTTCTAGGTTCTGTCCTGTGACAACATTGCGCTAATGTAAAGATCAGTGCTCCATTGTTTCTGAGGTTGCCATTCCTCTTTCGCTATTGAGATTGCTTTTTCTTTTTTACAGTTCTCTTATCCATTTGTTCACTGTTATGTGATCCAAATCCAGATGACCCACTAGTGCCAGAGATTGCACGTATCTATAAAACAGACAGAGACAAGTAAGTAGAGAATTGTGCAAGACTGGTATTTTAACAGACTGTAAGAGTTCATTGTCAGACAGCAGTTGTGTTCAGTGAGCTGTTTGTGAAGATCTGAGATGGAGAGAACTTGTGTGTCAGAGTAGCGCATAATTTAAAAACAAAGGAGCTTAGCATCTTTGAAGTTTATGGGTGAAAGAGACTTATCTTTTTCTCACATGCGTGGAAGTATTTTACAGTATATATATATATTGCCTTTGCTTACCATGCATAAATGTAGTTAGAACTTCATGAGGAAAAGACAGCTTTTTGTTGTTTTCATGTCTTCGTTCGGCAGCAGCTTGGCCTTAAATTTTTGGTTCTTCCCTTGAAAATGGGCAGCAGAACTTTCCTCCCCATCTGTGTTGCAGCAACTTTATTTTCCTTAGGTATCTTTAACATTTTGCACAGACAGAATTATATGAAGCGGATTTTGGGGGTTTTATATATATTAATGCTAAATATATTTATCCAATTAGGTACAATAGGTTAGCAAGAGAGTGGACAGAGAAATACGCTATGCTGTAGGGTAAGACTATTTGCAAATTATGGTGCATTTAACAAAATGGAAATTTGTCAGCACTTGGGTGCTGCATGCTCTAAGGCACTGGATTAACTAACAGATAATGGATGCACCAGTTACTGAACGTGGAAATTTAACAGCTTGATCTGTGGTTAGTGTGTAATGTATTGGCTAGTCACTATTTCTCACAGATACTACTCTTGCATGGTCAAAAAGTTAGTATGAAGTAATTACTGAGTTCTGAGCCACATTGTCAGTTTGTTCTGGTAAGTATTTCACCCAGATTTTGTCAGAATTTGGTTCAAAGTGATGCCCTGTAGCGAGACCTCATATATAGATATGAGTGAATTCAGACAATCCAAACTTCAATTATCTTTAATCAGCAGTGTCTGTCTTCCACATATAAACTTGGAAATGTATGGGAATTACATTCTGCTTGTTATTAACTTCTTACTGACAAGCATGGAGTTAAGTGTTAACTAATTTGTCATCTCAGTTCCTGTGGAAGTAGTGTACTTTAAATAGTCTTAAAATTTTGAACAGTATATTTGTGTGAAAAGAATATTCAGTGTAATGAAATGCTTAATGTTGTTTTTCTTTAAAATTGGAAATGTGACATTTTGTATCCAGTGACATTATTAACCCAATAATCTTTACTTATGGCATGGGATACATAGTGTAATCTTAACCCAAGAACAGTATTCAAATTAAATACTTGCCTTATTTATTCCATCCCAGATAGTCTCTGTTTCTTCTCTTTCAGTCATTTTTTTCATAACAGACTTCTAGCAAATTTGCTTGTCTTGACTTTAAGGCTTTTCCTAAAAACTAGAGAATATTCTAATTGTTGTAGGGAGGGAATTGTTCTGTTTTTTGAGTTCAAGTATGTCTTGGTGCAGAAAGAGACTTCTCACAGTGTAAAGAGAACAGAGATGGGAATAAAATAATTTAATCATAAACTGTTTGGGAAATTGTCATTTTCATGCTGATGTTAATTCAATTCCTGGTTTTGTCTGCAGGTACAACAGAATATCTCGGGAATGGACTCAGAAGTATGCCATGTGATGCTACCTTAAAGTCAGAATAACCTGCATTATAGCTGGAATAAACTTTAAATTACTGTTCCTTTTTTGATTTTCTTATCCGGCTGCTCCCCTATCAGACCTCATCTTTTTTATTTTTTTGTTTACCTCCTTCCATTCATGCACATGCTCATCTGAGAAGACTTTAGTTCTTCCAGCTTTGGACAATAACTGCTTTTAGAATCTGTAAAGTAGTTACACAAGAACAATTGCCCAAGATTCAGAATTTTTTTTAATGGAGCATGTGTATTATGTGGCCAATGTCTTCATTCTAACTTGGTTATGAGATTAAAAACTAAATAAACATTCCTCACTGCTCTAACAGATACTGAAGATACCACCAGAAGGGGGGAGGGGAGATGGATGTTCAGTTTTCTCCCATCAAAGAAGTAACATTGCTGTAGCAACATCCATCTTGTTCCAAACCTTCCAGTGTTAGAGAACTGAGGTTTTATTATATATTTTTGCTCATAACTGATGTGTCTGGAGAATTGGTACTGAATCTATAGCATCAGCAGAACAGAAAATGTGATGTATCTTATGCATGTCAATAAAGGAATGACCAGTTCTTGTTTTACAGAGAATGGAAATTGGAAGTCAAACATCCCTTGTATTCCAGAATAGGGTTTAAGAACATTTTTGTAATTCATTTAAATTTTGTTAGGAGGCTTGGAGCTATTAGTTAATCTGTCTTCCAAAACACTGTTTAATATAGCACTGAATAAATGATGCAAGTTGTCAATGGATGAGTGATCAACTAATAGCTCTACTAGTAATTGATTTATTTTCTTCAATAAAGTTGCATAAACCAATGAGTTAGCTGCCTGGATTAATCAATATGGGAAACAAAATCTTTTGTAAAAGCAAAGCTGGTTTTTGTATATACTGTTGGCATTTGCCTCGTTGTTTAACATCAAATAATGATGTAAAGTTCAATAGAGTGACTCTTCTGCCATTTTCAGTTCTAATGCTCAGTCTGTTGCAGGTTGGCACATTGCTCGGCCTGGTGGATGCAGAATTAATAAGCTAACATAGTTGTGTAGCCGTAGTAGGGGGCTGCACTTGGTGCTGGGAGCCCAGCGTTCAAGGATGGACTTGGGACCCAGCAGATCTGAAGTGGTGTATTGTGGAGATACTTCCTGATGCACCTGTGTTTGCTGACTGAGAACCTTTTTCTTCAACTTGTACACTTGACAACTGAAAGATCTTAACGTGGGGGTAATGATGAGGCAAAAAAATTATAAAATAAAGTACTGTTTTGATGTGGGAATTGTCATGAGGCTGTGTTGAAGTGACTTTACTATGTGGGATGTTCGTTACCATTGAAAAGGACTTGTTCAGCCATGCTGCCATTTACATTGATGACTATTTTAATGCAACAGACACTTTCTTCATGTCAGGTGACTAAACGTGAATAAAGACTCATTGCTATTGGATTTTTGTTCTACAAGAAACATTGTCTTGTGCCATTAGTTTATCTTTCAGCAACAAGGGCATTATGAAACATCCAAGTCTTTCCTCCCCTCTTCCTTCGTATTTTTCCTTGTTTAAGTTTTTTGGTCTCCATTCTTAACATCCATAGCTTCGTTTTCTCTAGTCTTGTACTATCACTTTATTGTGCATCTGTGACTTCTCACTGGCACCACTTTTGCACTGCTTATAGTTATGTACATTCTGATTCCTTGTCCCCACATGGATGTGGAAAGCTAGATGTAAAATAAATGTTAAACCTTAATTTTTATAAAAATTTGAACATGTAGTTTGGACATGGTTTGTTCTGGTTCTAAACTATGAGAGTGAACTTGAAATGTTCAAGTTCACTTGGCTTGGAATTTAGAAATCTGGGCTCTCTTTAGCAGAACATGCTTCAATGATGACTTTCTGAAATCTGTTGGTGAAGTTGCAGTTCATGTCTGCTTTACTAACCAGCGTACATCATTTTGCTGGAAAATTGGAATACAGATGCCAGTAGCATTACAACTGAGGTAAAAGTTTATATTTTTAAGCTTAAAAATGTGCTTGTCTCAGGGTTTTTTTTATACTTACGTTAATTTGATGCTTTTTACTTTGTCCTGGGAGTCACAGCCACTGAAATCACTTACATGATCAACCAGGAAGATGTTTTGTGAGGTGTAAGGCAGCGGGTGTTTGAGAACACAAGGAGGTGTGCATTATGAAGTGTCAGGGGAGAAGAAAATAGTAAAAGATTACATGGAAGATGGTAGTGTTGTTTGTACCAGATTTTTTTGCATTTGTCATGTTCCCAAGGTAATAATTTTTTGCAATTAGCAAGTATATGCTTTGATGAAAGAATGAGGGTGGATTGGAGAAGTTTTAGATGTATGCTGAAGGTCCAAAGTGGGAAATGGGAGGTGTTTTGTCCTTGAAGCAGACTCAGTCCTGTCTGGTGCAGGCTTCTTGTACAGAAGTTACATTTGGGCTTCCTCTTCAAGCAGGGGGGCAAGAGGTGGAGCTGGTAGACGGGAGCTAATACAGACATGGTGAAGAATTCTAAGACTTGCCAAAAAAAAAAGTTTAATTGGTGATTGCCTCCGTGAGTACCTACCAAAACCACAGGTAGTCTAAAAACTATATAGTGGATCTTGGTTCCTTTGAAAAAGGGAGGGTGGAAAATTTTCCATTTGAACTTAATGTAAAAAGTGGTGGGTTTGGAAATGTGAGTTTTCCTGTTCTGCTGTGGTAGAATTTTTTTTTTTTTTGTCACGAAAAATGCTAGAATAGCTTCAGTGGGGTCAGCTTCATGCTAGAAAATTTGGATTGAAAAAAAATCTATTTCAAATACTTTTGAGAGCAAGTATAGAGAACAAAATGTCAAGCCAAGACATAAAACAGGGAAAGAAACTACAGTGTTCTTTCTGCAGTAATTTTTTTAAAGGTTGCTTGCTGTATTGAATTGGGGTTTGAATTTAACAATGCAATTGCAATCAGTTTTTTAAGTTTCACTTGGAAAAACCTTGAATGATTTTAAGCACAAAAAATCTTTTCAGGATGCAGGAAAAACTTGATCTGTAGCATTGGCTAGGGATTTTTGTGTTTTTTTCTGTCTTCTGATGCACACAGCATCTGTACTTCTTACAAAATGAATATACACAAGTTTTTGCATGCTTGAGTGAAAACGTTCTACTCAGTTGCACTGTGCCATAGTTTTATATGAAGATAACAGATGCTAACTTTTTCTGAAAAACCTGGTTTTAAACAGACCACAGCAACAAGCTTTGGTTGCTGTGGAGGCATGAAACTAAAGTCTGCCAAGTGATTAAAAGACAACCAGTTAGTAGATTCAGATGTACAGTACTGGTCCTGTTAGATTGGATAGTTGTTTATGCAGAAGTTTGCATTAACCAGCAGATAACATGAGGGCTTAAATACAGCCAGAAATGTTCTAAGTAAGTCCATTGCATTATTTTTTGCTACCCCCTCTTCAATTTTTCTCTCTAGTAATTTTATTTCAAACTCTTCGTTGTTTTAAAAAATAGTGTTTTAACAGGCATTATCATCTGAAGCAGATACCTTGGGTCCATCAAATGTGGCTGGTGATTCAGAAGTCTTCAGTCTGCATATCCCTAGTAAAGCTTACAGCATAGCTGGAATTAAACTGAAGATTTCTTACTGTGTTTATAGCTGACCCAAAAAACATTAAGGTAGTTGTTTTTCCCTGATTTGTTTGTAGTTTCATACATGAAAATGAGACTAAGACAAAACCCTCTTTAGTTAAATTAAACAAATTAGCACTAGAAGAATGGAATGAGATAATGCATGATCAGTAAAGGATCTTAAGGTAAGAAGGTTATTTTACTAGAACACAGACTATACTAATTCCTTCAAATGTGAAAAAAAGGTACTGATTGGATTTATCTGCTTTCTAGTCTTTGGTTCTTGGTGTCATTGAACGGATGGTATTTTTCCCCAGCACCTTCAATATAAATATAAAGTAGGTATAAATTGAAGAATAGTTGGATTCAGATCATAATAGGCAATTGCATATTTTAAAAGGCAGGTTGAATTGTGGCTGAAATACTTCATGTATAAGGCTGAGGGCTTGTATTTTTGGCAACAGTGCAGGACTAATGCAGAGAATGCATGGGAACACAGGAGAAAAAAAACTGCATAAATACGTTATATCAAGGGGAGGTACAGAAGGTGAAGGTAAAAGCTGCATTACTGTGAAGTGAAAATGAGCTGCTGTCAATTAATGCATTCTAGTACAAAAGCAGCTGGTTTGAAAATAATCTGGAATATGATAATTGATAAATTATAATTTTAAGTGTCCATTTGAGTCTGACTAAGAATAGCAATTCAGAATAACCCTCAACTGAAAAACCAGAGTGCAGTCAGACAAGCTCTTGTAGGTGTGTGTAGTGTAGAACAGTTCCTAAACTGATGTTTGTGATGGTTTAGCTGGTGCCTGTAAACTGACTTTGCATTCTTGGTTAATGCAGCAGTAAATTCTGCAGTAACTTTGGTCTGCAGTGCATTTAGCTCTCAGTCTTCTGCAGGGATAGTTCAAAATTGTCACTGTATTTTTCTGTACTCCATTGGTTGGTTTAATGTCAACCAGTTGTGGGGGAAGAGTTCAGTAGCTTCCAGATAAGCAGGAGTAAGGGCTGTAACTATTTCTAGAGCATCTGTGTGCCTTGGGTAGGTTAGAAGAGGTGACAGGCATAATCTTCACAGTGATAGGTGCCAGACGTGAAACAGTGAGTTTGATAGGATAGCTCTGTGTAAAGTAATACTTGAAAATTTCTCTGGTAAACAGAGGAAAAAAGGTAAACATCCTTGTTTGCCCAAAATAGCTTTTGTTTGTTTGGGGTATTTTTGCCTATGTGTTAGAAGTATTGGTGAGACTTCAATGTCTTCTTGAACAGTGAAGGATTTTAATTCATAATGGGACAAAGCTTTATCAGGACGCACAGTTGAACAGAATATATTGGTTTTTAACAGCTTTTAATACTGATCTTTGATCTCTGGGGTTGTTCCTGTGCTCTGGAAGGGTAGGCTCCTCTCTTTAAGCAGCTTCTGCTGAGATTGGTTCCCCCCTTCAGGAGCTTGAAGCAGAAATACTCAAGCTCTGAGTACTTAGGAGTCCTAGGTTTGGCAGATTAGGTAATTCTGGCTTTTGCCTAAACTTCATTAATCTTCATATGAACTGTGCATTGTCCCATCACAGACTAGACTTGCAGAGTAAGAACAGTTGCTTAGAAGATGGGGATACAAGGTTATCCTCATGGGAGGAATGCTAGCTCCAGCTGCTTTGGCAGACCAGGGTTGTGGAGACAGAATTTCAAAATGCCTTTAGTTTTAGCAGGGATGGGGATTCTGACTCAAGTTTGGGCTCAGATGGGATCTCATGTTTCATTAGAGGGAATACAAAAATTAAGCTGTCACCTGTGTTTTGAAGAGCTGCCTAAGAGGTGATGTTCTTTTAGCATTGGTAGACACTGAGTATGGTAGTTTCATGTATGCTGAGGAGAAGAGAAGCTGGGCTTGTTTGTAAGTCAAGCCTGTTTTGTTTTTTTCCCCCTCTGGCCAGGTAAGCCTCAGCCCTCCTTATCTTACAGTCTTTGATGCAAGTCAAAAATGAAACACTTCAGTCATGAGTCATGGGGTGGGGGGGAAGTGTTGGTTCCATTTGTTTTGGTTTTGTTTTTTGGGTTTATTGGAGTTTCTCTAGAGAATGTTCTGGAACAGAACTTTCTACTAAATGTGCAGTTCTAATCCTTTTGAGATCTAAAGCAGGAACTGCAATTTGCAACCTTACATAGAGAGCTTAATGTGAGTCTATAATCCCTTCTTTCTGGCAAAGATCACTGTTCAGTGTGAAGCTGTTAATTCTCTGGGGAAGGATACTCTTTCTAAAACAAGCTTTGCAGATTACTTGTCATAGTGTTAATTTTGCTCTGACAGTGAATGCTGAAAATTAATTCACAGATACCTCAGTAATTGAAGGATCTATTTGATATATCCATTTTTAAAATTCTTTTTCCTGTTGAAAGGTTTGGAATGCTTTTGTTGGAGTAAAAGGTCCAGATCTCTTCATAAGGTTCTAGATTTTGTGTCTCTACTCAGAACAACAGTGAGGAGAGGATCACTGTTAGTGACTGTAGAAGTTCTCAGGTAACAAACTTAGTGGAATATGGCAGTGATATTTTTCTAGAATGGATTACTGCTGGCTGAAGAATTGAATTTAGTATTTGGGAGAGGTGGTGTTCAGTCTCTGTGTCTGTGAACAGATAAAGTACTGCACCTCTCAAGCATGTCTGGTCTAAGCTCAGGAACAAGCTGCCAGAGCACAAGTGCAGATGATCAGTCTAACCAGCATTAAGAGGTAGAACTTCCTTGTTTAAACGAATCATGATCCCCTGGTTTTATTGCCTGGTTGTATTAACTGCTCTGTTTTTACAGTTTGAGTTGTATTTCATGAGGATGTCTCTTAAGTTCTTGTTTACAGTGTGATTTATGTTTCCTGAGAATCCGTTCAAAATTCACTGAAAGCAGCACTTTAAGGTATCATCCCACAATCACAAGCAATTGAATTAGAGAGGAGGTAGGTAGATGGCTTCTACTTAACTTAGCTCTTCTATGTGCTGCAGTTCACACTCAGAATTACCATTTGGTGCAAAGGATGTGAATTTTCGTAGCCTTAACTATTTTTTTATAAACTGAGAAAGAAGTAAAAAAGCATTATTTTTTGGCTTAACTATAAATGATATGAGAAAAGCTTTGAAAAAATGCAAGTAACCCTGAATCATATTTTTGCACGTAATATTCTTTCCAATACTGATGTAGAAAAATGTTTCAGATTTTCAGAGTGGAAACATGAAAAGATGGGTTTATGGAGGAGCATTGAGCAGTTACCCTGAAATTTTTGGATGCAAAATGTAACTTGAAACAGCTTGCCCCCCGCCATTTTTTTGTTTAATATGACTGGCATGGCATCTTAATATCTTAAACATGCATTATGCTGTGCTTTATGAGGTGTGGGAGGGGAGAAAAAGAGGAAGGTGAGAAGTTGCCCTTTGCTGTTCAACTGAAGTTGGTTCCCAGGGCAGGAGACCAGATGCAGAAATAGGTTATAGTTGACCAATCAGCCCTCCTACACTAAGAAACTTCCTTAGGTTTTTATGTTATGTGAGTACAGGTAAAACAAAGGTCATGTATGTATTAAGATTAGGAGTCTAGAGTGCAGATATACAGAGTGAAGGGTGAAAGCTCAGTGTTGTAAGCCTCAGTCAGGTTCTAAAAAGAAGTTCCCATGAAGCATATGCTGACACATACATGATGAATAATTTAGGGTGTGGACAGAGGAGAGGGCAGCCAGCTGTACTTTATGAGCCAGCTGCAGCAAACTGATAAGCTCTTCTCGGAGTCCTGCTAGGCGGAAGTAGCAGGAATAGTTGGTGGTTACAAGATTATGGGTCATTGCCGGGAAGCTGGAAGGATAAACAGTGGATCAGCATGCTTGGTAATGAGGGAACACAACAAAAGAGGTCTTGAAAAGCCTCCAAGTTCAAGCTACCACCAAGATGTTCACTAAACAATGAGTGACTTTCTTATGTCAGCATGATGTCCACTGCTAAATGTGAGAGCATGAGGTGGCAGGGGAAGCTTAGCTGTACCCTTCTGTCCTCCAAGTAAATCTTCATATGTCTGACCAAGTATGGAGGACTCCAAAGGGATTATTGTGGAAAAATTGTTACTTGTCTACTTGTAGGCATATTGAAGTACTTCATTAGACTGAATTTCCTAAAATATATTTTTGAAATAGTTTTAACTATCTTTTTTGGTGTGATTGAAATTCCTCAGGGCATTTCCAGGCCTTTAAAACTCTATTTCTCAATATGACCACTGCTGATAAACTGTACTGAAAGTATGCTGAGAGAATCAACATAATAGAACCTTTACTGACAGATAAGTACTCGAGATAATTTTGCATCTTGAACCTTCTAAGTGCTTAATAACATTCTGGAGTCATAATAGCTTCCTGTGATGAAGAAACCCTTTCCTCAGAAAGCCATACCTTTAGAAATGATTGTTTGCTAAATGCTGTTTATTTTGCTAATATGTAAAAAGTGCCAAAAGCTTAGGTGGCTGTTCACTCTTCAACGCACTAATTAAAACTTTAAATACCTTTAGAATATTGTGGCACCTCTGTGAAATGTTCTGTTGACATCAAAATGTATGCTGAGTGTTTAATACAAGGTTTAATTGAAGTTATATTGCATCTTTTGTCCTTTCATTAGATCTGTACTAGTTCAGACTAGCTGAAGATCTTTGCTCTTGCTGAAACAATCTGGGAGGAGATTGATTCCAGGCAGTGATGTCTTGTGGTTTTTAGAACCTCTCTATGGGCTGTTATTGCCTTTGTGCTTATCTATAGTCCTTGTGGTGAGAAGAGTTCTTCCATGGAACAGTGACATTTGTAGCAGCAATTAAAGGCATAGGGACTAATTTGAGCACCAGATTATTTGGATCCACTGGGCTGAGAATTTTGCTATAAACAAAATGCGTGTGAGTAGTATTTTAGCATGGCCACTCCTTGAAGGGAACTCCTTCTCCCACCAAGGACTTAGCTGAAGAGACAAGGTTCTTTTCACATCCGTAAGGCTCTTTTTAAAATGTTTCTAGCCATAAAACTACTGCCTGCCTTCCTTTCTTCCAGTGCAAATATCAGAATGTTAAAATTCTGACTAGTACCAAAACAAGAGATCTAGTCATACAGTGTGAGAGGACACAAGGAAATGGATTGAAGGTGTGTCAGGGAAGTTCAGGTTACACATTAGGGAAAGGTTCTTTACTGAGAGGGTGGTTGGTCACTGGAACAGGCTCCCCTGGGAAATGGTCACAGCATCAAGCCTGACAGAGTTCAAAAACCATGTAGGTGTTACTCTTAGTCATATGGTTTAGTCCTCTAAGGAGAAGAGAGTTGGACTTTTGATGATCGCTATGAGTCCTTTCCAATTTGAGATATTCTCCGATCCTTCCAGTACTCTTTGTATACTGCAGTAGTCCTTTCCTTTTTGTTGCCATGAGAATCAAGCACATAATGCTTTTTTTTAACAGATGGGTGTATATATAAAGTAGTATTTTTAGTGCTGTTTATGTATGAAGTCATTTGGAAAAAAAAAATAGAGCCCATATTAAAGTATGCCTGTTTCATGAATGTGCAAGAGTCAGTTTCTGTAAATGTTGCTCCTGAGACATTTGTACCAGTGCAGCAAGTGATAGGGCATGTAGCTTTCCGGACTGCATAAGGATGAAGCTCTCTTACGTACAAAGGTTTTCACTGGAATAATTCAGACAAGTGGATATTTTTGCCTGTGTAGCCATGCTCTTGGCTTATGCTGTTGTCTAAGTGGGGCTTGAGTTGATTCAGTGAGAACTTTGTTGATTAAAAATTCTGGAAATTCTTACAGGTGATGAAATAATCTTTCAAGAGGGGAAAAAAAAGTGTCTCTCAAGTACCTACATTTTTCAGTAAAGTTATTTTGAATATTCTCTGGTGCTTGCATTAGAGTCATTTTGGTAGAAATAAAGGGACAGAATTTGTCCTAGGGCTGAAGCCAGGAGCATTAGCCATACCGAAGGTCTGAGAAACAGAGGTCCTGACCTGCCCCAGTGGTTTGTTTGGAGTCACTTAAGTTAGAGAAAGAAATGAAGCTCCCAGCTCTTTCAGCAACTCCAAATCCATTTACATTTACTCATCCAATTTATCAGCTACAAACCTTTGTTGACATTCTTTTAATACTCACCTGCACAGAAAACATTCATTAAAACAATAGGCTGGATGTAGTGTGCTCCATATGTAGTGTGATCTATCTGGTATGTCCTGCTCTCAGCTGGTAAAGTGCCACGCACACGAGCTCAGTGAAGCCTCTCCAACTTGCATCACGAGGGAAAGTTTGCTCCCTACAGATCCCCACATGTTGAGGGATTTCACTTTAGGCATTCAGGAACAAGTTGTACATTGTACTGTGGTCACAGGTGACTGTCTGTAGTTTTAAGTTTCTAAGAAAGGCTAAGCAACCTGTTTCATAATGTCTGCATTTGTGGTACTTATTTTCTGTAAGTGCCAGAGAATCTGTATGTTTTAAGTAAGTTTTAATGAGAATTGAAGGGGAGCTTGGACAGTGCTGTACAAGACACTGATTTTATTGCTTATGAAACAAAGGTAAATGGCAATGATCGGTGTTACATAATTTTATAAACAGATTAGGATTGATTCAAAATTGTTCATAAAATAAAGAGAATGAAAGCTGTGGGAATTCCACCTTCTAAATAACATTACTTCATGCTTGAAATCTGGCCATACTGGCTTTGAAGATCCTTAAGCTTTTTTGTGCCTGTGGAAGGTGGTGACCTGACACCCAAATCTTTGGTTTAAATGCATCTCAAAGCAAGATGTTATGTGGAGGTACAAATACAGGCTTTTGCCCCAGCATGCCTGATGAAGTTGAAGGTTATACTGAAGGCATCACCTGTCTTTCTGCTTCTGAAATTTTAAAGTTATTATTACATATTTTTTGTTTTTCCCCTTCCATTACAGCATTTGCCTGGAGCCATAGCTTCCCTTCTACATACTTATTTTTAGTTACTCATGATTGTTGGTGTTGGGTAATTTTGTTTGCTAAGGAAATTGCCTTGCAGTGGTCTACAGACTTTGCCATAATTATCAAAGAAACTCCAAGCCTACCATTTAGATTGTCACTTTGAATTTTGCTCATGAGAACCTACTACAACATTCTCTTGTAGTGATGTATTAATAGTATCCTCATCTAAAAGCAATCTTAATTTATTTCTTCATTTTATTTTTAATGTCCTTTTGGATGGAGTTCAAGACAAGTACAGAATAATATCCTTTAGAAATCCATAGTTGGAGAGCTCCCTGCATCATATTGTCTTTACTCCAGAGAGTAAGTGTTCTGCACAGGGGTTCTGTTCTGCAGATGCAGTCAGAAAACAGAGATCTGGTGTTATGTTGAGGATCTGTGGGGCTTTCTTCTGGATATTCTGTGCTGCCTGAAGGTATTTGCCCTCATGCAAACATGGATACAGTGATATTGCTGCTGATATCTGACTTTCCATTGATATCTGTGGAAAGTTCCCTAAGGTAGATGATCCTTTAGTTACTTTGCATCTTTGACAAATGGTCTGTGGTGGTGGTATCCTCAGCAGCACAGTTACCCAAAGTGAGAGAGAGCATGCCCTGATACAGACTGCTGTGAGCACAGGTCCTGTTTGCCTTCAGAGGTGTTTACCTTCAGCAGAAGAATGGTTACAGGGTGGACAGGTGGTGGCAGTAATATCTTAAAGTACTGCATCCAAATCTGAGAGAACCTTTTTGTTTAAAACCTTTACATAAGTTCAATGAACATGAATTTGAAAGAGAAAATAGCAGCAGCCTGTTGTAATGATAGAGATTGCATAGCATTTGGAAACAAAGGACTTATGGATTAACGTGGCAGAATTTGGGCAGCTACAGTAGAACTGCTCTGAATTATTCTTATAGAGCCAAAGGCATGGTTTTGCCTTCTGCTTTTTGTCTTAGTTGATAAAGAATATCTGCTTGCAGTATCGTAAAATAAGAATTGTAATAACCTCCTAAATTTGTGGTATTTCAGAAAGAGGGTTAATGTAGTACACAATAAAAGAAAGTACTTGCTTTATCTTGTTTTATGTCTTAAGATTTAAAAATATTAAACCACAGCCTTTAAAATTCATATCTTGAAACAGCAAAAATGTAATTTGTTTAAAAATACCCTCAAACAAACAAAAAACAAACCCTAAAACTGGGACATGAAAATGAGACATGATTTAACTTAATTATAAACCTTGAACAAGGAAACAGCATGTTCTCAGAATACTTAATTACAGCATTGTTTTTAGGTTGAGGTTTTTTGCTGTGTGTGTTGCTCCAATCAGTCTTAAGCAGAAAGAATAAAAGGCAAAGCACGGAAGTACAGTAAACATCTTGAAATTCAGTTTCCTTCTTACTGGGAACCTATCACGTGACTTTCTGGAAAAGATTTACTAAAAAAAAAAAAAGGCAGTTTCTTTTTTGACAACTGTAAATCTGCTTCTTGAGAAATAGTATCCTGTAAGATCTCTCAAGCAGCACTATAAGGTTTAAATGGTTTTATTGTTGTATCAGTGAATTTAAGGAAAGAACACTGAAATGTTTGATTGCCCTGAAAACATTACTGATTGACAGATGAGGACAGAAAGAGAGTAAGGCTTTATACTATTAATGCATAATTATTTTATAGTCTGGACTCTTAAAGCTAAGAAGATGCTGATTTTGACTGAATTCTATAGCATGCAAAGCCAGTTGGGGTAACTCAATCTAGGATGATGGCCTTTTTTGGCAATCTCACTAAAAGACAGCTGGGAATTGAACTTAAATGGGACCAGCATTTCAGTTAGTCAGTGTATTGAATGTGGTTTACTCTGTCTTAAAATTACATGTATGGTAACTGTTCTATCAGCTAAGTTTCTGCATGGCCTTCTGCTGCCCTAAAGTGTGGGGTCCCAGCTATCCCTTTTTGAAGTTGGTGGCAGAAATTTTTTAAGATAAAAAAGGATCAGCTACCATCTTTCTCTTTGAGTCAGTATTTCTCAGAACTGCACTCCCTCTTGTGCTCTCACAGGTGAAAAAATTACCTGTGCTTGGATTCACCTTTTTATTGAAGGTGAATGGAAGGACTGACATTTTTATATTGCATTGAAACAAACGGTTGTCAGCTTGAAAGGATTTGCATCAAAAATATATAGGCATGTTGACCATGTTCAGTCATGCCTTAAAGACAAATTTTAGGGTGGATTCCTACAGTATGCTGAAATAGGTGTGTGAGAGCCAGGAGCTAAAACAAGACCCTGGTGTTTCTGTTCTTGTCAGTCTGGTGTGAAACATTCCCAGTTCATGGAGGTGAGCTAGAACCCCCTTGCACCACCGGTGCAGTGGGAGCAGAGCATGAAGTACCGTGGGTGTTACACCTGGAGAGGAACTAAGGCCTTCCATGGAGCAATTTAAAAACTTGTTGCTTTAATTCCTGCCTTTGGGCTGTGAATGAAGGGAACAACCTAGCAAGGGCACACAGGAAAGTTACAGTGTGATTTGAAAACCGTACTTCTTGAATGTTCTTTCCTAGGAGCTATGCTTCTGTCCTTTTGCAGAGGAATTTACTCTATATTTATACACAAAATCCACATCCCTGCTTTATGAGGAAACCACAGTACTTTGAGATGTCCATGACGTTTGTTACAGTTTTATATGCCTCTGTAATTTTATGGAAAAAAAGAATGTGGAAGTCTGAGGCCATATAAAAGCCTCACGACTCGAGGGAGCCAATACTGAGAACCCACTGTGGTGTTGTCACAGCTCTTCCTCATCCTCTCCCGCCTCCCTGCCGTTTTCTACAGCTCCGAGTGCATTTGCTGCATCTGCGAGACTCGTAACCGTATTAGAGCCCCTCTCATCGCTGTTCCCCCGTGTCTCTTGGAAGAACAAACAAAACCGACCCGCCCCTGTGCCGGGGCAGGGCTGAGGGCCGGCAGCGGCGGGGCTGAGCGCGGCCCGGCCGTTGCCCCTCGCGTTCCGCTGCCCGGGCAGCGCCGCCCCGGCCGCCCGCAGGCCCCGCGCGCAGCACCGCCCTCAGCAGCGCCGGCGTCCTCCCTCCTCTTCCCCCCTTCCTTGCTTGGAAGCACCGCCCCAGCTCGCTGCTTTGGGCGGCTGTCGCCATGGGTGCCGCCGCGCTGCTGCCGGTGCTGCTGTTGCCGCTGGCGGTGGCCGCGGGCGGCCCGGAGGTGCGCAGCCTGCGCGGGAGCTGGCGGCTCCGCAGCGGGAACGGCTCGGTGTCGCTCCGAGCGGAGGTGCCGGGCTGCGTTCACACCGCGCTGCTCTGCCGGGGCCTCATCCAGGTACGGTACGCCGAGAGCCGGGCCCTGGAGCAGCCCTTCCCGCCGTGGGCAGCCCCGGCCGGAGGGGAGAACACAGCCCTCCAAAGCACAGCCCCGTCCCACTGCAGGCGTGGGTGGCATCGCCGGGGCAGCGGCCAGGCTTCCTCTGGTGGCTGCCGTGTCCTCAGTCCCGCAAAAGGCAGAGGGTACAAATGGAAGTTTTGCGGTATGTGAGATTGTGGTTTTGACACGCAGCCAAGGTGCTGACACCAGATACCTGCAATACCCTCACAGTGTGTAAGTCATGCCTACCTATAGTGGTACCTCAAAACAATGGAAAGTTACACCCACACTCCTGAAGTTTGACTCGTTGATGCAATATGTTTAGGGAATTCAGCCCATTAAAAAGCCCTTTTAAAACTTGCAGGGACTGTAAGGACGGTGGAGGTCATATACATCCACTCTGCCTAAGGAAAATATAGTGTGAAACAGAAGAAGTTTAAATTTAAAGAACTAACTCCTGTCTTAACACTCTGAAGAAACTTTTTGCTTCTGTTTACACTTGTCTCTATTAGATTTTTAAAGTTACAGAAACACAGCAACCACTTTGTTGGAAAAATTTTCAAAACTGCTGTTGCAGATGGGTAGCAAAGTAATCTGATACTAGCATAAGGTGCCTGTGACTCAGACCTGACATGAAACGTGGCACTAACTGGATCATTGTTGAAATAAGATGCCTTTCTAAAAAGAAACAAGGAAAAGGTTCTTGTGTACCTGGAACAAAGAAAGAAATTAAAACTCAGTGAAGTTAACAAAGTCACCTATAAAGATGATAAAGAGAGTTCTGTGCTGGAAAATGTACTGTTGTATGGTGGAAGTATATCATATTACCCCTCCTTTATTGTGGGCCTAGTGGTGCTGTTCTTGTGCATCATTTATTTTAAAAAACATGCTGAATGTATGCATTTTGTATTTTTTATTTCTTGGGTTTTATCCTTCAGCCTGTTATACTGTGATTAAAATTAGAGAAATAAAAGGAGAAAGTGACACCATTTGGGCAGGATAATTTTAGCATTTTCTATGTTGGCACAGGTTGGGAATCCCAGCGCTAATAATAGATTCCAAAGAGTGTCACTGCCAGATACAGAGCATCAACATTGGAAAAAGAACTGTGCGATAAAGAGATAGGCAGAGCTATGATGATCTGTTGTTTTAACATCTGTGTGCTAAGTGATGTGACATCTTGGACATCGAGAATTAAGGTTTCAGAAGGGCTCTTCTACAGTTGTCAAATGTGCAGGGGGCAGGGAGTCTTTATGTGAAGGGATCAGTGAAGGGAACTCTGCTGGTTTCTCTGATGCAAAAGTGCACGAGGTGAACTGAAGGTCTGGGATGTTTGGTTGTGCTGGGAGGTGCTGCTGCAAGAAGTGTGAATAATCATCAGGAGAAACTGTGACCAATGCACTGACTCAGGCACACAAGACAGTGATGTAATGAAAGACTCACATTTAACTACTTACACTAAGTACACTGACGAAGTGAGAAGATGTGATTGCTAATTTAAATGCATTGCTGCAAACCGACTTGTAATTTAGCAGTATATTTGGAAATGAGGATCATGAACTCTCATGTGCCTGGGCAGAATCCCAAGCCTGCACAGAGGCTTGAGAGCTTAGTCAGCCAGCTGGGCAGCAGTGGGTGCTTGGCTAATTAAATCGATGGTGGTTGGTTGTGGTCACTTAGAACATGTTTACTTGAATACAAGTAAGAACTTGCTCCGAACACGTGCTGGTACAGCTGGTGAAGTGGAAGCTGTTGCCAAGTTGGTGATGTTGCTGTTGAAGTGCTGAGTTAGCCAGAATGCTTCACTAGTGTGGTTGCTTGATCTCTGGACTGGACCCAGCTGGTGTCTGGCTTGTTCCAAGCCCAGAATGAGGTAACCTGTTTCTATGTATAGGTGTGCGCAGGTAACTCAAGTCAGTGTAAACACATTCTTACTCAATTTAGCAAAGCTCAGTTTACAGAAAGAGGCATTCAGACAAATTTGCACTTGGATAACTAAATTGTTTCAAAATTACATCTTTGTTTAAAAGATAGAATGCAGACCGTACCAAAACAGCGAAGCAGCCTTAGCAGACTTGAAATCTATTGCAGATGGTGGTAAATGCTTTGCATTCTGCAAAGCAGCAAGCCTTGGTTGTTTGGAGGGAGTCAGTGACATCATTCATTATTGCAGTGTGAGGCTTCATGCTCCAGAGGGGGGCTCAGCTGTTTGTCCTGAGGTTTCTTCCCTGCAGTGAATGTGACCAAAGGTTTTCAAGTGCAGCTGCCTAAAATCCTGTTCCTATATTCTTATTTGTACAAAAGCATGCACACTGCCCTAATTGTAGAGGCATAGAGCTGTTTGCTCCTTTTTTCAGAGTTCATTATCTCTGGAAATCAGCCATTTTTGGTGTTGTGTCAGGTATAGAAGTAGATTTATTATGGATGCCTAAATACAAGTTTTGGTCTTAAGTATTTTTTTCATTTGCTCCTTTTATGCTTTGCAACGGAACATAGGATCTTTATTCATCTTACAGAAGATGTCACTAGATCAGTAACCCAGCTTGTAATCAAAAGTGGAGATTGGTCTGAAAAGCTGTACCAGGAAATAGGAGAACAAAGCTAGTGAGAACAAAATCATTCTGGATAGCAGGACCCCTATTTTGCAAGTGGCAAATCTCACTCCATCCTTTGCTTTTTTATCCGTGAGATTCTCAGTGGGTTAGCACCCAGAAAAGAAATTTAAAGCAGAGTCTGGAAGGGCCTACTCCAGCAATGTAGCTTAGTGGGCATCTCACAATGAAGGGAAGGAGGGCAGCAGGGGGAAGCTGATGAATATTAAGCCTTCAGAATGGCTTAGTTTGCAAGACTAGGCTGCAAGCAATTCATTTATCATTGTGTGGATCATTTCAAATTTAGGTCGACACACAAACTGTTTTTGCACAGGGATGCTCTAGCTGATTGCGTGTCGTTAGCCTTACTTTAATCTGCTGTGCAAGCCATACAGTTGAATTGAAAAACATCTCTCTGATGCTGAGGGTTCATTACTCATCTCTCTGGATCCTCTTAGCATTTGTTCTAGAGATATCTTTATTCTGGCTCATAAAATATACATTGGAGGAACATGTTTGGCTGCACCAAATGCATGTGTCTCAAAAAATGCTCTTGGGGAAGACTCTTGAGTTTCCTACCAAAGTGTTGTTTTCTTTTGTGTTCAATCAATATAATTCAAATGCTGGATTAACTATGATAAAAGCTCTAGGGCTAGGAGATTGCATCAGAGTATGTGTTTAGCATGATTGTTTCAATAACATTTCATTAAGACACTGTAGCTGTTACTACTATTTATATGTAAAATTAAAAAAACACATGAGAAGTGCACACAGAGAAAGGTAGTAGTCACATAAAGTTAGATCGAAGCTTGGTTTTGAATGCAGACATTTTACAAACTTGCAATGAATCTTTTACTAACCCTACAGCTGTGGGAAAAGATTTGCCAAAACCATTCTGACTGAAAGTTTTTCTTTTGACCACTGTCAGAGTAGTATTTTCTTTCAGGCACTGTTCTGGTAAGCCATAGGTACCCCCAGGTAACTTGCTTATTAAGTCTGTGTGCTGGAAATAGGCATCCTCTACCACATACTGTCCAGGTTCTGCACGATGCCATTTATTGCTGGCAGGTGACTCCTGTAAATTTCCAGTTCTGAGGAATATGTCTGTTGTAGTTGGATTTTCTCATACGACAGCCATTTGCATTTATACCTAAGGCTGTTCTGTCTTCTCAGTTGTCACTTAGACCTGTATGGAGTATTATGAGAGGTCTGCAAGTGTGATGCTGATATAGGGTCTGGGTAATTCTGCATGTTCTGGCCTGTTAGACAAGGGCATGCACTTGGCAGAGAAGCTAACAGTGCTCTTGGTCATACTTGGATATCAAAATTTATTAGAAGAGACAGAAGTTTATGCACTGATAGCTGATAGCTCTACATTTCTGGAAAGTGGTGTGGTTTTCTGTAGCTTGTTCTGCATTCGTATAAAATACGCTGTTGTTTATTTTCTGACACTTCATCACAACTTAGATTTTTTTGGAACAAGCCAAGTAACAATTCCATTTGGTATCCTATGGTTCTGTTCAGGTTAGGTGGCATTCATTGTTGGAATAGTTGATGATTATATTATTTTCCACTGACATACAGGTGCTCTGCTGAACTGTGAGAACACGTGCAAATATTTAAAACCCTTAGTATGTCTTAGCATAAATATTAAAGGACACTTAATTTTTTCTTTCAAAAGCTTGTGATGTTAAAAGAGGTAAGATTTATAGTGGTCTGTTAAATACATCCAAGTATTCAAGTAATATTAAGCAGTGGGTATTACTATGTTAACTCTTTAGTCATATTTGGCCTAGTGTTCTGCTGTGACACATCCTGAACATTGACTGCTTTCTGAGAGCAGCTACTGAAATTTAGGTACTTTAGGAGGAACTTCCAAAACTAATGCTCCAAGGATATGATCCATTCATCACTGCTGTTAGTTCAGCCTGACTTCAAGCTGTGAAAATTATGTAAATGTCCTGACTGCTATCGCTTGTGATGTCAAGGAGCACATGGGTATAGATAAGTATATATTAACTACTTAGCTTGCATCTGAAGTTGCCCAGAGCAGAATCATTAAACTTTCAGTAAATCATGAAACATCACTTGCAAATTTTGTTTTGGTGATGTGTTACACCATCAGAATTTTCTTATGGTGTACATGATAAAATATCAGCAGAGTTAATTTATGAGAGAAGAGCATGTAAGGTGACTTTGAATTGTAGCATAACAAAAGCAGGGTAAGGCAGAGGAATCTGTTTTTTGTTCTCTTTATTAAATTTCGTTTTATTTCATGCAGATCTTCCACCTGGGTACAGCTGACTCTGTCTGCTGTCATTCAGGTGTTTGTGCCATGCCCCTCAGAACTCCTGGATCCTGGGTGACCAGGAGGTGTCCTTTCACTGGGCCAGGGTATGCCTGGCACCACTGCTCGCTCCCTTGGGCTTGGAGCCTCACTTCTCCTGTGTTCATGGCTCATGCATTTCCTGCTTAACAGGAGAAGCTCTTAGCTTATATCACCGTGGCTTTTCAATATCCCCTGAAAGTCATTGCAAGGAGAAGCTTCCATCTGGGCACTGGCAGGTCCTTCATTGTAGTGCTGCCAGTGCTTTTGAAGTCCTGCTGATGTCCTGGTAGCCGACCTGGAAATTGCATCCTTTTGATGATCTGTGGCAGGGCTTTTAACCTCCTCTTAGGAGGTGATTTGCTCCTTCCTTACAGCGTTGAGTCTGGGAGCAGGGAACAAACAGGCAGGCAGCTTGAATACTTCAGATTTTTCCCCCAAATTGCAGGGAGCAGGGAAATGCAAGGCTGTTATGTTTGGTGGGATCTAAAAATAACTATAATTGACTCCACCCCTCTATGAATTGCTTCCAGGAACACACTGAGCTGTTGAGCTATTGAATGTGAAGTGTATTTAATAGGTGTGCAGCCTATTTCCTACCATCTTTCAATTTCTCCCTGTGCCTTTAAGTGATTTAAATTTGTCTTTTTTTTTTAAATGCACTTTTCTGAACTAAGCCTTTCATTTTGATGTGAAATGATTTAACGTGGGATGAAATTCTCTTTCAGAGAAATCCAAACAATTTGACTTACATGGTTACATCTTCCAGCACTCAGAACAATTGTATTTAATAATGGAAAAGTCAATAACCTCACAAGTGTATTGGCAAAGTAATTGTGCTTTCTTAGAGGACTTTGTTGTGATCATGTGTTTCTCCTGAACCTTGAGAATTATCTTAAAAGCATTGCTTGGACATTGCCACGACTGATTTTACAACACTCAACATTTGTCATGGTTAAAAAGGCTGACCAGCTATTAGCATTTAATAGCTTTTATGTGATGTATGAGCTGTCTTACTGGTTAGGTAGCAATGATATCAGTAAACTGTTAAGTTTTACATGAAGGTACACGGAACTGTGAGCTTTCCATCTAAAAGGGTGGATGCCTGTGAGTCAGAAGGGCTAATTTGCACTTTCTATTACACCTATTTCAATAGTCAGTGCATTTCTTGAAGTTTGATGGCTTTAGACTAGTAAAGACAAAAGCTCCTTCAGGGAAAAGGATCTTCAGTATATTCTGAGATTTAAACATGTCACTCTGTAAGCTCCTGTAAGAGCCCGTTCTGCCTTTGATAAAATATTCCTGCATTTTTGCTGCTAGACAACCAGTTTTGTGTTTTCCAGAAGTCAGGACTTTGTTCGTTAACATCTCGGTATCTGTGCTTTTGTGGGAGAAATGGTGCAGGTTTCTTTTGTGCATCTTTGCTGAGGCACTGATGTTGATTGTTTAACCATTAACCAAATGGCTTTACAGTGTGCTGTTGGTAGTGCATTTGCAACTTTCCTCTCACGCCTTTTGTTAAATATTTCACACATAAAAGTGGCAAAGATTGAAATTTAACATGCACATTTTTCAAAGCACAATGTGAAATAAAAGAATATGTAATGTTAAATACGAATATGTATGCATATGTAAACATATATAAGATGGTAAATAATGTTAGACTGTTGTTAAAAATGTGCTTTTTAAAGTACATATTGTGGGGTTTCACGGTCTCTGACATTCTGTGCTTGCCTCTCATCTCAGTACAATGATCTCGGTGAAGTTTCTTTTATGAGCTTAAGTTTCGCATATTAATATGCATTTCTTGGCTTTAACTTTTGCATCCCAATAAAAGTCTGAGATATATTAACCAAAAGTAATGGAATGAATGTCTTAAAATTCAGTGATATTCCTGTAAGCTCATGATGACTTAACTTTTAGAGAATACACTCTATTATCAATACAGAGGTCGCAGTTTTACTCAGGTGACAAGGCTTTTCCTTTTTGACTCTTCCCTTGTAGTAAGAAATTTGACAGAGCATGGCATGTAGAAGCAGGGTGACACCTTTCCCTCTGTATGAGCCCAAGGAATGATGTTTGTATTGCTTAGGACTCCAGAAGGGTCTGTGCTGCTGAGGAGAGTCATTTAAATGTTATGATTTTGTTCTGCTATGTGAATAGGTTTATATGTTTATTATGGAGCCTGATCCTTTTTGTTGTAAAACAAATATGAGGTACAGGACCATTTTTTGTTCAGAAGACTTCAAATTCCAAATGTTGTAACTATGCATACTGACTCCTGACATGGGGAGAAAAATTAAGTTCGAGCTGTCAGCTGGCACCTGGGTACGGCACTCTGACATGGCATGGGACACTGCCTTTCTGCTCCCTGACACATGGGACACTGCCTTACTGCTGTCTGATACATGGGACACTGCCCTTCTGCTGTCTGACATGGGATGGGACACTGCCCTGCTGATCCTGGCACATGGGACACTGCCTTACTGCCGTCTGATACATGGGACACTGCCTTTCTGCTCCCTGACACATGGGACACTGCCTTACTGCTGTCTGACAGGGGATGGGACACTGTGCCTTTCTGCTCTCAGACATGGGATATGACCTTTCTGCTGCCTTTGTGTTAGGTGTGAGGCCACGGGGTGTCAGACCCCTTAAGCTGGGTGAGGGATATGGTGACCCACTGTAAGGTAATAAATGCAGTATGAAGCCAGAAAGGCTGAGCACGTAGCTTAGACCAACTGTGCCTTCTGTTCTTTGTAGCTAGTGTGGTTAAAGGGAGAAGGACACCTTTGGTGTAAATGCAATACTGTTCTCAAAAATAGCCATTTCGTTTTTTTACCAAAGCCAGAATGATGTTGCTTCTCCTTCTTGTCTTTCTCCATCTCCCCACATAGAACAATTTCCTTTATCCTTACCACAGCAAGTCTAGCTGACAAGGAACAACTGGATTATTTGCAATAACTTTAAACTAGAGATTTGTTCAGTGCTGTCCCTAGAGGCCTAAAATGCTGTTTCTCTGCCTCTTAAAATCCTATTTGTCTTACTTTCTCCATAATTATGAATGTGATCATGTTTCTGTTCCTCTCATTAGGTCACAAGCTCTCTGGATTTATTGGTTAATTTCCAGACTAGTAATTTCTTCTGTAAAAACAAATCCTGCTCAAACTTCTAGTTTGAGTGATTACAGCAGACAGGGATTTGAGCTATATAAATAAAGTCAGATATTACTAAAGCTTTACTTTCAGGTAAAATTTTAAGGGTGAAAAGGAATATCAGGACTAACTAAGGTGAAATTTGCATTTGGAGACTGACTGAAATAAGAAGTGTTCATCTAACGGATAGTGTGATGCTTTTAATGTAGTAACACTATAACTAAATAAATAATGTAATTTTCTTTTTGTTGGTCTGTTACTAGGATCCATACTATAGATTTAATGATGTGATGTACAGATGGATCTCACTAGATAACTGGACTTACAGCAGGACGTTCAAAACTCCTTTTGACATCAGGTATGCAGTAAAGATACGTCTAAAATAGTTCTGTGCCATCTTTCATGCAGAATTGCAAGTTAATCCATCCACTCAAAATCTGCTTAATACTTTTGTATCTGATAAAACATATTATGCAATCATGTGCAGCTGCAAAGCTTTTGCTACAGAACACTTCAGTTGTTGCTTTTTTATGTTTTTAATTGATTGTTAAAAATTACTTATGAATTGTCAGCTGAAAAAAAGATAGTACTTAGGCTAATTGAAAGCTATCCCATCTAACATCAGGTGGGTATGTGAGCCTGATGTGTTCTTGAACATGCTGATTTGAGCTACTTCAGCTGTCATCTTAATTTGACTGTTTAAAGGTACAGTGTAGCTACAAAAAGCTGAAGCAACTGCTAGTATAATAGTGATACACATTTTTATGTTGTCTGTGTCCTGTGTGTTTTTAAATCTAGGTATTCTGACAGTTTTTCATGTGTGTTTTCTTCTGTAGAAAGTGGCAGAAAGTGAATTTGGTTTTTGAGGGAGTAGATACAGTAGCACTGATCCTGCTCAACAATGTCACTCTGGGGAGAACAGACAACATGTTCAACAGATATGTAAGTAATGTGTTTATTTGTGACGGGGCTTCTGTGCTTGCCTCAAAGCCCTTTCTCTCTGAGCAAGTGCATTCAAGTACCCATAAAAGTAGGTGCTTGGATGCAGAAAGTGTTGAGTTGAGGACTGCATGTGTAATCAGGTAAATGTTAGGAACTGTACTTACCTTTTCACTAGCAACAGGGTCATATCTGGAGGTGAATGTGCTGTGTCCTAAATGAGAGAACCAATGCAAGAGGATCAATTCAGCTAATAATGTGTCTTGTTTCTTGGGATGTGTCCCACCTCCAAGAAAACGTAAGCTTAAATCTGTTTTATTAGCTGTAAATCTGCTTACTAATTGGTATTAGAATGGTTTACATTTCAATACTGCAATGAAAATGCATGTGCTGTAAAGCCTGTGTGTGTTTTCATGTTTTTGTTTTTAAAGATGGTGGTTTATTTTTAATATGGTACTTTGGATAACATTGTCTTGCATTTTTGAGCTTTGCTTATGTCAGTACGAGAGTATTCATTATGGAACGATCTTGAGAATGGCAAAAACATTCAAACTAAATTTATAGCTTTAAAATATAAAATTATTCTGGTATTAACGTAATCTTAAAAGAATAAAAAAATCTGAAGGATTAAGGGAAGATTGATAACTGGAATAACTGAATTACAAAAGAAATCTGGTGTCTCCATATTTCAGCATTTACCATTCTGGCAGGTTTTATCGCAGAAGCACTGAGGCATAAGACATTCTGCCACTTGGGTCTGTGTGACCTAGGACAAACCACTTAGTTTCTCTTTGACTTACTTTTGCCATCAGTGAAATCAAAAATTTCATAAGAGTTTTTATGAAATTGTAATTATTTACTGTTTGGAGAGTATCTAAAGGTTGTCAGTAGCAGGCTCTGTAAAGTTCAGAAGTGGTATTATTTTGTCCATATTTCTGCAACTTCATTTTGTATCAGATTGTAACAATTCATGAAATGGCCTTCACTGTAAAACTAGAGTGTACTGCATTAAATTGAGTCCAGGGTTACTG
The DNA here is from genome assembly GCF_036417665.1 of Passer domesticus. Classification (NCBI taxonomy): domain Eukaryota; kingdom Metazoa; phylum Chordata; class Aves; order Passeriformes; family Passeridae; genus Passer; species Passer domesticus. The sequence continues at coordinate 35,799,393 of NC_087477.1, read as the reverse complement.
TGACCCAGGCTTGTGCCTTGTTCACTTCTTCCACATGGCAACAACATCTGCAGGAAGGACTCTCTGAAGGCTCTGGTCTGGGGAATGCTATTTGCTTTCTAATATCCTGATGTATGCTACAGAAGTTAGTGATTCTAGCTGGGTGTTCCCAATTTAAAGAAAAATTGCCAAGACTGGGCTTTTCATCAATGTGCACTCTGAGGAATAAATGGGTGTTAGCCATTGGAACCATATTGTCTTGATAGCACAGGATAATTCTGAAATGGAACGTTTCTCCTGTTCTCCAGACACACTGAAGGGGATTTTGTGACCTGGTGAGGAAGCCCCCAAATGCTTCATTTGGTGCTGGCATAGAATGTGTGTCTTACATTTGGGGGACTAGAATGCAACTCATTTCATTTTGGGGAATGAACTACAACTTTGCAGCATTCATGGACAAGGCAGCTCAGTGCCTTGTGGTAGAGGAGCTGGCAGCACAGTGCCAGCTGAAAGCACTCCTGTATGGAGCAGCTCTCTGAATTGGAATAAGGTGTCTTTCCAAAGATGCAGATGGGTTCTGGATGAGAAATGAGGGTAAAGATTCTCTTGCTGTCCTTGTCCTTCAAGTACTTCTCTGTGCAAGCCAAGTGCTGCAGCCTGCAACGAGAGCTTGGTGTGAGGAAAGTGGTTTGCCCAGAAACATCTCCTTCTATCTAGAACATTCCTGTGTATTTTCTTTTTTCAGTTTACAGAGAAGCTTTTCTTTTCTTTCAAAACCAGAGCACGCTGAGAGTGTATTTCAAAAGCTTTTGAATAATATATGTATGGTATTAAAATCCCCATGTAATAGTGATTATAAATCTCATAGATAAATGTCAGCACTGTAATGGTTTTGTTCTGTGTTTTGTCCTAGAGCTTTGATATTACCAGCATGATCCAGGAGGTCAATTTCATTGAGGTCCGTTTCTTGTCAGCCGTTTCATACGCAGCGGAGCAGAGCAGATGTCACAAAGCACACAGCATCCCCCCGGCGTGCCCTCCACCTGTGCAGAAAGGAGAGTGCCACGTTAATTTCATCAGAAAGGTAGGGGCAGAATTGTCTCTGGCTTCAGGCTGGGAAAGAGGAATGCACCACAAGCTGTCCTTACAGTTGTATTCTGAAACCTGCATTGTTGTTTTATAAGTAGGGCATATTTTTCATTGCAGCTTCCTTTTCCCATCCCCCCTGGAAACCTGTAGTCTTGTATGTTGACAATACAGGAGGCATGAGAAGGCCAGGCTTCATATCTAAGTGATAAGAATGTTTGAAAGGCTGTTTTCATCAAAGAGTCAGCAAGGAGACTTGCTGCTAAGAGGGCAGGACAGCATTGGGAAATGTGTAATCATTCCATTTTGGTCCACTGGGTTTAGCAATGTATGCTGACAGTAGAGTTCACTGTTGCAAATACCAGTGTGTTATAGCCAGGGCTGTAAAAATCTCATCCAAGCAGCTTTGTGAGTGTTTGCTGTTGCTCATGTGCTGTGCTATTTATACTGGGGAGCTCTGGCCTGTCCCAAGAAGTGTTACCTAACAGGGAACCTGTTCTCATCTTATGAGTGTTGTCAAGCGTGACTTAGATGTACATATTCAATGAAAACAACTGTGTAATATAAATGAATAAAACTCAGAAACTTTGATTTAAGATATGCCTTCTCTGCTGTTAAAACAACTCAGGGCAAACTCTCATGTATTTCTGATAGCTTTGCAGCAGATAGAGGTCATGTCTAGATGATCTTATTTTCTAATTTCTCTTTTTGGGTGTTTTTGCATATTTGTCTCCGCTTAAATGCCTTTCTTGATAATTATTCTCAAACTTTCGGATAAAGTCCTTCTAGACCCTCCTCAAAAAATAACTAGGATTCTGTAAATCTGATATTTAAACCTGGATATGATTTCCTTTAAAATTTATTAATGTAAACATGGACTCCATGTTGTCCTGGAAAGATCCTTTAGGATTAAGACGCTGTGTTTATTTCTGCTTGCTGCTACTTTTATTTTCTCTGCCTTTTAGAAAGTTTATTAGTTCTTCTGAGTTCACTGTGTTTCTCTGAAATCAGTGCAAGGAGAGGCTTGCAAGGAAGAGGGCACTTACTCAGCTGGAGTCTTATTTATAGAGCAAAAGAGACCTGGAATGATTTTATGCTTCACTGAACTATAAATTTGTTAGAAAGTACCTTAATGCTTTTTCTTCAAATGAATTTTTTAGCTGTACTTGGAAACTGCTCCAGAAATTTCCAGAAACATTTTGAATTCCAAATATTGGCAACAACAGCAGCTATGTCACATCTAAAACTAAACAAACGTACTGGAAATTGCTATAAGCTGGTGACTTCCCACCTGAAAGTAATGGAGAGCTATTTACACATTTCAGGTGCAGTATTAAGTGCAGTAAACTTATCTAAATCTGAGTAGGAGTTTGTGGCAGAACCCAAACCTGTCACTGCTGATGTATTCCAGTGATACAGGCATAGTGTTCTTGTGACGTACTGTTTCTGATAGCAGTCTCTGCAGTATTTTTAGTGAAACCTGCCAATCTGTCAGTGATTCATTTGTTTATTTTATATAAGGGGAAAATGATTTCCAATTGGACATGTTTTCTAAGAATATATCCCTGGTTTTGTGTTTGAAATAGGTGCAGTGTTTGCTTCCTGGAAGGCGCTTTTGCAGTTTGATAGACAGGGAGGCTGACTGGCAACACAAGGGATAGGCCAGGCTTGTGCAATGTGGTTTGCCCAAATTAGTATGCCTTGGCTGTAAGTTATTAGTCTCTAAATTTAGAATTGTGTGTCACTGTACAAGACTTTAGGAGATCCATTGTATTTGCTTTGGGGGCTGGGGCTGTGTGAAACTTGGAGGGCAGCTGAATAGATGTTGTCAAGGGATTTGTTAAGTAGAGGTCTGACCAGGTTTGAAAACAGCTAAATGGAAATTAGTGTATGCACTTCTCTGCCTGACCAGCATTTTATAATTCTGACAGTTATTCTGATGTTAGTACCAGAACTAAGCTACTTCTCAACCATGTTTTTGTTCCCTTTGTTTTTGAATAAGAGAACCATAAAAAGGGGAGAAACAGTGAACATGACTGAACTACACAAATACTCCAGACATATCCATTTCTTTCCTTGTATTACTCTGTGGTGTTAAAACTAAAAATAGGAGATAAACTATTTCATATATGGTTTTTAATTTGATACTGTTTTTCTAGAATACTGTAACATTTATAATTGTCCGTTTTCTGCTTAGTTTGTCTTTTAGGTATACAATTATATACTGACATTACAAAGTAAGATAATTCACAGCTGAATTGAGAGTAATCTCCTTGTTTATTTGATCTTTACTGTTTGGGGTTTTGTTGGTGGTTTTTTCTGGTGGTATGCTGTGTTGTTTTGCTCTTTTGGTAATACAAAATTTCTCCTTACATGGATGTTTAATACAGAATTTAATTTTTTGTATAATACAGGTAGTAGCAGCAAGTTCTGGTTGTGAAATAAGAAAAAAAAATTCTGTAAGGTTTTCTGGATTTATGGAAACTGGAAAAATTCTTTCAGTGCATGTCAGTATTTTATTTCCAGATAGCAAATGTCATATTTCTGGCACGGCATCAATGTCTCTGTGAAAAACAGGCATTTGTAACATAATCATTCTGTTTTCCAGGAGCAATGTTCATTTAGTTGGGATTGGGGCCCTTCTTTTCCCACTCAAGGAATCTGGAAAGATGTTAGGATTGAGGCCTATAACCATTATCACCTGATTTACTTTTCTATAACTCCTTTCTTTGGTAAGTCTCTTATTTCTTCTTGTTACTGGTTTCACCTTTAGAATACAAACCGTTTTATTAGTAAGCCAAATTAACTGTCAGATAGGAAATGTTCTCTGGGTTTTTTATGACTTTGTGTGTAGTTCTTTCCAGAACACACCTTTATTACGTATTGAAACAGTACTTAATAACAAACAATAACTGTTAAAAGTGTTAGAATATAATAAATGTAGTATAAAGTGTTAGAATAAATAAATGTAGTATAATTGAGATTAGCACCTGTTCTTCAGTTTTTCCTTTCTACTGGCATGTGTTTTCACCAAGACTCCCTGTAAATATGTCTCACTTTCATCTCACTTTCATTTCAAACAAAGGCAAAGCTGCTATGGGAATTTGGTTTTGTGTTGGAAGGACAAATGCACAGTGAGCAAAGTTCGATGAGTGCTGAGTTTTCAGGACACAACATGAAGTCTGAGAGAGAAAAGCAGTTGTGCTGTGCAAGGATAATTGTTAAAGCTGCAATTGGACAGAATAACCTCCTGCATTCTTGCTACCTAACTTACCAAACCAGTTTCCTCTCTTGCAGTGGTCTCTGATTTTCTTCTCCTTTGTCTGAAGATCATTGCAGCTGTGCAGAAGTAGTTAATTTTCCCTTGAAACTTTCTGCAAATGGTGATATGCCTGGTTGTAGACCACCCACATGCTTTTTTTCATTGCCTGTTGAGCCCAGTGGAGTATAGGCTAGCACGTGGGTCCTCTGCACTGGGGTGAATTTTGGCCCTTGGGAATAGATTTATTGTGTATGAATAAAAGAGGAAGACATCACTCCATGGCTGCTTTTAAAGTGTCCTGAAATAGCTGCAGGTCTTAAATAGAACTGACGTGACTGGAATTTCCATGGAAAGCCCCAGCGCAGACTGTGTGCTTTCTGAAATTTAGTTACAATAAAAATCTTTTCTGGTCCCTCCCACATTCCCACAACTCCACCTTCTGGTAGGTAAACTCTTGCTCTCTGGGTAAGTGGAGAGAGCAAACCTCTTTCCTTCAGCAGAGAGTAGCTTGGAACCAGAGCAAGAGCTTATTAGTATTCAAACATAAAAATGTTTGAAAAAGAAAGAGTAAATGAAGAACCTGAATTTAAGCTGCATATGTATTTTTATTGTTCATCAGATGTAGTGTCATAGCCTTTTGACCACTGAGTCTGTAAAAGATTCATTGTTCTTGGTTTCTCTGCCTGGACCCCGCAGTTCAGGCAGTTAGGAATGGGTTGGAATTTCTATATGCTTTTGTAAGGGAGGCAGAATGCACTGTAATGTCTGACCTTTGTAGGGTGGGTACTTTTTAACCCTTTCCACATTTCAGAGAATTGGTCTTCACTGGGTAATGCTGGGTGTAATATAAACTTGAGAACTCAATCATTGCTCTTCATTCTGTGAAAGACAGTGAAAATCACACCAGGGCTGAATGCAATTCTTTGTTTTTTTGGAGTGAGCTCTCTTTCTCTTGTGGAGGAAGGAGAGCTAGACTACATAAATGAAAAGAGAAAGTAAGTTATTAGTAGTTTGGGTATACAAAATGTGTCATTCTCCTTGTTTTCTGTTTTGTTTGTTATTGCTTATATGTTAATCTGCAATATTTGAAGAATAGGATTAACCAGGGTGTATTTGTAGCTAGGCAATTCAACTGCTGAAGTTAGTGGGAAATTTACACATAGATCTTGAGTACCCTTGACCCTGGCTCTCCTTTTTCAGTAAGCTGTGTAAAAGAGAGGATGCTCTGTAGTAACTTCAGAGTGATCTCAGGGAAGTCATTAACTTGTTTCTTTCCCGACACATGGGCAGGAGAAGGGACATAAAGATATAGCCTGTCAAGTCTAGACACAGTGGGCCCAATTCATCCCCAGTGTAGCTCCATTCATTTTGTCCAGTGAGTCTGGGATGAATTCAGCTCGTTTTCTGTTAATACTGTTTTTGTTTCATTGACAAAAGTGATTGTACTGGCTTGTGATTACAATCTTTCCCAAAGAGTACCATGTTCATATGAGTGCTGACTAAAAGCAAATACAATGTCTATGGGAGTTGGTGGGAAAAAATTCCTTCCTAATGAAGTGACTGGTGTCAAGGTCTCTGACTTTTGTACAGAGCTCTGAAAAAAAAAGCCTGGATGGCTTTTGAATTAAAAAAGGAGTTAAAAAACATAAATCATATTGCATTGTTCTCTTCCGTTGGACTCAGATGTCAAACACACTAAATAAGCAGATTAACTATGTAGGCTGGTTCAGACACAGCCTGAAAATTATTAAATTTAATCTTAGATGTTTGACTTTTTTCTTTAATGAAGGATAATGTTAACTAATAGGTATAGAAACATAATTCTTAAATCCCATTTTTTTCTCCCTCTTCACTTAGCAAAGAGTGCTCAGCAGTGGTATCTTGAAGTCGAGTCTATTTTTGATGTAGTCAGCTCCAAGCCAATTGCAGGTCTTGTGACTGTGAACATTCCCAAGTTACAAACGCAGCAAACGTTCAGTGTGAAGCTTCAACCTGGAGAAGGCAGCATTGTGCTGCTTGTAAACATCAACAAGGTAAAGAGGTGTGTGTGGAGAGCTAGTTCAGCTGCAAAATGTTTCCCCTGGTTTCCAGTGAGACTTTCTGCCTCCATGCCAGTTTTAGGCCTCCTTTCCATTCCTTACTGTGTTCCTGACTTTTAACAACAGTTCTGTACTCCTTACAGGCTAGGAGAACATTTCTATTCCTTTCTAAAATCTGATGTCTGTGAAGCTACGTAGCTCACTGCCAAAAGGTGATGAAGCCTTAGAAAAAGGTCACATAATCACTGGCCACTGTTAAATGACGGTTTTTTGAGTTATTTAGGTAAATAACCTTTGGATACCCTGTGTCACTTCACTGGCACAGGTATCTCGCATGCTACTGTTTACTGGATTGATTAGGACCAGAATATACTACAATACATAGGATTCTCCCAGGAGAGAGAGGAAAGATTCCTCAAGCCTCTCAGTAGATATATATTTACTTTCAGGTAAATAAAAGCAAAAGAAAATTTTGTGGAGTAATACTCCTTACATTCACTTGTAGTCCTTTGGATAGGCAACTCTCAGGAGGATTTTTTGACTGGTAGAAGGTGCTCTAATGAGGAGAAAACTCAATTTAAAAAATCAGGCGTCAGCCAGTGTGAGTGGGAGTCCTGGCAGCTGCAGCCACACCTGATACAGTTCTCCACAGGAGCTTCACTGCTGCAGGACACACATTTGTGGGTGGGTGATGTGCTTTTGAGGCTTCTGACAGTACTGGCAGTTAATAGCATTAGAGGGTCTGCCTTCAAGCTCTTCTATATTTTAGTGGCTCTGCTGTTTTTCTGCACTGCTGTGTGACTCTGTTTTGCCAGCTTGACTGCATTGTCTGTGTGTGTTCTTCAGTTCACTTGTCAGTTGTTTGCATGGAGAGAAAGCAAGCAGGGTGTTTATGTTCCAGTGTGCACACTCTGTGACTTGTGTACTTATGTGCTTTGTTTTATTTTGACACAGAAGCATAGAAACATACAGTTTTTGTTACTGTTGTCATCTGACATGAAAGTTACTGGAGAAAATACCAATACCCCGTTTTATTTAAAACAACCATGATTCTCTGCTTAGCCTTTTACATTTAGCAGGCACTGCAAAGTGAAACTTGAAAAATTATTGTTGCTTATTTAGTTGTCCCAGCCTCAGAGGAGATCTGTTGGTATAGTGCAACTGCAAGTCTGGAAGGAAGCATTTCCTTCAGAGCAGAGGCAGCAGTGTTTCATTATTCTTTGCTCACAAAAGGCTTTGCTGCATGAATTCACATCAGCTGATTTTAAGAGAAGCCCAGAAATGCGTTCTCATGTATTGATGAGGCTAACAGAGCCCTTGCTCTGTACACAGACTTGTGTGGTGCATGTTAGATACTGAGACCTCGCCAGAAATGTATTTCTAGTTAAGAGTTTATTGCAGATTGCATTGTGGAGTCAGTAGGTGTTCGAGCAGCGCAGATCGCCGAGATGTGTGTCAGCCTTCCTGCGGCTGCCACGCAAAGTGCTGTGCTGCCAATGTGACAGCGTTTTGGTTATCAGCTAGTGGTGAGCAGAGGGTGACATCACTGGTGGCCAATGAGACATCCAGTCGTCCCAGGCAGCTGAGAACACTCCCTTGTTGTCGAGGCACTCGCTGAGTCTGCGCTTCCGTTTGTATCCATGCAGAACAGAGATCAGGACTTCCTCACAAGCAGTCGAGATAATTCTGTGTCAGGGAAGCTGGAAGATGTATTCATGATACATCATTTTATATATATATATTCATATTCATGGTTTTGTTCAAGTATAGCTACAGCAAAACATATTGCTGGGCTGCATTCTGGCCTCAGTTTGATTGAAGAGATTGAGGCGCTCCTTGCATGACTAAATTCAGTGCTGATCCCTCCATTGTTTGGTTGCGTGCGTTATTACTTTCTTTCCACAATTTTTGTGTCATGCACTCAATTGGCAAATGCTGGCAACAGGAATGAACGGCAGAAGTAGGCTGCTAGAGTGAAGATAAATATTCTGTCATCTTGGAGATTGCATTTCATGTTTGTAAAAATTATGGAGTACTAATGATGTGATTAGGAAACAGAGAGACAAAGCAGAAAACCACTGAACAAATGGAAGAATTTGATTTAAAAGCTTGACAGAAGTGAAGCAGTCATTATGGTCACATATTACCAGAATCCCAGTTGGAAAGTGTTACTGCTGTATGTTGAATATTGCATGGGATAGGTTAAAGGATCAATGAGAGGAGGTGTATGATACAGAGCTCAGTGAACAGTGGCTGCTCCTGACACAGATATTTGGGGTTTGGAGGAATAGCATGTCAGTGCACCTCAGTTGAGGAGCAGCAGCTAGATGTGTGCATGCATGTCCAGGCGTGCTCATGGCCTGTTGTGGACACAAAATGAAGTGATAGCCTGCACTTGAGCAGAAGAAATCACACTTCTCTCTTTAAATGATTTTCACCTCAGAGCTGCAGCTGGAGAAAATGTTAACATATGTCAGGTGAAGCACAAAACCTTGTTAGGGTTGTGGTGATTCACTCAAAGGTACCTGAGCCCCAGGTGCATTTGATACCTCTTGTTATACATGTTCTCTGGCTTTCTCCCTTCTGTGTTCCAGAGTGCTGCAGTGGAGGCTTGGTGGCCAAATGGACATGGAAAGCAAACTGGATACAACATGACCACAACTTTCATGATGGAGGCAGGATGCCAGATTGAGAAGTTTTCAAAGGTGAGCCCTAAAGTTCAGTTACATCTGGCATTGCACTGTTAGTTTTAGGACATCTGCTCTGCATAGCAGGTGTCTAGAGCTCTTAAATGTTTTGCTGAGTTATAATATGCATGTGGAAATGCTAATGAGAAATGAGTTTTTTAATGTCACAATGTGTGGATACCTGTTTTCTGCTAGTCTTACCCTGTATGGGTGCCTTTACTTTATATTGTGGCTGTAGGATGGTTTACAGTTAACCAGAAATGTTAAAAGAGAAAATATGTTTACTTCTTACATTTTCTAGCTTATGAAAAGAAAACAGCACTTCTAAACTTAATATACCATGCTCTTGGTTTTGTATCATGCACTGAAAAACCGTTTTAGATTTCTGTAAGATTATGCAAAGGTTTATTACTGAGATTTCTTTTTTTTTTTTTTTGCTAATTCAGTTTTTAAAAATTTATGGGGTAGACACATTCCTAAAAAACTAACATACATTTATTTATTAGAATGTAGTAGATGTGCTTCAGGCTTAAGAAAAGGTAAGGTCTTAAATATGACCATAAAAGTAATATTTGGGGGATTTTGCATAAGAGTTCCCCTAACACAGTGGCTGTTTAATTATCTGTTTGCTTTTACTCAGAAGCCTAGAAGAGGTAATTTCTAATTGTCCATTAAAAAGAAAAATCATAGGGATTAAACTGGCCTCCTTATGCCACGAACATGTGGAAACAATCACATAAATGTATGCATTTATTAGATGTTTCTGGTGTGTATTGCTTTACTAAAAACTAATCTGGTCACCAGGCATCTAAACTGCTATTTGCTGTAACATTTGTTTGTGTGAAAAAAACTTAGGAAAACTAATAGCTTCTGGTGTTTTTTCTTCATAGGACTAGCCTCCAGTTTGATTATGAAGTTACAGTAATAATAATAATTCTTTGCTATGATTAGTGTTCTAATTTTGAAACAATTATAAAACCCACACCAAGTAAACACAGCATATGTTGCTTGGAAAAACCGGTTGTAGGAAATACAGTTATAAAGCCTCTAAAAAGGAAAATTCTGTTATTACTGTGTGAAAACTGCACAATGATAGGAAAGCTAATAATTTCCATTTGAGTGCTTATGTCAGAATAAGCTCTGTGGCATATGATCATGGGGACTTCATGGTCTACAACAGAAGCCTCTTACTTTTTTTCTCCTTAAGGGGAAAGAGGGGGAAAAAAGCAAATGCACCACATAGTGGGCATTGTGAATTAACCAGCATAAGAAGCCTTTACAGCTTACAGTGTGAAGTCTGGTCATCCTTCCTGTGTTCTGTGAATCTCTGTCTTAGATTCTGACAGATGCACATGCAGACGCATACCATCACCCCCCAGTGAGAGCTGTATGAGTGGAAAAAGGCTCTGTATGCAGTTTTTTCATGTTGTAGCATAATTTTCTCTCATGTCAGCAGAACTGAACAGCAACCTTCATACAGCTTGATAAGAACTTTGGGTAGTTCAGGAGATACAATCCGGGATTAATGTTCCTGAAAGTTGTTCTGTTGTCAGTTCTGTTGTCCGTGTTGTACTGACTGTATTCAGGAAGAATAAATTTCTTATTTCCATGCTTTCTTTTCCCCCCAGAAAAAAACAGAGGTGAGGCATTTCACAAGTCTTTTGTGTCCATATGAGTGTCTGCTTAACTTTGGTTACGAAAAAACTGAAGCATGAGAACTGTACATGTGAGAAAGCACAGCTTGATGTTATGTCACATTTGGCTACTCCTAACTTGAACTGCTTTCTGGATTCTGACATGCTAGAGTAGTATTCATAACTTTAGCTAATGCTTTGGGATTATTTCTGGGTGGCCTTCCAGTATGTATTTGCAGGAGCTGTTTAGAGCTCTAGCCAGCAGTGCTGGGAATCTCTTTGGCTCAAAGAAGTACTTACTCATTCCTGTTCAGAGTAGCAGAAAACCAAAGCAGAATAAAAGCCAACTTCCAGGATGGGATGTGGTTTGGTTTTGGTTTGGTTTTCCATTTGAATATTTTGTTCTAGAGTTTTTTTTCTCAGGATAATGTGAAATATCTCACAGTGACATTGGTTTTCTTGATGAAGGGTCCTATTTGCTCTTGATAAGTTGCTTATTTCTTGCCATCCCCACATCAAAGAATTTATTACCTCTTTCATTGCCCCATGAAGCATTTTTTTGCTCCTCAGTTCTATTTCTCTATCTTTCTGTATGCTCATTTCTCCAGCATTGTAATCAAGAGTTGTTAATTTTTAAGGCTATTTTTGTACTTTCAAGATCTTGGCCTCAAGCAGTATTTTCCTCCATCCCTTCACATCCTCTTTTCCCCCTCAGCATTTTAGCATGACTTCCAGAAGTCTTTTTTTCTGGCTTTGTAGTTTTCACACCACTTTCATGCTGTGTGCTAATTTGTTAGGTTGCTGGGTTGTTCTGTGATCTTAGTTCAGCTCTAGGCATCTTCATCCTTATTACTTTTCCTGCTGCTAAATATGGGAATGCCAAATGTCATCCACAGGTCACTTAACTGTGCACAAAGCCTTTGTGTGTGCTTTAAAAGGGTAGGTATCTGTTTCATAATTATGCCCAGAATCAGCTGATTGGTCGGTGGTGGCTAGAGAGCCTCTTGTGCATGCCCTGAGAGAAATGTTCAGCCCTCAGGCAGCAAACTCTATCAGACAGATTTTGAGGTGGCCAAGATCTTGATAGCCAGAAGGGCACGTAGCCAAGCATGCCAGATGCTGGTTGTCTCCCATTGCCCTTCTTTTACCCCCCCAAAAGGCAGAAGGAAGCTGTGTTAGGAGCAGGGAGATGTGCTGTTACCAGCTGGCCTTGGGAGAACAATGGAGTTCCACTGAATCTTGAAGGCCTGGGAATGTGAGCTGAGGCTGAGGAGCTTTTTCTCTTGCTCCTGCTGTCTGGGTGGCCCTGGCTGAGTGTTCCAGCCTCTCAGATTGCCTTGGGTTTGGCCAGTTGCATGAGTTCCACTTGAGCAGGAGTAAAGCAGTATCTCATTACTTCTGTTAGTGATATAAATACTCCATCACAAATGCACTCTGAGACCGTCACAACCTGCCTGATGACATCCCAAATACTTTGGCAGCTCCAACTGCAAGTCCCATTCCACTTTGTGCCATAAAAACAGAGCCACAATGGAGACTGAGGAGTTTTTCTCTGGGTAATTTAATTCAGTGTAGGAAGGTCAGAACTTTTTCGCTAGTGCAGTACTCATACTGTAGTTTCTCTTTTGTGGCCTTCAGGAGTTAGAGTGACTGTGAAAGTTGCATGAAACTTTGGTTCTTATTTAAATTCAACTTCTTCTGTTAAACTAAGCCTGCAAATCTAGGAATGGTTGCTGCCATGATGCAGACAGAGCTGTATAGGTTGAGCTCAGTGATCTGCAACCTCTGCTAATGCATCTGGTTTGTCACATGCATTGTCTCTATCCAGGTGTTTGATTAATAATTGTCCAATTAACTTGTCTCAGTTAACAAAGAGGAAGCAAAAAGTGGTGATTTTCTTTTTCCTTCCTACTGATAAAAATAGTTTTCTGTCTATATGTGTGATTTTTGATAAGCTGAACATTCAGAAAATGCAGTCCCATAGTGGGATTAATCATTTCCCTCTTGAATTACAACCATGTCTGGTGTGTGAATTAAAGAGTTGCATTTTGTATTAAAGACAGGTGTATCTTTTGCACTTAACTAGGTTAATTTTAGCCTGGTTTAGTGACATATACTTGCCTCAGCTGAAGCTTGTGGCAGAGGGAGAACAGGCTGTACTGTACAAGCTGACCTTTTGAAAAGGTAAAGCAAATAGTCTTCTGAGAGAGGGGTGGTTGCTATCTTAGGAGTAGTTTAGAAAAAAATTGGTTCCTGCTCTTCTGACCCAAACCTGTTTTGGCTAAAATTTACCATGAGCTTTCCTTTCCTTTATTTAATTTTCCAGTTTTCTCCCTATGATAATGAGCAACAGGTGCAAGAAAGAACACACATTTTCTTTCTGACTTAAGGAAGTTGAACTGGAACAAGGATGCAGGAGAAAATGTTTAAGGTGTCCCTGAAAGAGCTGTTTTCTGGAAGAGTTTGAAGGTCTGCAGGAGCTGATGTGGCAAGTGGGGAAGGCACCTGTACAAATAAGGGGTCAGTTGCAGTTGCTGTTGCAGTGCATTAACTGCTCCTTCATGGCTGTCTGTGTCAGTGCAGTCAGGATACCCCTCAGAGCAGCATTGTTGCTTGTAGTGAAGTCCTAGAAAACACCTGGAATGATTTCCTGGAAGCTTTAATTCCACCTGCAACAGAAGAAAGGAAGGTTTTCTTGTTTCAGCGCCACAATGCCATATATTTGGCTAAAAGAGCAGCTGTACAAGCTTGCCCTCTGCTTCTGCTTGAAATGTGCTTTATCTTTAATACTTTACTCAGAGTAAGTGTTTACTTAGCTGAACTGGTCACTCTGAGTCATTATTGCTGATCATGCTGTTCCAGCATAGCTGTGATGGCCAGAGGGCCCTTCACTTGCAAACTGGCATTTGTGTTTGCACGCGTGTTTTTTCTCTAAGTGTTGCACCTATTAAAAAGATACCATTTCAGAGCAGTAAAAGGAGAAGGTCTTGCTTGTACTATGTGAATCTCATGCCAGCCATTCAGGGATAAGACTTAAAACTGAGCTGCTGCAGTCTCCTGGTAGAGAAAATTGCAGATTACCTGGTGCTTCTGATCTGGTGGAACCCCTGTATTCCTCTTTCTGGCCTTCAGCTGGACTTTTGACTGGATTCTGCAACAACTAGACTTCATCTGTCTCTTCCTTACATACTTGTGTGCACATGTACAGTTGTTTGCTCATGCTTTCTCTTGCTGTCTCTTCATATGATAGCAATTTTAAAAAGTGAACAGGCTTATTGAAAGAATTCTTTCTAGTACACTTACAGGATGTTTTCAGCAAGCAGGAATTTAGAGATGAATCCATGTCTTTTGACTCCTTGGCCAATTCTAAGCTGTTATTGTTCAGTTCAATCCCTTTTGTAATGGTTTTCTTTATTTATGTAGTTTTAATTCTTTTTGACAGCTTTAAATCTAAGTTCCATGTCTTCACAGGTTTATTTTCGGACAGTAGAACTTGTTCAGGAGCCTATTCCTGGCTCACCAGGTCTGAGTTTCTACTTCAGAATCAATGGCCGACCCATTTTTATTAAGGGCTCAAACTGGATTCCAGCAGATTCTTTCCAGGACAGAGTGACCTATGACACGTAAGCCACATTTGATGTTCTCTAAGGATAATCTTTTCCTCCTCCTGATTCTCTCTACACCCTTTATCAAAGGTTGGCTTTAGTGGGTAAAACTTCTAAGGTAGAACACTAATTGTTGTGGGTGGGAGTGGGAGGCTTCAGAATTAGGGCTTAATTAACATGAACAGATTTGAGTGATGTTCAAGGCATGTAGGTGCAATTGCTGGTGGGAAGGTGATTGCTTGCAGTTCATAGTTACTGGCCTTTTGGGTATTTTTAGGGGTGATCCTCAGGCCTCATCTGGGCACATCCGCGGGTAGTCAGAGGATGTGCACTTCATCCCATGTCATGTAGGGCTGTGTAGTTGCATGGCAGCCTCTCCCCTTTTGCTGATCTCATCTAGACTACCTGGATTTCATTGCACAGCTCTGCAGAGATGCAGGTGGGATGGGGGCTGTCCTGTACCTGGACTAAGCTTTGCTCTGGGGTATTGGGGAACCAGGACAACAGGGCATGCTGTTGTGTGCATTCACGTGCAATTTAAAGGTTACCATATGATTTAAGGAAAAATGAAGCCTAAAACCCTTAAAATGAGATTCCCAGTATCAGTATTTCTCCTCACCCTCTCACTCCCCTATTCTTGCTATGCATTATGGAACTTGGGAAGAGGATATACATTCCTGATTGTGTTTAAAGAGAATTTAAATTCAAGTAATTTACATACAAAGCAAGTAATATCAGAGGAGAAAAGACCAACATGATTAATAAAACATAGTATTTCTAAATTTGGTCCTGCCAAAACTTCTGTAAAAGCACTTACACTGGAATGACACGAGTCATCTATTTTGTAAGTGTTAACAGGATCAAGCCACTTTTTCTGCACAAAAAATTGCTTTTTGGGAGCTCTGTCCAGACATGCAGGTTTAGAAACCAGAGTATTTTGATGCTTTCTGTTAGAGTTATAAGTCATAGATTGCCTACTAATGATTTAGATTTGGGTGTTTTTTTTGTTAGGGGCATTCATTTATTTGTTTTTTGTATAACCTTAGAAATTCTTAACTAATACAATTTCACCTTGTATATCTCCTTTTTATATTTGACAGACTAAGGCTGCTCTTGAAGTCTGCAGCAGATGCTAACATGAATGCCCTTCGGGTTTGGGGAGGAGGAGTATATGAACAAGATGAATTTTACGATATTTGTGATGAAATAGGAATAATGGTAAAAACAATAAACACAGAATACTTATTTAAAAACTGACAAGAACTTGTAAATGAAAATCCACTTCAAATTTAAAAAAAAGATAATTAATACATAAGTTCTAACCATTTTTCCAAAGGACATTGTAGAGTACCAACGTGAGAGGTCAGATTAACCTAATTTTTTGGTTGGCTGGTTGGGGTTCTTTAATTTCTTTGTAATTTGAATGGTTTGTGATTACAGAGGTGGTCTGTTGAATCTGGAAGTGATATTTTGGAGACTTCATAGTAGAAGGTTGCCATTAGGTAGAAGGTAGCTATGCTCTTCTCAGTTATGGAAATGGATTTTATTTATTTTAAAAGTATTGTCTTCTTTTTAGCAACAGCTGAAAAGGTTTGGGTGTTTTTGGTTCAAACATTTCATTTGACCCAAAGACAAACATGGAAGGATTATCCAAGAGGCCATTTTGAACAAGCTATAATTGAATATAACTGTAGCCCTAAGGTGAACACCTGCTGCAATCACTAATCCTAGATGAGTACCTTTCTTTTATTATATAAGCTTGGAGGCAGGTATTAATAAGTTATGATGAAGCAGTGACTAGATGAATGAAGGTCAAGCTGCATCTGGTATTAAAAATCCTGAGAAGTGTGTTTGGTCATAGTCTACACCATAAGAAGCAGGGAAACAGTATTCATACCTTGCTGCTTTCAGATGTGTGTGCTTGCAAAAAAAAAGTTACATCTATTTTAGTGATCTGAATGAGTGTCCTGATTTTCAAGGCTTCTGAGCACTTACAGTTCTTCAATTTTTAACACTAGGCACCTTAAGTAGGCCACGTAGATCTGTGTCTGTACAGTGTTCAGTGCAAGAGTTAGATCCTATTTAACAGCCAAAATAGCAAGTAAATGCAGAAAATCAGACCCTTTTTCTGGAGGGGGCAGTGGGGGAGGCTTTTGGTTTTGTTTCTTCTGATGGTCTTGCAAAGGCTTAAAAGTGCCTTGGAGTCAAACTGTGCTTAAGGAAAACCAGTGATAGCTCACTGAGGGAAATAGTGAGAAAAAGTTTATAGAGAGTTTTGACACCAACAGCCCCTAAAGGATTATGAGTGATTCTGCAGCAATAGCTTTGCTTTTTCTGTACAGTGTTAGGATTGTAACAATTCTTAATGACTCCATTATCCCCCACTGTCCTATTCTTTATCTTCAGTTTCCTAAGGGAATGTGTGCTGAAAAGAGCCATGGAAAAGCATATTCTCATTGCAATGAAAATGCAGTTTTGTGAGGAGCTAGTCTCTGTCTCTCTCTATGTAGTATGGTGTTGAGAAAAGTAGAGTCTCTTAGAGACCTCTTTGGGTTAAGGTGCTCCTTCTAGAGGTCTTTTCATTAACATTTGAGACAGACTAGAAGGAGCCTCAAGGTTACGGCAATTCAAAAAACAAAACAGGTAAACAAGAAATCTTATCCTTCTCACTGGGCTTCCGTTCCCATTTTTGTAATTCTCCTGCAAGGTACAAATGGAGTTTATTGTTCTTGAATTGAAAGGCTTGCTGTTCTCTAGCAATATCTATTTGATCTTTCTTTGAAGAGAAAGATCACAGTGTTTTTAGAGCATCTAGTTTGTTTCTGCCTTTCTTACTGGGTAAGATTTGCTGGTTTTTTGATAATTTTGTATGAAGGTGTTTTCTTAACAAGTACACATTAAGGTCTGTTAAGTGTGCTCAGTACCACATCAGGAGAATTATTGTCTCTTCTCATTAAGTAATGGGGATTTGGTGTTACACCTGCAAAATAGTAAGTAAATATGAAATTGTTCTGTTCAGCTGCAAATTGTTACATGTTCATGTTTCTGATTATTCTGTTGAAACTCACATGAACTTCATCTGCTGAGCCATATTCCACTCCTAAATGTAGGCTGTCAGGAGCTGATTCCTAAGGGTAAATATTTTGTAACCCTGATATTGAGGATAACCACAGTGGAGTATGCACATACTTGAGCCCCATGGTGAATGTGATTTGTTTTCTGTCTGAACAAAGGACTGTGCATCCCCATAGCCATATATTTTTCAAGTATGTAAAGTCACTTGCTGACAGTTTTTTAAATCTTTCCTTTCCCTTGTAGATTTGGCAGGATTTCATGTTTGCGTGTGCGCTGTATCCAACTGACCAGAATTATTTAGAATCCGTAAGAGCAGAAGTTTCTCATCAGGTATTTTATCCATGTGTCAAAGCTCTATTTCACATTATCTGTTTTTCACTGACTGACTGTGTAAGTTAGCTTTCCAAAAATGGTTGTTTTGAGTTTTTGTTAGCGTACCTTTATGTAACAGGCACAAAATGTAACCCTGCTAAATCTTCTTGAACTCCTCTGACTGATTGCGGGAGTTGTCACTCAAGCAGACTGCACAGAATTTATCCTTCACACACGGCTGAGTGGAGGTGGGTGGTACATACATGCATAAGGCAGATGTATGTCAGCATATTAGAAGTTTTCCCTTCTGAAAGTGTATATAACAAACTTTGAGCCTAGTGGCAAGCTGAGGGAATAGTGAACCATGTGGCAAAAAAAGGGAATTGTAGGCTTAGCATATGTAATATACATGTGGACTTGTAATTCAACTAGTAATAAAGTGGTTATTTTTTAAAAAAAATTTATTGTTAATATAAGTAATTTTGCTTGACTTGTGAAACTGTAAGTTGTGTTTCAGGTGCGACGTTTAAAATCTCATCCATCAATTATTCTGTGGAGTGGTAACAATGAAAATGAAGCCGCAATTGCAAGCAACTGGTTCTCCATTCCTTATCCTGACATAGGAGTCTATATCAAAGACTACGTGACCCTTTATGTGGAGAACATACGTAAAATAGTTCTTAGTGTAAGTAATCTCAAGAAACTGCAGGATGATATGGCTTGGCAAAAGGTTTTAATACTGAAGCAAGCTGGGATTTCCTTTTTTTCTTTTAATCCTTTTAAGACATGAAGATGAGCGTTTTGAGAAATTGCTCTTTCCAAGCTCTTCTGAACAGCTCTCTAAACTCAAGAGTTATTCTCCAAGTTTAAAAAAAACCAAACTTGTCTTTAACATTTTGTGATGTGTAAAGTAAGACCTGAAAGTGTAGTAGATCTTGCTTCTTTTTTCTTCCTGCTTTTAGTATGTCCATGAGGCCTTCACTCCCAGTGGACAAAAATCAGCTTGCCCATTAATTAATTAATCTCAATGATCAGGTTTTCTTTATCCAATTTTGTTGAAGAACACTGTGAAAAGCATTTAACAACCCTCAGGTCTTTTAATAGCAGTTGAAGACATCTATAAAGATGTTACTTCTTGAATATGTGACTGTTTATTTTGTGTTCTAAGCAGGTAAAGCAAAAGTGATGCTAAACATTGAACTCGTGCTGTGTAGTCATTGTATTGATTTGTAAACAAAATATTAGTGTTCTACAGTGTGGGAAGCACAGTGAAATATTTTGATGCAAAATTTAAACTGCGAGTATGCAGTCTACAAACACCTGGAATCCTTGATGAAGTCTAGTTGTGATTTTGCTCAGGTTTTTAGGTTTATTTATCCTCTTAGAAGAGGAGATTCTAGATTTCTGTACTGAGCTGTGTGTAAAGGTGTGCTGTGGTGTTTTTGTGATTAGCTACATGAGGTGGGTGGCCAATGTGTGTGCAACAAAGTGAGGTATTCTGGCTTGGTACTTGTGCAGCATTGCCATCCAAGATGGACCCATTTTTATTTTAAATCAGTAGAATAATTATTTTGAGTGCAAAAACCATAGAGGGAGATAACTTCAGGTCCTGTGTAATACAAGCCAGCTGAGGAAATCCATAAGTACTAGTAGTGCTGGACTTGGTAACTTGAAAAAAAGACTTCTACCTTTGAGCTAAAGACTTCAGGGAATCCAGGATTTCCTGTCGTAAATTGTCTCAGTTAATTATTAATTACGCCAAGAAAAAAAGAAAGAAGATGATGTGGGAAATAGGATTGTTTCTTAAAATGAAGCAAATGTCTGAGCGCATTGCTGTGTTCGAGCCAATTGCAGTAACTTGTTACTGGTGACTAACTTGGGCCTCTATCTTACTAGAATTAGGGTGTTAAATGAATTATACCTGCAAAAGGATTCCTTCAGTACTTTGTAGGCTATTGTTCAAAGATTTAGTGTTCTAAATCTACTGAGACTCTAAATAAAGGCAGCTCTGAACAATTTGAAATGTAACCCTTCTTGTAGTCTCATCCATCTTAGCATGCAGAGCCACCTAAAATGACAATAACCTGTAATGATACCATGCAAGCATTAAAAGGAGAACACCTTGGATTTGTTAGGACTAAATTTAGGTGACTGTTTAATAAGAAAGGAGAAAATCGTGGCCTTGTTCCTGTAAAAACACTGCAAAAGTAATAATTTTCCATAAAGAAGTCATAGTACTCAAATATTAATGTTCCTTTAGTATATATTTCACAAGGCACACTTTAAATAGCCTTCATTAAGAATTTAGAGGCATATAAAGATAGAAAATCTCTTGATGTGAGGAGAGAATCCCTCAGAAGAGCAGAGCAAGCAGAATCATGCCCAGCTGTCCTCCAAGAACATAAGTAAGAAGCTAATTAAGTAAGTAAAGATGATGAATGTTAGGACATAAAAAGGGAATGTTTCCTAGGTGGTGACTCAGAAATGTGGAAAAAGTATGGTCTCCCTGCCCCCAAGCCCCTCTTTTCAAAAAATAGTCTATGTATTCAGATAGTAAATGTCAATCACTTTGTAAGGGGGTTGTATTTTTGTTTTGTTTTTTTTTTTTTAAATCCCAGGAAGATAAGAGTCGTCCTTTTGTGGCATCCAGTCCCACCAATGGCTTGGAGTCAGTTAAAGAAGGCTGGGTCTCCCAGAATCCTTATGACACCCATTATGGTGACACACACTTTTATGACTACAGCAGTGACTGCTGGAACTGGACAGTGTATCCCAAAACTCGTTTTGCTTCAGAGTATGGATTTCAGTCCTGGCCTTCCTTCAGTACAATTGAAAAGGTGAGGCTGGGCGTCCACACCTTGCTGTCCCCTTTGCTCTCATTTAGTGAGGGCAGTGAGTCTCTTCCCAAAAAACTTCTGCATCCAACCTGTAGTAATGTGTTGTTAGGCATGGTATGGCATAAGTGGGATAGAGGTGTGTGCTGGTGGGGAGGGACGGGATGGAACTATTCTGTTTCCCTCCTTGGTGTTCAATATACTTACCTTGATGTTGCAAGAGGGACTTGGTTTGGATGAGAGAATATTATGAAACTGTTATTTCTGGTAGCAATTCTATTTCATGCATAGCTCAGTAATGATTGACTTACATCTGTTTACTTTTGTGGTGTCTAGGGATGTGTGTTTGAGAAAGAGGAGAAATATGACAAAAGCTGAATTGTGCTGGGTTTTAAAATGTTGTGATTTCTATGTATTTACCAATTTCTTTAATGTAAATAATCTATTTCTTAATGTATTGCATGTGAGAGGATTTCATTTTGTCTCCATTAAATTTATATATTATATGTTCTGTCTTATTTATCAAAGTGGAGCAGAGACATACCATGCTGTTTGTCCATTTGTCCAGGGAGAGATGTTGATATTCATGCATGCAACCAAAAGGAGTTCAGAACGTTTCTTTCAGTTTGCTGGGCAAAGCCTATTATCTGAAGCATAATTAGAACATTCGTCTATATTAATAACAATAAGAATTATCCAATCCGGCCTAAAAAGAAACAAATTTAGATAAGATTGTGTAGAGATAGTAATTACCATGAAAACTTGGCAATAATAACTTAATGAGTTAGGCTGTCATTGTCTTTAGTTGAAAAAAGCTGTTTTATGGTAATTTGTTACCAGAGGCAGGTTTTGAAAATATATATACATATTATTAGAATTTATACCCCTACTGACTTTATATAACTTTTATACCTCAATGTGTTTGACTACATTACATTCTTCCATATTAACCTAGGGTGTTTCTGATTTACTATGAATGCAAGCAAAACTCTGAGGTCCCTTGGCCAACCCAAACCTTAGGACAATTAAGTTAAATGCCACTGTGCCAAAAGTTGCTCTTCTGGGTTCAACAGCAATGTGTGTTTTCATTTATTTCTACAAGGAGTGTAAGCAAAGGGTGTTAGTGATTAAAAATCTTTGCATGACTGCATGAGGCACTTTAGAAATATACTACCAGTTTTAAGGTTTTGGATGATATCAGTAGACTGTAATGGATATCCTTTCCTCAGTATCCTGGCTGTCATTGTACCTTCTACCTTTTCATTCAGATACCTTATTTTTGTGGTTTTTAAAGGTTTCCTCCCCTGAGGACTGGTCCTACACAAGCAATTTTTCTCTCCATCGGCAGCACCATGAAGGTGGCAATATTCAGATGCTTCAAGAGGTTGGGCGTCATTTCCAGCTTCCCCAGAGCCCAGATCCTGTAAAGAAGTTCAAGGATATGATTTACCTCACTCAGGTAACAGGGATGTCTTCGCAGAAGCAGCTGTCAGTACTTGTTCCATTAAATTCTGTCAGCTGTTAGAACTGGACCTGGTCCCTTAGGGAGTGTTCCATCATACAGAAAGTTTCCATTCTGAAGAACTGGAGAGTCCAGTTTAATTTGGAGCTAGCTCGTCTCTACTGTAGAGAGACTCCAATTTTCTGGAATAATCAGGGAGTTACCCAGAAACTGTCTCAGCCAGGAGAAAGTCTGCCAATATGTGCTGCCTTGGTCCTTCTCCTGAGCTGGGCTCACGTAGCTGGGGGAGGAGGCAGGGATGTACTGGGCTTCCATGGTACAAGATTATTCCCAGTGCTGCATGTTGCTCCCTGTTCCAGGGTGGGGATGTTTTGCTCTTCATGTGGCTCTTGTAGGCTCACTGCTTTGATTCTTGCCACATGGAGCACATGAGCTTTGAAAGCAAATTTTTTTCCAAAGAATGTAGTTCTCTATTAATTAGATTAGTAGTAGCTTTTGTTTTATTATGGACTCAAATATTGATATTTTAGAGAATATATTTTGGTTTTTTTTTCAAATCAGAAGCATGTATTTTGCTTTTCATTCATAGTAGTTCTACATCATGCTTGTTTCTTTATTTGTGATTTCTGTGCAGTTTTTAAAAGATGCTAAGTAACTTTCTAATGCTATTATGCAGATTGAAAGTGCTGTTAACTTTTGGTGTTTCAAGAATTTCGGAAACACTCTTGATGGAAGTAACTGCACACTCACTAAGTTTCTAATGTTTGAGGGCTGCTGTCAGCAAGTTTTATATAAAAGCAAAATTGCTTGAGAATTTTTGGCACTCTTGACAAGAGAACAGGGATAGACGATGCTGTGAAATTGAATCCAGGGATAAAGCTTTCACCATGAGGTCCTGACTCAAAAAAAGCTGGGAGAGTGTCTGTAAGGCTAAGTCTGTCAAGGCCTTATTAACAGGTTAAGCAATTTAATACCAAAATAAGGATAGCAAAAAGGATAAAGAAAGCAAACTTGCTTTAGTGTTTAACCAGCAGTAATATCTTTACCTTTTGGGCTGTCCTGAAGGCTTTTAACTTTATTTTAAAAATTTCTGTATATCTCCCCAGCCTAATAATAAACTGTGTGAAGAAAATATAGCAGTCTGTTTAGCATCCATTGAGAACCTGGCCAGTGAAAAGTTCTGCAAAGTGGTCTTTAGATGCCATGGAGAAGGAGAAAAGGAGTAGGAGTGCAGCTGAAAAAAGGTTGCTTTTCTGATGCACAGTTTTGACTGTAGTGAGAATGTAAGTTCAGAGTTTAGGGGTTTAGACACTAAGGTAATGTATATTGAAGGCAATGCAGCTTAACATAATTTTGCAACTCTGGAGGGGGTTATTTAAATTAATGTAAAAAATGCTTACTTTAAATTTAATTTTATTTGCCTTGTCTTTGATTTCCCTTTCAAAGACCATCCTCACTGTATGGAAGTAGCCCGATATGAGATTCTTGAAGGGTACTGCTTGCAAAGCTGTTGGGAGCTGCTAGGAATAGATCTCCTTTCAGCATAGTTCCACTGCACCGCAGGTGGATACTCCACAGGGCTCAAATTTAAAGTTATGTGCTGTTGCTGTGAAGTCTGTGTCGTGTATCAATATATTCACACAAGTTTTGAAAAAAAAGTAAAATCCAATATGCCAAAAATAATTTCTGTCTCTTTGTTGACCAAGGTGATGCAGGCTCAGTGTATAAAGACAGAAACTGAATTCTATCGTTTTAGTCAAAGTGAAATAATCAATGGAGAAGGACACACCATGGGTGCTCTGTACTGGCAGCTCAATGACATTTGGCAGGCACCTTCATGGGCTTCCTTGGGTAAGTTTGTGACAGTCTGGTAAAAAGCACCAGCTGCCAGTTGTGTTTTCCTCATCTGGAAGTATCAGAATAAGAAATACAGCTCTGATCTGTCTCTTGGATACTTTTACAAACTTTGAACATATTTCTGTCCATCCTTTAGAAATGCATTACAGGATGGGATTTATGATGTAAAAGTTGAACATCTAGATTTCTTCTCTAGTCAGCTGGGGGAGAGATGGTTATCTCTAAATGTGATTCATTAGCTGTGTGTCCTTAGCTGTCTCAGAACTGGGGTGAATTATCTTCTTCATGATGAATTTGATTTTCATAGAACTTCATAAGATATCTCTCAGTGTAGCTTCTGAGTAGCTTTTTATAGGAGATGACTGGCTGAGATTTGATGTCTAACTGGGTGTCAAATGAGGTGAATGACTAAATTATTCTGCTAATATGCTATTTACACTTTTTTTTTTTCTTCTTAGAACACAAAACTAATCAGACATATAAAGGGATAAGTCACTTAGACAGTAAGAAGTAGGGGAGGAATGAGGCATGTGTGGCATGAGGGAAGTGGCTGTGTTTCATGTTCCAAACATTTTTTCTAGGAGTCGTTTTGAAATGGAGAAGCTGCCCTATGGCAACTGTATAGGACTTGGGTAGATTCTTTTTCCATTTTAGTTATTTCTCACATATTTTGGTTTTGAAAAGCTTTATTTAAGCAATTCACGTGTGAAAAAACATGAACAAACTAGAAAAAGTAAGAGTGTCTATGGACAGTCTTGATGTGCCCTTGGAATAAAATGCCATCCTACCCCTCTTTTTCTGGGAGATGTTTGTCCCTCTCCCTTTCTATTTTTTTTTCTTTCTATTTTTTTAATTAATTCAAACAAAATAACTGCAAGAACAAAGCAAAAACCAGTAGAAGAAAGAGGCTAATTTATTTAAATGTAAGGCAGTGGTCCAACTATGATGCTCATCTTTCTGGACTTTCTAGACTTGTATTAGGAAATGGAATATCACAATGTTCACTTTTATGATTCTAGCAATGAGTGATGCTCGTAGGTTTTATATGCCCCAAGAGAAAAAGATGCTCGGAAAAGTGTCCCTTTGTAAAGACAGGTGTATTGATAGATGTAATGTCTTTTTGAGTACAGAGATGACATCACTGTAGAATATTTATCAAATACTTGAATTATTCATATGTTGTTGAAGTTTAGAAGAAAGAAGCTCAGCAGAGATACAGCTGTCCCTTTGTTTTGTTGTATTCCCTCAGTGAGATGAGGAAAGGTTTAATATTCATTTAATTAGGCAGTGTGGTAGAGGGATTTTGAAATGCTAATGGCTGAAATTATGCAAGACTTGGGAGAAATTACTTTTATTTGCACTTCAAAACCACGTTTCTGCATCTTGTTAGGTGGCACAGTAGTATCACCAATGAGTGCTTTTGTTTAAATCTGTTACTTTGCAGAAAGTCATGGAGGGGTTTACATAATTTCCGGTACAAAGCAGAGATGTTTGCACATGGTGGGGGAGGAAGAAGGTAGCAAATGTTTCTCCTTTTACCTTTAAGATGTTTGCTTGGGTTGAAAGAAAACACAGCACAGCACTTGTGTCATAGTACCTCTGGCTTCAGCTCAGAATAAACAGCTTTTATCACAACTGGGTCCTGACTGTTAGCACCCAGCTGTGAAGCTGGCTGTGCATCTCTGCAGTATGTTTTGGTGGAGTGCTGTGACACTCCCAGACAAGTGTCACCCTGAGGTACCCAGCTCGTAGTCTTGAGATTCCCTCGAGCAGATAACTGGCTTTTATTGCAGGTTCAATATTTAGAGCCCCTGGCGAGCCCCAGTACAGGCTGTTACGGAGAATAATTGATCTGAATTCATGAGGCTGAGGTGAGGAAGGAACTAGCAGCATGTTTCTCAGGTTGCATTTAATGGTGTGAAGTGATTAATCTAAAATAATTTCAGGGAGATCTGTTTATTTGCACTCCTGCCATCAGTGTAGAAGGCTTTAGGGAGGAGTCAGAAAAAGGGTATTGGGTTTCATTACACACCTAATTCTAGTTTCCTGTTCTGAAGTTTAATACCACAGAGAGTGCAATTCCCTTGATATTGTCAAGAAAAATTGAGGAACTTGGATTTCTGTAAGAATTTCTTTAAATGTGGGAGGAGGAGAAAACCACCCCAGGGCTATTTTAAATAACTTTTAACTGTTGCCTTTGGGCATGCATGTCTGTAAGAGGAAAGTTTAAACCCAGAGGTTTCTCATGATAACTTCCTGACCTCCAGATTTTTTACATCCATTTTTGGGTTTGTGTTCGTGGTGCATCTGATATGCCACCTGCCTGTTTTTAAAGAAAGGAATGTAGTTCTAGTCCTAACAACAGAAGAGTTGAAAAATATGGGCTTTTTAATTAGCTTCAGTTTTCCTTGCTGTCTGATGTTACTTTGACAAATGTATTATTAAGATCCTGTTGCTGGAAAAGTTGTCTTTGGAAAACACTTTCTGTGTGAAACTGCTCAGCAGTTGAGTTTTGGTTCTTTAAAATGGCTCTAGTTTTTTTGGAAAAGGAAATACCAGTCTTAAAAGCTGATCTGAGTTGAGCAGACTAATGATGTTTCAAACATTCCAAAACAATGTGTGTCTTAGTAGTAGAGTGGGTTTTGAAATGGTGCAAACTTTTAAGTGTGTGGTTTGTTTGATTTTGTTTGTTGGCTGGGGTTTTTGTTTGCTGGGTTTTCCTGTGGAAGTTTAGTGCCATGTTCACTCTGAGTGTGTTGCCCTTGCTGGAAAGATTTTTTGAGGATCCCTGCTGTCTCTTTCCCTCTCCATTGTGGCTGTGTAATCCAGTTGGAAATCAAGGCACAGCAGAGATTGAGAGAAGGACCTATTCAAAAAGAAACAGGATTTTATATTACACTAAGTCGCAGAAACTGCTCTATATTAATTGCATTATTCGTTTCCATATATAAGACAGCTGAAGCCTAGATTTTTGTTATGTGAATTAAGCTCAGGGAAAAAATTCAAGTCAACAGGCACTGAAACCTCAGACCATGCTGGGTAACTTGTCTGAGCTTGTGGTGGGCTTTGCCTGGATTCTGCAGCTAGCAACATTTATTGCATTGGCAATTTAATTAACTGACAGTGGAAATTCCAGGAAGTCCTGTAACAGTCCTGAGGTGTTTAGAGATTTCAACCCCTCCCAGACTCTCCTTGCCCATTTCTCCTACAAAGCCCATAGCTTCTGTTTGTTGGATCAGATACTGCTCCCCTGTTTACTCTGTTTCAGATAATCCATCCCCAGTCCAAATCCCCCATCTTCTCAAGTTTAATGACTGAAGAGTAATTTTTTAGCACCCCCTATTTTTGGTAGATTTGTTCTTTAAACCACCAATATTTTCTGTCAGGAAGTGTCCTTGGAGTGCCAGAACATGCCTTTGTTCATATCACCAGGGGATCAGACCCAGCCAGCACAGGTTTTTGAAAGGCAGGTCCTGCTTGACCGACCTGATCTCCTTCTGTGACAAGCTGATGCAGTTGGTGGATGAGGAGAGGCTGTGGTGTTGTCTGCCTAGACTTTAGCAAAGCCTTAATGTAATTTCCCACAACATTCTTCTGGAGAAACTGGCTGCTCATGATTTGTATGGGTGCACTGTTCACCATGAAAACAAACTGGCTGGAGGGCCAGGCCAAGTGTGGTGGTGAATGGATTCACATCCAGCTGACTGCAGGTCACTACTGGGATTTCAAGGGCTCAGGACTGGGGCCAGCTCTGCTTAATATCTTTATCAAGGATCTGAACAAGGGGTTCAAATACTCCCTCAGCCAGTTTGCAATCGATACTGAGTTGGGTGGGAGTGGCAGGAAGGCTCTGCAGAAAGATCTGGACAGGCTGGATTAATGGGCTAAGGCCAGTTTTATGAGGTTCAACAAGGCCAAGTGCTAAGTCCTGCCCTTGGGTCACAGCAGCCCCAGGCAGTGCCGCAGGCAGGGACAGAGTGCCAGGAAAGCTGCCCAGTGGAACAGGACCTGGGATGCAGGTCAAGAGCAGCTGAACATGAACCAGTGTGTGCTCAGGTGGCCAAGGGCATCCTGGCTTGTGTCTGTGGCCAGAAAGAGTAGGGAAGGGATTTGTCCCCCTGTACTCAGCACTGTTGAGGCTGCACCTCAAATTCTGTGTTCAGTTCTGAGCCACTCACTACAAGAATGGCATTGAGGTGCTGGAGCATGTCCAGAGAAGGGCAGTGGAGCTGGGGAATGGTCTGGAGCACAAGGCTTGTGGAAAGCAGCTGAGGGAGCCTGGAGGAAAGGAGGCTGGGACACACAAACACCCACACCCCCACGCACCCCTTTTTGATCTCTCCAGCTACCTGAATGGGGGCCATAGCAAAGTGGGGGTCAGCCCCTTTTCTCCATTAACAAATGACAGGATAAGAGGAAATGGCATTAAGTTGTGCCAGTGCAGGTTTAAATTGGATCTTAGGAAAAAATTCTTCACTGAAGGTGTTGTCAAACATTGGAGCAGGCTGCCCAGGGTAGTGGTGGAATCACCATCCCTGGAGGTATTTACAAGATGTACAGGTATGACATGGGAACATGACATGGTTTAATGGTGCACTTGGCGGGTGAACAGCTGAATTTGATCCTGGAGATCTTTCCCATAATAAATGGTTCTACAGTTCTATTCTGAGAAGCACCAATGTACTGAGTATGTTCATCAGTTTATCAGCTGTCTGTTTTGAAGAAATGCAGCTGCCTCTCCTGAAGCTTTCCTCCAGCCTTATCTCTTTGGTTTGCTTCAGTGCAATTAACTTGAATGCCAGTGGTGTTTTTGCTGGCAACAGACTGATCTCACAGCACAGTTATCTTGTGTGGGTTTTCCAGGCAGATTTGAGCTTCTCTTGTTGTTCTTCAAGCTAGCTGTTTGTGAACTTGCTGAGAACAAGATGATGTGCAAGATGCTAAACTGGAACTAATGCACTTATTCTTCACAAGGTTCATTCATGTCTGTATGGAGTGCAGACAAGGCATGTTCAAGTCCCTCTGGGAAAGCCACAACAACCCTTTAAAGATGACTATGGATAAGTCTTTAGTTATGAGATGTTTGAAAGTGCTAAGAGCTTTGTACCAGAACCAAAACTAAGAGAGTAATTACTAAGAGTTACAACAAAAACATCTCACTGAAAATATTTTTCATACATCATCAAGCATACATCAGCTTTTAAACTTGTAGCATAAAATAAAGAACCAGAAACAAGAATGAAACCAGTATTTAACTTTTCTTTCCTTGAGAGATGGTGCAGCTGACTTGCTACTTCTTTTTAGTGCCATTTCAGTGACTGGATAATGGTTGAGCAAGGACAAACTTAAAATGCAGATAGTGGGTGCTAGATGGAACGTTAATAGAGGAAGAAATGGATGCAGCTTCTCTTTTAAAATGGTTGTGTGGCAGTGTTGCAAAGCAAGAAAGCGAAAGTGCCTTTTTTGGAGAGGATGCAGAGTTTGATGGCTTTTCCAGTTTAAGGGCAAACTTTCAAAGTATTAAAAGTAATGAGGTACAGCTTTCCATTAAAGAAATGGCATGAACTGTTTGCCATGTGCCTGTCATGAATACTAACTCCCATGGAGGAGGTGTTGTCTCTAGATCTTGGAAAATTTCTTTTGCCAAGCTCACAGTTGTCTTTGGTTTGGGAACTTACTTTTGTCTTTATTGTTACTGATGTCCTCTAAGGAAGAGCTGAAAGGAAGCCTGAAAAAGGGGAAGAGAGCCCTTTGTATAAGTGACTTGTCTCTTTTTATACTAGTGATAGTCTGTGGCAATGCCAGTGTGTTTGTCTGGATTCTCAACAGCACAGATGCTCCACTGCTTGGTTTATGTGTGGTATGCTGTGTCAGCCTTGTCACTTGTGTTCAAGGCTTCCTTTAGCTGAATGACAGTGTAGCACTGATAGCACAGAGACAGAGAAAAATGTAAACTTTCGGGAGAGCTCAAAGCTTGAAAGAGCATCACATCTTTTCCAGGGCAGAGCCTTGCCTGGAAGGAAGCAAGAATACCTTCAGTCATTCTTTGCACTTGATAGAGATGAAAATGGGTGGAGGGAAATGTTGCATTGCCAACAGCAGGACCAGAAAGCACATGACAGGGAATGTGTTACAAGACAATCTTGGATTCAGTTTCAGTGTTGCTCCTTTTTTACCATTTTTAGAGTATGGTGGTAAGTGGAAACTGCTCCATTATTTTGCCCAGAACTTCTTTGCACCACTGCTGCCTGTGGCCTATGAAGACAAAGGGATGTTGCATATTTATGGTGTCTCAGATCTTCATGAGGACCACAAGCTGACTTTAAGGGTAAGTGACACCTACCTCACCACTCTTGAGTGCCTCCTACAAAAATGTGAGAAGCTGAAACGAGCACATTTTTGTACAGACAAGCTTCAGTAAGGCCATGCTCAAACACCATGAGATGCAACTCTAGTGTTTAATCTTAGGGGCAACATTATTCTTTATTAAAGATGTGTGTAGTGCTTCACGGAAGAAGGAATTGCTTTGTTTATAGCCTGTAGGTACAAGGCTGAAATGAACTATTCTGTTGAAATCTTAGGGGATTGATGGTTAAATAGAACAAAGTGTGAAAAATGGTACCTGACTGCTTAACAAAACTCTTTCCTGGGTGTTAGAACTAGATAACCTGATGAAGTAGGGGGGAGAAAAGGGATTGTACCATTGCTTACCAGTACTCAAACTATACAGCTTTGGGAAAAAGGACTGGATTATCTTCTGAAATATGAACAGCACGTCTTTAATTGGAAGGTCACCTATGCATGTCACCACTTTGCAATTGATGCCTTAACTGTTTTCTGATAATGCTATAGAAACTGATAAGATTTTTAAGTTAGTATTTGGACTACTGTGTTTCCTTGTAGACAAGTGTCTTCCTTTTCAGCTTGTTACGTTTTGTTGCTATTAATCATATGGCAGCCAGACCCCAGATGAATTTAGGGACCATTTTCCACTGTGAGATATAGCTCCTGACATAAAGTGTGTCCCATGTGAAAACAGTGTGAAGGATGGGAAAACAGACCTCGAGACCAGGAATAACTCACTAGTAGTATGAGTATGTCAGCTCCTAGATGATTGCTATGTCTGGTGGGCTTCCATGAATTTTCTGATTTATAAGGTTGCTTATATGGAGTAATATATGCTACAGAAAATGGTTGCGATTTCTGGATAGTCAGTTCTTGGAGTAGGACTGCACTTAATGAAATTGTTAATTTCTGGTCTGAGTTATTCTAACAGACAGAAATTCGGATTTTCTGATAGCATCAGAAAAGTGTTGGCAGTAGAATAGTTCTGACAAATACTGTATATTGCATTTCAAGAAGATTTGGAACTTAACTCTTGAAAGGAGTTAAGATCTATTCCTGACTGCACGCTCCTGTTAAGGCAAAAAATAACTGAAAAGGTGTGAAATAGAATGTTGTAATTTTCATTAAGTGCTTAATTTCCAAATTATGCTCTTTTAAAAAGGGTATATTCATAATGCATGGAATTGGAATGCATTTTGCTGTATTAATATAACCTTCACAATCTCTTTTAAGATGATGGGGCTTGCTTCTGTTTAAGGGTGATTATACAGAAACTCTAGCATACCCAGTTGGGTTACATCAGATAACGCTGAGCAATCTCAAGAAAATCCTCTGTTAGCATTTTTTTAAATCCAGGAAGGGAGCAAAAAGAGTCAACAAATCAGTCACTCAATAATTCCATTTCCCAACACTCACTTGGCAGGAATTGGCAATCTCTTTCTTTCAAGGAGCCTGGAGAAAACAAAAAAGTCTTGCAGATCAAGAGCAGCTCTGGACTGTTTGAAATGGGCCTCTTGTTAGGTTTTTAGAATTATCTTGTTTTTGTGCTATATCTATTGTGTAGTTTCCTGCTAGGTGGAAATCAGCTGGTGCTGTCAGAAAAGCATCTGTTGTAATGAGCAATCTGAAATCTAGGGGTGCTGCATTGTTTTCACAGATGGAGCCTTTCTTCTAAGCTTTGTGCTCTCTCCATGTGCTTGATAGGTCGTAGTGCACGCCTGGAGCTCTTTGGAGCCCGTGTGCACCCTTGCCAAGGAAGGTGTGACTGTTAAAGCACAGAGTGCTGTCCCCATCTACAAGGAGTCCATCAGTGACCTTCTGGAAAGATGCAGATGTTGTAGCAGGAAGAGCTGTGTTGTTACTTTCTGTCTCGTGGGAGAAGATGGGCTCCAGAGTCCTATGAACCATTACTTCCTTTCATCACTCAAGGATGCCGTGGGATTAGAGAAGACCCAGCTTAGTGTAAGCATCAATCATGCTAAATTACTGCATTTGGTTTTGCTAATCCTACTGGTTAGGGTTGTTTGCTGGCTGTGCAGTGTCTCATTTCACTGAATGTTCTTTCTCCTTGGTTGTTGCTATTCTGGCTTCCAGGTATTCTGGTGTCACTATATGTGTATCCAAATAAGACTGCTGAGGTTTGTGTATTTGTTTGTGAGTTTTTGTCTGGGTTTTGTTTTGTTTTCAAGAATGAAATCTCTCTTTCATTTGTTTAGATTGTCTTCCACCTTGCAGCATTGCTCCTTTCTTTTTGTGCCTAGACAGCCAACAGCATTGTGACAAGTGTTCTGGCTTGCAGACAGCACTGTGTGTCAGGATTAGGTGATCCTGGTTCAGTTGAGTGTGGGGTGTATTATTGTCAGCAGTGTTTCCTCTGGAAGTGCTCACGCTCTCAGATCAGTGTAACATTGCTAATACAGAGCATTGCATGCTCCTTTCCTCCTTCAAATCCCTGCCCTCAGTAAGGGCATGGTAGTGATTCTTTCTTAATAGCTGACAAGTGTGTCAGTCTCCTAAACAGGCAAAAAATCCATTAATGTTGTATAGCACTGTCATTTAGTCAGTTTGCTGCTTTTTTCCTAGATTTCTTCTGCTCCTAGCAAGCTTGCTATGTATATAGAGAGCTTGCATGCCCTGTGTGTGTGTGTGCACACATGCTTTATTAAACCTCACTTCTTAGCCTGTACATCTTATTGGAAAATTCCTAATCATCAAATGGGCAGGATGGGGACCTTTGTGTTCTCACATTTGGCTTTCAAACTGCAGCTTTGCTCTTTAGTGCTAAACTGAACAAGAGAGGAATAGAGGCCTAATCTCTTTGAATCTGGACCAGCATAATTGCTTTACAAAAAGAAAATAGGCCAGATTTTCTCTTCTTATCTCTTTCACGGCAGCACAGCCTGCCTCCTGAGTATACAAAGAAAAGAAATCAGCCTGTTTTAATTTTTTTTTTCATCTGGTGGTACAATCTGCAGTCTGAGTCATGCTGTGGGGAGGTTTTTTTTTTGTTTTGGTTTGGTTTTTTGGTTTATAGATGATATCATCAATTAGAAAAGCTCTGCAACTGGAGCATTTCTGAAAATTTCATTTCTTTATCTTGTAACCGTGTTGTCTTTGCAATATTAACTAACAAGGATAGCTAGCAGGGATAAATGCACAGTAGTCATTTTAAGAAAGGCAGCTGTGATTAAGAGAACCATTGTGTTGCAAGAGGCTGGTATGTCTATACTTAGTTACCAATAAGCTAACTAGACTTTCAAATACGTTGCTAATCCAAGAGCTACAGTTCCTAGAATTGCTTTTAAAAAGCATCAAAAGCATTATATTTCTTCAGGAAACAGAATGTGTAGAGGATGTGTGCTTTTTTTCAAAATTGCATAGCATTGCTTTTCTTGTAACTGGAACATGATGCCTGCACTGACTGTAATTTGTCCTCTTTTTGTAGAGGTTAACTGGTTATATGGTTTATATATGCTTAACTGGTATTTGAAAGTTATGTAGAATAATCTTTCTTTATGGTGAATGGGGAGTGCTGCATGAAAATGCATCCTGGCTGGGATTTAGTCTCTCTGAGATTTACGTACTCATAGAACTTAATACAAAACATTATACCTTGACCTTACATTTTAGAACTATTTTTTTATATATAACTAAATCAAGTATAAGGGTTTCAATGCCATCATGCATTAAGATGAGATGTCTTTCTGTCTTACTGGGTTTTAACCCTCTTTAGCTTCTGTGTATTTCTATTATGTATATCATTGAAAGGCAAGCTCTTTTAGTAGGTGTGAATTGATAAGCTGAGTGAAATGTTGGTGAAAGGACAAATCTCTTTCACTGCATAGTAAATTCTACAGTACTATGTAGAGCTCAGATTACCATTTATTCAGTTATTCTCATAAGAAGATGGCAAAGTGATAATGTTTCTTGGCATTTTTCCATAATCTATAGTATTCTGTAGGAAGGCTCTAGTAACATTTGCAGTTTTTACATGATTCTTAGTATGAAGAATGCTACTTTTGATCAAATGTGGTTGTTCAGCCTGTTTTACTGATATGCAGGTCTTTCCCGTTTTGGGGGTAACTGGGGTCTTCTTTAACATGTATTTTTTCAATAATACATTTTTTTATTTCTCTTTCAGGCCTCTGTGTCCCAACAAGATGACATTTATATATTTGTTCTTCAGACCACCGCAATTGCTCCTTTTGTTACTCTGGATGTAGGGAGTATAAGAGGCAGATTTAGTGATAATGGTTTCCTCATGACTGAAAAGAAGAAAATGGTTGTGTTTTATCCTTGGGAACCTACCAGTGTTGCAGAACTAGAAAGTTCACTAGTCTTGACCTCTCTACTGGACGTTGTCTGAGAATACTTCATTTCCTTCTAGATAAAGAGTGAAACAGGAGGAGAAAAGCAAATTTAGAAGAATTTGATTGAAGCTGATGTGACATGCACTTTGAGCTGTCTGAAGAACATACTGTCTCTTCCTGTCTTGTGAATTTTAACTGCTGGTTCAATGTAAAGATAACAACAGCAAAGCTTACATATAATATACGTGGTGTATTGAAAACACATCCATATTTTTTTCCAGTTTCGCTATTCTGTAAGTGGAAATTCAGTTTAGGATAACAGCCAGGTATGCTGGGGGCAAGGGAGAAGGACAGGGAGTGAAGCTGGGACTGCCTCCAATAGGCCACTGAGCCACTCCATGGGCAGGTTGCTAAACATTTGGCTTGGCTTGTCTGTCAGCCATGGTTTGAAATGCAGCTGGGATCCTGCTGGGGTTCCACAAGGATCCTCTGTCCACCCAAGCAAATATTCATTTGTTGCAAAGCAGAATCAGCACCACAGCAGGTGGAGTTTGAATGAGCTCTGCCCCTGATGTCCATTGCTGTGGTAAAAGCAGCACGTGGGCATTGCTCACTGGTGCTGGGGGTGAGCAGCTGTGTGTTCCATTGGAGAATTCAGACTCCATTTCAGCTGTGATCACAGTTTTAATGAGCATGTTGATACTTTGGTTTGGTGACCCAAACCAAAACTGACATACTCCTGAGCGAGAGGAAGAACTTAGAGATGAAAGGGAAGTGATAAATAGAGTTTCTTACAAATGCTTTACTGGGTCACCAAAACAACTAACTGCAGTTGCATCTGGTTCACAACAAGTCCTAGTTAAAAGAAAACATGCAAACAATCAAAATATGGATGTGTATGTATGTGCCAATGTTAATAGATTCTGTAAAATAGACAGGAAAAATAACAATCATGAGTAAAACTTAACAAATGCAGGCATTGACAAAGGAAATTAAAAAGTTATTCTGAGAGGTATCACGGCCCAACAATACCAGAAAAATCCTTCAGTTTTTTTGGTATCCTGGAATCAAGGTGGAATCAAAGCATCAGTAAAGTCAGTATAAGGTAAGAAACAAAAAAGGAGGAGAATATATGATTAATACGTACTGCTGTGGTGTATTAGGAAGAGGGCAAGTCTGTTGATGTCTTTTTTTTACACTGATGGAGAAATGTCTCTTCCAGCAACATCTAGACAGAATTTCAAAATGGCACTTAATAGTGTTGAATAAATAAAACTTTGGAGAAATCACTTGTTTAGAGACAATCAAGAGACCTATCTGGAGGTCAGGGATATTTGTTCATCTCAGCATATGAGTGAAGTTTGAGATACGTAGAAAAATTTTTAGATTGCTAGAAGCAAAACCCATTCATTAATTTTGATAACTGTGACCTTGTCTAGGCTCGCCAATTTTTAGGAAAAATCTTGAAAGAAATGATGTGGTAAATGATTAATGAAGTGGCTATGCAAATAAAGTCTACCAGCACAGTTATACATAACTGTATTCTATTATTTTTTCTCTGTTGCTTTCTGCAGTTACCAGATTGACAAAGCAAGGTTTGGGCAGTTTTTAAAATGATTGCTGCTTTTGAAGGTCAAGAGCTCCCTAGATCCCTTCTTTCTCACTGAAAATGTTTAATTCAGCACTAGGTGCCATTATGAAAGATTGCCAATTGCTTAAGCCAAATGCTTGAACACAAAACAGAATTTAAAGAGGAAGGTTGTCTTCCATTATTGTTTCAATATCCTTAATATGTTCTTTTGGGTTCCTGGTGCTGTCGTAGGTGTATCTTTATGGAAGCTGTTCTCACCATGCAGCAGTGGCTGTGAGGTGTGCTTTGGTTCACCATTGGTACTTTCACAGTGGCATCCTGTGCTGTATTGGTTACATTGTTCTGCCTTTGTCTCAGGTCGGGGCAGAGATGGGAGGTACCTGCACTCCTACCCACACATCGATCTTGCCAGCTGAGTGTTGTTGCAGCTGCAGCACACCTGTATTGCCAGTTCTGTCTGAGGGGGTTGGGCAGCAGGAGCCTTAGGAGAGCATTTGCTAGGTGTGGTGCTTGTCCTCAGTGTCATTGCATTACTGGTGGCAGCAGTAGGGGGGACTGGCCCTGTCAGTGTTCTTTCAGGGTGCTGCCTTGCAATGTCTTGTAAGGGACCAGTGAATTCTCCTGTGCTCATGGCCTTTGTTTGCTCCCAGGCCGCTCTGGGCTGTTCTCCACTGATGGCAAAAGCATCAGCCAGAGTGCCCCACAGCCATGACAAATGGCCTTCCAGAACAGAACTTGAGAGCAGGTTTGGGAAGAACGCTGTATGGTGTTGGCCAATCTGTTGTCCGAAAACCATTCTCTGGCTGGGATTTAGCTGTGAACACATTCTGGGCTTGCACATTTTGAGCTTTGGAGGGCACCTGTTTGTACTTTCTGCCACACAAGGCCAGTAAACTGGAGCAAAATAGGTCTTCCATGTCCTTGGAAGCTTTTTCAAGTTCTGCATTTTCTCCAAGAAAGAAGCATGCAAATGTATCTAAAAATTACTCTCTAAGTGTTGATAGTTCTCTGTTAGTCTTTCTTGTTACCTGTTGTTTGCATACCTTGTGGTCTGGACAAATTTTCTGCCTTAGAGGCACGTATTTCTTCAGTACTTTTACTTCTATTAGTTACCTTTTGGTTTTGGAGATGTCTAGCAGAGACCATTTCAGTGACTTCAACCAGTGTCAGGAGCAGAGAAATGGGCCAGTGAATTTCTTATTTTCAGTACAGGAGAGCTGGGCTTTGAAACTTACAAGCCAGCCTTTTTATTGTCAGAATCACTGTTTTCTTTCTTACCCCTTAGGGTACCAGGAGCTTGTGGTTTGACATTTTTAGGACAGGTTTCAATCCAAGAGTTGTGTTTACGTAACCTTGCTTTCCAGCCAGATGTTACAAGGTAGCAAACCAACAGCCCCAAATTAATTCAATTAGCGTGGAAAGCCAAAACTTAAATGAAAAAAGGCCATCTCTGTAAGAAGTAGTCAGTCAGTAGAAACCTATAATACCTGAGCTAGAGCTCGTCTGCATTGTGCATCTGCAAGGGTGACTGGATGGTTAAAAAATTCTATAGTAGTTTGGTTTAAATGAGGCCATGGGAATCCTCTGCAGCCTTGAAAAAAATACTCCACCCTGGCTCTAAGTGGGATATCAGGCTGCTTGATAATAGTGAAAGGAGGAAATCAACTCCTTGGTAATTAACTTGTGTTGTCTTTTGCTGTAGGAATCTTTTGAAGCCAGCAAAAGTTTGGACTGCACCACTGGCCATTAGTCTAGAACTGCTTTATTTCATCCACAGGATCATCCAGAAATGCCATAAGCTGTGGATGGTGGGTGAGTATTGACCATGAGCTAGCAAATGGGCACCACCATTCTGTCACTTTGCTTGGGGGAAGCAAGGAGAGTGGCTCTCTTTTCTTAAATGCATGAAAGAAGTGTTTTACTTTCCAGGCAAGGGAGAAAAGACAGTTCATACACCACTACATGTAGGTGAGAATCCTTATCCTTCCTGCAGTCCACAGTCCACAGAATCTCAGAATGCTGCCTAGAACTTCCAGTGCTTTCAAAGTTTGTACATACATGCCAAGATGATGCCAGGAAATGTACAGCTGTAGCAGCCAATCTAAAATCAAGGGCATTCATTTTATATCAAACGTAGAGAACATCTGAAGAGATCTGTTGTCACAACTTTTGCTGCTTTCCACAAATTTCTGATGTTTATTACTGCAGCAGAATAGCAGAGCAAGCTCTATTCCACTGCTCATACAGATTAAGTTTGGAGGTTTCTCTCTACAAGCCAGGTGTAGGATGACACACTCAGTAATATTTTTCTATCTCTAAACAAAGGGGAAAAAAACAAAAAAAGATTAAAGGCTTTTTTATTAAATACACTGAAACTGAGAAACTGACAGACTGCCATTTAAAGCACTGCCATACACAGGGCCTGCTGTGCATGATCACTAACCTGATAAACAGCTATTATGCAAAATCTGGTCACAAACTGCTTTAAGGAAATCCAGGTGTCTCCTGGTGATTTAAAAGCAGAGCTGGTCAGAACTAAAGCCAAAAGGTGTGCATAACAGCCAGGGTGTCCTGGTGACCCGTGGGATTGCAGAAACCTCAGTAAAAATCTCTGCCAGCCCTCTGAGCTGTGCTGGAAATTCTCTGGAAGAAGGTGTGTTTTACTTGAACAGCAGCTCTCCTGGGGCTTAAAGAGCCCCTCCACTCCTGGAATATGAGACCCATTGTCTGTTTCTATTAGAACTGGAATACAAAGACAACACTGGAGGAGTACATTAATTGAACAAAACTCTATATGCCTTAGACACTGCCTAGATGATTATACATACAAGAACTGAAAGAAAGAATGGCACTTTTATTCATCTTCTCTGGAAGCAATTAACATTTTCAGTAATTCATCTGGATTATAAAATTAATTCACAAGTTTTTTTCATTACTCATAATTTAATTAATTACTACCACTCTAAACA
Organism: Passer domesticus; assembly: GCF_036417665.1. Taxonomy (NCBI): domain Eukaryota; kingdom Metazoa; phylum Chordata; class Aves; order Passeriformes; family Passeridae; genus Passer; species Passer domesticus. Next base: position 35,760,346 of record NC_087477.1, on the reverse strand, counting down.
TAACCATTTTCAAGGTTTATTTTGATTCATTTTCTCAGGAGTGACACGCAGGTTACTGGAGACTGAGCTGAGCCAAGAACGACCCTGTCAACGCTCCATCTTTGTGCCACAAAAATTGGCTAGAAGTAAGTGACAATGGTACATTACCCAGTTTTTCATCATGAACTCTGATGCCTGTTCTGTTTAGTTGGGCCAACATCAATAACAGGACACTCACAGTCTCAGAACTGATGTCAGACAAGAAGAAACACTGTTCATGAGCACAGTTACTACAGGAGATTCTAGACAGCCCAAAGGAGAGCTGTCTCATCAGAAATTTGCTGAGACACTAAATAGTTGGTTTCAGTGTAAATGATTCTCTGCTGCCATAATGATGAGAACTAAAATAAGGAAGAGGCTTTACTCTTAAAGCACAGCTGCTCAGCAGTAGCTGATGGTCCTGTCCCTCCCTGAAAGATAGTTTAGCTTTAAGACAGGTGGCTTGCAACCTTTCACTTTAGTGCTTGGAAATCAGCATGATCTTGTATCAATGCCTAAAATGCAGATGCTAAATCTTCAATACCGCTACTTGAATAGTAATGTAAAAATCACAGCAGGCACAAACAGAAGCATTAATTTTGGGGGTTTTATTATAAAAGTAAAATAAAAATAAGCATTTAAAAAGCACGCTTTTCCAAAAAGGAACAGATATAAAAAAAACTATTTACAAGTAGGAAAATGTCAAACTCGAAAAATTTCTGAATAAGAGGCACCAAAGTTAAGTTTAAATACGTTATTTGAAATATACAAGATTCTTTTAGGATTCTCTTTTTTTTTGGCCAAGTTGTCACTGTTGTGATTAAAGTAATGATTTTTCTTTGCCAGTTATTTTATAAGCTGTTTGCATGCAAGGTGTGCTGCAAAAATTATGACAAGAGCAGCTAGAAACTGTATCCTCTGATTGCTTGTGTGCTTAACCTCTTCAGTAAGTTTGTATTATGCATAACAACTTCTTTTTCTCTGTAAAAGAAAATCCTCACAGACCAGGGAAGCTCAGTCAGTCTCTCACAACATCCAGACCTGTGTATTAATGCAGCAGTGGAGCCCTGGTTGCTGCAAAAGGCTTGTAACTGAACACAATTAAATGGACTTGAGGAAGGAGGCAGTGGCTAGGAGTCACGTGCTGCAGTTGCCATTTGTTCGGGTTCAGGTGGGATTCTTCCAGTGCACTTTAGGTTGTGAGTTCCCTTCCCTCTGGCCAGGCTGACACTGATGTAATTTGAAATGTCCCATTTGTTCCTGTAATTGCATATTGCCAATTGAAGATCACTAGTCAGCTATGTAATTGCTGTGCCCTGAACTTTCATGTCCATAGCCCAGGGCCATTTTGCCAAGTGTTAGTGAGGACTTGCTGCTCAGAGAGTCTGAGTAGGTGAAGCTCAGCTTGCGGAAGGAGGTCTCCACACCACTGTCACATGTACTTTCAGGGTCTTGGAATCTGCTGTTATAGACCTCACCTGAGGGACAGAGAAAAGAAAAACATCATCATTTGTGTTGCTTTAACAAAAGCCTAAGGAATACAAACCAAGAGGGTTAAGCTCTTCTGTAGGAAAATAAGTCTAACATGAGGCATTGTAATAGGAAAAGCTGTGCTGAATGTTTCCAGGCACCAAAGCACGTGATCTGATGTACTGCTGGCAGAGATCTGCTTGCAGTTGGAGCTTGGATGGGATGAGAAGCCTGGTGCTCTGCTGACACTAAAGCTGTCACTGCACGCGGGTCAGGACTCTGCCCAGTTGTGGTGATCGCAGGGCAAAAGGTTCTCTGGTTCTCAGAGTCACACTGTGCAAGTGTACAGCTCCAGGCTGAGGCTCCTAAAAATTTAATTCATGTTATTTCAACTTACAGATTTCTTTTTGAGACAAACATTTGAAGAGCTTTCATCAAGTAAGTGACCCTGAAATAGGAACAAATCAGTAGCATCTATCACCTGTGCAGGATCCACAGGAGGAGTACTGACTGCAAGAGCTGAAACTGAAGGTACGATGGGGGATCAACGTGACTAAAACAGTGGTGGTACCTTAAGAGTTCAGTCTTGTTTTTCTAAACAAACATCTTGAAATAAGCTATGTGATGCCCTCCATGTTGCAGAGAGAGCAGAACAGCTCTTACCCTTCAAGATGAATCTAAAGGAGCAATATGTGTACAAGCACATTTTTGGGTGGGTGTGAAGGTTTATTCATGACTGACCAAACAGTTTTCTATGGAGAATAAACTGGCAATGTTAGACTGGAATGGAGTGACTGTTGTGTTTATTTTTTCTTACCAAAAATACCTACAGTGTTTTTACACAGGGTGTAAGTTTCCACATTTGGCTACAGGCAGCACTACCAGTGTTTGAACAGGAAAAAAACAAACATTTTTGTTACTAAAACTGGCCAGGCAATGCCTGAACAGCCCTGATGACAAACTTCTCACAACCTGTCTTAGTAGAGTTCCCTGCCCAAAACCACTGTAGGACCTCTGTCATTGAAGGTGCTCAGAACTCGACTGGACAGAACATGGGCAACCTCACGTCATGTTCCACTGGCCCTGCTCTGAGCAGGGAGTTGGCCAGCAGGGCTACTCAAGGTCCTGTGTAACCTAAGCCATCCCCAGTTTCTTTGCCTACAGAACACTGGGCCAGTTTGGAGTGCTACACATTGTGGAGGGAGAAATTTAGTACTGAAGTCTTACTGAGAAGTTCAGGAGCCCAAAATATTTTTGTTTATCCAGCTATGAGGGGGGAAAAAAATAAAGTCAAAAGCTAATAGCACTTGTACACACCTAGGAGACAATTGCCTATATTCCCAGTACATCCAAGGCATTACCATTAGCAAATGGCAGGTGTCTGGTTTTAGCAAAGGGCAGCAGTACAATGAATACTGTAATGCAGGCATGCTGATTAAAGTGGTTAATTTTCCCTCTCTTTCCTATGCCTAGCAGATATCTATGATGAGAGGGGTCACACTGCAGCAAAATATTTCTGAAACCAGTAAGCAGCTGAAGCAGTGTGTGCAAGAAGGCATGCAATCCTAACAGTCCTAGATAGAGTGGGGAGGGGAAACTGAAAAAAAGTCTTAAATAAAGCTCTTCATATGTTGCTGTCAGTTTTACCTGTCTCTCCCTTTGCAAAGGTGAGTGGTGATGATAATGCAAGAGCTTTTGCTGTGCTGTCTTCCAGGGGAGGCGGTCTGCGTGAGGTGGACAGTGCTTCCTGAATTATTTCTATGGCTTCTGTGTGGTCCATCTGTCTCAAAGCAGTGATCAGCTCTTGAACTGTACCACCAGACACCTGAAAGAGCAGACATCAGACACTCAGCATGATCCAAGCTGGCTAAAACTGCAGGGCTGCACTGTCTCACTGTGCAGGAGAACAAGGTTCTCTACGTGTATCAATGTTCTTTATAACCTGTTACAGCACATCACCTCATAGTTATCCAGCAGAGTCTTCGATGGGGAAGGGCTCAACCTGAAGGCATTATTAAGTATGCCAAGACCCAGTTTTTGTGCTAGGGTGGACCAGTTTTTGGTTGGATCAGGCAATTCCAATAGTTTGTAAAGCTTCATCTTGGAATTCTCATTCAGCTCTCTCAAATGTCCTAGGGAACAGAGAAATATGTTAGTTTATTATTTATACAAAACATGCACCACTTCATTTTTGAGCAGAAACAAAGCTAAACTGAAGACTATTTGACACTCCAATCTCAGCATTACATATGTATTGCTGCAATAGTGCAGATGTACTCTTTGTCCTTGAGACATCTTAAGGGACTCATGCTTGTTCTATGAGTGAGAGGGTGGGAGGGCACCTCTTCTCTCTCACCAGCTTAGTAGGTGAGAGTAGTTAGTAGGGCAGAGTCTTCTGCCACTCCTCTTTCAGTGTTCAGTTACTAGAGGGATATTGTCAAGTCCTTATAGGTGTTACCTTGTGTGAGTAAGTCCTCCAAAACCTCTGCTGACTCATAGGGTTTGCCATTTAATATGTCATACACCTAAGAGAACACATTAAAGTCAGTATTTAGCAGAAATCTGGTTAGTGTCCATTAAGTCTCAGCAGTGTTGTATAAAATTCCATCTGTAAATCAGCATTTTTTCCCTCCCAGCCTTAGTATGACTAAGGATACTGTACAAAACCTGTGCTAAACTTTAGGGAAAAATCTTGAGAAGTTAAATCTCTCTTTATTTTAAGCTGTGTCCTCTGGCAACTATTTTCAAGACACAGAGGAAGTCTTGGCAGTAAATAAATGGCAGTAGCAGAGATTAAGCAAGGAGCTGCCGCCTGTCTGCAACTAGTAATTTAACACAAAGCCTGGCTGAGATTTTCACCTAAGCTTGGTACCACTCTCCAGCTCCAGATGATGAGATGCTGACTGCTTATCCCTTACATTCACACCAAGGCACATGCACAATAATCAGCTCAATCACTGTTTGGGTAGAACACAGGAGTGCATTTTCCCACCACACACAGGCTGAAATTCTGAAGAACACTCAGCAAAGAAACCCATTGGAGAACAGGCCTTCAAACACAAGCTGCCCACCCAGTAAATGCTTTCCCACACTGGAGGCTGCAGTGCAACTGCTTCAAGAACTGCCTGTTCATTTCTGCTCAGCAGCCTCAGTTAGTTCAGTGGAGCTTTCTTCCAGTGCTGTTTCATCAGGGGAATTTTATGGCTGAATTAGCTTAATTTTTGATGGCAAATTAATTGCAATAATTTTGGATGCAATGAAAGGGGCTGGCTGAGAGAGCTGAACTATCCTTTATAATTAGAAAAAGAAACAACAAAAACTACAAGAGAAAACAGATCACATACCTCAGAGTTGGCTGCCATATCCAGTGGTGTTGTTCCAGGCACAATCCCTTCATCATCATCTTCATCATCTTTCACATAATCTAGATCAAATAATGGCTCAAAGTTCTCAATGTGAGGATTTGCACCTGAAAAACAAGGGGAGGGTGGGGGGAAAGAGGCTTCAAGTTGCTTCTCAATAATATTTAAAATATGCATTCTATGTACTGAATGGCAAATCAGCTAATTTAGCTACTCCAAGTAAATGATATTTTATATTAAGCTAGCAAGCAGCTCTTTTTATCAGTTACATTTAAATGCTGTCACATCTCTGTACAATGCTACTCTCCATTATAAAGTGGGAAAAGAACCCACAAGCTGAGCCTTAGGGCCAAAGAAAGAGCTCTGGTTGTACCTACTGACTCCCAATCCCATGTTGCCTCACACAGCACAGCGTGCATGTGATGAAGGGATGGTGTGGTGCTGCTTTTTAGAGTGTCAGAGAAAGTGGGGGTGTTTTTAAAAAACCAAGCAGGCAGCCTCAGCAATGGGAGGCTTGGGTTTCTGTTTCAAAGGAAAAAAATTAGGTTTAAGTACAATTGGCAAAAAGTTCCAATAAATACTCCAACCTAATTCTTCCAAAGTGACAGCAGTAGGAGACACTAACAAGCTCATGCTTCAGTGATGGGATTTTCTTTGCTTTTCTCTTTCTAAAGCAATCCAACACTTATCCCAGATACATGAAAAGATCTCTTCTCCACTTCTACAGCTATAAAAGCTACAAAAGATACTCAAGAAACTTCCCAAAGTCTTCTTTTTTTTACCAACGTAATTTGCCTTTCTAGCCATTAGGTGGTGCTGAAGAGTGATGAGTATAGCACCTCAGAGCAGGACTTTCTGAGGAAATTCAGACCTTCTTGCTTTTAACATCTGACTTCCTCCACCCATTTAAGCAAGTTCACTGGCACATTCTTTTCTGCTTTGCAGCCTTCTAACTTAAATTGTCACTGTGAAAGAGAAGTCTCCAGCAAAGATCTATTTCCATACCTGCTGCTTTGAGAACTGCTGCCAATTTTGTTGAGCCCCTTCCAGCTGCTATGTGAAGTGGAGTTGTCCCATCATACGTAGTGCTGTCCACATCTGCATCACCCTAAGTTTTTGTTGAATGGGAAAAAAAGAAAAGAAATCTGTACAATGCAGCTGCAGAGGCTCATGTCAGCATAAACACTGCTACTGTGCAAGTAAGCACCATTCTGTGCCTGCTTGCATAAAAACTCTAACTGTTGCCTGAAAAGAAGAGTTAGAAAGTAACTACAGCTGCCTACATGCATAGGGTGGTAGTGAGCTTCAGTGCTAGAGCAGGAGGCACAGGGTGTGTCTCCAAATAGGTCTGGTAGATAAAAGCCACTTTGCATCCCCTGTAAAGGTTCTGCCATCCAATTATCTGTGGCCTTTGGAGTGGGAGTGGTGTGTGCAGAATCCTGCCCTGCTGCTGCTGGTCAGAACTGCCAGGGTGGTGGCACATCCATGCAGGAGCACAGAGGAAAGCCACACAGCCAGCTGGGGTGTGTAGAATTAAGGATACCAGGATCAAGGTGTTATGATGAGATACATATTTACAGATTACACAACTACATCTCTTTGCACAACTCTATACGTGTTCTGCTTCACACAGAAGAAGGGATGAACTTGCTCATGGTAACTTCAGTGCCTGCCAGCATTACTCAGTGCAAATTATACATGGCATATGAAGTCAGGTCAGGGTCACAAACTCTAAATTCCTTAACTTGGGCAAAAGCTTCACCAGCAGTGCTGAACAAAACAGAAACATTACCAGTCACTTTGCCATTACACCAGTTCAAGTAATCTAGTCAATAAACAGGAACCTCCCCCCTTACTTCTGTCGTTCTGAAGCACTCAAGGATTGTCAACAGCTTTTAAATATGTAATTGAAAAGAGCTGGAAGAAAGATATTCTGCCTTTACCTCAAGCAAAAGGCAGCCTGCCAAGGGGATGTTCTCTTGTTCAACAGCCAAGTGCAATGCAGTTCGTCCAGATTTTTGCTCCTGAGCATTGATGTTAACTCCAGCAGCAATCAGCTGTTTGAGACAGGACATGCTATTTGCCATCACCACCATGTGAATTGCACTGAGACCTACACAAAACAAAACCCATCCATCATCTGCATTAATATTGTAAAATTCAGAAATGTCAGAGTAATGAGTTTCAAAGTAAGAAAACTGTAAAATGAGTTACTGTAGTTACCTAAGCAGAAGTAACATATTTTGTTGCTTATACACTAAAAGATGATAGAATCATTGAATTGTTTGGGTTGGAAAGGACCTCAAAGATCATTTTGTTCCATGCCAGTCCTGCTGTGGGCAGGGACACCTCCCACCAGTCCAAGCTACTCAAAGACCCACGCAGCCTGGCCTTGAACCTGCTTTCAGGAATGAGACATCCACAACTTGTCTGGGCAACCTGTTCCAGTGCCTCATCATCCCCACAGTCAGGCTTTTCTGTCTTATATCTAATCTAAATCCACTCTCTGTCAGCCTAAAGCCACTCTCCCTTGTCCTGTCCCTACAAGTCCTCATAAAACACCTTTCTCCAGCTTTCCTGTCGGCCCCCTTTAGGTACTGGAAGGTGCTGTAAGGTCTCCCCAGAGCCTTTTCTTCTCCAGGCTGAACAGCTCCAGCTCTCCCAGCCTGTCTGCAGAGGTGAGGTGTTACAGGTCTGTGAGCATCTTCTACACCCTCCTCTGTCCCTGCTCCAACAGGTCCATGCCCTTCTTATGTATGTTGGGGTCCCTAGACCTCAAGGTGGAGGCTCAGGATGAAGTTAATGGTGTTGATAAATATGTTCTTTGTGCATAAATTGGAACTTGGAGAGTCAAAACCATGCAAGGAGAAAAAAATCAAATTACAAGGTGGAACAGAAGGCAGGAACTACAGAGCTCACCCAGAGCATCTTTTTGCCTCAAGAGAATAGCCTTAAAAAGGAAATCTGCATCTTGGTACTAAACAAGTAGGTACCCCACACTGGCCTCATCTGCCACTGAACATCTCTTCTAGAAAATGGTTTGGAAGAGTAACTGCTATATTTTAGTGTCATCCTCTTCAGGTCACTGTAAGGTCACAGTGACCTGACACCTCAAGAATACTTGCACCAGAAAAATAATAATAAAGCCTTTTTTTAAAAACCCACCCAACCAAAAAATCCTCTTCTGAAGAGAAGAACTGAACACAGTTTTTTGAATCCATGATGACAATTTTGGGTCAGACATTTTACAATCTATTGGAGCAGGAGTAATAAACTGAAGTCCCCTGTGCACTGAAAAATGGGAGAACTGTCTCTTTGTGGTTATTTTACAGGCTCTAATTCTGTATGGTCACAAAGTGCCAGATATGAAACTCAGTACTCAGAAATAGTCCAGAAACTATTTCTAAGGGGATTTCATTCACTAGGCAGGAGGAAACATTTTCTTCCAGGCATTTTTTTTTAAAAAAACAAAGGTGGCATAAGGAACAAGATGAACAGAAGTGTTTGAGTTTCTGTGAGATGGAAGAGAATGTATAGGGACAAAAATTCAAATCCATGCTGTGTCACATGACCATTACCAATCTTCCTCTTCTGTATAACCAGAAAATGACACGCCTGTGCCTGGAGGCATATAAAAACCAAGGACAGCATATGCAAAATGGGGAAAGATGTTATTTTCAGGGTCTCTATCTACCTGTGTAGCAACACAGTGTTGGCAGGAATTGTGGTGTGTTTTTCTAGTAGGGAAGTGTAAAATACAGCCATTATCTTTCCATACCTTCAGCATTGGGGAGGTTGACCATGGGAGACACCTTCTCATTCTTGAGGAGTAGACTCAAAATCTTGTCATCTCCTTCAGTAGCAGCTAAATGTAAGACAGAATTGCCGTGGCGATCCAGAAGGCTGACGTCTGCTCCAGCCTTCAGCAAGTCTTCCACCACCTTTGCCTGCTTTGTGATTACTGCCAGGTGCAGGGGGGTCTGCAAGTGACAGAAGCAAACCATGAGAAGATAAGCAAAGCTACATCACTTGTACAGAAATCTCCGAAACCCATAAAAGCTCCTAGCATGAGAAGGTTGTACACATGTGCAAGATTTTAGTTCATTGGCTTTGGAGTCGTGTAGCTTCTTTTCTACTGAATACTACAAACAGGGTTTCTACGTACTGGAAATAAAAGCTGCCCTGCCAATGTCAGCAGTTGGACTTTGGGAGGAACAAAGATGCTGCCTACTCCATAAGCCAGGGCACTGACCTGGCTATTTGAGCACTGCAGTGCAAGGAACTCGGGAAATGAGATCATCCCTGTGCCCCCACACACTGCAAGCCTGCTTCCACAGCTGCCCCATCTCCAAGTCCATGCCACGGTGGGAGCACATGTGCTTTCCAGGCCCTACTCAGATCCTTTAGCAATGAACCATGCTTTCATTTTGCTCCTGAATCACAGATTTGCAGCCATGGGCATAGGAGTTCCTTATCCCTCAAAATGGCTGCACAGAAAAGAAGAAAATCCTGCAGGTTGTGTGCACTTGTCAGACTGCAGAACAACTGTGCATTTATGCCATGTGTGTTGAACTAGCTGATCCCATTTGCACATTCCCCACTTCTGTGCTCCCACAGCACTGAGCAACGCTCAGGCTGAGAGGTTTTGGGACCTTCCAGAGGCTGGTTGCATACTGCATTCTTGTCAGTTCTGAGCAGCATCACGCTGAACATACACATGCATGTATTTAAACGGTAAACATTCTAGTGAGGTCTGGGAAATGGTATTTCCAATACTAAAATAATTTAAAAATTGACTAAGACTCCAGATCTAGATTACATTGACAGAGGACTTTAAAAATAAAGACTAATTCCAGCTTTGCACATTAAGCTTGTGTTTGTCAATAGATCTGTCAACACATTTGCAAATAATTACTGCATCTATAAGTTACATGTCAGCTTTCCGAATATCTGTAGAGAAGGAAAATTCTAGCCCAAGCCTACACTCTCTTCTGTCTATGGCTTAAGGTTTAAATTGAAAGTAGGGAGAGCTGCAGAGGTTCTGCAGTCAGGGATTTATTTCCGGTGTAGAGCCCAGCTTGGCCTCCTATTTCTGTTAAACACAGGGCACAGAATTCAATTCAGAATCTTCTGCTTACTTTCAGCAGCCTCCACATTTCAAACTTGCTTTATAAGAACATAAAAATGTGAAGGAAAACAGAGAAGTCAAAAGAAACCTTTTGGGACTCCCTGTACGGAATTAAAAACCTGCCTTTACTGTTCACAGCAAAACAAATGACACAAGGTCAGACTGCTGCTCAGTGGCATGCACAATCTCTTTAGAAGAGATTCTTTTCCAGGCAGGTTCCCACAGCTCTTTTCAGAACTTGAGTTACAATGCAAACAGGCCAGACTAGAGTTGAGGAGACAGAACTGTGCCTGCCAGTTGTTTTCCACCTTGGTTAAAGACAAGGGGATGGGCTTTTCTCAGTTACTGCAGAAATGAAAGGGAAATCTTGGTGCTCACGTGATGGGCACAAATACAATCTGGGCTGTAGGAACAGCAGAGGTTATTATGGCTTCCACATGTGCCTACAGATAACTGATGACACAGGGACTGACTCATGATCCCAAGTTAAGCAGTGTCAGAAAGGTCAGAGGAGCCCGGAGCTGGCACACTGTAATCCATACCTCTGGTTTAGTGACAGAGAAGCCAAATACTAAAGCCATGAACTGAAGAACTTACTCTTTTTTGGCCTGTTCCACAGGTAGCCCATGGAGACTGATGTCTCCCACAGACAATTTGTGCAATTTCTTTTTTACTGGCTAAACAATCAGCAACACTTATACCCCCACAACTGCTCACCTGATAGAGGTCATTTCTCATGTTAATGATGTCATTGTAATTCAAACTGGGCATCACTTCCAAGAGGTTTTTCACCAGCTCAGTATGAAGGTGGATAATTGCTAAATGAAGGACACTGAAACAAACAAAAACCAGATTAATAAATTCACACTGTTTTCAAACTTATTACAAAAGTTTCAAGGCTTTGCTCTAGATCTGACTGCATTCTCATATAAACACTTGACTATTAGAGATAATGATTCCAACACTAAGTATCAAGACCTAAAATTAATTAATCCCAACACTGAAAAAAAACAGGTCAGACGGTAACTGTTTAACCCTTCAATCACAAAAGCAAACTCAGGATGGCTTTTGCTGGCCCTCAGCATTACTTTACTACTAGGCACAAATGTGTGGCACAAAACAATTGTTTCAGAAATTCTCAGATTCTCTGCTGGTTTGCTGTTTTTTCGTATTTTGAATTATGCAGCAGACAAACACTTACTGTGAAAACCTTCCTGCAGAATTTCCACAAGCCTCTCTTCTACCAAAGCAGATTTTCCCTTACGGGTTTCCCCAGATCTGTGGGTTTTTCTTTATTTCATTTTCAAACAGAAAAATTACTAAGGACTCAGGCCCAGTGACTAACAACCACAGGATTTGCAACAGTGGCCAGAGACATCATGCCAAAAAAGCACCTGTTTTGAGACATGAGTGACTGCATAGCAAGTCACTTCACTTCTACTGGGTTAATGCAATGGCAGTAACTTAACCTGCCTTCTCCAAAGGCAGGTCCCTCACCACTAACCTGAGTGGCTGGATGTGCAACATGGCACCAGGAAAAAGCAGGTTGTGAATCCATCACCCCTGTGCCACAGAGCTCCATTTGCCTTGCTACCTTAGGACTTCATTTGAAAATCATGCCCTCTGTTTTGAAACATACCCTGCCAAGCCCTTCATTGGCACATGCTGGCCAGCTTCTAGACTCATCTTTTAGTGAGTTGCTACTGACACAAAATACCAGCACAGGGCATGTGGTGTGTCTGTCATGCCACTCCAGAAACACCTGAACAGTCTCAGATTTACATTTTTATCAGAAAAATAAAGAGGAAGTTCCATGCCATTCAGGGCAAGGAGTCATCCTGAAATTGAGAGGGAGAGCAGTCAAAACCAGAAGATATTTTAAAAAACAGAAAAAAAAATTTACAAACCAAATTCATCCTTCAAGGGCATTTTTAATTGATTCTGTATACTGCTACTGGAAGTATCATGGCACCTTCCCTCCTTCAGCCTCCCTGTGCTGTACAAACAGTCCCACCATTACTGGAAAAGTGCTGTTCCTCTGCTCTAACAGATGCTTTTCAGTATGCTCTGTATCATGCTGACATTTTATTTCCAAATCTCACTACAGAAACACATTTCTTCTTCTACTGCTTTTAGTTCTCATTTCAGCAGCAAGTATTTTAATTTTACCCTACCATTATAAATTATGCTGCTGACTAGACCACGAAAGGGCAGTTCCATTTCTTAAACATTCCTACATGAAAAAATGCATTTGAGCACCACTGTAGAGCCATCAGACATGTACAGAGCAGTGGTACTGGTAATAATGCAGTCACAGCCAGTGTTACTGAGTGTCCACTGTAAATATACACCAATCACAGGTTTCTGGGTTCTGTTTCAAAGCCATAAATTGTTGACATTCAAGTTTTTTGAAAGGCTTAAGCAAAAATTTTCGATATAATTTTTGCCATATAATTTCTATGCTTAAAATTAAAACCAGGGCAGTCTATTAAGTAATTTTGACCTTTTTCTTCTCCCCCAGGAGAGCAGGAAGACAATCACCAAAGCTTTGCTTTGTTAAAAAGTTGTGAAGTAATACAGATGTGTATTATGCTCACAGAATAGATCCATCTCAGGAGAAAGGCAATGTGATCTTGAGACTCTCATACTTGCAGGTACTTCTTGATCCAGCAAGAAAACAATTATTTATTATCATTCTAAAAAGTATTTTAACTTATTTAAAATGCCCTTCAAGTCCAAATGTGGGGAGCAACTTTTTGGTATTGAAATGCAGGGCCTACTTGCTCAATACTCCTCTAAGTCCCCCTTTCTTTTTTTAAACAGAGAGGCTGTACTGTCCATAGCACTTGTAGATTTTGTTGCTAGCTCCCATCTCCTTCATATTCCTGTTTATCTCAAAGCAGACATTAGGTTTCCAGCTGGAAAGCAAAGCTTGTGAAGTAGCTCTGTCTGACAGCGCAGTCCTCTCTCTGTAATCTGAAGCCTATTTTTCACTGAAAATTGAGTGAAAGTGGGAACCTTTCTCAGATAATTGAACAGTGAGTTACAGGTCTCAGTCACTTGAAATTTTCCTTCTAGCTAGACACCTTGAGGCTTATCTGGCCTCTACTGTTCAAAACACTACAATTTAAGGAAGTGTAGGCGATTGCACAGGGCCTGCCAGCTAAAAGGTAAGAATGTGATGGTGTCACTTGCTTATGCAAGAGATTATCTTTGCATTTGTTCAGAGCCCTTTTGCTGAATTTTGTTTTAAATAACTACAGTTCCTCACAGTACTTCACTCTGAGTTCCACAGAATCTGCATGGCTGTAAAGTAACAAAGTGGATTTCCACTCCAGCTCACATTATTGAAAGACTGATATGCAAATATTAGCAGCCAAGTCTGCCACAAGCATCTGTGCAATCCCTTGGAAGATAACAGTACAGTACAGACATAAGCAAGAGCAAAATAATGTCCTCTGGAAAGAACATGATGTCAGTGGAGAAATGCAGCATGGACTCTCCAGTTATTGCTTCTACATCTCCTGGTGCATCTCTTACTTAAAACATCCTATGAAGAATTAAGGACTTGCATGGAATAAAAAGCAGGGCCCTCTCTCTCAGCACCAAGCTGAGGATCCCCGTATCACAGCAATTCACACTCAGTCAAGATTTTAAGTAAAAAAGGGCAAAGAAACCCGAACTCACAACATGTTCAACATTCCCTCAATGACCAGATTATTTTCTGACAGGTACTGGATCAATGAAGTTTATGGTGTACATGACTTCTTTGCAAATGAAACACAAGTGTCTAAATCACAGCTGTACCTCTCCCAAACAGCAGAAAGGAGAAGTGGTGCCATCAGTGACTGGCACCCATGAGGGACAGAACAAATCGACCACACCATTCTGCCCCCAAACCCAACGGTTTCAACCCAGCAAGTGCAGGGTGGTCAACTCACTTGTCCCCATTGTCATCCTGGACAGCGGTGAGGTGGCGCTGAGCCGCCAGCAGCATCTTCACGTCTCCGGTGACGGCGTAATCGAAGAGAGCATTGCAGTGGCGCCTGGCAAGCTGCATGGCCTTCTCCAGGAACAGAGCATCTGCAACACAAAGTTTCCTCCTCATCAGCTCCGTTGTTTTCCTTGGAACACCACCTACTTTTGACAGGCACTTGTGCTGTCACAGAAATACAAAGTGCAGACCACCAAGCATTATTCACTGCTTCACTGAGATGGTTGCTAATTACTTCTGAGAGGTAAGGACAGAGGGAACAAATGCCTGGGAAGGAAAACTAAGGGCATGCTGAGCATTCAGGCAGCAGGAACCCCAAGAACAGTCAAATCTGGAAGTTCCCTCTGGTTTGACTGGCACTGAATTAACAGCACTGATGTTCAGTTGTGTGAAATGAGACAAAAGGAGCAGAACTCGGATCTGGAACTTGCAGGTCCAAGTAGTTTTACCTTGAGGAAGCTGAGGCACAGGAAGCCCAAGTGATCCATCAAATACTGCAGATAAGCTGAGAGAAAAGCTATGGAATAAATGCAGGGCTTTCTCCAACTCAAATCATGCAGTCTGGCCTGCACAGCAACAGCACAGAGAGTCTGTTCTTCTGTTTAAAACATTGCACTTTTTACAATGCTTAGTATTTGTATCCTGATTTTAGAATTATGAAATGGACAGCCACTGACATTTCGAAAAGCAGAAGTTGTCATGGTGGGGAGGCAAAAGGGAGAAATGGGAGAAAAGAAACTCATTTGCGGAAAAAAGTAACTCTAGCTGCTCTGTCAATACTTTTGTGGTTCTGTGTCAGCAAGACACCAGTGAAAATGAAACAGATGAGCTCTGAAACTACAGCGTCATTCTGTGAAGCAGTACCATCTGAAACCAGCCTCTATTTTAAACAGTTTCATGTTTCTATAAAACCTTGTAAGATTGGGAATTACAAAGTGCCAACAAGTACATCAGACTGTGTCATTTAAAGCACACATGGGGAGACAATAGCCAGGATTTCCAGCTACACAAAACCAGGCATTTAACCGGGTCAGAAGCATGTCCCTGATGAACACCAACACTGCTGCAAGGCAAAGACTTACTCAGCTATCCATGAAGCTTATTGTGCTGGCCGGAACATCCCTGTGGCTGCTGTGCTTATGCCTGGGCTAATGGATTTATATTTGCTATTCACCGCTTCACACAAAATGTGTTATATTCAGGTTAAAGGGTGTTGAGCAGTTCAGTCTTTTCTCGTTACACATTTCCAAAGATCAAAGAACGGGATATTGAAGCTCCCTGGTTTTCCATATCAAGCACACAGGAAAGATATCCTTCAAAATATTATATGTACCTTTTAGTCTAAGAACCAAATGATCTAGCCTGCAGTAGCTATTTTATGGAGCCTGTTCTTCTGCACTAATTCTTTGTATAATCTGGAGCTAGAAATTGCCTCCTTTCATGCCATTACAACAGATTAAAAAAAAAAAAAAGATCAGCTTCCTGCCTACAATATTAACTGCTTGGAAAACAGGTAAACAATTCAGACCCCTCCCTCATGACAGCTAAATGGACATTGTTATTTCTTCATATCAGCACAAGATTTTGTTCTCTGAACCAGTCACAGGATTTATCACAACCAAAACTGCAAACAGCAGGTTGCTACAGCAGCATCCATTCTCAGATCACAAGAAACTACAGCTTGGAGGTGTTAACAACTACAGCCCATCTCCTGTGCCACTTTGGATTCTCAAGTTTCTAGCACTGTTAATAGCAAGTGTCAGACATGGCTGACACACACAAGGTAATGTGCTTTCTCCCTGATCCAGGGAATAACAAAAGTGGTCTAGATCATGTTACACTTGGTAAAAACCAGAACCAAGAAATTCCTTGATGCTCAATTCCCACCCACTACCATGTCTCTCTAGTCCAACTACTGTTTATTTTATTTTATGCTAAGCATGATTACTCAAAACCTTTAAAAAAGTGTCCATCAAAAACAATCCAAGAAATGCACCTCTTGCTGTCTGGGAAATGGTGATTTGTAGCCTTTATATATTTTAGAACTCTACTGCTAAACCAGTTCTGATGACTACCCTTGCCTTCCTCCTCCCTTTCGTTTTGTTGCCTGAAATAAAAAGACAAAACCCCTTACAACAGTATTAAAATGGTAAGATAAAAAAGCAGTTCTTTATTAGAAGCTTCCAGGTGTGTCCATAGTTATGGGCTATGAGCACACCCAAGAACAGATTTCTACAGTTTTTGTAAGTTTAACAAATTATCCTATCTAACAAACATTATCCAATTAGGAGAGCAATTGGCTAGGTAATTTTTTCCCCCCAGGTACTGCCCCACTGGAACTGATCCAGGGCTTCTTTGACCCACTTCTTGTTGTGTCTTCTAAGATTCTGATTGGAAAACAAAATGTTCTTTCTCTAGGCCCTCTACTTGAAAATAAGACTAAACAGTATTTCAGGAGTGTATTAGAAGGTTAGCTTATTACTCTAAAATCTAAGAGAAAGGGTAGAAAAAATACCAGGAACTGTATAACCACATATTAATTGTCTACAAAGCTACAAATATATGAAAAATACATAAAAAGCAAAAATTTTTAGGCATTAGTTTGATGTGTAACACTGCAGTTATTTAACTGTGTATTTGTCAAGTGGAAACAGGTACCTTTACATTTTAAATTCAAACCAATAATGCTACTTTGCATGCAATTCAACAGTGTTGCAGGGAAGACCTACTGCAAGTCACTAACATCCATTAACTCATCCACTGAAGCCTCTCAAATATCAAAAGCCAAGTCAGCTGCTTAGTTCTGTTCCCTGTGCCTTCACAGCTTGCAGCCTCCTTCCTCACACAAGTTCATTCAAAGGCAGTGTTAAACGTGCCCAGAAGGCAAAGCTGCCTCATCTCCCTGCATGACCAGCAGAAGCTCAAGTGTCCAGTGGCAGTAGAAAGGTGGAAAGTTATCTACAGAACTAGGTATAGGGATGGACCTTAGATCTTGGGGAATTTTCATGTTCTGGAAACAGCAAGAAGACATTTTTGGAGTTTCCAAAGCTTTAATGCTTGCTTTGCAGTACTGCAGTTTGATTTACCCTAAACAGGTTTACTTGCTCACTTACCCTGCCACCTGCAATCTGCTTTGCTTCCTTCAGCCTTACAGGAAAAACCAGAATCCTCCTTTTTCTCATGAACAGCAGACGTTCTGCACTCAGTGCTCTCCACGGCTTCCACCTTCACATCACATTTCGTGTCCCATTGGTCATTTTGTTTATCAGAGCTCCTTCTGTCTTGTTCAGCTGTGCAATTTGATAGACCTTCTAATAAAAAGTAGAATCATTAGTGTCCATTGCTTTTTTTAATACAAATGATAAAACTCAACTAGACAAAACTAAACCCTGAAAAATGAATACAAAAATTTACTTCAATGTAAAACTTATGACTAAACTCATGAATCATGATATTCCAGATGCCAACACACACGGACAGACACAGTGATGTGACTGCTCTAAAGTGATGTTAAGTCTTTGACAGCCTCTACTTTAGAAAGAAACTTTTATTTATTACAACAGATTTACCTCTCTTTTCATGAAAGAAGAATAAGTCTGAAGTACTCACACAAAATTTAGGCAGAATTACTCAGACATTTTTTTTTCCTAACAGCAAATTTATCCCCCAGACTCTGGAAGTATCTACAGAGTAATCAACATGTACATCTGAAATTACCTTCCTATTTTATAAGGAAGCCAAGAGTATCCTTATTATAAACTTAACCTTTTCCATTGATTTCTCTGGGCTACAGCGTAGTACCAGACTGTGGCAACAAAGGAAGATAAATTTTCTGTGGTCCAGTCCTTGGGTCATCTGTAATCAGCATATTCAAGCAGGCAAGAGGGCTGTTGCTTGAAACAATACACTGAATACAGAAGCACGTGGAGGGGTTTTTGTGACTGCTTCTCAAGACTGCACAGTAAAAAGAAACTACACTTGGAGAGGAAAAAAGAGAAGCAAGACAGTATAAGCTACGCAAACCCCTCTGCTGTCAGAGGTTTGAGAAGAGGCCCTCTCCAGCACACTCAGCTAGACCTGCCCGACACTTTGGTTCATACTGTAGAAGAAAATACAGATCAAACTCAATTCAACTGTTGGAAGAAAAAGATTACCATGTTTCATGCCAGCATTGGACTTTGTTGTGCCAGGGAAATGCATCCCTCCAAAAGCAGAGTATCCATATGAAGGAAAACTGAACCCTAAAGATAGGAGAAAGATTAGGAATCAATAGAATTACATCCTAAAACAATGAGAACACTGAACCTAAAGAACTGAGTTTTTATTTTCTGCATACCTTCTGCTTTATTTCATCCAATTAATTTTCCAGGATAAAGATGAGCTCTCCCCTACCCCTTCAAAAATCAAAAAAAATTCTAGGTGGTTGGCTAGTGACACTCTCTATTCCAATATCCATAACACCACACAAATGTAGTACTGCTGTGTCTTACCTCTAAAGCTCAATTGAGACATCATAAGCTGCCTCTGTGCTTTTGAGTCTTTGTGATAACAACACATTTGTATACGTATATACATGGTGTTATGCTATACATGTGCTGCCAGCAACACATGTAGCAACTTGGAAACTGCTGCTCTATTCCCTGCTCTAAAAAAAGAGCTGTGGTTCAGGTGACATTTGCTGACCTATAGGTTTTTAATGCTCTGCTGCAAGAACCAAAGCAATGCTCTCATGATCCTGCATATCAGATATACTCTGACTTCAACAGACAGAGCACAGTAGAAAATTTACTAAAGAGTATCTCCAATTTTTTAACAGTTCTTTGCACTAACAGGGTTAATTTGCCAAATTCCAATCATGGTCCAAGAAACAGTTCAGAACCTGTTTAATTTTAGACACCCAAAATGATAGTTAAGTGAGCTGTCTTATGAATTTCAGTGCCTCCATGGCCCTAGGATGCAACAAAGCTTCCAAAGTGGGAAGGCAAATGTGATGATGAAGAGTTTGGAATAAGGAGATGCTTGACTGAATTGAGTAACAGTAGAATAAAGGCAACAGTCAAGTCTTATATGCCTAGGAGACAAAATCCTCTTCATATATTGGAAATCAGCATATAAACATCTGTCCTGCTCTCAGAGTAGAACCCTGTTCCCTCTCTGCCGAAACCTTACCAGGGCCAGCACTGCCACCTGCCCCTCCATACATGCCACCACCTCCGGTGCCGCTGCCTCCACCATAGCCATCGGAGAAGTTTGGCATGAGCTTCTGTCGTTTCCTTTGCACTTCTTCTTTATCTGGGATAGCAGGAACAGAGAGAACAGGGAGTCAGTCCTGCTGGTGGCAGACACAGCACAGGGTGTGCATACAGAAAGCATCACCACAGTTACTGGTCTATAAAGGAAAATGCAGAGTGTGCTAGAAGAGTCAACTTTCCTCAAGCTCTAAATAGCACAAAATCTTTGTATGTACTGGAGCAGAGAGAATTCCTCTGAGAACAAGCCAGTGCCAAGCCCCCAGTCAGACCAGCAGCATCACTGGGGCCTGCTTGGTCTCTTCAGCCATGTCACTGCCTTGTGCTCAGACTCAGGGGACACATGTGGAGATGTCTTGGGGTGCTCAGAGCTTCCTTCAGAAGTGTCTCATGTACTCAGAGCCCTGGAGATCAGTGGCCCCACAATTCTTCAGTGTCTAAGCCAAGTCATGAATCAGCACAAGTGCTACTAACTCCAGATTTGTTGAAGAACATTTGCCTTTGGGGAATATAAGCACAGGCTCTTCTTCCAAGCAAATCTGCTTCAGAAATGGAGCCTTATCAGAGGATCACAAGGCACTTCTGAGTTTCAACAGTGCAGAGTACCTGCAGTGCCTTTTCAACTTTTGTTTAAGGGATGGCAAGAAATGGTGAAAACCACGCTTGCTTGAAATGATTTACTTAAAACATTGTAACAGCCACTAGAACAAAGACAACTTCTTTTCACAGGGACATATTACTGTCAAACCATGCTGAGTAGCAGGAGAAAAAAAAAGCCTAAACTTATTTTATAGTGTAAGTACAAAATAAGACTTAATAGCACTCAAATAAAAAAAAAAAATTTAAAAGTACTATCCCAATGATTGGGGAAAGTGAAAATATCATGACAAGAGCTACAAAAATAGGGATACAAACAATACATGGCTTAAAATCCAGTAGAACTGTTGAGAAAAGAACAAAATATCATTTGCATATTAAACCATCTAGTAGTTTTCAACAGCCATATGACAAAAACAAATTTCATGCACAAGCACATCAGTCAGTGCATCAGATGAGACAGCTGAATACATGAGACAGTACACTGACAAAGCCATGTAAACAGTTTCCAGGTAAACATGATGTGTAAGTAAGTATGCATGCACACATCAGGCATACTCACACTGACGAGGAGAGAAAACCCTAGAGAGCAATCTAGTCAGAGAAACACAAAAAAAATCCACATACATGGGTCTAAGTTTGTGGGAACATTTGCAACAAGGGAAAAATATATTCCTAAAAGGTAATTTCATGATGAGGTTGTACAGGGAATCTGAAAATGTATATAATGTTGAATTAATTTTACTCGATTAAGAGGCACATAAAATAGGTTTGCTTCAAATCTGGCAGCTTTGCTCTGCAGCTGAACACTTCACTTCCTGTAACACTTGTGCAAGAGGTTCCTGAAATCATTACCAAGAAGAAATCCTCTGGCAACTCTGGAAGCTTTGAGAATTCAAGCTTTGTGCTATTTTATTCTAAGAGCTGTGAAGCTGACTCACTCAGACTACCACCACTCCCTCCTCAGCTGTCCTGAGTCTCTCACCACTAATGCACATTTTTATTTTAGAGACTTTGACAGGGAATTGATTTCAACATGGCTCTACCTTAGGCACAGAAAACACTCAAGGTTAGAATTCAGTAGTGTAACCTGCAGGCAGGTAAACTGCTAAGCAGAAAGATAATCTTAATACAATGGAACACCAATTATGACTTGGGCCTCAAGGCATTTCCATATCATCACCATTATTGGTATTTAAAACCATGACTGCCAATGTCATTCCCATCAAACATTTCAAATGCAGACATCAAAGGGCACAGATCTGCTGATTAAACTCCTTTTCACCGATAATTTAGGAAGCTGGTCCAATACAAACTCTTCTACTTCTGCTAAGTAACTAAAATTTTAAACAAGAGATTGAAACAGCACTTTCCCTGCTCGCACAAGAAATGTCTTGGCCTTACTTAACTAGTACAGGCAAATGGAAAATACAGAAACATCAGTGACATTGGCATGATGGTAAAAGGTGAGAACTGCAAAATATGTGCCTTTTCCACCAGGCACCAAACAGGTTGTGGTTTATGGTTTCATCTGTGAGTACTGACAGTAAAATCTCTTCAGGTATTGTTTGGCAGAAACTCAGAGGAAGAGTGCCATCTACTGTATGGACAGCTATGAGTACATAGAGGGAATCTGCTAGGAACAAGCCTCACTTGGAAAATACGCATGGATTTACTGCCTACCAGTCCTACAACACCACCTACAAAACCCATTATAAACCCATCACACTGCATACTGACTCCCAAAACAAGGAGGCAAATATATTTTCTAAAAATAACAGCTAAAACCAGAACTGGTTGGGTGAGGAATTTCTATCTTATTAAAACATTCCTAGGGACCCTACAGTTTCCATTCCCAATCTGTAGAACGGGTTTACTGAGGTACCTTTGATTTCTGGATAGTAGAGAAAAGGCTTTGGTTCGCTTGTTTCTAGGTCAGATTTCCGCCGCAGTTGTACAAATACAGATGCTGGCTTTGTGATATTGACGTCTCGGTATTTGGGTGTTTTGAACACAATAGCAAACTGTGAAGGAAACAAAGACAAGCATATCTGTCACAGAGCATGGCTTTTGACAACTTGGCTTTAACATTTGCGCAGTTTTGAAGGTGTTGGTTTAGAGCTGGGGAGGCAAAAGTTCAGAGCAAAGGGCTGTTACAACAACAAACTTCCATTTTAGCTTTCAGTTTCACTTCTGAGGTTGACTCCTAAAGCCTTTTGGGAAAGACAGAACTGCCATGCTAAGTGCCACCACATCCCATATGTCAGTACTGCACTGTTTGTCCCCTCATCCTTCAACATCTCTTCTGTGGCTTTCTCAGTGTGTTCACAGGAGCTCTCACAGCTGTTTATTTGTCCTATCCCATTTTACAGGGGGTGCATGTTAAAGCAATGGGGCTTTCTCCTAATCTCCTTGCACTGTATCCCTAGTCACCTAACACATGTCTTTAAAAAACTATTTTTATTATTAGGAAAGATGAGGTCAGCACAGGATACAGATGCTTTTACATAATTTATAAGCTATAGTATAACCCCAGCTTACAGAGATGGGAGAATCATTAACAAAGGACAAATGCTCTGTTATTTACCTGTCTATGTACATCCGTAGGAGAAAAATCTCCAAAGCCTTCCCACATACCACCATTCTCATCCTCTTCATAGAAACGTATTTGAATATCATCTGCAAAGAATGAAAGTAACACTCTGGGATGTCTTTGCATTTATTTAAACCTTTGGCTGTGGTTATTTCAGCTAAGTATCAACATGGTTACTTTTGGCTGGATGAAAATACCACACAATACATCAATTACCTTTATCTGTTTTATGAAAACAGCAGAAATAACCCATTTTTGACATCAAATTTACATCAGCCTAACCCTAATGACTTCACTGAAGTTTCTATTTACTGAGCTGTAAAAAGAAACTAGGTTCACATCATCTTCCTATTCTAGGGTTATAAAACATTCCAGAGGAGCCTTATTTGGAACAAACATGTAAGGAGGGGAGAACTTGAAGCGTGAAATGTAGAAACCACCCTCTCTCCTCCAACAGTTTCAGTTCAAAAAACTGTAGCAAAACCTGAAGTGCCACAGTTCAAGTTCCGCTTGCTGCTGGCAGAGTGCCACGGTGGAGCTGCAGCTCAGAAACCTGGGGGGGTGAGAGCCAGCAGCGTGGCAGCAGGGATCCTTCACCCTCCAAACAGCACAGGCCAGAAACATGGCATTTGGCTTCTGCTCCTCTGAACAAATTTCCTTTCATTATCTTTCTATTTATTTTTTTTTTTTTTAGGTAAAACATCTCACTAGTAAATTCCTTCCACAGCACTCCTGTCAGAAAAAGCTAGAAGTCTATTGTCTCTTAGGGAGACTGATGCAGGACAGGCTTCTGTAGCAGACAGACTGCTTCCCCTGGTGCCCCACCTGCTAGTCTCAAGAATGTGAACCACCACTTCCAGCCCTGCTGTCCTGCATGCTCAAGTTCCTTCAGGCAGGAGGTTTCTGAAGGCAGTGAGGTCAGGGGAAACCCCAGTCTGGCTGAGGGGAAACCCCACCTCAGGGCTTCCACTGAGTCAGACATTTATTTATTTATTTTGTGCGTAAGAGTTATGTTTTATCTCAGTCCTCCTCATGGCAGTGGGTAGATGCACTATTAAAGGAAAATAGTTCTTTCAAAGTCCCTAAAAGCCCCCAAAGCTTTCTCTCTTCCCTAAGTGGTAGAAGGGCATTTAGAAGAGAGAGAGAGAGAAATGGAAAAGGACAGCCTGCACCAACAGAAAATGTCACAGTGGTTTTAACAACATGAGCAGGGACTGATTCCTGAAACAGATGACAACAGGACACCCACTCTACCATGTAACTACATCAGGGTGTCCCAAGCACTACCTGTAGCTGAAGAGTACAAAGGATCTCCCTCACTCCCATCTTTTTTCTTTTTACTTAGCCCGAATGTAACAAACCACATTTAACCATTATCTTCCAATAAAAAACCAAAGTATCCTAATCCACACTGCTGAATTCTCACAGATTCAAAGCCATGAGCAGAGACGGAAAATGAACCTGTCAGAAGTACCTGTTTACACTGAGTAACCTCTACCATAAATGTATACATAAAAATGAAGTTACTAGCAGCAGTGCTGAACACATTCAGCTCCCATCCATGGTTAACAGAGAATACTCATACTTACTCTTCACAATCAGGAACGTAGTAATAAATCAGAAACTTCAGAATAATTCAGAGCAGGTGTTAGTTAATGGAGTCAAACATCACCCAGCAGCCACCACCCCCCAAAATTCCAGAACACACGCAAGGGCAGAAACTTGAGAACAAAGATGATCACATGGTCTCTGCGGCGGCCAGAGAAGCTGAATTTTCTTTGCAATAGACTGTTTTGATTTATTAAATCTCTGGACTGCTGCCTTGACTTCCAGAAAGGCTGAGTGCTTACAAATCCTGCTGCACTACCAGAGTGGGACAACACTAAAGAGAGCACAGGAGGCTTTTTGTGTACTCCAGATGAACACCCTGGTGTGCCTTACAATACTCATGACTCTTACCTTTCTGAACCTTGTCACAGAGCAGGTAAATCTCTTCCCCTCCTGTCACACACCCTGCTGTTCTGTCCATTCTTACAATTTTTAGGTTGGAGGCATTGGGAGCTTCTATTGAAAGGGAAGATGAAAAAAAAAAACTTGCTTACTTTTGTAACAGATTTAGACTTCAAAAAACACAACCAAGCACAACACACAGAAATGCAACAGAAAGACAAGCTTCCAATACAACCTACCTGAATTTGTGGTTTTTTTTAAACATGAATAAATTAAGGGCTTTTCATATGAAAGACAACCTCGTATCTTCTAAGCTTTGAAGTGTTAACTACAAAATAAGATCCCAGTCACTGCAGCACAATTACTGCACTAGCAAGGTAACCCAGCAGTGAACTGCATCCAGCACCCTGCACTAGGACTCATTTTCTGACAACGGGGCCGTACAAGAGAATGTAACTTTTCCTCCCTGCTTTCTGACAGAGTGACACTCTTGAGAGCTGTTTCCTGTTTCTCACTATCTTCACCATCTACAGTGCTTTGCTTTACACTGTGGCTTACTTGAAAGTATGCCAGTTTGTGGCCAGTGTACTGGACAGTGATTAAAAAGCTGACCTCCACAGATCCTAGTAGAGGCATCAATAGACAACTATTGGTCCCCAAGACAGAACTATCATCTGAGAAGTGAAAGCAGCTCTGACAGGCAAGTTATGCTACCACAAGTTATGTCTGTTCTGTGAAGGCTTGAATGGTGCCAATGAAGTATCCAAAAAAACTCCCAAACAAAACCCAAGAAAGATCTTCTGAAACTAGCAATCAGGAATTAACCTTGGGAGATCAGAAACTAGTAATTGACATCTGAGTGGCAACTTACAACTGCAGAAACAGGCATACAACATGTCACCTTTCTTTGTCTCCTTAGTTTAGGACAAAATTTTTTGACCTGACTACATTTCCCAATTAACAGCAAGGCACAGACTATAGCAGAGCAGTTGCATTTAGGACCTTTTGATCTAGACTTTGTCCTTAAAAAGCAATAACATAGACATGACTGATGCACAAAGGGGAAAAAAAAAGGTACTTTTCCTGACTCATTACAGAATGACTATCAAGAACATGGGATCCCGCAGCCTCAGGAAGGAAAATTCAGGCAGCAGAAAGGGTTCAAGTAAGATGAGTCACTATAATTTAACAGCATAGGGGGAAAAATGAAGTGAAAAAATTCTCTTAGAAAAAAGACAAATAGAGGAAAGCTCTAAAAAATATTGACAGATCTGAATGGTTGCATTATCTTTTAAAATATGGACAAGCAGATGGTCTGCAAAAACTGAAAGGTGTCAAATTCTCAACAAAGATAAAAGCAAGGTAACTTTTTTCCTCACATCTCGTGTAATAATGGTTTGTCACAGAAAGCAACTGAAAACTGCAAAATTCAAGTCCTTCTTATGCATGTAGCAAGAACTTACAAAATCCTTACAATAAAAGCAGCAGGATTAAACATGCTAACAGCAAAATAAAATCTTCCTCTGTGGTTTACATCGCCATCTATTAAAACCAGAATGATACTGTATGTACATGGACAGACATAAGGCTAATCATCCATGGGCTACTTGTTTTTCATCAAACACCAGGCAGGCAGGGCTAGATGAGTCTACGCACAGCAATATCTACCTGTCATTTCTGTGTGTACAAAAGCCTGCTCCTAATTACAAAAGCAATTAGAGCCAGATATACTTACTGCTGTCATATATTGCATCTGATATAACGGGATCAAGCTTGCGTGTGAAGCTGCCGTTGCTGTCGGGAAGGAAGGCTGTGAACATGAGCCGCACCACGCTCAGATCCATCTCCTTGGTCTGCTGAATGGCTGCCTGGCGGATGATTTCTCTTTCCCGCTCTGGAATTGACAGACAGAGGAATTAACACAAAGGGTAGGGCATCCTTAACAACAACATCCAAAGGCATGGATAGTGAGGAAATGTCTTCTTTTACATTTAGTATCCATTGGGTTTTCCCTTTCTAAGCAGAGTGGAGCAGCTATTCAAATTATACTGCGCTCATCTGGCAGTTTGTGCATCAGATCTTAAGTTACACAATTGAAAGACAGAAAATTACTACTTTCTGCTTTCAGTTTATAAAGGTTGTGAAAAGGGTGGAGGCCACTCCTAAGGACACCTGAATTCCTGGTGTTAAGAGTGATGAAAAGACAGCTGGCCCCTCTATACAGCGCCTGAAAGCAATGCAGACCACATGTTTTATAGTGATATGGGTGAAATGCAGCTGAATGAAAGTGTTCTCAAAAGGAGGTCCCTAATTTAATTAAGACTATCATGTCTTGCTGCAATAATGCAAAATTACTCTATTTAAGAGCTTATTCAACAGCATAAGAGCAATGGAATACAGGTGCAGAGGTTGGTACAGGCAGTTGTGGATGGAAATTTCTCCATCCTCATGTATGTGTTGACAGCAGACTCCTTTCAGATTCCCTAAAACACAGCAACAATGCACCACCTCTTAAAAGCACACAGACATTGGCTGTTGTCCTACACAAGGTCTTTTTCCAGCTAGGAATCTCTGTTTTCAGAAGGTCAGCCTGTTTTTAATAAAAGATCAATTAAAACCAGGCCATCATTTTCACATACCAGTTAGCTGCCTGTCTTCGCATCCTTCTGCCTGCAGATAGCTGAGTTCTGGATGCACCAGAAGTCCTGGGTTGTATCCCTTCTTGCAAGCATCTATCATGCGTGTTTCCAGAGTTTCAAACACTTTCTTCTTCGTGACATGAAGTATTCCAAGATTTGCAAACCTGCCAAATTTTGATTGGGGAAATGCTTTAGGCCAGACCTGCAGCAGGGAACCTTTCTCTTACTAGAGGCAGCTACACAACCCAAGTCTACAGAAGGACTCTACAGGCTTACTTAGGCCCTTACTTAGTCCCTACTCCCTTAGTAGTAGGGACTACTAAGAGGGAGAATTTTCCATCAAGAAAAATTCAGCCAAGATCACAAAACATGTAAAATGTGCACCATTACATGACAGCAATCATATGGGTGCTCTTTCCTGTGGCATAAGTAGTAATCTGTCAGGTTTCAGACTTCCAAAAAGGGAAGCAACTTAAAAAATGTTGGAAAATCTAGTAGTCACACTTTGTTTGCTGTGTCTTGGCAATGACATTAATATGTCATTCTGTGTGCCTGTAGTGTGCCTTAAGTAGAGCAACTGCTCAGAGTATGCTCCATCTGTTGAAAATGGTTTGGAGATGAAGCTAAAAAACTGAAAACAGTGGAATATTTTACAAATACAATGTTTAAAGGAAGGCTCTGGTCATTCTACAAGACACTTTGAGTAGCTATTTATATAAGAATTTCCATGCTACAAGGTGTGCTTTTGTAACAATCTGCTGGCATATTGAAAAATCAATTAGATTTGGAAGTATGAAAACAAGACAATAACTCAATTTTCATGTGGGTCAAGTGAGGACAGGAAAGCTGGTTCTAAACATCTGATGAAAAACAAGACAGGTTAGAAAATGAGCCAAACTTTTCAAGATGAAAAGGAGCATTTGAAATAAAGCTATTTAAATTGTTGTGCGCGGTAAAGTCAGTGCACTGGGCTTGGACATCAAAAGTTACAGTTTAAAAGAATCTCTCTCTCCCAACCTTCTCAGCTTTTTAAACTTCATCATCTTCACCAACAAAGACATTCTTGAGATCACAGAACTAAAACTCACAGCCAGCACGAAACCTGATCTAAGCCTCAAAATACAGTTGGGAGCTTCAGCTCCATTTACCAATATAAACAATTATTCTTTCAAATTAAACAAGAACAGGCCAACTACAATTTCACTACAATCTTTCTGCTTTAAACTTTACAAGTTTGACTTGTGCAGTATTTTCATGTTTATGCTCGTCCTGCATTAATTTCATATTTACTAATCCTATTTTCTTGATGTCTTCCATTACATTTCTACTGACAGGTTTCAATAGAAGTAAAATATTGATCAAAGAGGTAACAAAATGGTAGGACTGATTTTAGTCCCTTCTCTGATCAAAACTCCTTGCATTTTAAAGAATGGACTTACAACACAAATTTAGACGGCACACCAAGAGATTAAAACTGTACAAATTCTAAGTAAAAATTAGTTACTTAAATTTGTTTAGCTTGCTTAGGGAAAATTCTACAAAGGTGAAGAAAAATCCCATTAAATTTTCTATTTATGATACAAAAAAAAAAAACAGAGATCAGAGCGCGGAGACGAGTGCTCCCCAGAGCTGCCTCTCTGGAGTATTTCTGTATTGCTTTTTGCAGTCTGGATGCTTCTCCCACAGCTCAGGTTTCCAGGAGCTGCCAGACTTACCCTACAACCATGTCCTTGGGTCCTGCGAGAACCGTGCACACTCCGTCCTCGCAGAATTTACCCACCAAGCTGTGAGCGTGTAGGTGGACGTATTTCCCATTTGTTACTAACTGCACAATTACTTTGGCAGGCCCAACATAATTGCAGATCTGTAAATAAATATAAAGAAAGTGGGATTATTTTTTAAAAATGGAACAAGTAATGATTCCAGGTGAACATTTTCTGTCAGTTAAGTACAATCGAGTTTACATAGGAGAGATGTGTATGCATTTCTTCATGAAATACAAATGGCAAACTAACTGTAGCAGATCATCACTTTCATCACTTTTTTTTGTAATTAAACTTGACATGCAAATGGCAGAAGTACTGACCAAAAAAGCTAAAGGAAAGCCTCATCTGTTTCTTAAAACATGAATCTCACTTTTACATTCTGGCCATTTAGTCCACATTGCTGTCCTTAAGTTTCAATCCATACATTGAATTCACAATAAACATTGTTACCCATTCAGAAGCATATAGAAAATTAAACTAAAACCCCTGCATTGTTTTGCCCAATTCAGAAGGACTTTAACAATTACTTTTAAGCATTATGATTACTATAAAACATTTTGGCTGGATTACGATGATTCATTAGGTAGAGATTTTACAGTGAATAATTTCTATTTTAATAGGCATTTTGTTAGCTCAATGTACTTCATCACCACACATTACTCAGTCCAGTAAATATCTCCCTTAAGTGTACACAAGGATATGTAATGAACTCCCACCTAGGATTTTGCTGGACTGGAACTATGATGAAATGTGTGCTTTCTTTCGTATACCCAACTCTGAAAGCCTACAAAGCTTTTTTTTCCCCCCCCTTACCACAGTTTCTAATCACCATACATTTTTAACAACTTTTAATAAAAAACAATGCCTCAAAAACACATCTAAAATTACAAATACCATACTGCTAAGTTATTTGCTTTACATATATTATTTAGAACTTTATTTTCTATCCTCACTCCAAGGCAGTAATACTCCAAGGCTGTTATGGGTTATGCACCACTTTCAAATTACACTGAACATAAAATTACCCCACTTTTAAAAAAGCAAACATTACCTTCCCTTCCAATTCACTTAATTAACCCTTTTATCAATGTTGGGCTTTTCCCCCTCCTCCTCTAATTCTGCTTCTAATTTGCCTTGGGCCAAGTTCTTTGTATTACAAGCAGCTTATAGATCTAATCAACCAAGGTATTAAAGAATCACGATAAACATTAAAGTGATGAATCAGTGATGAACTGAATATTTAAGGTTATATTGTTGATAAAATGCTGATAGTGAGGGATTGCCTCGATTTCACCACATTAGTGAGTCCTGCTAGCTTCCTTCACTCCAGTTAACCCCTCTCTTGAACCCATTCCATCACAGCTGAAACACTTTGCATATGTACAATGCATGCCCTCCCTGCCTTCCAATTCACTGCTTAAAGCAAAAAAAATCCCAACTATGAAAAAGTTGTTCCAGGAGGAGCAGGTGTGCAAAAGCCCTCTCATTACCCGCTCCTGCTAGTTAACTGTGTAATTCTGCAGTAATGTGCATTTTACAAGTGGCAGTTTCTAAAATACAGGACAGAGTGCTGATGCTTCCCTCCTGTTTCCACACTGAAACCTGGACTGAATCAGTACAGAGATGCAGGGTAATCACTGCTGGACTATTTCTGTCATTTACTAGCAGGGAGAAAATTCTTGCGTACCTTTCACAAAGTCATGTGAAAATAAAAACAACTGCATTTGGTGCTACAGTATGTCACCACCACTGCTACAATTAACTTTTCAAAAAGGTAGCTTAAAAAAAATTCTTTTCATTTTACCCCTCACTCAATAAGCCTTTCCCTACTACAAAGCTCCCAGCACATCTGCAGTGCTATATTCACTATGAATAACATCGATGTTCTGGTGTCACACCAGAAAAGTTCAAGACAGTCCTCCATCAGCTGTAGAAACCACAGTGAAACTGGAGGCAGGAGTGCTGCACAACAAGGACTTTCCAGCCCCTGCAAGCACAGCACAGAACTGCAGTGGTAACAGATTGCAATCTGCCCTGTTACTCAGCTCAGCATGATCTTTGCAGTCTCTCCCTCTCAGGGGAAAAACAAAAGTGCTCCTAAAACGTAATACCTTATGTAGGTCATAAGGCAAGAAAGGACTATTTTTGTCATCCAGTCTGATGTCCTGTGCTGCAAAGGGGACAGAATGCCTCTGAACATCTTCTACCTTTATTTCTTATAGACAGATTTTCTTGATTTTGAGTCATTTGTGGTAATTTGGTGACCAGGAAAATAGTCTGAGTGGTTAAATATCCTTACATACCATAGATTAAGTCTGAAATAACTTTTCAATGTCCTTGAATCATGCCACAATTTTAGAATAATTTTAAATTAATTCTGGCACTAAGGTATCAAGTAACTACTAGGTTTTGCACAGGAACTTAAGAAACACTGTCAAGGGCCTGAAAAGGTAGAAGGTATGTTACAATGCTGAACAGGGATTATGGTTTTGACACAAAAACAGACTCAGCATGAGGGGGAGATTGCATGTGGATGCTGTATGGCTCAAAATCAGAGCTGTGATCCAACAAATAGCTGCTGAACTTCGAATTAAAGGTGAGGGGAAAAGAGACAAGAAGGAGTTCCTGGGCAGAGTATACCTGTAATACTTGATTACATCCTGTATCTGAAGCAGTACTAAATTGATCTGATAAAGTTAAAAGGCTGCAGGCTTACATTTATCTGCTCTTTCTGTTTGAGAGATTTGTCTGAAAGATTAAAAGGACCTTGTGAACTCGAAATTGAGTCAATTTCAAAACAAGAGTAGAAAGTTTTTTCAGTTATTTCATGTCCTCCTGCAATCCAGATCCCAGCCAATTTTTATAGGTTCCAAAACTTTACGAAAACTTTATAAGAATATTTTCATACTTCAAAGATGTTCTTCCCAGTTACTCTTACAAGCAAGAAAAGGAACCAATTGATCAACAACAGGAGCAAATAATGGAAAAGATCACATTAAATCTACAACACCAGCATTACAAAAGCACCTATTTCTCCTTCCCATCCCTTTGTTAGAGAGCCAACTGCAGCCCCAGCCCTGCCTGTCCTTCAGAGTGTCACTACTGCTGTCCTAGGCACGTAGGCATGTACAAGAAATGTTCCAAAGATGAGGCATCATTCACTCTTTACAGACAGCCTGTTTTTACAGAGCAGTATCTCTCTTTTCTTTCAGTTGCTAATTAAAGACAAAATATTCAGATTCATGTAGGCAACTGAGTACTTAATAGACTTAAGAAAAAGCAATGTAAAGTAATTTAAACCAATTGCAGCTGAAGATCTGATTCTCTGACTGTCAGGTCACTCTAATGGCAAAAATATGGAGCTTCTAAAGAGATTCAGTGCCTCCTATTCAGTTATATCAGCCTTACCAGTAAAACGCTCAAATCTCACTGAACCTGACTCAGTAGATTTTTAAGAGGTGTAAAGATTTATACCAAAGAGTCTGCTTATTCCTCTCTCATGTTTTTGACTTAATTCAGCTGTTAGTTGATTTTTTGGACTTGTAATCAGCAATCTGTATCACTTTACATTTAATTCCTATATGGGGGCTGGGGGGGTGGGGCGTGGAAAGCAAATAAATATGCTCCTTTTGTCACCAAGGCTCATCAGCAAAGTAAATTTCCATAAATTCTCCTCCTGAACTCAAAGTAAATGTGCTGAAATCACTGATTCCAAGAAGAACTCTTCTCTCCAGACCGAGGTATGATTTGGGACAGCCCCAGGACACAACTGGCTGGGCAGTTCTGTTGGTGTGCCTGGGTTCAGGGCTGCCTAACTGGTGTGCAGCTCCAGTTCACAAGCCAAAGTGCTCTGTGCCCAAACTCGTGTGCAGAGACGAGTGCTCTTTAGCTCAGGCACACCTCTGAACTCCGGGCTGGAGCTCATTTACATCCAGCTCACAAAGAACACTGAACTAGAGACTGCAGCCACCCACGAAGATTTGCCCCCGAGGAGATGAAAATCCAGGACACTTCCTTCACTCTGCTGTTTTCAGCAAGTTCTTGTCACACCTAAAAGTGGATCAAGCACTTCAGTGTAAAACATGGATCTGCCCACACTAACAGCAGTACGCAAAATCAGGGCACATATGATAAATGTGTAAGGGCAGTGGAAATTTTCTATATTGAGTTTTCTCACACTTTTTCAAGTATATAAAACCCAAGCAAATTATAAATAAAAAAATTTAGATAGTTAAGTATGCTGGTGATAATATTAGACTTTGCTGGTTTATCCTTTCTTTTTATACTACTGATTACTTTTTCCCCTGGACAAAAAAAGTAATGATGAATAAGCAGTTCAGCAGCTTTGATTTCTACTGTTCTAGACAGTAAAATTTTCCAGCACTGTGTTACTTACACTAAGTGGATGAAAATGAAATTTAAATTAAGAGTTTTAGGCTGCAATCATAAAACATAACTTCATTGTAACATATTTATTATCTACAACTTCTCTGCTCTCCATAATGACATGCAAAGTTATATAGAATCCTCTGAATATGCAAGATGTTTTCTACATATTAGGATTACTCTTAGCAAAGACAGGGCTAGGCAAAGGAATGTAATTCCACAAATCATTAAGATAAATTAATCCCATTTTTGATAGTATAGAAAAATATACACTGTTATCCAGACTCCATTAGTCAGGACTGTTCCACTAAACAAGAGGTTTTACTCCAATTCCACCTTGCTGACAGGTGCAGATTTGTTTCAAGCGTAAAGACTGGCATTGCAGAACTGATACATTAACTCCTGACCTACATCATCTACTAATACACTATACAGGGAAAGGTTAAACGTGTCATTAAATACCAAAACACCTTGCTAAGAGACACAGCAAAGTCTTCAAAACTCCAGCCTTTATGTGAGAGATGTGTCTTGATGCGTTCCAGCTTAGTTACAAGTTAGTGACAGTGCAGGGAGGAAAAAACCAAAGGGTGAAATTGAACAGTTCACATTATGCAAGAGGTCACACCCCATAAATGTGTTTTCGTTTTGGCCTCCAATTCATCATCCTATGAAAACAGAACAGTGAGACTGCAATGTTTTTTTGAGCACTGAGGATGTCTATTTTCTGGACATCCCATGGTAGCTACTAGTAAATTTTGAGAGAGTTGGTCAAACTCTCACAAAGCAGATCCCAATGTGAGCTGACCACACCATGGCCAAGGGTTTAAACATCTGTCACAAAACCTCCTTTTTTTTACTGTACAGCCAAAGCTCATGCTACTTTCCTTTCATTGCACTGTGATCAACTAATGTAGGTTTTATAGTGAAAACACTGGCACAAGAGTAAAAAAAAAAAAAAAAAAAAAAAAAACAAAACCAAAAACCTAACACAACAAAAATTTGCAATTTTCAATTGTGCTCCACTCAGTTACAACAAAATGAGCACATTCTGACAAAACACAGAAAAGACTTACAGGAAAAGGTGTGAAACACTTCTCTCTTTCCTGGCACCACTTGAATCAAGAACAGGCACTAACAAGCAATGGCCTTGAGGAATTTACTTGTGTTCCCTTGCCAGCCTCTCCCAGCAGGTGTTGCCATGTGGGGATTTGTACTAGGAAAAAAACCCAGACGCACACAGTAGGATGGGAGGGAAGGGATGTGTCTGTGTGTGTAAGGTCTAGATGAAATTAAAAAGTGATGATCAATGAAATTAGGTGGTTTGATGGAAAGCCAAAGAACATTCTGTTTTCTAGTTTATTCAAGGAGAAATTCCATTTCCTGTATAACTCCTTGTCATGCTACTGTGTGACCTACCACACCTTTATAAAGTATCACTTGTATTATTATCACTATAGATTGGATGAGAACCCAAAGATCTGGCTCAACTGAAGTAAATTATTTTATATCTGAACATTCCAGTGAAATTTCATTCATTGGTTCATCACTACTGTAAAAATAGGACAGTAGTGTAAAGACAGTAAGGATAGTAAATAGGACAGTAAAGTAAAAAGAGAAAAGCAAGTACATCCTTTGCCTGGGCTGGTATTTTTTCCTAAGAGGTTTGCCAGGCTATATGAAATCAGCTTTCCCAGCTTCTTCTCAATTCCCAAAACCATCAGGCTAGGCTACCTCAGCCAGTGCTGATTATTTTCCATTATGTTATGCTTATACTGGTTCATTAGGAGATGCCACTGTTCCAAACTCCAGCCTTTCCCAAGAACTGAGGACAAACTACACACACACTGAGGAGAACAACCAGGAGTGGCACACACCAAGGCAGAGGCTTATTGCTTGCCACTGCTCCCTCCCCTTCTTTCCCCATCAAGGAGTAAGAGAGCACCAGAATTAGAATACATTAAGAAATAACAACAGAATTAGAATACATTAACCCTGCTCCTCATGAGAATTTGTAGTGCACCAGTTCAAAGATGCAATGCACTAAGAAGACCAAGGCTTGCATTTAATTTAAAAAGAATACTGAGAAGACACAGTGTAGCTTTTCCACACTTTCACAGAAAAAAGAATTGCTGCAAGAAACATAGGCAAAGACAATTCTCCAGTCCCACAATGATTAATCGCTTTTCTAATCTTCATACTGTGCCTCCATAGAACATTTCTTTGATTAACATATTTGAATTTTTTTTTTCCAGAGGGGGAAAAAAATCCCACAAAAAAAAGTTCAGTGAACACCTGAACATAACACTGTTCCTATGAAAATGAGAAGTTCTATGTTGACTTTAAAGGAATTAAGTTCCTAAGAATGGAGTACCCTAGAGATATTGAATAAGGAGTAACATTAACAAAAAAATAGGGAAAACTTGGTAAATAGCATCCTCGAGTGAAGTGGAATAACTAAGCAGACTCATGCTTTGCAATGGAAATAGAACAACTGAGCAGCCCAAGCCTTGCTAAAACTGCACCTTAAGGAAGAGCTCCATTAGTCTGCACAATGGTAGTGAAGTAGTAGGTGCAGATAAGTTACTGCTCAACTGCTGGCAGATAAATCAGTGCCAAAACAAACCCACACATCTTAGGACAACTTTATTTTCAAAATCAAATTTGAAGGTTGGGATTGAAATGCAGTCTGTTTTGAGCAACTTCATACAAATTCATGTTGCTATGCAATCAGGCCCTATACACATACATATGATGACACTTGCACTGACTTCACAGAATTAATGCTGTATGTCCTTACTTTGACCTGAGGGTAGGATTTTTTGTTCTTTTCACTAGAAGCACCAGGAAGTCCACCGTGCGAAGGCCCTTCACATACGTATCGGAAACGAAATCCCCTCTGTGGAATAAAGGAAAAGAAACTTGAAAGCTCTACAGAAACAGAACCAGAGAAATAGCACACACAAAGATGAATACACACACACCCTCAAACAAGTGGAAAAGTTACAATTGTTCAGCCGTGAAATGCTGAGTGCTGGTTAACAAAGCATCACTGAACTGTAGCCCTGGAGAACCTCTTCTACTTTCACTTTCACACACAGCAGCAAACTCTTTTTCTTTTGGTTAAGTGAAGATATTTTGAAACAGAGAGCTATTTATACTCTTACAACAGGATACAAATTCACATGTAGAGAATGCAAGATGAGATATTCTCTCCCAAGATTGCTGCTAAGTAGACAAAATTGAATCAAATAATAATGAATTCCAAAGCACCATGAAGGAAAGCACAGGGATGAAACAGAAACAGTTCTTCCTTCTGAGAAAAACATATGAAAGCTGTATCTCTGAGTGAAATCCAGAAACAGCACAAAAGCTTCTGGGGACTCTGGCTGGTTTTCATCTCAGCTACATAAACAGACATCTGAATATACTTTAGAGAACTGCAGGATATTGAAAACCAGTCCAGAACACAGCTCTCCATCGAATCCATTGTTGAACATCCCCTTTATTTTACATGGAAATTGATAAAGCATGAAAGATGCAACTCTTAAGTGAAGGTGTCTGGTAATTCTAACTCAACAATGTATTTCATGTGGTCCTCAGTTTTGCTTTCAGATCTGCTCTCCAGCCCTGCAAGTTCTGGCAAAATCCCCATGTTATATAAGGCTTCCAGTGTCCAAATAGCACCAGATAACATTGTAGCCTTTTCCAAGAATCATTCAGCTTCTTTCTAGTAGTAGTCAACTCTGAATTCAGAGTCTATATTAGCTAAAAGTGAACAACATGCCTTAAAATTACTCTACAAGCAGAAACTTCAATATCGATCTCATTAAAGTCTTTTCAGGCTAAGAACTTGTTTACCAAGCAAATGTAAATTTTTATGACTTTTATTCTGACCTAACCAACTGCTTTCCTAAGGTGAACTGAGTCACTACTGTGTGTGAAGTGTTCAGCTATGATGAGCTTGAGCTCAAGTTGATCCAAAGGCAAAGCAACCTCTGCAAAAGGCAAATCACCCTCGGCAGGCAGGTCACACCACTCTGCTGATGGATCACCCTCATCACCCTGCTACCAGCTCCTGCCCAGCTTGCCACATGGGTACCCCATGAGAGGAGCCCCTTGCTGAGAAGCCACACGTGGAAACAATGGTTTCTCCTTATGGACTGCACTGCAGGCCCCCATGCAAAGACATGGCCTGATTTGGGATGGACTTAAAACAATGAGGAAGACGCAGCATATTCTTCCAAGAGTTCACAGTACACTGCTGTTTCACTTAGCGCTGTGATGAAGAGCCCTATTCCTGAAAGGATGCTCCAGCACAAAAATGTCTTTGGTGTGTGACTGAAACCAATGTTCTCCACTGCCTCCTGCCAGGAAGACAGGACTGCAGTATGCTTCTGCAAAAGGAGGATGGGACAGCTTTTAGCCACTGTCTTCTCCTGTTTACTGAACAGCTCTATAAGGTAGGATTTTATGCATTCACTGGGACAGACAGGAAAGGCACCTCCATACTGTAACAGCTTCAGGAGGAATCCTTGTAATTGCTGGTGCCACCAGCCAAAGGGGAACAATACCCAGGCATCCTTCAGGGCAATCTTTACCCAGCAATTATTTGTACATCAGTTGCATGAAAACCAGTGCATTGAAATGATTTCTCTGCTGTCACAGGTCAGTGTTTGCTACCTAACAGAAAAAAAGTTTCATTTGAGTACTTATCTTCATTTTTCTTTGATTATTCAAAACAGACAACCATAACAAAAATAATCTCAAAGGACAACTGCATTTCTTTACAACAACAAAACACAAGTCAGAAGTTTCTGTAACTTGGGAATTAAGTGGTTTTATTTTTAACTTCTTGTGTTTCAAAAACTATGAAACAAATCCTAAAAATCTTCTGTGTTTTATCTACTAGTTTATGTTTCCAAATACTGGGGTACTGTAACAGTCACTTCTAAGATGAAGAGTCTATACTTAGCACAGCATATTTTTAAAACCCTTAGGGTTGGTTTTTTGTATTATGACACTTCCAGAGAGAGATAAAGAAAACAGATCAAAACAGGAAATGCTTTAACTACAAAAGTAAAAGTTAAAACTCATGTTCAAGTGCCACATTTGTTCTGAGAGCTCAGGCTTTTATGTGCTCTTTTTTATTTAAGTCATAAGTTTATTCAAAGCTGAATATAGGAATATAGCTACCTTAGACATTTTCAAAATGTAGTCTTGTTCTTACCTGTTTTGGCTGTTCTATGATTTGAAGATATGGTCCATCTGCTAACGTAAAAGAAAGAAAGAAAAATATTAATAGAAATTATATTTCCATTGCTATAAAGAATATATAGATTGTAGGGGTAAATTCTGTCCTTGAATGACTTGAGATAAAATTTTTGAAAGCATCTAAGTCTCTTCAGAACTTAAGTATCAATAAATTATTTAATCATATGGCAGTCTGTCACTCCCAACTAAAGATCAGTGGAATAAGAAGAGGAAGATTAATTCAAAAAAGTTAATTTTACTCAAAGAGCCTAAATGGACAACTAATCACTCACTTAAAACTTGTGATAGTGAATAAGAACAGGATCCTTCCCTTGCCACTGACAGCAGCTTGGCTTCTTGAGCTAAGGTTAACTTTTGTATTTAAACCCCTTGGGCTCTAGAGGCTACACTCACCAGCTTTTGGCCCTAGGGCTTCCTACAGAATAGGTGCTTTTGAAAGTCGAGAGACAGCCAATGGGAAGCTCTGAGGCATGGGAATACAGGAGGAATTCAAGCTGTCTCAACATGCCCCAAACAGTCAGAACTGCTTCAAAAAAAATCCTGGAATTGAGAAGACTAAACGATTTACATTCTTTTAATAATTTCAGATACACTTTTAAATATAGTGTTCTGCTGGGCCTCTAAAAACACTGAATACACTCAATTTGACTACAAATACAGGCTCTATTTTGAGATCCATCTTGAGCATGGTGCCGATAGATAGGATTATGTTCCACTAAAATTCTATCTTGTGTCTTTTAAAGAAGGCTTCATTAAACAACTTTCAGTCTCATAGAGTGGCTAACTTCATACTACAAACCTCATGCAAAATTCATCAGTTTATATAGCTTTTGAGTAGGCTCTAAATCCAATGAGAATTCAGTGCCACCAGAGTTAAGCATTCATCACCTGATCAAAGCTCAGCTCCAACTCTAATAATTTAGATTAGTGACATCAAGAAGGAGAGCTCTCTGGATGGATGGCTGTGAAATACCTCTTAAAATGCAAGCCACTCATGAGTCTCAAAGTAACAGTTCCAAGAGCTATGGTTACTTCCCTCTCTCTTGCTAAGCAGTCAAGATGATTTGTACTTTAATGCTAAAAGATCTGTTGTTTTCAAGGTAGACCCCAAAATGACAGCTTCATTGGGAATACCTACATAATATTTTCCCAGCCATATTCCTGATGGAATTCTGTATTATCAGTTCTACTCTGTTAAAGGTATTAACGCTAAGGAGTCAAGCACAGATCTTTACTGAACAAGCTTCTCTCAACATGGAAGTTTGAATATATACACAATAGATGAAATTAGTATTCTGCTACTGTAGTTAGCTGATGCAGCAACTGAACTAACTTCATGTTGAAGTTATATTGCAAATATTATCAGTCACAACAATTTCACATTTAAATTGTTTCCCAAGTCCATCAATTGTACTTTTATTTGAAAAAGTAAACAGTGCTTCCCGAAGTCCTGAAAAACAATTGCCTCAAGACCATATACACATAATCCTGCATTACAAAGCTGGAAAAAGAGTTTGGACTTCAGTAACTTTAAAAGATGCAGAGCAACATTTAGCTTTGGCCTTGTATTTCAATTTTTGTCTGTAACAGAGCCAAAATGAGCTGAGTTAGGCTTAAGCAATGTATCAGCACTTAAATTTAAGACCTCTTTTCACAGACCTCTAACCCTCCTCATGCTGTAGGCACCTGAAAAGTTATATTTTAACAATCCAGAAGCCATGTATTTTCTGGGCATTGGCAGAAATAATGCCCCTAAAATACAACAGTGTGTAGTTCAACTTTCAACCAAGCCTCCAGGGCAAGATCTACCCAGTAATTGTTCTTTGGCTCTTCTCCTCTTAGGAATTCATTTTCAAGACATACATGTTGGGTTGCACAACATATTATTGCTTTCTCTCAAACATTAGCCAGAAAAGAAGTGTCCTTTTCCAATGGCTACATGGCTGCAAAAGTCCCCCAGGACACATCACACCCAAGGTACAGCTTTTCCTCAGCATAAGGAAATTCAAACTCCTAAGAAAGGCATATACACTACCTTGGCACATTGGAAAACTAACGAAAAATGCTTCATACCACTGGAATGGCTTTCCTTGTGAAAACTCAGGAAAATTGAAAACTTAGGACTGTGGTTATTCTGACCTCTTAGGAAAAAAGGTTATAAAAAGCATACAAATATGCTGATTTAAAAATCATAATGTTTTATATACTAGCACTAGAAAAGTGCAAAAAAAGATGCAGTGTAAATGTACAAAGCCAAATTAGATGTCTGTTATCATTAAGCCACATTATGCAAATAACGTAGCAATGTTAAATTTTTTGAGATCTTATTTTAACCTTTGGGTTCCATCACTAAAGATTTTCCTTTTTTTAAATTTTAACAGTGACTAAGTAATTCTCTGGTATAGCACCTGAACCAGACACACACAACAGTACAGAGAAGGCATTCTAATGCACAGCACTTAATAATATCTGAAATGCTACTTAAAAATAAACCAGCAATGTTCAAGAAAACATCCAGGCATAAATGGCATATTGTTTTGATTATAAAAAGGATTTTACTTAGTGAAAGGTCTCATATAGCTGTTTTCACTGAACTCTGAATACTTCCCAGAGGCAAACTACACAGCCTAACATTGGCTATGTGTGGTTCCTTCTTTCTCTCATCCTTTCCCATGGGGAAAAGAAAGCACATTTAGTGTTTTGCACAGGGCAGCTTTTAATACTTTGTTTCTATCAGTAGGTGTGTTTTTCTCTCAGCAGACAAAGAGCAGGAACCTGAAGATGAACACATTGTAAGAGGAACTAAAAATGACATTTGTGATGATCCTTTGTTCCAGCCTGGCAGGTGCTTGCTTTAAGTTCTTGTTTAAGGAGCAACCCTCTTTAAAATGCTAAACAGCCACAAGAAGGAACACTACTTAATGCACAGCTTCCATTCTACTTTTGCCCTCCAGAGAGGCTGAAGGACACGGTCGTGGAGCAGCCTCTACACAGTATGGCTCTCACGGCTGCCAAGAGCCAGGTTTTGACAGGAGCGCTCCTGGTGCTTTGCCTGGCACTGCTGCAGCTGTGAGCCAAGAACTGCAGCTGCAACACACAGTCCTCCAGCCTGGAGGGGCTTTGCCACATCCTGGCCGTGCTGCAGGGCTTCTTTTTCTGTCTTCTCGCCTCAGTTGCCACAGACCGACTCGCATCCCACTCCACTCTGAGTCACGGTCCCACTTCCCCATGTCTTCTTCAACTGCCAAGTTTCTTCATTTTCCTTCCTGCCTGAGTCAGAGGCCCTCCTGCCCCTTGGCACTCCCACCACTTGCATTCTTTCTTCCTCTTGACAGGCCTCACCCTACACACACACACACACACTTCCAAAGGAGCACGCATCCTAGGCTCCCCCTTGATTCCTTCTTCCCACCACAGCAAAGTCAAGGAAGAAGAGGTTGGTGGGATATCCCTGCAAGCTGGGCAACTCTGCTGGACTAGTGGGGTCCTGTATCCAACAGCTTTCTGAGTACCTAAAACCATTCAATTTAAGCAAGCATCCTCCCTCACATCCTCTCTGTTGGTGGGGCCTCTAGAACAGGCATCTCACCCTTGTAATTGCTGTTTTTCTCTGTGGCCATGGATGGAACGCTTGTACCCTGTAGATTTTGATTGTTAAATCCCACATCAACTCTCTTTTGTCCATCCTGGAAGTGGTACCTTGCTGCTAAAAGCTCAGACTGGAGACCCAGTGCCTTATCCTTCCCAAAGGGCTGTTATAGCATTTGTATGTCCTACTCCTCAGGGATTCCCCTGCACTGGAATACTCTCTTGAATCCCAGCTCTTCAGTGTTCAAAGCATGGTGTTTAAAGCAAATGGCACATGAGACTTTACTTCTTCCGTTGGTTCACTCTTCCAAACACGAGCACAGAAGATCTAGAAAGAACACTAGAAACTGTATGCAACACTCATCTCATTTTTGGTGGTGGTCTGGTTTCCTTGAACCTTTAATATTATCTCTCTCAAAAAAAAAATTCCCTCTATAACCTTCTCATTTTTCACAGTGTCACAGAGGGTTGGACAGAGGAGGTCAAAGAAACAGCAGAAAATTAATTTCAGCAGCCTTCAGGCAATACTGTTCAGCTCCTGATGGCTCTGCTTCAACTTCAAAGTTTTAAAAACACACCACCTTAATGCCAAGAGCTAGTTAGACCAGAGCCTCTTGAAGCCAAAACAACCACACAGTTCCCAAACCCACCTCTAACTGGGGCACGTTACACGGCTGTAGATGGCCTTGGATCATCATGAGTGAGTACAGGACATCCAAAATTACAAACCCCTTAGCTCAGAGCTCTGCCCATTTCCTCTCCAAAGTAAGGCATCACTTTGCTTCTCTGCTACACAGAGGACGTCCCACTGATGTGCACCCACTTTTACTCTACCTAAATACATGCTGTGGCTAATACTTCCTCCATCCCCAATGCCACTAAGGATCAGTACCTAGCCTACCTAATCAAAGGCAGGATACTTCCCAGCAAGCCAAAGAAGAGGCTGACTTCATGAGGTACTCCCTTTTCTACTGGCAAAAACTAAACCAAGTAACTACTACATCTTTAGCTCCAAAGTAACAAAAAAAGCCTGATTTTTATTTAAAACAGACATACGAGAGAGAAAAAGAAGCAAAGACACTTGAGCTGCGACAATGATGTGGAGAAAATCAGTGCCCCACCATCTCAAAGGTTTTCTACTATTACTGTAAACGTTAACGTAGCAGCAGAACATCTATCACCAGAAAGTCCCCAAATTCCCCAGCTGCTTGTTGATTCAGCCCCTGGCACGACAATCCACGGTTATACATTAAACCTGTCTGCCAGTGGATAGGACTGACATTGTGCCTTTATGGATGCACAGACCAAAAGATATAGGCACCACAGCCAGATCATGAGGAATAATTAATGTCTTTGGTTCTTTCTGCCTTAATCTTGCATCTGTCCTTGAGAAAAATCCATTTATTACACCCTCTCCATATCTCAGCTGTAAGTATTTCTGGAAAACCCCACATGACGTTTTTAACTGACTTCGCTGAGTAGAAAGAAATCATTAGTCCCTGCTTCACTAAAGTAGAACATAAAAATTATTATATTATCTTTTAACTGAAGAGCGAGTCCATAGTAACAATGCAGCATATTTTAAGAAGGGGAGGAAATAAGCATTATTAGGATACTGTTCAAGAAACAAACCAACTGTGGCATCATGAGATGCAGCTGAAATGATCAACCTTTTCTGATTTTTTTATTAACTTTTTCTTTGTGATAAACTGAAATCCATGATCCTTTATTGAATCCCATTTTGTGTACAAGGAACTTGCTACCTATACTGCAGCAGTAGACAAGAGCAGTGGCACTTATAAAAAAAGAAGCCTTTTTTGAAACCATTTTTCAAATAAAGAATAGAGTTAGACTTAGCCCAGTATGAGTTTTCTGCGGCTGCAGAACTCAGTGAATCCTTGATTCCCTGACA
Source organism: Passer domesticus (assembly GCF_036417665.1). Taxonomy (NCBI): domain Eukaryota; kingdom Metazoa; phylum Chordata; class Aves; order Passeriformes; family Passeridae; genus Passer; species Passer domesticus. Next base: position 35,716,423 of record NC_087477.1, on the reverse strand, counting down.
TGTTTTTGAAAACAGCTGTTTTCTACTGTTTTAGACGAGACATAGTTACCTGAAAATTAGTTTTAGATATCTGAATAATTTGTATGAAGAATACAGAGTAAGCTTAAAAGGTACATGTAGAAGAGCTCATTACAGGGAAATTTCAATAACCTTATTTGTTCAACAGAAAGTGGGAGAAAAAATCCCTTGGTCTATAATGCACAAGCCCTTTAATATAACACAGATGAATCTTACTGAATAATTTTATCTGCCTTAATAAAAATACACTGTAAACAAATGATTGCAACATTCATTTGCTGGATGTTTTTCCATATTTGTCAAGAGCTTTGCTCATGAGAACATTTTATCTTGAAACAAAATTATGTGTACCATGTGTTTCCTGATCCTTTCTTGCTACTACTCTTTTAAGAAAACAAGAAAACACTGAAGCAGTAAGCCTGCTTTAATTTTTATTTTGTAAGCAGCATTTATTGTTACTTTAGGATGGAATTTTACCTATGAAGGAAAACGTTAACTGCTTATTTCATTTTACCCTTAACACCCTCACTGCTGTGAAGTGTATCAAACACTGCAATCAGAAGTGGTTTGCACTTTCAACTGAAGAAAGTAATTTGCAATACATAAGACACCTAGTGTGTCACCTTAGCTACATCTTAATACAACAGAGTCAAACAGAAAAGAGAAAGCTGTCATGGTAAAAGATTTGAACAGCTATACTGGAGCTATATTTTGAGAAAAAAATTCCTAAAGTTAAATTAAATTTTATTTTCTTCTTCCTTTTGTATCAGTTATTCTAATAGACTAAGCAGGAAATATTACTTCTTCATGCAAGAAGTAATATTTATAAAGAACTTTAATAAGCACAGCCAGGCCAAGGTTGATCAAACAGCCAATACTGACTGGGCTATAAAAGACTTGTAATTGTTCTTACTGTTCTGGAAGCATATTGTAAGAGCTGCTATCAGACCTTTTCAGTGGTTTGTTGCAAAATTTGTCTGAGCTTTCAAACTAGTGTTATTGTTCAGGAAACTGGCAGGTGCTTCTAATGCCACACTGCCACTTCACACGAAACAGAGAAGTCACCAAGAAGGAAAAACATATTTGAATGGTACAGGAAGTTAATATTCTCTGCATTTTATTACTGAAAAACAAGCATCTTAAGAACTACTACAACACCTACTACAAGCACCTTAAGAACTACTACAAATGCAACAGCATTCAAAAGGAAAAGAAGCACATGGTGCAGTCTGCAAACTGGCAATAGCAACATGTAACTCGCTGAAGGTTCAAATGCAGAAAAAAGCCTCAAAGTAATTTATAAAATCGGGTCACTCAGAGCTCTTCGGTCACTGTCCTGGTTTCACCTGGGAAACTGCTGAAACTTTCAGTTTCTGTACAAGCCACAAGAAAATCCAATTTGTCTCTCTGCTGAAAATTTCACGAGGGGAAGAAAGATGCAAAAAGATGCAATAAAAAAACTAGTTGACAACTTGCAATCTACTATTATGACCCACAAGTTGGTAAACAAAAAAGGCTGAAAAGAACTTCTCAAAAGAAAACAAACAGGTAGAATGAGCAGGACAATGGCACCATCAAATAGTCAGAGTTCCTACCTGTTCGTAGTGGTAAGTCTGCAGTGATGTAATTTGTACTGTTAAATAAAGCATTCATTCCCATGAACTGATCCACCGCAAACATCTATAGTGACAGAAAACACTTCATTATTACATATATACACAATTGCATAAAACATCCATCAGCAAAGCACTTTAAAGTTCTCTGCAAATATTGAGACTGCCAACATCTCGTTGAATTACATAAACATTTTACAGCTATTTTATTTTTGCTGGCAACAGCAGCGCAAGCAGAGCTGACAGCACCAACCCGAGTTTCACCAGAATCATGAGACCGCACCAACCTCAGAACAGTTTCTAAACACCCATTTTGCTTACCTGCACTAACAACTATAAATCCTAAACAGCTTATACAGTAAATTCTGAAAATCTAACCCTAGATATCTTGCCCAAGGCCTTGCTAAGAACCTCTGAGTTTTCATTTCCACTTCTCTGCTTAAACCCCACCAGACTACATTCCTTATGTAAATATATTTACAAGCTCTAATGCAAGAAAATAGTACATCCAGGTGAAAGTTGTGTGGGTTTTTTTTTTGGTTTTTTTTTTAAACACTGATATGTCTTAACATACTATAGTTGTTTTCTAGTATAAATATTATTTTTCCAAAGTGGAGCAAGCATAAAGGAGAAAACAGTTGCTTTTTGAAAATTAAGGTCAGTAGAAATGACCTGTTCTTCACTTAAACTTTTCACCCAAGCACCATTCTCACAGTTCACATAAGTTATGGAATGATCTAAGAAGATCAGGAAGAGGTCCTGAAGAGCTAGACCTATGGATCTGCGTGAGTGAAGGAACATTTTAGTCATCACTGTCAATGCCAACATCACAAAAAGTTACACAAAATGACCTTTTAGGACATGATGAGTTTTATTTTCAGAAATACACCAATATCCACCACAGAAGAAATTCCAGAGCAAGTGTCACAGGCATGCAGGGCATAAAGATAAGGTTTTTTTTTTCAACTGCTTAATTCAGCAGGCCTAGCTTTTCTTCTCATTTCAGTCATTTAACCAGTAAAGGCACTTTATAGGTCACATAAAAACCAGCTTAGGGAAAACAGCCCTGATTTCTGCCAATGCAGAATGATTTTCTATGTCTATATTAAGTCTAGGAAATGACAAGTCAATATGAGAGAAGGCCTAAACAGACAGCTGGGGGGGGGATACAGGGATACTGAAAACACAGAAATTCACTTACTTGGGGATCCGATACTCCCATAATATAGGAATCTTCTGCTGCCATTTTAAGTCCTGAAACACAAAAACATGATTAGAACTCTCTTTTTTCCCCCAATGTAGAGAAGGCTGGAAACATTCAGAGTTAAAAGCCCAATCTCTGACACTTTTTATTTTGCTCATAACATTAATGATTTCTAAAATTCCTCAGTATTTGAAGGGGCAATGTAAGGACAAGATAGGCTACAGCTAGGATTTTCCATTGCCTATTGCCAAGTAATTAAAAATTACAGTCAAAGTCCAGAAGCCAAAATTTCTTAAAATCAGGAATTGTTTCTGTCTTTGTTCTGACTATTCTGCCATTAGTCTTCAGGCAACATCATTACCATAGAAATAGCAGAACTCTTCATTTTTATACAATATAAAGAACATATTGAGCATTCGTGAATGAACTCTAACAGTTTTCTTACAAAGTATTACTAAATGCAAATAAAGATGCCCAAGAAAGAACAGACAGTATTTAAAAAAAATTAAATAAACCAGGAATCTATTATTGACTAATTTTGGCCATTAGTTTTTATTTCCAGAGGTCCACAAGTGCTTAGCACACACAACAGCTCTGTGCTGACAATGACAATTATGGATGCACAGCATCCATCACAACTCTTTCTCACAGGTCTACATGTGAATTCTGGATACTGGAAAAGTTTAGCTTGGTTAGTTTTACTGGGACCAGTAGTGGGCCAGTAGCAGAACCTGTGAATTTTCTGAGGAATTTATTAGGTCTATCAGAAGATATTAGTATTAGTGTTGCTTTTTTATATGCAGATGCTACTAAAAGAACTACAATTTCACCTACGCTGAGCTCACTAAATAAGGTACTCCAAGGGAGTATCTGAAAATAACAGTAGGATTATTTCAAGAGATTCATGTCTGCATTTAACAGACACTAAACAAGGTTAATAACTAACAGAAGACAGAAACAGATCACTGGCCCTCATATTCCATCACAGTGAACACGAGCCATATTTGCCAGCAAAGAGAACTGTGAAAACGTATTGCACTACCAAAGAGAGGTGCAAGAGATCAGTAAGTCATCCAAGAAAAACTGACTCACCATGTACCTCCTACAGGAACTAGAAAGGCAATTATCAAAAGGAAAATTGGAATGCTTGGGTACTTCACCTCGATGGAGGCTCAACTCTGCTAGTTAACAATCTCTAAAGACAACCCAGTCACCCACAAAGCAGAAAATGTAAATAAAAATAAAATGGGGTAATAGGAGACACTTAATACACAGGTGACTACAGTGAAAAAGATCTTTATGTGGGTACAACTGCTTTTTAACCTAGAAAATAAAAATACACCTGACTGTAAATTAATTTTAGAAATATTTACAGGGCAATTATTTATTTGTGCAAATATCACATAACTGCAAATATCAAATAAGATTTCAGCCAAAAATTAGTAACATATATAACAAGCAGCCAATGTCACCAATGCTGTACTTCATCACCTAATACAGAAGGATTTCAGCAAGATAAAAAACCACCAGTCAATCACACTGGCTCATAGGCACATTTCAAAAGCATTATTTTCAACCATTTGCCATTATTATTATTCACCTTCAAGGAAAAAGTCAACATACAAGGCATGATGAAACCTTCAGGAAACAATGAAATTTACTAAGATGTTTTTATTTGACTTCTGTTCTGTTGCAAAAATATAAATAACATTATCACCAACCAATAAGTTACTGAAATCACTGAAATAACTTGTAACATTTTTTGTCAAACACTTCTTACTAAAAGATGTAGATATTACAGAAAACAATCTGAAGACCTCAACAGCCAGCTTTTTTTTACAAAGTGACAGAAAATACCCACCCTCTTGTTACACCCTGATTAGGTAACTGTGAGTGAAAATGCCTGGCTTCTTCTGCATAAATAGAATAAAAACTAGTCCTAAAAAATCTTGTTTTGTGATGTTCTATATTTAAACATTTAAAATTTCATCAGTCACATATGCAAAATTTTGTTCCAAAGTCCTGAAGTTTCCAGATGACATGGTAAACATGCTTGTTCAGAAAAATAAAATATTCTGAGGAGCTAACATGAACGGCATCTGCCCACTTGCCTGTTTACTCAATATATACTTTGTCAAACTTTCAAACAAAGCATCTCACAGCTTCTTCTGTAAGCACAGGAAAAATGTAATAGTAGGTTCTATTTTCTTTGCCCTATTCTAGTTCCTCAGGTTGCATTTCTCTCCCTCCAGCAGAACTCTGGGGGCAAAAGGCAGTGTCCTGACACCTGCCACACTTCTGGTCACATCTACACTTCTGCAATACACGACTTCCCAACCAAGTGGAAAAATAGCACAGAGGCATTACTTCTGAAAATTTTTCATTTAAAGTATTTTGATGTAAAAATTAGAACCCATTTAGGGAAAAAAAAAGCCCTACATCCATCTGAATCAGTCCTTCAGTTTCACCTTTTGAAAACAGTAATTTCTGGCTTTTTGGCTGATGCAGTGAACAACACAATGACAGGAAAACAGCAATCTTTAAAGACGTTCTCCCTGCAGTGCTATGTTCAGCTCTGGGCTCTTCGGCATCAGGAACACATGGACCTGCTGGAGTAAGTGAAGATGCTCAGAGTGCTGGAGCTCCTCTCCTGCAGACAGGCTGGGAGAGCTGGGGCTGCTCAGCCTGGAGAGGGAAAGGCTTCAGGGAAACCTTACAGCACCTTCCAGTACCTCAAGAGGGCCTCCAGGAAAACTGGAGAGGGACTTTTCACCAGGACATGCAGGGACAGGATGAGGGGGAATGACTTTAAACTGACAGAGGGTGGGATTAGACTGGATATAAGGAAGAAATCCTTCACTGTGAGGGTGGCAAGGCACCAGAACAAGTTGCCCAGAGAAGCTGTGGCTGCTCTATGCCCAGAAGTGTCAGGTTGGATGGGGCTTTGAGCAATTTGGAAAACTTATGGTAGCGGAAGGTGTCTCCACCCAGAGAATGTGAGGGGGTTGGGACTAGATAATCTTTGAGTCCCTTCCAACCCTAACTACTCCATTATTCTATGAATGTGACACTTGGAAGCAGCAAGGTAACCACTGCCATAGCACCCAATCAGCTAGGCAGGTACTAATGAATGCCTAACCAGGTACTAAACACAACCTCTCTCACATCACAAGGGCAGATGCCTCTTACTTGAGATCTTTCATGTTCAGATCAGCTGCACTGCTTGAGGGAGGGGTTACAGACATTCTCTCTGGCCTGAACTTAAGCCAGTTTATTATGAACAGATTATAATTTAGATGTGCAAACATACACCTTTGTGTATGTAAACTCACACTTAATTGCCTTATCAGGGCCTAGACAAAGATTAACCCAGCTGTTTAAAATAACCTTTCTAAATGACTGAGAACACTCAGTTTCACTATGTTTTGTCCTCTCCAAAGCTAAACAGATAACAAAAGTGTTCTGGGAGCTCTACCTTCAAATAACAATTTGTTTCCTTAGGATTTATTAAGTTCACAAACCTATACACTTCCTCTTACATGGAGATTGATGCAAATCCACAGAGTCAGTAACATGATCAAAACCCCAAAAAGACACAGAAAAATAGACCCTAGCATTACCTGTGTGACCTCTCATTGGCCTCTTCCCTTACTGCTCCAGTTTCTAAGCACCTTTCCCATTTGCATCAGGTGGTAAGATTAGCATCTACCTCAAGTAGCTTTGTTCATTCTCTCATTACATGAGCTGTATTATGGGTCAGAGATTGCCACCTCTCTCATTTGAAGATGACTGGATTAAAATTGCCTTGTGGAAGTTCATGTTATTATAGATGCCTGCTTCCTGCATAAGCTCCAATTCCCACAAATTGTACTGCAAACTAGAATCTACAATAAAAAAACACCCCAACACCTGCAGACCACAATTAACCACAGCAGTCTCCACCCTGGAGATCGTCTGAAGTTGTTCAGATAATGGGGCACAGGAAGCTAGACATTTCAATTCACAGAATTTATAAGTGTGACAATTCAAAGGTCAGTGAAAAAACTTCATTTAGCTCCTAGTGCAACAGGAAAATATAAAATCCAGCTAAACTTGCCCAAACCCACACAATTATACCTTCTGAGAGTAAGTGTGGGATGTGTGTGCATGTGCATACATATTCCTTTCTCCTCATAGCAGGTCAATTGCCATTGTGAAGAAGGTTTAAATAGAGAGAAAAAGAGAAAAAAACCCAGGTAGCCATTTATACACATATAGGAGATTACTCTGTTGCACCAAACAACCAAGCAAACCTAATGGCAGGTACTTTGCACCACTGCTGCTCCTTAATAACCAAATGATACAAGGTACAAGTGGCACAGCTGGAAGAACATGATTTATTGTATTCTGAGAATTTGTTCTAAAGCTTCAAAAGGAGCAGCCAGTTAAAATGAAAACAACATAATTAATGTAGGAATGCTGTAATCCACGAACAAGAATTCTCATTTCTCTTATCTCAATCATTTGATTTCAGAGCTCTTCCCTGTTATTCTCCCACATTCACTGTGTATGTTTACCTTCTAAAAAGCAAGATAAATTTCTCTACCCAACTGTTTTCAGCCCCCCCTGATTTTTCAAGGGTACAGATCCTTCCCTTTACTTCTCTTCAACTTTCCAGCCTGAACTTTAAGCATGAGGTGAACCCTGGTTCTCTTTGACATCAGTATCCAATCCAATCCCTAAAAACTTGGAATGGGACTTCTCCATATTACCTTTCTACAGATAAACATGATCTTTATCATCCAGTTCATTGCCCTTGAGAACTGAAATTAGTGTGATGGATGTTCTTCCACAAGGAAATTTATTTAAACCACCTCTCACTTTATGACATGTTTTACATCATCCTGTTCTCACCTTTCAAGGCTGGGATTCAGAAAGCAAGCCTCACAATGGGAAACTCAACTACTACACTTGATAAACTGAAAGAACAATTCTTCCTGAAAGTTTTCTATCAGAGTGCTTTTTCTCTTTAGCCCGGCTTTCACTGGAATTTACCTGTTAAAAATAAACTTCTTTAACAGGAGACTGAATGAAATTAATTAAATTCTGTGTGGTCATGCTCTTAGCCTGTTTATTTTGCTTACTAAAAATAGAGAGGAATAATGATGAAAATGAAGCAAAGATGTGTCTCTTTCATATATTGTAAGTGTATTTTTATTACATCAGGGCTATGGAGTGTTGTGGATGATCTCATTACAGAGAACTATTATTTTTAGGAAGGGCACCAAATTTTCAGAATTCCTGCAGCAACTATGAAGTACTGAGGTAGAAACAGTAACTGCTGTATTGTGCAGACAGGACAATGTGTTTTACCTGCTGTTGCTTCCTTAACTTTGGGTGGCAACTACCCATCCTTGAGCCTCAGTCTTCCACCCTTTGCAAAACTTAATGTGTGTCTGTATAGGGACAATTGTTTCAGAGATTTGCATTTCCCAAAGAGAGATGCTGGGAAAAGGTATTGTGCAATAGACTCTTTGGGTTGCTGGGTCAGGGCTGGCAGCAGGACAAGAGCTGCTGAGATGATTTTGGCTGGGGGCCAGAGCAGGATCTGCTCTGACAAAGCAGAGATACAAGATCCAAGCTGTTCCGTTTCAACCTTTCAGCACGGCAGTCCCTTCGAAGTCAGGATGCTGCCCACCCCTTTCACTGCACAGCCTTTTCACCTTGCTCCTGGCCACCTCTCCACTTCAACCAGCACTGCATTCCCCTGGAACCCAGTCATTCTGCCCAGAGCTCCAGAAGTACAGCTCCAGAGCACAAAACTTTCCATTCAAAGTAAGAGACATAAACAGCTAATGTATTCTGTAATATACAAAGTAAACAGAACTCAAATATTAAGGGAACATCATGCATACTCTCACCCACAATATTGGCATAGGACAATTACGAAAGAAAAATATGTTCAAAAACACAAGAAGCGATTGTTAATTCACTCCTGTTGACACAAAGCCACCTCTATTATGTTATTTTGAAGGGATTTTAAGTCAGTAGTGAAATAGATTTGGAATTTGCTTTTAAATGTCGAAATGTTTACTATTTATTCTCCCAGCTATGACTTCAATACCTGGGGGTGTCCTATTTTAAGGAAACAACACTCAATTTTCACAAAAGCGGCATAAGGAAGTTGTATTTTTCACATTCCTTCTGGTACTTCAAAGATGTGCAATCTCTCAAAAAAGATTTGAGTGCAATTTCTCATATACAAGTGCAAAAAAATTTGTACAGAGAGCCATTTTGATCAAAGATTCTAATTTCCTCTGCAGAGTTTTTGCCATCCATACACTGTTGCAGCTGCAATAACACTACATAACCCTAAATGACACTGTTTGTTTTTCTAATATAACAACCCAAATTGTCTCCTCTTGTGACTAATTAAGCCTGCTTATTATTTCCTGTTGGGTGGGACCTGGCAGTTGTGTTTATGTATTTTTTAAATTTTAAAATTGCTGAAGTAAAAATTCTCAAGTATTCTCAGTCATGAGCAGATGCATTACTTGACAACAGTATAAAAAGTACAGAATATTTTGGAAATTACATCAAACACAAGTACTTGCGATTTCACAAGTGTGGTGCTCTAAATCAGAATTGCTGGGTGCATAATTATTTTATGAAATCTAGAACCAAATTTATTACAGCATGCAACAACGGAATCTGAAGAAAAAAAAATCATAGTGTAAGAAAATCTCCTTGGCAAAGAGTAACTGGACTACCTAAAAGATATTCTATTAACTATGTTTGCAAACAGAATTTTTGTTTTATTTCTTTCCCAAATATCAAAGTAGTGAACTAATATGTCAAGAGGAAATACTGAAATGCTATAAACATACAAACTGTTTTTCCATTATATTGTTGGAATAAAGTTAGAATGTTTTTGTTAAAACACATTCAAAGCAACTTCAACCAAAGGAACAAACAGTATTCAAATATATGGCAAACATATTCTGGTACATGTATAATGCTAAGTAGATGTAAAAATACTGAGGTTCAACACAGAAAAACAGCTGCAGTAACTACATTGTATTTTACCCATGTGGGGTGCTAATGTTACTTGAACTCCAGAATATGATATTAAAATGCTGTTACTTTTTCCTCCAGATTAAGATCAATCACTAAACGTTCTTTGCAAATGGCTCTAGCTCCCGTAAAAGCTGTTCATCAAATTTTAACTTAAGAAGCCACACACACCCATTTCATAAGCCTGAAGTGTAATGAATCATTAATATTAGGCTGCAAACCTTTCCCTTTTTTTTTTTCTTTTGGCAGGGGTGGAGGGGGCACGGGAAGAACAGTGTTTTCACGCAGCATGTGACCCCCAGTTGCAGAAGTTCAGCTCACACAAGGTTTGCTCTATCACCAGGTACAGTCACAGGCTCTGGGCTCCTACTGAAGACACACTCCCTCACTTCATGAACAGAAAATAGCCAGGGCTGTTTCCACTGCAATCACAAAGGTGAACTAAGGGATTCTCAGTGTCCTTTTGGTTCTGAACAGCCACTGCAATCATAATGTGACAGAATCAAGTGCTTAAATAGCACCAGTAAGAGACACCAAACAGGTAGAGCTGAGTCCACAGCATCACAGTCATACCCAGTTTTCAAATCTACAGATGTGAAGTGGCTAACTAAGCTTTAGTTTTTTGCTTTTCCCAAAGAAATTGCAAAATTCCTGCAGTCTCAGTGTTGTACAATAACCTATGACACAACAAAACTCTAAACTAGACTGGACTAAACTAATAAGACCAAAAACCCACCTGCTTCCTTTGTTTATACTTTGTGTGCTAAAATCTGTCTTTAGGCAGATGGAAACATGACCTCTTAGAAGAAACAAAAAAATAAAGCCAAACCCAAGCAAAAAGAATCCCAAACAAACCCAAACCACACAACTCAGACCTACTTTGCTCTTGACCTGTGGACAGTTTGCTTGGAGGACACAATAAAACATGGAGGTATTTCAATTTAGTATTTTAAATTAAGGGGGGGGGGGGGAAGTGTATCTATCTGCCACTGCTTTTCAAAAGAACACAGAAGTTGAAAGGGGGAAATAATGCTTGGAGTAGCAGTAGAAGCTTCCTCCCCACACATCATCTGTCAGCTCCACCTAAATGCTAAACAAAGGATCTTACCTTGAGACCATAATAACGTGAAACATCTTTTAAGGCCTTACTTTTGAAACTGTCAACAGTGCTTCATCAAAATATACATTTAAATGAAAGCACTGAAGAAAATTCACTGAATTATTTCTATGCTCAAAGTTAGATACAAACTTAGTGCCTGACTGACCTAAGGGCACAGTTAATGACAACCATAATTACGATCTTATCAACACAGAACTTCATAAAAGGTTCACAGCTTATTTAAGGGACATCAAATTACAACTTCCACTTCTAAAATACCTTTTAGTCAGAGCTAAAAGTGACCAAACCCAGGAACTGCTTTTTTCATTACCTGACTGAAACATTCATTAACTTCTCTTTGTTTTATAATGGCTGTGTTATTTTGTCAGGGAACCAAAAGAAAGCTATCAGTATGTTGAAAGAAAGGATTTTTAACTAACTGTAGAGTTTTCATTAGTTGCTTACATAAACAAGTAACAATTTTCTTTATGACTGGTACTTTTGAACTTAGAGTTGGCAAACACAGCACCAAAAGGTGAAAGTATTTTAGCAAGCACAGTTTGAAGCAATGTATGAAAACACAGGAGAATTCACCAGCATCTCTGAAGACCACAGGTGAATTTTCTCAACACTAGCTATATCAAAAAGCCATCTGTAAGTTAGTAAAGATATATTGTCTTTCACTGTATCTTTGCAACTTTAAAAATGAACATCTACTTTGCATTACAAGCACCTTCGATAGTAAAGACTCAAAGGCCTTCAAACTTAGTTCCTGTCCTTCCAGAGTCAAAAACATGCCCAATAGTATGAATTCCTAACTGGACTTATTTCTGGAGTTTGCATGTATTCATGACAACGTGGCATGGGAAGGTTTTGGAAAAGGCAACAATGAAAAGGAAACAAAAATCTATTAATTAGCAAATTTGTGTCAATGATATTTATTTGTAGGTATCTATTGTTGAAGTCACATAATGCCATCTCAAGGAAAAAAAATAAATTTATTATTGAATTTTTAGAAGTAAAATTTTAATGTAAATTTACATTTATTATTTAAATTAATTTTCAAAAGTAAAATACATAGTAACAGAGAAATAGCCAGCACTGCTATTTTTCAGCAAATGAATCAGGAAATATTCAAATGTGCACATAAATGAAAGACCAGTGTCTGCTTTCTACCCTATCTCCCTTTTACTGCTTTTCTCTGTCCCAGCACTTTTATCCAGCAAACTTTTTTGATTTCAAAATAAATACTACAGAAATGTTACCTAGGTGTTGCTGGAACAAAGTGAGTACAGATAGGAAGTTTATCTGTTAAAACAGTGTGTTTTTAAAAACACACAACGTAACGCAAAGTGATATAAAGCTGTTCTGTTTTATAATCTTAACTCGAAATGTATTAATTTCTTGCATGAGAAAATAACTACATTTTTGATGACCCCACCACTGACTGACATTTCTTTTTTTATAAAGGGGACAAAGCTTTTTTTCTTTCCACCCTTTCTCCTTTCTGTTTTGTATTTCGTATTTAACATATCTTGCAGAGATTTCAGCACTGAGATTCCCTGAAATCTCCACACTCTGTGGCACATCCTGACAATAGTATTTCAACGTAACTATTAGGCAAATTCTCGGGCCAGGGAAAGTTACGGAACAGAGCATCTGTTTCTGGATGGTTACAGGCTACTTTTTTCTCTTTCATTTTCTCATAAACTGTAGTAATTTCTGTAGATTACAAAACACTGCAGACAGGATGCTATCTTAGAATGACGTCTTGGTTAATGCTTTCCTAGAACGGGCAGCTACTTTCTTTCATGAGAGAACACAAATGCTTTGACTGAAATACTATTTCAAAAGTTGATACTACACAGTACATAGCAGAGAGACTCCAGATGTCAATAAAATCGAAATGCTCTATTTTCAACCCTGTTCTCTGAACTTGGCAGCGCTGGTGGTAGCACCCACCTGCATGTAAGGCACAAGGCGATAGAGCAAAGAATTCATCCACTTTTCTCTGTGAACAGAGTACGTAAAAAGAGGACTTCTGAAGCACAAATATAATCAGCACTTTAAAACCCTTTAAAAAATAATTATAACAATAATCTGTATTTCCTTTAAAACGTTATTCTTAAGCAAAGTTTTTGAGCATTTTAAGACAGGAAGTTGAAATGCAGCAGACGATCCCTTGCCTCTCAAGTCTTATTCCCCAAGTGCTCACAGGCACTGAGATTTACCTGTTTTGAAAACACACAACAGTACACATGATGATAATGGCCCAAGAGCACAGACCTCATGTCACAGACACAATACTTCACACTCACGTAAAATAAGTCAATAGCACTCCTTCACCAAAGTTACCCTCAAAGCAGAAAGCACCAATAGATGAAACAAAAAAAAACTGTGATGATGAGAAGCTCGATATTCTTGGGTTTCAAGGTCAAACGCAACCCAGCAATCAGTGCAGTAACACTCCCCGTCGCGACGAGAACTTGTCGGTTTCACCACTTGCAACTGAATTACCTTTAAAAACCTCACTACTCCGTACCTTTTAATACAGTCTGCGGCACTCCGGGGCTGCACCCAAGTCGAGCTCACCCAGAGCCGCCAGTATCCACCCGCCCTTTCCTGGTGGCCACCTGCACTCCCGAGCCAGCCGGCGGCTGTGCCCCGGCCGCGGCTCGGGTTCGGCACGTACGTGTGTCACCTCCGAAACCAAAAGCGACAAAAGCAGCACCTCCTCTGCCTACGAGCACCCGCTATGCGAGCGGCAGAAGCTGGGCTTGCAAATTCTGTTCACTTTGCTGTCACGGACACCCCTTCCCTGGCTAGGAACACCCCGGTAGCACAGCAGCAGCAGCAGCAAAGCCGGCATCGCCCCGCTCCCCGGGCTGGCTGCAGGCAAAGCCGCGGCAATCCCTCCCGGCGCTCCAGCGGGAGCTCCGCGCCCGGGCCGAGGTCACAGGCTGGACCGGGCACAGCCTCCCGCGGCAAACCGGAGCTCCGAGGGCTGCCCCAGCCCAGCCCAGCCCAGCGAAATGCCGGCTCCCGCCCCGCTCCCGCCGCTGCGGGACAGAGGGAGCCGCGCTGAGGATGCGGGGAAGGGGAGAAAGAAGGCAGCGAGCGGCGGGCCAGGGGCCGCCTGGGGCTCACCGGGGCAGAGCTGGCGGCGCCTCCTCCTCGTCGTGCCGTGCCGCCGGCGGTCCCTCAGCGCCGCGCCATGTAACGCGCCGTGCCGCCTCCCGGCTCCACGCGGACTTTCCCCCTCCTTCCCGCCCGCCCCACCGGCGAGGGCACCCGCCCGGCACCGGCCTGCGCAGCCTCCGCCCCTGCCCCCGGCCCGCCGCACTTCCTGGCTGGAAATTCCCGCTGACGCTCCGGCAGCGCGGAGGGCCGCCCGGGCGGGGCGGGGCGGCCGGCGGGGCAGGAGGAGGCGCGGCCGCGGCAGGGAAGGAGCCGGGGAGCGCCTGCCGCTGAGCCACCCGCTGGCCGCGACATCCCTGAGCCGGCGACAGGCCCTCCCGCCCGGGTGAAACCGCGCAAACACACGGGTCCTTTCATCCCAGGGCACTTACCGCCGCCGCGAGAATAATCCCGTCCTTGCCCACGTTCCTCGGCCCACGGCGGCATTCGCGACACCTCTGTGGAGACGGGCTCGACCCGGTGGCTGCCAAAGTTTTTTTTACCTCTAAATATACTGTTGGGAAGGGGAGAGAGAGACTGCACGGAGTGAATTTAAGCCCCCTGACGCAGTGCCTGGCTGGTTTCGCTGGAACTTCATTAAAGGAAATTGAGCGATTCTTACCGCCCGATGCCTGACAACATCACCGAGCAGGGAGCACAGGCTGCACAGCACCATTTTTGTGTAGATTTATGCAGTTTCTGACAGAGCAGGCTCCCAGGTAACTTGACTTCTGTTGAACAGTGCCAACCATCAATAATAAGCTTTTTAATAATAATAGTCCAGGTTTGTAGCACAGTAATCAAGTCTCCCAGACACATTTAACCAAGGCTGCAGCAGGTCAGCTAGTGGCACATTTAACTGGCACAAATGCTATGTAAAACAAGTTCAAATATCTTTATGCGGAATCCTAAACATCTGGTTTGCTACAGGTGACGAGTGTCTCAAATGAGCATCCAGCATAACTCACCGAATGTGTGTTTGCCCAGAAAGCAGCAATCCATTGTTTCTTTCTGGTCAATCCATTGTTTCTTTCTCATCTGGGGAGATTTGTTATGCTAAGGCCACATAACATGGGACTTCATGAATGAAACAAAGCAAAATCATAATTTAAAAGAAGGGTTTAAAACCCTCCAGACATATAAAGAAACCAAGGACTATGACTGTTGCCTTTTTTTTCTTTTTTTTTTTCTTTTTTTTTTTTTCTTTTTTTTTTGGTGTTGAAGCAAGGAATTTTAACACAGAGCAAAAATATGAAAAAAAGAAATAGAGTCAAATCATAAGCCACCTGTTGACTGGAACAAAATTAAAGGGATGTTTTTACCAGAAAGGGAGAAGGTTCAGATGTTACATTTTGTGCCCCATCTCTGGGTTGGAGCAGAGAGACACTATTTAAAATGAGTGCTGAGAGTGCAAAAGAGAGCTCAGAAATGCAAAGGTTTTCTCTGCTTTCTTGAAAAATGACATTTCCTACATGTTACACATAAATAAGTATGAAGAGAGAGTAATTTCCTTTTTTTGGATTGCCACTCAGGCTCTGTGATGCAATTCTAAAAATGCACTCCCCCATTCCCTTCCCAGTACAAACTGGGAGTTGAGAATGACTCAGCATTTCCGAGTAAAACATGTTTCCCTTATTAGATGGGGATATTCCCGGACATTCAAGACCTAATAATATTTTTTTTTAAATGGAAGAAAATACACTGAATTAATAGGACAAGTGAGGAAAGAATTGTGTCCCAAAGCCCTTGATGGAGGAAGTCTAGATGGATTTTAAATACAAAGAAGTTTCAAAATAAGATCCATTTGAAAGGAAAGGTGCCATGTCATAGCTAATCAAAGGTGTGCTCACAGGGCAAAACCTGTATGAACAAGTACCAGGAAATCAGACAAGGTGGATAAGTTCCAAAACTTAAGGAGACTTACCTGGTGGATTTATTTTAAAAGGACATGCATTGAAGTACTCGGGTTCAGCTTTCCCTGTGAAATCTTAAGCAGCTTCCACAAAGATCTAGGTTTTACAATAAAATCCTCTTCTCAATTATTTTCAAAGCATAAATTTGCCCTTTTTAGAGCTTAATATTGTAACTGAAATGTCATTTCTACTGACACCCACAGTAGTGCCAGGCTGTAAGCCCACACTTTGGTAAAATTATCTTCACAGGACACTCTAGGTAAATGTACTGCTGTATAGCACTTGAAGAGCCAAAAAATCCTGTTCCAGCCACTGAGGAAATCAGGCAGATAATACATGCTCAGTGGTTTGCAGTGACAAAGTGGTGCCTATTTCCTGAATAACACTGGTTTCCACTATTGCCATCCTGTTGCTTCAGTACCTGGACAATCTTCAGTACCTGGACAATGTCAGCCCAGAGATGAAGAGCAGGCGATCAGACCTGAACCCAAAGGAGCAAATGCCTGCTGTTGAGCTGAAGGGAGCTTTGTGAAATGCTTGCAGCCACGTCTCTGGTAGCTGGGCAGGTGCACTGAAGGAAAGGATTTCTGGCTGTACACTTAACCAGGCTGTTTCACCTCAGTCGGGTGGGGTGCATTTAAGTTTCCTGATATGCAGATGCAATTTAGAAGCTGAGTCTCTTCTTTGCTAGTTTTGCTCTGGGAATATAGATATATAGATCTCTTTCCAAAGTCAGAAATCTTTGGACTCAGTATTTTTTAATCCTGTAACTAATGACAGATAAACATCTAAGACAAGCAGAGATTTTTAAAATAATCAATCTTTAATTGATATGCCTGGATTGGAAAAATTCATGAAAGTTTCTTACATTTTTTGTCTCCTGTTTCTGACGTATGTATTGGAATCATGATAGGCTTTTTTCATTCCCTTTGACGTAGTAGGTTTGAGGCTAAAGCAGGAAAAGATAAGGGAAAGTCTAAAATAGCTACTGAGAGACACTTCCTTTTAAAGCTTTCAACTGCCCATCTTCCTGGAACTATTATGCCATACTATCCAAATCTATTTCTGGTCAATCCATTGTTTCTTTCTCATCCAGATAATCTAGAAGTTCTAACTTAAAAACTGATTTGCCTTACGAAGTGGCCAGTGATCATCTTAACACACTCCAGTCTCATAGAGGTTAAAAAAAAAAAAAATTGTGTTTTTAAGATAGTGTCATCATTCTGAGAATATATGTGAAGCCCTAATGAAGTTGGCAATAGAAACTATATTTTAAAAAAACCCCAACATTCTAAATAGCCAAAGTACATGTGCAAAGCCAACCATTTGAACTGCAGCTGAATCCTAAGGTTGCAGCATTCATGAAAAGCACTTTCTGTCATCCCTGTTGTTTTTGGTGGATGAACTGCCCTCAATTCATCACATATTTCATTAGATTTAGATGGACGCAGCAACAGCCTGCAAGGCTCTGAACAGTGTGGTGTCTCCTGTAATTAAGGGGCCACATCCCAAATGCACCTATTTCTTGCTTCCTCCAGAGCCACAAATCAGACATGGGATCTCATGTTACCCCCACTTTGGTTCAGGTGTGTAACTTTGCTGAAAGACTAAATTTCTGGTGTTTTGGGTAAGACTGCCAGGGCTGAAGCAGGAGTTTTCAGTAGCAAAAACAGTTGGGGGGCAGGTGCACGGGAGTTAATTTACTAGACTTAAGTAAGAGAACCACAAAGCTGTAGACATGGCTGATGGGCATAATTAACAGAGAAAAGGGAACCTTTGGAGAGAGCTAGAAGTAAACAAGAAAGGGAACACTGCTCAACATTTACTTATAGCTGTCATACAGTATAGGGTATCACTTCCTAAAAGACATTGAAAGAACTAAGCAGAGAAGGCAATTTGATGTATATAATTTTTTTAATGGCGTAGCCTTCCCTTGGTTTGTCTGTGTAATGCTAGGCCTTCTTCCTTCTTTTCTTTTACACTGGCTGATAGTAAGGAGAATTTCACCCCAAACCTCTCAATTACACCAAAACCCGTGGTTTATAGATTCTCTGTGAACTTGCTGCAAGGTAACTGCTCTCAATGGAGCTATCCAGACCCCTGTGAGAAGTTGTGAGCTGACCATCTCATCAGAGCCTTGAAGCTGCTTCATGCAGAACACATATTCTGTTCCAAAAGTGTTGCCTAGGCTGGTCCTGCTTAGCAGCAAGCAGTGTAACACTGTACAACAGTAAGTGCATGTATGGACAGAATAGAAATGGTTGTGTTTGTAGAAACCATTCAGAGAACCATTAGTGTAGCACTTTAGCAATGCTCATGCAGCTCAGAGCCCAGAGCAAACTGCTCCAGCAAGTGCTGTTACAGTCAGGAGCTGTGCTGTCTGGTAATCAATCTAATGAACTGCCAGTCAGTTCCCCAGAATCTGGGCCTGATTCAGGTTGTGAGTGATTCACTCATCTGCCACTCAGCTCTAAAACACCTTGGCCAGCCACTGAAGCTAGAGGGATGGGTTTTTGCCATTTGAGTTCAGTGGCAGCAGGTTCTTACCAGTCCACTTCATGCACTCCCTTCTCTTCCCACCTCCCCGTGTTATGATTAATGTCCTGTGCTCTGGTCAGTATTTAATATATCAGATGATTGGGTTTTCTTCATAGTATTTTACATATCTGAATGATAAGTACTTTTAACTTCTTTCTGATTACATCCATCAGAACCCAGTCAGGGGCCCAGTTGTTTTCCCAAGGGATATATGTTCTTCCTGTTTCACAACTGTGGCTTTAGGTTGTCAGCAATGTTTCACCCAGTTAGCTAATGCAAACAAAATCAGCTGTTTGTTGTCTTTGCCACTTTCTTTTGTCACTTTCATTAAATACATGCTCAGTTCAATTTATGAGGTTATTTTGGGTCGGGTGTACAGAGTAGGACCAATGTTAACACAGTACAGAAGGTGGAATTTAGCTAACTTGATTTGTATTGCTGCTGTTTTATTGCTGCAGCTCAAGGAAAATTCCAGATAGCTAAGCACTGTACAAATATATAGGGAAGGGATTTCTTCTGCCACAGAAATTTCAACATCTAAATATATAATGGAAAACAGATTATGAAAACAGAAAGTGACATTCACTGCTGTTTGAACTCATGCAGCGATTAATTTAAGTCTTCTACTTAATTGTTAGTAGAAGTTCTCATTTCCCAAGCTGTTTCTGTTTCAAGTTTTAAGCTTTAATGGCAAGTAATTATATTCTTCTTGAAAGTCCAATCCTGGAATATCTGGATATGGCTAGTTTTTTTTCTCAGGTTTTGATGAAAACTTAAACCTTACGTTTAAAAGAGTTGAAAGTGTCAATGTTCAAAAGGTATTTTTTAAGCTGATGTGATTCTCTTTAGGCAAATCCTGTGGGTTTAGAGGACTTTATAATTTTGTAACGATGGGGGATTAACTACAGTGAGTGGTGAACTGAGACAAATCACTAGTGCAATGGATCAAGCCTTCCAAAAAATACAAGATTATAAAAGGATTATTTGGAGGGCACAAAAAAAATATTGTCTCCTAGAAAATCTCTGTCAAATAGACTTGATTTCTCAAAAGTTCATGTTTTTTTAACCTTTTTTCCAAAACTATGAGGGTTTGAAATTTTTTTTAGCAAATTATTCTAGACTTAAAGCTGCAACACCAGAAACAATTCAGGCACTACCTGAGGTTGTGATAAGATGCAAGAGGCTGATGAAAAGCAAGACAGTATGCAGTGTAATGACAGAAAGAGCCCTGTGCTAGAGCAGGGTGTCAGGAGTGGAGTGGAGAGGGACCTCAATCTGTTTTTTACTCTACACAAGAAGTAGGTGGAGGAAGCAGGGTGTTCTCCTTATTCTGGTTTCTTTCTCAGTTCCCTTTGTGATTTACTGTTTGGAAGCGGAAGCCTGGCTGATAGCGGGACAGTCTTTGATTCTTTCCCTGGTGAAAGAGCATGGTGCAAAAACTTTTAAGCTGTAGATAAAGATCCCAGCACCAAAGCTAGGAGTGGTATGACCATGTGATTCTGCTGTTGTTCCCGAGTCCATTGTCTTGGATGTTGTCATGCTTCCATGGCCTGCCTTGCTTTCAAGGCTAAGGAATGCCACACAATGCTTCAAACATTCGGTGTGTGAACTTGTACAGGCTCAGGGTCTCTGCCCTGCTGAGACCTGACCTGAAAGTGCATGTGACTTTTCTCACCGGAGGGCAGGGAAATGGAATTGCAAAGTCTTCAAATGTTGCTGTTTACCTAGACGTCCAAATAAGAATATGAGACTACGGTTTAAGCCCTTGGGTGTATTTACAACAGCTCTTCCCAGCTCTAAGCATTGTGCTGCCAACAATTGGCTGCGCCCAAGACACTCCCTTTGATAGCATAGTGAGAGCTGTGCTGCTTGTGTTCAGATCAACAGCAAACTCTTGTTGACCTACCTGGGTGTAGGGCTGGCGGCTGAGGGAGGATCCCTGCCTTCTCTACAGACTTGGAAAGCGTTCTGACAGTGGGCTCACCTGGCTGCAAGTAGTAAGGCATCTGCAAAACTGTAGTATTTTCTTGAAGCAGCATTTAGCTTTGCAAGGTTTGTGTTGCTCTGCAAGAGAGCAAAGGTGTGTGTCATGGTGACTTTATGAGTGCGTCTGGGGAGGTCCAGCTGGAATTCTGACAGTGCTGCAGACAGAATTAGAATGATGTTCTTGTGACAAAAATGCTGTTCTTGCTCTAAGGATAGGGAACAAAAGTTCAAATAAATGAAGATTGAAAAGATGAAAGGTAGGATGAATTTGAAACACAGAGACTCATTTTCCTCACAGATTTTGTCGCTGCATAGGTTTATATGTCCACCCTATCTTGGTTTCTGTGTGCCATGCTCAGACAGTTCACTTGGCTCTGAGGCTCACTATGTCCTGTCCCATCCCATGAGAATACTTGGGGGAGGTGTTTGTGCCATTAGAAGAAAGTGATTTGTCATTGCATGGTACTACAGGACCTGCCTGACTAGAAGGGTTGGACACACTAGCATAGTACTTGCTATCTTCAAAACAATTACCCCTGTTGACTTCATTTGCAGATGTGAGTGATTTTTAGTACTTCTGTGATCAGACTTCAGTGTCTTAAGCCCCTAGAAAATGAGGAACACTGACTACCTGAAATTGTTTGGATTATGTGGTGTGACAAGGAACTCTAGCACAGAAGAAGAGACCTTACAACTCCCTTGGTCAGGATTAAGGATCTGATGCTGTCCCTTCCAGCAGTTACCTGCTTGTTTGTTATAATCCTCCCAGTTTTTGCCAGGAAATTAATGAAGGCCCTGTAGAAAGCAGCCTTTTTAATGTGCAGTTCTTCTCTAGAGCAATTCAGCTTGATACAGGTGCCCTGGAGTAGCAACTTTCACACAGAGGAAAGAAGTTTTTCTAAAATTATAAACAGAAAATAATCTCCTCTTAATAATAAGCTCCCATTGATGGTTTAGTACTGCTAGAAGAATAATCAGTCCCATTCATAATATGAAGACAAACTTGTGGTTAGAGCAAAAGTCTCAGAATGGGGCTTTCTGTGTTTGAGTGTAACTTCAGGGAAGAGCAATGTGACCACTTATATTAAAGGCTGAAGAGAGAGGGAAGAGATAAAATAAAGGTAATAGCCAATGACCAATTCCTATTTAGTATTGCATGTAACCCTTAAGTTATTTCCATTTTGCAAACAAGTCTCCAAATCCTGATTTTGTTCACTTGGATAGCAGAGGCTTATTTTGATTCTCCACTAGTAGTGTGGTTTTTCTGGTTGCATGAAACACCCATAGTAAGTCGCTGCCACTGGTCAGTCTCCTGATCTGCCAATAGTTTCACTAAGCTGTGCCTTTAAGGACAGCAGCTTTAAAACCTTGAAACAAGTCTTACCTAAACTTGAAAGTGGAGGAGAGAGGGCCAGTTTTAATCAAAGTATGTATGACTCATCTTTCAAACTTCATCGATGTTTTGTGTGACAAAGTCACATAAGCAGCATCTCTAGCTGAAAAAAACTGTCTTCCTGAAAATTGAACTATTGATTTCCTTTCTAGAACATGCTCTGCTTAAGAACAGCACAAGCTGAAGCAAAACTGTTGAGCAGGAAGGTAAATCTGAAAACTGGACTACCAAGCTATAAACTCTTAAAGCCTTTTATCACAAGAAACTGTATAAAATGTCTACCCCCACTAACTTTCATCCAATATGACCTGAAACTGTCAGGCACTATTGCATCTCAGGCACTTATTAAGTATTTGATACTACTGAAATTGAAGAATTCTCCTCCTCCTAACGCCTTTTAGAACAGAAATATTTCTCAAGTCATTGATGATCTCTCCCCACAATATGAGGAATACACACCTTTCCTAACTTGTCATAAAATACTGTAAAATCATGAAATAGTCAACCAGCACTGCAAATGAGGACGCAGTCATCTCAAACTCTCAGGAGCCTCCTGGTTTTCTGAGGATTCCTGCCGTGTTTCTCAGACTGTGATTCATGTCTTTAACTGAACAGGTCAGAGATTCCAGTAGAGAAGCCATGCAGTGCATGCCCAAACCTGTTACAGTTCTTTAACCAGGGGCCAAAACCAACCACAAGTGTTTCTGTTTCGTCACCTGACCCCTTAACAGAAAAAACAGCTATTGCATTTTATTATGCTTGTTGTTGAGTTCTTCTAATAGCTATGCAAAGTGCCTCTTTTTCCATGTGTATATCAAAGCCATATCAACACGAAAAAAAAATTAAAAAATCAGTTCTGACTCCTTTTAACTCCTGCATGTGCTTCTGTGCCAGGACTGCTATAAGGGCCTGAACTAAACTCTCTGTAGAAAGTGTGTCATCAACAGAATATTTTGCCAGATTATCACTGACCATTTCTAGAAAGTTTTTTGAGTTTTAATCTTTTTTACTTTGGTTTGCATGGAAATGCTTGAAAGATGCATTAGAGAACCGACACAATGGAAATAAAATGAGTGGTACATATATAAAAGTAACATCTCATTAGCAGAGACCACCCAAAATGTAGTCCTGCCCTGAAATCTGTAGAAGAAATAGACATACTGTGCTTTTAAGATCAACCTTAAAAGGCATTCAGCAATTTAAACAATCTCCAGAATTTCCAAATTTGGTAATAGTCACATCAGATATTAATTTGTTAGGTAAGTATTTCTGAGCTGTGAACAGCAGCTCTGGAATCTCCAGACTTGCTGAAGTAGATCTGAAAAAACCTAGGCAGCATGTCAGACTTCCTACATCTAAACTTGTTCAAAAGAGACCAGAGGGAAAAAATAGAGAGGGAAATTCTGAGTAAGTGGAGTCAGTATTCATCAGTGTCTGTCTTGGCTATACAAGAAAGGAGACAAACTTGACACAGAACAAACAGAAAAATCCCCAGTGGATTTCCACCGAATCCATGGTGTTAAACAGACACCTGGGTACAGTGCGTGCCTGTCACTGCATGAAGGTTTTCCGTGGAAGAAGTAGATGTCAAAGAATCCTAGTACCAGCAGAAGGTCATTAAGCTAAGGAAATTACTATTAAAATAATACCTTTCTCAACATATAGTAGATTAGCAGTAAGCAGACTGGGGATATCAGTAAAGGCATACTTGCACTTAAATCACCTAGTGAAGATCTATCTCATCACCTGGTAGGAGCCTACTTCTGCCATATGACAGAAAGCTTGAAGAGCTATAACAGGGCTCAAAAATTTGTGTTCTCTAGCAGTTACACTGTGTGGTATATCAGGAGGACAGTAATAACAGAAAATATCTGGGTTTTTTTCTTCATTATATGTGGAATGTCTAACAAGATTAACAACAGAGTGAGTCTGGATAAAGGTTCTTTGGTTTATGAGCTGTGCACCTTTTTTTTCCCTTCCCGTTTTTTTTTTTTTCCTGGATAACTGTAAATGCCTTTTTCAGAGAAAAAGTGTGCTGTGATGAGAAATCTTTTTCAGAGCCGTTCTGTTTCTGAAGAACTCGTGTACTTTGTGATTCTGTGGGAAGGAATGTGTTTAAGCTCCTGAGGGATTTAGGGCTACGTGCTGTGGAGAGAACACTAAATTGTGAGCCTGGCTCCTAGAAGACAACATCTGTACCCTGTGAGGGGTTTTAGGTTGTGTCTCAACAGGATTCACCAGAAATACAGATGACAAGCACTGCCAGCTTGTGTCCAAGGAAATCCTCTACACAGAAAATGAGCAGAGCAGTTGAGCTAAGTGAGCCTGAAGGATATTTAGTGATAGCAGGAGCAGTGTGAGGAAGACTGAGGTGATAACCCGCTTGTCAAGGCAGAGAGACTCTGAAAGTCTGGAAAAGACTGTGTTATGAGTTGTTTGTAGGATCAAAGGCAGGGGTCTTGTTTCCAGCTATATGGACAGGCTTTTGAAAAATTCTACAGAGGAACTGATTCTTGTGGTAAAATGGGTCACAGTGACACAGGGCATCAAATTTAGACTCTGATGTAGAAAACCAGAAAGCAGAACTTCCATATGGGATTTTCTGAAATGTGCCTGCTCTTATATGTAGTGCTAATCAGATTTGCAGAGCTAGTTTCCACATCCAGCTGAGAAAACGACGTCAGAAGGAAAGTTTGAAAGGCTTTGGGAAGTGGTCATGTGAAAATGTAGTGTTACAGCAAGTGCATGCCCTACAATCCATAAGGATCCTTGCCCTCCAGTTGCTTCAACAGAGGACCTGCCCAAGCTCTTCCTTCCCACAGAAACACAAGCTGACAGATTTTGATCCTTCTCTTGGGGTGTGGTCAGGACACCATAGGATGTGATCCACCATCCACAAATTGGGCAGTGAATCACAGTTGTACCATTGTGTTTCTTTATGAAGCTGATACTCCTAAAGCCTTACGTTAAGAAGATGAAGGCAACAGAGCTGTTTGTTTAAAACTCTTACAATTAAATTCATCTCTTTCCACTGATTTGTAAAAAATCAGTGTATTATTTTCAAATGGACATAATATTAAGAGACCTAAAATTACTCCATAACTTTAGTTACTTTTTACAGAAGATGAAATTCCATAGGCTCATGAGAGCTGCAATTCACTGATTTGACTTGTGTGTAATTTGTTGTATAGTTTCTACAGGGTTCATTACAGTTTGATGCAAACCATATAATTTCTGCCAGTATGGATACACCATTGTTGTTTTATTTATGGCAAGGGCAGGTTATTTTTATTTGCTGCATTGCTTTTTCTTGTGTTTTAATATAAAACTAGTTTTAACAGCAAAATGGTCCCCAAAACACTACTCTCAGGATTAATTCCAATTCTTAATAAATCAATGGTGTCTTCATAACAGACACTAATACCAAGCCTAACTAACACTTAAAAAGCATCTTCAGATATTTAGACAAGAGCATAGTGTGTATGTGTGGGAGAAAGGGAAGGGAAGCAGTTCACTGGTGTAGGATTAGAGGTTCATTTAGCTGGGCTGCAGCTTTCAACCTTTCTGTTTGGTAGGGGAGACTCAGCTCAAAAGGTGATTGCAGGGTTATATCTAATAATGCTAGTATTTGGGGTTTATTTATTTATTGTAGAGTTGAGGAACATAAGTCAGAAAAAAAAATAGAGAGCTGTGGACAATCAATACTTCCTTCAGCCCAAACTCTATACATTTCATTGGAAAAGGCATGGGAATACATAGAAGTAGAACAAGGAAAATAGAACAATGTGTGGTTGCTCATTCAGTGAACAGTGGCTTGGAGTGGGAGCAATAAAAAAGATGGTATCATATAGATAAAGGTAGTTACAGTGTATTTGGATAAAGTACAAGTGTTGGTACATGAAATAAGGATATGCAGACTACCCACATGTTGACATCCTTGTGGCTGTCCCTGATACCACAACCATAATGTTCTTTATAGAAGTACATGTAAAAAAGTGCACCTTAAGTGTATTAAACTCATTAAGTGAAATATAAAGGATCTTATATAAGTTTAGTTGTGTCTTACTAGCTCCATTCCTTGTGGCAACCACTGTAAACCTGGGTAACTCAGCAGAGAATCAACCTCCTATTTCCAGTGTCCTTACCACTAATCTGGGCTTCTCACTGTTTTTATCCTGAATGTGGAATCACAATACATAAAAGTGACTTCAAAGGTTTTAAGTGATGTTTTGGTAAAAAAATTGCCTATTTTAACCCCTGCTACTTGGCAAATATTAAAAAAATAACAAAGTCAGATGGTTTAAAGGAAAACTCTACAGTATTGCTTTTAGACATCAAAATAACTATATTTTTGTATAAATATCAAAAATCCAACCATAAGTTATGTCTTGAAAAGATTATGACACATCTCCCTTACTTCCCTCCAACATGCCCTCCAACATGCCCTCTTAGACTAGGAACCTGTTTTAATTTGGGAGGGGAAAAGGAATCTTGGGAAAGGAGCACATTTTGCATCCTAGAATTCTGACAACCAGAGGGGGAATTTTTTTTTTTTTTTTTTTTGGTCTTGATTCTGACTGTCCTCCCACGACCTGTTTCACAAAAAAGGAAGAAAGGGTTTTTTTAGCAGCCAGAAGTGTTTGCAAGAGGGAACCATGAAAATAAATAACTGCATAGCTACTGCCACCTACAGTCTTTCTGAAAAATGGCTTCTGGAGAAATAGCATGAGGGTTCCAAAAAGCTTGCAAAGGGATCATGATCAGCTCTGCAGTATCTGTCCCTGATCTTCCTGACTCTGAGGGAGCAAAAGGTTGAAGCAAGAGATGAACCAGAAGTACTCCCAATAGATAATGAAAAAAAAATTGCTAAGAGTGGGAATTTAAAGCTGTGCTCTTTGTTCAAGTGCCCTGTTACTCTCAGTAAAAGACAGGGTTTTTTCTTCTCCCCCTGCTCCATTATCTTCCAGAGGATGACAGCAGGATTTCAAAGGACTTATTCTAAAAAAAGGCAGAAAATAGCATATGTTTTGGGAAACTCACTCATCTTTATGTAGAAGAAGATACTGAAACCCACTCAGACCAGCTGCATTTATTTTCCTCCTCACCCTCATCTTTAACCAGCCAACATAGTGCAGATGTGTTCAGGTGTCTGTATCACCCTGTACTGGAAGTAACAGGACCTATGTTTTGTTGGTCATCTGCTACCAGATGTAACTTCTTGCAAAACCTTTTAATTAAACATGTATTTAAGAGTCTGAGAGTTGTTTTTCAGGCTTTAGGCTACAGTAGTAGCAAGCTTAATTCCATTTAATAGCAACCTATAAAATGTACAGGTTAGTTTTCTGTCAATTATAGGAGCTCTAGCTTCACCTTTTTTAAAACTTTATTGTCACACTACTGCTTTCATTTCAGTGTCTTAAAGATAGCAATCAATCAAATCCAGCTCACATGGGCCTAATTGGTCTTTTAGGCTTGAATTTGTCACTGGGTTTGGACAATGATTACTTGTGTATATATACATTATATATGTATATATATTTATATTTTCTTTGCAAAATGAAGAAAGCCTTACACGTAATCTGAGCATACAATTTGGAAATCAAAAGTAAGTCAAGAGGACAATGTTGGCAGCAGCTGCTGTGGCCATCATCTAGAAACACATGCTGCAGGTTTGTGACTGCCGGCTTGTGGATGGAAGAAATTAAAGAAATTATGAGCAAAACTGGTAGCAACAGGTGAGGCTGAATGTCTTGTGGCTCTGGATTTGTTAGGAAGTCAGAAAGTTAGAAAATGTTTTATTAGTTTTGAGGTGCTGCAGGAATGGGTCCAGCCCATGTCTCTATCCTCCTTGTATGGCAATGGAATAATCGTTATGGTTATATAGATAAACACAAGGACGATTCTGTGAGGCTAATGTGCTGCAGAAGGATTTGAATAGTTCAGCTCCTAACTCTGGGACAGTCTGTGTGACCTGGAGTACGCAGCCCAAAGCCAAAAAGAGGGCTTAGACCTTGTTAGAATTTAAGGAGTATAAGACACCTGAATTTAATTGCAGATTTGTTCTTTAATCTGTGTCCAATTATATAACCTGAGATAAAGTTGGTATTTCTCTCCCACGCTGCAGAATTGCCTTTTTTGAATTGTGTGAGCTTTTCATGTAGGACTGTTTTTCACCAATATGTGAAGAGACCAGTAGTAGCCCCATCTGAATGGACAGTAAGATAATGCAGAACAATCTGTAGGAGTAGTGATAGTAACCACACCCAGACACTGTAGAGAGTTAAGAGCTTTCTGTTCTCTGCTTGAAACATATTTATTTCACTGACAAGCAGTGAAAGGAGAATGATACTGACATGCTTTTCTTGGAAAGGAAGGCATTACTGTTAAAAACCTGTTACAGTTTTTGATGGTGTCTGAAGTGTCTGAGATCTCTTGTGTTTCTGTCGATTGACAAATGATTGCTAGAAGACAATGAAACCAGGGATGCTTTTGAATTCTTATGATACCAAATGAATGAAAAATAATTTCAGGAGGCTGGATTTTGGTGTTTCATACTGTGCATAAGTCAGTGAGGACATTTTATTGCATCAGTTGTATCTAAAAAATAGTCTTGCCGTTGCCATATCACTTTGTTTTCTCTGCTGAGTGAAAAGTCAAATAGCTCTTAGAAAAAGCTTAAATCTCAGTTAAGATGGTTTTTTTTTCAGCATCCATTAAAGCCCTCCTTATTTTTAATGGTGTCTTCAGTGCTAGAAAGCTTCTGTGATTGGTGGCAAGGCAGAGAGTGACTTGTTCCTGTAGCACTCTGTCAGACCCTGCATCTCTGAGACCTGCACATGACAATGCCACATTGTTCCCTTTCCTCTGTAGAGCATCACCGTGTCCTTTGAGTGGCAGTAGTTCCTGCCAAAATTGACAAATATAGTGTAACTTAATGACTTCATATTTTGACGTTTGAGAAGAATCAAATAGAATCAGACTTCTAATACCACTGCATTTTATGTTCTTCATTAGGCATATATTCTTCGTTAGACATTTCAGGTAGAATTGTTAGACACCTGTAAATGGCACCTGCCACACCTTTCCTATTACTGATACAGCAAATATTTCACACTTAGACTCCATTGTCTCTAATTTTAGTGTATTATAATTGTAATGAAGAAAAGGAGGCTCAGAAGAGATCTTATCACTCTCTACAATTTCCTGAAAGATGGGCATCAGCCTCTTTTCCCAGGCAACCAGTGACAGGATGAGAGGAAATGTCCTCACACTGTCCCAGAGGAGGTTCAGGTTGGACATCAGGAAGAAATGTTTCCACGGATAGGGTGGTCAGACATTGGAGCAGACTGCCTGGGGAGGTGGTGGGATCACTGTCTCTAGAGGTGTGCTAGAAGGCACTCGACCTGGCACTTTGTGCTGTGGTCTGTTTGACAGGGTGGTGATTGGTCAAAGGTTGGACTCTGTGATTGTGAGGGTTTTTTCCAACCTTAATGATTCTATGATTCTGTGATAATAGGTTACAGGCTAGCAACCTTTTGCAGAGGAGTATGCATTAATGCCATTCCCAGATCTACATCATAAAGAGGATTCTACTAAAAAGGAATTGTACTCCTTCAGCCCAGATGAGTTACTTAGGAAAGAAAGTATGAGGTGTTTCCCCTCTTTCAGTGTGCTTCAAAACCTGAATTTGCTGTAAACCAGTGGAACTGGTGTAGTTTCACCATGATTACTCACATTGACTTAGATTGACTATAGAAGTCATAAGGAGTCTTCTCTTAGTAGCAAAGTTTTATGCAGACAACTGGGCTAATGTCAGATCCTTGATGACTGTTTCACGCACCAGTTGGCTGGAGCACTTAAACCAGGGCAGGGCTCTGGGCTAACATTGAGGGCTTCCTCAATTTTCTTCATTTTTAGGAGATAAATAACAGAATACAATTACTATATGTTTGATACAACAGGAGCTATGTAGTTTTAAAGAAACTCCAGAAATGTTGCACTAAATTTTACCATAAATAGGAATCTTCCAGAAGGGACCTTGCATTCATTTAGGAGAGTCATTGTAGTCCACAGACTTTCTTTCTGAGAAGTTTTCTTGTGTGTTCAGAAAACATGTGATACATAAACCAAATCTTTCCATCTCAGGAGGGTGACTAAAAAAAAAGGTCAAACATATGACAAAAGTAGAAATTCCCAGCAAGACTTCAGTTCATATCTCATTTATTTTATTTCCTGGGTGGGTGAAAGCCAAACACTTGAGGCATCCACTCACCCTCTGCAAGCTTTCACAGTAGGAGGTATTACCTGCAAACACTTCAGGAATGTCACAGTTCCAAGTGGATACTGGGAAGTGAGCAAGCAGTGGTATTAAGTTGTTAGTGGTGTTCTCTCTTTGCAAAGGAGTGTTAGCACAGTGCTTGGGCTCAGGGATCCTCTCTGAACTGCAGTCATCTGAATGTCTCCTAACTGAATGGCTGCAAGTGATTGTATTTCTTAGGATTGTGTGTCTAATGGATAAAAAAAGACATATTTTAAGTGTTCCTCTGGTATTGTGGAGTGATACAGGACTTGTTGGAAGTTAGAGCTGGACACAAGTAAACGAAAAGCGGTGCTGATTTATTTTCACAGGCTGCCTGTAAACAGCAGTAGCTCACGTTGCTGTTTTGTGAGGAGCTCAGCACTCTGCATAAGGGTAGGGTGTTGGGGGGCAAGATAAAGAGCTGGGCCAGGGGACTGCTGCTGTTATCTCATCGTGCTTCCTTATCAGCCAGAGCCCTCTGTGCTCGCTCACGATTGCTGCTGGTGGCTCTAAACACCGAGACCAGAATCTGGAGTCTGCATGGGATGAGTCAGGCAAGGGTGTGCTGATGTTAGGGGGTATTTTTATATTGCAAGTGCAGCTGTGACTCAAATGTGATTTCTGGGGAAGGGGCTGGCCTTGCTCTGTCCAGCTTTTAGCACACTGGGGTTGTAGTCTGGGGTTTACATTTTGCTATCAGAGGACAGCTTTGAGCAACCTGGTCTAGTTGAAGGTGTCCCCACCCATGGCAGAGGGGTTAGAGCAAGATAAGCTTTAAGGACCCTCCCAACCCAAACCATTCCATGCTTCTATGATGAATTTCTTATGTTTGGTAAAAAGAAAAAAACGTGGGCATGCTGCCATGAGATGTGGAAGGTAAAGCACTTTCAGTCAGTAAAACAATGGTAAAACAAATACAGCCCGAGAACACCCGCAGCAGAAATTATAATTATCCAAAGTATTTCCTATCTCCTAAGTATTTTCCTTATTTCCAGCAAGTATAAAGAAGTGTCTTTCACCTGAAGTTTGCTAAAATCCCCAATGTGGTAAAAGCACTTGAGGATATTGCTAGGGTTACTGTAAGGGAATGGTAAATATGTTTTTGAGTGGTCTCTGCAAGACTTAACACGTCTTGAAACACATGGCATTACCACAATTAAAACATTAATCTTCAACCTTGTTTTTAAAGCATTACATCTAACTTTAAGTACAATCAAGATATTTGATACTGAATTCTCAGTGTAAATTAGTTACTTGAATAGTACTTCCTCTGCAATATCTATTGAATATCTATTCAAGAATCCCAAGCAATAAATTCTGAACCACACTAATGACCATCAAAGGTTGGTGGGGTTTTTTTGGTAATGACTGTTTTTAAAAATCTAGTCTATCTAGATTGAGTGTATATTCTGCAGATGTCTTTGCTTAACTGGTTAATAAAGTAGGAAGCTTGAAAAATTTTAAAATTTGCTAACATAGCCAAAGCCTGGCTTAGCTGAAGACCTTCCATGTTTTTAGATAAAGCAGTTTCCTGAAAACTGCCTTGTGAACAGAAACCAAACTATTTCACTTACAGAAAGAAGAAGAAATTAGATATCTATGGCTGGTTTGACTCAATTGTACTGTGCTTTGTAGGAAGCAGAAAGTAACACTGCTAGTATATTAAAAAAAAAAAAAAGGCAAAAATTGCCAGAGGGGTGGAAAAGATGTGATGAATAAGCAATAACAGAAATAGTATTGCTCATAGCAGTGATACTTGCAGAGTATATTGCGTAGACTTGGATTTGCTCCCAATTATGTTTGTAAACATCAGGGAAACTTCAGAAGTTGCTAAGTACAGGTATGTGTGTGTGTAACAATGAGTTTGTTATTAAGAGCGAAGGTCTGATAGTGCAGTTTTCAATAGTTCTTAAAAATTGCATGTTTTGTTATGCTTCTATTACAAGCACATCATAATTGATTGCAATTTTTAAATTATTTATGTTGTGTGTTCACTTACAGTCTTTCTTTCAAGTTCAAGGTGAACAAAAGAGACCTCTTCTTGCCAAGTGTCTTTCCAGTTCACATTTCAGAAAACCTGTGATTACATGTCCTGTTGAAGGCCACTGTTGGACAAGACAGCTACTTCCGTCATTGAACAGACTCACGTTTGAACAGGTTGAAGAACTCTAGTGGAGGAAGCTGTTTTTCTGACACCTTCCTAGTCAAACCATTAGTTTCACAAGCAGGCATAAATTAGTGCTGCTTGTACCTTTCAGAGTATTCAGAAAGAAAATGGGAATGAAGAGACACTGGTCATTCAAATACATGTCTAGGTAAAAATAATGTAATGTAATAGTACAAAATCTTTCACTCTGACCTCATGTGTAATGTCTGCTAATTTATAGGATTGTGAGGGTTTACTGTTCTTGAGGGTCTTGTACTAAAAACATGCTTTATGTTGCCATGTCAATCAACAAACTCTAAATACTTAGTGGATTCTCAGTCTAAACTTCTGAACTATCTCATAGCTATTTGATTGCATTTCCCATCTGGGAAGACACAACAAAGTAGTCCAGTTATTTGAGAAAAAAACTTTGCTGTTTACTGTTTCAGCTGTTAAAGGAGCCAGCTGTGTGCCTCACAGCACATTAGATGGCTTTGTTACTGGATTTCCTGTTGGTTTCCAAAACTAGGTCAGCTTAGATGCATCTGAAACTTGAAGAGTAGAAGGCTTGAGGGAGAGTATCGGTGGTAGCAGAAAAAGAGAGATACAGGTCAAGACCTCTCTTACTTCTGCTGCTACTTCACTGATGCTGCTTCCTAGGTTTAAGAACATGCATTTCTTTCCTTCCCCAGTTGAAAGAGTGGAGAGCTTTCTGGTCCTTTATAGCAGGACTAGAGAAAAATCAGACATTGGGATCCAGGATTCTGAATCAAGGGCAATGGCTTTAGCAGGATGATTTAAGGATCAGTCCTTGAACTGGGAAAGATAGGTAATAAAGAAGCCAGGCCTCTAAGATGTCTGGTAATGGTGACCCTCTTCAGTGAAGCAGTGAAGTTGTTTGGAAAGCCTCTTACCAGTAATTGCAGCTTTTTTGTTGACTGCACAAAAGAACTGGTTTGTTCTGTCTGTCCTCTTGAGTCTTTACTGGTACTTAGCAGTTGGTCTGATAATATTTGCTTTTAAGTAGCCATTCTGTAGTTAAGGGCAATATTGCTTGCAATATCTAGATATTGGGAAGAGGGAAGAAAATAAAGTTTTATTGTGTTTGCGGACAAGTGCATTGTGACCCTGTGATATAAACTCAGGAGCACAGCCTGGCCCTTCAGGGTA
This sequence comes from Passer domesticus, assembly GCF_036417665.1. NCBI lineage: Eukaryota > Metazoa > Chordata > Aves > Passeriformes > Passeridae > Passer > Passer domesticus. The sequence goes on along the minus strand of NC_087477.1, from coordinate 35,682,814 downwards.
GGAAGACAGTGCTGAGGTATGAAGTATATGGATTTCTCTCTCTTCCTGTAAACACAGAGATGAAAGATCTGAAACCAAACTGGGTGATTTGGTCCCTGCTGCCTACTTTCCTATGTGTAGTTAGGAAAGTAGGCAGTAGGGACCAAATCACCTTTTTGTAGTTAGTTGCCTACTTTGTCAACAGCATGACATACAGAAAAGTACTGTTCTATATGTCTATATAATTTATTGTTCTAACTAATTGTCATAGTCACTTGCAAAAAAGCCTGAAAACACACCCCCCCCCTCCCCCAGAATGGCAGTGTTCTGCAGCTAAAGTTCCACCAAGGTTTAATTTGAGTGCAGTTCTGTAGTGACAGAATGGCTGATGACAGCATAAGAATGAACTGCTAAATTCTTATATAAGCCTGCAATGCTATATACCACAGTAGGTATCTCTACTTGAACATCCAGAAGCCAAATGTCAAGTCCAGTTACTTTAATCTAGAAGGAATGATTTCTAAACTTAGGCATTCATAAAATGTGTCTGAAAGTTTTTGTATTTATGCAATCTTTAAAATATCTCTGAGTGATTGAGACATAATTGTGTCATAGGTGAGTCGGTTGTGACTTGGAGCCCACATGCACAAGTCCTGACATATCTTTACTGGCTTCTGGAATGAGGAGCATGGTTTAAGGACACCTGAGAAATTGTAGACTGAGTCAGCTTGGGTTGTCAGTTTGGTCTCAGTGCCCTCAGCAGGAGCTGGAGGACTGAAACAGCAGTAGAAGAGAGGAGCTGATGAGGGTATGGATTAGAAATCCTGTTTTAAGTTGGAAAAGGATGCAGAAGAGGTGCCAGGAGAAGGAGATGGGCTAAAAAAAAAGGGTGCTGGGAACTAGACTTCAGGAACCACATCACACTGTCTCATTTCTCAAGTAAATCCTCACAACAAAACTGAAAAGCCTGATTTATAATGTGGAAATAATTTACTTCTCCCCTAGAGTTACTGTTTGTGCAGAGAAGGCCGCAACAGGGACAAGGCCTGTTTTCAGTTGTGCAAATAAATAAAAAAGTTTCAAATTGTCCTTTTAACAGCATGTTTCTTATAAAACATCCAGCACAGGCAGATTGTATCACTAAAACAAATATACAGTCAGGCATAAAGCCAGAGGATCAGTTGCAGTCTGGTTTATCAAGAACAGCAGTTCTTGTTTCGGAGCAGAGGGAACCGAAATACTCTAGCACTTGGAGACATGGTAATTAATGGCTCCTTAATAAGTACCTGGTGAAAGGCTGATGTACTGGGTGTTCCCTGTAAGTGACTGAAAGACACATTGTTGGTGTGGCAGAAACTCAGATCAGGCCTTGTAGCTGAATTCTTTCATTAGATCCTTGGATTCTTAGCAAATATGGTTACCTTTGTGCCTCTAATGGTAGCACTCATGTGCGTTCTTAACTGTGTCTGATATGGGATAAAATGGCAATGCAAAAGCCTTGTCTACCCTGCCAGTCCTTCCCCAAGGGGTTTTAGATATATATATTTTTTCACTAACACATTGACATGAGTAATTCTCTGCATGGTGTCCATATGCTTTTATAGTCCAGGTTGGGATGAACTTCTTAAAATGATTCCTGTAGACTGCACTAAAAATAAACTAATGTCCCACTCACATTTGAAGGCTTTCAGATCCTGGATTCTAATGTAACTTTGTAGTATGGTTACACTCTAATTAAGGATAGCTTCTGTGGGTTAGAAACTGTGCTATGTCTGAATGAGATGTATTAGCTCTTTGCCCAGCAAGTGTTGAGTAACAGTTTTCAGTGTATTTTTAAAAAACCCTATCTATATCTGTTTGGTATCTATGCTGTAAAAAAATAACAATTTTCCAGAAGGTACTGCATCTTTGCATTGTGAGGATAGACTTCATTAACTTCTATAACAAATTTTAAGTTTTATGAACGAGTCCATCAGTGTTTGAAAAACTCTGTCTTGAAAATACATCAAACATACATTGATAAAAGGCCTTCGTGATTGTTATAAGTTGTGACTTTAATTTGCATAGCTAAGCATAAATATTTCAAATCCTACCAAATTGTCTGTGTTTACCCTGATTTCTTTTACAGTTCTGTCCTGTATACAGTTCTGTGCCTTTAAAGTTACTCAGGAGTGACACACTCAGGTTGTACAAGTCAAGAAGTCCCATGTTTATTCTGTTTTAAACCTCATGTTGTTTAAACATTTGTGCAAAGTGCATGTACAATTTTGGAAGAAAAGTATCCATGTTGATCTATATGAATTAGAAGGACAAACATGTTCTGCTTTGATAAACCTTAGAATTTTCAATTAGGTGCAAATAATCTAGTGTGGTTCCAACCTAAGAAGTATAAAATGCTTTTCCTGACAGCAGGGTGCCATGTCATTACAATGCCCATTTTCTATAGTAAAACCCCACCCAAAAAGACAAAACTGCAGCTTGAGGTAGGATGACAGCATTGTACTATTTTTAAAGCAGATATTTTAAACAGATTTTTATGGATTATCAGTCTCTGGTTTGGTAGGTTACATGCATAGGTCTCCTGGCAATGTAACTGTTTAGTGTAAGGTAAATAAGCAGGAATAGCATCCTTCCAGGGGAAGGTGGTGTGCTAAAAGTAGATGAAGTTGGCTGAGAAGACATGAAGTAATTTCTCATTACCTCTTTCCCTGATTAGGTAACCATGCTTTGAGCATCACTGCTAATGTGTAATTAAGAACATTAGTTTAGTGAGCTGAGGTACAAAGCAATTTTAATTGACAACAATCCTTTCTTTTAAAGTTTAGCTGAGACTTACTAATTGAAGACTGCTCTTGTGCTGATGTTTTGGAAATGTGTGATCAGGGAGAGGGAGGGAAAAAGGAAAATAACTTGTCCTTCTGCTCTATGTGCTGCTTGCAGAGGAATTCTTGGCATTTAAACACACTGAACTGAAAACAAGCTCTGTGCAAGTAGAATGTCTTTAGCAGATTAAAGGAAGTCCTACCTGTTAGTACAGTACTAAAGCTGTAGGGTCACAGTTATTAAACAGTGGAAGCAGAACAGCCCTTGCAATCCAGAAGACAGTGGAGGGATGGTATCTGATGTTGGAGAATGGAGAGGCTAGACTTCATTTGGAGGAAAAAGAGTTGGTAAACTCCTTCAAGCCACATCTGAAGCTGCAACTGAACCAGACAGCATAATTTGAGCACCTCGAATAATTTAGTGTCATGAGCTACAAGATGATGAAGAGCTGAGAGACATCCTCTAAATTTTCTGGTAAATACTTGTTTATGCCTTATTTCAAATTATATTTTCTTGTTGGTGTTCTAGTTTCTGAAAAATTGCCTGCAACTGCTGGCGTTCAGCATAGTTTAGAGCAGTCTTTGGCTGTTCAAGGACAGAAGGGATTTAACACCTTTGTATCCTCTGTACATTTCCATGCTTTCCATGAGCTTGGCTCTCTGACTTGCAGCCAAGTCTTCCTGCCTGCTTGCTGGGAATGCTGCCAAATGCCAGCACCTGTCAGGGAAGGACACACTGCAGGGACACGACCCCTGCTGTTGATCCACAGGGTGTTGGGATTCAGGGGTGGGGGCAGGCCAAGAGGACAGCTGTGAATCTCATCCTCTTGGCAGGTGCTGAGCCATGTATTCTCTGATACTGTGGGTTTGCTGTAACAGGACTAAAAGGTAAATGCCCTGAAGAAGCAAGTCAGTGCTTTAATCATATAGATGGAAATAAAAATGCAGTGTAGTCATGAGCTGTTACTGCATGAAAGGAATTTGATTTTGTACAACTTTATAGGAAGAAAGTGTTTTTTTAAGGTAACACCACACTGACTTTCTCAGGATAACCTCAGTTCCCTGCTCAGCAGCACACTTGATTTCCCATCTCCTGTTGGGATTTGTCTCTGAGGTTGCTCTCCATCCTTTTGTTTTCTAAGAGCCCTCTGTGACTGCTCTGCTGTCCAGATCCATGCCTGCTTGCTGTGTTTGTGCATCTGTGAGAAATGATGGAACTGATTTAGGACTTACACAGCAGCTCTGTTGCTTTGTTATCTAAACTATTTTATTTCTCCTTACAAACTTCAGAGGAGGGAGTGAGTACCCTATCCTTGTCCAGTCCTTTCCCTGTGAGATAAGCTACAAAATCCTGTCTCTTCATAAGATAGGAAGAAGGTTTTTTTTTGTTGTTGTTGTTGTTTTAGGAATGCAAAGCCTTAGTTCTGTTCAGTGTTAAACATGGTAGTACTTAGTCATATTAAAGTAAAATAATGTGAATTCTGAAGTTTCAATTCAAGAATGTGAAATGGCTTTAAAATCAGAGCAATTGTTCATTTTTAAGAGTTAAGATGAATATGTATTTGTGGTAGCTTTCTGATGGAAATTTATTTTGGATAAATCATTTGAGAGTGTTTCAGTTGTTTAACACAATCTTTCTTGAGCGTTGACATTTGTTTTCACATACTGGAGTATGGGAATGACTTCACAGGAAACATTAAGTTATTTATTCCTTTATGCAGCAGGAGATGGAGATATTTCTCCTTCAGTATGGCAATATGATCACCCCCTATGTGCTTCCAGTTGGTGTAATAGGACCTTATCCTTGCCAGGTATTTCATAAATCTAATCCTATTGCTTCAATAAAAAAACCAAAAGGAACTTGTGTATGTGTACAGCCTTTGTCTGGCAACATTGAGTCACCATTTAATGTGGGTAATGTTAGGTGTCAGTCATTGCATTGTTCCATTATTTTGAAAAAAATAAAAACAGTAAAGCAACTTTCAGTTTAGAGTCCACTTGCCAGAAAACTTCATGATGAAGTATGGAGAAGGAGCTGAAGACAAGTGACTCAGGAACAGTTGCCCTGGAATGGCCTCTTTAGTGGTGTAGTCCTTTGGCTTTTATCAAAGGGGTTGGTGTAAGGCTCTGAGAACTACCTATTGCTCCAACTGCATCTTCCTCCGCCCCTTGTACTCCCAAGACAAGGAGGTTTTGTTCAAATTTCAAACACTCTCATATTACCAAGTCAAGTGAAGGACACAGAGGGGAGAGGTTTGCTTTATAAACAGTAAGAAAATAGCATGTCTGAGAAGATGGAAGCATTGAGAAGTGTTTGAGTACATAGTCACAATATGTATTGGCTGACTGTGACAGAACCTCTTCTTCATAAATAAAGGTATGTGTACTCATCACTGAATTACTTATTTTACTGATGTTAATTTCAGTCAGCCAAATGGCTATAGGAAAATCCATTTTGAATTTATGATGTACATTTAATAATTAAAAGATAAAGCAAACATTATTATTCATCTCAACAAAAATTTTAAACATTTTCATAAAAATAACCCCTAGAATGCCATAAAATACTCACAGGATGCATGCTTGGTGTTGCATGGCACTTTAAAGGCTTATGACTTAGAAATTCACAAAATGTCACACTTCCTAAAGTGTTGCTGTGCAAAACCTGTGTGTGTTGCCGGATCTTGAGTGCTGTAGTATGGGATACTTTAGCAATACTGTTCAAAGTGCTGGAAGATCAACACACAGAAATGAATTTGTTCATAATAATGTTCTCTAGGCATCAGAGCAGAGCAAGGTGTACCTGCTGCTGAGCTTACTAGGCCTGAGCTGTAATCACCTGCACTGGGCACTGCAGGAATAAATTGGTTGATTCTTCTCTCTTAAACACTTCAGTTTCTGACAGCTTCTGATGTTATCAGTCTGTGTGAGGTGGCTTCAGATTTCTCAGGCACTGTGTAGGTGGTTAAGCCATGACTTCGGATCGTTATGTTTCTTACTGTCATATGTATGTCGGCAGTGTCAAAAGCATGAAAAGATTAAAGTGCAGGGGCACGTTTGCTATCCTTTATGTAATGTTGGATTCTTCTGCCAATATAATTGCAGATTCAGTGCTCCCTTCCTGGCCCCTCCCTCCCGCAATAGTTACTTGATGCTTTCCAAATACTCCCCTTCCTATTCCTTCTGGACTGTACAACAAAAAGATTGTGTTTAAATGTTCTACCTCAGCTGGTCTTCGGGAGGAAACTTGTCTGATTTCCTGGCAGTTGCCACTTGACCTAATGGCAGATACTTCACTGATGACAGGTATTTCAGTGACATGGCGTCTTTGCCACACATAAAATCATTTTGCTATCCTTTATCTCGCAGATGTTAGTGATTAATGCTTTTCTTACTAAAGAGATCAGCTAAGAGTTTGGATCCTTTAGGGAGGGCCATCTCTTTCCACAGTTCAGTAATGTATTGCTGGAAATAGAAATGCTTCTCCTATGTTATTTTGAACCAATGTTTAACTTTGCTTCTTCACTCCCAAACACTACAATTACAGCATTTCCTTAAATACTGCTGTTTTCTGTGTCCTGAGGTGTATTTACTTTACAGAATAAAAAAAAATGTTGGTAATGCTTAACATATCTCTCAGATTTGGAGCTGACACTTTCTGCTTCTCTTGTTTAGGCATTTAATCCTATACACAGCCTTACCCTTGTTGAAGTGTTTGCAGAAGACTTGCTCTGTAGAGCATCAGGGGGTGATGTGCGTTAATAGTTAAAAAAGTGGATTACATGCACTTGTTTGCATTTAAGTCACTGAACTACACTATGTGTAGGTTTGCCAGTCAGGACAAACTGATGCAGTGTTTCCGTCAGTCACAGGTTTTGGAAGATGAGCTCATCAAATTCAGTGTTCTTCTGATTCTCAGACAGATGTCACACTTGAGGTGCTTAGTGCTATTAAACTATTGCTTACTTGCTCTTTAGTGAGGACTGAACTGTGACTATTTACAGGGATTAGATGGTGAATCTTTCTTTCCTAAGGGATCATAATTAACCACCACCAACTATGCTAGGAATCTCAACAACTCGTGGTGTTGAGCACTAGACTGATAATTGCTTACTTATGAAGCTTTCTCACTGTTGTGGTGTGCTTTTCTATCCTGTGGTGGTCTGCACTCACTCCAAAATGAACCATTTCTAGGCAGTAGCTTAAGGCCACTTTTTCAATTGGTTCTCATACAGTTATAAGTATTTTCTTGCAAAGCTTTTCAGTTCTGCTAAAAACAAGAATTGCTTTTGAATAAGTTTATAATCTGTTCATATTGGTATCTTCTGACAGCTATACAAATGGATATAGACAGATGTCTTCTTAATCTGTAGCAATTATTTTATATTATTTTAATATTTTATAATTATTTTATAGTATCTGTTTCTACAGCCTAGAGCTTAGAAACTGGTGTCCACAGACTAGCTTCACAAGCTCACAAAAAAGGGAATGAGCTGACCTGAACTCTTTTATGTTTCTGTTCTCCTTTTTAGGCTTGCTTGAGGGAACTCCTTTTGTTGGCCAAGCAAATAGAGACTGAGACACTTAATTTTTGACATAAATTGTGATTCTACTTCATCCTCTGTTGTCCTTTGCCAGAGAGATTCTACTCTGATTTATACTCGAAGAGCACAAATGGACATAAATGACTTAATTGTAGTGTATTTACTCTTGAAAGACCTTTCAAAGTGTTAAGTGTTAATTAAATCCTCTGCAGCATTAAAAGGTTAGGATGTTTAGACTGCAGTGTGGGAATTGAGCTGAAAAGTAATTGAACACTTCTACAAGCAGCTTCCTTATTTAATGGTATTGAACTAGTACTCTGAATTTTTAAAAAATCTTTTTCATGGGACCTGCAGTTGTGAATCTGTAACTTTTTTAATCTGTTACTTATTCAGGAGGTATTCTTTATCAAATGTTTGTACTGTGTTATCCTTTAGGCAATTTAACACTTTCCACAGCTTTCCACAATTGGTAGTAAATACACGTCAGAAGGCTGGAGTGTTTTTTTGTTTATTTTGAGTTTCTTCCTCACTTTTTAAATTACTTTTTGAGGTTTCAGTCACACACTTCCATGTTTGAGTTGTGGTAAACAAAGGCGATGGTGCTTTAGAGGTTGTTTTTAGTACTCTGACCTGACAACATGTTAACATACATCTTCCAAAACTTTTTTTTTTAGGATATCTTTTTAGTCATAGAACCTTTTTGTTTCTGTAAACTCACAACTCCTCTAATATCAGTGCTCTGCCCCATTCATGACTCCAACCTTGGCCTTGTGTACACATTGTGTATAAAGACTACTCAGCAGAGCTGGCTGTACTCCTGCCTCAGCAGGTTTTAATCATGTTAGGCCTAAATAGAATGCAAGGTTTTAAAGCCAAAACAGCTGGATATGATAATCTGCTGTCACTATAAATAATTTTCCTCAACAAATCCCACTCCCAAAAATACCTGAAAGCGCACACACACACGCACACTCACACTGTAAAATCCAACTCCATCACTAAATAAAAGTCTTGCCGTGCCAATTAAAAATGGCATTACAAATTCTTACGTAAACAGTAAGCGCTCAAATCTGAAAATTGTCTATCTAGATACACATTAAACACCTGCTTGTCAGCAATAACTACTCCATTAACATTTTGTAACTTTATGTACCAGTGAGAGAAGGTTCAGACTTTCATACTTCATTTTCCTCTTGCTGTTGCAGAATAATACTGAAATGCCACTGTGCATATACACAACTTTGCTGCTACATGAGAACACCAGAGGAATATATGAATTTTGCATATCCTCTCATACTTTGCTCAGCAGTGTGACATATCTTGGAAAACAGGGCACTGTGGTAGATGAAATGGCTAAAATATTCTACTTGCTAGGGAATTTGTTTGGTACAGAAAGGAAAAATCAGGAAATGAACATTGATGAGCAGCTGCTTGGTAGAAGTATTGCTTCCTTCTGCAGGTGAAGAACCTTCACAGAGGGGTTCTTGTCCCCATAAATTCTACTGAGCTGTAGAACATGCTGTTATGTAAGTTGAATTTATTTATTGATTTACATATGTAACCAAAATAAGTATTTGTCTGGTGCTTCAGCTCTAATTGCTGAAGGAGGACCTAGTGTCAGGATTACTCTTCTGGCAGGGCTTGTTTCCCTCCATGATTTTTAGCACATAAGCATAATCTCAGTTAAATCCCTGAAGACAGATGTGTCCATGACCTTTGTGAAAGTGTAGAGAACATCAAAACAGTAATAGCTCTCTGTTTTACTGAATTGTGTACATTTTACTTTAAGGGACAAGCATTCTGAAAATCCTTGACATACATAAGTTATTAATAGCTTTCATATTCCTAAGATAACTTCTGGAAAATGTGCAGATTCCAATTATGATAGCACTGAATATAATCGTATTTTCTTCTTTCTTTACTAGACCCGTCAGAACCTAGGATTCAAGTGCTGAGTGTAGCCGACAGGTGTCCTTGTACCTCTGTCTGCATATGTTAAAGAATTTCCTATAAATTGCTTAGTGGTAGACTATACTAAACACTTCTCTTATTTGTGTTTATTTATGCACAGTAATGTTTTGTGAAATGGTGCTCCATTGTGATGATGTTGCTGGTCTTGCAATAGAATGATACTAAATATCTTTGAAGTCAAGTTAACTTTGATTATTTGCAGATACCTGCAGTTAGGTAAAAAAAAAGTACACTCATTGTGGAGTTAAAACTGAGATGTTCTCTGTGTTCAAGTAATAGCTCCAAAATGCCTGAACTAATACTTAATTAAAAGCCATGTCTCAAATTTAGGTACTTTGTCATTTGTGGGCTAGTATTTGTACAGGTTAAAGCACCTCAGTTTAGGTATATCCTGAATTAAAAGTTGGCGTGGTGACAGTACTTAAGAACTCATGCAGGCTTGGAGTAGTATGTGCTACTTTTAAAATGTCAGTCTTAATTGTGTAGAAGAGAAGTGACTGAAGAGCTGGATGCCCCTTGCCAACCACTGCATCCCAAAATAGGAAGGTTCGAGCTGCAATTGTGGTTTTCCTCTGAAGTAAAATATCTTGTACCTTGTAGCCCCTTTTCTGCCTCTCATTTTAGTGTTTATTGAAAACTTAAGTTGGGTTCAATGCACACTTGCCAATTCCAGGGACTGGTATAGCACCTATTTTGTAGATGTGCTAAGCATACTGACATGAACTCAGAGCTCTGTGTTCATGTTTTCAGTAAGAATTTGCTATTTCAAGCACATTTAGCAGCTGTATTTCCGAGAAACAAAGGGAGGGACTGATGTATTGCAGGCCACTTATCTAGAAAAGTGTCCCAAACAATTGTTTTCTGTCTGGATCCTGTGATGGGAGCTGGAAAGGCTGCTCTGGCCCTTCCCCAGAAATTCTACTTACTCTTTCATCCTACTGGATGATGAGGGAAAAGCCTAGAGGAGTCCTGCAGCTGGTTTGCAGTCTCACTGGGGTCACCTTGATCCCTGTGGAGCGCAGCCTGTGAAAGACAACACCGGCACGTTGTGTCTCAGGCGTCCTGCTGCCACCACTGCGCTTATCTCATCCAACTAATATTGACAAATGGCTGCTTCTCCTTTATTCTGGGTAACCCTTGTTCTTCAGATACATACAATTCAGTGCAGATATGTCAATACAACCTGAGCTTGTAACTTTCAGTCATGTACCGACCATCCCCTGGGGTCCTCTGGTGGATTTAAAGGTCGTCAGCAGGTAAGAGGTCACTGCTAGGCATGTTCCTACAAAACATGCATTGTTCCATCAGTGGTTTTGGGGCTTTCAAGTTGTTCAAGCTAATTTTAGAACAATAGAAAATTTAAATTTAAAAGTGTGCTTGCAAGACTTGGGGACACTAGGCTGAAAGGTTTCACTTTGAATTTGTAAATGTAAAAATTCTTTTCTATAATGGCATGGTTTAAAATAAGGTTTGAAAAAGAACTCCAAACTGTTGAACTTCCCTTTTCTTCCAAGATGCAGTTTAACTGATAAAAATGTGTAGTGTCTTTTTGCTTTGTTTCAACCCCATAATTTCAGAAGACTGTATTTTTTTCAGAAGATGACTCTTTGGTAAAGATTATTTGAGCAATGCAAGGCAAAATGAGCAGTGTTCATCTTCATGGTGAATACTGATATATTTTTAAGACAGTTTATTACTTCCTAGCTTTCTGCAGACCTATCTAGGGGACTTTGAGTCATGACCCTCAGCTGCTATAGGCTGGCTCAGCTCTCCAGGCACTTTCTCACTTCATACCATCCAAAGCTGTAGCTCTACTACTTCTGGCTTTGGGAGTGAGATGCCTGTTTACCAGCTGAAAATTTGACATGGCCCTAGGCTAAAACTTCAGACTCCAAACACATTTAAGCCTTGACTGCAGCAATAGGGTCCACATAATCTTGACCCTATGCTAACAAGGTGAGTACAGTTAATATTTCTAGAATGTCAGTGGAATTTTACAAGCTTAGTTTTCTAATGAGCAGCTATGAACTGAAGATAATTTTTTCTGCATATCTCTATTAAAGACAATTCTTATCCTTGTGGTTGAAGATCCTTAAATATCTCTAGAACTGAAAATGTAAACAGTGAAAATTTAAGATAGTTATTTTATTACACAGTTTCTGTTTTTAAGGATTTTTTAAATAATAGTAATTAGTCCTAAGGAGCAAATGTATCACGTTTCTTGTCAGAAACAACACTGATTTTACAGTTTCACAGAGAGAGCTAATGAACTGGCTAGTGTAGGTTGTAGAACAAGTAATACCTCTTGCTGGTTGAAATCTTGCATGTTAACCTCTTGTGGGAGCCAAGCTGGTCATGGTAGTGAGCAGCACAGAAATGATACCCATAGTGCAGCCTAAGGAAAGAAGCAGGTTATGATTGATTTACCAAAGCAATGCCATTATACCTCTTGTACCTCAAGGTTTTGTGACCCAGGCACTTGTACCAGGCACTTGTAATTAACTAATTAATAATTTGAATTACAGAGTCTAACTGTTTTGTGAAAATTGAGATCCCACTTTTCCTTTGAAAGTGGTACAGTACAAGGTATTTTGTGCCTCAAAGTAAAGATCCCTGCTAATTCTCTAGCTTCAGAAACTTTTCTACTATGGTCTATAAGAATGCCTTTCTAGTGCCAGTCCATGTACCTAGGCTTTCAAAAATTAGTCAGGATCTGCAGATCAATGAGATTCAGGCTTTATATGTTAAGAATTTTAAGCCAAATAGTGTTTTTTGTTTGGCTTTGGTGGTTTTGAGTATTCACAGTACACTTGGACTGTGTTTCTTTCTAGAGCTCTGATCTCAGAATTCCCTTTTGGTATTTAGAAGACCACATAACTGAGGAAAACTGCGAGATTCCTGAGCTGGCAATATTGGAATATCTATCTTAGCATACTGTTCATCTGTAATTCATGACTGTGAGACTTTGAAAGTTAAAGTATAGTGGTTGTGAGAGTTTGAGTCTCTCTGGTCAAGTTAAAAATGAACAAATGGAACAGCTGGGAATTCACTCACCCCCGTGAAGATAATTATTTAGAGAAATATATGAAAAAGATTTTCAGTCTTATCTACCTGGGTACTTTCCTCAAAATATCCATTGCTATATGCCATTTCATTCAAGGGTGTTTAGTTACAGGATGTAAATTTTTAATCCTATTTAAATAGTTAATTCAAATAAGAGTTGAATGAAAAAAGGTGAAAATGTTAGTACAGAGAATGGGTGTGTTTATTTTACCTTCCAACTGACAGCAGGTAAATAATATGATTTCTATTTTCAAATAGATTTTTTTCAGTAGTTTGAATGACAATAAACAAGATTCTTCTGACTTTGTGGTAAGAAAATAACAAGTATGATTACAAATCATGCTAGCTTTGATGTAATTAGCTACAGCTTGAGTGAATTTCTTACAAGAAACCCAACTCAGAGAGGTTTTGGCCCTGTGTAAGATTGGGGAAGCTGATTAATTTGTCATCTTGCCCACTGCCAGTCACCATCTGTTGCCCTGGCACTTTGTGGTAGTTTAAATGTAACAGCAACATCCCACAGGTGTAAGAAAAGCAGGAACAAAACAATAGTGAATCAGGACCGTGAAGTACTGCTGGGCAATACCTGGTTTGCAGTTGTACAAACACATTGTTCTTTCTGTTTAGAAGGAGAATTTGGCTCTGTTAGTGTTTGCCTAAGATTTATCAGACTTGACATAACAAAGATCTGCCTTTCTGATTAGGTCTGTACATCACAAAAATGTACACAAAAGCTGGAGTTATTCTTCAAGTGCTGTGCATACAGTTTGAAAGGTACATGACCTGTTGTCTTACTGTTAGTGGGCCCTACTAGTTCTTGCAGGCTTTCTCAGTGACAGACAGTTTAGAAACTTTGTATTTCTTTTAAACTAGAGCTGTATGAATTTCCTTGAGGAAAAAATTTGGCTGCGTCTCAGATATAAAGCAGGATTTTCATTCTGCCAAGGATTGCCAGCAAAGAATGGAATTATCCAGGAATGCCTTTTCATCATTATGCCAACATGGGCCTAAGAATGAATGAAAATTTAAGTTTAGTTTACTAATTTAAATGATCTTTTATATTTCTGCTGAAAAAGGAAGTCTTAAAATAATCAATTTTGAGATTAACTCTTTGGCTTCACACAACAGAGCACTGACAAATCTTGATGCAACCTGTTTTGATTTACCTCTTATAGCCAAGATATAATATCAATATCTTATTGATCTGCTGGTCATAAGGCACTTTTGAAATCTAGAATTTTAAAATTTCAGGATGAATGCAATAATCAACTGTTACTAGAGCTGTAACAGCTGTTTAGAGAGACGCTGAAGAAGAAACTATAGGAGGTGCCAGTTTTGCTAATAACATAGCTGCCCAATGAATGTTGCACTTCCCTTAGCAGCAAGAGAATGTTGTGTTGATTTCTCTGGAAGAGAGCCAAAATGCACATACAAATAGAGAAGTGGGTAGGGTGGAGCATCTTCAGCCTCAGCTGGTGGTAGAACCAGTACAGATAGGGACATTTGGAACAACACGTAGCTGAGCTGTGCACAGAATGTTTTAGCTGCCACCAACCAAGTAAGATGGAACTGTAAAAGTAAATCAGTGATTCGGGCTTTAATTCAGAAATAGTGACAGGTTTTTCAGTATTAGAATTAATGTTATTGTAGCTCTTCAGATTTTCTTCCCTCCTTCCCACTAGTAGGTTATGCTGCTGGCATTTTTGTTTTCCTGCTAGATGCTTTGTGCATTGTGGAATGAAGTTTTTAATGAAGGATTTATCTAAATCAGTTCTGTTACTCATGAAATATCTTTTTAACCACGTGTCCTTCATAGAGCTGTTACCTGGACTACTTGGCACAGACAGTACAAAATTTTGATTTCAGAAGATTTGGAAACTGGAACTGTGCCTCAACTCATGTAATTCAGCATAGTTCTACAGTGGTCTAAATGAGAATCTCAAAAAAAAAACCAACCAAAAAAAAAAAAAAAAACCACACAAAAAAAAACCACCCAGACTCTTTAAAAACATCATGCTGTCTCTGTCCACTACATGGATATGTAAGAGATTTTGTAAAAGGCAGTTACAGGATAACTTCACAGTACAGATCTTTGCTGAGCTGGGGCTGCTGTCCTGCAGCATGAGCACTTTTATCTAAACCACTTGAGCAATAGCCCCCAGGAATACACCTGTGACCAGTCACAATTTTCTCTGTTAAAAAGTGTTCATGAAATCACACTCTTTTTTGTGCATTAATCCTGCCTGGAACGGTAGACTAGACACAAATCCTTGTCTCAGCCTGTGGGAGGGATGGGGGCTGAGAGAAGCAGGTTGCCTAACTGGCTGCCAGCCGAAGGACTCATTCCAAGGTCCAGGAGCCTCGGCTCAGGAGATAGTGCCGGTGAGGAGTGTGCGGCACGGCCGTACCTGCGTGCCTGGCTGGGCCTGGACCTTGGCCTGCCTTATCCCTCCTGCCATCCCGAGGGTCAGGGCAGCTGGGTGTGGGGCAGACGGGCAAGCTGCCGCTACGTCGGGGACGGCAGCGGGAGCAATGACCCTGATGGCTGTGTGACACTTGGTCCCTGGACCGGGGCTGGTGGCAACCGGGAGTTTCGCATCCTCGCCAGCTGCCGGTCTCGGTCGGCCCCGCGCCACCTTCTGTGGTGACACGGGGTGGCGGGGAGCCCGCGGCTGCCCTCAGCCCCGGACGGCGGGGCTCAGCCGGCGCTCGGTGAGCGGCGCGGCCCGGCCCGGCCCGACGGCGCTGCGGGGACCGACGCCGCCCGCCCCGCGTCCCCAGTACGCCCCCCGGGGAGGGGCCGGGCGGGCGGGCCCCGCTCCCGCCCCGCGGAGCCCGTGGGCAGGGGTGAGGGCGGCGCGGCGGGGCTGCGCCATCCGCCACACTCGCCGCGTCCCGCCGGGATGGAGGGGCAGCTCCCGGGGTCGGCCAACTCGACGAGCTTCGCCGACGATGTGCTGCGCGTCTTCGGGGCCAACCACAGCCTGTCGGCGGGGCAGCTCTCCGGGCTGCTGCAGCGCCTGGGCGCCGCGCCCGCCCTGGGCTCGGCGCTGCCGCTCGCCCACCTGCACCACAACCAGGTACCGGCACCGCCGCCGCGGCCGCGGCCGGGCTGGAAACGTCCCGGAGCGAGGGCGCCGGGCCGGCTGGGCAGCTCCGGAGCGTCTTAAGTCCCGCCGCCCTCGTGCTTCCTCACGGTGAAGCCGGGAAGGAGGGAGGGAAGGAGGGAGGGAGCAAATGTCTGCTGGGCTCTGGGTTGCGGGCAGAGGTACCGGCGCGCCGGTGAGAGCAGCTGGAGGCACGGGAGAAGCTGCCGTGCCTCAGGGAGCTGCTGCAGCGCGGGCCGCCCCGGGATTGGCTCTCCGTCCTCGCTGCTCGGCCCTTAAAGTGCCTCTTTTCCCGGTTAAATAGCATCTGTCCAACAGCACGGAGTGTATGAGAGCCAGCTAGTGTTGCCCTCCGAGAGCTGAATAAGCAAATCTTCAGGAACTGTTGAAATACAGTTGTCATGAGACAGCAAAAACTCGATTATACAAACACGTCTGCTTGTATAAAGAAACTTTTTCAGAATTTTTTGCGTCTTTTATTTAGGTTGAGTGCAAAGTGTACACTTATCTCGATTAATCTACCAAAAGCTTTTTAAACTGATGTTTAATTTAGGACTGGATATCACTGGGATATTACTTCTCTTTAAACTTCTCTGTTTAATGTCACCATAAAAAACTCAGATCTCTCTGCTACTTTAAAAATCTATGTAATTTCACTTACCTGGACCGTCCTGGACTGAATTTGTTTCCTTGAAGGACAATTTTGATATTGGTGGTGATTTCCATATGCTCAGAAATCAGAGGCACAAAGTTAGTCACAACAATGAAAGGAAAGCTGAATTACTGTTTTCTCTGGTTTGATTCCACTCTCTAAGAAACAGAAGAGAGATGGCTCTAGGGGCCCTGAGAATTGTTTTTTAACATGGAGTAGTAGCTCTTCTGCTTTTTCTGTGAAGGAGACAAACTTTGAATAAGCTCTCTTTGTTTCAGAAAGGTTTAATTGGGACTTAATTGCCCTGAAATCAAGGTAGTATTCACTATAAGTGTAGCAATGTTTGCAGGAGTCGCTGCTTTCAAATCTCACAAACTGGTCACTGTTCCAACTCAGTGTGTTACAAATATAAACATTCTCAGCCACACATGCTAACTACAAGTTTGCAGTGTTGAGTATGGCTATGAAAAGCAGCTTTCTTTAAAAGGGCATAGAAATGAGTAGATTCTTCAGTCCTCCAGGTTTTCTGTCTGCAAAAGCACGTAGCTCTCGTACACAGGCTACAGAAGGGAAAAAAAAAAAAAAGTAATGCTCTTTCTTACTACTATAAGTGCATGTTCCTCATAAGTAACTTGAAGTTTAACTGAAACAATTTTTTTACAGGCCTGTTCTAATTAAGTTAATGTTGAATAATATCGAGGTTATCATACTGAAATGATTTTTTAAATGAAAACTACTTTTTTGCTGAGTTACTTGCATTCTTTCCTAAAATTGGCCTGATGGCTGCTCTATCAGGTTGAACCATTAAAGCAAGGGCATTTTGATCCCTTATGGATGTCAGGTATGTCCATGACTTTGGGCAGGTGGCACATGCAGATGCATACTCACACCACTTAAATCCCGTGTGACTGTTTTTAAACACCATGAGTCTTTGTGCTTACAAGCTGATAATTCAGCATCTGCTGGTTGTGACAGAAACATGAAGTGGCCTGATAACAAATTTGGATGTTGGAAGGCATCAGGGGCCTAAGCTCTACTGATTCTCAACAGAGGAAAGTGAATACCTCTGGAGAGTCATTCAAGTCTTCCTCAAGGCATCTGAATCCATGCAGGCTGCATAAGTGCCTGACTGTAGGAGGGCAGGTTTATCTTAGACTTTCAGTTCTTAACTTCTGTGTCCAGACCTAGGGGGATGACTCCCAGGCCTTTCTTGGAATCAAGATAACATACCCCTGCTCTTCAGAGAGTCCCTCATCCCAAGCCCAAAGGAATTTTTGGTGGAGAGCTGCTCTGTAAGGGACAGGTGATAGAGCACCAGGAAGGAACAGGCTCTGTAATGTTATCCCAGTGTTAGTGTTTAGTTTTAATGTCTCATTCACAGCTATTTTGGTAAGCCTATTAATCTCATTAAAAGATCCACAAGAAGCTCATCCATTTTCTTAAAGATTAAAAGTATGGGTGTGTAAGCCAAAAAAAGATGCATTGATTTCTGTTTTCCTTTGCTACCATGTTGACTTGAAAAGAAAAGGGAGAGGAAAAAATTATTTAATTTGTTGGTGATAGTATTTAAGTATATACTTGTGTAGGTGTTTGTGGTAACTTGTCATATGATGTCTGTAAAGATGCTAATTTTTTAAAGTAGAAGAAAAAGCCTGGATTTTTTGAGCACCCTTTTTGAATTTTGGATTTAACTGTCACCAATTTCTTCTGCTTTTGGTCTCTTTTTGCTTTCAACATGCACTTTTATAATTATTTTTATTTTGTGTTTATATTTTCTTTGCTCTTCAATTTTTCTTTGCTCTTCACCTTTTCTTAATATGTAAGCTAAGAGTCATTGTCAGAGAAATAAGTGGTAATTGAGCAAGCACAAATACTGAGCAGTGCTGTTTTTTCACATTTTACTGTGGAATTGCCACACATTTTAGTCCTACTAACAAGGATAAAATTAGCAATTGCACTCTAATTTAGATGATGGCTTTTTACTTGCTCTGTATTTAAAATTTTTAGCAAGATGTGAAAACCATGAAACCATACTTGATCTTCTGTCACTGAATTCATTGTAGTATGGCAGCCATACACATGTGTGTGCCAAAGGACTAAATGACATGCTCAAAATTTTTGGTCAAAAAATGCCTGGAATGTAAGTGGGCATTGGAAAGAAGGCTTGTTAATGTCACCTTTTTTTAATGCTTTGATGTAATTGGTAGGTGCTAAAATCATGCTCCTATTTCCTTCTTTGGCTTTCCTAAATCTGTATTTATGCCAGTCTAGATGAAATGCCTGAATACTGTGTTTTAATGTAATGCATTGCATTTTTTAAACAAAACATTTTGATAAAATTAATTTTTTAAAAATTAATATTTGTTAGCAAATATAATTACCTTTTATCTCAGGATGAGTCAAAATCTAGTAAGTTTAGAAGCTAGACTGGAACCAGGTTAGTATAGTCTTTGATTTGAGGATTTTTTGGGTAGTTTTTCACCGGTTACAACTTGTCCTTTTGAAAGAATGGAGACAAGAGTGACAGAGTTAAGATCTTGATCCAACACCATGACCTGATGTTGCCTGGCCAGTGAGATGCTAAATAGGCTTAGTTGTTGTACCCAGTAAGTGTGTTATTTCTACAATATTTTCAGTAAATTTCAGTATTTGTGGACAGTTCTCAGCTCCCAGCATGGACAGCTGCCTTGCACATGTCCTGGGTTGTGTGAGATCCCTAAAGCACAAGAGTGCATTTGAGCAGCTCCATCTGACTCTTTCTCATGGAGTGCTGCTTATTCAAGGAATGATCTTCTGCAGCATCCAGTTTTTACCTGTCCTAAGTGACACAAAGGTGTTACCACATCAGCATCAGATGCTTTCATTTCTTGCAAGTAAGTTGAGGCAGGCACAGCTGTATGTCTCTATTTTGTCTTACCTGTGCTCAAACTAAGTTTAAAAAGAAAGGCAGGGAAAAAGAAGCCTTGTTCAATAGGCATTCACTGCATTTATTGTTTGCTTTGCTACTGTGGGACCCACTGCTCAGCCCTGGGGTGGGCTGGGCTGGTGTTTAGTCTGGCAACATCTAGAAATGGCAGTGCAGGATGCTGTTCAGTATTTTAGTGCTTCACATGTGGAATGCTACAGATAAAAGAGGTAGAGCAACGATAAGAAGAAGATCACAGAAGGGACTGATGCCTTTAAAAGGTGGTTATTACCACAGCATTTTTTGTTAATTTCTCCAGTTAGAGGAATCCCGTATTGTTTGATCATTTTTGGCAGAGGCTTACCTGGGTAAAAGTAAACATCTGTTTGAATAACCTAGTTGATAGTTTAATTTTTTTAAGTCTCAGTATTCTGTAACTGTGTAAAATCCATGATTCAGCTCCTCCCCAGTTTTGATGAAAGCAGTTTTGAAGTTAATTTTTAACAGTTCAGGGATGATCAGTTTTGTTATATATTTTTTGCAATTTTTTACTAAACACTCGGTGACAGTCACATTACAGGAAATCCTCTCACCTTATCACTGTGATAAGGTCTTGCTGCACAGCAGGGGACAGACACGACAGCAGGTTTGGTGACTCGGGACATCATTTTCAGTCCCCTGTTCCATGAGGCTAAATTTTCTCTCTGATGAGATGGTCCATCAGTCTGACAAAGTAAATATCTTATGTTTTTACAGCAGTGTGGCTTTGTTAATGTATTTATTTATCCTGAAAAGATAAATGCAGAGTTTTGCAGTGTGCAAAACATGCCTTGCTGCAGTCCAAGGCTTAAAAAAGATTCAGTCTTTTAATTAATCCTTTAATTGTGCTGGTGAACTCATGCAAGCTTGCTTTTTAGCTCTTGGATGTATGTAGGAGTTTACTGAGAGTATGAGGTGACTTATAACAATGAATCATTTATAAGAATCATTATCCACTGGGTTTGTCCCTGATCAAAATAATAATAGTAATTAAATACAATGCTGTTTCTCAATTTCACATGAAAGAGCTCTTCTATGATGGTATTTCTCACCTCCATGTTTGTGTATAGGCAAGGTTACAGTTGTCAGGTGTATTAATTTATGCTGTGTCTCATTTAGTTTCTCTCCATTGTCTGTTTTCCTACCTAAAACATTGTTTGGATTTTTGTGAATGAATGTTGATACTAATGTATCAGTGTTTTAAAGTGCTAATACTCTATTCTGTATTTTAGAAATGAAATAGTTAAAGAAAATTTCTTTCAGAGATAGTTATGGTGTAAATTCTCAGCTCTTACTGGCTCATTTTTCTAACCACAGATGTCCAGAAATGGCTCTGTAAGCTGGTAATAAGCACCATAGAGGAACTATTCCTGTAGACCACAACTATCCTGCCTTTGTTTTGCTGTGGGCATATTAGCCATGTATTTTGTATTATTCCAAAATGCAGAGCTAACAGTAAAATGATTAGACACATAACCAGTTTAGAAAGCTCCAGTGGTTTGTGTATTGGCCTGTTAAAGACTATATCTTCAGTGATGATTTCTTTATTCACTACTTTCATGTAGGTTAAATGGAGCAACATGTTTTAAAGCAAAAATCCACCTTCCGTTATAAGCTGTATTTATTTTATGAGTGATACTTCTTTGACATTAGCACTGGCATTGAAAGATGAAATTATATGCACTTGGCTTCTGTATATTTGAGTCTTTAGGGTCTCATGGCCTTAACAAAATTTGCACATAGGTTTAAGTTCAAGCATGTGCCTGAGTACTCTGGCAGAGTTAAAGAGGAAGGATGGGAACATCCTGGATTTAATTTAGCTAAGGTAATTTGAATTGGCCTGCATATTCTCTTCCTCCAAGCAAATCAAAGAGAGTCACATTCTGGTGATGAGCGCATGCCTTTCACCTTTCGGACAGTGGCAAAAATATTTATTAACAGAAGTGGAAGCAGCTCTGATGTAATAAATGACTTGCAATCTCTCTGGCTTATCTCTAGGAGTTAATTGCCTTATAAATAATAATGTTGAATTATTGGTGACGTGCTGTGTAATCTGAAGGCTGGTAAAACTGAGAAGAGCAGGGAGGGACCATTTGTGTTTATTTTGCTAAGGCTTCCAGTGCTCTCTGCTTGCAATCATACTGAGATTTGTTACAGGGAGAGTTATGCTGGAATTGATGTCTCAAATAGAAGAAAACATTTGATTTTTTTGGTCTTGAGACAACCCTGGTATGTGTTTGTTGTGCAGCAATAACTGCACAAGGCTATTGTGTACACCCAGAGAAAGAACACTTTCCCTTATCATTGTAGGAAATAAAGAATGTAAATTAACTGAAAGTGTTAGATGAAAGATTTCAGCAGTTTGGAATGTTTCACATAAAACCACTCAATTTTTTCTGTAGATGTATCTTTTATGATACTTTGTGGTTTGTAGTTTATCTTTTTGGTTGAAAATGACAAACACAGGAACCAGCCTTGCCTTGCCCCTGGCCTGGTTTAGCACTGCCAAGTACATTTATTTGTTGACCCATCAGACACTGTTATGTCCTGTGCTAAAGGCAAAGTGAAGATCCCAAGCAGGAGTTTAGCTCATGGTTTTACAAGACAATGTTTGCCCTTAAGAGTTACTGCGGTAAGAAAAATGAAAAATGTTTGGCTTTAGACCATTTTTAAGGAGTTAGTATGGGGACATAAATAAGAAGTGTTGTTGTAAAGTACAAGTGGTCACTTACATGAATAAGCTGTCACTGAACTACCAGTCCTTTTCTGGCATACTCTGTTAGTGAGATTTTAACTGTGTCTAGTCTGCTCTTAAATTTAATTATTTTGTAATGACATTAGGTTTTAAGTACTTTGAAGCTATTTTTCCAAATATATTGTGAGGTTTAACTGTTTGAGTTCTCTAAACATCTCATAAAAAAGTGGTATATTGATTTGTAATTTATCTAACTTAAAGTGCTTTGAATCATTTCGGCTTCACATCAAGGAATCACAGTATTTTCATGCACAATGTACATTGTGTAGACTTCCCTGAAAATGCATTACAGTACTTCCATGTTGAAATTCTCGGATTTCTCACTGTATGTCTTATTTTTTGGTTTGCATGAATGTGTTAAGTTGTCAAAATCCCTTTTGATTTCAGTGCTTGACTAGTGAAGAAATATTTTCTTTGCATGGGATACCGAACGACAGTCACATATCCAATTCCAGCTTCTCTACAATATGTCCTGCAGTTTTGCAACAGCTAATTTTTCACCCATGTGATCCTCAGGAAAGCTTTGTGGACACATCTAAACCACATTCTTTGCAAGGTTAGTTACTATTACTTGCATTAATGTTGTGACTGGAGTGGGGTTTTCTTAGAGGAAGAGTAAGCATTTATCTATAAATAACAGGAATGTCTTCTTTGGGAAGATATGCTTCCAAAGTGGGAACATAAACTGCTGTTTTAGGTCAGCAGACTATCCAAACAAAATTGGTATCTCTTGACAATGATCTATTTAAAATACTGTAAGAAAGGTGAAAGAACTGACTAGAAAGTTATGGAATATTTTTCCCACTTAAAAAAAAAAGTCTTTCTGACTTGTTTTGCTTGGATAATGGTTTGTGCCTTGAAACATAAGGACTCATACTTACAGCTGGTTAATAGAAAAGATGAGTGTACAGAAGGGAAGTTTGTGCAGGTGGTTTGCAATGGGAAATTAAACTTGGTGGAATCTGCACGTATGGAGGCAGGTTAAGTTGGAATTACTTGGGCTACACTTGAGTGGAGTTATTTGCAGAGAGACTGTCAGGTAAGCCAGTGACTGGTTTACTGAGGAAAAATACTCATATTCTTTCCAAATTCTGACTCCTGCTCTCATGTGATGACCCCTCCATGAGGAAGACTGTTACATGGTTAAGTAGCCCTAATAATCTTCCTTCCTCTTTCTTTCTCACTCTTATTTCTATGTTTATTGTGCACAGAACTATACAGTGCATTGGACAGGGAATATTTATCTGATTAAAGAAATTACTTGGACTAAAAAGGATCAAATGTAATTCATTTGAGTCAGTATTCCAAATGAACTTACTGTTCCAAGGGAATCAGCTGAATTAATGTTAAAAGTTAAGATGTTGGATTAATACTGCCTAATGTCAGTATTCATAAGAAGAGATACAGAAGTGCTTTTTGTAACTTTAGAAATACTCATATTAATAACATTCTGGTTCATATAGGTGATCATCTTTAGTAAGAATTAGAGATAATTCCTAAAACATAGCTGTGTTTTGCTGTGTCAATGAAAGATTAGAATTCTAATTGAGTAATCAGTGACTGAAACCATGGCACCAATTTAGCATGACTGCTCTAGATTGCTTGTATGATATGCAGACATATATTACCAAGATCTGCATTGGAGAGTAGGGTCTGTTCTCCTTTTTTTTTTTTTTTTGGGAGGTGATGCTGGTTAAGTAGGCTGAACATGGAATCCTTGACCTACAGTTAATCTCCTAAGCTACTTAGACCATCCCTCTTCATTTTCTTTTATCTGGCCAACTCAGAAGCAATGTCCAGCTCAGAAGCAATGTCCAATAGCCAGATAAGCAAGACAGCCTTCTCCTTGCCCCTCCCTTGGCTGCAGCACAAGAAACAAGAAATCTGCAAGGCCCATGGTTAGGGCATTTTAAACCACTGCCCATGGAGCAAAATCCTCCATGCCTGTTTCCAGCTATGCCTATGAGAATTTTCTTCCCAGGGACCCCCACTCCATTAACAACAGTTTTCCAAATACTAATGGAAATGACGTGCAGAAGAAACCAGTCCAATGAGCTTTAGGAACAGGTACTCAGAATAAAAAATAAGTGATGCCAAAGCAGAGTAGAAGGCAACAAATGTTAATGTCTTTTGTCCTGGGATTTGCAAAACTATCTGATCTTTGGGCACACTCAGTTCCTCCCCTTCCTTGTTTCTCTGAAAGATAATAGGAAGTGTATAGAGATGCATCAAACAGCTGAAACTGCCCAGTGACATTCCTCATGTCCAAGACAAACACTTCCTGTATTCTCTGCTTGACTTCTTCAGAAAGGTATTAATGCACTTAGTTCCTCTTCATCCTAGGACAAGGTAAAGGAAGAGCCTGAGCCTGCCTGTTTTTACAAGGAACACTGCTGGGCAGCAGCGTTCTAAGGAGGCCATCTAACTTGCACTCCTGCAGTTTTATTTTTTTGGATTTCTTGTGCCTTTGGGTATCTTGGCTGTCTCTTTATGGGGGCTACGCTTTAGAGACAGAAAGAGTAAAAGTAGTTAGCAAAAATTGACCGAGCCATCAGTCTCAAGGTAAGAATTAGCACTGCATCTGAGTGCCCTGCTCTGGTACATAAAATCAGACCACCCAGCTTTCTGAGATGTGTGGGCTCATGAAAAGGATAGTATGGATGGAGCCTAATGAATAAAACCATTTTAGGCACATAATATTGTGAAATACAGTCCTTAATGCAGGAGCTTCAGCAACATTGGTTGTCTTGGAATTTTTTCAGCTCAGTTTAAAATGTACATTTTTGCACAGAATATGGGTAGATGTCTGTGCACCAAACTAAAAGACTCTTGTACTTCTGTAGTAATCCCAAACTTAGACAGTGTTTTCTGACTCATGATGACAATGGAAACCCGTTTATTATAAACTTAATTTCAAAAATATAGTTGCAATCTTAATTGTCATTCAGTTTAATTAAAATTAATCTATGTAATTTAGTGAATCTACCCATATGTAGTTGTGTGTTTTTCCTTCTCTCTGTGTAACTCTCTCAAAACTGGCAAATGAGTGTTGTAATTGGCATTGATACATCTGCAAATGCTTTGAATGTTTCTAATGCTTTCTGTTCTTGACATAATAATGAAATTCATTTTATAAAAGCATTGTGACACTGTACGGAGTAGAGCCATCCCAGTTGCAGGTGAGGAATTTAGCTTAGTGTGTTGGCTAGTTGTGGTCCAGGAAATAATATCAGACCATAATCTGATCTGTTAGTTTCTGCTATGCAGACAGGAATTTGTGCTGACTTCCCTACATACATACAAGCTTATAATGATGCAACTTTCTGGATTATATGAAACTGTTCTCATCTAGGCAACATTGTGTTGGCATTGATTATTTTTTGTGGTTAATTTTTAAAGACAAACTCTCGGTCTGTTTGGATTACTTTGTAGTTCTGTGGCATCATTTGGGGCACCCTCGTAGACCTCTTTAATACAACTTTTAAAGTTTTTCTCTGTACTCATAGGAATTTGAGATGTCACTGGGGAAAAAAAGTGATCCACAGAAGCACAACTGTGTAAGTGCTTATGAGCAGCAGCAACTCATCATTCAGGCTCCAGAATAATTATGGTACAGATTTGTGTGAGTCCTGGTGCCTGAACACTAAATATGTGAGATTATGCTTATGGTGAAGGAAACAAAATTATGCTAAACCCTGCTGTATTTACTGATTCTTAGGAAGGGTTTTTGCCATTCCATGTTTAAATCACATGTCCTTCTTTTTGAACCTAGAACCCCTGTTTTTCTGCACTTTCATTTCTCTGTTATAATTATCTCAACTGTCAGCTATCTATCACCTCACCTGTTGATAAACAGAGATGGGCAGCATTTTCAGCCAGCAGAATTTCTTTGAATGGCAGGAGGAGGGAGGAGGTTTAGGAACTGAGATATCACCTGAGGGTGGTTTGAAGGAATCATCCTTTATCAGGAAGCATTTTTATATCTGGTACAGCCAAGAAAACAGCCTTTTTGTCATAGAGTTTCTTAGAAGTAAATGTCAATTGGATCTGACTCTGGGACTAGTAAGAAGTTTTGTCTTTTCTCTGTGCTATAGCTTCTTCAACTATTAGCCTAAGCCTTAATTTTTACTCTTCATTGACTGTAGAGAGAGCTCATCTATATTACCAGCAGTTAGGCCAGCCCATATATTCTACTAGCATGGTTTCCACTTTTAATATGTTTGTCCCAGAAAGTGTTTTCAGATATTTCCTTTCTGCAAGTATGTATCTTAACTACCTATGTATTTTAAGAATTTTATATTTGTGAGTTTTAATTTCAACCAAGGAATGACTCTTTTACCAGTTCCATGCCAGTTTAGCAATTAGAGAAATTACAAGCAGACAGAAGTGGGTGTTCACTAAAATATTTTGTATTTCTCTTTTCTTTATCCACAGTTTGGGGATTTGGGTTCCTGGCTGTGTCTATCATTAACTTGGCATCACTTCTGGGATTGATTTTAACTCCTCTCTTAAAGAAGTCATATTTCCCCAAGGTTTTAACTTATTTTGTGGGCTTGGCCATTGGTACTCTCTTTTCTAATGCAATTTTCCAGCTCATTCCAGAGGTAAGCAAGGGGAATCATTATTTGATGATAATAATAATGATCTATATCATTGTTATATATCATTATATTATTTGATAATATAATGATATATATCATTATAGGTCTGCATACTAGTTTCTAAAGATCTGTGTCTTGTTGTTCATTGGGAAGGACCAAGGGCTCTTCTGCCTCTAAACAAAAAGAGAAATACATTGGATAAAGTCTAACTAACTTATTTAATAGGCTACAATGTTAACATATTGTCTAAGTTTAAAAAATGTAATGAGATCAGAATATTTTACAATTTCTGCTCATGGAAACCGATGGTTGGTAGAAAGACAGTTTTTCTAATAGAGGGGTAGTGTGATGCTTGTTTGTTTTTCTGGAGATGTGCTAAGATTACAAACTAATTTGGATTGCTTTTTTCTTCACTATTAGGCATTTGGATTTGATCCAAAAGTAGATAACTATGTTGAGAAAGCTGTTGCTGTGTTTGGTGGATTCTATATTCTCTTCTTTGTGGAAAGGATTCTTAAAGTGATACTAAAGCTCTATAACAAGGTAATGAAACCTATCACTAACTGAATGAGCCTTGCCTTAAAGTACCTGTCATATTTTGTGAGATACTTGCTATTTGGATAAAATGTGGGTTTTTTTCCTATTTTATCTGAGGAATTCAGCATTACTGTGTGTTCTGATATATCTGTTTAAAATCCATATGAATAGGGCAAGAAATCTCAGTTTTTTGAAGGAATTGCGAGCAGCTCTGGGAATGGAATCCAGATGTGAGTGTGGTCTGCTCTCCACAGCCAAGTTGTTGCTGTGGTAGCTAAATGCATCAGAAAAACATGGAAATACATCAGAGGTGGAGAGAATGAAGTCTGCCTGTGGTGATCCTCTTGGGCAGGAGAAACCAGTGTGACAAATATACCTTCTTGGTCATCTACAAAGTGCAGCTGACTGGTGTTCAGTAACTTCAGCTCTGTGTTTCCCCAAGCTCTGGTACACAGACCTGCTCAGTGAACAGTGCAGTTGTCTCCTCTTGCCCAGGGCTCTGCTTTCTATCCCTGTGTCAGAGTACTTGTCTTCTATGTGCTCACTAGAGTGTTGCTGATACTGAAAATTATGATGATCAACTGTCCCTCATTTGCAATAGCTAGAAATAGAGAAAATGAATTTGCTTTTATTTAATTATGTAAACAGACCAGGCCAATGAGCTCTATTTGATAAGCAACCCTGAATAACCAGCAAATGTTGATCACTTTTGGTCAGGTTGGCTTAGGAGGTTCTGCATAAAAGTATGGAAATGGAAAAGTCTCCCATGTTTTTTGATTAGCTAAAAGTAATAGATAAGTTAGGAAATTAGATATGTTTGGAGTTAATTAAAAAAATTAAATGTTCAGTGCTGCTCGTTTTAGCAATCACTTGGTGTGGAAAGCAAGACAGCATGAATATGATTTCCCGCCCACCTTTTATTTTTGTCTTTATTTCTTACATTGTTATTTTGCTTTTCTTTTAATTAGCTACCTCCTTGTTTATTTTTCACCTAGACTGGCCACAACTACTTTGAAAATGGAGGAGAGAATCATTCTCAGGATAAGACTAACTCACCCAAACCACCACCATCCAGCAATGGGGGCACATGTTATGCAAATTCAGCTGTCATAGAGAGCAATGGAAATCTGGGTTTTGACAGCATCAGTGTGATCTCAGCACAGGTATGAAAATTGTGTATATTTATTTTTTCCCCTGTCAATTATATAAGCATATTTGAGAGGAGAGTTAATATGAATTTTTATTACTTTTGTCAAGCTTTTGTAGACTTACAGCTTATAATTTGGTTGGACTTTATGAAAAAAATTACAGGGTTTTGGGGGAAGCTTGAAAAAGCTGAATCAGGTACTCAATTTGTAGCCAACAGTAAGGGCTATGTTGTATCAATGTTGGAATGGGCTGGACAGAGAGATGTATCTAATCAGATTTGAATTTGTATTTAATTTGGCTAATTTTAGGTTTGTTGTTGTTACTGTTTTCTTAAAGAGCAATGGTGTGTTTTACTGTTGTGATAGTGTTGATCATACGAAATTATCTCTATTTTGTTCCTGAATACGTAAAGCTGTTAAGTGTGAAAGCCTGGCTCTACCAAATCAATGATTAAAGAGAAAAGCTAGTACAGTAACTTTCAGCCAGTATATAGTGAGCACTGCTTGTGATAACTCAGTGTGGGAATCACAGAGGTGATATGTTGGGACAGAAGCCATTCCTCCTGGTTTTAGTGTTATTATCTTTCAGATTTGCTCTCTGTGATTCTTTGTGTTTGTTTTCATACTGCAAATGCAATTTCCTTCTGTCTGAGAAAAAAATGGAAGTAGGAAGAGAAAGTTTTGTGCTTCTTGAGTCTTTTTCCATGTGTAGAGAGGAGCAGTATTGTGCAGAGAGGACCAGTACTGTGCCTTATTAAAAAAAAATTAAAAACACATAGTAAAAAATTTTAGATGTCTTAAGGCAGACTTTTTCCATATAAGAGATTTTTGGTTTGCCATCCATTTTTATTAGCCAATTAAGTAAGTTGTGGGGAGCAGAGAGGAGCAAGCAGAAGAGCAAGCCAGAGGCAGTCCCTAACAACCAGGTAAAAATCTGGGAGTTTTGCATTGACTCTGCAGGCTCACAGGGCATTTGATGCTCAGAGTTTAAAACACCAAAATTGTACTTGTCCTTACCCTGGAAATATGGTGAAGTGTGGGGATACTGAACATCTTAAAAACTAGAAGAAACATACTTAATTATTAAAATTACATGGGCACCTGGAGGGAATTAATATTACGAGTGTCCCTAAAGGTTTTTTTTAAATTTATAAAATAAGTAAAAGAAGCCTCCGCTTTCCGTGGAGACAGAAACAGTGCAGCCAGCAGGACTGGGGAGGTGATCATTCCCCTGTGGCACTGCTGAGGCTGCACCTTGAATCCTGTGTTCAGTTTCGGGTCCCTCACTATGAGAAAGCATGAAACATGTCCAAAGTAGGGCAACAAAGCTCCTGAAAGTGTTGGAGCATGAGCCCTATGAGGAGCAGCTGAGGGAGCTGGGATTGTTTAGCCTGGAGTAAAGAGGCTTGGGAGGGACCTTATCAGTGTCTACAGCTGTCTGAAAGGAGGTTGTATCACTTGGGGTCAGAATCGTCTTTCCAATATGAAGTGACAGGACAAGAGGAAACAGCCTCAAGTTGTGCCAGGGGCGGTTTAGATTGGATTTTAGGAAAAAGTTCTTCATGGAAAGGGTTGTCAAGCCCTGGAACAGATTGCCCATGGAAGTGGTGGAATCAGCATCTCTGGAGGTGCTTAAAAGGTGCATAGAGGTGCTGCTTAGGGATATGGATTAGTGGTGGACTTGGTTAATTAGGTTGGTGGCTGGACTCGATGAGATTAGAGGTCCAACCTAATGGTTCTATGATACTGTGTAGCAACAAAAAAGCCGACATTGCTCTTGTCCTCCTCCAGTGAGGTTCAAAGGGCCGGGTCAGGGGAGGGCCAATGTGGCTGAGGTGCTTTGGGCAGTTAGGGTAATGACAGAAGGGTAGGGATGCATTCAGCTTTACAAGAATGTACTATGTAAGGCAAAACCACGTGGCACAAGCTAATGTGTACCCAAGAGAATTTTAATGTGTCCTCATAATCAACAGCTTGTTAAAGAGGGCAAATACAGAGTAGTCAGAAGTCAAAATGAAGATTTTAAAGAGGAAATTTGAAGCCTGATTGTGACAAGGTGTGGCAACTGTTTTCAGCCATGGGGATCCAGCTATATTCTCTCCCTTAATGCCAGAAGCAATTGACTGTCAGAGTAAATGTTTAATTAGTCACCTACTTTCTGTTTTCACTTGCAGCAGTAAGTGCAACCTTGGAAACCTTTGTGCTCTACTCAAAGTTTGTATCTACTATGCATTGAAATATGACTTGATAACAGAAACTTTGAAGGAAAGTTATTTCAGAGACAAATTGCTGAAACATCTGTGTTCTTGAGTGCACACTGTAAGAGTTGTATAACAAAACTTTACAGTGCCTTTATTTATTGCCTGGTGGCACTGTCAGGATTTCCTCTTGGTCCTGTGGGCTCTTCCAGAGGACATGTCTGGTTCATGTCTGAGGGAATCAGACATGCGTTGCAAATAGCAATAGTAATCTGAGATATCATAGGATAAAATAAGAGAGTCTCTGTATAATTTGTTAAGTTTCAGAATGAAGGAGAGGCCATTACTTTTTAAAAAGCCCCTGTGTTTAGAAGAGCATAAATACAAGGATGTCTTTGGTTTACCATAAACTGTGGAGATACAAATTATGTATAACTGCACTAATAATTATAAAAATTAAACCTGGTATTCCAGCTGGGTATTACAGAGTTCCTTAGCTGGCATCTCTTTTGATGTATGCTCAACTTCCATGACAAAATGGTAGTTGTCCAGAGGAGGCAGACATTGCTAATTTTTTCCTTTGGAATCCTGTGCGTTTGTAGGTTATTTTGTCAGCAGTCTGCTTTATCTTAAACATGAAGAATATGTATTACACCTACTTCTACTGGATATATGATCTGTTAAACTTCAGAATGTAAATCCAGAAAGGCAATTTCACTGTACTTTATATAACTTAGAGAAGTTGTCAAGACATTATTTAAAGTGAATTACCTGTAGGAATTATGATACTTCAGAGCAACACAGTAAATGTAAATGGTGGATAGCAATATATATATAAATATAGGAATAGATATAAAACAAAGGTGTCTCAGAAACTGATTCCTAGTTTATAAACTACAGTTGTTTCTGCATTTTGGAAGTTTGGATCAATAAAGTAATTTTTAGAAGTAAATCAATACTGGTACCCTAAATTAATTGCAATTATTTAAATTTTTCTTTTTGGAGGAAAAAATGTGTGAATTATTTAAAAAGAAAATTTGTGCAATAGATCAAACTCCCTTTCTTTAGTGAAGCTAGAAACATGTGCAACAAAGATGATGTGCTTTAGGCAGAAATCAGGATGATCTACAAAACAATGCTTCCTCCAGTTTGTAGTCAACTTGAAGGATGGCCACCAGGGAACAGAAAAAAATAGAGAACAGATCTTTACCTCAGGAAGCTGGGTGAATTGGTGGAAGAACTTTGCTAATTGTATTTGGGTTTCTTATACTCATGTATTTTGTATGGCTTGCTTTGTAATACTTCTTTCTTAAAGTGACTTTCAGCTTGTCTTCATGGATTAAGAGAGAGATCTGTTACTTGTAAGTGATCCTATCTCAAGCAGAAATAGTAGAGTTACAAAGTAATAATCTTAAAAAATGATTGGCACTGCTTGTGTTAGAGGAAATGTTGAGAGGAAAGCCTTCAAAAACTAAAGGCAAGCATGTAGTACAAATCTTAAAACCTACGTGTTTGAATCAGCAGGGAAACTCCTGACTTTTTGATACCATTGCTCACTTTTACATCATAAAAGTGTAATTTCAGAACTTCCTGTGGACTGAATAGGAGCTGCTTTGTGGTGGTTTTGGCACTACTCAACCAAGGCTTTATTATCTATGAGTTTCAGGCAGTGCAATAGGCACCTGACTCAGAAATTCCTGACCTGAACTTTTGTCCTGTCCCAGGGCAGCTCCTAAATACAAGAATGTAGTCAGATAAGAGGCCTGTGAGCAAATAATGTGGCAGACTTTATAGCTCTGTCCATAAAGATTTTGTAAGGATTTATTAATAATTTTATTTCCTTAAAGTTAAAAATTTAGTTTGCCTGGTAGCATTTGCATATGGCAAAACGAAATCAATTTTCAATGTTGTTTTTAGTAACTAAAGAAAATTTATTGGAATACTCTTTGGCCTTCTCCTAAGGATAAGGTGATGTTCCTCTATATCCTTCTGCTTCAAGAAGTGGAGATGTGTGTGGTTGAGGGGAGAGCCTGCCTTAACTTAAACAATGCTTTTGACAGTGTCTCTCACAACATCCTCGCAGGCAAACTCAGGAAGTGTGGAATGGATGAGTGGACAGTGAGGTTTATAGAGAACTGGCTGAATGGCAGATCTCAGTGGGTCAGGGTGTAATTGGAGGCCTGTCACTAGTGGTGCTCCCCAAGGTTCAGTACTGGGCCCTTTTCATCAAGGACTTGGTGAACTTGTCTCCTGAGCAGTTCACTGATGACACGAATCTGGAGGATTGTGAGGACTGGCCAATACTCTACAGTGCTGTGCAGCCCTTCAGAAGGGCCTTGACAGCTTGGAGAGATTGGCAGAGCAGAACCTCCTGAAATCCAGCAAAGGCAAATGCAGGGTCCTGCACCTGGGAAGGAATAACCCCAGGCACCAGCACAGGCTGGGGGCTGATCTGTTGAAAAACCAGTCTGCAAAGAAAGACCTCTGTCCTAGTGGAGAACAAACTGTCCATGAGCCTGTGGTGCCCTTGTGGCCAAGAAGGCCAATGGCATCCTGGGGTGCACTGGGAAGAGCATTGGGATGAGCATTGCTAGCTCATTGAGGAATGTGATCCTCTGCTGAGCCCTGGTGAGGCACATCTGGAGTGCTGTGTCCAGTTCTGGGCTCCTCAGCACAAGAGGGACATGGAGCTCCTGGGGTGGGTCCAGCAGAGGCCACAAGGGAGATGAGGGGACTGAAGCATCTCTCAGAAGGAAAGGCTGAGGGAGCTGGGTCTGTTCAGCCTTGAGACAAGATGAGAGAGAAGGAAATTCATCAGTGTCTGTGAGTATCTGAAGGGAGGGTGTCAAGGGGATGGAGCCAGGTTATCCTCAGTGATGCCCAGCAGCAGGACAAGAGGCAGTGGGCAGAAACTGATGCATAGAAAGTTCCAGCTGAGCATGAGGAAGAACTTCTTTACTGTGCAGGTGACAGCACTGGAACAGATTGCCCAGAGAGGTTGTGGAGTCTTTCTCAGTAGACACATCCAAGAACTGCCTAGATGCAATCCTGTGCCATATGCTTGAGGAGGGATGTTGGACCAGATGAGCCACTGTGTCTCTTCTAACCTTAATTAATCTGTGATTCTGTGCTCTGTGTGTCTGTGGGCACACAGATGTATATATTACTGCTTATATATTCCAGTAACTAAGCACTAGTTAATGCTTTATAAGCATTTTTTTTTAATGGGGGAAATACTATAATGCTTGAAAATATTCTGTAAATACAGTATGTGTGTATAGAAATTCATTAAATGGATCACCAGGAACTTTTAGGGGAACTTAGTTTATGCTTGCAGTAAAAATGGCAGTTCCTTTTATGCGTTTTCAGGTTTTTCATAATTTCATGGCACTGCATATATAAATCACTTCCACTTCTGGGGAGAATTAGTGAGATCCCTGGAGGGTATGGGCATTGCAGCTTTATATTATCCTGTTGATTTTATGCTCTGAGCCTTTAATTGTGCAGTCAAAATTAGCCACTGCTGTTTTTATTAAACATTCACTTTGTAGAAACTAATTTGAATTGCTGGACTTGACTATCATTGCCCAAAATTAGAAATAAACTTGATGGGATATCTGAATATGTGTAAACTGTAGACACATTCTACAGTATAGACACATCATATATATCATGTAGATAGAATTCTGTTGCTGTGGTAGCTGGGTGTGTTTCTGAGACCATGACGTGGTGCCAGTTGTTTTAAATACAGATGCTACCAGTCACTGAGATCAGATCCTTCTGACTGTACATGCTTATGTAGAGGTGGCAGAAGAAGCTTGGGACCATCTTTACCTGACAGAGACTCCAGAGAGACATTCAGACCACTGTGACCTGGATTGCTTCATCTTTCAGCTGAAGGGCATCCAGGTGACACTTTGCAGTCAGAAGGGTGATTGGGTCCTGCACATCACCTTGTTGAAACAGAAAACATTTGGTGCTTCTGCTGTGCCATTTGCTTCTTGCACAAAGCAATTTGGTCTCTATATGCAGCAGTGCTTGAATTTATACTTGGTATTCATTTAAAAACAGAAGCATGATTCATTGACTTTATTCAGTGTTTAGTGCAATTGTTTTATTTTTTTTTTTCAGGAAGAAGCCACCCAAAGCAGCTTATGCAAGTGTCTTAAGGGACGTCCACTGTCCAAGATTGGGACCATTGCTTGGATGGTGACACTGAGTGATGCTGTACATAATTTCATAGATGGCTTGGCTATTGGGGCTTCTTTCACTTTGTCTCTGCTTCAAGGGCTCAGTACCTCCATAGCCATCTTGTGTGAAGAGTTTCCTCATGAACTGGGTAAGGAACTTCATTGCACATGTTGTTTGCTGTGGAAATCACTGTTGTAGGTGGTTGTGTTGGCGTAAAGTTGGCAGAGGTTGAAAGAAAGTTTTGACAAATTAATAGAAAAAATATTCATCAAAAAGTTACCAAGCACCAAAACACACATCTGGCACAGGAAGTTCCCAAGTGCAGGTGGGCGGAAGCTGGGAGCATATATTGGACAGGTACTAATTATCCTGTTTATATATGGTTCATACAGTGTTGTATTAATTAATTTAAAACCCAAAAATCATCATAGGTAATTGAGTGTTCCTGTGCTCTTAGCTCAATTTTGCATCACTGTTTATTTATAATATTTCAGTTTCCTTAGTATTGAAGGGAAATCCTCATCACCTGTTTGAATGAAGAAAAACAACACAGGGTTATAATGTGTATACAAATAATGTCTTTTCTTCAGACTTCTTTGACATCAGAAAATAACCACAATATAATTTTCTGAAGATGGTTTTCTCTTTTTTTATTCTTTTAGGGGATTTTGTCATCTTGCTTAATGCAGGAATGAGTACTCGGCAGGCTCTGTTTTTCAATTTCCTATCTGCATGTTCTTGTTATGTTGGGTTGGCCTTTGGAATATTAGTAGGCAACAACTTTGCTCCTAACATCATCTTTGCTATAGCCGGTGGAATGTTCCTGTACATCTCTCTGGCAGACATGGTGAGATATTATTTCATTTTCAGTTA
Source organism: Passer domesticus (assembly GCF_036417665.1). Classification (NCBI taxonomy): domain Eukaryota; kingdom Metazoa; phylum Chordata; class Aves; order Passeriformes; family Passeridae; genus Passer; species Passer domesticus. The sequence continues at coordinate 35,647,429 of NC_087477.1, read as the reverse complement.
TTTATTTCTCTGCAAAAAAGCCATATACTCCACTAAGTCTCTCTAGTAGAATTTGGCGTTTTCTCCTTCTCATGCCAGTGACCAATAACAACAACAACAACAATAATAATAATAAGAATAAGAATAAGAATAAGAATAAGAATAAGAATAAGAATAAGAATAAGAATATCATCACTTAAACCCTTAAAGGACGTGCACAGATAGTTATTGTTACTGATAGGTAAGGCTTTGTAAAGCCTCACCTATCCATAACAAGTTATGTTTGTTCATAAAACACTAAAGCCTTTCACCTCACCATACGATTATTGAAAAGGGGTTTTAGGCAGAGACGAGCCTTTCATCAATTTGGCCTGGTTTAATCAAAAAGTAAAAAGTGTATAAACACTTTGTTTCAGCATTTTAAAGTGTCACATTATTTGACCTTATTCTTTTAAAAGGTTTGTTTGTCTATTTAAACCATGTTGTGAAGGAAAAACAAGAAAGGAAAACAGAATAAAGTTAAATATTAAGTTTTGAGTTGAATGAAAGGTGTTGTGTAACCACAGTGATAATGAAAAACTTGATTTAAATTCTGTCCTGATTTAAACCAAAGCATGCCAGCCTCATTTTCGTGGCTCAGACAAAATATTTTGCTGAGTTCTATTCCAAATAGTCTGTCCACCATTTCTTTTTCAAAGTGTGCTAGAAGATATAAGGAAAAGAAAGTATGCTAAAATCCAGATCATATTTAGACACTGGATTCACAGGCACTTAGCAATACTCCATAATTTCCTCTTAGGATGATGTTTGGTCTCAAAATGAGAGAGATCTTTCAAGAGTTTTAAGTTTTATTATGTTTAAGTCAGTGTTGTAAGAACAGCTGCAACAGGTGCAAAGTTGTTTGCATCTGCCACATGAGAATCCATTTGATTGCAGAACTGGGAGAGTGAGGCCGAAATCTGAAAAGGTTTGAGACCCCAGTTTGGTTCCATGTGGACTTAGGAACTCTCATATATTTCTAGTGACTATTTCATTAAGTATGTTATAGTTTAGGTAATAGTGTAGGATTTAATATTTTGTTAGAGTTATAAACAATATAAGTAGTTTATTTTATAAGCTTGCAGTACCTTAATTGCTAATGCATTTTGTTTAGCTTCACTCATATAATGAATAGCAATGCACTGATCTCTGATGTGTAAAATTCATGGCATAAATTTATAGTGACTCAAGTTTGTTATTAAATCCATCAAAGTAGGTAACTTTCTTTTCTTTGTATCTGTTGTTCTGTTCTCTCTGTTCCTCTCTATCTGTCTGTCTCCCTGTACCCTCCTCTCTCTCTTTTTATAGGTTTTTGGATTGTATCAGTTACCTATCTGAATTTTTCTTCCCCCTGAAAAGTCTGAAATAGGGTATTGAAGTGCTCTATACAGAGATCTGGCTTTCCACTTTCTTACGATTTTCACACAGTTCTGGTTTGCTTGTCCAGAAGCAGGTAGGATTAACTGGAATGTCATGCCTTCCTCCTTTTCTTTTTGCTGCTCTGTTTTTCTGCCAGTATTGGCATAGTCCAGCCTCTGCCAATAGAATCACTGAGTGGGGAGGCAGGTGGGAATGTACGCTGAGGTGTGTGCACAAATGAGCCTTGCTGTATGGCATGAAGTTAATCTGGTTTTGCCCTGTTGTGCAAGAGTGTGACGGAGCTCTGGAACCATTTCTGGGAAGCTTTGGGCTCTTCCCACTAACCTTAGCCTGTTCTTCAAGAATTGCATTGCCTTCAATAGCTGTTTTGTGTTGTGAGAGATAGATAGATAGATATCTATGATAGATATCAAAGAAAGATACAGTTTTGGAGTTACCCAGCCTGAAGGCTTCCTAACTAGGGCTGAAATAAACTGTCTTCGTTGTATTCTGGTTCTGCTATTCTCAGCAGAACAGGAGAATACTTTAAGGCTTATCTCAACAGCCACTGTAGCTGACTTTACCTGCAGCAAACACATACCCTGAATCATCCCATGCAGGGAACTTCATACCTGTGCTCTTCTGCCATCACCTGCACTGGCTCCAGAGGCAGGATCTGTGCTTCTGCAGTTAGCAGTGGATCAGTACCCTTTGCTCTTGTGTTAACCATTAAGATGTACATTATGGAATGAAGAATCCCTTCATGGCACTATAATGTCATATTGCATCTGTTACCACCAGTTTCACACCAGTAGTCTTCCTCTTCTTCCTTGCTTGACCTGGCAAGCCCACCAGACCTCCCACATGTGAAAGGTTTCTGATTTCTCAGGAGTTGCCCATGTTTTCATCTTCACTTCATTCTCCTTTAGATAAAGAAGAAGAATGCTAAGCTTCTGTTTCCCAAACAAGGATTTATCTTTAGAACAGTGAAGGAAGAAACAAAACATTTAGGCAAACAAGGACCAAACAAGGGCAGCTGCTCTTAGCAACACATGGACTAACAATTGGAACCTGTGAGGCTGCTGGAATCAAAAAGGGAAAATTTGCATGAGGCACTGCCAGATGAAGCCACAGCAGAGAGGAACAAAACACCATTTTATCTTACCATCCTTGGTGGAGTGGTTTTTCAGGGTAATTAGGGTGATATTTTCCTGTGAGTGCCTTCACCCCCTGTTAGTTCTAATACTCAGTCCAAAGTAGCAATATGGTTCAGTTCTTAATGCCTTAAATTAAGCATGCTACCACGAGATGGCAATACTTCCCTAAAAATATCCCTTTTTTCAGTTCCCAGAGATGAATGATATGCTGCGGGAGAAAGTGACGGGAAGAAAGACGGATCTGACGTTCTTCCTTATTCAGAATGCTGGTTTGCTAACAGGGTTTACTGCTATCCTGCTGATTACCTTGTATGCAGGGAATATCGAGCTGTGAGAACGGAATCAGGATTGGAGACATCAAGCAAATTGCAAATGGAAGACACTTGAAATCCATACGGGGACATCCATTTAATCTACTCAGTTCTGAAACGGGGGCAAGGCCCGTCCTGTCCCTCTTGCCCCAAATACAGGAAATTCTTCTTTAGGATTTGCAGTTGAACCAAATAGTAGGAGCTGTCAGTTCTGTGTGATGCCAAAAAAATTACGCTAATATTTTTATTTCTACTTAAAATTATCAGACATAGATGAACTGTCATGGAGGAAGGGTGTTACTTGGCCAGTAGAATTATGCAGTACATGCAGCTACATGCAACTCCAGACCAACTGAAAGCTGAGGTCTGCAAGGAAGATGTGTATTTAAAATAAAATAATACAGTTTCATATAGTGTTTTAACTGTGATGAAGGCAAACAGTTTCAAAACTGGTTAATTTTTATGACTTTTGTTGCAGGATTTGCCTGTGTAACATCTTCATTCCCCACCAAAAAAAGAAAGAAAAAAATCAAAACATTTCAGAGTAGGTACTAATGAAGCTAAGATTTTTAATTACTAATTAACACTGGAAGGAAAGATACCAGTTCCTGCTTTTGATCTTTTCTCTTTACAAGTGCACTAGGGAATTGTTGATTTATTTTGAGAACCACTTTTTTAAATTAGAAGGAACCTTTGTTAAATTTATGACTGTTTATCAACTCCATAATATTTTAGAAACATTGAGTACTTAAAAAATGTTCAAGTATTGTGTATTCTATGAAAATAATAAAGTTTTATACTTAAGTTTCCCATATAACCCCTTTAAAAATCAGTTCTTTAGTCTTACAAAGGAGAATGTATGAAAAAAAGTGCTAAAAATCAACATTCCGGTATGCTTTCTTCATAATTTGAATGATTTCTTTGTGTGCAGTTGGGTGGAATGAAATGGTAATAAAATATACAAATTCTTACCACAATCTGTTGTGTGTGAACTTTCTGAAATCATGGTTATATATATATATATATATATATATATATGAGTTCTTCTGAAATAAACAATTCATCTACTCATTACTAATTTGTTGTAAGATGAGCACAAGGAAATTAATTTAAAAATACACTCATTTTCAATCACCACTTTGCTTTGATGGAATTGTTGTTATTCTCCAATAAGTTACTTTTTTCATTGATTTTTAAGCAAATTTTACAGCTTCAAAGGAGATACTGTTTTTCGATGTATTTCCTTGCTGTAGGAAGGCACAATATTTTATTTTTAGTTCTTTATTAAAGTATTTTTTTCTACCAGGCAAAGTATTTACTTTAATACTTTATTTGAATCTCATCTGTAATTACCTTAGGAAAAAATAACTTCTCTAAGTGTCTGTTTAATAAAAGCTTTAAGGCAGACTGCACAGGTGTGGTAAATAATACTTGAAAATATGTTGTAAGTGTTAAAATGTAAATATAGTATCCAATGATACTTGCTGTATGAAAAAAGCATTCATTAGTCATTTTGTGCTCTCTAAATTTCTGTGAAGAAGAGTCCACCATGTCTTTCCTTTAATTCTTTCTTTGTTGATTTATTGGATATAAGCTGTATGTAAATGTTGCTTTTGTGCATGACAATAATGTGTTATAGTAACTATGAATGTTCATAGACTTCCTCAAATAATGTGACCATTCCTAGTTCATCAGATTATTTTAATAATATGCCTGAATTGTACTTTTCACCTTTAAATCTAAATATTTGCAAAGGAGACTTGGTCTTTGTTAATTCCCTAAGGAGGAAAAACTGAGACAAGCAAATCATTGGAAAATCCTACTTTTAGGTCACAGAGCAGACTAGAGATGGAACAAAGTCTGATTTTAAGCATAGTGCTTGAGTCACAAACCAAATTGCCTTTTCTGCTAGTGGGATATTCAGCACATAAGAAAGCCTTTTGATTTCTGTATGAGCCTGTTTGTCTGTATAACTTTGCTATTATTATAACTTTGCTATTTGCCTTGTCTAGTACATGTAAAATACATCTGTTCCAATTCTAGGACTCCCTATGATTTCCAAGATTTGCAGAGCAGGGCAGTGACTTGGATTTCCTTCTGCAGGCTGTTACTCTGGATTGGTAGGTGCCAGCAAATAATTTCATATTTGCATACACACCAAAAGCCTATTGTAGTTCTTGACTTTTATTTTACTATAAATAAAAGTCAAGAATCCTTTCAAGGGATCCTTTTCCCATCCTTTCCAGGAATGCTGTAGGTGCCTTAACAGCTCTAACACTTGATGCACAAGTTATCTCACTACTGAGATAGAAAACTGAGAAGAAACTCATCTTCTTATCTTGCAGTTCAGCTCAAAATATACAGGTGTGTCAATCTGACAAAGGTTGCTGGAATGAAGACTAGAGAGAAAGCCATAAATCTACTGGCAGCAGATGTAATGTACTTGTCAAAGGCAAGGCTGCATTCTGTTTTGGGGGGTTAATCCATACTACATTTCTTTTGTACCCAGTATATGGTCTCTTTTTTTTTTTTTTTTTTTTGTTTTCCTTATTACAGTGCTTTTGAAGAAGGTAATGTAATTACATGTGTTGTGGTTGATATTATGATCATAACGCTTTGTTCGAATTTAAATACCCTCTGCAGTTTCTGCATCTTCTTCCATTTAAAAGGTAAGTTCTACAGTAAGGATTGAGGTACAAATAGGAGATACAGAATGTCACTGCAAGGAAGTGAACTGCAAGGAAGATGTGGCTTGAATTTCTGCAGTGATGTAATTCTCCATAATATAGCTATTAACTGCTGCTCTGGGTGAAAGCACTCTAAAGGATTTATTCAAAGGATCCAAATTTGATTTCCTTTAGAGAAATAATCGTTCCTGAGTCTGAGGACAAAAACTGTAAACATTCTCCCTTGACCGCCTCCATGGATAGTTCATTTCCTACTGCTTTCTGACTGTCTTTGGTTCTTTAAATCACAATCAGACCCATGAAGTTGCCAAAATTAGCCTCGTGGTGTTTTGTGGAGTTTCTTGGCAATGCCTGAGTTATTAAAATGAAAAAAATAATAACTTGTAATCCTGTTCAATAAAAGTATTTGGCTATTATACCAGATATTTTCTTATATAGAACAGTAGTGGTATAGACAATCAAAGACAAGAAGAAAATATATTTATATCCAGCTAGCCTTAGTCAGTTGGAGAAACAGCAGCACTTGTCTCTGGCTGGGCTGGTTCTTGAGAAGATGATGTGCAGCAGGCATTCCTCTAGTGCTGAAGAGTGAAAACACCAATCTAATTAGAAGAAACATGAAACAAGATTATGAGTCAAGCAGATTTAGTTAGCTAGAGAATACAAAGTGGCTTTGATGGCATTGGCCTAAAGGATATATAAACTGCACTAAAATGCACTTCTCCAGTTCATGGGTAAAAGCTAATAAAGCGCTTGTCTCACAGTAAATACAACAATAAAAAACTGACTGCAGAAAGGTAAATAATTTCCAAGTTGTTTCTGTAAGACAAAAAAAAATTGCTGTGTCACTGATTTGTAATTTTTTTGTTCTTGCAATGACTTGCAAATGAAAACTTATTTTACAACATTTTTCTTTGAGAGAATCCTATTTGTGTATGATGTTAAGAAGAATTTGAAATTATTTCTCAGGTTTTCATATACTGAAATTAGTTAGCTCTAATAAGGTTTATCACAGTGTCTCTCTACCTCACTTATTTTTAATAACTTCTATTCTACAGGAAGATCTTGACCATTTTAATAAGCTGTTAGTAAAATAATACAGGTGCCCTTTTGCTTGAGAAAATCTTAGTAGTGATTTCAAATAGGTAAGTGTTCATTAGAAGTAACTTATGATGTGATTTTAAAACTCCTTTTACAACAGCAGACCTAAGTGCAAAAAACCTCTTCAGTCATAATGAATGGTGATGTATTAAAGAGCATATTTCTCTGTGGCAGCAGAGGAATTGTCCTCTTTCAGCTGAGTTTTATTAACTTTTCATTTCATTGGTATATTAGAGAAATCAAAGACACAGCTTTTATGAATTGGCAACTAATTAGACGAGGTTCCCTGACCCTTTTTTATTAAAAAAACCCAAAAAACAAACCCATAAAAATTACTCCTTTTCTAATTATTATTTTTATTGCTCTTCCAGTCATAGCAAATCCTATGACTGCTTGTCTTACCATAAAGAAAATCACATAGCAGCTTAAATGAATGACTTCCTTTGATAACAACAAAGGGCCTTGTTCACTGAAGTATTTGTAAAAGATTTCTTCCATACTTCAGGGAGAACTTGGGTATGGAGGCAGCATAGAGTGATTTCTCTACATGATCACACACACAATATATTTGAATTGCCTTGTGCCAAGATTGTTTTGTGAGCTTAGGAACCTACATGGTACAGTTGGGCTTGCAGGGTGTGTGACTCCTTTCTTGAGGGGTGGAATGGGTTGTCCCTGCCACACCGTGAAGGGCTGTGTTGGGAGGGATCTGTACAGGCTTGGGTAAACCCAGCAGCATGTGCTCATTTTCAAAATGTGTGCAGGAAGAAGGACAGCCATGCAGTCAGTCCTAATAAGAAAGCTCTACTTTGTCACAAAATTACAGTAGCTGTTTTTGACACAGTGATGGTGTACTTCCATTAAGTGATAAAAGTATATATTTGCATGGTGAATTTTAGGCACAGGATTTTCTGTCTTAAATATATATTTACAACTAAAAACTTGTTCTGTCATGACTGTATTCTAACATCTTTGGGATAAAAAATGCCATAGACTAACATCCTCACTCTTCAGTTTTGCATATTTGTCTTTTTGGCTTTCTTTTTTAAAATCATAGAATGCAGCTACAAGTTAGTATGAAACAATTCCACAAAACAGTAAAAATGGATGATATAAGGATCTTTTGCTCTCTTTTGCTGCACTGAAAGCAAAGCTTCTGACTTTTGAAAAGCTAGCAATGGTCATAGCAAGCGGAACCTTCATTTTACATTTCATCTGAAAAATGATAACTCTTGGTGATATCTTACATTTTAGCTTTCATATTTTTAGATTCTGCCTTAGTGTGTAACTCTGAACTTTTGTGTAAAGGGTTAGCGAGTTCTTTTCACAGTTTAGTTAGACAAAACAATCCTTTTCCAGCTTGAGAACCAAGGACAGTGTTGCAGCTTTGGGCCCAAAAGTGTAAACAAGGGCGAATTAAGGAGAGCAATCTGGGAGGATGGGCCTTCATAACCTGAAGCTGTAATTGGAAAATTAACCCCAATATGTAAATGGACCAAAACTTACAAAATTGTGAAAACTCATGACTGGTCATCCATCTTGCATCCATCTTGGGTAGAGCCATGGCTGGGCTCTTGTGCTGCCCAAGGTGTATCCTTTGAAGGCCTTTTAATAAATACCTGCTTTATTCCTTTCACTCTGTCTAGCCTGGGTTCCAGGCAGCCTCTCCAGACATCACTGGCACTTAGGACACCATAATGTTATACTGGTTCAATGTGCTCTCTACAACACTTCCTATGTCATCAGTTCTTGAAGGAAGACTTTTTGATCACTTGCTGCTGGGTTGCAGCCTCACTTCTTGACTAACATCCTGTTTCCTAGTGTGCTTAGCCATGCTGGGGAGAAAGCTCACAGAGTAGGACACAACAGAGAGGTTTCAGTCTATTTATAAGGCAGATCTCAGCAGTGCACCTTCAGAGCACTTCTAGCTGTCAGCTCAGTGGGTGTCCAGATACGTCACCCTGATGCTGTGTTGAGATGTCACCCACGTAAGTAACATCCCTTACTCCACCCTCTCATTTTCTGTGTCCACTCTTATTTCCTCTGGAAAGAAAGTGGCTTCCTAGCAAAGGTAGATGTGTAACTGTTTGCTTCAGGCAACTGGTGTACCCGGGATTGTGATTTCCTCTCCAGAGCATATTTGCCTTGTGATTTAGACACAAACATAGGTACAAACATAGTTATAGAGCAATAATTGGAGCTGTAACCACATTTGACTGGTAATTACTTGTGCTGTGTGGGTGTGAAATACCTGCGGAGTTCCAGCCTAGAGGGTTCAGGAAACATTATTCTTCTGTATTTTCAAAGTAAAGCTGCATCCCAGTTTGTGGTTTATAAGAAACTTGAAAATACTGGTATTGGTAGAAAAAATTGATCCATAACTATATGGTAGAAGGCACTCTGTGAGACACAATTTCTGCTTTGTCCCCAGCTGTATCTACTCTATTTGTCTCCTGAACATCTAAACCTAACTAATGTTATTATATCTGTACTAGCAGGTCAGAGCAGGAGAGCTTGGTTAGATTGCTGGTAGGTGATGGAATGCTGTGCGTGAGGAAGGAAATTTCTTGGTCTTTCTCCCTGTGAAAGGGAAGGGAGGCAGGCAGTATATAAAGACATAGCTGATACCAGAAATGCAAGTCAGGGTGATAATAATTTGAGAGGGCACAATTAGTAATATAATTGCACCACAGTAGCAATAATTATTGTAATTACTTTTATTTACATTAATTGAATTCTACACTTAATGCTGCAATTAGTGTCATGGACACACTGTGATTTCTAGCTTGTGAAGTGAAAGATGGTTCAAAGAGAGCTTTCCCCTTGTGTGGTGAACAATGACTTCCTTTTTAAAGTTACAAAATGTTGTAGTTTTATAATTTAAACAAGAATAACCAGTTTTCAAAAAACTCTGTCAAGGATGGGAACATATGGAAGGCACTAGCTCCTCTGGGCACTGTTCAGTCTTCACTGAGGGCAAAGGAGGGAGAAGTCTGCTCAGCTGATCATCTGAGAATCACTGTATAAACAGGAATCATAATGTGGCTCCTGGCAATAACAGGCTCAAGCAAGAGTCTGAAAGGTGAAGTCCCCAGCACTGGGTACAAGGATGGGAAGAAGATGGAATGTCAGTATGGGAAGGGAAAGGCACAGCACCTACTGCTGCTGTTGCGAGGGTAATTGAGGAGAGATACTTAGGGACATGGTTTAGTGGTGAACCTGGCAGTGAGGTGAATGATTGGTCCTGACAGCCTTAGAGGTCTTTTCCATCCCAAATGATCCTATGGCTGAAAATAAGGCTGCCAGCTCTTGAGAAACCTAATAATGAAAAGAAGGAAAAGCTTGGGCCTGGCAGTATGCTTCTGAGAGGAGGGAAGTAGTCCTTAAGAAGAGTCAGCTGGAGGGTATGGGGGGCAGGAATACTGAGGAGGCAGGGATGGGTAATGTGGGGAATGATGTCTTGGGAAAAGGAAAATGGGAAAACTGCTGATGCTTTATATAGACTGGAAAAGGGCAAGTAGAATAGGTAGGTGACTACAGCTTGTCATGCCTGGTAGCCCCACGTGAATTTGAGGGACATGCTGCTATAAAATTTTGAAAGACAGTAAAAAAAGATCCCCTATTGTGTGGGAAAGACTTGGGTTGGGCACATGAAGACTTACCATGTGGGATACATCAGCAAGGTGAGGTAAGTCCCTGCATGTGGGCTGCAGGTGGGACCAGCACCCTGACAGAAGAGGCTCCAGTGCTGTGGAAGGCAGCACATGCCAGGCCATGCCCCAGCCCAGGTGGTGCATGAAGCCATTACCTGTGGTAATTGGCTTCACCACTTCTCTAGCAGGGTGGAGTGAGGCTTTTTGCAGGGCCAGGAAACAATTTGCTGTAAAACTTAAAAAAATTTGATGAAGATGCACCACAAATGGATTAAAGAAGGACTCTTAAGGATGTTTAAAATAGAACAGATGGTTCCTCCTGGGTTTTACTGGCATCTTACTGCTGCTCATGCTTCTGTTGGGATTAAATGTGAGCCAAAGAGGTGCTTTGCTACCTGAAGGCTTTTGAGAAAGCAGAACACCTGGCTTTGGAAAGAAAGTGACTGGAATCTGCATCACAATAAAAGACCTTGGAGAGGAGGCTGAACTGCTGTGGACTTCTGTCTAGATTTGAGCTGAGTAGGAGGTAAGGAGGTAGTGTTGCTGGAAACTGTGAGACAGGGAACCTGGAGAGCCTCCGCCACTGGGGTTGGTGTGGAGCTGTGCTGTTCTTTGCCTTTTTGAACATGCATTGGGTGCTGCTGCTGCTTTTCTGAAATGCTGAGGATGCTGGCTACAGAGCTGTGCTCCAGCCCAGCATGTGGAAAACCCAAGGGAAGCACAAGGCAAAGGGACTAGTGGTAAGTTTCTCCAGGAGCAAGTATATGTATATTAGAGTAGTAACTGCTGCGTGTGGTGCTTCCAAGGGAATCCTGAAACAAAGCCTTTATACAACATTGCTCTGAGTTGTTGCACAAAGAGCTGGAAGTTACATGATTGCTGTGGGGTATAATTTGGGAACACCACAAAAATTATGACAGGGGAAGTAGCTGCAGGTGACCTGCATTTCTCCAGGTCCACATGTTCAGCTGTGTATCAGTGTCCAGCTGAGTCCAAGATGAGGCTGAGTACCTGAATCCAGGCATGTTGCCCTGCTTGCCATGGCTGTGCTGATGCCAGAGGGTTGCTCAGCAGGGTAGGCAGTGTGTAACACAGCATGCCTGCCACTGGAGCTGCACCAGGAATGGGGTAAGTGGAATAGTGGGGTTGCTATGCTCCTCTGTCTGGGCTAATTAAAAGCAATGTGTTTATAGTTTGTAATTTCCTATCTTTGTTCTTTTTTGGGGCTTGTTATTTTTAAGAGTGTGTGAACTGTGATTTCTGAGAATGGTTAATGAGTTTTTGGTTGCTTTAATTTGAGCATAACAAAGTTTTATGAAGATGTCATTGCTTTTCTTTTATGTGGCTTGATGGGTTTTATGTGGCACTTACTGCTATGGTCTAGTTGACACAGTGGTGATTGGTCAAGAGTTGAACTTGATCTTGGAGGTCTTTTCCACCTGGATGTTTCTGTGGTTCTGTCATGAGGGTGGTAACCTTTGAGTTGCTGAGAGTTTACTATGGGCAATGAAACCACTGGAGTCTAGGAACATTCAAGGGTTCGTGCTAGCTTAAACAGTCAAAACCCTTTTAAATGTTAGTGTGTTTGCCTAACTTTAATGGATATGAATGTAATTTCCTGGAGAGAGGTTGAGGAAAAAACTTCTATCATTTCCTCTCTGTTCGCTGTTGGCTGGGTGGAGGGCAGCAGCAAATTGCTGAAAACTAATTAACAAAAAGGATGAAGAGTAAGGAAGATACTGTTTTTAAGATGGGAGAAGCAAGGAGTCTTGATAGCTCTCTGCTTGTGTTTTTGGTTTGTAAGCTGAAAATCTCCTGCCACTTCAGGACTGGTATGAGCACAATTCCTGAATAGGTACGTTATAGCATCTGTAATGCAGAAAATCATGTGTAATGTTTAAATTTAGTAATTTCAAATGTTTTCTGTTTTCACATCTGGAATATAAGACATCAAAGAGGAATAAGACCCCGTGGCTAGCTGACACTGTGGATAAAGAAGCATTCAGCTTGGTTTGTAGTAATTCTTGAGTGAAATCCTGGGGAACATAGTACAGGGGTGCCCAAATTTCCTGGGTCTGCAGCAGCATGTGCCTATAACAAGGCTGACTGTATATGGTAATGCAACCAGCATCTGGTTAAATGGGGTATAAGTCAATACAAACTTAGCTACAATAGTCCCCAGATCACACTGGGGAGTCCTTGGCATGTGATCCCACCTGCATATTTGCTGACTTTCACACAAAGGTTTACAAGCTGGGTCTGAGTTCAGGCACTGCTGTGGTTTTGTGTGGAACACTTAAGTCTGTCGTCTCCCTTAATTTTCTCTGCCTCCCTGAAATGGCAATGATGGAATGATGGTCCATCCTGTGTATCAGTTTAGAGCACTGCAAACTCTTAATCTTTATAAAACACTTAGAAAATGGATAGCCATCTTGGGTGAGATCAAGCTGCCACTCTGCTATTGCCACAGAAATAAAAACATGTCAGTGTCAACTTGCCTCAGATCTGATTTTGACCCTAGGCCTGACAGCGCTGAGGCCAATTCCTGGGGTGGCAGTTTGACAGTCATAACAGTGGCAGGAGACCTACTTGCTGTCTGTTCTTCAGGAAATACACAAATTGAGCCAAAGTGCTTCAAACCTTGGAGGCAAAACAAGGTTCTGCTTCTGTCTTCTCAGCAGGCAAGTTTCAGGGAAGTTGCTCAGGTTATTAAAAAGAGATAAAATTTTAGCCCTCTTTGTACAGACTTGAGAATGGCAAAACAATGTGTGATATGCTGGAAGCCAACAGGAAGAAGAGATACTATAAAGGATACTGAGTACTCTCACAGTTCTGCCCTTCTATGTTTCTACTACTTGGTATCAAAACCCTGTCTTCAACCTGGCTTCTTATGGCTTCTCCTCAGGCAGGAAATTCCCCCTCACAGATGCAGCAGAGTTCTGAAAGTCAGAACTCAATATTTGTTACTTTGTGGAGTAGTTGCAGCCAGATCCTGGATTTTTCCCCCAGGAGTAGGATTTAGCATGGCTGACTGCTGCTATTAACATTTATTTGTCTGGCAAACTAACTAAAGGGTCTTCTCTATTCCAGATACTGAGACCCAAGATGACAACATGGCATGAAAGTAAACTGCATAGTGTAGGCTGAATTTTAAAACAGTTTTTATTCTTTCAAAGAAGATATAAAGAACATAGAACCTCTCTTAACCTGGATAGACAAATGCAGGAGTCCTAACTGGCTTTGCAAAATTGGAATGATGTCCTGTCTATCTAGATCCAAGTCCAGATTAATGATTTGGTTCATATCATGGTCAAGGTAAATGAGCTAATGTTCTTTTTTAGCAAGACCATGTATTTCACAGCTGAATCCAGCCAAGTAAAAATCTCCTTTCATCAAAAATACACAGACTTAACTTGAAGGCTGGGATCAATATAATTCCTATAAGACTTTTAAGATTACATAGGGTATATCCTTTATGGCACTTTGTTTGCTTCCTTGAACACTTCCTTTTCATTGAGTAGATGAGACCTTCGTTGTGCCCTTCCTAGTTAAAGAAAGTTGGAAGCCACTCCAAGAGTGGCTCTCGGTGCCTGCAGACTGGGATAACGAGACTAGCCAGGCCCTTGGCAGCACAACCTGCCCGTGTGGGCTGTGGGTCAGAGCAGCTTCCAAGTCCTGAGCCAAGGTACTAAAGGCTGGAGAGGGATTGCAGGTGTGGGGAAATGAGTGCTGAGTCATACAGCAGTGGACAGGCAGGAATGGTTGAGCTGTGGAATAAACCAGAAAGCTCAGATCCCAGCAAAGATGTGTGCAGTGGGATATTTGTGATGAAGAACATGAACAGGCAGCCTGACCTGAAATAAAGCAGACGACACTACACCATACTGCTCCCAGCTGAGAGCTCAGAGCTGTTTAAAGGATACAGCAGGTGATTGTGGGGACAGCAAGCTGGAGAAGGAGTCTGGAAGCTCAAAGCAGAGCTAGATTTGATTGCCAGTTTGCTGGTGCTTGCTTAGGCTGTTTTCTGGGCAAGAAATGACAACTCCTCTGTCCTGCCTTAGCAACAGGGTGCAACTGTGCTTTCCTACATTAGGGGCTGAGGATATGTTCAAACTCAGTGCTGTTACATAAATGTTGTACTTTAGCATGAAAAAAACAATGCTGCAGCCTCTCTTTCTTTTTCATATTACAAAAATCTTCCAGAGCTGTACTGAACAGCTGCAAAATAAATAGGAGCAAAGGAAATTGGAATGGCAAGTCTCTTGTTGAAGATATATGTACTGTAACTTTACATTCAGATATCCTTGAGTGTCTGATGTCACTTGCCCCTTTGGTAAAACAAATTGGGGATTTTCACTATTTATTAGTCTGTTTCCTTTGGGGGGACTGTTTGATCTCAGTGTTGGTGCAAAAAGTTTTGGCATCAGTGCCATTCTTACCCTGTTTACTCTTAAAATCAAATGACATACTTTTTGCCTGAAATTAAGACAAAAAAACTTCATCCACCATGGGAACATTTGTGTCAGGAAATAGCAAGTGCTGTGAGTTGTGCTTGTGCCGTCTGAAGCTGTCAAAGTTCTTGTTTGTAGTATGGGAAGAGAAACTACTGGAGCATCTTGAAGATTTCTTCTATTCAAGGTGTCTTTCCTAAAGCTGCTGCTGGGCAGGATCACACACACATTCTCCATGAAAATCAAGGGGTGTTTTTTAAGACATATCCTGACTTTGACTCATGTCCTGTCCATGACTTTAAGACATGCCTCCCTTTGACCTAATAATAAGAAGGAAAGAAAGGAAATGTAAGTTTTGTTTATGATGGCAAACTCAGAAATAGGACTTTCAGTATGGTTTTGAAAAACTTGGATGGATTCTATAAAGGTAAAAATTCCTTGCTCATGAGATATCCTTCAGCTCGGTAATATAGGAAATAATGAACAATATAGGGAATTTATTTTTCCTCCCACAGTTGGCCATTTAGTTGTAGTTTCCAAGGAATGTCAAGAGGAAAAGAGCTATTATCAACTGTGAGTGAAGCCTTTCTGGTCTTGGTGACTGATACAGCAGCTGGAGAAACTTGTTTCCTAGCCTCAAATTCCATTTTCTTTGCAATTTTCTCATCTTTGTTGAGAACAAAGAATAATGCTTGTCTGTGTTACAGATCAGTTGCTGCTTTTGTAATAGCTGTAGTGTTTTTATTGCCTTCAGTGCTGCTGGCAACTCAGCTAATGATTCCGTGGGAGAATTGCCACTGAAAATACCTGGTTCATGTCTGTAATGTTTGTGCATTTTGGATTCTGTATGAGGCGGTTTTTTCTTACAGAAAAGTAACATTGATTATGAAACTGCATAATATGGGTTGAGGGGAAAGAGAGCTCCTCACCTGGCTGAAATCCACCTTGAGCTCAAAGCAGCTCTGAGGTTTTGTGCAGGATCCCTCCTATAAATACTGCCTGTATTGGTGAAGAGTAACACTCCCAACTGCATCACCCCAATTCTTGGTGAAGCCACAAGCAGAAAAAGACATTAATTATCTTCACATGTGTGATGAGTTCCTGTTAATACCTTCTTGAAAAATACCCTTTGGAAATAACTGAAAATGCATTAGTTGTTAAAATTTGCACCCACCTTACAGAGTTTTGACAGGGAATCTGCCAGCAATTCAAACAATGGCTAAACCTGTTGTATGCAAAATACTTTTGTATTTGGTAGACTGCAGATGTTTAGTACATGCATTCTGCACAGTTTGTTATGAAGACTTGAGTTTGGTGTTGCTCATGTATGTTCCCTGGAAACATCTCTCTGCCATTTCATTGGAGCATGGCTTTAGGGCTGTGTTAGTTGATGAGGGAAAAATGATGGTGTTCCAAGTGTTTTTGCTAAAGAGCTCCCTTCAGTGGAGCCTTATAGGTCCCTACCTGTCTTATATTGATCAATTCCATGCTTTTCATATGACATAGAAAGATCTCTGTGCTAGGGAGAAAAGCTTAAAATCTGCTGCAAATCTGAAGTGGTTTTCTTCCAGTTATATCAGAGGTCACAGCTGGAGGCTGAAACAAAGTCAAATCCCTTTGAAGGGATGAATAAACAGCACCAAAGGATGAAATCTGACAATGCCTGAACCTTACTGACATGTAAAAGACACATTGTTAGCTACTGGAGAAAAGGTTGGGTTTGGTGTTTTTTTTTATAATGTATTCCTTCTCTCATCCTTTTCTCCAGCCCCCATCCTGTCATGACCTGTGAGTTTTTCATATGATAACAAGAAGTTTTATTTTTTTTTATTTAATTGGAGCCAAATAATTCTGTGCAACACTTTGAGGATTTAGGAAAAATACCCATTTGGACTTTGAGCACAAGTCTATCCATAAATGAGTTCAAATAAGTTAAGGTCTCACTACCAGTGACTATTACTGCTGTGAATAATTTTGAGCTTTTGTGCAACTGCATTTATTTCTCCTTTTCTAATCCCTGAAGCATCATGTAGAGTATAGAAATAGAGCCTTTATATGTCAGGACTCTACAATAAAGTATGGGGAAATCCAGCAACTAGAAAAAAAGAAATTATGTATATGTGGGCAAACTTTAATTTTGCCTAAAGAATATAACTTTCTGCTTTTTAATTTCGGGTGCAAATAGAGCAAATGTGCAATTAAGCCTTCTAGCATGTCTGTAGGAATGGTTTTGTAATCCTTCCTTGGAACACAATAAATACAAACAGTAATCACAGGTTTAATGAGTGTAATCTATCATAAAATATCTAGCAAAACACTATATGCAGTATTACGTTCTGATTCATGCTTCAAATATTCCAACTGTATTAAAGGAGCTCAGCAATTGCTGAGTACCTACCGAGGCAGGAAGGAGAGAACAGTCTTTTAAATAAGTAAACAGCCTGTATCTGTATGATAAACAAGAGGGCTTATTCAAAATTCATTTTGCACTCATGGAAACACCTTGCTGATTGCAGGTGCTCTCCCTGATGCTGCACTAAGGCCTCATTTATCTAAAACCTTCTCGAGAGATTGCGCTGAATACCCAACAGGATGTTTAGAAGAGGCTGCCAAATTATGAACTGTGAGACCCAATATTTGTCTTAACTGCATCTCCATGGGAGTTCTTATCTCTGTCTTTGTTCTCTTGTGCATTTCAGGTTTCTCACATGTGCATTTGCCTTTAAAAAAAAACATGTGGAATACCCAGTTTGCATGAAGTCAGACTGAAGGGAGAGTTACTGCA
The DNA here is from genome assembly GCF_036417665.1 of Passer domesticus. Classification (NCBI taxonomy): domain Eukaryota; kingdom Metazoa; phylum Chordata; class Aves; order Passeriformes; family Passeridae; genus Passer; species Passer domesticus. The sequence continues at coordinate 35,629,907 of NC_087477.1, read as the reverse complement.
GAGCAAATTTTACAGGCTGTAGTTCTTACTCCTCCATGGAACACACCAGGGACCAATCTGAAAACTCTAGCTCTGGGAATCTTTTGGGGAAGCTATTGAAACTGGACAACACTGAAATAGATTTAAACTGAAGTTTCTGGCCAGAGTTACTCTAACTCAAAGCTTGCAAACTTGGAATTGGGAAGCTTTTTCAGCCTAAGAGTAAATCAAACCTGGCACTACTTGTGACTTCAGGCAGAACTTGCTGACCTTTAGGTTACCTTAACTCTTGCTTAGCTTCTCCCACCCCGGCAGTGTGAGGAGACATTGTTGCTTGAAAAGCAGACAGTTGAAAAGACAGTGTAAATGAGATTCTCAAGGGATTAACATTTTATGGTAGGACAGATGCATAAATTTAATTATATTTCTCATGTCTTCCTGAGCATACAGAATAGTATGCTACAGGGGAAGTATCTTGCCTTGGTAGAAAGCTGAATTTTGTGTATAAATATGTTTTGCAGACCCAGTTGCTGTGCCTTTTCTATAGGAAATGACACCTATTTTAAACCCAATTGTTGCAACTGCTGCAGGCTGTCTCTTTGGCTTTCCTGTGGTTTGCATTGGTTAAATCCACTATGGAACCAACCAAAGGAACTGACTATCCAAAAAGATTATGAGAATGTCTCTACAGCTGATTTGCAGTGCAGTGTTGTTTCCAAGTGATTTGCCAGTCTGACATCAGTATAAAATAGATTATCACACCTCATGGACTAACCATCTGATTCATTGTGACAGTTTTTTTCCCTAATGTTTGAAGTTGTAATTAGGGGAGGAACATGTGGGAGAGAGAATAAAAGTCAAGAGATAAAATAAGAAATTGGATTACAAAGGCAAGGAAAGAACCTTGTAATTTATTACTCTTAAGAGAAATATGGAACAATTGCTCTTAAAAGCAATGCTAACTGTGCAAATAGTTGCATGTCCTGATTAAGTGACCCCAAACCATCTTAATTAATTGTGTTTAAATCTGGTGTGGTATATAAACTTTTTTCATATGCTTGCACAAATGTGACCAATTAAATAATAAGTGCAAGGGGGGGATGCTCTTTATGATTTTAGTGGATAAAAGCTCCAGGGTGAATGTGTGCCACGCGTGTGTGCAGTAGCAAGATGGAGCTGTAGAAAGGGCTGAGCATATCAGCACTCTGAGCCTGCCCATGCTCTGCATTGATCTCAATATTCTTGAGCTGGCCACAATTAGAAGAGATTTTAAAGTTACAGCTGTTGCAAGTTAGCTTGTGTTTTGTACTGAGAGGGCATTAGTCAGTGCTTGTTACAGAGAGATGAATTTTTGGAATAATTTGGCTCACTGAAAAGCAGTGTCAGTGAATTCAGTTTCATTAGACTGAGGTTTAATTAATCTCCGAAAAGTAATACTGATTTATCTGGAAACAGTGGCATTTTCAGTCACAGGTAGTTTTTAAATGCCAAAGTGAAGCCATTCCCTGGAAAAATATAATGGAGTTGTTGAAGATTTTAGTTTACTATTAGTTATGGGTTTATTTCCTTGGCAGCTATTAGATGGAGAAGTTCTGTTGTACAGATCAGAGTGAAGAGGTGATGGACAACTTCTGGCAGGCAATTGTCTTCCATCCTTTATGGAAGCTTTACATAAAGGCTGTTGAACAAACTAATATGGATTTTTATGGCAGCAGTGGCCTCTGTGTGGTTCATATCAGAGACATTTAGGCATTTTGACTGCCACAGGAATGGCCACCTTACTATGCCTGCCTGGCATGACTTAGACCCTGTGGTGATAGAATCTCTTTAAACTGTAACTATGAAGTACCTCTCAATCTACCTCTCCAATTTCTACGTGGTCTGAACACAATAATTTATCAAGTAGAGCATCTTTCTTGATAAGAAAGCTTGGCATGGGGACTCTGTCTTAACAGGTCCTTGTTAAAAGCCAGATACAACTTGAGGCATCCCATAACTTGTACTTGGCTGTGTGGGGAGGGCTGGGGAGGAGTGTCACCCCAGACAGGCCCATGCTCTTCCCTGGGATGGATGTGGGCAGCAATGAGCAAACCTGCTGGACCCATCCCAAGTGCCATGCCACTGGGGAATTGGCTATTTTCTCACAGTCCTGGGGCCATCCATGTGAGTTTGGTTACTGTTTCAAAGCACTGCCTTCTCCTGGATGGCCATGCTTTTTGGAAGGATACTAAATGCTGTGGCTCATGTTGCTTGGGGTAGATTGTGGAATAAGGCTTATTCCGTGTCAGCCTTGCAGCAGAGCTGTGTAGATAGCAGGGTCCTAGTGGGATACTTCTGTTTGCAGTGGCCTTTAGTGCAATAAACTCACATGGAAGTGGAGATCCTGGAAAAGAGGACTTGTCTGGGAGCTGCCTTGTCCTGTGGCATCCCCTTCCCACTGTGCCTACTATTGTTTCTCCCAGCTGTTTTCTGCTCTTTTCCAGTATCTTCTGCTGTCACTAGCACAGGCTTTGAAAACCATAAGGGGGAGGAGGGAAAATTTGTTTGCTTGAGAGCTCAACATTGTTCTTAAATGCCTGGGAGCTACTAAGAGCAGTGGGATTTAATATGATTTAAGACCATTCATTCCAACTTCCTGCTCACCTGGGGTGCCTAGCAAGCAGGGAGAAGGCACATTCTTTGAGACCTGTGCTTGTACCATCACGTGGGCTCCTCCATATCCAGACTAGTCTAGACCTCTGAATACAACCAGAAAATTTCCTGCCTCTGAGAGGGTGGCTCTGCACCAACTTTTGATTTACAGCACGTTGGCTGTTGCTCAGTAATTATTCTGTGTGGGTTTTACTGCTTGGCAAATGAAAGATCACTTGTTCCTCAGCTGCTGCTGGGTAAGAGCTGGCACAGATCAAGTGCCATGGCTTTGGCTGAGGGGCTGTGAATCTAAAAGAGAGGTAGCTTGCACTCTGGTCTGCAGGCTGTAATCTCACACGATATTCAGGAAAATTCATACAGTTCAGGCATTTTTCTGTTTTCCAGACAGGGATTTTTATATTGAATAAAATTTGCCATCAGTTATTCTTCCAATGTGGAGAGTTTGACATTGCTCCTAATGGGTCATAAGGCATGCCTGATTTTAAACCTGCTGGGATCTTTCTTCTTACTGTGAGGTGAAAGAAAATAAGACAACTAGTAGCAAAACTAAATACATATTGAAAATGGACTTAAGCCTCTAACTAATGAAACTTGTAATATATTGTGAGAGTTTGCATCCACATTTGCAGACATAGTCTGTGTTCTGGTTAATGTAAATAAATAGTGTTCTCATGTTACCTTTTCCTGAAGGCAGCTGTGTGAATACAGAGATAACACCTCCCTTCTCCCTTGTAAACTGCTTTAGGCACTGGCAGTCACCATCTGGAAGTACAGCTCTGTTTAGTTAGCCTTTGCATGGGATAAATGACTGGTTTTTATCGAGCACTTACGTCACTTGCAGGAGGATGCTGAGACTTTTGTCACTTGCTTAGGAAAAAAAACAACCTCTAAACCAGATAAAATCAGCTAGGACCATGCCCTTATGAGCTTGTCCCTATGCTGAAATAGATAATTGCCAGTGTAATTAGGCAGATGCCTCTAACTTGTCATCTTCATGAAAAAAAAAAACCCCAGCAATATCTTCCTGTTCATATACAACAGTAAAATTAAACAGCCACATTTTTATGCCAGTCTGCACAACTGAAAATGTATATTCCAAGTGTGAGATGGGGACAATTGGTATTAAGGCTCCAGGTAAACCCTTCCATGTGTGCACTGGCTGGTGCTTGGCAGACTCTTCCAAAAGAAAAGCATGTTTGCAGTACTCCATTGCTGTGACATAGGAAGAACAAATGTAACATCAGGTCTGAAATTAAAAAACAGGGCTTGCAGGTATGCCAAGACTAATCTAGTTGGAAAAGCTCAATAAAAGCCCAACAAAGTAAGAGTTTGGGGATGAGATAGTTAAATATTTGTACATGAAAAAAAATGGTATGAGCAGATTTGCACTTTTGTGCAAACACATATTGCATAATTTATAAAAACCCCTCTTGTCAAAGGGTACTAATGTGGGTATGAATCAGACCAACTCTTACTGAAAGCACTTTTACACAAGCAGTGTAGAATTTTTTGTGCACAACTAGCCAGATTCTCTGTTATAAAGAGGGTAAGTTTTACTGTCTGAACTTCCTGTTGGGGATTTTGTTGGCCTCTTGGCAAAGCAGGCATGATTTGGAGATGCAGAGTGAAAGAGTGAATTTCTTCAATGTCTCCCTATTGCAACAAATTACACAAACCAAATGCCTAATGGATTATTTAGAAGGTAAGTCAACTACTTGTGTATGTATGTTTAAAAATGATCATTAAATGCCCGAAATCATAATAAAGCTCTAATAGCAGTTGAAAGGGAGGAAAATGACAGGTTTTTTTTTCATGAAGGACAAATATTTGGAGCTGTCTTTTATTCTTGAGGTGAAAACAATACAATGTTTCATTTTGTTTTAGTGGAGGAAGAAGGATTTAGATGAAGCACGTCAAAACAAAAAGAACATCTGTCAACCACAGCTATGGGGTTTTTTACCCTACAGTAAATATTCCTTTTCCACACTTGTGTAGCTCTAAGGGAGAGCTGGCATGAGTACAGCCTCATGAGGTTTTGTAATGTTGAGGAACAGGTAGGAAGGGCTGAGTGTGAGTGCATTGCTCAATAAATGCAGAAAGTCAGAAGAAACAAAAGCCTTAATGCTTAACTGGTACTCCTTGTAATTAATTAATTTACTTCACTGCAACAATTTCCTGATTCTGTTTTCTTCTGGGGCATGACCCATAAAACTAAATGGCAAAGAAATTCCAACGTAGGCATATTCTGACCAATAAAGCATCCAGTGAAACGGGCAGGTGGCCTTGCAAATCGGAACTTATGTTCAATGGGATCTGCTGGTGCTGCTCTGCTGAGCCTTTTCTCTGGCTCTCCTGAAGTTGCTTTGATTATTGTTGAGACGTGAGTAGCTGATCCATTCTTTCCAAAGGGTGGAGCAGGGCATCCTGGAGCCCTCTGTGAGTCACTGCCACCGCAGTGCTGGTTTCCTTTCGCTGATTCAGCCGGGGCAGGAGGAGAACTTAAGCTCCTGCTGTTTTCAAGGTGCCTCTCCCAGCACTGATACCTGGTAACAAAGCCACTTGCTACTCCTGACCTTCCAGTCGGTTTCAAAACAGCATCTGAATGTTTGCATTTGGTGCCAGGGCTTGTAGTATTCATTTGTTCCTTTCTTCTTTCATTCTTTTTTCCTTTCTTTCTAATTTTAATTTAGTCTACAAATGCTGTTTCCCCTATCTTTGAAAAATCAGGCTGAAACATCATGTACATCATAAATAATCCTGTGGTTGAGTTTAAACAAGATTTGAAATTCCTTCTTTATAGTTGTTTTCTTGTGTGCATCTGGTTCCAGACTAAAATGAGAGCAGAGTACAGCAGCCCCTGTTACTGAGATAAGTGGCTTTTTCCTTCTGATAGCTGGGGATTAGCATTCTGTGAGGTGGGTGAGTAACCATAGGCTGATCCCATGCTTGCTCTAAAGAATAGACAGGAACAAAAGAACTATGATGCAGATAGGTATCAACATTCATTAGAGGTGAATTTCTTTTTCCCCAAGTCCAGTGGCTGAGGCATGTCCTGAGGTATGTTTATGAATGTGTAATTCCTACTATGTATGCATGTCAAATATGCTTTCAGATAGATGAATTCCTGGAATCAGCTGTATTTTTAGTAACATATTTTAGTAACATCTGCAGTGACTAATTTATACATATTTTCTTTCTATCAAGCTTGCCTTTTGGGTTCACTCTTCTGTATTTTGAAGTTATAGGTGATAGGCATGTCAAGTTAATACTTTCTGTATCTTTAGATTTATTCTGGTGTTATTCTTTCTTACTTGACTTTCTGATTTTAAGGGTAGCAAACCCTTCCCAGTCTTCCACAATTGCCCATCATGCAAGTCATTTGCACATGAAAGACATGGAAAAGAACAACAGATTTTTAAGACTCTGCATGTGGAGGTGGCTTCAACCATGTTGTCCAAAGAGGAAACTTTTTTTTTCCCCCCTGTAAATAACAATATGTTTTTAGCTTTATCCTCCATCATTTTCATTCAGTGTAGGGTTTTTGTTTATATTTTAGCAAGAATTGCAGATTCAGCAAACCCTCTCTGAATTGATCTACTTGAAGTGATTACAAAGTATTTCTTTCAAGTTACTCATCCAGCTCCTGGAGAATGTATGGTTCACTCACAGTGGAAACAGAAATGCAGCTGATTTCAGAATGTGAACTCAGCCTGGCATTTTGTTGCCTTGTCACTTCAGCCCTGGAGCTTGTCAGGATCTTTTTTCCAGGCTTGCTGTGTGACTTGGTTATCAACACATCACAGCCCAGTGCTGGTCAGAAGTTGGATGAGCTTGCTGGGTCTCTGGAATCAGCACTCCTAGGCTGCCCCTCATAGCCTAGATAGCCCTGCCCATGTTGATGGGGTGATGAGTTAAATGTGTGTCAGCCACTCTCTGCAGGTGGGACCAGGACAAGCAGGCGACCTCGTTTAGCATTTGAGGCAGGCTTTGTGAGCACTTTGCACAAGAGCTGCAACTGAAGGAGCTCTCCATCCCAAGCCTGACAAGAAGCTGAAGCTATGCTGCAATGCCAACTAAGAAGTGACCTGTCAGCAAGAATGCCATTGATCAAAACCAATTTGCCAAAATTACGAAAGAATGTTGAGCAGATATATTATCTGGATGAATACTGAGACTAACAAAGAATGTATCAGCTGAAATGTTAATCATAAATTATGCTTTAACATCTAGTGTTGGGACTGACAAGTGCAGTTATAGCTGCTGAGTTAAGCCTTCTCCATTTCTTTATAATTTAAGTGGTTTTGGGGTTTTAGTTTACTGCCCTTAAGACAGGGAGAACTTCTTCTGTCATCCATTGTTTGCTCCCACTGCTGAAGTACTCCACTTCCTCATATGTTGGTGGTTTAAAAACCCCAAACTTTCAAACTCCCTCCCTTCCTCCCAAGCTCCTGCCTGAAGCTTGCATGTCTGAATTATCCTGATACAGCATGGCCTTCAAAAGGACAGGCTCCTCAGATAAGGCAAGGCTCTGCTGGTTTTACTAAAATGCAGTTGTGTGAATGTAGGAGAGAGAAAGCAATGCTGCCTCTAACAAAATGATTTTTTATAAAATAATTTGCTAGCACAGCTGATGATGTTCCTCTGTTAATTCACATTTTGCAGTGAACACAATGAGAAGCTGTTTTGTCTAATGCAAGGTACTAATTTAAAGCCCTCTCTCCTTAGGTTGTGGATACTTGGAAAAAAATTAATTTACAGGGGTCCTCTAGAGGTTACTGCATCCCAAAGTATCTTAAGAAATTTCAGTTTAAAAATTATGAACAAACAGTCTAGGCTAATGGTTTTTTGTCTGCCCACAGAGATTATCACCAGGCTGAGTTGTTGCAACATGTTAATCACTGGCAAGGGTAGTTTCGAAATGAATGGCTTTTAAGCCTCATTTATTTAAATATCTTAAACCATCTGAAGAGTGCTCTCCCCATTACTAGCTTCCCCTGCTGCTTCTCAGAAATGCCTTATATTTGCTAGATGCCTTTCACAGTGAAAAATTAAACTCCAGGAGGCTTGCAGTGAATGTGGGTAATATGAATTCAGCCATCCAGCCAGGAGAGCCATCCTTGTCCTGGGTGGGATCAGGAACAGCATCACCAGCTGGGTGAGAGATGGGATTGTCCCACTCTGCTCTGGAGTGGCCTCAGCTCAAATATTGTGTGCAGTTTTGGGTGTCACAATATAAAAAAGATATTAAATTATTAGAGAGCGTTTAAAGAAGGGCCATGAGCATGGTGAAGCTTCTGGAGGGGAAGCCAAATGAGGAGTGGCTGAGGTCACTTGGTCTCGTCAGCCTGGGGAAGACTGAGGGGAGATTCCTTGTGGTCTTCAACATCCTCGTGAGAGGAAATGGAGAGGCAGGAACTGATCTGTTCTCTGTGGTCCTCAGTGACAGGACACATGAGAGTTGTGTCAGGGGAGGTTTAGGCTGGATATCAGGAAAAGGTTCTTCACCCAGACAGTGTTTGAGCATTGGAACAGGCTCCCCAAGGAAGTGGTCACAGCACCAAGCTTGACAGAGTTCAAGAAGTGTTTGAACAATGCTCTCAGGCACAGGGTGTGACTCTTGGGGATGGTGCTGTGCAGGGCCAGGAGCTGGACTTGATCCTTGTGGGTCCCTTCCAACCCAGCTTATTCTGTGATCCTTGCAACACAGCCAGCTGTTGAGCTGAAAAGGTGCCACACATTTCAGCAACCAGTAAACAATTAAAGGTAGAATAATCATAAAATGAAGCTTCTAACTTTTGGTTCAAGCTTTCTGGTATTCTCTGTCCTTGGCAAGACATCTAGCATATGCTGTAACCTTACAGATACAGGCTCTCTATTTGAGCAGCTCTATGCTCTTCAGAAGTCTAAAACAGCTGCTTACTGAAGAGACCTGAGAGGGCTGAATTCCCAGATGGCTGTAGGCCTGATGATGGTCAGCTTCTGAGATCTGAGCTTGTGGGTGTTGCATCCCTAATTCCATGCAAGTGGGTGCTCAGTCCTTCCTGCAGTACAGCTGGAGTTCAATGCCTCACAGGGCTGGAATTGCTGCTGTGATGCCAAAGCACCCAGGTTAGAGGGCAGAGGCGTCTTCACGTGCAGTGCTTGGATTTGGGGTGGGTCTCTGATCCTGGCATTCTCAGTCCTTGTGAGAGTTCTGCTCCCAGGCACAAAGCCCCTGTGGCAGTGTGGTGACAGCCACACTGGCTGTGGCCCCCCTGAACAAAATCCAGGTGGCATCTTGCAATCCCAGAGTAGATTTAAGCTACATGCAGTAGCTGCTGTGCTCAGACAATGCACCTTGCTGCCCAAATCTCAGCTGGGGCTGGAGCAGCTACAGCATCATCCTTCACTTCTCTCCTCATTTCTTTAACAGTGAGAGTAAATGTTGGGATACAGTCCTAGCAGGTAGTAACCACATTTGAAATTGGCATACTTATTTAATGCTCTGTATAATTTAGAAACTTGGTTTCATTCATTCAGGGCTGAAAGACTTCATTTGATCATTATTCTTCCATGCTTTGCATATCATGTTGCTAAAAGTCTTTTGTTTTCACTGCTGGTTATCTAGCTGGGTTAGAGCCCATCCCCTCTGCTACACCGAGACATAATGATTCATCAGAAACCCATATCTACTGAGAAAATCAAATAGATTTAAAATGGCACTTTCAATCTGTCGCAGCAATGAGGGCTATTACACTCTGGTTGCTGGAGAATTTAATGTAGTGTGTGTCACTGCAATCAGCTGAGCACATCAGCTGATAAGATTGTGGGTTTCATCCTGAAGAGATTGTGAACTGTCAAATAATGAAGATAAAGTACGGGAATTATGCCATTCCTGCTATTATGCTCCTTGTCTGTGCCCCATCATGTCTTTCCTTTGCTGTTGCATACCTCATGTTGTGCAGGTAATGCTCAGGTTCATCAGGAGGGTCTCTGAGAACTTGAAATACTCCTTGCAGGACTGTTTTTGTGGCTCACTGCTGGGTGGGCTGGATTCTTTGCTGTGTGAGGCACAACTGTACTGTCCTGAGGCTTGCCTTGAACCCTGAGGGAAAAATGCTGCTAAAAAAACCATGAGACAGAAAAGAGCAGGCCTGATGTGCCTGGGTGTCACAGTTCTGATGGTGCCTGTAGAAGATGAATGCTTTCTCTCCTAAATTTTTCTTGTATTGAATTTCTTCACTAATGACTCTTTGTTAGGATGTGAGGCATCACTTGACTGATTAGAATTTGAAGCATCACATGACTGGAGCATCTCTTTTGAGGAAAGGCTGAGGGAGCTGGGCTTGTTCAGCCTGGAGGAGAGAAGACCGAGGGGATCTTAGCAATGCATACAAAGGTGGGTGTCAAAAGGGTGGGGAGAGAATGTTTTCAACTAGTGTCCAGTGACAAGTTGGGCAGAGTTACCTGCAACTGAGGGACTGTAACAGGGAGATTTTCTGGCTTTTCTGTGACTGTTAAGGCTGAGTTCTTCAAGCTCTTCAATTTCACCTGCCTTCAGTTCCTTTAAAAACACCCCTTTCCATGATTGATGGTTAACAGCGCTGCCTCTGCATCTAAAATCACCAACAAATTGATCTTGCAAAGAGTCCCCTGGAGGCTGCTTCAGTGGCTTTCCCAGAGTAAGCTTGAGCTCTGGCACTTGTGTGTGTGCTGCACACCCAGGATGGTCCATCCTGAGGCCTTCCAGAGCCTTCTCCCCCCACTGCTTCTCTTGTTCTGTCAGCACTGGAACACAGAAGCCATTCCTGTAATTGGGAATGTGTATGTGCAGCTGGGCTGTCAGCAAGGAATAGATGTGGGCGAGTGGCTGAGGGAGCATGAATGAATGATTGAACAGAGGCAACTGCAATAAAAGCTGTGGGTGGAAAGAGAAGGCTTGGAATCAGCTCACCCACCACTTTAATGTGTTCTTTACAATGAGGTATACAAGCAAGAAGAGAATGGAGGGGTCTTTACTCCCCCAGCTGTTGGAATACAATGTGGTTTTGTCTTGGACAAATTTTTGCTTCTATGCCTCCTTTAGGAATGGGAAAAATGCCCTGGTTGCCAGTGTTCTTAAAAATGTACTTAAATTTCCTGAATAAATAAACTGCAGCTTCTGTGGTGAGTGCAGGGAGTCTTGCTTAACTTAATGCTCCATGGAAAGCTGCTAGATAAGGAGAGCTTGGCTGTGTGAGACTGAGCAAGCAACTGACTATGGGATTTTCTGATATCCTAAAACCCAAAGTGTTTGGCAAATAGATTAGGTCAGTGAAGCAAAACAGGCATGAGGATGTTTCATTAGTCCGTTCAGTTTGATGCTATCTGTGACTTATTCATGGGGAGGGGAAAAAAAAAGTGTGCTTCCCACCATTGAGCAGGTTTCTCTCTGGGCTATGTTGTGGTTTGGCTGTGGCTGGCTTGCAGAAGTTTAAGGAAGAATAAAAAAGGAAATTTCTGTGTGGTTGCAGAAGGGTTGGCTGGCATGCCATGGGGAAAAAGCCTGTCCTTTTTGGCCTTTGGGAAGGAAACCAAGCCGAAGGGAGACGTAAGAAGTGTGTGGGTGGATATCTCTCAGCTTTTCTTCCTGGAGGCAGACAGCAAGCTGAGATGGGGGGGAATGGAGGGAGGAGGGCGAGCAAGGCTCAGCTGCTCCTGCAGATGCAGAAAGTGCTCGAGCGAGGTTGAGCAGGAGAGAAACAAACATTCTTGTTGTGTGACTTCCTTTGAACTAGGGGACTTAGATGCTGTCCTGTAGTGCATAACTTGTTCCAGCCCTACTTAATCTCGTTCACTTTGATTTTGGTTTATGTTAATTTGGTATTCTGTGGAAAATGGAGTGATATCTCAAATGCCTTCTGTCAGCTGCCTGTTAATACAGCTCTTCACTGGGGCTTACTCTGTAAGCTTAGAGTTAAAAACCTTATAAGTGAACTAAACCAGTCTCCCCGAAGGAAAAACAGTTTATTTTCACCCTGTTGTTGAGGTCCCAGAATATGCCCACATTCTTACACATGCAATTCAAGCCACGTGCTTCCTCAGGTACTCCATTACCATTTATTCCAGTATTTTGTTGAAACATAAAGGAGCTGTTTAAATTAGCTTGGAGAAGTGGAGCTTGCTGTAATAGTACAGAATTTGTTAGAACTTTGCTTTGACTTCAGTTGGACAGTGATCAGAGAGGCTGTGCAGGTTAAATTTCTGCTTTTCTTCAGCAGTATCATAAAAACTCTAAATTATGAGTTTTACAAGGTAAAATTGTGTTTTTTCAGCACTGGACTATAGGAAATAATTCTGTTTCAAGCACCAGCAGAAGTGTAGCTTTCTCGAGGACTCTTTTGGGAAGCTGACCCATGCTCTGGGGAGCTGATTTTGTTAGTATCTTGATCTCAGCTTAATTTTGCAAGCAGTTAGTGTTTTCACTTTGAAATGCCTCCAGTGTGCAATTCTGTTTATCTTGCAAGGCATACAATTAGGCAAAAATTTGACATCCAGTATGTAAGGCTGGTAAAATAAATAAGGACTATGTTCAGATCTCCAGTCAGAAATAGAATGCAAGATCTGGTTAATGACATTTGAGCAAAACAAACAAACAAACCCATAAAAATGAGGATTGAGTTCAGTATTCAAGCTCACGTAGGAGGAAATATTGACAAAAAGTATCCAGAAAATAAATAATCCTGCCTGAGAAGTGTTCTAACATATCTTTCCCTGAGACTCCTTTTACAGTGTGCTCACATCTTGCAAAGCTCTGTTGTAGGTGGGCAGGAGAAAATAAGAAATGATGTGACAATGCTCAAAAGGCAATGAAATTATCAGGAAGGAATCCTGCCACTTCTTGCTTTCTCTTGTTTATGGAATTACCACAGGTGTCTGATACTGAGAGATAAAAATACTTCAGTCCTTTTCCACAGGAGTTAGGGTGATTTTAGCCTCTTCTCAATAAACTGAGGTGAGTCAGGTATGGCATAAAGGCAACTTAAAACTCATTCAATGGGTTTAGAAGAGAAGAATCCTCTATAGAGCTGAGTAGAATTTTCTCACTTGTTTTGGTCTCATCACTTTTTGGTCACTCTTCCTTACCAGAGCACTTGTATCATTGTTGGGCCTGATCCATTAAGTGAGGTTGAAATTCTTGAACAGGAAGGCAGTGGAAAGTATGTAAGATAAAATATGCACTGAAGTTTGTGGTACATATGTGCCATTGTGTAGTAATATCAATCCCAAATTTTTTAGTGTATTAGGACTGGAAAAAGTGATTTTTAGAATATTTTATAATTTTTCTCTTCCTTTATTTTGTTTTAGTGAGGAAGTTTACTTGGCTCCAAAAGTAATTGATCAGTAGAGGCAGCATCAGGAAGTTTGTTTGTTGCTTCCTGTGGTTATAGATTCAGTGAATCCACCCTAAAATAGAAAACTAATGTAAGTTCTTGACTCTATTGTCTGTGATGGAGTTTTAAACTTAAATGAAGGCTTCCCTCTTGTGGTAACGTTGCAATTTACCCCTTGCCTAATCCTTTCCTACTGTCCATCTCCTTTGTGTCTCTCCATGCCTCCTTTGTGCTGTGAGCCAGAACTATGACTTGGGAGAATGGCAGCTGATGCAGGCTCTGTTTGGTGGCTGGCAGCTGCTGGCATTTGCTTTTTTAGGATTTGATGTCTAGGTTTTTGTCTAGATTTTGAAGCCTAGTCAGATATCAGATTTGGGCGGAAAAGGACAAATACTAACACGGAAAAATGAGAAGGATGAAGTCACCTGCCATAAGCTGTATGTTCAGTTACTTACTGCTGCCTTGTGGTGCCTGACTCTCATTTTCTGAGTGTGAGTGAAATCTCAGCTGTATATAATTTATGTTATGTCTGTGGGATCCTCATCTCCAGCCTGAGGCCATGTGGGTGTTCCTGTGGGGTAATAAACAGCAAAGGCCTGTGCCAGCCCATGCCTTGCAGGTAGAACTGCTTATGAGAACCTCAAAAACTACAGCCAAGTTTAACAAGTCTGCTTTGTGATCTCCATTTGTTTAGGGTTTCTTTTTCTTTATCTATAATTATCTTTATATTTCTATACTTCTTTATACTTTATATCTATATATTTATATACTTCTGATAACAGCAGTTAATCTAGCAAAGGAAGGTATTGCAAGCACCAGAGAAGGTGACTGAATTACTCAAATCCATGCCAGGAAAAAGTCCTTCAGATAATTGTCAGACCTGTATGTCTTGCCTTGAAATACACTGGATCCAGAGTTACCATCTGAAGAGTTGCTGTAAGCCAACCAAGCCTCGTAGGTTAGTGCCCTGGGGTGAAATCTTCTGGTCAGTCTTCTGCCAGGACTGAAAACAATGATTCATAATGAGGTATTTTAGCATTACAATTGATGAACTTTAATGCTGACTGATTAAAATGCTGCTTTTTGTGTTTGGTTAACCAGACTAGGTGTTTTCTCTGTATAGATGGGAACAGTAAGCTTTTCTGGTGAACATTTTAGTATTGTATGCCACTTGGATCTGCAAACAATTGCAATTTGTGTGTGTTTTTTACAGTGTTGGGCAGCCTCAATGGATTCTTCACCTCTGTGGGACCCCTCCTCTCTGTGTGTATGGAAGGTCTTTGCAGAAGTGAGCCGAGACCTGAGTGCTTTATTCCTTTATGCTTTTTTTTTTTTTTTCTGTAAGAAGAGGCTGATCCAAGCCTTTGAAATGACTGTTGAGAATTGACAGTGCTGCTGGTATAGGTCTTCTGATTTCTTGTTCTAGGAGTCTGGCATAAACTGACTTCTGCTTCCCTGGGACCACTTTCTGCCTCCATTAAACTCTTCCCTGCTCTCTCGATGCAGTTCTTAATTTCAGCTACTGCATCCCAGTGTGTCTAGAGTGGATGAGTGTGTCTCTCCACCTTGCCTGTTGATGGCTTGTCTTGGGGCCTGTTTCTGGAATGACTCACTCCAGCATTGCTGAATTATGACTCTGAAGTTTGTCAGGAAGAAAGCTGGTTGCAGTAAATGAAGGGCATGAGCAGTCAGTCTACATGGCTCTGCCTCCTCTTTGTTATTCACACCCCCCGAGCACTGTCAGGACAACTCTTGTCATTTTGCTCCTGCTCTTCTCACTGTAGATGTTTCCTGTGAAGGCTGAAATCCATCTTCAGCACCGTTTACACTCCTGCATGGATTGCAGCTTCTTGAGTAAAATGAAGATAGGACTTGATCTTTATTCTCAGTCTGCTGCATGTTACACTGGTGTTGAAAATCTATGAGTATTTTTTCACAGGGTGAACATCCAGCAAGGCCCTGCCACCCCTTCATGGATGACAGGCTAACTCCAGATGTAGGTGAGTTACCCCAGCAAAAGTGGGCAAACTTTGAGCACTGCTGACTCACTGAAACCTCTCCTGTAATGGGGCCCTGGCACATCAAACTTGCTGATAACTGCAGTCACTGTGGATCTCTCTGCATTGTTTTTCTTTCTTTCGGAGGCCACCGTGTTAAAAGTATTCATTTTTTTCAATGAGTTATTGGTTCAAGTTTAATAGAATACAAGTTGCCAGCTGGAAGTGTGGAGTGGTGTTATTGCTGATGGGTTGGCTACTGAATCTCCTAGCTTATTAATGAAATGAAACTAATATTTTATAAATGAAACTAATATTTCAGCTAATATTTTAGAACGCCTACAGCAGGGATCTTGCCTCAGTTAGGCTCTCAGACTCCTGTGATTTACTTAATTGTTAATGCACTTAATTAACTTAATTGTTCATGCACTGCCTAACAGGCAGTTGCTGATGTTCCCTGTTAGTGAAGCACATTGGTTAGCAAGACTTCAGGACTTCCCTTAGAAATGAGTCTGAAGTTCAGTGCCAAACCTTGGAAATCCTGCAGCAGCAAACAGACTGTGAATACTGAATATGAGAGGGGTGGGGAACAGATGCTATTTTTTGTGCAGAAGTATAATGATTTTACTTGTAGCTTGAACATAGTTAACTATGCTGAGATGAAGAAATTCCCTTTGGGAAGGAAAAAAGAGGCATCCATCCCTTCATTTCTCCTCTGGGTCTTGGCTGGCTGCCTCAAAGTATGGGTGGGTGGGAATTCTGTGTGTGTAAACAAAACCCAAATGAACAAAAGCCCTGTTTTCAACTTGTTGCTTAGCCATTGTGGAATTTAATACCATAGAAATTGCATTTTTATGGATGACACATAGTTTTTAGGAAGATTTTGTAGACTGGCAAGAGTCGATCTGGGTTTTGGTGGGGTGTATTTTGTTTGGTTTGTGTTTTTGATGTTCTACATTATGATATCAAGAGTCAGAGGAGACCAGTGTGATGAACCACGCAAATCTGAGGTGTAGGAGAAGTATTTTTTCATTAAAGTGACAACTGCATGTCTCCCCTCTTGCTGTCCTGCATCCTTTTGAGACTGCACTGCACTCTGTAGTAGAGCTGAAAATACTCTTGCTTTTTGTAAAGCAGGGCTGCCCAAAGCTTGGAATGCCTAGAGCAGGGCTTGGATGAGGCAGCAGAAGCAGAGAACAGGAGCTGCTTTGTTATGGGTAATCCTAAATTCTGCTGGGCTGGAAACTGTGGAGTGTCACATTAGAGATGCAAATACATGCATGCACACAGAGAGAACTTCTATTTCCTGAGGGGAGCTACTCTCAGGCTTCTGCTTTGTGTGTTTGGCAGTGTTGCTGTATTGTTACACTATTTTTCCCCAGGAAAAAACATATTGTTTCCTTGAGGTAACTGTCTGTGCTTTATTTTTGCAAATTTCCAGTTTTGTAATTTGTTACCATTGACCACAACTCTCTGCACTGCCCAGCTGCCCTCTCACTGGAGCACGGGAGCCACAGCCTCTCCCTTGGCAGCACAGACAGCATCCAGATCCTTCCTGGAGCTTTGGGAGGACTGACCCCCTCCCTTCATCTCCTCTGCTACAGAAACAAGCAACAAATGGCAGAAAAGACAGCAGGTACCAACATGAAGAACCTTTTCATTTTTTCTATTTACTTCTCCATCTATATGTTGTCAACTCAGGAATGCTTGCCAGGGGATACACTGGCTAGCTAGGTTTGTAAGAATATAAATTATATATATATATATAAAATAAATATTATTGAGGGGAGAAAGAAGGCCCTCTTAAGGGGGAAAAAACAGCTTATATTGATTTAGAGTTCCAAATCATTCTCACCACTCCCATTTCCATGTAGCCAGGTAAGTCTTAAAACATCCCAGCTTTTCCCCTATAAAGCCTGACAGCCTCATGGCCCCCAGTTCCAGATACTTACTGTATTTCCAGCTCTGGAATACATTACACATCTCAGGGTTTTTTTTGTGTATGGTACACAAAGCTATGTTGCCAGACTAATGCAGCAGTCACTGAATATTTACAACTTCATAGCAATACATCTGCAGTATTTGTTGGGAGTGCTTCTAATAGAAATGCAGGTTTTCCCCAGAGAACTAATAATTTACTGAAAATGTTTAATCAACCCATTTAAAATAGAAAATAGATTTTTAATTAGTCTAAATTTATATGCTTTTGAGATTCTGTCATCATTTTAAAATTTGAACATTGGCTTTTTGGTTTTCTTTATTCCTAATAGTTCACTTGGCACAATAATTTATTGGGATTGGAAAAACAATAGAAGCCTTGTGGGCTTGAACTTCAAATCTACTCCCCTCTTAAAAATTTGGGTGTCACTGTAACATGTAGTTCAGGAGGAAAATGCATTTATATTAAGGAGATCTTTTTCTTGTTTTTGTGAATGAAATAGGGCAAGTCATCTTGCATACTCTTGTATCATGACATGCTCATATAAATTTTGTAGAACGATACTATGGGAATGCAGACCATTATACCCATTAACCATATTTATTCCTCGACTGTTGCTGTGTTAATACATAGAAAGTAATTTGGTTTTGTTCTGGATATAATTTACCTTAGTCAACTTAGTAAACAAAACACAATTTCCTTGTAAACCAAATTCTTGGAATCACTTTAATGCATTAGTAGATAATTAGTACTGGTTTACATAGCTTGGCTTAAGAAATTAGCTTTCATGTGAGTACAATTATTTAAACTGATGATGGAATACCATTATTCCTAGGAAAGACAAATTTTTATACAGAGTTAATATAAAAATGTTTCAACAAAAAGCAAAAGCTAAATTTTATTTACTTTCACTTAATAATCTTTATAGCCTTTTACAATTTTTCTCTTTTGTGCATAAAATCTACTTTTAAACAACTTATCAAGCACAATGGAAAAACTGAAATTACTTAAAAAATTATTAACCAATGCATGCAATACATCTTTTTATAAAAACTGTCAGCTGTCATCTTGGAAAAAGAAAAAGCAAAGAAAAAGGTGTAAAATTCAGTGATGAATCCTTGTTGATTTGCTTTAGTGATACTGGTCTTCTTCCAGAGCTGTCCCTGGCAAGAGGATCCAAGGAAGTGCAGCAATGATCCCATGGCACTGTCACAGCAGGACGGGCTGGAGCCTGAGGCTGGCAGGGCACAGCTGGAACATCTGTGGGATGCCAAGCAGAGGAAACTGATGTGCAGCTGGCTGGAGAGTCACACTGCAGGTAATGATGAAAAATGCCTGTTATCCAATAGGCCAGGCTTGTTTAGAACAAGATCAAACTGTATTTGTTGAAATGAGTGTGAGAGAATCAAAACCCTTCTGTTCCTTCAGGTCCCCCAGCTGAATATCAATTTCCTTATCCTCCTCCCACCTTGTGTGAGGAAAATGTGATTCTTAGCTAAGCTAGCTAAGAACTTTGCACTGGAGTTGAAAACTCAACCATCTGGAGAGTTCAAACATGAGCAATAGAAAGGTAGGTCTTCAATGTTTATCTGCAATTTTTTTGTAACACTCAAAAATTTCCCTGAAATTAGTCTTTAAAAAAGAAATGGATTCTTTGAACCAATCTAAAGACAGAAAACAGCAAGAAAACTATGGAGAGGCCATAGTTTGCAGAAGAGGAGAACCTTGCAGTTTGATGTGGATAATGCACAAATAGAATTTATTGAATGTTCTGGATAAATTGTATTTGCAAGTTCTTCCACATCAACTTCACCTCTCTCCCACATCATTATTTTCTTAAAGTGACAGAAATCACCTATTCTGATCCCAGGGGTAATTCCCCCTCTCCCCTTGCATGATTCATCTCACTTTAGCAATTTATAAACATCTCTGATATTACCCAGTTTTTTGTAATAGTTTTCTCAGAGTTTTTCTCAGGCCTCAGAGCCTGTAACATTCAATTCAAATTTTTACTTATTAAGTGCATCTCCACTCCAGGAAACAGCTCCATTAGGAATGCCCATGTAGGAGTTAAGCTGCCTCCTGAAGAAGCAGCGATAGTTTTTTATTTTCAGCTCAGGCCATAAGATTCCTTTTTTTGTTGTTCTTATGAGAACTTTTGAAGAGGGGGGATGTGAAGAAGGGATTCAGAGGATAAGCAGCAGCAGAGGAGGTAGCTATTGTTTTATGGTGTGGACACTGCATTCCAGTGAGCAGTTGGCTCCAGAAATGAGATATGGACACACAGTTCTTGCAAGAAGCAACCTCCCTCTCATTTACATGAGAATAGGGTGGTAGAAGAGACCCCACTGAAGAGAATTCATTTTTCAGTTAAAAAAAAAATAACAACAGTACCACACTGCACCCCCCTCACTTGGGAAAGTTGGAGAGGCAAACAATCACAGTAACTTTACTAAAAAAAACAAGGCTAAACTTAGCCTTGTTTTAAAGGCTAACAAAGCCTTTAAAATTACAGTTGTTTTCAGGAATAAATTGTATCAGTTTGCTACTGTGAGCTAATATTACTTCATAATGTTAATAATATTACATAATAACAAAAATATTAATGCTATAATAATATCTTAATATATATGAAGATAATTATATTACAATTACTATAATAGTAATAGAATGAGATATAAATAGAAGCACACAGGTAGCAGATAGTAATAATTAAAACCCTCAACTATTACAGAGGTCATTAGAGGCCCCAAACCCAAGAAACTCCTTAGCACAACCATTGGAAAATTCTGCTGTTTATGGAGACAGTACCATCACCTCTAAGCTTCCCAGCACTGAAATGACCATTGGTCTCGTGTTTACTCTGAGCACATTGTTGTATCTATGGTTTTCAACTTTATCCAGTATGTTTGATCCTGCTTGTGAAATCAGGATGTAGGACTTGATTTTGATACAGCTTTCAGGTGCATACCCTGTCTCAGTGGCAATAACTGGCAGGAACTCTCTCCAGCTGCACCCACAGGTGAGCTCAGTGCCTCACTGCTTGCTAATCTGCCCTGCACTAAACAAGAATAGGTTGATAGCTGATAAAAAAGCAGCTCTAGTACAAACCAGACTGTGTGATGATAATGGTTTATTCTTGTGAAATCAGAGCCTCTGTCTGAGATGGTTTTCCACCCTTCTGTTACACAAATGCACTTTGATGGAAAGTACCTCCACAAGTGTTTGTTTCCATGTGTGTGTGCATCTCCATACCTGCTCTTACCTTGGGTAATTAGGCATCTGTTCCTTGTCTGTGGGGCTCCTAGTTGTAGACTAAAAAGGAAAAGATCAATCAATAATAATTTAAATCAATAAGTTAGGCTTCTGCAAAATATCTCTCGAAGTTGAATAATTCAGAAAACACATTCCTACAATGAGTCACTTATGTGCTTTACTGCAAACATGAAGACAACACGTCCCTGGGAGCAGGGGAGCAAGAGACACTCACAGAAATAAGCAGTTGTTGTGTGGGAGAATGACATGAGGTGGGTTTTGTACAAATCTTACTCCCAACAGCAAGGCTGGTCTCTCTTGGTGACAATTAGGAGAGGTGAGAGATCCGTGGATATTCGTTGTCTTGAACTCCTGTCAGCAGTGGGACTGTGAGCTTGCCTCATGAAGACCAGACTTGGTGACAAAAAGGCAGGAAACTGATTTTTGTTATTTTCTAGGTTTAAACTTTGAGCATCATGTGAAGCTCAAGAAATTGGAAATAAGCCAGGCTAAACATATTCCTTCACAAGTCCAATGGACAGTATTGTAAACTACCAACAAGTAAGTATTTTCAAGACTAGAAGTCCTGACTGCAATACTGTTGAAACCATGGAGAAAAAAGCTTTTCTATGACTTCCTCACCATCCAAACACACAAAAGCTTGTATGTGCTTCAGGATCCCATGTTATTTCAACTTTGCTAAGCTGACTAAAGAAGTTTTAGTGCCTGTGAATCCAAATGCCAAAATTCCAAAATTAGGGTCTGTCTTTGTTCATCTTCCTGTCAATCTAGCAGAGAAAACAGAAATTGGTGGTTGTCCTCAAACAAAGAGGTGTTTTTATAGTTTTCAGGGCACTCTACTTAGACACAACCTGCAAGCTGGAGAGGCATCAATTGATGAATAAGCAATCTGTTAGCAACTTGGACTAAAAACAAGGCACTGATGAGGGCTGGGGAATGCAGCCAGACATTTTGGATGGCAAATGTAATCAATAACCTGCCAGTTTGTAGAATGTGCATAGCGCTCTTCTGGGTGTTTTTTGGATCAAGATGGGAAAGAGATTTGGTCTTTGGCAGCAAGCTGGGCATCTACAGATTTGGAAATCAAAATGTGGCAGAAGAAATTCTGTGGAGGATGCCTTTACTGCAGTGGATTACCTGGCTACTTACAGGACCTTACAGGAGCTGGTCAGTATTAAAATGTCCACAGCAACAGCTACTAAAGTTGCCCTTGTTTATAGGAAGGCCATTTTCAGTGTCAGTACCTACTGATTTTAACAACTCAGAAATAAATGCTTGCAGTTGAGTAGCCTGTGGAAAAAGCTTTGACCTCTCCACAGCAGGCCACTCACCTTGCCAGTCTTGCCAGGGAGGCCAAGACTGAACAGATGAAACAAAGACTGAATTGCTCATTTTTCCCATGGGTATATTTGTCATTAGAAGACTACTAAAACATTTAACACTTTTTCCAAGACCTACCTTCAACCATTATAGAAGTTGTTGGCATTGAAATAATAACAGTTGTAGTAACACCACCACCAATAATAATAAATCAAGCTTAACATTTGCTTAATGCAGTATTTGTCTCCTGAAGTCTAGCTGAGTTATAGATTGTCCTTTGTGGCCTCTGCCTTGCTCATTACCTAGCAATGAAGCAGGGACACCTAACACTCAGTTCTTGCTGCTGTGCCAAGCCTGGAGACCAGAGCATCAGTCATTCCCAGTTCTGGTGAGGAACCTGACACTTCCCTCCCTAACGAACAAGTTCAAGGTTCTACAGAGATTAGCTGTGAGGGGATAGCTAACTACAAGCAAATCAAACCATCTTATGTAGTTTCTGCAAGCTTGTGCATATTTTTAGGGGCTGGATGACTAAATCTGTGGGATGTTACACACAAGGTGCCATAATGTAACTGCAATAGTAGGCAGATTTTGAAATTCCATGTTCAGAAATGGCTGAGATTCACATAGGTAATTCAAATGCCCCGTGATGTAGGCAGGCATCACACAGGTTTTGAAATATTCCCATGTGCTAGGAAGTAAGGATGTGGGATGCACATGGAAGCGGAGTTGTTTTTTTAAGACTTTAAAGGAAACTTGTCTAGTAATCCTTGCCTAAATATTGTCTCAGCTGCTGCCATTTGTTCTATGGGTGGACAGGCACAAACCCAAGACTCTCCAGCTTTACCTAAGCTGTAAGGAGCCTTGCTCAAGGATGAAGTTTCCCACAGGCAACAGGCTCTTTCTAGTTCAGTACTTTGGTGGTGCACCCTGAAAATCTGGGCTGCTTAGATTTAAAAGTGGAGCTTTTGTCCACAAATCTTCAGTGTATTTCCCTGAGATTTTATTTAGGGTATTTGTTTTTGTTGGTTTTGGTCTGTGGTCTAACATCTTGGAAAAAAAAAAAAGATACTATCAATGTCTACATGTCAGACCAGATATTTATTATACAGTATTGAACTAAAGCATTGTCCCTGCCTGTACTTTCTACAAATGAACATTCTACATCCCTAGGCCTTATTTAGTTGTTCTTGACACAATGTTTTGTAGAGTGGCAGAACCTTTTGCTTTGTAGTTTTTTTGGGTTTTTTTAGGGTATTATTCAGTCCCATACTAAACTGTCACAAAATGAGACATGAACTTTGAGATAGCATCAAATGTTATAATGGAAGACTGAAATGAGTGCCACTCTCATTAATAACTTCATTACAGTGGAAGCAAGATCAAACTTATCAAGAAACTAAAAATTATGTTCCATACTAATTTCTAGGAGATATTTTCCTTTCTCATTAAAATAAAATCAAATTCTTTTTCTAACAGTCTTCCGATGTGATCTCTTTAAATCCTCAATCAAGACTTCAAAAACTTTCTATGAAAAAGACTATCCAAATCCTGATTTCAAACATGAAGTCTAGAGAAGGAGGCCCATGTTTTTAAAGGTACAGCAGGGAGAGTCTGTATCTACATGTAAAAACCAGCATTCTTAGAATAAATCTGAGGACTGCTGACATTCACACATACCACTTTACTAAATGACATGTGAAACAAAATGTCTCTCAAATGAATGCCCTCTGGTCTGCTTTCCTTAGGAATTTCAAAGGAGAAGAGAAGGTGATTGTCATTGTTGTTTCAGAGAATTTATGTCTGGACATTCATATCCTCCCTCTGCAATCCTTGTTTACTCTTGCCATTGATATGGCTTCAGTTCTAGAGGAAGTCCTTTTTTTCAAGCATTGAAATATTTGGTTTCTGTTGTTGGACACAGACCATAATGATTCTTCCCACTGTATTTCTGCAGTGCAAAGCTGCTGATTTATATGCATCACAGGCTCCATGACAGTGTAGGAGAGGGCAGTGAGGTCAGGATCAGAAGGGAATACAGTGATCATTACCTGAATTACTGGATAATTCCACAAAATTAACAATTCTGGTGTTGATACTACATTTCTGCTGGTATGATTCAATAATGAACTCTGGGGAAGCAGGACAGCTACAGAGGCAGGACTGCTGCTGTGGCCTTAAAATGAAACCCTTCCCTGCAGACAAACACTTCCCAAGAGTCTCTCTCGTCTTCTCATGAGCTGCAGTGATCCCAAACCCTCAGGCTCTGAGCACCTTGTGAAGGCTCTTGCTCAGGACACTGCCTCCCTACCAGCCACAGAAGATATTAAAGCTGAAATATCTGGACTGCAAAGCTGCTGCTGGGCCAGCAGGAATTTCCCTTAATTAATTACAGTACCTCACAAATTCACATAAATACAGTGCTGTCTAAGAGAATAATGAAGACAGTACTTTTTCTCTTGCAGCAAGGAAATAATGCATTTAGGTGATAATTTTAAATAGAGATATACAAATGTGAAAAAACCAATGTGAAAAAACCCAATTTTCCATTTAGCATATGTACTGAAGTTTACAGAAATCAAAGGCCTAAAACCAATTCCCTCTAATAGATTATTTTTGTAACAGCAAGAGAAAACCATCTGCAGAAAAAGCAGATGCTTCCTACTATTGTAGATGACATTCAATCACAAAGAGTCATAAAATATTCTGAGTTGGAAGGCACCCACAATCATCATAGAGTCTGGCTCCTGACCTTTCACAGGGCAACCCCAAAAATCCCTTTTTTCTCCCAAAAGGGAAAAAAAGCATCTTAAATCACCAGTGGTACAGTTTTAAATAATGGCCACAATACTCACAAAAACTGCTGTAGCAGTAGAAAGTTCATCAAAAACTTGCAAATTGATGGCTGATTTGCAAATAAAATATTGAAGTCATCAAGCAAATTGTTCTAAAGAAGCCATCTACCCAAATTCTGATGATGCAGTAGGAAACAGGCTACAGAAAAGCTGAGCCACAGAGACTTGGTAAATTTTCTGCCCCATTAACTCACAGTGAGTTCATCTTTGGGATGAAATCTTGACACTGATGAAGGCCTGATTATGCTAAAATAAATGTGGTCAGATACAGAAAATGTTCATCACAAATTCAATGCCTGATCCAAAAGGGTTTGGATCAGACCTCTGCACTAAACTTACAGTTCAAGGCTTCAGAGCCCTTAAAGGCAGAAAAACCACAACTTACCATTCAGGTTTTCATTTTCTTGTCTCTTTCTGATCGTGGTGTATCTCAGGTGATGAACTTTTTCCTTTAAGTAAAAAAAAAACCAAGCATAAAACCAGCAGCAGAAATCTGTAATGCAAGCTTACTGTAGAAACAGTAAGACACTATAAAGAGCTGAATTCTTTAGCATTCTGAACACGAAGCATCTCTCTCCTGGAAAATAATTTTAAAAGACTGAAAAATGTTTATGATGCTAATTTTAGCATTTTTACCTAAGACTCTTGTGGAGTTATCCCCACCAACAGTAAGTTAAAATTATTCTGGTATTAAATTATGGAGTATTGGGTGGTTTTTTCTGCTTGTTTGGGGTTGTGTTTTTTGGTTTTGTTTTTTTTAAAGCAATTTTTCCTCAAAAATCCAAGTGAAGGACAAAAACTGCAGTGACAGCATGAAGTCAGTTCATCATGTTTATAGAGGACTAAGAATAAAAGACTTTTCTATGGAGCAAAACCAAAGAAAAGTCACACATGCAATGCAGGGTAAAAACCACCACTACAAAGCAGCTTTTTTCCTGAAGCACTGAAAACAGGCCAAGTAAATCTTCCTTGAAATATGGGCATCTTATAATTCACCAAGGAAAAAAAAAGACTTATAACTTGGTGCTGCTATCATGGTGCAGATTAGATATGATCTTCCTCCACAAGAAATGCCCCTGAGAGCAATAGCAGCAATTCATCTGCATGCTTGGCTGCAGATGGATTTGGAAGGTGGCATCCTAGTGCTGTGCTGCTGGTGCCCAGCTTGGGAAAGGGCCCTCAAACTGTTCCAGGCCCCTGCACTTTTGCTGTTAAGTGTTCCACTGTGATGACAAAGCTCAGATTTTCAAGTATGCAAAAACAAAGAGCACTCTCCTTGCTGGCAGCATCTGATGGATCTTTCACTCTGAAAAACAGCAGACTAGCTTTGCTTTTCCTCTTTCTACTAAATGACCTAAAGGACAACAAGAAATTATTTTTGTTAATGCATGACCTCATATAAAACAAGGGCATAACCTCTTCCTCCCTGTGTCTTTTTAGAAGTAATTAACAAATCTCCTCTCCATGACTTGCAGCTTTGATGCAGTTCTTTCAGTCTCTCAGTGTGTGGGCTTTTGTAAATCCTGGTTTTGTGCCTCTCAATTTACTCCATACATTGAATACAAAGGAGCTGTAGAGCACTGCCAACAATTCTGGATTTCACTAAGTACATTCAACCCTTTCAGACAGGCATAAAGCCTCCTGTAAGTTAATATATTGTAATTGCTAGAATAAATGTATGCTTGATATATTCAGGTATTAGCTGAGACTGCTCACTAGCACATTTGGTTTGTTTGGTGACATAAGGTTTGTGGTTTCACGAAAGACGCACATCACCCAAGAGTTTAAAACACAAGTCTTAGGACACCAGCACATTTAACTCTGGACTTAAACCAAACTCAGAAAACCTCTCAAACAACAGTGGGAACGTGTATCTAGAAGATTCAGAACCATAACCAGCAGGCTTCTTGGGAGCTGATTTGCATATAAATCATGATTATTACTTTTGACCTCATATGAAGGAACCAAAACACAAGAACTTGCTTTTAGAACATCTGAAGAATATTTCTATCAAGGAACAAATTTCAAACTCATACCTGTGGAGTGGATGGTAGTCTCTGCTTTTTGTTCTGCCACTCTTTAAATCTGTCAAGGGCTTCATCCACAGAAATTGCCCCCTTTTTCACCTGTTTCTGCAAGTGGATGAGTTCTTCCTGTTCAGGAGGGATCTTGTGCACCACAGTGCTGTAAGTTACTGCCTCAGTGTGGCCTCTGTGTGCTTCTACAACAAAATGTACAAAGTGAGAAATGTAATAAATCAGTGAGTTTTCTACCATTACTCTTTGGCAGCAGAGCAGCATCCCAAACATTTCTTTCATTACTACTGCCCTGGTCTGTGGATTCTCCATTAGTGTTGGTTCATGAAATAATTTCCTTCTAGCACTACAGTTACAATACTGACATTTTAAAGGAAATGATTGCTGTATAAAATATCCACAGTACCTTTTTGCCCTTTCTTCTTCAATTTCATAAATTACATATCTCAAAAGTTGTGGATAAAATTTGGTCAGGAAGGATCTTGAAATTTCAAAAGACTGCCTTCCTCCAAGGAAGGAAATACATCATTAAATACATTTAATAACAAGAAAACACTGCAGCCCAGTGTTCCTGGAGATTATGACAGAGTGCACAGCTGAAGGGAGATGTGTGTTATCAGAGTCACAGCTTGCTCCAGGGAGGTGTAGCACTGCGTCTCCACAGGATACTGATACTGGAATGCTGATCCAGAACACATGAGCAGCTCTGAACAGGGGGCTCTGAGCTCTCTATGAGGCTGTTGCACATTCTTCACTGCATGGGGAGTGTGGCCAGGCTACAAGTTTAATCCACCAATATAATTTGGGTCAGTTTTTCTGTTCCACCATGCACCAGTATCTTCATTTCAAGCAAGGAAGGATTGGTCAAAGGGGCACCATTAATGGAAACTATAGCAGAAAACTGTAATGTGCTACAACTCAAATAACAACTGGACTGCCACAAGTAATCAACTTTACATGCATCTTGGGGTACCCAGGAGAAAACTATTGCTCTCCCCACTTCTGTCTTTCCATGCCTGGAATTATTGCAGCTGAGCCCTCCTGTCCTTCCTTGTCTTGGCTTTAATCACAATCATGAAGGGAAAAAGGAAAGTGTAAAGTAATTCTCACTCTACAAATTTTTCCTACAAGACTATAACTTTTAGTCTTCTTTCTTTAATCTGATCTCTTAATGCTGCAATACCATTAAGGACATAAATCGTAGGTGACAAAACAGATGTTAAATCACCCAAAATCAAGTCACAGCAAAATTCTGCTAGCTCTACTGAAAAATATCATGGCAGTTAAAGAGCTAAATTAAATTCTGTACCAGGATTCCTGGACTCGCAGTATGTCCTGCTGTTGTCACTGGTCACTCCACAGGCCTTTTGCCGAAACACTGCAACAAAATTAGGAATATAAGGAAGTTAAAAAATGGCAATAAAAACCATCACATTCTCAGTGAAGGAAGGAGACTCATAAAAGCAGGCTGGAATACATTTTTTTGTTCTAGTCTAAGAGTATTTTTCAACCCACTTGTCAGTCTAATGTTAATTACTTGAAAAAATGTTCTGTTGCAGAGAATGGCAGGATTACTGATGTTACAGAAACCATTACAAGACACTTTGAAGAAAATTAAAAGGATTTATCACACTAGCACATTACGTGTCTAGAAGAAACAGCAGGATCTCAGAGTTCTGCAGATGGTACAGACACTGTAGCCTGTTCCTTATTTTATGGGGAAAACTAAGGCAGAAAAATCCCCAATAGTACCAGGTGACAATAGTGACACTGCCAAAAAAAGGGTGTGTGTATATTTGTGTGTACTTTATTCAAGCACTAGAAACAGCAAAGCACAACCCCTCTGTTAGAGCAGCCCATCATTCCCACTCCTGTGAAGTGCCCAGGGTACAGCCAGCCTGGATACACCCTGAAATGCAGCACTCAAACTGCTGCTGGCAGCATATGTAACACCCAGAAGGTGGGAATTGCTCAGTTTCTGACATAGCCTGAGTGGCAGTAGCTTTCTCTCAAGTCTCAGCTCTGATTTTCACTAAACAAACTGACACTCTAGAACCTAGAATAATTTCTGCCAATTAAGTAATCCTCTGTCATCACCGCAATGCAGCAAATGTGCCAGTTCAATGGAGCAAATATTTTCCTGGGGACCAAGGCCCAGGCCAAGGGAGCTCTGCTGAAGCAGCAGAGCAGGCATGCTCTCACTTACAGCCCTAGCTCAGCCAAACACTGATATATTTCAACTTTTTAAATACTTTTCTATGTAATTATTAAAGAACCCTACAACGTATACTTGCAGTTGTTTTCTTCTCTACTTGAAATAGTATTCTCCTTTAAAAGATGAAATTAAAGTAATGAGAGCACAGAGGTAATGCAGGCAGCCTGAATTTTATTGCATAAGGAGGAGAAGGGACACACTCAACAATGTGCCTGATTGGAAAGCACTTTAATTGATAGGCTTTGAAATTTCTGCTGAGTTTTGCAGTGTTGGAGTAATCAGAAATGGAATTACTCTTCCAGTGAAAAGTAAAATTGTTAAAATCACTTTATGTGCTGCATCTTGCTGAAATGATTTTAGTTGGCAGCAAGTATTCAGTGTGGGTGAGGTCAGTGAAAACAAACGCCTGCTTCTGGAATGCCTGGAAAGGCAGGAACACTCCACTGTGCCATAAGTTTAGGGAGAACTCTGGCAATTCACCCTTTCACTCCCACATTTCAATTACTTATGAACTACTTAAACACAGCAGGGAAATAAAAGAAATAGGTGATTTTGCACAGTGATATATTCCATTATTTTTTGAATGGAAGATAAAGTAAATATTCCTTCAGTAAAGCGATATTGATAAAGCAATTTTTAAAAATATCAGCATGTCACAGTTCTTCAAGTAAGGATATATATTTTTTTTATTTTCTGGGCCTCTCCAGCATAGATAATCTGATTAAAATGTTTCAGTACTTCTATCATATTTACTGTGCACCCTTCAATAACATCTGTAGGATGAGAAAGAGAATCCTTTTGGATTTTTACTCATGTTGTGACTGGCTAAACTACCAGTCAAAATCTACTTATTAAATGTCCTGACCCTGTATATGCCATTTAATTTTTTTCTACAACAAACTTCTGTTGCAGTTTCTCAGAATTAAAGGAGGCCAAGAGAACTAATAAGTAATTCCACTTCATTCCCTCTCCTCTCTTCAGCTGCTACAGGATACAGATGAAGTTCTTTGCAAGCCCTAAATACATTTTTATGTCTCAGGCAGTAAGACCTCTCTTTAGGAATGTAATGTAACCCCAATATTCTTCCAGCAAAGCAAACTCAGAGAGAATTAACTACTGCAAGTATTCTAATAAGACATGAAACCAGAAACCAACATTTAAAAAGCGGGACAAAATACAAATTTTGTGGCAAATACGCAAAACTCTGGGAAAATCCCTAATGTAAGTCTTGGAAAGTGAGTGGGATCCAAGGAACTCTGAATTGCCTGTTTTATTTCAGACTAACTAAAGATGTTGTTTCAGGCTGTGTGCATATGTAGATAAATAATGCTATGAGGCTTGAAATTTGCTTAATATTTTCATAGTTAGTACCACAAAAGGGTTAGAAAAATTTGAAATCTAAGTCTTTTGTGTATAATTCTGAACTAAGAAGACCATTTTATAGTAACAAACTGCAAGAAACTGTGGTGAGTATACAGGGTCTAGAAAAAAGAATGAAAGTTTTTACAATAGCTGCAGGTTGACAAAAGGGACAGGAATTTGTTTTTCAGAATTAACTGAATTTCTAACACAAAGCTGTAATGTTAAGGAGTCACAGATGCACTATGACATTTCAAAAATTGGTTAGCAACATAATTAAGAAACACAGAAATCAAAACATGGGAAGAGTTAGATCATGAGAGAGAAGAACTCATATAAGCTAAGAGGCAATGATCAACTAAGATATGGTTTCTAATTTATATTTTACTTTACTATCTAAACTATGAGAGATGTTGCCTGATTTGTTGAATTGGCAACATTACCTCTAAAAATGAAACAAGAGTTTCCACCGTACACTAGCGATTCAAAGCTAGACTGATGGACCTACCCTCTGAAAGAACACATGAGCTAATCATACCTAATACCTACTTACTTGACACTTTCAGTAGTGCAAACACAAAGGAGAAAAGACAGTGATTTAAAAAAATCTATAAATAAATATCACTATTTGGAATTCAGCTTGCTTAGGAAATTTGAGATGCATTTATTCATCAGCTTCATTGAGCTGATGTTCCAAACAAAATTATCTATCACTGTTTTCCTTAGGAAACATTCAAAATTTAAATACAGAAAAACAAAAAATCTTTATATGAACACATAGCTAAGTGATAATTCAAATTAATTATTACACTAGGTTTGCACTTAGTGACACAACTCAGTTGCAAATTGCAGTGGGTTTGCAAGCTGCCTCCTTGTTCTTTGTAGGTTTTTGCTTCATTCATTTTAGAATTGTCATGTAATTAATTTGTGGTTAATGGAAGAATGGAGAAGGAGGGGTGAATTGCTGTTTAGGATATGTTGCAGGGAGAGACTCTTGCCTTTGTCCATTCAATTTTTTCCACTATTTTTCAATTATTTAAACACTTTAACATTTAAACTGTGTATGCATAGCACCTAGGCAAATAAAACCTCCAAGTTATTTTTTTCTGGTAGGGATTGGATTGTAAATTAGATGTAGCACAGCAAGAGATGACAAATACACAGAGAATGCTAAGGAAGGAATAGAGTAGAATGATGCTTATTATTCAGGAGAAGAGAACTCTGCAGATGTTTCTTCACATCTTTTTAGATCTATTTTCTTTTTGTCTATTTTGTTTGCTAACACACCGACCATCACTCAGCATGAGGACTCAAGAGAGGTCACCAATGCAATGCTAACCAGAAAGTTTTGTAAGAGATGATTAATGACCACTCCCAAAATTTATACAAAATATTTCACATATTCAAAATGAAAACAAAAAATTCCAATGACTCATAACATGAAATCAACTAAGGAAATGCGACCTGGTAAACAGACTTTTTTCACAAGGCAAGGCAGCTGGGCATGGATTAAAAGCATATCATCATGGCTCAAGAATCTGATCTAGGTAGGTCCAGGCATTGTGGAGAAGGGTTGGCTGTATGGTGCAAGGTAACAAATGCAGCACTGGTGTCTGGGTACACCTGCACCATGGTGAGGCAAAGGGAAAAAGACTGAGCAGTTTTAAGTGCATCAGTGCAGGAAAACAAGTGACCACAATTACACTGGTACAGGAATTCTGATCAGGCCTAAATGGGCAGCCTGACACTCAAGACATTTTTGAGAACGCACAACAGCCATTTAATCAGAATAAAGACTAGGGGATGCCAAGTGCCCCTGCAGAAATACCAATCTGCCACGTTGTTCCCTTATGATGCCAGGGCTTTCAGTGAGAGCATCACATCCAGTCATCCCAATTTCACAGGCTATTGCCAGCCTCTACCTTCTACAGCTATTTTGTTGCCTGAAAATGAACCACTCCATTTTCTCAGACCAAAAATCAAAATGATTTTAAAAGGAATTACAGTGTAATGACGATGTGAAAATATTAATCAAAAAATAAGCATATGCTCACCAGCAATTCCCTTCACAGTTTGCAGTGAGATTCTAAGTCTGACAAATACGAGCTCAAATCTGTTAGAATCCCAGCAACTTTGGTCACAGAGGGACCTCAGGAGACACTACAGAGATGACTCCCCTACACTGAAGCAAGATAAAAATAATACCAGAACCCCCTTCTTACAGAAGAGTGAGTGAGTGAGTGAGTGAGTGAGTGAGTGAGTGAGTGAGTGAGTAGGCACCAGTGGTTAGTTTAAGGAGCTGCTCAGAGGGTGGTGTCAGTGCTCTGTGTACCCCAGTACCACACACAATGAAAACCGATCTCACATCTCTGCTCTTGTGAGAATTTTAATTTAGTGCACCATGGAAGCTGGAAGGACTTTAGTGACATACTCAAGGAGTATTTGCTCCAGGTTGTAAAACCTGAATATACTTTAGTCCCATTTTTCTTGAGCAGAGACAAGCAAAAACGGAAGGACTCTATACATGTTTTTACTACAAATATGCTATTTGGAACAGTATGGTTTGCAGCCAGACAGCATCCCATAAATATTTTTCTCTCTCTGCACCTTATTCAGTACTTGTTTCAATCTACCAAAGTTCAGATAGTAAAAAATCTGATTGAATGAAGACAGGGGGTGAAGCTGGTATATCACTCCCAACCAGGTCTGTGAAAACAGTCTAACTGCCAGCCAAACAGTGCTTCCTAGTATTTCATTCATGGGAAGATACCCTTAAGTGAGGAATACATAATGAAATTCATCTGCAGTGCAGTACTTTATACTCACTGTAGGAGAGTACTACAAAATCCCTCTGTGGGAAATAAATGTTTTGCAATTTGCATGGCCTCTGAGGCTTCACTTTGGAAACCCCTGCTTTAGAGCATTTAAACAATTGGCTTAATAAGAATTACTGACTCAGGGTGTGATCACTGTATTTCCTAGTAATCAGCCTGATAAGTTTCCATGACACTAACAGTTCTGTTCTGGATTTTATTTGTTCACTTCAGTGGGTTTATGCTGTCTATTCTGTAGGTGAGATATTCTGCTTCTCTAAAAATATCCACTGGATGCTACTTCTTCTGCATACCCTATGATTTTGATGAGCAATGAGAATGTTATTCTCCACTGGAACAGTAACTGGAAAATATATTTTTCCACTTCTAATTTTTAAACCTATGGTGAGGTCCCACAGACAGCTATCTTTAAATAGCAAAATGTTTTCAGTGCACAGAAGGGAAAATACATTCAGTGCACAGAAGGGATTTGTGAGAGGTTTGCAAAGAAATAAAGGCTATAGCATAGGAAATTTATGCTGTTGTAGGGCAGGTATCCTTGCTGCAGAGAAACCCTTTCATACTAATGGTCTGTGATGAGAGGTAAATGACTAAACCAGGACAGTAATGTAATCCTTAACCCTGAGGGAGTCCTAGTAGGTCAAGCATCAGAAATGGCAGGGGCATTGCAGAAACTCATGCATCTGTCCTACAACTACACAGAGGACTTTGGTTCCTACCTCAATCAAACTTGGTATCAATAGGGAACATTAAAAATTGCACTCTAAACTGAAAATACAACACCTTCAGATGTTTATTTAACAGTTGTTTTGGCAGCAGACAATTGAACAAAGCACTGAAATAACCTTCAGAGGAATACTAAGCACCTAAGGAATAGTAAGGGAGCACAGTAAGAATGCACACCATCTGGACAATGAGCTACTTGGCACCAATTTGCAGCTCCACTGGTTGATGAGCCTTTTACACACAAGATAAAATTCTTGCAGTGGACTAAATAAAAGAACAAATCTACTCTCTGTTAATAATGCAGTCTGTTTACCAGTGTTCAATACAGCAGTTTGAATGTTCATTAAAATTTGAAAGTGTAATAAATGAAACTGAGTAAAAGCGATTAGAACATTTATGTT
This sequence comes from Passer domesticus, assembly GCF_036417665.1. Classification (NCBI taxonomy): domain Eukaryota; kingdom Metazoa; phylum Chordata; class Aves; order Passeriformes; family Passeridae; genus Passer; species Passer domesticus. Next base: position 35,595,966 of record NC_087477.1, on the reverse strand, counting down.
TTAAATCTTTCAACTCCCCCATGTTTCCCAGAATTTATGTGTCAGCAAATTCAAGGCAGATGCTCAAACTGTAAATTGTGGTAGTTCAGTTGGACAACTTGTATCACTGGCTGTTTACTGCCTAGGTTTTGAAGTGTAGATCTTACTCTGAAAGTGACTCTTGTCAAGCCCCATGTTTGCTTTCTATAGATCAACAGTTTCCCTGTCCTGTCCTGCAGAACACCAAATGGGGTAATCTACAGGGAGCAGGCTTTCTGCCCAGGGTAAACTTGATATTCCATGTATTTGAAAGCTGCTTATCACAAAGAAAACTATCTGCTTGCTTTCTTTTTGGTTGCTATTCTCATGGAAGCACCACCACTTTTGCTTAAAGGAGACATCACTCTTTTGTGATGACATGGCCTTCATTCAATGTGTGGTGAAAGCACTCATGGAAATTCAGCCATTTGATTTCTCCAGATGGATATAAAAATAAATTTAAAAGAGCCACCTGCATGTAAACCAGGAAGCAAAAGGCATTTCTGCTACGCAATGCTTATTACCCCCCACCAAATAAATGAGCCCATCTATGAGTACATAAAGTACAAGAAAAAAATACTCCTCTTGCATATCTACATGGCACAATCACACCAGCCTCTGCCATCCTTGGGGCATGAAACTTTCCATGAATTCCCAAAGTACATGAGGATCCATCTGTGAGCAAATGTGCAGCCTTAACACAGCCCCTCTCTGTGCATTGCACTCTGTTCTGTTTTCCACAGGACCCATGTCTTACTGAATGCCAGAAGGGAACAGCTCTGAAGATAACCAGAACTGTGCAGAGAAGGAAGTCTGTTTCTTACAGACTTGTATTAAATAATTTGTTCTAGAAATTAAAAGGTATTTAGCAAACAAAAAGTGAATACAGAGGAGGGAAGAATGGTTCTAGTTAAGCAACTAGAAGTTTCTCTGCAGTACAGTCCTCTTTCCAGCAAAGCCCTGGCCAAAGGTCAGACAAGTCATTTAAGGCAGCAATCCAGCTTGCAATGCCTGATGTCAGAGTGCTGACCAGACACACTAAGGATTTAATTTGAAGTTCAGAGAACTCTTAGTGGCCACTGAAATCAATGGTGTCTCTGCTTTGAATGAATAAAGTGTTATGTAATGCTGTTCACCTCAAGAATCTTAGTTACTTCATACTGGGCATCCCAAAACTCAGTGGATGCAGAATCAAAGGGCTTGTAACAGGAGGGTTTGAAACAACACATGGGGCCTAGGAGCAGGCATGAATTACATTTTAAACAAAATGAGAATGAAAAACACAATGATTTTTTTATGCTCACCACTTTAAACATTAGATGAAATGAAAGAAAATATCTGAGATAAATAGCTGCATATGGCTACCTACTTATTACTGTATTGAAATGTTCCTGGCAGGGAGAAAGGTAAAAGTACCTCAATTTTAACTTTTTGATTATTTGACTTTGCCACATCTGCAATGCTCTTTTTAATATAATAGATGAAAACAAACCCCAAAACCATAATCAATTTATTTGCTGGATGAAAAATGTGTAGATGCATAACTAGAGTATTTCACACTGTTTAAATTATAAAGGAAGGACTGCAGACACCTGCAGGTTTTAGTGATGAACTGGAATGAAGTTTCCTGGCTCATACCGATGAAACAATCTTTTTTTTTTTAAAGTCAAATATAAGCTGTCCTAAAATAATAAATTAGAAATTGGGATGTTGCTGGACTAGAGAGAGAACTTTTTAACCCATGTAGAGGAAAAAGACTGCCAATCCAAGTAGCAAGAAAAAATCTTTCACTTGAAGATATATCCCTTCTGTCTAAAATTTCACTAGCTATCTCAGGAATCCCTGGACAAAAATGAGACATTCTAGGTCTAGAACCAGCAGGATAGGTAGGAAAACAGAACTGAGTGGTCAGCTGAAGCTTTCTTGAAGTGTTTCCATTTTTCCTCATGAATTGGGTAAGCAAATGAACATGAGTGAGAGGCTGAACTACTGGAAAACAACCTGTCTACCACTATATCCTTATGAAAGCAAAGGTAAAAAACCTGTGTGTGTGTACATATGAATACATACACATGGGGAACCACAGCCCCATGAGAGCAGCTCCTCTGACAGCATCTACCTTAGCCAATAAACAAAGCAGAAGCACTCCAGTACAATAAAAGACAGTAAAAGCAATCTTCCAAACAAAACATCTCCACTAAGGGTTCCAAGTCACTGGCCTGTCTATGATGATGGTGGACCAAGATTTGTGACACTGCCCTAGCAGACATTTCATGACTTCTGTAGCTGTAACAGGCCCCCTGTGCCCATCCATTCGTGGATTACACTGTGATGATTCATACTTGTACCTCCTGAATATGCTGAAGAAAGAGCATTAGCCCAAGCATTCTGGCCCTAACCTGGATTTACACAGCCTGGAGGAAGAGAGTATCTAGGAAGAATAAATGAAACCACTGCCTGAGATAGGCATGAAAGAGGAGGTGCTACTCTCTATTTGGTAAGATGTTTTGGGCAATATTAATTCTGTTCTAGGGTAAAACACGCACAGCATGAGGTAAGCAACCTAATGGTGTCCTTTGACAGCCTATTTTTTTACCATCTATTCTTCTGCATTGGCAGGCTTTTGCAGAAGAGGCTGGAGATGCAGGTAGGATGGATTTTGGGACTTACACAGAGATCTCTGCAGTATATCCACTGAATTCTTTTTGTTACTTTCAAATCTGGTTTCAGTCTGAATTGGATTACTAAGATATCTGAAATCCCTTCTGGTCTGGTATTTCCATGAAATAGCTCAAAAGAGTTTCCCAGTTTTCATAGAAGTAGTAAAAAGACATAATTTTTCTTTCAAGAAATATAATGATCCCATCTAGAAACGCCCATTCCTAGCATCTCAAATTGGAGAAAAGGTATTTGAAAGAGGAATCCTCACACAGACATTTCTCCCAGAAAAGGGCATTCTTTTTATCAGAAGAAAAAAAAATCTAAGAGAGAGATTTCAGCCTAAAGTAAAACCATTTGATAAAGAAACTGGAAAGCAAGGCAATTCAAATAGCACAATCTACATTGCTGTAACATACACACTCACACACTCACAGCTAGCCCAGTGATTCTTCATTTTCTATCATATTGTCATAATTTTTTAAAAGCTAAATAAAAGCTGTGATACTTACTCTGGTGCAAACTGAAAATTATTCAGAGATGTTCTCAGCTCATTTGAAGGGTGAGAATAGGTTGACTGAAACAAACAACGTGTTGGTTTGAAGGCAGCTGAACAGGGATCTTAGTCTTTTAGAAAATATTACTGCTCAAAGAGAAGAGACCAAGACAAGAGTCTACATTCTCCCAGAAAATATTTACATGGCAGCAGCACCAACCTTGTACAATGTAGGGAGTGTTCTCCTCCCTGACCAGCGAGCACACGGGCCGGGGTGCAGGGGCTGGCGGCCTGTTCATGATAAAGGACCTGCAGTGCTTCCTCTTCTCCTCCTCCTGCTCCTCCTGCCCCAGGATGAGGTCGTACACACATTCATCCTGGACCACACAAGTGTAGGGGTGCTCCTCCTCGCTGTCCTCCTCACAGGAACCCTGGTCTTCTCTACAGCAGGCGGTTGTGAGTCCATCACCCTGCTCTCTTTTACTCCTGTCCATCACAGAAGTCCTCTCTGAAAAAGGAAAGTACTGTGTTGCAGATACAGGATAAAGAGAGGAGATGATGGCTTATCTTAAAGCTTTAGAGTTTCCTAAAGTAGCTCAGAGACCTCATTTCACTTCTTAACTAAAGCATGCTCATTTTCAGAGGCTTCTGATCAACTAACTCAGTAGAGGGGATGTCCCAAAGGAATAATTCCAACTTCAGGGCTTCCTCATGAGTTCACACCAGATTATCAAATGTAGAAGCTAAGCTATCAGCCACAAAATAAAGGGATTTATTTGCAGAAACACCGAGTGCCCCAGTTGCTCTCATTAGAGTTACACCAACATGTAACTAACACGTAACTCATGGTTAAGCCAAGTAAGAGGTACCTGTGGCCCTTGGCATTCTGGAAAGTCAAGCTGTTTGTTACCTATTGCAAAAAATGACTTAAGAATTGAAACTTAATTTAGGAAATGTTGGATTTTGTGTTTCCTACCTTGTCAACATCCCACAGGGTTTTGAGGACTTTACAGATCTACTGTAAGCCTGAAATTGAAATGCTCTTTACAGTGTAGGTAAAATGTATGACCTCTTAGAATCTATGCTAAGACTATCCAACACTCTCCCCTCCAAAAACTTCCACGTCTCTCTGTATTCTCTATACATCATATACTTCATAATACAACTACTCAGAACTTGCTTTTCTCTTGTTGTTTACAGCATTAAAAGGCATTGTTGGTTTCCCTCATACCTGGGTTTGTTTTGATTTGCCTTAAAACACCCACAAACTGCTAAGAGCTAGAAGCTGTCACAGAGGCTGGTGTTCCCATAAATGTTTATAACTTCCTTGGCATGATTACCCATCTTTCCTGCAAAAACAGTAGACTTGCCTGGAATCCTTGTGCTGACTCATGTTTCCCTTGTGCTGTAATTTACTGCCTGTACCTATGTTTATCTGCTAAACTTGGCTTGGTCACTACTGGCGTTTTCAATCCTTCAGCTGCTATTTAAAGAATTACCTGTTTATTGGGTTCAGAGGGGCTAAACAACCTTTGTAAGTGAGATATATTTGTTAATGGGATGTATTAATAATAGCATTTAATAGCTATTAATAGCTAATTAATAGCTATTAACATGCAGTCTGGCTAAGATACATGTTTTAAAACCACAAGTGGTGTCAATACACCTGCTGTGTATTATATGAATAATATTTTGTTTCTTTCTCTGTAGGACATTCTTTCTTCCAACTCCCACAGGGGGCACTCTCAGGCCACTGCCAAAGCACAAACTTGAAGAAGAGCGGCCTTGGAGGTACTTCACAGCAATTTCTAAAGCATGCAGCTTGCAGAAAATAACTCATTACAGCTCCTCTTTGAAAGGAAGCATCGTCCTCAGCTGGAGGAATTCTGACACCCCACTTGTCAGTGATGAAACCACAGCTAAACACAGAATAATTCAGAGCCTGTTTTAAATGAGCTATTCCCACAGGAGCATTCAGAGATGAACTATGCTTTACCAGCACAGCAGTTGGCACAGGACACCAGGAAACTTCCTCTGCTGGTACCCACATGCAGACAGAGAGCATTTGGCAGAGAGGTCATTACTGTGGTGATGTAGCTGTATAAGAACTACTCAAAACAGGCATTTATGACAAACCTACACCAACAAATCCTGTGTGCCAAAACTGATCCCTCATTTATACACACATATAGATGCACCTTTAATGTTAATTTTATGCTGCCCCTCTTTCTCTTAGAATTCACTTATAACTTTCTACCTATAGCTGTTCTTTTCCTGCGCAGCAGAACACAGGATAAAACCCTACCTATAGCAAGCTATTTCTGCCTAATTATGTGAACATCAGGGTGCTTGGTGATGGTAATTTAAGGCTCTAATAGGTTACACCACCTTTGAAAACAGAGTTAACATTAATAAGCTGTGGAGAAGCTGAAAAGCAATTTGTGTGTACAGCATTGTCTATGACAAATAAGAAGGTTTTTTTTCCCCTATGCAACTATTTAAACTGGTATTTAAGCTAGAATTATTTTGCATACTTGTTTTTTCCAATGAGAAAAATTGATGATCATCCCTCCTGAAACAGATGCAACAGTACTTTGAGATTCTCATCACTTTAATCAAACCACAACACAAAAATGTATGTTTTTACTCTGGGGCAGATGTATTAAAAGAAGGGAAAAAAAGGAAAATAATTTCTCAGAATTTTTGCTTTTATTTTCATTCTGCAGTATAACTTTTTACTTCTATATAACTACAACATTTGCTAAAATGTAGTAAGATATTGTTAGTTCTCTCTGTGTGGCCACTTTCTATTAATTCTACCTGTGAAACTTCAAGCTGTATAGTAAATATAATATAATTAAGTATTTGTATATAAAATCATGATAGCATTTAATGTTCTACAATGGTAAATAATGAAGTCAACTTGACAAAAATACAGGCTTCATCTTTGTTTCAAGTGTCTCTCATAAATCCAGTGCACCATGCACTATTTTGGCAGCTCTTTGAGACAGGTGGAGTGAGGAAAAGCTGAACCCAGCAGCCCATACCACAGTATTACTTAACAAACCTGGTCATGATGTCACATGCAGATGCTTGTTTTGCAGAGTTAGGGCCTCACATGCAAAGCTTGCTTTGTAGCACTAGGGCTGTCCTGCCCAGGCACTGCTAGAAGTGATCAAACCAATCCCTGCAGCAGTACACTGTCTGCCCTTGCACGTTTGTACCCAGGGTTATTCTCCTCCCAAGACTGTACCTTGTGATGAGTGATGCACATTGTCCTGTCTTTGGATGCCAGGCAGATTTCGAGGGGGAGGAGGGGGTGGCCTCTTGCAGAAAAAGCAATCTCTCCTGCTCTCTTTGAGCTCATCCCTTACATTGACGTACAAACTGCCAGGACTGTTGTGACGGCTGTATGAATCCTCCTCTTCTTCATCTTCTGTCTCCTCTCCGCTGTCTTTTAGATCATCCTTTTCCTCATCCACCTCAACTTCTTGTTGGCATCTCAATCCAATTGCACACTGATCTCTTGAGTTCTGCTTGGCTTTTAATATTAAAGAAAGCATGATTTCATTTAAAAATTGCCATCTGGAAGCACTTCTTGTTTCAAGGATTCATACAGAAGCAACACAATGGCTAATAAAACTTTTATGAACTGATACAGCAGGAAATCTGTCAAATTCATACCATCAGTGAAGAGCTTTTTAAATATTTACTAAATCAACAGTGGAAGTTTTTGTTGTATCTTGCTACTCTAATACACACCATCTTTGTGTGTGCAATGTTAAACTTTTCTAGAGCGGCTGTCAGAATGAAATCACACACATCTTCCCTGCCTCCAGAATTTCTATTACCTGACTTTCAAAGCAACACAGTGCAACCACTTTGCAAAATAAAGCCTAGCTCACACATCTATGTTACTGCTTTTTGTGCAATGGGATTTGGGTGCTGGTTTGAATCTCTCCAAAATGAAACAGACATTGTCAATGGGAGACATGACTGTAGACTTGTGGAAACAGAGCTCTTCTGTCTGTAGTGACCCACAGACCAAGAACTAAATGGAGGGATGTTAAAGTGCACATTTTAATCATTGTGTACACCATCAAAATTTTAGTAGTCAGCCTCAGTAAGGTAACAGAGTAAACTACACAATCTGTCAGCAGACGTTATCAAGCCTTTGAGGTAGGCTTCCATTCTGTTATCCTTTGGTGAAGCCTGCCTTTCACCACTGATTCAAAGGGGAGGTTAGGGCATTTACCTGGCTAATGTGGTACAATTCATGCTCTTTTTCCAGGTGCTCACCCTGAGGTGTTCCCATATACAATGTGGCAGAGACAGTGAAAATTTTATCAGAGAAAATCTGTTTTTTCACAGTGTCTATCATCTACCTCTATGTGCTAAACCAACCAGTTTGAACTTAGCAAATAAAAACGTCCTTTTCATATGTATGAGACAATTGAAAAAATAAAATTGTCAACAAGATAAAAAGAGGATTAAACTTAGTCTCATAGTTCCATGATACTGTAAGATATATGCAAAAATATATGCCATTGGTAAATGCAAACAAGCAACTTTGCAGTTTTCAAGGGGAATGCATATGACCGCACAGATCATCAACAGATTGTCACCAATCTGTGCTTGGAAGTAGGAACATCAAGCTGCAAAATGTCAACTACCTGTGCCTCCACACAGGACTTGACTGCACCTGTAGGCAGTGCCTCCCCTTTTATGAAGGTTCTTCTCTGAGAGCTTGGAGAATTCTGCAGCTTTCTAGGTTCAGAGTGGAGATGACAAATTTACAGAGTTCAAAAGGAGGGGCGGTTGCACTGAGGTCTCTCTTACTGAGCAAGAACTTTGTTATCCCAACTGAATCCCTCGGCTGCCTTTTTCTTTTAGGACATCTGCCCACCCTGGAAGTTGCAGTAACACGTGGAAATTGAAAGTGCAGAGTAACTTGCCCTCTCTGCCCATGAACTCACTGATTTGACACAGCACGATACACTCATTTGAGCAGTACCAACAAAGCTGTCTAGCAACATGACTTACCCACAGCTGGTGGAGCTTCTAAGCCCAACATAAGCTCATAAGGGTCACTGTCCTCCACTTCCTCCTTACAATTAGTGAAATCACTTGTTGCATAGTTCTAGAAAGAAAAAAAAAAAGAGAATATTTGTTTCACATTTTGTCATTGATATAATATACAACATTCTGCTAGGAGGAGAGTGAAGACAAACATCATGCATTTGCAGCTATGTAGTGGTATACACACTGCAGGCAAAAAGGACTGTGTATCTCTGGATACAGCGAAAGGACACCATGTTCTAACACCAAACACCAAGTCTGCACAGCAAGGATTTACGCTCACTGACATTCCCTTTCTCTAGCACTTTGCTGGGCTGTCCAGACAGTTCCCAACTCTGCAGTACTCAAAGATTAAGAGAAAGATCAGCAACAGAGAAACATGAAGTCCATAGGGCATGACTGCAGAGCTCAAGGGTGCAAGAAATCTCTGGGGAGCTCATTACAAACAGTGGTTTTTACCAAAAGCCACGTGTGCACTGAGAAACCAGAAATGGGCCTGCAAAGCATGTTTGGAGTTCTACCTCAGTGAACAAATGTGGCAGAGTGGTGTTTTGTTCCTCTAGAAAGCTGTTACGTTCACACAGCACTATGCAAAATTAGCCCAAGGAGGGTCAGAAAATGGATTCTCTAAAACATTATCAGTGTATTTCCTCAAACTTCTGCTCACAGTGAAAAGCAAGCCTGGAACACAACTACAGACAGTTCTGCTGTCTAGAATACAGAACACACATTTGTTAATTGGTGATTTTCAGAAACAACTGGAATTTCAAAAAGTGCCAGTTTTTTTCAAGAAACAGCAGGACCTCGATTCGATTCTATATAGACACAATGAAGCCCTCAATAATTAATCAGGAGTTTTGAATCACAAAATCTTAACTCCAGGGGTTTGAATACACCACCCCCAAAGAAGGTAAGGAAACAGCATGGTCCATATATCATACAGACTGCAAGGTCAATTACAAGCAGAATAGTGGACAGTGAAGTCAAGAGGAAGAATGATAAGCAGTTACATGCTTCTGCATGGCACACAAAATGACTCTTAGGAGCTCATGCCTGAAGAAGCTTGTTCAAAGTATCCTGGTGCCTCCTGGCACATGCAGCCATTGCCCAGGGACAGAGTTCTCATTCTCAATGCATGAAAGAGGAAAATATTTTGAGAAATAGCAGGTTTTTCTGGGGAACTGAGAATACATTCTTCCCTGCTGCTGTTTACACAGCCATCTCCTGATTACCAGTCTGAAGCCCTGCAGCCACCAGACTGTGCAGGTCCCTCCTTGGCTCGCTGTGCTGCTGTACAAACACACCTGGATCTTTCCACAGCTACATTCCCCTTCAACAACAGAGGATTCCTCTCTGCCTCCTTTGCCCATATAATGCGTGCATCAGAAAGAGAATCTTGTTTTTTTTTGAACTTCCCTATTATTTATGTATTTCCTTTATGCTTCACAGGAACAGGATACCTCTCAAAAGCCCTGAAGTTAGGGCTTTTCAGAATATTTATTTTCAAAAGATTTAGGCCTGCATGTGCTAAATATAAGTGTACATTGTGAGAGTGAAAAGGGACTTTGATGTGTTTCCTGCGAAGAGAAGATATGTGTAGAAGAAATCAAGCAAGGAGAGATCTAGATATATTAAGTTCTTCTGCTATAACACTGGACTACCACACCCAGGAAATTCTTTCAAAGTCAAATTTTAATGTTTCAGAAGACTGAAGCCAACTGAAGTTCAGCTGTCCTGCTAGTAGCTGCTCCACTGATAATGCTGAGCTGTAGGGAATTCAGGATGTAATTCAGAAGTTTAGCCCCTGACTACACTTTCTAAAAGTCTCCTGGACCTTTGAGATACAGAAAAGCTGAACAGATGGAAACAGACTTTAACTAAGTATGTTTACACTAGAAAAAAATTCTTTATAATGAATAATTGACAGAAGTCTCCTCTGACACTGGACATGTTCACACCGTGCAGCTGAAAATCATGCAGTGTCTCCAAAGCCCGTGGAATGTGTCCTTATTTGAGAATGCAAATCAACATAACTAAATTGGAATAATGCCACAGCTCAGCTTGCAAACCTTGCCATGATGCCCCGAATGAATGCTCATTGCTTTTAAGTTTGAAGTGTCTTTTATATGAGCTGGGTCATGTAACTTGAATGTAGTAGCATAGCTGAACTTCCAAGTTGTTTAAGACTGTTTGGCTAAAAATGGATCTTTGATTTACTCTAGAGATTTCTTATGGATGCCAAGCCATCTTCCAAAGGAAGAACTAGCTTAAAGAGAAACCAGCATTACAAAAAAAAAAAAAAGTTTAAAAAGTTGTTCTCAGCACAAGACTGACAACAAAGACTACGGAAAAGGGCTCTGAATGTTTGAAACTAGTTTATGAGTTAGCAAAATAATTCCCTTACTTCAGGATGCTACAGGAATGCTAGTATGCAATGAAAGTCCTCTGACAGACTGAAATTGCTTCAAGTCTTAAGATTAAATGCCACCTCTCAAAGTCAAAATGTAGACACCTAACTTTCTGTCTCTTATGTATTTTAACTGTCTTGATTATTGAATTTCAAAAAGGTAAAGTTTTTTAATAGCTTCAAAACTGTTCCTCTTATACAAAGCCTGAACTGATTTATCTCAGTACCTTACTCAGGAATTCATTAGGAAAATTATAATAACCATCTTGTCAGCATTTTTTTACAATGCTTTTCTGAAGAGCCATCTTTGTAAGGCACACATTTGAAAGATTTTTCCCTTGTTTTAAATTGAGACAGTCATCCATGCTGGCAGGGGCTGGCACCATTGAAATTATGTGCATTTACCTTATTATATAGTGAGGAGTGAAACATCAAAAAATTCAGAGGAATCTAAGCCAACAGTGATGTTGCATCAAGAGCCAGAAGCATTTGGACATCAGCACTTTGTTTATAAACAGTTACTCACAGTCAATCACAGCTCACATCAGCCTTTATGTATAAGACATAAATGGATATGTCTAATATATCCATACTATTATATTTCTAGAAACAAAGTAAGAACTTCTGATTTATGTAGGGCAGCTTGATCTTCTGGATTCAAGGGCATTTCCAGCTGCCTGTTGGATAGAATTCAGGCTTGCAAGTAGACATCCCAAAAATACCCTCCAGTCACACTAAGGCCTGTTCTTCCACGGCTGAGACAAATCTGGTTGCCTGATTTGTTTATAACATGTCACCACAACATTCCTTCTTATCCCACTCCCAACATTCAAAGTTTGCAGTTCTGCCAAGAAATGCACTGCTCATTTTTCCGTCTCCCACTGCTCTGTTAGCTCAGCATTTCAGAGCAGAGGACAACTACAGCATGGCTGTCTTACAGGCACAGTTTCAGGCATCGTCTTCTGACTCTTAAGCAACAAGATAATATTCAAGTCACTGCCAGTCACCTGGAGTTGAACCTGTGTTGATCACCAGGAAACACCAATTTCTACCATGTGACTTCCTTGAGATATGGAGCCCTGATCCTCCTGGGATTTTGAGAAACAAGTTGTCAAATGCTGGTTAAAGCTACCACAGTCTATATGGGCTTGCTAGAAAGGCTGCAAGAGCACACAGAGCCAAGATCCTAGCACAGCAGTGCTTTTACAAGTATCTCATACCAACTGAGCAGTATGTGGATGTCTATGTCTTTGGAGTCAGGGCATCCTAAAGAAAATAAGTATTTTCCCTAAATATCATTAGAGAAGAAAACTAAGAGGAGATGGTCTCATTTGCACTTTTTATTTCAGCACCTTTTGGTTTTTTTCTCTTCAGTGCATATTTCAATGAGACAAACAGCCCTCTTTGAATAGTAAAATCAACAGCTTTGAAAACTTAGAAGTTGATGTGAACTGCAAACACTTCAAAATTTCATGTAACTCTATTAAGAGTGTGTCCATTCATAAATCACTACACTGGATCATGGACTCGGAAAGAATTTGAAAAATATTTCTATTATTTAAATTGCTAATAGGGTACTGAATAGTACAAGAACCAGGATGATACTAATTAATAAGCCTTTCTATTTTCACAATGAATTGTTGAAAAATACCCTTAAAAAACATTTCTTATTACTTATGATTTCTTGTTAGATTCATTTCATTTTGTGCCGTGGTCTTTCTCACAGTATTCTTAAGTGTCTATGCTATAATTCTTGACCTTAGCAACCTGATACAGCTTCTACTTCCTGTGGACTTCATAATCCTAATTGGGGTTGTTTGCTTGCTACTACTTCAACCTTTCCTTCACAATGAAGTAAGTATGGACTTGGATATGTTTTGTTTTTTTTTAATGCTGCTATTATGTTGTTATTTTTCATTCCTGTCACAGAAACTAGATACAATAACATATTTCAGACTGCTCTCACCAAGGTTACCTTGTCTGGACAACTTCAATGATCTCCTCTTCTTTGTTTACACAGAAAAGAGCCCTCTTGCCATTTCCTTAATTTAAAAAGTCAAAACCTTATCAATGCAATTAAAAACTTGTTGGATAATGTCTCTTGCTGTATTCCTTTCCACGTAGATGCTGGTAACCTGGATCTCAGTAAAAGTGTACATGCTGGTACACAAACACACTGAAAGTGTCCTTCCAACAGCAGTGAATTTATGCATAGAAAATAAAGGGATGTAAATAGGGTAAGTAATTTCAGCACCTCAAAACAGAAGAAATTGTTTTCCTTGTCTGGACGTTTTCACCATTTCTTTGTCACAGGTGTACCAGATTTGCTTTCCTATGTTCTTGCTTTCAGAGAAACTGGACTGAAACACAGCAGTTGGATTTTTTTTCCCCATCCCCACGTGATTTGCTCGTACCACTCCTCAGACCTGCCAGCACTGTCTGCTTAGCCTCTCAGTGCAGCAACTGAAGCAAAAGGGATATATTTCCACTGGGAATTACCTTCACAGTTTTTGCTCCTTTTCTTTCACCCTCACTGTGGTGTAGCCTACACTATGCCCATTATCACTGTCCTGCCAGAACTTTCCAGAATGCAGAGGTCAGAACTAGTATACCATAGGAAATAATTTCCATTTGCACTGTCAGGTCTTCATGAACTGCAAGCAGGCAATTTGGCAAACACTTTTCTTTCACTCAGTTCCAACTGCATCCCTCAGCCTAGTGACCAACTATTCCGGTTATAAAAATTTTTCTAGCTCTCAGGTCTGCATTAATTACGAATATTCACATATTCTACAATGTAAAATATTTAAAGTACTGGAAGTGTTTAAGTATTTATGACTAATTTTTCCCAGGGACCTGTATGAGCACCTGGAGAAATGACTGAGAAAGTGAGCCTCATAAAATTGATCACATGCATGAGGACAGATCCAACATTGTTGTTCATTAGCTTTATTAATATAAAACACCTTTAGTAGTACCCTATTAGCTTACTTGATAACTCAGGCTTGCAAAAAACCATGAGAAAACCCTGAAGCATGAGGGCAATGAACCATTCAATGCAGTGTTATAACCCAAGACAAAAACCAACCTGGTTGTAAAGCCAGGCAGGTGGGAAGAACAGTGGTGGACAGAAGCTTTCCTGCACATGTTCTGCCATGCAATACTGAAACAAACAGGCATTTAAAGCAGTGTGGGCTGCCCAGCCCAGGGGCTGAATCCAGCTCTTGAAACACTTGAACTGACCCTCCTGACCTAAGCAAGACTTGTCTTAGAAAAAGCCAAGAATGACATATATTATCCTTCCAGCCAAAACTGCTGCTGCCATCCGCTTGCTCCCCGTGTGTCAGAGCAAGCTGATGTGCAAAGCAGCCTGTCCTCTGAGGAAGCACGGCTGGGCCAGCCCTGTGTGCTCCACCCTGGGCCTCAGGCTGTGCCGGGAGCCGCACGTGCAGCACTGCTGGGCCAGAGAGAGCAGCGCTTCCATCTCCCAGAGATGGATTAGAACACCCTTCCCTGCTCGGCTTGCTCACAGGGAAGGTGTGAGGGCATCAGAAGTGCCTGGGATTTTTCTCACTGATGCCTTTCAATGTTGTTTCCCATGATTTCCCTTCAGTTTACTGTGCCTTATTGAGGCCTCGCAGTCTCAACACCACATGTCAGATCTCACAGTGTCCCTAACATCCATTAGCCAGCAGGGCAAGAGGCAACCGACTTAAAACTGTGTGTGCCACACAAGTTAGACCACAAAAAGAACAGGTATTTAACACCAGTAACTTTTTTTTAATAAAGCTAAGAACAAAAATTCTAGGAACAAAAGGCAATGACTGATCTGTTACTCAGGATGATTTCTCAGAGTAGCAGGCAAGTACAATTTATTGCAAACCCTTCATGCCCTCCTTACACAGCTGTTTACACCATGTGGTTTTTTATTAGATGTCTGGACATAAAAAACACAGTAGTGTTGTTGAATATTAAATATATATTACCCCCATCCCCTTTTGCCATTGCCATACTTCCATTAGGCCTTTAAATTCCAACAATTTTAAGTGTTCAAGGTCAGTATAGAAGAGGGCTTTAAGCAACATAATCTAGTGGAAAAAGATGGGGTGGACTAGATGATCTTTAAAAATCCCGATTCTACCTGAGCAGGACACAAGATTTTTGAATCCTTCAAAGGCATGTTCCTGCTGTGCAAAACTGCAGCATTATCATTCCCAGACTTCTTTTTTTGGGGTCATATGTGTGTGCGTAAGTGCTTCTTTTATCTGTATGGATTTAAGTTTAACCAAACACTCTACTTTTTTCATGTTAATTAAAATCAAGAGTATCACATGACCTGGTGGACAAGCATACTTATGTGCTGATTATGCTAATCCTAACAAATTAAAACTTAAAAAACACATAATAAATACTGTACAAAACCAAGAAAGACACAGAATGACAGGAAAAATAGTACTGTGACATTCATAGTAATTTGTAAAATTCCCTCTGCATAAAATTTGTCCCAAGTCTCAACTGCTACCATGTTTTCTGCAATACTGAAAGATAACAAAAGTCTAGAGTTCCCATCCCCTTATGCTAAAGGTACATAAAAAATGTACATAACTACCAAAAAAAGAGATTACATAGAATAAATGAGAAATAAAATGCTCCACTGCCAAAATCTAATGATTTTGTGATCAGTCTGGAGCAAATGTATGACTGAAACAAATGATTTGTACTATATTAAGAAACTAAACAAATTAAAACATCAACAAATACCCAACTTTGGGCTCAGAGATTTTAATAACAGGAAAAAGGAATTGTTTCACTTGAAATTATCTATTGCAATCTTAAATAATTTAATTCTGGGCTCCATTATTAAGCCATTTCATTTGCACATTTACTTTAACTTCATTACAAGCAGATCTACTGCACTGTATGTCAGTAGATCTGAACATCCCCCTGAACTGATCCCTACTTGCAACATTATTTTGTGCAATTTCACACTTACTTTGTAAGCTTGTCTATCAAATCTCAGCAAACTTTCTGCAACTTTGTTAACTCCTGCTTTTCAGTGAGTTTCTGCGGGGGAAGAAGAAAAAAAAGCCCTCTCTTTGGAAAAGAGAGGAAAACAAATATACAAAAAAGACCCAGAGAAAGTAAAGGCTTGGTGTGTTGATAACTGTTCACTTATTATTATACAGCCTTCATGACTATGGCTGTGAGAGAGAAATATTTACTGCAAGAGAAACAAAAGAAGACTTCTAATCACACAACTAAATTTACTGGTATATACAAAAATATGTTTCTTAAAAATCAAATTGCTGCAGTCTGCATTTGAAGAATTTGTGCTCAATTTCCCTCTTCTGTGCATTTATGCTGTTCTCTAATCTAGCTACTGAATATCAAGGGATTTTTCTTCTGAACATTCAAAAATAAAATTTCTCCTCAGACTCATTTTAGCTCATTTCTCCTTTAATGACAATTCCTGTTACTTCACTTTTCACACACCCACACAATTTTTTGAAAGACTTTCAAATCTTGTATAGTACTGATTCTGCTGAAAAAAAAAATCCACTACTGTTTGACAGGCTGTGTAATCATTGCAAACTCCACAAAAGCACTCCTATCTCTCACACAGGTTAATTTTTCAATCTAGCAGGGTAAGAATTTTTTCTTGCTGTTCTGATTTTTTTTTCCTGGGCAAACCAATAACCGTTCTCCAGAGAGCTTCTCTTTCACTTGGTGACTGTGATTACACTGTTTGAACTCTCAGTGGAGTTTCTAAATTACCACTCCCTTAGCAGATCCAGCAGTAGCAGAGAGAGAATCACAGAATCATTTAGGTTGGAAAAGACCTCCAAGATCATCAAGTCCAGCCACAAACCTAACACTGCTAAGTCCCACTGGGCCCTGTCCCTAAGAGCCGTGGCAGCTTGTGGGACCAAAACCTGAACCAGCTCCACTCCTTTGCCAAGCCAGCACCTGCCTGTTGAAATCCACAGTTATTAATTTTCCCTCCACTTATTTCTTTAATGCCTGGGAGATTTTGCTTTACATTTGCTGAGATCAGTTCATTAAAATACTAATTTCAAGCGGCAGTTTTCTGCTGGTGAGCACTGCCTGTAGTGCTGATACACTCTCAGCTACAGGAGAGTTCATAGATGCTCAGGTCCCTGGAAGAGGAGGTTGAAGATTAATTAAGGGACTGACTGACAGGAAAGACAGCAGAATTTTACATCTTATACCTGTTTATTTCTGCTTTTGTTTCTCCTAGATGGCACATACGAAAGCTTTTTTTTTTTTTTTTTTTTTGAAATCCAAAACAAGCAAAAGTCATTGGCTCTGCAAATCTCTTTGATTCTCTTAGCAAATTATATGAGCAGGTAGGGATTTTGCCTTCGTAAAGCATAAATATGTTTTGGATGACCATAATATAATCCACTAGTGTGAAATATTTCAAATACTGCAGAGTGAGTAACAGCTAGACAGAAACACACCTGAAAGTGTAATGGACAAGTGGAAGAGCAACACTTGAGGAAGTCTTAAGATTAGCACTACAGAACAGCTGATGCTTAAGTAAGAAGAGTAAAAAAATGGCATTTAGCAAGGTTTTGGGCTCCTGAAAGAATCAGTGACTCTCTGGAAGGAAAGGAATAGGATTTAGAAGGCACTGAGGAAATGCACTGAATGTGGTCACAGCCCAGGCAACTTTCAGCTCCTTTTCATGTAATGAGGAAAACATGGTCTGGCTGAGGAAAAGAACATTCAGTACTGTTTGTTTCAAATCTGTGCTTCAGATTACTGACAAGGATGTCATGGACTGTACTCTAAGTTGCAGAGATGCTCCTGGCAGAACATTTATGATTTATCACTAGTCTCGGGCTCTCCAGCACTAACACATCATCATTCCTCATTTTCTACCCTGTATTCCATGTATACACTGCAGAGTGCTACCCTAACATTTAAACAGCTGCTGTATTTTGCATGAGAACTAAATTTTAGATGCCAAGAGTCACAGTATTGTAATTCAAAATAAAGAAACAGAAATTTCTACATTCTCTGGTGACTTCTGAGATTCTGCTCTTTTGCCCTGAATCTTGGTAAACAGTCAGAAATTTTTCTTCTTTTACAGAAATTAGCAGGATCTTTGCTCTATATTTAGGCAACTTTAAAAAATATATTGAATTAAAGAGGAATAGGATAAAATGTCTGAATCTGTGAAATACCACGGTATTTCTAGAATATGTTCTACATACATGTGCTAAGAATAGTCAGAGTTTTCACATATGGATGTTAATATTAAGGTTCTTAAAATCTTTGCATTCCTAAACAATAGCAAAGCTAAAGAATGAGAAAAGCATTTGAAATAGCAGTTATTACCTGTACTGCATTCAACCATGTCTATTAAAACATAGACCATAGACAAAACCAGCAAAAATTATCTAGTGAAGCACTCTGTGGGAAAACACTGCTACAGCACGTGGTAATATCAGGCACTTAATAACCAACAAAAGCAGGAAAAATGTCAAAGGTAAACGTAAGAAACATTAAAAAAAATAAACCTTTTCCCCTCTGAAACAGATATCATGAAAATTACATCCTTAATCAATCAGATAAATAATTATCCTCTGCAGAATTTAGTCTTCAAATCCAAGTAAGCTCCTTCTCTTATTTTTGCTTGACTCTAAATGGATCTACACATGGTGCAGGCATTTGCTTTCAGATTCAACTATTATAAATGTTCCACTAGTACTTTGACCATTTTGCATTATTCTTTCAGTTCAGGTACATCTTGCAATTTATGAGCTGAAGTGATACTGTAGTTAAAGAAAGCAAATAAGATGACAGGTTCTACCTGAGAGTTCACTGCTTTTTTTCCCTAAAATAGAGATGACACTTTTGTCATTCTGTAAGCAAGTTTCAGGACTTGGTAACAGCCAGCAAACTACTTTGAGAACTCTGGACATCAATTTAAGTGAAAGCTCTTCTCTCACTCCCAAAAAGACAATCCATGCATTTGGTCAGTGACTCTACACTACTGTGTTCAGATAAATTATTTAATTTTAAGGTGCTTTGCTGATTTCACATGTTTTAGTGACAGCTGGTTATATTCAATGGCTGTATATTTACTACATTCAAACTGTATCCATTGTCTCAGAAATACACCCTGCATTTACAGCTAAAATAGACAGAAATTCAGTCTTATTTGGATCCATTTTTCATACAGCACACAAGCAATATGAAGTTCATCTTCCTGGCTTCCACAAGCCCTCTAACAATCCAGACTCCAAAACAGAGGAAAGAAGGTAGCAAAAGAGAAAAAGAATGCCAAGCTTCTTTAAAAAGTCTAAAGGTACTTGCAGCTTAGCAAAATAAAATTATTTTCAATAATCTGTTTTGTAATATAAATTCACCTTTGTGTTCCACCTGAATATTTCCACTGTAGAATCACAGAATGGATGGGGTTGAAAGAGACCTTAAAGATCATCCCCCTTGCTGTGGGCAGGGACCCCTTCTGCTAGATCAGGTTGCTCAGAGCTCCATACAACGTGCCTTGGACACTTCCAAGGATGAGGCATCCACAACTTCTCTGGCAGCCTGTTCTAGTGTCTCACCACTCTCATAGTAAAGAATTTGTTCCTAATATCAAATCTAATCCTATCCTATTTCAGTTTGAATCCATTTCCCCTAGTCCACATGCTCTTGTAAAAAGGCTCTCTAGATTTCTTGTAGGCTCCCTTCAGGTACTGGAAGGCCACAATTAGGTTGCCCCAAAGCCTTCTCTTTTCCAGGCTGAACATCCCCAATTCTCAAGTCTTTCCTCACAGGAGAGGTACTCTATTCCTCTAAACACCTTGTTGGTTATGAAGAGAAAGCCCTGATGTTTGAGCAAAAAATTATACAACATGAAACATGAGTTAACAAAAGATGCTATTTAAATAAACAGAGGTTTATTTGTTATAATTTTATATGGTATTTCTCTCTGAAATGCTCCCATATCTTAAGGAAAACACCTAGTTCTCTTAGCTTTGTTTGATTTCTGAACAGTAACAAACTAACAGTGAGCGGTCACCAGTTCCTTCGGAGTCTTTCTGAGAGTAGATCTATGGGATTTGTACCTGGGATCACACACACTTGTGAAACCTGCTGTGGTACGGGGTCTCTGCCCCTAGACAACACCATCCACTTGACCTACGATGTTGCCTTCCTTCCATCTTCACCACAGCCTGATTTCAGCTGTAACTGCTTTCCATGTAAACCCCCAAAGCAGACAGATTAATATATTCAGCATTGTATCCTCTCAGAATTTTACAAGAACAAATATGGGTTGAACAACAAAACGCACAGAATTGTGTGCTTTATATCAAAATCTGTCTAACCTGAGGAAAGGCTAAACAAATATAGGTGTTTTGCATAAATCTGAAGAAATATATTCCCTGACTGATGACTCAAATACAATTAGTGGCTGCTTGCAGAAGGTAAATGAGTACCTGCTAAAAGCCATAAAAATCCCTTTTGATGGTATGATATGCATTGAGACCTACTTCTGCTTCAAGAGAGACATACAAATAACTGTGTAATTTCTGATCTATGTAATTTCTGTTCAAAGAAGTAACAGTTTTTCTTCTCAATTTAGGGTGGGGGAGCCAATCAAACTGGAGTAATCAGCCTGCTTCCATGCTAGTAACATCACTATTGGGAAATGCTTAGCAAGCACAGTTCACTAAAACTATTTGACAGCCATTTTAATGGCAGCTGCTACAAGAGTAAAACTTGACATGAATACAGATCTCAGATATTACCTTTTCTGTAAGCACTTTCAGTTCTCAAGACAAGAAAGAAGGAGTAAATGACAAAAAGAGCCAAGGTGGAAAAAGACTAAAACATGAGAGAAAAAGGGCAAAGCAACCTACATCTGACATTCAGTGTGGGGTTTCCTACAGCATCATGTTCTTGTTTAATACCAGCAGAGTTAGTCTGCTGCAATTACCTGCTCAGTCCATCGTGTGTTTCTAATCCACAGTCAGGATGAAGAAGCGCAGTCACTGAGCTTTATCATTTACAGCAGTGGGCCAAGCTTTGCATCCTGCAGAAACACCTGCTGCATTAGGGTGAAATGAGATGCTAATGAACCAGGATGTAATGAATTAGTGGACTGGGCTTTTCTCCTGCTCCCATCTCTCTTTCAGACACCTTGTAGCCACCACTATCAATAATACCACACTATATAACAGAAAAGCAATTTAAGCAAGCTGAGGTATTGGAGTTACTATTAAGCAGCTGGATTCTACCATTTCACTTTAATTTTTAAAGCGAATTTCTGATTTTTTTCTAATAGGACGCAATTTTTAACTAACTCATTTCCCTTCATCTTCTCTGCACCCAGCACCACAAAGAAAGTAGCTATTGAGTGTAAATATGGGTAACTTTACAAGAACTTGGGAGGTGAAAGGACCCAAGCAGCTGATGGAGGAAGAGTAGCAGTCAGTTACTAAAGGAATCCCATTTTATTCTTCCCCCTGAGGCCTCTGCCAGTCATGCTGTGCATACTCTGCTGCATGTGCATGCTGGGCAACACTCTTGAAACAGATATTTGTGAGTAGTAAAATCTGTCAGGTTCAAAAGGACTGTGACATTTTACACAAAGCTCTATCATATATATTTTTTTCCTAAATATGTGTAACAGTGGAGGAAGAATGTCTGAATCTAGAGATCCATACAGTGCACCTATAAATATGACTCTGTGGGGAAAAAATGTTACCAATGGACTACTGGTATCTCACTTGAAGGTCACTTGTAACAACTGACCTACTATTAAATGTGGTTACTCTGGCAAGCAGGAAAAAAAAAAAATAGAGATGGCACTGTATTTATTACCTGTTGCCCATAGCACTCTGGTATTGTTTTTCAATTGACTGCTTAGTGTCCTGCCTTATCTTTTTTTTATGTTTGAGTCTAAATTCACTTTTGTGGAAATTTAATAAGGCATCTAAACTCTGCCATGCAATTCTTGTGATGGGTAAATCTTGGATATTCACATTTCACTGAACAAACTCACAGTACGTGTAACTTCATGCAGCAGGGTGTGATGCTGAGGATGTTTAGAAATTTGATTTATTGTGGATTTATTTTAAAATAGTCTCTAATGCTGAAGAGAGGTTATTGTCACAGCAGGCAATTGCAGAACATTGAGAGAATTTTGCAGGTTATGGAGGAATGACTGAGCAGTGTGAATAGCAAACCTTAAAATTCAGTATGTTTTGAAATTCAAAATCTTTCCTGAAACCACAAATAAGAGACAATGTTATTTCAGGGGAATTACAGTTTAAAGAATATGAAAACCAGCAAGACCCAAGTGTATTTCATACTGAGACTTCCATTCCTGTCTAAAATGCTTGAAAAGTTTGTGTTCTCTGAGTGCTGGCTGAATTGTTGCATAGATGAGGGCTGAGGAACCCCCCCCCCCCCCCCCCCCCCAAAAAATAGTAATTTTTTGGCTTTGTTTTGAGACCTAAGAGGCAAGAGAGGTACAAAAGACCAAATGTCTTGCTTTAACAAACTGGTTAAAAATACCTGAAAAAGAGGAAGTCACATCAGAGATTAATGTGAAATTTGCAATTTCCAGGCCGTCTCTACTTCAGCAGCAAGGTAGTCAGGACAGACTGACAGAAGAGAGAGGTACAGACTGAGAGATAAACAAGGACCTTGGGGCCTGAGTCATGAATTCAGTGTCTTGCTGCACTGTGCTAGCTCATGCTGACCCAGTGAGCAGCAAACCCCACCCAGCAAGAGAGATGATCAGTACAGAAGATTTGGGGCTTTGACCCTCGATCACACCTGCAGGTCAATGTTCCATGGGCAATTTGTTCACATTTCTTATCCTGGGGTGGTTGAGACTGTTGCACTTGTTTCATGTACTTTAGGAGAGTTTAGTTTAATAAAGGAAAACAAGCTCACAAGTCTTGAGCACACCCCAGCTGATTTAGTAATTTCTTCGCTGTCAGTTCAGATGGGATGTCTCCCCTTCAGAACTGCAGGTTCTGCAGACATACAAGTGCTTTGTATGACTGATGCAATGGAATAACTTAAATTTTGACACTTGGCTAAAAGCCATTTCACTAACGATGACAGTGATGCGGCACACCTGGAAGAAAGGAGAAAAGCACTGACATACAAGCAGATTCTCTTGCTTGGGAAGTTCTTCCCAAGATCTGTACATGACTCATAACCTGCCAGCATGCTGCAAAAATCAAATCAAACAATGGGACTTTATAGCCCAAGGGACACACACCTCACATCATTTTCTCTTCCCGTTAGAGAAGGCAAAGTTGGAAAAAAAATAATACCTCTCTCCTGCACAGTTTTGGAAACAACGGAGTCCTCTGGGACCTAGGTTTGTCTGTGATGTGAGTGGACAGAAGAGGCAATAAAATGCTTAAGAGAAGGATGAGAACAGATGAACACACGCTACCAAACTCAGGTCCACCAACAAATGATTCCACATAAGAGACTGAACTGAGGTTTTTGTACTTCAGCAGTCTTCCACTGCAGAAACTCAGGATGGTTGTTTACTGACTCAATTAAAACCTTAATAGATTAATGACAACCTTGTTTCTGTGACAAGGCATAAATGTTTCTAGGGAGAGGAAGTTTTCTTACTTAAAACTCCTTGTACGTTGTAGTATATCAAGGAAATTGCCAAAATAAACACAAAAAACTCATCTGAGATGGAAATGTTACCTCAAGATATCATTTAAGGAAGTATGATGGTGTTCTTCATCATAAGCCATGTCTTCACACTAAAATAGCAACTGTGATTCTTCAGCCTGATTCAGTGAAATATATAATTTAGAAGCTTTAGGGACAGCTTTTATTTACGTTTTTATATTTCACTTCATTTTGCTCTACATGTTCAGCTGTTGAACTAGTCAGGACATTCAGATTTCCCTTCTTCACCAGTTTAACTTTTTGATTGCCTTATACAATAAAACACGGTCAATGTTCAAGATGGAAATGCAAAGTTTAAAAAAAATATGCAACATCCAAATTGCCTTTGATAACATAAGAAAAAAGAGAAAATTAGAGCTCTGCAGAACTCCAAATATTGGCACAAAAAAGGGCTTGAGGAGAGGTTCTTTTGCCTCCAAACAGCTTGAGAAGCTGAAACAAATAATTTGTCCTCACAGTTCTCAGTGCAGGATTGTGTATCCCAAAACTCACACCCAAGCTATGCACCCATTGTGTTAAAATGGAGGCAAATAACTAGGAGAAATCTAGTAAGACCAAAAGAAAGAAATTTTAGGAAATGAGCTGTCTCATGTTTAATGCCTTGAAGGTCTCTTATCTAATCAATGTACCAGAATATCCTTTAGCAGCCCAGTAGATTTTAAGGCAATGTAGTCAGAAGAGAAGGAGAGGCTAGAGAAATTCTTTGCGTAAACATTTTGTTCCCAAAAGCATCTAGCAAGGGTGCCAGTCTCTCAAAGACACTGTGCACTGTGTTTTTCACTGTAGTTTTCTGTCAAATTAATCCATGCGAATACGGATATCACAACCTGAAATACTGTGCATACACCAAATCAACACACAGTATTAATGCACTGTAATTACAGAAGTTCATCTGCATCTCCACATCTTGTGGAATAGCCAAGTTACAGAAAAGTCTCTGTGGGGTTTATATGAATAGGTTTTCACATTATTAAGGTAAAAATATTTCAACAAACCTAATTCTCTGCTGCATTCAGTAGTAAAGCTGTCACTGTTATCAGCTGTTGCAATGTTTTAAGCACAGAAGTCAATATGGAACAGGCATTTTCCAAAAAGAAGAAAGGAAAGAAAAAAAGGAAAAACTGGAAAATGGAAAAATAGGAAAAAAGAAAAGGAGGGGAAAAAAAAAAGAATTCCCCAAACAGTGAAAGATTCACCAGAAAAAATATAAATACCCACCAAAACTAGAGAAAATGAAACAGAGAGACAAAAATGAGAACCATTAAAAAGAGAAAGCAATTTATATATAAAGAAAAAATGACATTCAGACAAAGCTATGTTGCTTTTCAACATAACAGTCAGATTATTATGCCTTCAGGCAGTCTTAAGAGAAGATAACCCCCAAATCTGGCAAGTTAGATAATACATGTTCTTCATATGAGAACGGAGTTGTGTTTGTACACGTACAGGATGTTCATGACACCACTTGTGGCATCCATGGTTGAAGGTAAAGGGTTCCTGTGATACAAGCAGTACTTTGAAAATGTAGTAATTCCTTAATCATCAGTGGAACAGCACAGCCATCTCCAGTGCTTTACACGTTGCAGACCAAGCTGAAGACAAGCTTTTTGTTTCTTTTGTGGGGTTCAAAAAGAAAAAAAGACATTGAGAGTATCTGGAGATAGCTGCTGTGACCCTTGGGAAAGAGCTGGAAACACCAGAAATGAGGAAATCCTGTGGGAGCTCCAGTGAGCAGTAGAGGAGCCATCCTGATGTACAGACTGAGTTTGATGCAGAAGAACAAACCTGTGCACACAAAATAAAAGGCAGCAGCAGACCTTCCTTCACCAACAAAAGGAGCAATGGTATAAACACCAGGAGGCAACTTCCTACAAAGAGAGAGAAGTACTCAAACCATGCCCCAACACCCACTGAAGCAAACAAGTTTTGCACAGAGAACTGATGCCATTTTTATCTCCTGTCAACCACAAACACCACTTAAACTTCCTCTTCCAAAACCAAGAATTATCACTGGGCAATTGCTTCAGTGGTGAAGAAAAGCATGCTGTCTTCTACTCAGACTCACAATATGGACACCATCTCCCTGCATTTTTATCATTGCAGATATATAAAAAACAGTTATTGTAAATACAGAGAGAAAATGGATTTTTTTCTTCTCGTGTAATATTTTAAGATGATTTTTAAAAAAGCTGAAGCTGAAATGTATGGCATTGAAAAGCCCCACAACTTAATAAACAAAAGAAGAATCAAATTCTACTCCTTTTCTGAAAACTAGAGGTCTTAGCTGTTTATACAAGGTGCTATATGGTCTAAATTATATCCTGTGCCAGACAGCCACATCTTTGCTTTGGTTCCCCCTAATGTTTAGGCTGCTTGGTTTAATCTCTTCGATCCCTACAAAACCTCCAGTTTCTTTCTCTGGTGCTGCTGCTTGGTAGAGACTGGTTGTTACACCTTTCCCAGGACTGCAGTGTGAAGGCTGTAGGAACAGGGCTGGCTGCTGAGACTGTAATTCCTTAGCCATTAATTTGTCACAAGCTCCAACCTGTGCATTAGGGGAGAATTTAAAGTTCATACAATCTCTAAATTTTTCAAGGTTTTTTAGACTATTTACCTCATGAAGCAATACAGGAAAATTACAAATATCTGTGAAACAACAGATGCTCACATGCCCTACTGCACTCCAAATTCCTTGCCGTATTTCAGCATTCCTTGGGGCTAGGTCAGAGTTTCAACACACAGCTTTTCTAGAGAAAAGGGCACCAGTTTCCTTTTTTAAAGGCAATCTGTTTCCTTTTCCTCTCCAAACCTCACTACTTCAACCAGTTTTCTTTTATGACCCCTCCTGCTCACCTGGGGACTCTTCCATCAGCCTCCTTAGGTCAGCCCAGTCCCACCAGCTGATCTGTTGCTAAGTTACTACTCCTCTGTGTTTCAGACTCAAAAAATGATCTGTCTGGGGCAACAGCCAACTTTTTGTAAAATATCACTCTAAATCCATGTTCACTGTAGTTAAAATGACCTGTTATTTTTGCTCCCTGGCATTGCAGATACTCTCCCTCTTCTCCCTGGTAAATTTTATAACAATACAGGAACAAAAGACTGCCAAGAAACAAACCAAACTCCATGTTCACAGGCTTGCTGTAGATTCTTTCCAGCACTGAAGAGAAGTCCCATGCTGCACAAAAAGTGAACCCAGAGCCCACCCTCTCCCTCCCATTTTAACAGCATGAGACAAACCTGGAGAACATGCTCAGGGCAGGCACTTCTCCTTTACATGAAGTTAATCGTGCCAGCTGTACTTTGCTGTAGCAAATGGAAGGACTTGCATGTATGGATTTGTTCTGCTGTTTCCATCAGAACTCAAATCCATTACAATTTGACTTTCCTAAAAAGCATCTTTCAAAGTTTCCAGATCTTTTTTCCCCCAAAACCTGCAGTTACAGCCTGATTCTTATTTCCCAGTTATTAGTTGCAAGCCCCGCTAATTCCCTCATCTCCCCTGAATTATTTTAGAGTCCCTGAGCATCCATAACAGAGAATCAAGAAATTAAGAGCAAATGAGACATTTTTTTCCCTCTTCCTTGATTCCTGCAGGCAAAACCTGTCTACAACAGGAGATTTGATGAGCACTAGGCTTGTGTCTCAGTCTTTGCTTTTAGAGAGGCTGTCAGTGTTTCCAGACTGCGACAAAACATTTTTCAAACTCCTCCCTACATCCAGCCTTGAATTTTACAACTGCAATACAAAAAGCTGTGCTGCTTTTGTTTTGGATTCCTCCCTTTTTTTTTTTTTGCTTGCTTGGGATGGCAAGAACACTGGCTGCCAGTTTACGTTGCAGATACACAACCCAACAGGCATTCCTCACAAAATCATTGCCTTCTTTTCTCCACCTAACCACATGGACATTGTTACGTTTTGTTTTTTTTTCCAACGAAGCACATGGAATAACTTATAAAACAAAACCAGAAGGCTGCTTGTTAAAGATCTGTAGCAAAAATCTTGCTTCTGCCCTGTCTACCAAATAATTTAATACGGGTTTTTTCAACTGTCTTCAGCAGGAATTTGATGTTACTCCTACAGCATCAGGAGATTCATTTAGTGGACAATTTAGGAGACAATATTATCAGGCCCTTTAAAAACAACAAAAAACTTAAAAGGAATAGAAAATTAATTTAGCAGTAAGCTGAGCCATGATATTAAGTGTAAGGTTCAGAAATTAGTGTCTTTACTGTAGAAACTATTTCCAACAGCCTCATTTTCAACAGACAGTTTTATATTGTTGTATTTTACAATGCAAGTGTTTGCAAGGTAAAAGACTTGGACAGTGAATAAAGGAATGAAAATGCTGGTCTCAACAGGGTTAAAAGTATTAGAAATAATCTGGCTGACAGAAATACACAAATGCAATCTAAAATAGCTAAAAAAAGATGGAAGGCAACAGAATGAACTTGCATGTGAAATTGTTTCAAGATTGCTGTTCCAGAGGCCATTTTTGCCTGGAAAGCAGTTTTTGCCATCTGTCTAGACCACTTCCAGTGACCACAGAGGGGACCAACAAACAACCACAATTGCTCTCTTCCCACATGTACATCCACATTTCCCACCAAGAGAACTTCCAGAGACCTTGCCTGGGAGCCCAGACGGACACACGCCCTGCAGGATATCTGCCCTGTAAATTCAGCCTTTATGTATTTTGCAGATGCTGTCTCACAGGAGACTCTTATTCTGGAAGCCATGCATTTGTCACTAATGTCTCCACAGTCACAGAAGAGAATGAGGTCTGCAGGTTGATTGGAAAACCATTTATTACCCAGAAGCAGAGGGCCATGAGACACTGTGTGTATCCAAGCATACCACCACTGCCATCAGCAGAGACTGTGTGCCAGGTGGGAATTTAGGTCAAGGCCAGGATTTCTTCCTTTTTATTGCTGCTATGATTCTTCAAGATTACCAACAAGGTGATGACATTTAAAAGGATAGTAGGGTGCAGCAAAGTGTGTGTTATTTATGAGCTTATACTGAGTGTAAAGTTTGCTCTCCTTCTGAAAACAAATTCATTTTTGTATTTCTGTTGTGGCATTCAACACATTGCATTGTCTCTGTTTTACCTTTGCTTCCACCTCTCGAAATTCTACTTCAGTTAGCACTGAGAAACAATATGAAATTGCAATAAAGCATAAAAAAGAAGAATAAAACAAAACAAAACCAAAAAACCAACCCATCAGGCTTTTCACTGAGAAGAGATAAAAGTTTCACAAGAGACCTTACTATCGCTATCAATTCTTATGCTGAAAGCTGGAAGTTAACACAGTAAGGAGTGATACTATACAAACCTAAAATAGAAAGCTCTCTCTAAGCAACAATTATAGCTTCAAGATGTTGAATGTTTGTGACTGTGCACACAACCCTTGACTGTATTATATTCTGTGGGGCAGATCCTCAGATAGCGATTTGGAGTCCTGAAACCAATTTATGTCATCTGAGGAGCTGCCTTATGAGAGTATGCCACTTTTATTAAACTGAGAATACCAGTGCACTTACTTCTGTACCTCTTGACTAGCAGTCCAATTATTATTCAGGGGATTTAATGGACTATATTGATGGCTACTGGCATTGTTCAGAGTGCTATTTTAAGTGTTTTGAAACTGAGATACATAACACAACTTTTATAAGTGGTTCCATAACCCAATGTCCCAATGCATCCCTATTTTCTTGACTGGTTACATTAACCCCCTAATAGACATACACACACACACAGAGATTGCTAATTCTGACGCAGTGAATGGCATTCACTTTGCCACTAAGATTTTTTGTTCCATGTGAAAAATGCACTTTTATCCTGAATTACTCTATATTAGGGGAAAACAAAGAGAAACAAATGCAACAACTCCATGAAAGATTGGTGTGTATATCCTCTTGGGGGCAACTAGTCTCAGAGCTGCAGTCAAACACATGCCTTGCATTTAGTTTCACAGATTTTGATCAACTCAAGTTGCTTCAAAGCTCTGTTCACTTTCCCTTCTCAACTCAGATTATCTTTGCATTCAGCCTACATTTTGAGCTATATCACACACTCAGAGTCCCCTCTTACCAAAATATCAATTCAGTGTACTGGGAAGAAAAGTGGCATCCTAGTTAAGACAAGAGATTATCTAGTCTCTCTTTTTTTCAATATTCAAAGAAACTGTAAATATTATCTGATATAAAGCTGTCTCTACTAAGCTCTTGCTTTGTCTACAATCAAGGCCACTTAAATCTTCAAAATCAATGCAAAGCAGCCACATGGAGCATCATTCCTGCACAAGAAATAAACCAGCTCACAGAAGGCTCATGCAGCACAGTACAAGCCACAGCCAAACTGCTCTCGCGGTTCAACAGCATTCCCAAAGTCTGGAAATAGAGCAGGAGGTTTGTCTCGACTACCCAAAATGAAACTGCCTCATTTCCCTAAAAACACTACAGAACCCACCCCCACCAAACCTAAAGAGTAGCAAACTCCAAGGGTAGATAGACATGAAACAGTGAAGCCTACAGGGAACAATTTGGGGACTGTTGAAGAAGAAGTGGGAACTAAATGCCACTCTCCCATTTTGAGGTTAAGAGAGATGGAATTGTAGCTCCCAGGGTGACTTTCTAGAGAATAATCTGGCTACCTCTGTGCCTACTTTGATGTGCAAAGGAAGCTGCATTTTCCACTTCTCTCATGGACTGAAGCAATTTCTATCAACACAGCTCAATGCAATTCAGCTTTGCCAAAGCAAACAGCTGAAGAAAAGTGTAAAGATTAAGAGGTGCATCTATGTGTGAAGCACACAAACACCCTCACATTCTACTTTGGAGCAATAAAGTGTAGACCTGTACTGCACTATTTCACCACCAGCTCTTGAAAGCAAAACCCTCTGGGCTCTAAACAAAGCCCCTTTGTCAAATAATAATCCAGCAGGTAGAGGACCCTCATTTCATGCTCAAAATGGAATCCTGTACCAATAATGTTGCACCAAAGAGCTTGTGTCATCTCCTGATAATGATCACTTTTGCAACCCTTTTAATTGCTTTCATTCTTCATAACTTGGTGGACACATTTTCTTCAGGAGAGAATAATTTTTAATATAGTCTTAACAAGAAAGACATATACTACAAGATGTGAGCTCAATTTAGTTTTCTGATCTAAACCAATAAATTCCATGATAAATTATCAGAAACAATAAAACAAGTAGCAAAACATGATTAATAGGAGGATTCCAGACAATAGGCTCTTCTAATCTAGGGATCTGACAGTTTAATAAAAATAGCAGACAAGAAGAAATAATGGCAAAGTTAAAACCACAACAATGTAACGTATAATAAAGCATGTATTTCAAAAGATTATGTTGCAAGTGAAATGTGGCACCAAAATTTATTGATCAAAAAAAAAGACTCTCTATAAAGTTATCATCTTCTACTTTTTCTTGTACAAATGGAAATCAGAAAAGCCTCAGAACTATAACTACACAGCAAACTGGCCCAGCTAGAGAATTTACACTGTCACCTGAAAAAAGCAGGAAGAAACTTTAACCACAGGAGACCTGTGGTTAAAGACACAGTACTTTATGAAAATCCACAGCTAGCACTCATTTCTGGATGTCAAAGAATATTGCTGTAAATATTGAACTGGTATCTCACAAGAGGCATAATTCTGCTCTGCTCTTTGAAATTTAAATGCTGTTAAGTGTCTTTGCTTCTTTTTAGTTTGAGGATCAAGTAATCACGTTTGTGAAGGTAAAACCATACAGGAAAATTCTGCTGTTAGAGAATCAGAAACAAAGAATATTAGTGAGTCTGAACCAACTTTCCTTTCCCATCCAACAAGTCAGTCAAGGGTCAGTGCCAGAAGGGGCTGGACATAAGCTCCAGTTGCAAGTCCTTTTTGTGACAGCCTGGTGTAGCCCCCATGTGCCACCCTGTTAGACCCCTGTGTATCACTCACTTTTACACTATTACTACTACTCACCAACTCATCTGGAACCCCAGGGCAAACAAACTGTCTTAGAACATTTAATTCCATTAGAAAACAAAAATAAACAGACTGGTTCAAACCAGTTCCAGCAGGACACAAACACCTCTGATACTCTCTGTATGAACTATTTTTTTAGCTCAAGAGACTTCCTGTTTCTCTCTACTTATTAACCCACCATGACCTCCTCTTCCAAGTACTAACCCAACCTCCCACTGACCTAAAGGACAAACTTTTAAACTCTGAGCATTCACAACGCCCCGTGGGAATAATTTCCAGAAGTAAAATACCTGCTCTGTGAAAAGCAATGTTTTAAACTCGGCTCTTGCCAGTTTCACCCAGTGCTCCCTGGCTCCTGCACCAGAGAGATGCAGATGGAGGGAAGCCTACCTGTCCACTCCCTGCTCCTCTATCCCCCACCTACAGATGAATTGCTGAAAACCACTACTCATGTAAAGCAAGTTCTTCCAAAAGCATGCATTCTGACAAAACTGCATCAGTATTGCCCCAAGACTGATGAAGAAATACTAATTTTACCTATACCAACAGTTTTTACTGTGATTAAAAATCAATTAAAAGATGTCTCAGTGCTCATGTAATACTACCTCCTTTTCCAAAATAAACTATAAACTCTTGAGCTGACACAAATATCCTGCCCTAAGAGATGTGACTTTCCTAAGTAAATTCCACCAAGCAATAAAAAGATCTGTAACAATACTACTTTATGTAAAACCTCTTCTCGACAGTATTGTCAAGCTCTTGACAGAACTGTATTTTATTCATGTGAACTTCAAAAAAAAAAGTAATAAAATTCCCTCTGGCTTTTTCTGAATTATAAAATATAAAAATGCAAACAACATTCTTCAGTTCTATCCACATTAAAAATTCCTGTTCAAAAGATGTAATAAATTATTTTCATGAGACCTGGATTATAAAGCAACTTTTTCTAAGCCATAAAATCATGGAATAACTTCTGTCAGCACGACAGTCTTTTGTCAATAAAATTCACCTAACTGAAAACTTTCTCATAATACAGGGCAGCAAATCTATTGTGTTATGCCACACGCTCCTTAGAAAACTCTACTTTTTCTGTCAATAGGCTGATGTGGAGTAATATAAACAAAACACAGAGTTATTTGGGTTGCTTTGGCCTCTTAGCTCATACTTGCAATCTGTATCTTAGTATTTCCATGGTAGTAGTGAACAGGGCAAATCATAATTTCAATGTTTCTCTACGAATATTGTGTTACTCTGCACTCACTTTTATTGTCAAGAAAAACTTGTGTCTTGAACTCACCTAGGTTGTTTCAGCCTAACTCTCATCTGATTTACAGAGCAGCAATTTCACTGCAGACCAAAGAGATGTAATGAAATCAACACCAGTGCTTAACGATTCGCATCACTGAGCTGTCAGGCAGGATCAGTTTCTGCTTCTTCACCCTCCAACACCCAGAAAATGCAGAGAACTCTCTAGATGCAACTTTCCCCACAAATTTGAATAAGTCAGGAATATCTCCACCACAATTGCCATCATTGTCTGTAAGGGGCAATGGACTTCTCCTATAAATTCCACTCTGAAAAGTTAGGAGCTCCTTTTAAGGTCAAACATCTGATTAATTCAGATTTCACTTTTATTGGCAGCCTATCAGTTAAAAAGAATACAAAGGTTACAGCTCAGCTATAGGGATGAAATCGGGGAAAGTTTTAAAAAATCACTTTCATTCAAAGAACTTAAATATTCAAGTCCCATCAAAAACACTTTTTAGAGTCATAGATGCTTTTGCAAACCACTGCATGCAGCTAGACAGGAGCCTATGAATTTTGCATGCTTTGCTTTCAATTTCAGCAGTAAACTGCAATGAATCTGGGACAGACTTTTGCTGAATCAGGTCTCCTCATTTTGCAGGAACAAACATTTTGGAGCTGACATTAAGGAAGGTACCATAACTTCATTTAAAGGGACACCATTTATTTTGTTCCAGAAAACATAGAAAGCTATGAAACATTAACATGCCCAACTGCTTCCTGCATCAAATCCAGGTTTTGAGAGTGAGACATCAAAACACGCCTGCCAGTCAAAAGGTTGCAAATGAGCACAGTGGAAGCTGGCAATCCTGTTTCCATTTTCTCATAGCACTGTCCAGACTTTGTGGTATCAGCCCCAGCAAATACCTGCCACAGTGAGACCTGCTGTGACCCTGAGACAATGCCAACGAGCTCATTAGTAAAAAACACTGTGAGCACTGCAGCTGTGTTTTGGTGCTAGTATGTCCCCAGCTTATTTTTCTGCTGAAGTACCCAAAACAATATTAAATATCATTCCACTAGAATAGAGCATTGCATTAGTCTAGCATTTTGTTGTGAAATCACACCCAGTGAGAATACTCTTATTACAGTTTGGCCCTGGAGGGCAGAACAATCAGCAAATGGATTTCACAGCTAGGAGCTCCCTGCGTGAGAAAATCAGAAGCCTGGGTCTTTGTCATGCTTCAATGAAGTGAAGCACTGGGATATACAGTGAGCTCAGAAATCATCATAAGACAGGCAAGAACGAATACTGTGAGGAGTGAAATGAATAAATGGACTTTCAGAGCCAGTCCCCATTCAAAACAGACATGTTAATACATGTTTGTACAAATCTTTGACAACTACTTTTGTCCATGCAACTGAAAAAATGAATGTATGGCTTTCCATTAATTAGGCTGGAGTGTTTCTTCAGGAAAAGGGTGTAACAAAATCTTTTAACTGCATGGCTTGAAAGTGGTGCTGATTTTGAATGTTAATTCCAAATTATTACACATTATAGTCTGTTAACTTTTCCCACTGCATTATTTCCCAAGATAGTAAATCTATAAAATAACTGTGTAAGAATTGGGAGCAGATTATTCAAAACTTTCCAGTTGTTTCACAATGTTCTGATAGGCTTAACACAATCTAAGGATGGAAATATCATTTCAGGCTGACAACATACACAGCCACCGTGATCACAGCACCTGACAGATCTGGCCATCTGAATTAATCTTTGGCCTGGAAATGTCAATATTTGACTCTTCTCTAGTTTTTCTTTTAGTCTCATGAGTCACATGGGAGATCACTTCAGAAGCATAACAATTGCAAAGCTGTTCTGACATCAACTTAGCCTTTAATCACAGTAACTTAAGACTTAGATTTTGAAGCTGCACCTATTTTGAGCCACTTTGCTGGAAGCTTAGGACCAAGTGAAACCAACTTTTCTGAAAATAATTGTATTTGTATTGCTGTATTGGTATTTGTAAGTATTGCTGTAAATATGGACAGGAGCTGAGTTGAAAATAGATGTGAGATAAGCAGTGTTGACCTGAGCTAACATTCAGAGGGCATGGAAGTAGAAATGAGCTGCACATATGCATTTTTTTGGCTTATGTGTTTGGCTTATTTTGTCTATGTGTTTATGAATACTATGTTTTCATCACCCATTTACACACAACACTGCTCACTTCAGAGCTTGAAGAAGCAGAAAAGCTTGATCCCCTCCAAGATACTCACTTCACACACACATGCTAAATCATGCAAAATCAGTTCTAGTTGCACCATCCTTCTAGTCTATTTGGTTTTGACCAACTCACACCAAATAAGCAGCTCAAAATACTATTTTTAATCACCACTGAAAGGTTTAACATTTGAGCCTAAATTTTGCTCCACTGAAATTTTGCAAAGTTTATACCACTGGAGTTACCCTGGGGAGACACTGTATAGACCTATTTCCCATTTTATGAAATATCTAAAGCAGTCAATTTGAAATAAACTGAGATAAGGAACCACATACAAATAAACAAATGTCTTAGTATTTCTAAGGAAATAACAGTAGCAATGAACATAAACTAGAATGTATTTTTCCCCACAGGTCACAAAAGATAAAAAAAAGACACCTTAGAAAAAGGTCATATTTCAGTATAGCTCCTTTAAATGTATTCTATATGCTATTTTGTCTGTTAAATTGTACAGCAAATACATTTTAACTTTCCTTAATGAGATTATATTGACCAGAGGGTGAGGGAAGCAGTAAGAATTGTCCTTTTTTGTATGTGTGCATCTTGGTTCCAGGTAAGGCATGCGACCTTTTTATTGTACATGATTCATACTAAGTGGAAATGGATTTGGTTGTGGTCTCTCCTCCTAAAGGTGAGGTTGATTACACCAATACTAATTCTGCAACGTAACCTTCCCCAGAACTGGCCTCAAATAACAGGAAACAGAGACAGGTGCAATGAGGAGTGAACTTTCCACTATCTGGTATAGTCAAACTCCAAGCAAAGCTTTTTCCTCATTCACATGGAACAACTTGTGTGTTGAGTAACAGGGCATGAGCTCACACGGGAATTCATCCCTGGAATACAATCCCAAAGGTCTCTGCTCCACACTTGTCATTTCTTCTTACAAGTCTGCAGAAAGCAAACACCTTTACAAGGTAATGGTAGTTAAATTCCTTTCCACCAAATGCTAAACCTTTCATCATAGTCAGTTGGAAATGGACTGCTGAACCTAAGACCAGGTTTGCTTTTATAGCTGTGGTGAAAATTGCATGGAAAAGATGATGCTCATGCATTTTTTCAGGATTACCAAATCATCTATGTATACTATTACAAATGATCAGAAAAAAAGCCTTTGTACTGAAATCCTGAAGACACTTTGGAAATCCACATAATACAGCAATAAAAGTGGCTACCCTCCAGTATGTATTTCCAGCTGAACACAATAAAATTCCAGAAATACATATTCACTGATAGTACATTACAATAACATGACTAAAACCAATTTCTTACATTCTTGCTATGCTACCTTTGCATATACCTGAGCTATTGTATAGCTCAGCTGTTCAAATTTCTTTTTCCAAACTGATGTCTAAAATATAGTGGCATTAAGTAATAAAAATTTTTGATGTAAGTCTTCTCTGCATGTAAAAGTGTTAAGAGTGGTAGGTCATTTTCCCTGTTTCTTCAGCTCTGCATTTTATAAAAGGAGAAGACACTTCTCACACCATTAAAGCAAACAAGGCATGCCACATGAGCTCTCCTCTGTCACAACTGGTTAGGTGTGCTGCAGCACTCCTCCCAGCAGCCAGGCACAAAGAGGCCTGTCAAAACAGTGATGGCTTCTTCAGACCTGGCTTTTAGGATTTACTTTGATGTGGAAAACTACCCTCAGCATGCACTGAACAAATTAATTCACAACACTGGCACTTTATGTGTATTAAAAAGGTAGATGCAATTATAATTTTTGGATAGGTCAGCATTGTTTTTCTAATGTATACCTTCTTTGCACAAGATCTAAAGATGACTTATTTTTCAATCTGTTTTTCTGGTGTCAATCCAAAATGGAGTTGCTTTTCTTCTAAGCACTGTACAATAGAACTGTTTGTAAATAAGTGTAAAACTTGTAAGGTGTAATTTTAAAAAAAAAGTATTTTTTTTTAAGATTATATAACACCAAAGTATTTGCCATTCTACAGAATAATAATAAGAAACAATTCTGAGAAGATCCACTTGTAAATACTTGCTATTTTTGTACAATACATATAATCTTTGGACCACGTCATTAAGACATTTGTTTGAACCTCTCAAGACTTTATTCTTCTGTCTTTCAGATTCCAAAGTAAGTCACAAAGCTGCAATCTGCAAGCACCTGACAGAGGAAACTAGCTCCATTGAAAACTAAGCAAGTATTTGGTGCTTATGTGGAAGAAGGATGTTGAATACCTAAATCTTGGTTATACCTCTCAAATAAGTTTCACCTAAAATATTTTGGTAGCCTAAGGGCTTGTAACAATTCAAATAAACTAACACCAGAAAAGATACTACTAGTTCACACTGAGTGGAGCAAATGCAGGATTGTGTTCATAACACACACAGAGGTTTCACAACAGACTGTTTTCCACACAGCCTTCATCAAAATTCTACAAACTTAAAACTTAGAAGATCACTCCTCAATAACATGAAAAGGTAAAAACCTAAATAATGAAGTTCATTTATCAATGGAGAAATACCTCAAATTTATCGCTACTTCTCCTACCAGAGAGCTGTAGGACAGTCAGAGTGTTTGTCAAATATGTTCACCTGCCACATCAACACTGAGAGCTTTCAAAAGACTACAAAGACAAGTAATAGTCACAGCACAATATTAAAAATATAAAACTGGCAAGAAGTGTTCACCTTGACCTTGACCTTTTGGCTGTATACATTAGGTAGCAGTGAGTGATTCACAGATCACTCACTGCTACCTAATGTATACAGCCAAAAGAATTATCTCTAAACATTAGGAAATCCAGCCAAATGAATGTGCAGTCTCTGCAATGTTCTTGAATCAGTCCTCAACACAGATTATGGGAAAAGACCCAAAGTGTTATGTGAATGGTTAAATTCTAAAGTTATGGTTAATCTGTTGAATTATGACTAGATGCTCTCCATTTTGTATTTTTGAACAAAGCTCACAGAAGAAATATAAAAAAGAACAAAGCCGACAAATAACAAATGGTGAACTCATATTATACATGTTCATACTTTTTTTCCTATATTTTTACAACACATACCTTGTTCTTACCTAGTATATGAGCAATTATCATCCAAGACAAGAAACAGGGATGTAGAGGAGCAAAGATCCAAGCTCAAAAGCCAAACCTCCACTTTCTGCAATTTAAGGTGTGTTGTTATGAATGTATTCTTCTACAAACCAGTGATCTATTATTTCAACTTTTTCTTCTTTTCATATGTTTCCTTTAAGAAAACACTAAAGTGCCAGTATTTGGGAACCATTGGGTTTGCTAGAGTTGTTTACAGTCAACTTCATATTTTTACTGTTAGCAGTTTACCCATCCAGCTGGTGTAAAAAAAAAAAAAAAGACTAAAGACAGAATGAGAAGCTGAAAAAATTAAATTACGTAATGAAACCTTAACCTGTACACAGAACTATGACATATTGAGAGTTCAGTGATCAGTGAACTGGAGGTATTATCATTTTCTGGCAGTCAGCTTATTGTTCTGTGTTAGTGCATAAAAATCAGTGCCCACAAGCCTTCCAAATATATGGAAGAGAAAATTAAACTCAAGCCTGCTATTTAATTCCCAATGGTATCTAAGTGAAATGTATCACCCTGAAATCTGACTCATGCCCTTCTGATTTGAAGAACATTACTTTCAATATGTAAAAGCACACTAGTATAACTGATATAAGCTTTGCCAGATGCAATACAATTCTGCAAATAGCATATCATCATTTTGTGAAGCAGAAAGTAGTTCTGGGTCTTCTGAAAGAGAAAAGATAACTTTAGCAAGCTACATTCACTCCCTTGGCCAAATGCAAAAGTTTTTAAACATGCTTACAATGTCGTTCTCTTAGTCAATTTATCAATTGATGCTTTGTATTCTCTTAAGTCTACTACTCTTTGACAGACTGCAGTTCAATGGTCTTTTTTTCTTAATGTACTAGGTGGAGATAATCTAAGTCTCATTATTCAATGGCCTTATAACACCAAGTAAACTCTGAACAGCAGCTACATCAGTGTCTTAATCTAATCACCTCCATTCAGACATGAATGGGAACAGACAAGCACACAAGTGCCTTTCAGGTGCAGAGCTTCACTTGGAGTTCTTCAGTGAAGAACCCTTGTAATGAAGTTTTTACCAATTCATTATTGGAATAATTCATGGGGACCATCTGTGCAAACAACTCTGTAGCTAAGTCATCTGAGTATGGTCTTAGAGGAGTAGAACACTCCTCTGAGCATGGTAGTCCATCCATATTTTGACACCATTGATTTTTTCTTCTACATCACTGTATAATTAGCAATAAATGCTGTGCTTGGATGCAGCACACTCTTCTACCATGTGTTTAAAATACTGCATGTATCAAAACTCCTTCCAAGTTGCTTCCCCCCACCCATGAATTGCATGAAACTTTTCACTTCCTGTTTTTGTTTAGTAAACATAAGTCCACTAGAGGCTAAGTTCCATGCATTTGTATTTATCTCTACTTTAATAATTCCCCCCCCCCAATCATTTATAAGCAGAAGTGAGCGTGCAAGTGTGGACCATCTCTAAGTAAACAGAGGCCCCAAAGCCTCTTAGAGTTTGGAAATTTCAGAAAAGTACAGAGATTTACTGTCAAGAAAATTTAAAAGGAGAAAACTCCTTTTCTGCCATATATCGGGCTGAACAGTAAGAATCTCAATTAAATGAGTAGAAAAAGAACCATAATGTTAGCTCATATTACTGCAAATCCCTCATCATGGACAACAGCTCTAGAACTCTACATGCTGTCACAGACTAGAAACATGTTTCTGCTCTTGAATCCATGACTCCATACAGGGTGATTTCTTCAGTTCAATGCTGCCTCCTGTCTTTCCCTACAATTCTGCTATATGGCTGCATTTTTCCTTTCAGTCAAGTTACTTGGCAAATAATGTTCTGAAATGTTGCTGTATATATACCATTTTATATTAACAAAAATTAATTACAGCATCCCAATACAGCATTGCTTGTAATCTCTTCAAGTGTTTTCATGGTTACCTGATGAAAGAGTTGTAGACTTTATTCTTTTA
This sequence comes from Passer domesticus, assembly GCF_036417665.1. Taxonomy (NCBI): domain Eukaryota; kingdom Metazoa; phylum Chordata; class Aves; order Passeriformes; family Passeridae; genus Passer; species Passer domesticus. The sequence continues at coordinate 35,556,026 of NC_087477.1, read as the reverse complement.
ACATCTAAAAAACATCCAGTGCATGTCTCACAGAGACAGTAAATAATCAGCTGAGGCTGTTTTATTTGTTTGTTTAGCTGTGAGAAAGAAACGACAGATTTTTCTCATTGTTCTGCCTGCAAACTGCAGATCAGAAGTCCAAAGAGAACATGCTTTGGCCCTTTCACTGAGATGTTCAACAAAGACATCAAGTAACTGAACTGGTGACAGAATTCTGCAAAAGTAATACAAAGAACAAAAGCTAAAATAAATTCTAGCTGCCACCTTTCTGCTGATCTCTGCTGACCTGAATAGCTAATACAGACAGATGGCACTGCAGGTAGAAACCATTTAGCTTCATACCATGGATCTCTATATAAATCTACCTAACATGAAGTAAATCACTGAGGAATTTACTCTTTGTACAACAGCACTCCTTTTCCTTCTAGTTTAATTAGGCAAGGAAATTAAATGCTGTGCAACACAGACAATTACTCCCCTACAGTAGTGTAAAAGAATGGCTTGAACAGAGAACAGCTTAACCCCTTGGGTAATGAACAGCCAATCTCAATTAAAAGTAAGGAGTTGGCTAGCATCTCAAAAAGCAGAAATAGCTCCCACATTTGCTGGACTACATCCCCCTGGTGATGTACATGTTATTCTAGAATCATTTGTCCACCCCCATCTCTGCTGCTGTCAACACCAATGATGAGTGCCCAGCATGGTGCTGTACTGCTTAGCTAGAACAGAGATTTGAGCTGCTGCTGTCCATCATCTGTTCCCTCTCCACCTACAAACTCAAAAGTGAAGGAAAGAAACTCCCTGCCAGCATCCATTTTCAGACTTCAGAGGAATGAAATATGAAAATATCCAAAGCAGCTATGGTGCTTCTTTCTGCCCTGACTTTTGTCTTCTGTATTGTCCAGTTTCTGAGGATTTTCTTTCTGCCACAGCTGGGAGTTACCCAGGGGTAACTCAGGAGGTGAGAAAGGGAACAAATACTCTAGTTCAGAAAGCCCTGTGTGACAGATGCACTTGAAACCTTAACCAAGCCAAAAACCATGTTGGTAAAGGCCTGAGCTGTAGCCAGGCCAAGAACTCTTCTAGTTTCAGTATGTTCTCTGAAAACACATCAAGGAGCAGAGTGACACTGTGACCATCAATACACAGGAGCTTGGAACACTGACCATGCATGTAACACAAGAATAGCAGGTGACTTTTCCAAGCCTCATGTATCGAGGAGCACAGGAAGTTGTGGGTTACAAGGAGTTTCATGCACACCTTTCCCATTGCATATAATCTGACTGCAAGGCAATGAGTTTATCCCAAATGAGCCTTCCTTGAGCTCTCCCTGCTAGGCAGCCATGGCTGCATGGTGATGATCTCCTCTTGAACTGGGGCACCTCTCAAGTTTGGTCCTAGAGACAGAGACCTTTTATCTATGGCAGATTAGTGGTCAGTGACCCATATCACACATAACCTTGTAGTATAGTAACTTTCACTTGTGCCTTGAATCATAGTTCAAGTATTTGTGCTGTGCAGTAAAGGGGAACTTTGCCATTGAGCTACACTCCTACAACATCACATTAAAACCACTTTTGCTAATACCTCTGACTGTGATGCTTTCAGCAATTTAAATCATTCCTATGCAACACCTCAATTTCTCCTTCTACCTGCAGCCCTTATGGGAAGCACTATTCTAGCACAGGTATTTCTCTAAGACACAGCTGAAACTGGAAGTACATACCAGTTCCAGATCTGAAAGGTTAGCACAGCAGCATTAGTGCAAGATGAATAAACAATTCAGGGTACTTATATAATGAACTCTGTTTCCTCTGAACTTCAAATATGAAGGTTGTACAGTCCTACCAAAAAAACCCCTCCACAACATAACCACTAAGTTACTGCCTTACATAAACGTTGTCTGTGATTTATATCCACTGGGTGAGAGGGTGAGGTCTCCTCCATCACATTCAGGGTACATTGCATATGTTTCCCAGAAAATCACATCCTGTGTGAACTGGAAGATTTCTTGCACACTCCTCAAGATCCTCAATGCATCATCCAAACTGGGTAGCCCACAGGTCCACGGCCAGAGGACACACATGTAAACCTCTGCCGTAGTGTTACCACCAAGGTTCAGGAGAGCCATGCTGTAGCCTAGTGGATGTGTGGCTCTGAACAACACAGTATCTGATTCCAAACACTGGAGAATATCTAACTTCTCATCCCTATACTCCTGAGCCTAATGCCCCCAAAGCAAGCTTTTTTCAGGAAACGGAAAAAAAAAAGTACTCTTTGTACAACAGCACTGTCTAGTCTTATCTAGTCACTATCTATCACTTCTCTAGTCTTATCTTTTGGTATCCCTGTAATGAGAGGAAGTAAAGTGGAGTACAACTCGTCTCTCCATCTCTGTGCATGGCTACTTATAGTACTGTACCCGATACAGAGCAAACATGACACAAGTCGACCCACTCAGCCATTTATACAGAGTATTTGTGATAAAATCCCAGATATATCATTATGAACAGGTGCAATTTAATGAGATGAGACACGAATAAAGAGTGTAAGATTCTAGCTGCACTCCAATACTCTGTTATATATGCATTAGAATTATGAAAATTTTCATACTGCAACTTCTGCCGAGGTTAGAGGAAACTGTTTCATTATTCAGATAACTTCTGACTCAGGTCAGGAACTTCCTCATCTCCAAATGAGAAATAACTCCAGCTAATGTTGAAAGATTCTGCGAAATCCTTTTACTTCTAAAAATTGGAGAAATGTGATAACTGCTCTTCTTTACTAAAACAAGAAAAAGAAGAATGCAGAAAATTGCAATCTTTCAGCCTGTCTGATGGAATGAAAAGAACTCTATTACTGGCATTAGTTTCACAATTAGGATCAAATTAATCAATGCTTGAGTCACAAAAACCAGACAATTCTTTTCAATAAGTGATAACAAAATAGAAATGAAAATAATTACAAATGGCTTGAATAAAGTTTTGTGAAATCAGTACTAAGGATAAAAAGTAAAATGACAACACTTTCTGGTCAGAAAATTTTTAATATTAATTTTCTCCTGTTTTCCTATTATTTTGAAAATATAGGGATAAGGGAAGATAAACCCTTGCTGATTAAAAAAAAAAAGATGACAGATCTCTTCTGCCACTTATAAAATCAAATTAAATCTATGCTCTGAAATATATTTCAGCTATGAATACTGAGCTGCTGTCATACATATCTCTCAAACAAGCATGCTCGAGACATTCTGACAAAACCACTTCTCACATACATAAGCCATCTGAATAAGCCATGAACATATTTAGACCAGTTCAGACTGTGCTGCTAAGATCACCACTATTGTAAAATCTGGAAACACCTGCTTAGAAAACACCATCAAGTCCTGTGAAATCAACCCTAGCAGTATTTTGACAGTCAACAGCAAATATTTTTAGCTGAAACTATCTTCAAAAATCACAGCTAATACAGCATTTAAAAATGTATAAGTACACAGAGAATCTTCAATAATGAACCAGGCCCTAATCAGTAAGAGTATTTAAAAAAATGCCAAGTAACTTAAAAATTAGAACACCCTCATGTTCTCTGAGAGCTTCCTATTCCTTACAAGTTCACCATCATCTTTGCATTGGCTTTACTGAAGCCCTGCATTGTTTTGCTCACAGGTTAAGATGAATAATTAAACAGGAAAAAAGTCTCAATGAACAAATATGCAACTAGGAGTGAAGTTGCTCAACTAGCAATTATTAAAGAATTCAGAGAAACGCATTTTGTTAAATATTGTTATACAGCAGAGAAAGATAACAGGGCTTTATAGAGAAGATGCTCCTTGCCTGTTTGCCTCAGCTGTAATTTCTTATACGGGTGTAAATGAGAGTGACTACTAAAATCTGCGATGAAAAGTGCCACAGCAAATAATGCCAGTGACTCCATAATGGGCTATTTCGCTCTCTCTGAAAGCCTTACTCTGCTCGCATCAAGTTCTAGCTGTTTCTGGCCTTTCAGCATTTTCTGCAACACTCAGAGAGGAAAAATTAAAAAAGGGGAAAACACAAAGCACTTCATAAAGAACCACGGCAATTTTTTTCTTCCTAAAAACTGGTTTTTTTTTTGTTTTCAGAAATGCATCTGTAGCAGGTTTGTATGTCTAACATCTCAGCTTCCTTAAAAAGTATCTTATAAAGAGGAAGTTCTCTGCTAATACATAGGCCTTTCTGGAAAAGCATAAACTAATTCTCTGTAACTGAGAAATTGGTAAAATTTGCTAATGGCAGGCAGATCTCCTCCATACAACAGGCTAAAGACAGACTAACTCCAGGAGTAAGGGAAACTAAATTAAAAGAAATATCCAAGGGATTAACTTGATGAATAATAAAGCATAAGGATAATACATTAGCACCATCACTAAAGTTAGAGCATATTACCAATGATTGGCCATAACATGATGCTATATTAGTTACAATTATTGTGGGTTCAGAACTAAAACCCAGTAATTCTTACCATTAAGCTAAAACCCAATAATTTGCATTTAAATTCACATCTGTCAAGCTCCTTTTTTTCTCAGCTTCCTCAATTCTGAACCATTAAGTGATGTAGCTATTTCCCCAAGCAACTGAATTGGTGACAACTGGTATACATTCTTCTTATCATAAGATTCTGCAGAAACTCCTCTGTGATTTAGTTCCATTTCTAGTGCCAAGAGTCTTAATAGTCTCACAAGAAGAGTATGACTCATCTCTGTTCATGAAATGAGTAACCCAGAACAGAGTGGGGAATCCCAAGCCCCAAATATGGATTAGCAAACATCAGATTGGCAAATTGAGATAGGCACTGGTCTCTACACTGGATTAAAAATACACATACTAGCATGCAAAAATGGAGCCAGAAAGAACTTTCTGCAGAAGCCCCAGCAGTTCTGATACTAATAAATTCCATGATATTACTTTGAAATCCTCAGTAAATGTGTATTAGTCTGTTTCCAACCTGCTGCAGTATAAAAATCACAAATTCAGTTATCCAACTCATCAGCATCAAAAGAGGGTGGTAAAATTTCTGCTGACCTGCCTGCAGGCAGTCTTTAAATTTCTCTCCATGTTTGAATGCTGGCCTTTTCCTGTGATACCAGACAAGAAGGATTTTCTGTGTGTTTACTACAACATAAGGAAACCTGGTCTAGACAGGTGTGCCCAGATCTATAGCAAACCATTCCTCCTCTCACACTGAAGCAGGAAAAGGACAGGGAGACTCCTCCCTCCATTGCTAGGAGACATGGCAGATCCACAATATCAGAAATGAAAACCATAATGCTCCTTGAAGTGAAAACCCCTTGCTTATCCTGCAGTTTCAGCAGAGAGGGATTTGTAACTGCATCAGTTACAAATCTTGAGCTCCTGCTGCAAGAATCCCTGCCAAACTTAATTTGTCTGTTTAGTATGAAATGTATAAATGATACAGTAACAGTTACTGAAGCAGCTGTGACTGAACCGTCAGCTACAGTAAACACCATTTAGAAAGCCCCAATCAAAACATCTTGATAATACCGCAAGATTTGGGAACTGCAAACACAGAAATAGACTTGCACAATCTGCTGCTCCCTGGATCCTTCAAAATCATCCAGAGAGGGAAGAGTGGTGGGGAAAAGCAGAAAAAGTGGCAGGGAAAGAAATTCCTTTCCTTTGCCTTACTTTTTCCCTTATATACAACTCAGCTGTGGAATGGAGACTGGAGAGTGATAACCTCCCCTCAAGCTCCTCATATGCAGTCTGACCTCTCAAAAACTCCTGCCTGCTCACTGCATACTTGACAACACACCAGCCACTTCCTCCAGTTTTGTGAAGAACAGCCTACAGTTTCTTATGAAAACAAGAGGCAAGGTAACATGTGCAAATCAATTTTGGACATGACTCAGAAGCCAAAAAAAGCACAAACCTTTCTCTACTGACTATATTTATTGGTCACGAAAGTACAAAAACCAAGGAGGAGCCCTGTCATGTTGTTTCTACCAGATGCAAAATATAGATTCCAGGACTAAATTTGTTCGGAAGTACTTCCTTCTGATGTTTTGTATCTAAATTGCCACTGTTTTTCACCACCTAGATCTAGCTACCCTTTGCTTTTAGATAAAGACATAGCAAATTACAGAATATATAACAAATAATCTACTTGCAAGTAAATAGGTAACACAGCTCAGTTGTCACTCAAGTTACACTGTTCCTGTAATAAAGTTGTGATTTTTTTTTGACTGTACACTTAAGATAATTAATCTAAAAAATATTTTCAAACTATCATTATAATACACAGTGGAATTCATAGAATGAGACTTCTATAGGTCCTTAAACCACTTACATGTCCACAGATATTGTGTCAGGGAAAAAGCACAAAGAGAAACTGCATCAGGCAAAACACACTGAAACAAATGCAAAAACCTATCTAGACTTAATAAGTTTCAAAATAAATTTTACTTCTGCAAAAAACCAGTTTTTACTTCCTCAGTCCTTCACACCTAGAAATTTGAAACTCTTTATTTATCACCAGTTTTTACTTCCTCAGTCTTTCACACCTAGAAGTTTGAAACTATTTATCTGAGCTCATCTGCACAGGTACCCTTTTTGAATATACTTGATCTACAACCAGATGCTTGCCTGAGTAATTTTAGCTATACTCATCTCAAGCTGTCCATCTCCAATCTACTAGATTTACAGCAGAACTAAGATTTCGAAGCACCTAAAAAATACTGGTTATCAAATAATGTCTTCCTGTCTGCCAGCTTTTAACACTGCAGATTTACCTGTAGTGCATAATTTTCTGTGTTGTCAAGTAAGTGCTCAAGTTTTTTTTTAAGGACATGCACAGGGTACACACACATAGACACAGGAACACCTTGCACTGCTAGCTTCAACATACCAGAGATAATTTCCTGAGGATATTATGTTTATTTAGCTAAGTGAGGATATGAAGATACAGAAGTTTAATCACAAGACCTGTATGTGGAACAGCTGCTGTTTACCTAGAGACTAATGTGTTCCACTCAGAAAATCAGTATGATCAAAAAAGCGTGTCTGCAACAAGAAACAAGAATTTCTGGTAAGAAGGCTATTTTTCCCATGAATTCACAAGAAAAAGACTTGAATTTTAATTCTGAAAATAGCAGTTATGTCTCCTTTGATGTGAAGCTGGTTAATCTTTCCAGTTATTTTATTGAAAAACACATTGATTCACTTGGAGAATGCGTTCAGTTGCAAAATTTTTAACAACATCCATACAAAACCAGGACAAAATGCTCCTATCACTCTTTGTCCACCACTATTAACCACAGAATCCCCGCCCCCCTTTTTTTTCTCCCCTATTCTAGGATAGCTGTTCTGTTTTCCCAGAGCATTGTCTGCTTTTCTTTCCACAGCCAGACAGACATGGTATGTGCCATACAAACAGATTCCTTCTCTTCAGAAATAATGCTCTAACTTGCATTACCCTCCAGTTAAGTAACTGCCTAGGTCAAGTGGTCTGTGTTCAAAAAACTATCAGGTCTCTGTGATCTGAACATCAAATCCCTGGCTGCCTTGATATTCCTCCAAGTGTGGCAAACAGACAGAAATATAGCTGTTCTTGGAGCAGATCACTGCAGCTTGCTATCACAAGAAACATCAGGTGAAGTGAAGCCATGCTCCAACCTGTGCTCCAGCCATTCCTTCTTTTCCTCTTTTTTGTGTGCTGATAAGCAGTACAAGCAGTATTGGACAGGGTAACCCATCATTTCAAAAGTGCAGATTTGCTGCCTTTTTTCCATACCTAGAAGCTATTTCAGGGGTATTTTTCAAGGGTACTATCATTTAGATGTACTGTGAACTCCACTGAGGGCATTAAGAGGAGTTACAAAGAGGAACAGAGACAGAAGTCGAGACCCATATCTCAAACTAAAAGAAACTCTTCTGATATGAAGGTGTAAAACATTTCTCTACCTGAAATAAGAACATGTAAGGCTGAACAACAGCTCTGTCATGTTCCAATTCCACCAGTCAGCACTACTAAGTCAGAGAAAATTAGCAGTAGACTAAAATAACTTTACATCTTCTTAACATAGCCACATGTCACACATAATTAATACAACAGCATTTTATACAAACACCATAATTTTATTAGCATGCAGAACCTAAGTATAACAAAAAATAACAAAAACTAGAAATAACAAAAAACTCACATACATAAAAATCTATGCATACATACAACAAAAATTCCAGACTTGTACTGCCTTTATTTTTCTCAAATCCTACAAAATGCTCCCTGCCATTACTTCTGTGCAGAAAATAAAATCTAACAGCCCCAAAGGTGTTCATCCTTTTCTTAGTAAGTGTTACACTACCCTGTTTAAGAGGAAGATTAACATAATTTTGACTGAGACAAGAAGTGACAAAGAGGAAATGACAGTGAAAGCACCTAAAATGTGCTTTAGTGAAAGCACAAGTTTTTTGAGGGCTTGGACCTAAGGAACAGTCATAGCAAAATGCAGTAGTTGTGAATAAATTGATAAACTGAATAGATATTTCAAATAATCAAAACAATGGTCTACAATGAAAATAGCAACCAAGTGTAACAAAAAAAAAAAAAATACTCCGTTACTTTGATAACTTTGTATTCAGCTGGGGTTTGATTCTTTACCAAGCCTCCTGGGACAGATGCTGGTCAGCCCAAAGAACATAAGCTCACAGGCAAACTGTAGCACTGCCACTTGCCAAAATTATAAATAATTGGGTAGATGCTCACAAATGCATCACTATTCAAACAAACAAAATTATTAATTACCAACCTAAATTTTACATATATAACTTCTGTGAAATTGAATTTATTGATAGCATAGAAATCAGATTAGATTTCTGCAATGATTCCTCCGCCTCCCATGGGTCCTGGCACAGCCCATGGATTAGTGTTGCATCTACATTTTGCCTTCTGCTCAGCACTGTCCTATTCTTTGCAAATAATTTTAGATCTCTGACCTAACCATTCCTTTGCTTTCTTTTTTTTTTTTTTTTTTACTTACTCTAGCCCTTTTCCTATAAAAGGGTTAGGGAAAGAAGTTTGGTTTTTTTTGTTTTTTCCTGAAGGACTGAAGAACTTTTCTGAAGGAGATTTTCTCCATTCCAAAGTCCTAGTGGCATTGATTGAACCTGTGATGGTTCAGAGGTCTAATGCTCCATTTGCTGAGTAGTCTGAAAGACTGAGTAAGTCTGCCAGAGTGCAAAGCACAGTCTAAGACTAACCTGAAACAGAAATTGGTTTAAAGGTGCCTGACACATTAACAATTTTTTTACCAGCTTCCAGTGCATGAAGTTAAATTGTAAAAAGACAGAAGAAAGGGACTGTCAAAATACAAAACGTGTCTTCAGGAGTCACCCTGAGGAAGAATTTAGCCTTTTCACATAATTGGGTTCTCAAGAAAATATTACGCTACCCAGAATTATATCTATTAAAGGATTCTCCCAGAACATAAAGACTTTTTCTGGACAACATTTAGGCCTCTTCCATCTCAAACTAACCAACCTCACTAAGCCATAATGTCTAACCAATATGTACAGAGAGAAAAAGGGAAAGAGGATCCACCATCACAAAAGAGAGACAGAATTTTGTGTTCCTGCAAACGCTATTCAGAAGTTGCACATCACTATTATTTTGAGTGTTGTTAGTATTGGGGTTTTTTTGGATAGAATAAAGTTCTTATGGATGATGCTCAAATAAACACTATCCTAATGTTAATGGGAAAAACCTACAACGAAACTGCATCTCCATCCTCATCAGCAGCCTATCAAAACATGTGATTATAATGTGAAATAGATTAAAAAACCCAAATAGGATATGACATTTTATTGAAGCAGGTATGTTAGATCCTCATGGCTCTGCCCTGTTTCAGAGAATAGCTGAGATGGGAGTAACAGCAGGGCAGATCCAGACTCAGAGTCTTGCAAATACACAGGAAGGCACTGCTCTGACATTGACTCCTCTCAGCAGCTACAGACAGCAAAGGGTCAAGGGCAACAATTTTGTTAGGATTTCTGAACTTACATTTCCAGTCATTTCTGCAGACCATTAAAGGTGACAGGAACAGAGGGTGTCTAATCTGTCTAATTTGTATATTTACCAAATAAGCTCCTAACTTTAATTTAAAAAAATTAGTATACTCTGAAATGCTTAAAAGATACAGGAGCTGGGATAAAAATTTAGTATACAGTTCAGAAATTAACCGTTGATCTACAGGATGACAAATACTGGCAGATTTTTGCAATGTGAGACAATTTTAGTTTAAATTCATATCACATTTTAATGCTTAAAGTTTCATGTATTTGAGCTCTAAGAAAGATCACCATGTAGTTTTACATATAAGGTACACTGATAGGTGAATATTGTACCTAAAGCAACATTCAAAGGATAAAATGAAGAACATCTTTAGAATTACAAAGTGTTTTGCTAAAAACAGAATTGCAAATTTTATGAGCCAAAGACTAGAATAACTTTGTTAAATCACACTATTGACACCAATTTAGATATAGGGATGTTCATATATGTTTCCTCTCAATGCTGAGATAAAAAATTGAAAACATCAATAACCATGGAAATATTTACTCAGGGGCTATTCTAAACCATATTTCTATCCTCTATACTGTCATGTTATGAGCTTGGTGGAGTACCAATGGAATCAATAACACTGATATGACCATCACAATAATCTGTGATGGTCAGATAAAACTTCCTGCAATCAGAAAAATCTGTGGATTAATCTACAGTTACTATCTAAACACATAAGCAATATTTAATTAACATTTCAATGTTGACTGAATTGCAATGAACAATGCAGTTCCAATGTACTGTATATACAAGCTTGCTTCTTTGTTGCTTTATTTACTGAAAACCTAGTAGGAAATATCTTTCTCTCTGCATTACACAGGTGCATTTAATATGCACAAAAGAAAAAGAATTTAAAAATAAAACCCCCAGTCTTTAATTAATAATCTAGAAAAAATGATATGAACAGTTCTCACTAATCATGACTGTTTTCAGAATTCTGAAATTTTATGTTCTGGATTTTCCAGAAGGGTTTTTTCTTGACCTGTATGTGCATGATAAACTCAGCCTTGCACCTGGATGTGTCTTGTTTAATTGTTATGAAGAAAAGAAAGAATTCTATAATATTAACTAGTTTTTACAGTTAAAACTTCACCGATCATGTTATCAGTGATGGTCAGTGTCCCTGGGACACAGTGGTCAAAACTGACTGCAGATCTATATACCTGTAATAGATTTTGTTACCTTTAAACCATTTTCCCTGCAACACAAGACTTTAATTAATTTGAAAAGCACCTTGCAGTCATATAAAGTCTCCATGGAAGCTTTTGTTTAATCCTTTGACCCATTTATATAAGACAGTACAGACTACCAACTGGCAGCATTTTTAAAAAATACATCTAATGAAAAAGGGTCTTTGAAAGCTTGATTGAATGATCCAATTAGGAGTCAAAAGTACTTTATTACTTCCATGGTGGCACAGATCCTCATTTCTGTTTTCCTCTGTAGTCCAAGGAGGACTTGCTAGTGTCTTCCATATGGCAGGAGCCATCTCTGCCTACTTTTATTCTTGGACTTCTTAGAAAGTTGTATTTATTAACAGCAGATGAACTCAGCTGGAATTCAGAAGGCCACAGGTAGCCAACTGCAGGTCCTAAGAAGTTCTTTAATATTTCAAAATATTGGCTCCCAAGTCACATCCCAAAGCTATTCAGGAGCAGCAAAATAATCTGAAATCTCAGGAGCAAGTAAAGTCACACCAACATGGCTCTGAAGTTTGGTATCATCAGAGAGTGTTAAGATCCAGCTATGTGCCTCACTTTCACAGTGAGAGCTGTGGGGAGCCTTTAACAACTGCCCAAGAACTGCCAAATCTCTGACTTGTGAAGATGATTCTGGCATGTGGCTCGTGGCGTTGAGGAGGTCTGCCCATGTCTGCTACATACACAGCATAAATTTCAACTACAGTGATTGCGATGGTTATTTAACCTGTATTATAAAGCAATCTATTAGCAGTTCCATTGGCTTTTTCCTCACAAAAGGAGACATCTTTATGTCAACTGCTGCAGGTTCTTTTGAGTTTGGTAGGGTGTGGGAACTCAGGAAACATTTTTAAGCTCTCATTAAACAGAAGAAATAATTACTATTACTAGACACCCTATAGTTCTGGCAATGAAACACTAAATAATTAGTTGTAAAACATATAGGGACAGGAAAAATCAAAGGCAAAATAAAAAGTGTGCCTCTGTGCAGGGTCCTCAGAACGAATTATAAATTGAGACCTTGGAGGGCTGTGTTAAATGGAACTAACACTATGTAGGGCAGAAATGGATTTTCTTAGGTAGTTTCCATATAATGGGCTTGGTAGCTTTGAGAAATGCCTTTCCCTAATGGTCATCTTATTGATGTAGAGCCCAAAGACAATTTTTCTAATTAAGCAATAAATTACAGCTGTAGCAAAGCCTGGTAACTCACTATTAGTTCTGTGTAGAGCACTGAAACTTCAGATTGCTAAGGACTCAGCAAGCCTCTTACCTAACTTTACTCATTAATTCTTGCTTCTCCACCTAGTTTTTCTTAGGGCTCTGAGATCAAAACACTTCCCTCAAACCTCACAATGTCACTCAAAATGTAGGTGGTTTTGGCTTGCAGATTATAATTACCACAACAATTTTAACAACTCCTTACCTCTCCTATTCTTCCTTCATTTTCCCCCATGAAATTGAAAGAGCCTTATTACTGTTTTTATCTCTGTGGTGGTCTTTTTTTATTTGGTTTGGTTTTTTCCCTTCTGAAGGGCTGGAGAAAGGCATTGCTGATACACTACCTTTCTTTGTGCTCAACAACCGGCAAGATGTGACAACATTTGATTCCTCACAGATCACTGGGAGGCAGCCAAAGGGCATATTCCAGATAACCAGGCTGGCAGCACATGCTATGTAAAGGTAAACCTACTTCATGAGAGCCACAAATATACCTTCAAATTGCTGCAACTGACAGATGCAAGACCTAAAACTTGCTTCTAGATTTTCCATTGAAATGCCCCAGCAATCCTTCCTTCTGCAGTAAATGGGCTAGCAGACTATTATATAAAGCTTCTTTTTTTTTCTTTGCATTTTAAGGGCTTCTGAGATGTCTGTATTTAAGGAAGATGACCTCCCCACCTAATAATACACTTAGTGATATCGTCAGTGCAGGAAGGTTGATTGAAAGGTGAAAGGAACATCTGTTAAAACAGAAGACCTTGGGGTTTTTCTCCTTGGGAAAATTTCTTGTCTAACTTCATGCAACTGGTTTGTAACTTGGGTAGAGGACTCATGCGCTCATGATGAAAACACACTACAGAGTGACTAAAACTTCTCAACATCCACAAAAATCTCTAGCCTTTTACAAGCCTCCTATGCTTCTAGCTTCAGCAGTTTCTAAACAAGCTGCATAGAAAAATGACACCTTATACACAACAGTATTTCATGTCCAATTTGGTCACTTTCCATGACACAGGTTAGGCAGGAGCAGCTCATTTTCTAACACATCCTCAAGCTAGTGCACAGTCTTTATCTACTTCAATTTATTCACATCCACATGTGCTTGTAGACACAGAGGCCAGATGTGACATAGGCACGCCATTGATTTCTACAACACCACAACATAGTCACTTATTTTCTCTCTTTCCTATAAAGTATTGCATTTGCATTTTTCATTAACATGACATAAACAGCTTAGCCAAATGTTTTTCAGACGTTCAAACAAATTCAGAGTTTAATAATCCAGGTAGATTATAAGAATGGTTCTTTTCAGCCCACAGAGTACTTCTGAAAAATGACACACTCCCCATCCCACCTTTCCAAATGGTCCCTCCTATCCATGTGTATTTGCTGATCTCACACCAACAAAGTCAGCAAAACCTGTGAAAAATCCATATTTTAGCTTTTACAGTCCTAGACACATTTAAGAACTGAAGTATCATCATGGAATCATTTTGCATTTTCTCTACTTCTAATTCACAAGCATGTTGTGTGAAATTCCATTAGTATTCAAGTTTCCATTAAAAATTATAAAAGCTTTTACTAATAGTGAATTGCAAATAACTGACTTCCACTGTCTCACTGCTATAGTTACAGAATAGCAAAAGATGAGACAAAATACCAGACAATTCTTTGGAAAAAACATTCTCATTCATTCTAAATTGCACACAAATTTCAACAGGAATCTTATATAAAAGTAAAGTTTCCATATCTGCAGTTCCACTTATCATTCTTTTTGCAAGAAGGTTGCACTCAATTGCGCAGCTATTGACAGGAGATGTAATCACAGTTAAGGTGCAAGGTTCTAGCCTGAATAAAAGTCAATACAGAAATTTAAAAAATGTGTGTAGTAGTGTAATGGCTGGTTTTTCAAAATGAAAAATCTACTTTTTTCTCCTTGAAACCAAAATTTTCTGTGCTCAGTCTGCATCTTATCTCTTCACTAAAGCATAAACTGCCTGACCTCAAAAGGCAGTATATGCTAGCAAGCTTTTATTACAGGAAGCACATCCCTCTGAGAACATGAAAAAGAAAAGACGAAAATCTTGTCACCTAGTAAAACAAATTCCCCAAATCAAATCTTAAATATAAAACACGAAGACTAGATAATAGCAAGTCTCTCTTGAAGAATTTGATTTGTGACTATCCACTCACTAAAGAATATCAGTCAGTCAGTTATTCATTTCAGCTAGGTAATTTCCAGTGCACCAAAGAATGCATGCAATCGACATATCTGAGCCACTAGAATATTGTGGCAAGAATTAAATCCAGTAGACTTTACCAAGGACTCACTGGTAGATTAGAAGGAATTTCAGAAATCAGACTAAACCTCTTCTCTGTCACATAGTCCATCAGATATTTGAAAGCAATGAGCTATGGCCCAGTGCAATACTTCAGTAGCATTTAAAGTAATTAAAGAACTATTGACAGCAATCAGATTAATCTAAGATTCTTTATCTTTCTATATGTCACCCTTCCCCGGCAGAAAATTAATAACTGAGGAAGATGTTGCGAACAGATGTAAAAATCTCTTTCTTGTTGAGCTCTGCCACATTACATAGCCTTTTACAGAAATACAAAGCTAAAAATAAATGGAAGAATAATACTTCTGTGTTCAAAAAGTGCTGACTTCTAAAGAGCTTCTAGAACTCCCTAGCAAATTATGAGAATCCTTGATGAAGGGATTCTTGCAATCTAAAGATTTCCTGTCATTTGGCAATAGTAACTACAAAGCCAAGTAAGATTCTTTTCACATGAAACAACTGAGACAAAAAGTACGTTCAATTTCCACAACACCCTGTTTCTGTAGACTGTTTTCTATTTCATCAAGCTGAAAACAGTTCAAGAGATTCTGTATTCTGGTTCAACCATGCACTTCAAAGTAAGAGATGAAAGGGGAGAGGTGCACAATGATGAATTACTTCTCAAAGTACATTTCTGCCCATCCTTTAAGTTTGCTATGATTTATAAAAATATAGCTTGGCATTTCAAGAAGAAAAATGTCTTTCCTCCCTCCCCTGCTATCTAAAACATAGATCTTCCATAAAACAGGCTCTGAGTGAAAATTATGACCAGCTGTAAGATTGTGTTTCTCTCTGTTACTGAGGGAACTTCTAACAGCAGTGAACTCAGTAACTGGGGTCTAGACTTTGCAGGATGTAGCTCAGATGAGTGAGAATTGCTGTAACTCTCCCTTCTGGAAACAAAACAAGCTTCTGAACAGCCACGCAGGGCAATCTCAAGCTACACTGTTCTAAAGGAATTTCCACCAATATGTACAGAATTAAATACCTATTATATTTTCAATAGCTGCCTAAGGGATGCCTTGAGCAGGCAGACAGAAAATTAGGTTAAACAAGAAATCCAGACAGAGTTTTGCTAGTGGCAGAGGAAGAAAATTCTTCTATCAGTCTCCTGTTCTGCTGCAGATTGTTACAGACCTGGTGACAGGGCAGGTGAAAAAAAGATCAATTGACCTGCCTTTTCTGCAGGTATTTTAAAAATAAAAATTAATTTCTGTTGTCTCAAATGCGTGGTGACAACAGGAAATGACCTTTCAATTTTTATATTTAAATAACATTTATACCACCCCTAGGAATCTGCTCTAAAGGCTGAAGCCAGCAATCAGAAAGCATTTGCATTAACCAACCAATAAAACACTTTATGAATTGTGGGGTTTTTTTGTGATGTATACCACAGCGGTACACAGTAATCTTCCTGGCTATGACACATTCAGCTACACAGTTCTTATTAAAATAAAGGAGAATTAGAAACACAGAGTGCTGGAACAAAGAATTACTCCTGTGCCAAAGCACGAATGCCTAAACTGGCTACCAGTGTGACCTCCAATTTTAAATGGTCAGGTGACAAACTGAACATACTCCCCTCCTTACTCACCTAGATAAGGGATTATTTCTAAGCATTATTTTTAAAGTCTTCCTTTGTGTGCTGGATAAGAACACAATTTCAGTGATTTCT
Source organism: Passer domesticus (assembly GCF_036417665.1). Lineage (NCBI taxonomy): Eukaryota > Metazoa > Chordata > Aves > Passeriformes > Passeridae > Passer > Passer domesticus. The sequence goes on along the minus strand of NC_087477.1, from coordinate 35,539,473 downwards.
TTATAATCTGGAGGTAGAATTTTTACACAGACTTAGAAAGCCACAGCTGGTGGCAAGAAGAACAAGCTCATGTCAAAGCAACTTTCAGAGACCGAGCATGTGCAGAAGGCAAACATCTGAAATAGAGCCCTGATATGTCAGAGAACTGCTGCCACTTTACAAGTACCTGTCACAGGTACTGGAACAGCTGACTGCAGATATGTTTTGACCTGTGGCTAATGAAAAACATTTCCTACTGGCATTTCAGCCATCAGCTGGAACAAGTGAGCCTCAAAGGCTCAAATACAAGGACTCCTGCCAGTATTCCTACCAAATGTCTCTTATTAGTTTTAAATAGACACACTTGATTCAAACAATTCAGCCTATAGGCAATTGTGGAAAACATTCAAATACTTGAAAGTATAGAGGAATAAAAATCAAAATACTAATAGTTCAGGATGTTATTGCAGAATGTTAAGTGTGTCCCTCTATTATGCTACAGAAGAGGGAATTAATTTATCTGAACTATAATGAAACATGCAGAAACTAGAAATGAATATCCATTGAGGCAGCTTTGTGATAAAATGTAAAAAATTACAATTTGCTTACTAAACTGCGGGCAAATTTGAAACTGGATTTCACTGTAATCCTCACTGAAGACTCTTTCAGGCACAGTTTCACCAATTTAGTACCTTTAATACAAGTCATTCAAGTATTGTAGTGTTCCCTCACCAGAGCAGACATTTTCAAGGACCATCTGAAATGCAGAAATTCTGACAGAGAAGGCAGACACTATCATGGTGGAAGCACAGATATATACAGGATCCCAATAGGTGTGAGGTTTTACCTTTTAATGACCCTGCACTGCACTTAACACTGGTACTAAAAGCAGAAAAATCTCTTCTGTGCGTGTTCATCCAGCTGAGGAACATGCCCTGTGTTGTGGGAACCTTCCCTTGTGCTTTGCTCTGACACATCAGGAGATCAGCTCCCAGCACAGCCACCAGGCACTCCAGGTTTGTCTTCAGTGGCTGTAACACTCCCCACCTCAACACTGTCAGTGTCCAGCTGCAGAAAGAGGTTTTCTCTTTAAACAGGGACAGGGCATTTATGCCATTCAGATGAGCCCCTGTGAAAGCCAGCCAGCTCCCATGGCTCACCTTTGCCAACAGAGCCCTGAGCACCTTTCCATTAAGCCTGCTGGACAGGGAAGCTGGAGTGCCTTAGCAACAAAGCAGCAGCAAATAAAAGCCCTGAGCACTGATCTGCTCAGCAGACACCAAAAAGACTGCACAGCCTTGCACAGCCCACTGGGCTTGAAGGTAGAAATAGCAGCTGAGTTGTTGCCACTTCATCTTTTGATGCTCTCTCTCTAATCATCTCTGGGAATTGTTACTCCCCTAAGAATTCTCCAGCTCAAAATCACTCTTTTGGGTTTTGTTGGTTTTTCTCCAGCAAATGAAAGACACTTTGCAGGATTTTGGAAAAATCAAATGTATGTTTTAATGCATTCATTTCTCTGGAACCCTACTGCTCTTTAAGACAGAAGCAATGATTTACTATGTGCATTTTGGGGCCATTCCTTAAAGGAACAACCAAACACAAGTAACACTTTGAAAACAGTGCTGCCAAATGCAAAAGTGCTTCTATTTTACTAATAAGTAATATCAACACTACAGCTGTAATGGGAAGTTCCAGGAAGATGGTTAAACTAAATTCTTCTTGGCTCAGAGCCATGCAAATATTTCTTTTCCACATTCCCATCAATTACAGAGGTACAGTAAGTGTTTTTGCTTAAGTGCACTATTACAGGGGACACAAATAAGCCATTTTTCTTCCAGTGGTTGGAGCTAACATTTCTATAGTATCATATTACACATTTGGCAGACTTGAAGCACGCTTAGATTTTTACTTGTGTTGCATTAGTAGGCGACACCATCTGAATCAGCTCAAAACAGGTAGTACAACTGCATATCTTATCCAGACTACAGCTGTTACAGTGTCCATAGAGTAGTTTTTACTTCAATACTGGTACATGTATTCATGCTTGGGAAAGCAGAGAACAATTATTGTTAGCTGTTTATGTGCAAACAATAGCAGGCATGTACCATCAGAGAAGTGTTTTACTGAAAAATTACATTGTAGAGCTCAGCTGCCATTTTAAATACACATTTTAGACTGACAAATTTATACTTAGACTTTATTAGGACAATTAATAATCTTATTAATAAAGAAAAACTAACCAGAGGTATGCACACACTTTGCACATTTTCCAGAGTGAAATAAATCACCCTCACAAGCACTGCCTTCCATCACTGACGAGGTCTATCAAAATGTGAAAAGACTGTAGAATTGCAATGTACTCTCTGTGTATCACCTTAGCCTGTGTGTACCATGCATGCTTGTCTTCCCTTGAAGAAGCCCCAAACCAGAGTATGAGTGCATTAGGATAAAAACAAAAGTACCTATTTTCTGAAACTTCCAGTTCCATGTGGAGTACACAACAAAGACACATCAGAAACTGAGTTTCAAAAACACTAGTGTAAAAAACAGATGTCCTGTGGAATTAATCATTATCATTAAACATGAAAAATTATCAATGGAAACCATGTTTCCAAATGTATTTCATTCATGTTTTAACCCTTCAGATCATAATGATCATCTTGGAAAAGAAATCAAGGAGTTTCATGAAGAATTAAGTATCACCTTATTCATATGCTGATGTTTTTACCGATCCTTTACACACAACTTTACTGAGAGTATCTGACCATACAAAAACAGCACCTAGCCAAATACACAGGTAGGGAGGTTAGGGAATACACTCCCATTCACTTCAAGCCCAACTGGTAAACTCCAAGAACTGAAAAGCCTGACCTTACACATCAGACTGCTACTGGCAGGAAGTTCCTGACCAGTGCAAGGATGCCTGTGGGACAACTAAAGCAGTTAGAAATTGTTAAATGTGAAATTACTAACATGGTAATCCAGGAAGACAGCATGGTTTTATGGACAGCTTTATGCTGGACGGTAGAGAGGAACATATTTTCTTGAGTTAAATTTGATCTCAATTGCAGTATCAAGAACTGTACAATTATCATATCTGTGTATATTGCAGTTATCACAAAAAGAGTTGAAATAGGTTAAAGCTGTCAAATGCCACTATAGTACGTTGTTTTTTTACTGCAATTCTGTTAGGTTTTATTTGCAATAATTTACATGGTAGAATTAAGGAGAGACCCTTATTTTACTATTATCTTTCACATGGAAAGGCAACTATTGCTCCAAACATGTCCTGCATACCCAGCTGAAGAAATACTTACTCCATCAAAAGGTGATAAAATTTACCCTTCCTTCACAGTGGCATGAACAACCAAGGCAGGGAAAGAACTCATCTTTGAATGGTGAAGAGCAGCAGTGCTGAGAGAGTTCACAGTCCCTTTTAAATTGACCTTTAAAGAAGTCTTTAGCTCCTACTCTAGACAGCTGGTCTAGACTACTTACAATATAACCATTATTTGGGTGCTGAAAGCACCAATCTAACCAGGCCACATAAGATACTTCTGGCTCACTGCTCTCCTTTCCATTACATGCCTAAGACTAGAGCAGTGCAAAACCTCTGATCTTCACCATCAGTGCACAAAGAAAGTGGCTGCACCCCATTTTGACCCCTCTTCCTGAGACAGGAGTACAACAATACTTTCAGACAGAACGGCTACAACATATCAGTCTTTATAAAAAGTGACGCTATGGGATGTCAGTAATACAACATCTTAGCCCCCTGGTTGTAGATGACATATGGAAAGCACATGGACTTACTGACAATTCTTTGATTAATTTTCTTAATTCCTTGTGCCCATGCTTCTTCGCAATACTTTCTGGATCATCTCCATATTTATTGGTTATTTTGCAAGCCCGTGTGGCCTCAGGACAACTGAGTAGAAATGCTGCAAGTCTCTTCAAGCCAAATCTGGCTGCACAGTGAAGCAGGGTAGGAAATTCTTCCAAATGGCTATCTGTATAATGAAAACAAAGTCTTAAGAAACAAAAGTTTGCTTTTATAGAACACTTTCTATAAATGTCTTTTGAATATCAGTGCTGTGGAATCACAGTTATCAAGCTCCCTGTATTGAACTAACAGCCAAAGAATTATTTTTTCAATTAACAGTTTTACAGTGTCTATACACGTATTAATAAAGGAGCCCTTGGTGTAACTGAGAAATCTCATTTTTATCCTGACAGAGGGATTTTAAAGCACTTCAGTTCTACTGAGAAATAAGCTTTCTTGCAAAGGGCAGAAAATTCTACAGCCAAGACATGCTTTTGCTTAGGTAGAATATTTTTGAGTGGGATATTTTTACAGGTTCATGATGTTATGTTTTGATATTAAAAATAATTTCTGAAAATTCAAAGGGCTTCCAGACACTTGGAAAAATTTGCTTATCCCTGCAATGAAAAAATTAAAGAATTTAAAGATGAACTAAACAAAAATTTTTAGGATTTATCAGAAGTGACATTATATTAATTTTCACCAAAAACCATTTTTACACTGGAGAACTGTGACATTCAGTGTATCACTTCAGCATCCTTCTGTATTTTAACACTATGAATGACCACAAGTTACATACAACAACCAAACATGCAATAGCAAAGAAAAAGATTTTAAGCATAAAAAATACTTCTCTCTGCATTCATACTCTACTTCCTGAATACTTGTGGTTGGCTGTGTACCAACTGGTCTATAAATCAGCATGCAGTGTATCTCTTCCCCAAGCATGCACCCAGCCTGCCCCAGGCACCATCAACTCTTTGCACCCTGAGGATCCTTCCTACCCAGTGCCTGAAGAAATGCTCCCCCTGGTTTGCTTTGAGCCTGGCTTCCGCTAGGGTTCAACTGCTAGTCCTTTTTTCATCTTATTCTCCATCACTGTCTGCCCTCTATGCAATTCCATAATTTCTTTCTTGAAGGGCTCCAATCTAGTTAATTGGGCCCTGTAGAGACCAATTCTACCACACACACTGCTCTCCCCTCAACCTTTCCCAGCTTTTCTGTAACTATTTTGAGATGACAGGAGAAGAGTTGCACATGATACTCAACTTTGGGATGAGCCATATAATTCATGCATTGCCATAATTATGTCCTGTTTTGTTCTCTATTCCTTTTCTAATAATTCCTAGTATTTCATTAGCTTTGTGATCTGCTGCCTAGCAACAAGTTGATGTTCTCATGGAACTGCGTGGTCTTATTCCTCAGCACTAACTGCTCAAATCCTCTCATTTTGGATGATACCATTGCACTACTTTGGTTTCACCTGTAATGAATATCATCTGACATTTTACTGCATAATTACTAAATGTCTCATTCCCCACCCCCATTAGCCTTTTTTCTTGTTATGCTGAACACTTCGTATGACCAGCAAAAAAAGATTTTTCCCAATTGCCTGTCTCCTGTCTTTGGTTAGTTATCCAACCATACCCAGTCAGTTACTGGGTAACCAGTCAGTTACTGACTTAATCAGGTTCACTGACTTGTAAAAAAACCTACAAGAAACTCATAAATCCAGACTTCACATTACAGAAAACTTATTTTATTAACACTTATATTAATTTGTCCTGTAGAGATAATACATTAACCTGCTTCTAGGTCACAGGGTTGCTTGAGAAGCTGGGTTTGGGCATCACTCCTGATTTGGTCACACCTCCTAGTACTAAAAAATGAAACATTGCATTGTTAGAAACCCAGATTTTCTACTTTAAAATTCCTTCACAGCTGTTGAAGAATGACAGCTAGTCCTGGTAATTTCTTTGTGTTCAGCCTGCCTATTTTTGCAGTAACTTCATGGTCCCTTAAACTCCAGACAGTCTAATTCCACACATCTCCCATCGAGGACTACAGCTTAGGAATTCACACAGTTTCTTCTGTCTTTCTTGAGTTTTATTTTATATCCCTGTCATCAGATGTCCTGCAGGTTAGTCAGCACATTTTCAGCCCGTAGGGTGCTGGAAGAAGTTATAACTCCTTATGGAAAACTCTTTGCTGCCAGTCTTTAACAAGCTTCCTAAAGTTTTACATTCTTGTGCATAGTGAAATTTGGCTCATTTGTGTACTTCCCATGCCCACCATTTTTGCTCCAGCAGAATCATAATATGGGAGAGAGTAAAATCTCAACCCATCACTAAATACAAGGAACAAAAGCAGTTCTTGGAACAGGCATAGCTAAATACTAACTGAGAAAAAAAATGTTAGGACAATTTTGACTGCTTTTTGGACATAGAATATTCCAGCACTATCCCACTCGACTATTATTTTGACAGAAGGTATTTAAGTGGGCTACAATTTAATCAAAAGTACCATTAACAACCCTAAACTGATTTTTAAACAAATTTAGTGTTGCCTGACTTTTATTTCCACCAGGCAAAGAAAAATCTAATCAAGAAACTGTAAATACACAGCACCTGTGTAAATCAAGCCACTTGTTTTAGACACCTTGGCAGGCTGAACTTCCATCAACAAGAGAATGTGTTGTAGTTTATATTCCCTTGTGTTTGCAGTGTGCTTTAAAATCCTTTGGGCTACAATAGTCAATCTTATAAATGCATAACAGCTAAGGTTTCTGAGACAAGCACATGCTATGCAACTTCTTTTAATTAAAGTTCCACAAACTAAGTTTGATTCTATCATTTGAAGAACTGTCGTTTTTATCCCAGAGTAAATGTATTTGACTTATTTTTATCTAGATTTTTCTAAATGTAAGAAAAAATAGGATTCTCTTAAAAAAAAGTGTTCAAACCTGAGCCAATATTTTAAAAAACTTCCACAAATGCTCAAACTGCTTGTCTTAGTACTTGTGGGTTTTGCTATTTGTTTTTTTAGATGTCTAACAATGCAATAGGTACTCAATAGTTTGCACCCTGTTAGGCAATACCAGAAGGTCAAATATAGTAGTAGAAAGAGCCTTAACACAGTATAATAACATGGTCCAATCAAGTCTGTATTACCAATGGACTGGATGCTATGATTTCTTCACCAATAGAAAGAGAGGAAGAGTAGGTGGTATTCATAAGCCTGCTCTAGGCAGGTATATACCTGCCTAGAATGCATTTCTGCACTCTTAAAGTAACACAGAGCAGGGGTATTCCAAAATCCCTTCAGCTCCTTGCACTTGAGCTGTTTTTCCTGGTCACCACTCAACTCCTCCCGAGCTGAGTTTGATATTCAGACAGGACTCCTATGCTTACATACTTTGAACATTACAGGAAACTCTGTCATTAACAAATGAAATACCTTAGCCAGCCACAGAGGATGGTAAAAAGAAATAAATTTATAAACCAAGTTTCAAAGACACTTTTTTAAAATATCACTCCTTGTAATAAGGAGGGGGAAAAAAATTTGTTGTCTTTGTTGGCTTTGCAATTGCTTTTCTCTAAATTGGTTGTAGGATTCAGCTGGTTCTTAATCTGGGTGGGATGAGACATGTCATACAGAAAGCCTTGCTTGCAATTTCATTTCAGATTTTTGTAATCAGTTTCTTAATAGGATTACATTCAGGGTTCATTCACTTAGCACTGAGCCTGAAGTTTTCCTTGGCCCTATATTTTACAGCAACACTCCTACTGTGGCAATTAGATAAAGTTGTTTACTCTTTATGTATCTGTAATTATCACCACTGAGCATAAATGACATAACACTGACCATATATTAAAATACTAAAAAATGGATAGATATTATTAAAAGATATATAAAAGCTATATATATATAAAAAGATGTATAAAAGCTAGCTATTATCTCCAAGCCAAGTGTACAGCATGAAGAAGAGATACTCTGACTGCTTAGAAAGTAAGTTGCAAAGGCAGGAGAACTTTAAAAGCAACATTGGTGCTTCTACATAAAACTCAAAAATGAGATGAGGGGTTCAAAGAGACAGTTTTAGTCTCCTGCTCATGAACCTGGAGCCTGGTGGCATCAAGTTGTGACACAAGGCAAAAACTCTTTGTGAGGACCCATAGATGACTGAGCCTCACTAACTTCAGACAGTTTTCAACAGTCTGACTTTCAGGCACTCAACTGCCAGCACCCTGCACTCTCCAGGTCCAAACTTTCCCAGTCTTGCTGCTGAGCCCTCCCTCAGAACCCAAGGAACTCCTTGAGGCTGCCTCGGTACAATTGTTGTCTTGGTAAATGCGATGCTGACAGTGCAGATGGATGCTGCTGTTTCAGCAACCTCAACAATATTTCAGTGTTCATTTCTGCATGCAGCTGTGGTACCAGTAGCCACTCTCTGCTAATAATAATTAGCTAGTAACATAAGCTAATAGCTTTGCCTCCCATGAAGTGAAAGGCAAATATGTCCTTGGACTTAGAAATTCCTCCCCCAAATCCATATGTAATTATGAAATACAGTATGGTTAACGACCTCAAAAGAGATGATTGAAGCTTCCTGGTCTTTGTTTTTTGCCCTCATTGTGAAGAGAGACATCACTAATTGTCTGAATCCCTCCCAAGCCAGTAGGAAAATCTGAAGAACTTCTCTCCTTCCACCAGCTTCTACAGGAGAAATCAATGACAACTATGGATACCACTGTCAAAAGAACAGGTAAGAAAAGCCCACTACAAGATCTATTTGTGTTTGTTTTTTTAGTCTATAACTGTTCTTTAACTGTCAATTCTCAAAACTGAGCTGAGCTCTTAAGACAAACTAGATGTTCTGCTGTAAAGAAAATTCCATCATACCATGTTTAACCACTTCAAATAAAGTTTTGCATTATACACAGTAGGAAGAGGCTGTAATTATTTGAAAGCCCATGTGCTTCAGGCAGAAAATACCGTTCTTGAGCTTGCAAGTTTGTCACACTATTCATTTTTGATGGAAACTGCTGGGAATTTTGTTTGCTGGAACAACCCATACATTTCAGCTAACTATATAGAACTGAGCGAAAGCAGTAAGGGTGTAGTAGGGGTAAAGTAGCTTTTGCTCATCATGAGTCCTTTAATGGAGAATGCTAACAGAGAAAAACTGTGCCTGTTTGGCACCTACACTAAGAACTAGTTAGCAGATGATCACAAGCTGGAAGGAAAGATTAAAGGGAAAGTCTTAAGTGGCACATTATTAGGTGCTTTAAGGTGGCTTCAACTTTCAACTTACATTGAGGCCAGTGCTTGCTTTTAATTAAAGTTCTTTTTGACATACACAAGGTATTGCTGGGGGTTTTTTGTATGTTCTGCCCTGTCATATTCCTTTCTCTTCTCTGCAGAGAATTCTACAAAACCTCAGCTATAAAACAGAGCATAAAATCGAATATTACTCTATTGTACCATTGTCTTAGCCTGTGGGAATTTTCATAAAATTGAAGTAAGGAAACAGAGTGGCCTACAGTGATATTTCTGCACATCTTGTAAGACATCCTTCTTTTATTTCCCAAATTATTGAAACAGGACACGGCTGTTTTTCTTAGCAATTTAAATAGCACCTAAGATGACTTCTACAGTGCCAATACCAGTACCTTCTCTCTCCCCCCATTATTCTGCTAGAAGCTAAAAACCTAGACTCTATTTCTTCTTTTGGGATAGATGTTTCAACTTGGAAAAAAGAATTACAGAAATCAGGACAGAATTTGCAATGTTGCTAGCAGTTTTAGGTGACAAAAAGCACTGTTTTATATAAAGCAAGTTCAGGACTTTTCATAAATGTTAGTAGCTGAGTTTAATTAGAGAAATAGCAATAGATAACTTGTAAAAGGGGAAAATTAATTAATAGTGGAAAATGAAGCACGTTTTCCTCAAGTAAATTGTTAGTTCTTGGTCAGGAAACAATGCAACAAAATTTCCCAAATCTGAGGATTCTGAGAATCAGGGCTTTCCAAAAAGAAACTTATTTCTCAATAAATATTTTGAAATATGAGTTTGGATTTGTTGGCATGCTTTGACTGGATCCTCAATTACCAGAATATAAAAGAATAATGTGCACATACTATACCCTGAAATCAATTCAGTCTGGAATGCACAATATTTCAGACAGTATTTCCACGTTTAGTTACATTCTTTCACAAGAGATGACACCACCACTAAAAATCCCAGACAAGTCTCGGCTCTGTCTCCAGTTAATGCTATTTGCTAAACACAACATTTTCCAGTGGTTTCTATTCAGTCTGCATTTATCTGGCACATCTGTATCAGAGTTAACCTTTTGCACCTTTGCCACCTATCTTGTCATTATCAGCCTAGCCACTGACTGCTCCCAAATACTGCATTGTCATACTAAAAAAAAATGTTGAACAGTCATTTTGGGGATGGGATTGGTGCCTTAAAAATTATGTAAGCAAGCTTGCATCTCATGATATTTTGATCTAAACTACTGTCTGTACAGGAAAGCATCACAATGCATTTTAATTTCATTACATCATATGCCTTTTGTATTTACTTTTACACTCCCAAGTTTTTAATCACATAACTGCAATACTTTGTGAGAAGTCAAACCATGTAATTCATTAGTTATCCAATAAATTAATCATAAATTCTTCATTCTTGGTTCATTTTGAGGTCATATTGAGATCTTTCAAGTGCAGCAATTTATCAGCTGCACCCTGATGTGCAAGACTGTTCAAATAAAGCATCTATGTACAGCAATACAATTTCTCTTCCCTATACCTCATGCTGAAAACTTGCACTCCTCTCATCCACTACTGGACATGTCTAGTGACTGTCTGGGATTCTTTTATGTGAGTCAAAGACACAGGTTTATATACCTTTCAGGCAGAAGAGGGATGAGAATCTAAGCCTTCCACATTCTAATTGCTTCCAGCACTGCAAACACGTAATTTTTTTTCCATGAAGAATCTGGGCATCTAACTTTGCACCTTCTTTTGGGGTCATGCATCATTTTAAGATCACTATTGGCTCAAGCAGTCAACTTGCTCTTAAAACACACTGGCTTTTTTGGGGGGGCCATAGCAGTTGGTTAGCATTATTCTCAACATTCAAAAACACCACCAGATCTAATAGTTATTAAAGAAGTGAAAAATCTTTTGCTCATCAACTAACATTTCACATAGGGCAGGACTTTTGAATCTGTGTTATCCACTCCCATCCTACAGTCTGGCACAGGAAAATGTCAAGGACAGGCACCTCATTTATTTGCTCCCACTAACTGATATTTAAGCTCATTTTTACATTACAAGTTGAATCATGTTTACCTAATACAGAGGAGTGAATTGCATCAACAAAGAAAAGGAAAGGAAACATGCTGGCCATCCCAGTAGTGCTACCTTCAGAATTTGTTTGTATTTGGTTATGAGAAGTGGTAGGTTCACTGATTGTACATTTCTCTCTCAAAACAATAGTCCAGCCTCACAAAACAGAAGTGAAGCAGCATCCTGAACACATCTTTCTCAAGTATTTTAGAAGGAAAACACATTTTCTTAAGTAATGTTTTTTCCCAAAAGTTTCTTAAAAAAGCTGAGGTTTAATACACATTTGAACTAACATCATAATGATGCTTTCAAAACACAAGCTAAATAACCACACTCTTAGTTTATTGCAAACCAGTCTGAATCCCTAGTAAGTGGCTAATGAATTCAACAAGGGCCCTCCATTTGGTACTAACAACAGCTTCTGTTGATGCACGACTGAATTGTGCATATAATGTATCTACTTTATAGAGATACCCTATTTTAAACTCACTGGGATGGCTTCTTTTAAAAATTAAAAATAACAAAATTATCTTTTTGCCAGAAGAAATGAAAACCATTAAGTGCATAGGTACTAAAAGTGACTGGAGAAGTTTAGTGCTGTTCTAAGATCAAAAGCCATCCATTATTTTCAGACAGAGAAAACTTTCAGATTTCTCCCATACTTGGAAAGAGTACAGTTTAAACTGCATTGCAGAACTGCCATTAGTAAAAAATATATAATGTACAGGCATCTCCACATGACTCTTATAGATCATTTTCTCTCCAAGTATAAATTTGGTCAGCTCCAAAGCTGTCAATTTGCAGTTAATCCAAAGCTGATCAAAAATCCAGAGAAGTATGATTACAAAGTACTGAGTCACAAAGTAATGATTTACAGAATTATTTCTCCCATTTTTTTTCTGCTTATGTTGTCTTTATTGTGGATTCTTCCATTTCACTAGATGCTTTCAACACTTAAGGACAGTCTTATTAACATTTATAAGTAATAACCATAGCATCAGTAATAAAAATCAATACATAGAACAAGTGACTCACCAGCTTGGTGATGTTGCTCTTCTTCACATTGGAGTAGGCTGAATTCATAAGTAGATATTTTGCTTTTCAGTAATGAAGTCAGAACATTGTCTACCTTCTCTACAGAAGAAAATTTCAATGCCTGTTTAAAAGAAAGGAAAAAAAACCAGAAAAAATTAGTGCATTTTCTGCATATGCATTTTTAACTTTAGTCTCAGAATGCTGGTGAATCAAATTACTCAAACAGTATTATGGCAAACTCTCTTTCAGTAAGAGAAGCACAGTTTTTGAAAACTCTAGAAGAGATACTTTAATACAAAAGAATTATGACAACATGATCCAACTGTACATAAACATGGATTATAACATATGAAGTTCAGACAGGACTCAAAAACTTCTGGATGAAGTGTAAGGACAGGAAGTTCTATGTTGTACTACAGTAGTAATTCAGGGTGAGTTTAAAGAGTATAGTAGCTCTCTGTTACCCAAAACTATTACATTAAGATTGTGGACTTCTCTAGGTAGGAAATGGCTTCAGTTTCATCAGCCAAAATATAACATTGTCACCAGAGCAAAAAACTAGCATCAACCAGATAGATCAGCTTCCTACTAAACACACAGTCTTTAGACAAGGGAAATCTGCACTAACTTCCAGAAGATTTTTGAGTGCCTCTTTCTGGACAGAAAGTCGAGATTGACACCTAACAACTTTCAAGGCAGCCAGAATTAAATATTTCTTTGCCTGTCTGACAAGAACAGCCTGGCTACAGAGAGTAGTCAGAGCAGTCATTTGAAGAGTAAGGACATTTTACACCAAGTACTACAGCTGTGTACTCCAGTCTGTGCTGCACTGGGCACCAAAAGGAGCTCAGCCACAGCAGAGGGAGAGCTGCTTTACTCTGCTCAGGGTCCGTAGCCCTGTGTTAAAGTTTGCCTTCCCACAGCTGGACTGTTGCTGGTCAAGGTGATTCTGGGATGACTAAAATGGAACATCTTCAGACATGCTTAGCATATGAATTTAAAAAGCAAGTCTATGACTGACATGCTGAGGAGAAAATGACAGGGGGGTGTACTGATGAAACATGAAGTTTAATTCCCAAGGCTGTTAAAAAGGGAATAAGAAAAGTAAGTATGGTGTGATCAGAAAACGTTGAATGCAGAGGCAGGATATAATTTTCATTCAACTCCTAGCAAGAATTAGAAGAGACATTTATGCAGGTAAGAAGCTAATAGTATGATTGTTTATTTCCCCATAATTAACCCTGGCCCCTCCAATATTAAGATACGTCAAAACCATTGCATTTCTTTTTATAATTCACTCCCCTTCTGTGCTGTCACACCACCTCCTCAGTATTTTTTATTCAATAATTATGAATACATGTAATAATCTTCAATAAGGAAAAATAAGCATTAAGACTCCACCTAGGAAAAAAGATCTTTGAGGCTTGTTCTAGAATAAAAATCTAACCTGAGTAAAATACTTACTGTGCAAATTCAGAAAGCATATGCAAAACCCTCCAAAATATCTATAAACCCCCAAACTATTAGCATGAAAAACAACACTACGTTTAGAAATTATTAAGAGGAATATTACAAAAATTCAGTTAGGAAACCATACTATTCTCTCTCCAAATAGGTCTTAGATACATTATCATTACATTACCTTAACAGAGTTCAATCTAGAGTAGGACAAAACCAACAACACAGGAACTAGCTCAGATGAGTGTACATGGCAGATCCTGTGTCATGAATAAAGAGGCTCAAAACCACTGGTACTCACTGAAGCAACTGTGTAGTAAATACCCCACTAGGCAGAGAATAAGAATTAAGTGGGCTTCTAGACAAACTAAGCATTAAGTAATATTTTTAATCTCCATTTAAAATGGCAGGGATACCCCCACAAATTGTGCTCTCTATCTAAACCTTCCAGTTCAAAAGAAAATGAACAAACAAACAAAACCCTTCTCAATGATTCCTGCCTCTTATCTTCCAGAGGAGCAGTTTCAGGTTGAAATGTACGTCCAAGTGAAATAAGCACCACACAGTTTCTTTTCAGCCAGCATTCTGGGACATCTTGCCTACAAATCTCTACTTTTTAATAGGAGCTGAGAACAAAACGCTTCCTCATTCCTTTTATTCAGTCAGAAACCAATGGAAGAAGTGCCTTAAGAATGCATAGCTCTTACTTCATGCTTAGACAACCAAATTTACATGGAATACACCAGTGTTTTACAACCTAAGATGGAACAAGTTCTTGAGCAGAGCTGAACTTCAGGAACCTGTAGCAAAATTTCTCATACTTCAACAGGCCTCCAATGACCAGCCCATCCATTTCTATGAATTACAAGTCAGGAATAATGCATTTCTTATGCAAATTTAACTGTGCAATTTGTTTCAAGTTTTCCACCACCTCAACTTTTTGTTTTTCCTCTTACTCTTGGGATGTAAAATCTGAGGGCTTAAGCAATGATTTAACAAACTATGTTGTTTACTGAACTGTAATGGTGAGTTTTGTTGTGCTACTCTGTAGCAAAGACACAAAAGGAAAAAAAAGATTAGGTAATTAAAAAAAAAATAAAGGCAGCTGTATCTTTTATCTCACATACAGGAGGGCCTGTTTCAGCATTTATGTGAAGATAGCAGGTAAAACAAAAGGAAAACAGAAGTAGGAATAGGGCCACTGCATTATCCAGCTCCAGATCACAAAGAGCCTCTCCTCAAGAAACAATTCGGTTTAGAGACTTTTTCTTTACTGCCCATTTCTGCCCCAGAGCATTCACAGACTCAAAGCCTGCTGTGTTTATGTATTTTAACATACCCTACACAGATCTCCATAGGCCCAAGAAATCTTCCCAAGAAATCTCACCGACCAATTACAAACCTGAAGTTCCTGGGGAACCTTCACCAAAGCCAACAGAAGCAGAACTGTATTTAAAGTTGAACTTGAAGTTAGGCACCCTGCAAGAGAACTCTGAGCCACTCAGAGTTTGAGAAAGCCCACCTTTTGTCCAAATAAAGATTTACAACACTAGAGAAAATATACAATAGTGCTAGTTTCCCTCTATGTCCTTGCAGCCCCCCAGAACTAAGCTAGTGAGGTTGTAGACAATTCTTCCCATACTCTCTGAAGCACAGCCAACTTCTCTGCTGCAGTACTGGAAATCCTTCCACAAGCCTCACTGCTTGTCCATTCCACCTCTCCAGCCGTAGGCACTGTCTCTATTCCCTCACTCCTTTCCACAGCAACAGGACACAGCTGTGAACAGAAAAGCCCCAAGTGCTGACCATCACACCTGGGCTTCCAAAAACATCCTTGAAAAAGGAGACCACCAAGCACAACATATTTTTTGTGACTGAGATTACCTACGTTCTTTAATAACTACTAAGCAAGTCCTGAAAATTTGTGCCACTGAAACACAGCATCCACAGCCAGTAAATTAGCATATTCCACTGGCTTTGGCAGTACTAACAAGGTTACATTTACATAAAGATGAACTTCTTCATTAGTTCTTACACATCAGACACTACTTTATATGCACTTTCATGTCTGGATTGCTTCTGCCAATGAGAACAGGCTAGGTTTAAAACCACTCAGGCATTTCTGACAATTTTAGCCAGTGATAGAATATGGAAAACTTTCATACCTAGCAGAAAAGAAAGAAGCATTTTAAAATAACATGTGTTGATGTGGCTGAGAAGACTGAAATATTAAATACAGTTTCAAATGAAGTATCTTTGGGGATCAGGTAGAGATGCATACAAATATCACCACATAAATCATATAGCTATTTTACAAGTTTTCATGGAGAAGGCTGCAGTTTATTTTCATTCTTCTTTTCCAGTATCAATTGTAACTCGGATCCTGTTTAATGATTATGATAAAAACATCATTTAAGATACCAAGTATCCCACAATACTAGGAACATTATTCAACCAAAGCTTGTCATAAAGACTTCCTCAATCTCTCTAGATATTCCAAGTCACTCAAGCTAATATGAATTTACCAACTTCAGTAATAAGGATATGACCTTAGCTTCAATTTTTTTTTAATTTTGAAACCAAATAAATCTATGCCAGGAAACCCCAACACTAAATAATTGAATCAATATTTCCATTTGGTAGAAACTGAGAGAAAAATCAATACAGCATATAAATCCAGTGCAATGCTGAAATGATTAGTTGATGTAAAGTAAAACATGAAATATAAAAAAGTTTAATTATGAATTATAAAAACCTTAAAATCACTCTGTACATTAGGTTACTGTAAGAACATAAACTCCCTAAGAGAGTTTCTTGAATGTGGAATTGTGAAAGTGAGAGACCCAAAAATAACCTTTAGCCAACTTTCACCCTCCTATATTCTCATAGCAAAACCATTCAGGATTACAATTCAGTTATTATGACCCCAACTTTTCTTACTTTTAACATTTCAGGTTTTTTCTTTCAAAACTCATGCAAAGAAATTAATTTAATTTTATTTATTTATTCAATTACATTTAAAATATTTATTTGGTTGTGTAAAATGTCTTGCTGATGTTGATAAATGCTTTTCAAATTCAGAAAAAAATTGGAACAGAAAATTACAATCTATCAGACGTAGCAAAGAATTTTATTCAAAACCATGATTTCTAAAAATCTTGTGTTTAATCTAAACCTTAGCTAATGGCAATCTTTAACTGCTCTCAAAAAACAGATCCATAAATGCAGTGGTACCATATTTTGATAGTCTCCCACTAATATCCATGAATTCATCTGACCATCACTAAAAGGAATGGATAGCTGTAATCCTATTTGTTGGGGTTTGTCTCTTTGGCTTTATTGGGGGACAAAGTGGAGCATTTCAAAGGAGCTGGAAAGGTTGGCGAGGCAGTACAGAAAATAATGTAAGCATTTTACCAAAGCACTGTGTCTTTGGTGTGAGCTAATGCAGCCATTTGCTTTCACTACAGAATTTTAATAAGGATATACTTCTCATATTGCAACTATTTGCGAAAATCTTGAACTTTCCCTTGAATCACAGAGTCATATTGCTTTGATCAATAATTGCTGTAAGCTTTTCTATTTTATATCAGTTTTGTTTTCCATTGTGTTTGATTGTTACTTTGCATAGATAAATGACTGTTGCCCCAGGACACTTTTGCAAACAAGTTGATAGTCTCAAAGGTTTTAATTATCCTGGTTAAACAGAAGTTACTACTACTGCTGCTTCTTGATGGGAATTCTAATTAGTATCAAGTCTGTTTTGTTTTTCCTTTTGTGAACATATTTTAAAGATTAAGTTAAATTATGTTCTGTAAACTACATCTTTATGATGTAGCTTGTTGACATTAAATCAGGAGCTCATTTAAAAAGTTTGCAGAAACAATTAGCTACCTAGGTAGTTATTGTACTGCATTCTGAGGCCCAGCAGGTAACATTAAATGAGACACATAGGTACACTTACAGAGGAATTAGCATTAGTACACTTTGCCACAGAGTAGCCATGCCATTGTGTGGACTGTAGAGCCTACCCAATTAAAACCACTTTTTTTTACATTAGTTTTTAAGTTACCAAAAACAATAAAAATAACAGCATATAGCATCAGCACCTCATTTAAACCCTTGCTTATTATTCAGAGGAGTAAAGGTGAGGAAATGTTAAACATACTTCATAACACTACAGCTGTATTTCCTGGTGTGCACTACTGCTCTGCACAGAATTATTTTTGCATTTGAATACGACTTGAATTGCATGTGCTTTAATAAATATCAGTCACACTGGTTAAACAAAGGGTCAAACTCCTGAATAACACAAATAATTGTGGAAATATCTTGTGTGTTGCAGACATCTAGGTTACCAAGTTAATGATAAATTTTTAAATCATTATGGCACACTTCATATGCATAGAGGTTTAAATGAAACCTGTTAGAGGCTTACTTAGACATACATCAAAATACAGGCTAAAAAATGATGGATACCATAAGGAATTTAAAAACACATTTGTTCTTTGAGTTGCACTATTTTTCTTGTGCAACAGCCTGTTTTCCTAGAACAGAAGTAACTTGTGCTTGGAAGGAATCTAGCCTCATCCTTAATAGAACACTAATAACGCAATACATCATATTTTATTAATTCTTTTGTTATGAGTGTAATGCCTTAGGTGGTGGATAAGGTGTATTTGTCACAGGAAAATGAGATTGTCTGCACTGGAAACACAATCTATTATTTTTGTTCTGGTTTTGCAATTACAATATAGACATTGTGCAAGGTCTGCTTGGGCTACCCACCATTCAACAAATGACACTTGAGATTCTGTTCTTTCTTAATATATGCTTTCTTCTCCTATTATTTCTTATGTGCCACTGGGAAAGAACATGCTACAGAGCACTGCAGACTGAAACTCGGCTCAAAACCTGATTTTTTTCTAAATATACGCAAAGAATCTGCATGGCAACCAGCAAATCACATGAATGAGAATTCAGCAGCTGTAAATGGATCCTAATGAACAGCAACCTACTGCTTCCCATACAAGCTGTGCCAGAAAAATTTGGTTTGATGGTGAATGAATAATAACCCTCCAAATACAATGTGGTGTAAGATTACTTGCTTCTATTGGTTTCAGAACATACAAAAAAAAATACACTTTAAATGGAGAGGGACTTCACTAATATTTGTTCTTATTTTCAATCTTTGGAGTGCAGTATGTTGCTCATTGGGCATATACAGCACAAAGTATGTTGACATCACTCTCTAAACAAAAAAAGAACATTGACAAATTTGTTTTCTCTTGCCTGACTTGATTATCACCAGACATCTCAGAGGCAGGCTTCTTAAACCTGAGCCTAGTACTAAGCCATTACAAGTTACTGCGCAATCAAAAGATTTCATACTATCTCTTAGTTCATTTAGGCACTTACAGTCTATTTTTCTTTAATTAAAATTTGAGAAGTCAACTTACCTGACAAGCGAAAGCTATTGGGTCAGCCACTTTCTTTAAAATGGGTTCAATTTCCTCTAGTGCAGTATAGTATTCAATCTGTGCTGTCTTCTTAATGACTCCCCCACAGTAGACATTTACATATACAGGGCCAGCAGGAAAATCTTATAAAACACAAATCAGAACACCAGCTGAAAAAATTTTACAGTCCCGGACCAGAGATCTCAGGGAATGAGTACAAGAACAGAAAATATCACAGAAAAACATAGAATTGATGATCTGACTGGATTTGCATTTCACAGATGATTCAGAGTAGTCAGTTTTTTATTCAGTTCTTTCAGTCTAACATCAGAAAGCTGACAAAAGAAAATACATATCTTTAAATCTGTGTAAAGCAAAGCTATTGTATTGCTTCACATTAGAAAGGAGATGAAAACAGAATGCTTAAAATTTCCAACTGCCCTTTGATAGCCTGATGACCTATAATCAGCTCCCTTATGCCTACATGTTAAGGAAAAGTGCATTTATCACAAATACAGCAATCGCTATTCACCTTATGAAACATTTCTCTTAATTGCAGTCAAGATTCTCAAAATTGTATTTGAGCTAGGCTGCAGAAATTGCAGTATAATTAATCCATTCCAGTTGTTTACCTCGCAAAAGCCAAGGAGAGAGGCACTTGTAGTCTGTTACTTCAGCATGATTTGCTCTGTGCGTGCAGCACAAGCCTACTTTATGAGTACATTTCCCAACCCATTAGTGCTTGTTGTGCCAGGCATTCTGCTGGATCACACTAGCACAGTCTTCTTAAAATACTAACTCTGCCCACAAAACAGTGAAAAAAGGGGCAATTCTGAAAATGGAGAAGAGGAATAGGGCCAGAGAAACTAGATTAATAGTACATCACATTAAATCATGTAGATGGAAACTGCCCAAAGGTGGGCTTAAAAAAAACAAACAAGCAAAAAAACCAATAAAACACAGCATTTCTCTTATAGCATCAGATCAGATGGATCTGAAACAGGATACGTCCAGATTTCCACTTTTCCAGATTTTAAAACAGAATAAACACCAAACAAAAATATGTGAAACATAATTAAACTTAGCTAGAGCTCTCTGACAATTTTTTAATATTTCATTAACTTTTCACACTTTATTTCTTCAAGTACTACAGAAACCTTTTTGTGATCAACAGTGTTCTCACAAAAAACAAAACCCAAAACTTGGAAGACTCTTTTAAGACCTGTGCAAGAAGAGTGCAGCTTTTGTTCTCTGAAATCCAGCTACAGATGGAAGTTCCCTGCTTGTTACGTACTTTCCAGTCAGGTTTCTCAAAACAAACTCTCTGTACCACCACAATGATAAAGAACTCTCAGTCCATATGTGGCTATTGTCTCAGGACAGTGTTCAGGATGAAAATCTCAAAATCAATTAGGTTGGAAAAAACCTCCAAGATCATTGAGTTCAACTTCTGACCAACCACCAGCCTCTCAACAAGACTATGGCACACATGCCACATGCAGTCATTTCTCAAACACCTCCAGGGCTGTGACTCCTCCACCTCCCTGGGCTGCCTGTTTCAATGTATAACAAATGTTTCTGTGAAGAAATTCCTCCTGATGACCAACCTGAACCTCTTCTGGCACAGCTCGAGTCCTCTTGCCCTGTCAGTGATTGCCTGGGTGAAGAGATCAAATCCTACCTGGCACGGTCTCCATTCAGGTAGGTTTTAGAGAGTCATCAGCCTTTACTCCAGGCTGAACAACACCAGCTCCTTCAGCCACTCCTCATGTGGGTTACTCTCTAGACCCTATCCCAACTCCACTGCCCTTTCTGGACACAATCCAGCACTTCATTGTCTTTCTCAAAGTGTGGGCCCAGCACAGGACACAGCAGGCAACTGGGGCAGTCTCACCAGAGCTGAGCCACAGAAATCATCAGCTCACAGAATTACCAAAACATAGTTCCAAGAAGCCACAGTGGAAAATTGTAGCCTATTATTGTAGTATTTCCTCCTATGAAGGTCATATTGCAATAACTTTATAATAAAATATTATGTAAGTTCCTCTGGCAATTCACAGCATATAGCCCAATAGCAAACTACACTCTGAATATGTAGGTGAGAAATG
Organism: Passer domesticus; assembly: GCF_036417665.1. Taxonomy (NCBI): domain Eukaryota; kingdom Metazoa; phylum Chordata; class Aves; order Passeriformes; family Passeridae; genus Passer; species Passer domesticus. The sequence goes on along the minus strand of NC_087477.1, from coordinate 35,518,250 downwards.
TTTTAATTCTTAACTCACATCAAGAATGGGAGAGATGTGCCCCTTAAATCTGCACAGATCTTCTAAGAGAAACTGTTAAATAGCTGAAACTGTTATCAACTAGTTAAGGATAGAGCAATAGAAAAAACCATTAGGAACTAGCAAAGATGAGTGATGCAGGGAAATTACATGAATGTGAACAGAGAAAAGAAACTATTTCCTGCATCAGTAAGAGTTATGGAGAGGGGAACAACCAGATTTACTGCATTAAATATAAAATGACACATTTAGTAACAGAGTAATAAGAAAAGAATATTAGGTTTGCACTTTATGGCAGTAATTTTGGAGAATATTAATCTGTAACTAATCAATGACATTTTAAGACTGCCACCTGCCATTTAACCACAGAAAACCAATCTAATAGAACCTAGGTTCCCATAAATCACAAGGCTTTGCTTCTCTGCATTATTAACAGTTAAGTGTGCAAAACTCATTTACAGGAAACACCCACAAAATAGCAGAAAGGGAATCTACTTACCAGAAAAAGTGAAGGGAGTTGAAGCTTTTTAGTTTTTCTTAAAGGTAAAGAATATTTTTCTTACCTAGGGCTTTCACATATTTGACCTTCTTGTTCCAAGAGGCTGTCTGCATTCTAATTTGTTGATTATCTGTTATGAATTCAATTTCTAGAGTTTCTTCATCTATTTCCTCTTTCAACAGAATGAATATTTCACCAGGGTTCTACAAAATTAAAATATGTTCCCATTAGTCCCTCAGAAAATTATATTGGAAGTGCAACATTATATTGAAAGTGTATTGAAAGAACTTCCTTTCACCAACAGCTTCATGGAAAAAAAATTGTACTACTAAAATATGATGATATCTCACTGCTTCCTTTAGTATTTCATGAGCTTTCCTTCACTGTTTTCTTTCTTACATGAAAGACACAAGAACATTGGAATTAAATTTAACATAGGATTTTAAATTCAGCTTACATAAGAATATTTTAAAACAGTATTTTAAATGCATATGTAGGTGAATTGTTACATTTTCTAAGGCCCCTCTATAGTCTAGAAGAATGACATCCATCCTAATAAGAATAGCCTAAAATACTTCAGACCCACTTAACCTCTTCCAGTAAGGTGACAGTAGAGAGAAGCAGCAGGTGATCTCAGACAATAGCCCTCTACTACTTCCTCAACTAGAAGCAAAGTCACTCCCTTAGAAGTGTACTGATCTCAACAATTAAATAATGTGTGTAAATCATCTTTAAAACACAGTCAGCAAACAAAATCTGTGACATTCTATGTACACTGCAACCTCCATATTTGACCGTGGCCATTCCATGAAGGAATGCAGTGCTGGGTTTTTTACTTCCTCTGTTTATGCTGTCACATGTTCCTCACAGTCACTCTGATTAAAAGCACATACAAACATTTATGCTTACTGCATATGCATGCAGACACGTACATATAAATATTTCTGATTTCATTTAAACTCCAGCTAGGTCTGTGCTGACACAAGCCCTGTGTAATTCATGGTATTCATGGGCACATATGCATGTATACATACACCCATCCTGGATTCTTGCCAGGACAAATTCCACATCTCTCAAGAAGTGCCTGATTATTTGCTCCCTCTGAAGTATAAGGCCCATGTGACAGTAATACTTCAGCTCAAGCTGCTAAATAGCTCTATTAGAGTTATCTCCAAACAGCTTTACTTCCAAATCTCTTGACTGCAGTGTGGATGCAATGCAAAGGCAAAAAAATCCTGCTGCAGTCCAGGTGCACTCTCATTTTGGTCCCTTGACAATTTTGGAAATCGACAGCACATACAGTGTGAATGAGACTGCAACAGGAGGAGGAGAAGAACAATAACTCTTATCCCAAGGATTTTAGCATCCAGAAGTCTTACCTCACATGATATTCTTCTTGGAAGCACCAATACTGACTGCTCATTACTTTCTAATCTTTCAGAAAGTACCTCTGTTTTAAAAGTGAGATGTGTTTCTTCTGATGCTCCCCTGACATCTGACAAGTTAATATCAGAGATAGGCTGGTGATCTGAAATAAATAATGTGAAACAAGAACGTTGTTAATAATACTAAACCAACTCAACATGGCAGTGATGTGGTTTCCAATGCATTACTCATATGGGACTTGGAGTCACTTTAAGGACAGCATATGAAAGCCTGGCAAAATTCTCTTAATGTAAATGTGATGAGATGTCCTCCTTTGATATAGAGCTTTCTTCTAAAGTTTTGATCCTGCAGCCTTGATTTATATGAACAGGCTCTACACATATGCTTTGTCTTCCTAAAACAAAAAGGGACACAGCCTTTAGACTTAAATAGTTGTGAACAGCAAAGTCAGGAAGATCACGCAGTTCTGTCATCTCAGAATGCTCATACACTAGGATAAAACAGGATTTTTACCATTCTTGCTTTCTTTATATGTAAATAAGCACATGCTATATGTTTACAACATCAACCCACCTGTCTAGAGGAAGCGTTTACACGAGGGCAGTGATACCTGTAACGTGGTACTGCGACGGGAGGCACAGATTTCTTTGGCACAGATTCCATGGCCTTTGCCCACCTTGATGGACAAAAGGATGGGTGGAAACCATACATTTTTTTAAATAGGATAATCTGTGTTTGGAAATGCTATGCCAGTTATACAGGTAGCTTGCAATTAGTTTCTCTTCTGTTTGGCTGTAGCAGAGCCTTTAGTGAATACAGTGAATCCTTCACCACACTGCAGAATTTTAATCATGAAAAAGAACTGCCAACTAACCACATCTGCAGAGCTCTGACTAAGCCTGGGTTTTAGCAAAGGTATCCTTTACCTGCTATGTCTCAGCTGTATCATCACTCCTCCTTTCCAGACACTCTATTACCTTGTGTGAAACACTCCCGCCACCCATCTCAAAGGACTGCAGCAGCTCTTCATCACAGAGGATTAGTCAGTATACTGCAGTCGTCTTGTTAGGTTACTGATATCATTTCATGCAGCCCAGAGTGTAAAAATCTAGACTGGCTGGTGAGACAATGTCCTGAGAGACATCCACACTGTCTTGTATTACTGTAAATTATGAAAGACTCACAGTCAATTACATTCAAGGATACAAAGAACTTCTGAGGTACATATTTTCCTCTTAAATGGATATAGAATATTAAAATAAATTAGTGATGGGAAGAATACAGAACAGTAGCAATTTGGCTTTGCTCAAAGAGGCACCACAGCCATTTTGTGTTTCTTTGAAAAGGTGCCCGAGTGGCTGAGGTACACAAAGCATACAGTGCTCCTAAGTGGCATAGAAAACTGTCCAGTCAGTGTCAGTACTGGCAATCTACAATTGGCTTTCTCAATTCTCCCCTGCCTTTGCTTCCCCCATATGCACCAGTTCATCAGATACAGATTGTTTCCTTGCCTTACCAATCTTGCCTTCCTTAAGGCATAGATTTAACAAAGTACCACCACAATAAATGTGTCTGCTAAATGCAGCTGTGCCATGGCATCCTATTGTAGAATCTTTTTTATCCAGGCATATGCTGTAATTTTTAAGGGGAGGGAGGAAGGGAGGGAATAATTTGTCCATAGCTTCTTAAAGAAGCTGAAGTTTCCTTCAACATCTCATCTAAGTTAAGCAGTTTCAATGACCATCACCAGCTAGAAAAACCTGCCCATTCTTCTCCTGCTTATATTCTCATGCCTTTAAGGCAAAATAATTCTGAATTAAAGCTGTGAATTCAGTGTAGATTGAAAATTATACTGAACCTGCATGCAGATGTACTTTACTGAAGTAGCATTAGTGCCATTTGTTTTAATTTACTTTAAAAGTTAAATAGGCTTCACTGAACAAAGGCTATTCTGTTCCTGAATGAGAAGCCACATACAGTTCAATGAAGTTTAACTAATCCAGCTCAGAATACAAGCGCAATAATTTCTCTATCATTGTGAAAACTAGACTTTATTTAGCACTGCCCTTTAGAAAAATGAAGGCCTGAACTCTTGCAGGAAAACAGTTATGATATTTTACAGGAGCCTTATAGTACCTAAACAGGGTCTACAAGAAACACGGAGAGGGACTTTTTACAAAGGCATGTAGGGATAGGACAAAGAGATACAACTTCAAACTCAAAGAGGGAGATTTAGATTAGATATGTTAGGAAGAAATGCCTTACAGTGAGGGTGATGAGACACCAGCACAGGTTGCCCAGAGCAGCTGTGGATGCCCCACACCTGGCAGTGTTCAAGGCCAGGCTGGATAGGCTTTGAGCAACCTGGCCTGGTAAAAGGGGTCGATGTATATGGCCAGGGGATTGGAACGAGATGGTCCTTAATGTCCTGTCCAACCCAAACCTTCCTATGATCCTGTAATTATGTATGCCCACAGAACATATTTTGGGAATGTATTCACATTTTAAGTTACTAATAAATCTTACACATACAGAATTCACTTCAGAAGATAACTCATGTGAGGTATATGCTGCTTCTGACTTCTGATTTTTTTTCCACCACTTTAGGCAAAGGAGTCTCACAGAGACAAGAAACATTCCACAATCAGATTGACAAAATGAAAGGAATGAATAATAACTGTGGAAGGCACTGGATTCTCAGATGTCAACCATCTGTCAGTGATTGTTCTTCAAGGATCATGTAGATGCATTCTAATCTATGTAAAGTTCATGACAACTTTATTTCTACAGTCTGCACTCTACTTATCAAAGATGATAGCAGTCACTTTCACCTTCTAATGCCAATAATTCACCTACTGAGAACATTAATCCTATTGCTAACAAGTTGGTTTAAAATAGGATAACATTTTTTCCTGCTAATGATCGCATTTTAATATTTTTATTATGCCTAGTGATATCTAAATGTAATATCAGAACTTCAACCCAGTCACTACTGTGATAGCATAGTTATCCCAACAACAGACAACTAATAAATGTGGCTCTTACATCAAAGACTTGGATATTTAAGAGGCTTAGGATTCCCCTGCTGACTTGAAGGTGGCTATTAATTTATTGGCTAAAAACCATCAAGCAAGACCTCTTTCACTAAATGTAAGGTCTACCTGACAATCAATGAACCATTTACAACAGTCCAAGAACCACAGGGATCTATAGTATCACTGCAATATAGGCACCAAAGTTTGAAGCCAACATCTCCAGCCCTCAAATTCCTACAAGCAGTTGCACACAATCTGTCCTAAAATGCAGAACATGATACAACCATACAAAATGTTATTTGCAAATTTGTCAACAAGCAACACACCAGAGGTTAAGCAAGCCTTGGCTTGTTGGCATTAATTGAAACAATGTAGCTCATAAAGGTATTAATACTACAATAATGAGACTGTTGTAACAAAATGGAGCAATAACACACAATATTTATTTTATGTAGACAGAAGGTGTTGCCAGATGTTCAAATCTTTTGAACATTTATATTTTGGACATCTTCATTATTTTTCCTCATTACACTCTTGGTTTTAACCTGAAAGCAATGGCTAAGGAGCTCCACCAATTACTGAGGCTTTCAGAAAAATTCAGAATTTACAGCTGAGGGTGAAGACTGTCTTAAAAAAATAAAAGGAACAACATTATTATGCTGAACTACATAAGAAGAGGTTGCTTGGTGAATGTGTTCTTTTAAAGTTTTCTATAATGGTGACCTATTAGTGAGGTTTCTAAAATGTAGCAGTAACAATTAAAATAATTGATAAATAAAACTGGACGCTTTCTTGTAGGATCAAAGTACAAGAAATAACTAACTATATCCAATGATGCATAGACAACACTATGAGCCAGAAGCTAAAAAGAAAGGAAAAATCTATTACAATCTTCCCTTAAGTAAACAGAGCAGAATTACTGGAAATTATCATCTATTATAGAGGGTAATGCTTAATTTCTATCAGATTATTTTTGTTGGCTTACTTTTGACAAATATCTGCTGCTGATGACCACATTGAAAGGACTGATCTTACATTTACGATCATTTTAAATACTGAAATATAACACACATTTACTGTAACTTAATTGGGGACAGCACAGATGTTTTCAATTTCACCTCAGTGTTCCATCCTAATTAATGTACCTTCAATACATCAACTTGGCATCTTTTACATAAGACCCTTCAGAAGAAATTGTTGCTTTCAATTTAACATTTTGAACTAAATTCATGGCATGACTTTGAAATTGTATTCCTTTACATACATAATCAGAGAAATTTTCATAATGAATCTCAAGTCTCCTGTGTGTTCAACAACTAATGCTTCACCACAGCTTCTAAGCAACTAGCCTGCCACCATCTAGCTTCCCCCTCACCCCCAAATTCTAACCTTTCAAATACACTCTTTAGTTATCCTTACTGCAGCCTACATGAGAATTAGAAGTGTTTTCTGTCTTTGATTACTTGGTAGTTGCTACATGTTTTGAGTCAACAATGTATGTGACAGATTTAGGGCATTAAAAATAGCAGAAAACACACTTATGAAAGATTTATGTGTTTTCTAAGGCTACCCATGAAATGAAACTCTCCGTCAAAATTAGGCTAGTTTCACAAAAGCAAAATGCCTGCTAGCTTTACAAATTTCAGCTTTTCATCAAGTTTTGCTAAAGCAATGCCAGCTGAAGAACTGAAACTGCAATACAAAAGAGGTCCTCAATTAGCCAAAGATCACACATCATGCAAGAGAATGAGAAATATGGGTAAATCAAGTTAGGCAGACAACAAGGAATGGGAAGGTAATCTACCACATGTGGTCACCTTGCCACCTGAAAGAAAAGTCGGGGTGTTCCAGTGTCAAAGACTAAAAACAAGGGGATTACAGCAGATCCTTTAAGTGCAGGAGGCATCCTCTGTGGTATGGTAGGTGCACTCTCCAGCACAATGCAAAGTAAAGGCAGAGGTGGTGCCACTGGGTTCTGTGAGGTATAAGTGAAAAGGTCCCCATGAATAAGAGACTTCCTTGCAATTCAGAAGCCTGAAGTCAAATGGTTCTGTTAGTGCCCAGCAGAAATATGGACTAAAGAAAAGCCATACAAAAAAAAAAAAGTAACCTCCTGTAACATGGGGGAAAAAACAGGAAAAGAAGACATATGCACATGATGTTCTTCTTGCAATCCACCGTAAGTTTATCATAGACATTTATGAAAGATAATCCTGTTGAAGTGTGGGTATCTGTAAATGCTGTATGAGTTCAGCAGAGAGTGCAGCAGAATGGGATTGAAAAAGAGCCTCTTAACTGCACAAATTGCTCTCTAAATTACCTGAGAAAGGCTGCAAGAAACAGGGAGGCAGAAAACATTCACCACACTGGGCCTTCTTCAGCAGGACTGTGTTCCTTGCATAAACATAGGATTTCCTCATTTTTACCATAAGCACACTCTAAGATATTATTTCAAAGCAAATCCCCTTTTCTTCTCTGCTGAAGTTTTCTTTTACAATGAAAAAAGGAATGAAAAAGTTTCCAAAAATCACAGAAAATTATTAATACATACTCGAACACAAAAACATCTGGCTTCAGTCTTCTTTCATTTGTTTTCTATGATTAATACATTCCAAACCAAGATAAATATATTTATTAGTGAACAAGCTTTAAATAATGCTTCTCTCTATGCTGAGAGAACTATCTTTTGCAAATACACTGACAGTTAATTTTGTTTTTCTCAAAAGCTTTCTCAGCCCCAATTTCTCTGGCATGGTTGAGTTCTTCTGTCAAAAACAGTAGCTTTCTGCAAGTTGGCCTATTTTGCCCACATCTCCAAAATATTTCTGTTACTTTATTTATGATGTACAACTTTTCTTGCAAATAAGTATCAAAATGACAGCTCCTTTAAAAGCTATCAAGAATAGTTTTTCCTTTTCTGAAATTATATATAAAGTTGGTGTTTATGTCATATTAGCAACCAGTGGTGCCGTAGTTTTCATTAACATCTATTTCTCTCTCCCATAATAAAAATCCCTGAAACCCCCCACATCTATTATTTTGAGTTACTATACACATGTAGGCAAAGACTGATTTGCTCTGGAGGTACATGTTCACCTGTTCTTTTATTATCAGGTATGTTTTTGTACCCAACAATTTATCACTCTGATACAGCCTAATGGAGTCATCATGAATGCATCTAAAGAGAATATCAAAGTCTAATTATGTGTAGCCTTTTTGGATCTGATAGTAAAAACAAAAGATCCTGCCTTCAAATAATTCCTCAAACTGCAAAAGGCTATTTATCATGAGTTTACCAATAATCTTTAAGAAATAACTTGCATGAAAATGTAGGCAATTCTTTTCATATATACTTTCATATGATTGTAACTATATTCAGGGGCAATCTAAGGCTATAACAATGAACTGGTTCTAGCTGGTCTGTGATTTGAAAGGCATGTTTGATTTTCTCAGTGCTTTAGCTAGGATGGATATATTTAGATGCTCCTTGGGACTGAATTTATCTTTTACTGCATATCAATTCATTCTATTTTTTTTTTTTTCTGCAGTGAAATCCATGACTTTCAGCTTCACCAGCAGCACTAGGAACATGACTACTCTGATGAGTTTGACACATAGCAAGACTATCCCAAAAAGTTTCTATTAGGCATACTGATTACTTTGGAAATAACTACCTGCCTGGGGTCATTTGGGTGCTGAGCAGAGCTGTTGATGGAGCCCAAGCCTGTTATTTCCAGCTTCTGGAGTCTGAATACTTCTCCAGGGAGAAGCAAGCTGAAGTCTGCTCCTCTGTGTGTACCAGAAGTTCTCAGTTATTGAAGCCTAATGACTTATTAGAGAGTCCTTCCATCCACTACAGAGTTACTGGAGTTCTACCACAGTAAGAACACTTGGGTGTTTTGGTTCCATTTCTGTGTGCTATCAGCACACACACCTCTCACCTCTGTTTCAGTGAAGGATTATACAGCACTAAACATTGCCCAAAATGAGATGTGCTGCTGCAACTGAGACAGGCTATCCTCCTGCTATTGACTTAGAATACCATTGAAGACAAAAGGACTGATAGCAGAGGCATCCAGGGTCCAAAATTTGTTAGTCTGATAAAATCCTCCTGCAAATTTCTTATTATTGCAAAGGGGCTAGCTGCAGCTGACAAGCGGCTCCTTTATCTCTAAACTCCAATTCAATTCCTCCAATTAATTCCTCCTTTTGTATCTACAAAACAAACTTCAGCTTTCAGCAAGCTGAAGTTCAGACCTTCAGACCTCACCTAAAGCATTCTTCTCCATAACTGGCCTGACTCAAACTGCAATCTGTGCTTGGATACAGAAGTGGCACACTGCTACATTTAGAAATACACACATATAAAAGGACACAGAGGAGTGTCTGAGAATCAAAACATACTTCAGGGAGGCACAACATTCAAGCTGAAAAGGGGTTTAAGTTTTTACACGTATCACTCTCAAGGACTGAGTAGTCAAACTTTCTCTTGGCCATGTTTGAAGCTATTCTCTTCATGAAGACTATTCTTTAAAGTCATCAAAAAAGGAGGACATGAATGGAAGGTCATGAAGCTAAACCAACTGGAGTCCTTTCACAACTGCAGTGGGAGAGGCTGGAGGGAGAAGCACTCGTAGAAGACATTCTCAGCCTTCACCCTGCTCAGACATGTCATTAATAATATCAAAATGTGTACTGACACAAGACAATATACTCCATGTTACAGCATCCTTTAAATCAATCTGATAACAGAAGCTAGCTTGGACTGCAGCAGGTAATATACCAAAGGGTGTCTTAGTCTCAGGATGACAGCAGAGCTCCAATACCTGCACAGGGCTCTTATCAATGGCTGGATTAAATTTATGATGCACTTCTTGATCTGTACAGCTCTAAATTACATGGGATTTGTCTAAGAGACCATATGTCTCCTGTGTCATGCTGCTACAGCTGCTGTCAGCAGAAAGACTCACTCCAGACATGTTTGGTATTAAAGAAGGAAAAAAAAAAAAAGACTTGTCAACAGGACTGACTCACTGGGGACAGGTTGCTTTGAAATTTACTCCCACCTTTAGTTTGAAATAGCTAAAATCTATTGACCCTTAAAGTGGGCTAAAAGGTACACACCACTTTCCTGGGAATACAATCAAGAGTGATATTTTTAGACATCTGAAAACCATGCTTGTTTTCTAGCTCCTGATTATTTCCCTTTTATTAGAGTTATGAATCAAAAGGTAATCTGAGGTCTTCATCTTTTAAGACAATGTACTTTAATCCAACAGAATAGACACATTTTATTAAAATAGGACTTTAGATAGCATTATAGGAAAAGAATAGCATAGCAGAGGTACTCAGAGCTCTTTATCTGCAGAGTGGATGCCATTTGTTTTGTTAAAAAATGCTGGTCTGTCTTCAGTTTAATTTGGTAAAGGATACAGATGCACATGTATGCATGCACATCTTACCTTCATGAGGCCTCTGAGCAAGACCAAAACATGTCTATTGTTAAACTTAATAGGCAGACAGCTATCACCCTTTAAAATTACCTTTTGTGCTCCACTTGCCTACCCCTAATTGCTTCAGTTAATTAGTGCTAGGATAAAAGCTTTAGCAGCAAATGTTAAAAAAGACAAAGCTGTTTCACAGAAGGGGAGGAGCTTTTTTGGAAGCTGAGTATCACCTAATGGGTACCTAAATCTGAGTTTAGATCTATTTTGCAGTTCCATAATGCATTAATATTTTATATTGTGATGACAAGGCTGTATACCCAGACCCTAGTAAAATCCCTTCATTTTTCTACCTTAGTACAAATTATAAATAATGATTCTTTGTGGAAGAGAAAATTTCCTGAGGAACCACAAGGGATATTCTCAAAATATGGCTCCATAGTAATTATAACAAGTCCTCTTTTCTTACACAGAAATAAAAAATAAAGAAAACAAAAAAACATTTGTGAGTGGCTGAAGAGCTGATTTATTCTGTTATCACCTACAGGACTGAGTCCTTATATATTCATATTATGGTCATTAGTATTCCACAGCTGGATCTTCTCCCTCACTCAGCAGCAAATCAATTGTTTTCACATCTGCTTGTAGCTCATATTTCCCCAAAGGATTTCAGTGATCATATTGTTTTTCCATTTTCCAATGTACTGTCTGACCTTTTTCCTCAAGGCCTTGCACAATTCGCTTTAGTCAATCACTTCTTATTGATTGTTAGCACCTTGCTCATTCCCTGTCTTTGCTTTAATGAATATAGGAGTATTTTTTAGTGATCTTGTTTTTAATATGTCCTGTCATCTACTCACTGTTCTTTCCACCTTTGTTGCTTTAGATTTCTCATTTAGATTTATACTTCTGTTCAACTCGCATTCCAGTTCAAGCTAAAATTCCACCTTCTTTCAGCTTATCCTTTCTTTTGTAGGATGCTTGTATCTACAAAACAAACTTCAGCTTTCAGCAAGCTGAAGTTCAGACCTTCAGACCTCACCTAAAGCACTTTTCTTTTGGGAACTTATAGGGTTCTAGCAAAAACTCTTGGTTTATAATTTCTCCTGACACTTCTGTTCTGTGTGTTTTTTTCAGTTGAGCACTGCATACACTTGCTTCTTATTAGGAAGCACAGAGAAGAGACAGTCCCTGGAAACACTTTTTCACAATTCCTCCAAAGTCAAACCCTGTCTGTTTACCTGAAGATCCACCTACATTGTGGAGGGCACAAATACTGGCTAATTTGCAGCTGCCATCTTATCTTTCTTGGCTTTGACTGACACACCGAATCTCAGAAATATCAATCGTCCGAATTCTTGGGCTACTTTTCCCTCCAAAGCTCTGCAGTGATATCAGGTAACTGTTCCCTGTTGCATCACTATGGAAGGAATGTTGCCATGCGTTTTCTTACACTTGTCTGGGAGTCACCCATAACCTCACATACTGGGATGCCATTACTGGGAATCCCTCATTCCTAACTGGCTCTTTCACTCATCACAATGGATTATCCCTTTGGTCCTCTTAGCAATAACTAGACATCGTTAACCAGCAAAGGCTGCAGACAATCAGTGCTTTCAGGATGACTGCCAAAAGCTCACTGAGATCAGCTGTTCAGGGAACTTCTGCAAATATTTCAAGCAAAATTTTTCCTTTAAATGCACGACTTTCTTTGCTGGAAAGTCCCCAAATCACTTTTTTTCAATATCAACCATTCAGTTGACAGGAAACTTGCACTTAAAGCTGCCCTTGAAGCAGCCGTAAGAAAACAGAAGTAGCTTGGAGGACCACCTCCTCAGTACTTTCTTTTCTTGGGACAGTTTTCTCTAATCATTCCCTATTTTACTGTCTCATTTTTTGAACATAAGTGATGAATGAGATAAACAGTGGGATCAACTTATTTGGCACCTGGATGATGAGTCACAAAGCCTTCTTCATACCAAGACACTTCTTCAGTGCACTGAGCCACGGCACATTCAAAACAGGACCAAAATAAACATCTATGGAAACCTAGACAATGGGTCTCTAGTGATAAACCAGAGCAGCTTTACAGCAGCTTTCTGCTTAAGATCACACCATTACACTCAAGATGCCAAGAGACTCACAAAGTGACCCTTAGCAGAATATGGAAGGGGGTTGAATAGGAAAGAGAGCCACTAACTTCCGAGTCCAGCAGCACAAAACTGCTATGCCAGGAATTCTGGAATAACTTACTCATCCCTTTCTATTGGTAAGCATGCTGGTGCTATTAAACCAATTTGCATCAGTATCAACCCAGAAATAAAGTTCTCCAAGTAAGAACTGAGGACAGGAAACATGCTATGTAGCTCTTCGCTAAAAGCAAGTTAAGATTTTGCCAATCTGTAATTCCTGCTAAAACGCTTTATAAACTTTCACAGCAACAAATAAACCAAAATGGCAAACGTCAACAGGGGCTGAAGCTGTGATGCAGATCTTCTCCTAGCCACTCACTAGCTATCAGTGAAGGATGCTGCAAATGTGATGTGAGTAGGACTGATGTAAATGAAAGCACCTCATCTTAGAAGCAAAACTCCTCACGCTGGGAAAAGGAAAGGAAAGCTCTCCATGTCTTTTTTTTTTTTCTACACTGAAATCACAGTAAAAAAAAACCCAACCCTGTTGTATCTCCTCCCCTTTTCACACCTCACTAGATTGTGTGGGTATTGGTGTGGGAGTGGATGTCTGAGAACAAGACATGTTCCTCTACACAACTGTATGCTATGTTAGGGATGGTTATTGCCTTTCATGTCTAACAAGGCAATTCATTCTTCTAAAAGAACCAATTTCATTTTCGGGAAAGTACTGGCTTTATTCTCTGAAATGCAAGAGGAATTCAACTCACCATCTGCAAGAACTGCTTCATAAATGTAAGACCCAGAGTCTCCAGTGTTTTCATCCCGTGGTTTATCTAGGAAAAAATAACAAAGAAGAAAGATGATAACACTGATTTCCACTTTTTTTTTTTAAAAGATTAAAACCTATATATATTTTGAATGTAAGATAAAGCTATATTTCTGCAGATAGAAAAAAGAAATCTTAGAACAAATCCAATGGCTAGTACAGGGGAACAAGCAAGAGATCTTTAGATGCAACTGTATTTATCCTTTTTCAGTAAGCATCCCTGTGACTGATTTTTCTTCAGTTGACCAGAGCTGGTGAGAAATGTGTGCTTGAGGAAGACGTTTCCCTGGAAGTCAATTCAGCAAACAATGGGAGAGGAGTTGGCAATAAGCAAAGAATAGAATCATGTGCAGTAAAGTGAGAAACTGAAATGGATACAGACATTTCAGTTTGGAAGACAAGACAGTGCTCCTTTTGATAATACAATAGATCTGGTTACAGACCAAATCACAGAATCAGAGAGGTTTAGGTTCGAAAGGACCCTGAGGAACATTTGGCTCCAACCCCTTAGCCATGAGCAGAGACACCTTCCAAAAGATCAGATTGCTCAAACCTCATCCAACCTGGCCTCAAACACTTCCAGGGATGGAGCATCCACAGGTTCTCTGAGCAATCCATTCCAGTGCCTCACCATCCTCATTGTAAGGAGTTTCTTCCTTACATCAAACTTAAGCCTACTTTCCTCCAGTCCAAAGCCATTCCCCCTTGTCCCATCCCCAAAACCTTCTAGGCTCTGGGCTGGACAACGTCAGCTCTTTGAGCCTGTCTGCAGGAGAGATGCTACAGTACTCTGAGCATCTTCATGGCCTCCTCTGGACTTGCTCAAGCAGGTCCATGTTGTTCATATGCTGGGAGCTTCCAGAGCTGGACACAGCACTGCAGGTGGGGTCTCACCAGAGCAGAGGGGCAGAATCCCCTCCCTTGCCCTGCTGCAGCCCAGGATGCAGTTGGCTTTCTAGGCTGTAAGTGCACATATTGATCTTCTCATCAACCAACACCTCTAAGTCCTCAGGGCTGCATTCAATCTATTCTTCACCCAGATTATTTGTGCTTGGGTTTGCCCTGACGCATGCAGCACCTTGCACTTGGCCTTCTGGCCTTCACAAGGTTTGTGTGGGCACACTTCTCAAGCCTGTCAAGGTCCCACCAAATGGCATTCCCTTCCCTCCAGCATGTCAACTGCACCACACAGCTTGGTGCCAGCAGCAAATGTGCTAAGGGTGTACTCAATGCCATGACAAAAGAAACATGGCACCCAACACAAACACTGAATGGGTCTGCTTGGAAGGGACCATTAGAGCTCATCTGGTCCAAACGGCCCTGCTCAAGCAGGGTCATCCTGAAACACATGGCACAGGATTGCATCCAGACAGCTCCTGAAGATCTCCAGTGAGGGAGACTCCACAACCTCTCTGGAAATCTGTTCTAGTATTCAGTCACCCATGTAGAGAAGTTGTTCTTTCTCATATTTAGGTGGAGCATCAGTTTCAATAAGCTAGTTGATTCTTGTCCTATTGCTTGGCATCACTGAGTCTGCCTCCATCCCCTTGACACTCTCCCTTCAGATACTGATAGACATTGATGAGGTCCCTTCTCAGTTGTCTCTTCTCAAGGCCAACTCTGTCAGCCTGTGCCCTGCAAGATACTGTGTGGCAGCTTCTGGGGTCCCTGGACAGAGGAGGGAAATGATGAATGTGATTCCATGTCCTTCAAAGGCTAATTTATTATTTTATGATGTTATATAATATTAAAGAAATGCTATACTAAACTATACTAAAGAATAGAGAAAGGATACAGATAGAAGGCTTAGCAAGAATGATAATGAAAACACTTGACTCTTCTCCAGAGTTTGACACAGCTGGACAGTGATTGGTCATTAAGTTAAAACAATTCACATGAAACCAATGAAACAATAACCAGGTGGTAAACAATCTCCAAACCACATCCTAAAGCAGCAAAAACTGGAGAAGCAATCAGATAATTATTGTTTTCATTCCTCCCTGAGGCTCCTCAGCTTCCCAGGAGAAAAAAATCCTAACAAAGATTTTTCAAAAAACATAACAGTGACAATACTGTATTAGCATTTTCAGGATGAAGTTCTGGACTCAGCCTTTTAAGTACACAGGGACCTACCAAGAGCAAAATCTGATTCTGTTTCTTCTACTATGAACTTAAATAGGTGTTATACTGCATTTTTTTTCCAGGGTAAAGTGACAATTTGTTTAGTCTGGACTGCAAAAACACCCCTTATTTTATCCCATTTCAAAGAAGATGGCACTAATCTAACAGAAGCAGCATTATGGTGAAATTACAAATACCAATTTTGCTCTAACAACAGTTGTGTGCAAAAAAAATATACAAGGGGTACCCTTACAGAGCTCTTCTCTAGATGCCTTCCAATGATAACTTTTCAGTAATTGTGACTGGTAACCACAGTGCAAGACTCAGTCAGACTCAATAATACATTCCATGAAGGACATATAGGACTACAGATTCACACAGCAATTTTGCACCATTACCTGCAAAAATACTTGCTGGGAATCTTAAATTTGCTGTCAGCTTGAGAAAGTATTTAATTGCAGTTGTGTGACTCTAACTGATGACTGGGCCGTAAACAATACAAATTTGGTTGATATCCATTTCAAACCTTGGAAGAGCAAACTAAAAATGATAAAGCCATTAATTTTTTTAAAATAAAAATTATGAACTAAATAAACAAATTAAATTGCAGTATGTTTAGTACATGCTGTTGCAATAATGCTTATGTTCTAGTCATTTGACTTCTAGTATTAACTAAAATTTTAATGAGTTTGTCCTAAACACTGCTAAAAATGCTAAAAAATTCTAAAGAGACATGCTAAAAAACTAAGATGTCAGTGCACTTGCTTTTCTGGGTGTAATAACTTTTCATCCAATTATTGGCAAAAATAAGAGGAAAAAACATCACATACATGACACTTCAGAATCCAAGGGTACAGGTTACCATGACTAGCTACATAGATTAGAACATGAGCGGATAAGAAACCTAAAAAGCCTCACAAACAAACCCTAACAAGTAAAGTCTTCCCTGAATTTTACAGGAAAAAAAGGGAGAAGAAATAGGAAAAAAAGTCAAACAGTTTAAGTGACAGGTGATGACAGTCTCAACATCTTATCCAGGGTTGCCACCTCCAGACAATCACTTCAGTCTCTCTTCTGCTTTGTAATAGCCAGGATCTCATGTCAGATGAAAAAAGTTAGTGACACAAACCAGTTTTTTGTTGGCAGTCATTGCCAACCCCCATCACTGCACTGGCATCCCTTCCGAGTGGAAAGGGGAAGCACAGCATCTCGGGAAGATGTAATACTCCGGTAATCTTAGCAGTCCCTGCAGAGCAGTTCAAAGACTCATTTTTGGAAAGGAAATGAGAGCTATACTGCAGCACACACCAACTAACAAAATGCCCCTTCTGCTCTTGTGCTTATGATACAGTCACACAGATTATTTTCATTTTAATAAAAATTTAATTGACATTTGAGGTGGTCCGCAATAAGCAGATGACATCACTGCCTTAAAACACCAGTGGTATGCACTGTCTGAATGTAAATACTTTGGGGAAGGAGTAAACAGAGGCAAAACCATGTGGTCTCATTTATTGAAACCTTTCATGGCAGTGAACAAGGCCAAAACCACCCACCTACTTTTGTCTATTTACTCAATCTTGCATCTTCAGGGGAGAAATCTTCACAATCAAGACTGAGGTCACACACATACACAGTATTTAGTATTCACAAACAAACAAGACCAAAAATTCTAGTAATTTTCTTCTTCAACTTTGGGTTTTTTAGCACATTAGCTGAATTTTCTCAGACTACAAGTCAGTGTCAAACTTAGGTGAAGCACTTGCCCACTGAAGCCAATGGTGAAGTTCCCACTTAAATCAGGAGTTTAGCTCATTAGCACAAGGCTTCCTCCCAGCCTAAGGAAATCCATTGGCAATCATTGCTTGTATTTGAGTACCAATGTGAAGAGGATTTTACAGGAGAACAAGCAAAGCAGTGGAGTCAATATGTGAAACGTTACTTCAGTATTCAACGTCATACAAAATCACAATAAAATTGATGCCACCGCACTAGAAAAGAAACAGGAAACAGATACTATAAAAGTTATGATAAAAATATAATTATTTGTTCCTCTTTTCTGCAGTCTGCAAAA
Organism: Passer domesticus; assembly: GCF_036417665.1. NCBI lineage: Eukaryota > Metazoa > Chordata > Aves > Passeriformes > Passeridae > Passer > Passer domesticus. The sequence goes on along the minus strand of NC_087477.1, from coordinate 35,500,712 downwards.
TGGAAATTAGCACCTCAGTATCTGAAGTGCTCTGAAGGTCTGCATGAGTTAAGCCCTATTTTAACTCCCAGCACACTTTCCCCACATTTACTTATTAGAGAAAAACACCCTACGCTAGTATCTCATTTGTCCACATCTATACCATACTACTAGTTGCAAAAGTAGTTCACTTAACGTTACTCTTCTTGGTCATTAAAATTGCCTGCAGATACATGGAATATCTTTTAGGCAAACAGTCAGAAATTAATGGCATATTGCTCTCTCAGGTAAAAGTTACAAATTTGTTCTGAGAATCTTTCCTGGGCTGTCAAAGACTCTAGGTACCATTTTCTAGTTGGGTTATGTTACTTTATGTACCTCTCAATTTTTAATAAAATAGATAATTAATAGATACATATAAATTTGATGTGCTGTTCTCAACTACCAAATTTTGTAGAAGTAAATTCTCTTCATATTTTGGCATTAAAAGAAAAAAAAAGGCTATCAGTGCTTCAGGAAAAATCTGGAAGTGAAAGTGATAAGAGTTGCTTTTGTGGTGCTTTAAAAAATGAAACCTAATAAAACCACAGACAGACTAATGGATACTTATGACTCCTGAGTTGTACCAAGAAGTCCCACCAAATGTCTAATAAAAGGGTCAGCACAGTTTGGAAACAGTGCCACAGAAAAATTATTTGTATTAGATAAGACCTGCTCTCTTTTTTGCAACATTTATACTGAGGACAGCTACAGGAGAAATTGAGGACATTTAAGCATCTAATTTAACTACCTACAAGACGCAAATATCTATCTACAGATCCTTTAGATAAACACATGCTTGCCTGAATTTGAAGTCTTCCAGGATTAAACAGGAAAACCCCAGCTATGTTTAGTACCCCAGGATACTGAATTAATACATAGAAAACATGTCAATTTCATCTTAAAAAGGGTACACAGTTCAGCAGACCAAAGACAAAGTAATAGAAAGACACAGGAGAAAAAGACATGCAAACAAAATATGTTTCCTGATTCTGCTTTCAACAATACGGGAAAAAGTTGATAAAGGAAAGTCAGAATTCTAGAGTCTCACTGGACCATCTTAGGTGTTAACATAGAAGAAAAAAAAACCCAGAGAAGAAGGAGAACAGTCAGAAGTTATCTTTTTTATGGCAATAGGCACAGGATCTACAAAACATAAAACCAACTCAGAATCTGAATGTGGCATTTTCAAACAGTGAAATATTTTACAAACAAATCCTGCAAAAGGAATCTTTTGACAGCAATTAAAATATTTGTGTTCTTCTTCATGCAGAAGATGAATATAATAAAGTCTGTCAGCATCCTGGAAATACATGTTAGAAAGATCACTCTCCATGTCCTAGTTTTCTCTTTACTCCTCCAAGAACATCTTCAAACAGGCATAACAAACCATTAGATTTTGTGTTTGAACCACATTACAAATAAGCTCTCTACTGAGTAAAAAAACCCCTGCATCTTCTGTTTCATTTAGTTTTACTCAACATTTTAATTAGTTTTCATTTTTGCTTAGTATATTTGGCATATATACTACTTTAAAGCCAGAAGGAAGTTTTAACAGATAAGAAGATGAAACCAGCACTATCTGGGAGGTGAAATAACTGTAGGGGCATATAAAATGAGACTGATTTTGCACTTCTTCCATCTCAGGTTGTAGGGATAGTGCAAAGAGAATAGCACCTAGGAGAGAAGAGACAGCTAAGAATTTACCATGCCTATGAGCTTTCCTGAGTATGGGGAAAACTGTAGTGGAAGGCTGGTGACTATTAGCACCTATGCCATTGTTAATACTCTCCAGGACAGTGTCCAACTGTGAGATAACAACCTGATTTAGCATCCATCTTCAGCTGTTCTAACTGCCTAGAGGCCACTCCACAACCCTGGCATCCATTAGTCCTAGGATCTCAATGGGATTAACAGGATTTAGCTGCAGTGGAAGGCATGTGGTATGGCCATTATAATTAAAGCACGTTATTGAGCTTTCAGACTCAATGTCACTTTTAGAGCAACAGCTCTTGTCAATACTGAGGTGACAAGAAGCTACAAGTGCTTGGGAGAATAAGTTAAGAGTAATTAACAGTTTAGTGGGAAAAAAGTAATGAAAACACTTTTGTGTACATTCTTTGTGGTTTTCAGTTCTTATCTCTAAAAGGGTCAGGAATACAAGGGTCTAGAGATGAGCACTGACAACAAAAGGGATTGAAAACAATGATCCATCTATGAAGAGAAATGGGAAATCTTGTGGGTCTGGTCCCAATGAAAGGCAAAAAAAAAATGCTCCAAGGGAAAAAAAATCCTTCTATATACTTAACAACCCCTTAGCAAATAATTTCAAATACAAGGGAAAAAACTTCTTTCCCAGATGTGCAGTCTGTCAACATCCCTGTCACAGGCATCACAAAGGCTAAGAGCTTAACGGGATTCTACAGAAGAATATCATATATACAGACACCATTATCTTTAAGCAATGGTAAATAATGACAAACCACGCACATCTTCATTCCTCAGAGTTTAAATCAAGACTCAGATGAAAGCAAATCTCTTACTTGGAACACTTTCACTGTACAACAGAGAGCAGAGCAGAGGTCTCCTATCAGCACTGATCTAAGCTGGCCTGGCGGGTGGCCAGGGCATACCAGTACACAAAAACCAGGGCCAGAGCAGTTCTAAGCTTAGAGTGTGGACGAGGGCTTAGCCCTGAAGCACCAGGCATCACCACCACCTCCAGTCCTGGATCTGGCTCCGTCCACTGAACTCATCTGATCCCAGGCACAGTCTATGCACCCCCAGTAGAGATGTACACACTGAGACTGGGGCCTTCAACAACTGTTCATTAATTCAGCTTTCTCCTAATCTCTGAAATTGCTGGTTTTGGTCACTGTCAAAGCAAAGATCATTTGAACACCTACTAAACATCTGGCATTACATTTAAGTCCCAAGGACATAGTAAGTATTCTTGTGAATGCATTGACCGAACCAAAGATTTTTCCTGTGTCTTCTAGGAAACCGTTTATTGCTGCAGAAAGGTTTGCAATTTCCTGTGCATGTGTCAACTGATAGTATCTAAGCACAGTTACTTTCTACATATATATACACATAGAGTATAGACCCACTGTTTTCATCCCATGAAAAAATGGCCAAGAAGCTTCAGTCTGAAGCTACATATTGGACACAGACAGAAATTGCAAACATTACCTTCTGAAACCAAAACAGATAACCAAATGAGCCCAAATTGTCAAGTCTGAGATACGTACTGAGGAAAATGTTATTCAATATTGAAGATGGTTGGGGAGAAAGAGTCTAAAATGTACTTTTGAAAGAACTGATCTCATATAGGCAGGCTGTGTGTAGACATTCTGGGCCAGTTTTAAAGCCCTATAGCATACTTAAGCACAAGGCAGCAGGAACATCCAGCTAGGTTGCTCATTCAGCTGGGGTCTCTCTACCCCCATGTTCAAAAGAATATTCTTGGTTGTCCATGTGTATCCAAAACTAGGTTAAGCTCTGAGTAAAAAACCTGACCATCAGGATGTCTCTCAAGCACAAGCTCCCATTCCAATAAAATGGCACCTTGCATGCAACAAAGAGAGAAGCACAATACTCTGCTTGGTGGACAAAATCTTGGCTGAATAGCAAGAGCTGAGGGGATGGAAGAGACCTAAGGATTACAAACAAGCAGTAGTATATTACCTGGTTGAATAATTTCTTTAACAACAGAAACATATTCCTCAGGTTTCTGATCAGTAGAAATCTCTTTGCTGCCTCCAGCTAAGGTCAGTATCTCATAAAGAATCTCTGAATTCTCCACTCCACAAAGCAGAATTACCACATTATCCGGAGGTTTTAGAACTTGTTCCAGAAAATAACTTCTCTTTTGATTCAGGCAGTTAAGAAGTCCACATGACAGTATCAGGAGTTTACATTTATAAGACGGTAAACAGAGTAGTTCCTGGTGCTTGAAAGATGAATTTTCTAGGTTGTAGAGTAAGATGCCTTCTTTGTTCACTATGAGTCCAAAAAGAGATTTTAAATACAGAGCCCACTCTTCTGCTCCTTGTTCATATATCACGAGGAGATCCTTTATATTTTCTAGAGAGAAGAAAACATTTTAAAATTTTTTCAAGTGTGTTTTAAATACATTATAAACATCAGAAGACAGATTGTTTTCCCCAATAAAAACTTAGGGTGCTGAAGAAATTACCTTTAGCAGAAATCAGCTCATGACCTTGAAATGACAATCACCTCATTATTTCTAAGATGAAGGCAGGAAGATTGTCCACAGAAATACAGGAAAAATAGCTCAGAATATTATGTTTAGAAAAACTAATATTTCAGAATAAGTATTGAAACTGCAGTGTAGGAAGCAGAGCACATTCACACATTCTGCACCCTCCTAGAGTCTTTTCTGCACTTTTATTAACCCTCCTGCCTTCTCAAAATACTGAGAAAACCAGAACTGCATAGGGATTCCTTCATACAGTGCATGAGAAGTAAAAACAACCTTGGCTATGCACATGAGCTCATAAACAATGAATTTCACATTCACCCCTGTGCAAATGGAAAGTACAAGGCTTGAGTATCCAAGAAATTCTAAAGATAAAAGCAAGAAACATGCATTGAAAGGATAAAAGACAACAAAGTAATTCCACTTCCATATGGAATATCTGCACCACTCTGCAGTTTTGATCTTGGCTAAGCAGGAATGAGAAAGGGGTTTTATGATGTTTATTGAAGGCTCAACTGCATTTCTTCTCAACTACATTGATTTTTATATATGAGAAAGAAAGCTTTATTTGTATAAGAAAGGGGGAGTGAAATATATCTAACACCACACTTGATGGAATAAAGGCTCTTCAGCACACATCTCATAAAGCTCTAATGCAATATGCTTCCCCTATTTAATTTGTCTTTTCTATCTATATACAGAGGGAAGAGCCATGCTTGTTGAGCAAAATTTTTCATACTGCAGTTTGGTTAAATGTTTATTGAAGCAAGCAGCAAGTGCTATCAAGTTACACCTATGGAAAACCAAACAGGTTTGGTTTGAATTATAAGCTTGTATTTTTTTTTCTGACATCGATCTGCCTTCTGTATTAACAGTTAACTTCATTATTAAGCAGGAATGCAAGGCTTGCATCTTACTTGCTTTAAATTGTATTAAAAGGTGAAATATTATATTTTTAAATGCTTGCCTGAATCAAAATGCGGGGTCAAAGTTTACCCTATAAATAGCTATGATGTTCTCTATCAAAAATCCACTCTATGTACTAGTAGCTTTTTTCTGTGATGGTGTTTTTGCCTTTAGAGATTCTACTAAGATGCATATATGGGCAGCTTACTTGAAAATTAAAGCCCACCAGAACTTTGCCTTTACAACAGTATTATTTTTACCTGAAACAAAAAAAGATCTAAAGTCTAGCTTTAGTGCAACACTACCCAGTACTGAATATAGAGTAACAATGCTCAACTTTTCAGCCAGAGTTTTTCCCCTTCATTATTTTCATCTCTTACAGAATAATTATTTGAATTTACTGCACTTGAAATATAATTCAAGTTGAAAATAATTTTGTTCCCTTGAAAGCTCATGGAATAGAAACTATCATATCCTGACAAAATTAAGCCATGCTTCATCTGCTCATACTCAAACTGACTCAAAGGTAGAAATACAATTTATTATTAGTTCAGCAATGAGAAACAGTAAGAATTTTTGCAGTCATCCATAACCTGAAATGGGTCCTTCTGATAAGCAAAACTATTCTCTAGTTACTGGTGCATGACTGCCCAAGAAAGCACATCTCATGTCATCTGAAGGGCTCTTTGAAAAAACCTGCTAGATCCTGTGAGACTACTGTGACCAAGCAAGAATCAACAACTTGTGTACACAGGGGAAAAGAACATGTCTTTTATGGCAAGAATTATAAGATATAGTAGAGTGAAAAAAAGCGCACAAATATAAAAGAGTTAAAGGAAACCTCAAGAACTCTGCAATGCACCAAACACACCAGGAAGGCGAAAGAAACAAATTGAAAACTGGGGTCTAGTAGCTGCTCTTGAATAGATACCAGTTTATGAACCTTGCAGTCTTATGAAAGATAATTTCTGTGTGCTTAGAATTAATCAAGAAGCACTTGCTAATGCTATCTTTGAGAATGACACTGCACAGGTGTCAACTCATTCCCTATCTTTTTAAAGGCTTTTTAGGTTTATAGGAGTTTGTAGGTGAAATGCTTAATTTCTAGGTATCTTTGACCTGGATTATAGTACTATTATGTTTCCATAATTCAGCACTAACAGATTTTGTTTGACTTCAGTAAGGCTGATTACAATTAGGATAGGGTTTAAAAATTAGCTCTACAGTCCCACTACCTTATTACATTTTGGTGAAAAAAAGTCAGGTTTGAACTTTTACCCAAGTTTTAATGGAAAGATAGATCACCATATTTCTCAGGACTGTCCACAGCCTTTTCCAGTTAGGGTACTGGAGCCTAACAATGGAAGCTGTTCACTCAGCTGCCCATGAACTCCTATAACCACATACCAAGCCTAACAAAAATGTATTGCAAGTCTGTTTACAACCCTCACCTCAATCCCCTCAGCCTCTGACACCTGTGTGAAGAGAACACTTTCTTAAGTTGCTCTCCACCCCTATGTTGAGAAAGGACAGGATCACCTGCTAGACAAAGCATAAAGTTTGTTGCTTTTCTTTCTTCCTGTCACCGATGTCCTTACTTGGGGAATGGAAGGTTGACTTTTTTTTAAATCTCAGTCTTAAAAGGAAAGAAATGTATGAACTCTGTCAGTATACAGTGAACTACTGTCCAGCAGAAAAATTTGTTAAAATAAGTACAGTAGTTAAATGTCTCAAAGGAAAAGTGGAAAGGTACTGAAGCTCTTGCTCACTTTCTCATAAGATATTGATGAAAAATCCGGGCAACATAAATGATATCGAATGACATCCAGTGCATCTTTAATTCTTTTGTGAATAGCAGACTACACTCTCCAGGATTATCATGAGTATTTTTTCGTGATAAGAACTCACACAAAAAGAAGCAGTATATTTTTTTCCAGGCAAGTAGTGCAAGGATAGAGCTATTCAAGACTTTACAAGTTGACTGCACTCACCTACTTCACAGTGTAGGATGAACCTATGGATAGTCATGAAGGTCATGACACAAAAAAAAAAAAAAATTGAGCATGAGAAGCATCAGGAAGCATAAAATAACCCAGACGCCCCTCTTGGCTCAAAGATTTTGAAAACATTTCTTCTAATCTCAAGAAGATTCATTTCCACCTGGGCTATATGTGGGCTGAGAATGACCAGCATACATACTAGTTCAAATAAGACTTTAGAATCTAAGTATTTTTAGTCTCTTGGCCCCTTTGCAATCTTTTGACAAAGATTCAACTATTCATCTCTTCACACTGCTTGCCCTTATCACTAACAGGGACATGATAAAAACTGGAAAAAGTTTCACTACCACTTCAAACAACCCCTGCAATCTGATGTTTGGAAACAGAACGAGAACATTTTATTTAGCACTAATGAGTGGCCTTAGCATAACAAATTGCACCTCACCCATCCAGAAGGCATTGATTTTCCCACTCAGCACACCTCACACACATTCAGTAAATGTGTCTCAAAATGCAACTCCAGCCCTTGGTTTCTGGAATTCTGCAAGGCAAATCCCCTGAAGCAAGCCAAAATGCATTCATCACAGGAAGGACAACAGAAAGCACTTTAGAACGACTTGCAAATAATGGAAAATGTTTTCAGAGCAGTTCATGTTGCTTCTCTGAGGTGTTGCAGCAAAGGAAATGAAAATTATAAAAGCCACTTGTAAACTTTAGAGTGAGATCACAAAGTAGCAAAATTGCTGTAGTGCTGTGGTACACCTGTTTCAATTAAAGCAATTATCCTAAAACAAAGGGCACTCCTGCCCTCACTGTATCAGCCAGCAGTGGCTGCACTGCTATTCTCAAATGCAGATTTAACTGGCATGTAATAAGAACATTTTCATCTTTTATGTACCTTCTGTTGGTAATTGCTAAATTGTATGTGAAAACAAATACTTGCTCCATTGGTATGAAACCAAGCCTCATGACCTCATCCTTCTTAAGCTTAGTGAGATCTGCAGTGGGTAAAATTAGGTTCTACAGAGAGAGATCACTTTTGTACAATGGCATCGGTCTACCCTTGATCTAGTTGTTTTTCCCTGTAAAGCAATTCCACTGATCTTCCCTACAGTAACAATGGGAACACAGAACCAAAAAAAAATTGTGGGCTGTCTTTCACAGCACTAACCTGGCACAGGTAGACCAGAAAGATTCCTGACTATCAAACATATCAAAGCTAATGTTATGCCCAAAAAGCTGTTTCTCATCAAACAATATGGCCTTATTTCCTGGTTTAGGCCTTTCTCTCTGACCTGTCCTATGAATCCTTTTCAGCTGAATACCTACTGATGGACAGGTGCTCTGATTTCTAATGAACAAGGCTAAACACAAACAGGGGATATAGAGGTCAGAAGCCATTTCTTTGTTTCAAGGCAGACCTCCTCCTCTATCACAATTGCAAAGAGGCAAAATCTCCTGTCATTACAGTCACTTCTTTGAGAGCAAATTGCACCTTCAGTATGTTTTAGCACAAAACAATCAGGCAGTTCAGAAATTTAGACACAAACAAATCATGAAAAGAAATACACCAAAATGACAGCATGAAGAGCTAGAGTAACATGCTACTTTTTTATGATTGCCATGGAACAAGTCCTTAAGGTCACATGAAACCTGAACAAGTCTTTAAAGTCACAGGAAAACCTGAGGAAGCTGTATTGAGTTTGCACTACCAGAAGCAACCACCACTTGAAGATTTTCCTTGTACTATAACCATGGTTTTATAAACATGAAATATTTAAAAACCCTTAATTTCAAAATGTCCTGTTAGGGCAGACCAAAGCATCCTCTTTATTTGATTTTTTTTTTTTTAATTGCCAGTGTTTCTCTTATCAGGATGCCTTTAGATGCTCTATCCTGACATAGTACAGGCAATTTTGGATTTATCATCACATTTAAACTCTACTGACTTAAATCCAATGTCTTTGCTTTTTCTTTTGCCTTCTCTTGCTTTTTTCATCTGCCCCCTTTAATTCCCTTGTTATTTCAATTTCTCACAAGTTCTTAACTTTAACTTCTTCAAAATAAGAAAAAAAATGGAATATATGTTCTGCAGACATTTATGCAAAACAGTCTCATGAAATTCAGTACATTTACCTCTATCACAAGAGAATCTATTTCAGAAAATAGTGCTTACACAACAAAACAAAAATCCACTGATGTTGCAAAAAATAAAATTTTGGGTAAGCCGCTGTGATTCCAACAGCTATGGTCTGGGAAAGTCACACCATGACAACTGATGTAAAAAACAAGAAAAGTGTCCTACACATTAAATAGTCTAATTTGTATGCCAGGGCCTTAACAGACACTGATCACCAGGCAATGCGTATCAATAAATAGTACCATTTACTGCAATTTACACTCAGATTTGTGTTCCCTGATTTGTAATGTGATCAAATACACTGAATTAACCATAGATGACATCCAACAATTCCCAAATTACAGATTACCATTGGCACTAGAAATCTGTAGAAATCTGGTTAACTCTCTCAGAGCAGTCACAGAATAGTTTGGATCGGAAGGGACCCTTCAAGGCCATCTCATTTCTAGCCCCTGCCATGGGCAGGAACACCTTCCACTACACCAGGTTGTTCAGAGGCCTATCCAACCTGACCTTCAATCTTTCCTTTTATGGGGCATCAACAGCTTCTCTGGGCAACCTGTTCCAGTATATCATCCACATTTCTTGGGCTTCTAAACCTATTGCTTCCACAAGTCAGAGTACTGAGAAAGGGCTTCTGAGATCCCACAAATTAGATGGCTTGATCTTCACCTGCTTTTGCAGTCTGATTTTAAACCCATACTTTAGTGCAACTCATTTACTTGAGCTTTCATCCAGAAATTTAAGTAAATGTGAGAGAAGCAGTTCTTGTTTGATCTATAACATGTCTAAGTTATGAGGCTGTAGAAGAAACCATCTTCCATTTTCAGCTTGTTTCTTTCCTCCCTCTCTGACAAATACATGACAGTCACTAAAAGTACCCAAACACTAAGAACAGAACAACCCAAGACAAATCTCTCATCAGTGCTGGATAACCACTTTATATTTTTGTTTTGACCTTTTTAACAGCATTAATGCTGCACACGGAAGGAAGTAAATGAAGTAGAAAATCATTACATAAATGTACAGCTTCATAAAATGAGCAATGACAGAGCTAACAGTGAGTTAAAAACCAAGATAAATAAAACACTCAGGGACAACTTCAGTGGAAGGCTGACTTCTCTATATTAAACACACCTCTGCTTCCTCTCTACTGCCTTAAGACACATTCTACAGACCAGCTATATAAGAAACTACTTGTATTTCTATCCATCAGATAAAGCAAACAGCTTAGTTAAATGAATGCCAGCCTGCCTTCACAAATTTAATCATGCGCCTGGAAAATTGACTGTGATGCCCAAATGCTTGCACAAGATTCAGAAGACATATCCACTAAGAATATGTCCTCAGTATAAGTTTATACATGCAATTATCTTACCCCCGACCTTGCAAAATAAATTTTCAAAATTACTGGTCCTAAATAAGAACAAATTGCAGAGTTACCTAGATAACAATTTTGGGTCCTCTTCCAGTGGGAAGACCTTGCAGAAAGATTTTTGTGTAACTACTACTGCTTTAGACCACAAGGATGCCTCCTGGAAATAAACCAATTCTATATGTCGAGGTTCTTGCAAACTGATTTACCATACCATACACACATATCTGCCATACATTGCTGTCCTTGCAGTATAGCCTCACTGTGGGATAGGAAGAGGAAAAGTATGTCCACATAATTATGTACTCTTCAAGAAAAGTACCTCATCAGTACTTCCACCTTTTCAAGCACACTAGCCTCCACTTCTAGTTAGAAAGGTACAGAAAAGAAAGTGAAAACAAATCACTCCTGAACCTCTTTTGAGACCAAATTAAACCTTATCTCACTACAGTCAGAGAACCTGTGTAGTTCAAATACAGTAAAACTCAGAAGCTTGAGGTAGCCAGGCCAGGATCAAAGAATTATGAAGCATCCTGCTTTTTACATCAAGTCCCTTGTTGTTTGATCAAATCTGTATAACTAAATATTTACTTTCCTCTTGAGCATTCAGAAAAAGAAAAATCTTAAAACAGGCTGATGCTCTCACAGGTCTGTCACCACGGTCATTGTACTTATATTTCATTAGTGTCTAATGTAAAACTCCTCAAGATCCCAGTTGAACACACTACAAGTTCCACCTGCTCAGCAAGAACTACTTGCATATTTGATAAAGGTATGAAAAACAATGCGCAGTTTTAATTTTCCTCCTCTGGAGTTTGTTTTGCCCATGTTCCATTTTCCCTTTACTGCAGATTCATGTTGTAACTGCACAAACATCTCAACTCTTTAGAACCACCCCTCATGTGCACTGCCTGCAAAGGCTATAGGACCAGACCATGTCTAAAATAAACTCTTTTCAATGTATCTTGCATGGTGCAATAGTGTAATTGACTTTTATAATATTTTAGGTTCATGTTCAACCCTTGATTTCTGATAAAAAGGACCGGCTCTTCACAGAAGTCTCCAGCATGTTACATCCAATGAATGAGTTGCCACAGTTTGAAAGGATAGTTCTGCCTTTTAACTATGTTATTTAAGTCATGGTTGTGTTCAAAACAAATGCTATTCAGTATTATGCATGTCATTCAAAATGAGCATGGACTTAACAGCATGTGGGAGTACAAAAACTATGGTACACATTACATATTTACAAGCCAAGATATAGAAACATGGCTTGCCATTTTAACAAATTCTATAAGCATCAGTGTTGAAATACAGGCTGTAAGTTTGCCAGTGAAACATAGCTGTTTTTAAACTCATAGAAAACCAGCTGACAATAGCTTGGCAAGAAGACTAGCCGAAAATTAAAATGAAACTGTCCTGAATGTACCCTTTAAGCAGAAAATTCTTCTGTTTCCAAATTGCTAAATGTAGGATCTGGCCTAAACTTCACTGAAAATACATTTTCCCCAATTCAATCATTACAGACTATTTCATTCAAGGCCAAATTAGATTTGGCCTCTTCTAAAATAGCTAGTCTCAAACAGGGAACAGAACTGATATGGGAGAGAAACACATCCAAAAGCTTTAATGATAAGACTGCAGTGTTAAAACTAAAATGCAGGTATAACAACCTTAAAGTTTTGATTTAAAACACTGGCAAAATTTCCTTTGCTAGTGCACAGCAACAAGGCTTCTTTGATTAAATAGAGTTATTCTGAGACACACTAGGTTAGCTTTCCATGTTTAGAGGTAGAAAGTCTACAGCAACCAGAGACAATAAAATATCTACAAATAGACATCTCAGGGCATGGAAGAAAAAAGGTATATTGAGTTTTGTGCATTTTTATTAGATTTCCAGATACTACAGAACATCCTTTCCAAGCAAGACTACCTCTATTATGTGATTAAATCTTTATAAGGTTTTCTCAAAAGATCAGCTTACCTTTAAAAAATACTGTTGAAAAGATTCAGATGGATTTGAAATGCAAATACCTTTAGATACTTCAAGTAAGATTAAACTGCTAGACTTTACTTTCTGGACAGCACCAGAATCATTTAGACACTCAAAGATGTTGGGGTCTATCTGGCTTACTTGAAGGCCTTGCTTCTGTCAAGAAAATTCACAAATGCCAGAGGTTTATAGCCAAAAAGGAGACAGAGGAGTCCTGCAACTTTATTGGAGTAAATAAATCAAGGGAGAGAGTCCTCTGGGGCACATGCCAACAGGGTTTTCTCTTGAGGTTTAGGAAGGCACAGCCTCCTTTGATCCTAAACTCCTGGCCGCATATTACCATCTTCCTTCCCCCACTGGCTGAGGCACTAGGAAGGTACAGACTTCCCAAACTGCCCACCACATAGGCCTCTTTGAACCTACCAGAGTAGGTTCTTTACCCCAGAGCTCACAAACTCAGGCTTGTGCAGACTCCTGTCTGTTTCACAGACCAAGCTGCCTGGGCTCAGCAACCAACCTGCAGCCCGGAGTCAGTACAGATATCAAGATCCATTTCAAAGATGTTCACGCCCACACCTTCACCCATCAAGTTGTTCATAAAGACATTAGCTTCCCTGTCAATCACACCTCTTCTTATTTCTCACTTTGTCTTTATAAACACTAGTTATTATTAATTTAACCCTTCCTAACCAATTGAAACAGCCCCTCCCAACTTTTGCATATCTGGTCCCTGCACCAGGAGTAGCAAGTAAATAAAGGGAAAAAAGTAGACAATGACAGTTCACATTAGCCGATGAATCACTGGAGCTCCTTGCTGTGGTCACTGATGGCCAAGGCCTCCTATTCCTTCTCTTCCAGCTGAGAAGTCTAAATCTCCAGGGTGTTAGAGACCTTGAAGAAGCATGCTAGGGCCACCTGTGTCCAGTTGTCCTGATTGCTGTTTCTGCCATTCTGGTTGGACATTATGAAGAGCAAAGGCCAAAGAGGGCTCTGGGGGCTTCCTGTCCATGTCAGCCTAAATGACCTCAAGTGCCCCCTACCAGGGACTCCAATGACCTCAAGTCAGTACAAATTATCTCAAGTAACCTGTGTGACCTCAAGCATCCCCTGATGTTCTGCCCCTTCAGCTCTCAGTGGGGAGCAGCCTGCAGCACCCCACACCACATCATCACCAGGCTAGCTGGTGAGGGATGTGAAGCAGACTCTCCCATAGCTTCCCTCCCAGCCTGGTTCCTCTAATCATAATTTCTCAAGGAGCTGGCTCTTCAGCAGCAGCATCTGAGCAAGCCAGAGAAGTCACCTTGCTCATGATAGCCCTTCAGTTTTGCTGCAGCCAGTTAGTCTTAATCTAGGTTAAAAAAAAACCCACAAAAGCAATAAATATTGTTACACACATAAAAAGTATAAAATAACATCACACCATACATCACAGTTGAGATAGCCATAATACACAGAACATCACCACACAATTTCAGAAAGCTTTAAGCATTCACCCATACAGAATGACACCACACTCTAGCAGAAGGCTTCAAGTCTCTGCCCATACAGAGTAACATCATCTCAGAAGGCTTCAAGCATCTGCCCCTCTTGTTCTTCAGCCCAGCCTTTTATCCCCCTCATGTCCATGCACTGCACCTGTGTGATGGGTCAGTGCCCCTGGGCACTCCATGGCTCATTGCTGTCAGTGCTGCTCACCTGCTGCTCACAGCTGCACCCACTGGGATGAGGCTCAGCCACCCAATTACCACAAAATGTGTACCTACAAAACAACTCAGTGGACACAAGCCAACTTACTGTCCATGTCTCATTCTTCCTGGCCTCTCCCAACCCTATACAATGTGTTTGAAGAGAATGGGCAAAGGCAGCTATGAAGATAAAACACACACATTCACCAATAGTGGTTGAATAAAATCCACCTGCTCAACTTTCCTACTTATCAGAAGAACATTTGAAAAATTGTTCCCCCTTTGGCATGAAATTCAAATTAGACAGAGAAGTTCCCATGTCCGTCCTTTGGTCCTGGGGGTCCCTGCACTTTTTCCCATCAGGGGTTGTAAAAACTATGCCATTATCCTTGCCTGTACCTTTACCTTTCCTTCATCCCTTCTTTCATATCTTTAGTATACCTGAGGTGCCTTCCTAACCAATTCCTGGAAGGGCCCACTCAGCCTCTCTTCAGCCCCTGCCTCTGCTGTATGTGGGCTCTCACCTTCCCTCAGTTTGAAGTAAACTTGAATGGAGACTATAACCCAAACAAATTATTTATTTCAGTTCTCTCAAACAAAAGGCAGCTGAAAAATAATGATCAAATAGTCATTTTTCAGAAGAATTTTTCCCCCCCTCTTAAAATGCTCCTCTAAACTGAGTTTACGATGGGAACAAGGTGCTCGAGGCAGACAGTCTGGTTGCACAACGTGATACACTGGCCACCTTCTTGGGAGTTTTTATACATCAGCCCAAGCACACACTCCTGGCCAGCACTACACGGTTCAGTCACAACTGAGTTACAAGAATGCTACTGCAAACATTGCAAAATCTTACTAATAAATTACCTTAGGAAAATAATTTCTTCTTGAAGGGATTTATACTGAAAACTGCATATTTACTAGTTTCCCAAGTATTTCATATTTTTAAAGGGAACCTAATCAAACTCAGAAGATATCTGGTTTCTGCTATTAATATGGTTTTGTTCATTTAAGAAATTTATTTCTGTAACCATGCATATTATAATTTAACAAAAAGCAAGTGCCCAAGTCTTTTCAATCACAAATTTTAATAAAGCAGAGGAACACCACACTTATGGCTTCTGATTAAAGTACTGCTTGTTTTCATTTAATGCTCACTAGCATATTAGCAATAAACTGCTTTGAAGCCTGTACTGTATTTAGCCTTTCATTTTTACAGAGGACACAACACTGCTTAACATGAAGTCTTTTATTTTCAGTCTTCAAATGACTAAAAATTGTCAATGTTCAGTTAATTCCAGGCATACCATAATTTTTTTCTTTAATCTATTTAAACTGTGTTTCACAAATAAATGACAATTATGAAAAACAGAAGGGTACACTATAATAAAATATGTTTAGCATATATTACCTTATTTCTTAAAAGTCTAATTCATAAATGTCATTCTATTGATTGTTCTGTTTTTTCCAAAGCTTCTAGAATGTTTTATGTTTTCCACTCAAAAAGAAATAAAGCTTACTATTTCAATTGTTCCTCTAATCTGATATTAAAAACAAACAGACAAACACCACTTTTTAGTGACTATAGTAAACAAACTTGAATTATTTATTCCTCATGACTTAACAATCGCCCTGTAGAGAAAACAACTAAAAGAATTTAATATTTCTTTTTGGGTTTGGGTTTTGTTTTTTCTTTTTAATTGGAAGCAAGTATAACAATAAACAGTGAGTGAAAATATTCTTCATTACATTACAAAATATACTTCATTACATTTTCACATGAACACACCTTGCTTTGGTTGAGAGATACAACATATGCATGTCCCCAGTGCTGAGAAATGCGGAGGACAAAACACATTTAGACATGAATTGAACTGTATGTGACAGGGTCTCAGTCAGGTTTGGGGGATAGGAGGTTTTTTATATTTTAGTCTGACATTATTTCTTGTAAGGAAATTCTTTTATGCACATCTGGAGTAGGGGACCTAGGACCAGGTGTTAACTCTTACACCCAGCTGCTCTATCCAATTTCACCTGAACTTGGTGTCAGGGCAAAACTCTGACAACCAGGAAAGACTGTTCTGATGTTGGTTTCCCCAGAAAGGAAAGCCAAGGATGCAGGGCTGGACAGAAGCTGTGGTACTCTCCAGCAGAAAGACCAGACACAGCCATACATTTTTTCAGCTATGAAGACCTGCAAGATTAAGTAACTCACTTGAAGTAAGTTTACCAATCAGTACAGAGAAAAAAAACTATGAAACTTCACAAAGGCACTGCATTTCAGTTTCATGGTCTCACATGAATTTTTTATTTCTTACACAGAAGCAACAGCAGTGAACCCTAGCCACAGACTACAGCTATTTATAAACACTTGTGTAAAGTTTTAAGTCCTTTCCATCTGTTAAACATGTAATCCAAATGTAAACGGGTGCTTTCTAAACTCAGCTGTACCTCTGCTTGAGCAGTCTCCACGACAAACAAATGTAGGACTCTTCTTACCTAACTGTACACAAAAGCTCACAGAAACATTGAAAAACAAAGTAATTATGGGGATGGTAAGACCAATTTGCTTTAAATGTCAGGCCTGTGATAGCATAAATTATACACTGTGGCTGCATACAAAGCCTTGCTTTTTTACAATGCAGGGAGTCAATAAACACTAAGTGAACATCAATATCATCATGTGAAACAGATTCCAGTTTAAATCTTGGCATTCATGACTTCCTTCCTGTCTTCCTTCACAGTGGTTCAAAAAAATATTTTCAATGCCATTCTGAAATTATTTTTGTTTACATTTAATAAAACATAGGGTTTTTTTCATCACAATTCGCATTACAGTAGTCAGATTTTTGATTTATAAAAAAGGTCAGGACAACTTAATTTTTTTAACAATAGTCAGAAATCACTTCTCTAGGGGTTGTAATTATATCACAATTGCTGCTGTTTGCATTTGGGTGCTTAAGCTTGTTAGAGGATATAAAACATTCTTTATTACCTCCAAGCAAATAAAAGAGTATATAAACTAATCAAATCCTCAAAAACCAGCTTCAAGAGGTACACAGACAAGGAAAGAGTCACACTGTGGGTTTTGAATCCCTGGGCACAAATGTTCTTCTTTTAAGAAACTGAGATTGCTGCTTTCTTTCACCTTTATCACAACATCAGTGGTATCAGTGCTACAATTTTTCAAATATAGGTGATCAATTGCTTCTATGCAAAGTTCAGTAATTGCTGCTTGCAACAGAAGAGAGATGGGAGAGGGTCAGCATAAGCAACACAGCTTGTTAGGATCGACTTTTGAATCTGAATGAGCATCCTGACACTTCCAAAGGCAAATTATAGCTTTGAGATACTTCAGTTCTGGCTTCTTTGATACTCAAATTACTAATACATTATTAATAATATTAACATTACTTCATAATTAATATTGAATATGAATATTAAGATTCTTTTTATGATGGTATTACTGAATCTGCTTCAAAACTCCACCACTAGACCTCTTGGATTTTGAATTAAATCATTTTCTGAGAACTCTTTTTTCCCCTAAAAGTGAAATGGAAATGCTATTAAAATGAGGAGCTGAAAAATAATCTACTGCTAAAAATTTAAGCGCTCCCTAATTCTTGAGAAAAACAAAAATCGAGTAATACTTGTGTCTGTTCACTGCCTAGATTCCCTCCCAGAACACCACTTACAAAAACATCGACCCAGAAACAATTGAAGACACAAAAATGTACACTGTGTAAGTAAAGGACACACAAGGAAAGATCTCAATGAAGATAATTACATTCATAAGTGGGGAGAGGAGTGGTGACTCCAACACGGCATAGCAAGGAAGTTATCCTGTCAGTGCCTCCTGTCTCAAAGGAAGGCAGATGTCATCAAAGATCAAGCATTACAGATGTTTTATCTCTACTAGCTACAGCAGCTTTAATGGAATTTGCATAAAATTCATCTAGGTTAGTCTTCTGCAGAGTCCTAACAAGTAACAAGCCTGTCTGTCCCATCAAGCACCCCAAACAGCTTTCACATTTGAGCTAGACTAGGCCTTGGGCAATCCACCTGAAGCAACCTCAGTACCTCGCAGATGCTGTTCCATCAGAAGAAAACAGACTTCTAAGCACCTCTGTACACAACAGACCTCCCTCTATAAAATAAAGGTTTGATGCTGTGGCAAACCTGCAGGAGAGAGGTTTGTGCGTGGAGGTCACAGGTGGATGAGGCTTAGGCAGAACAGTACATGAAAAAATGACAGAGACAGATGATGGCAGAGTAGAAGGCCAGTGCATCCTCTGCTGGTTCAGCCTGCTGTTACTTGTTTCCCTGCCAACGTGTGGAACTGGCTGCGAGCAGCTGGGAGAGCAGCCATCTCTCTTTGGTGTTCTTACATATTTACTCAGCAATTACTGCAGCTATTTCACATGCATACTCAGGATTTGACTGCCTTTATTCACCAAGATCCAGACTCCAAACTCTATGCCCCCAGGTCATGCACAGTGGTATCCTGTCATTGATACAGAACGATCACTGAGCATACTGCTGTCATTATCAGAATACTGCCCTGCTGACTGTTCACATCCACAAACATCAGTTTGCCTAATAACTGGGATAGCATATGCATATTTGGAAATGCTATTAAATGTAGTTTTGCTCATATATGCAGCCTTCTTCTTTAAAGAAGCTTGCAATACTGGGTCTAGACAGAAAACAACCACAACAATAACCATACCCATTTCACCACCAGTCCTAGGTAGAAACCAAAACAGTACTGAGTTTTTATATTTTATCCACAACTAACTTCTTATAAAACAGCTGGAAAAATCACTCTTCCCTGGTGTTTTTATCTGTATAATGGGAGTAGTAGATATAGATGGCTTGCAAGGCTAATGTCATTACAAAGATGCACTTGATAACTAATAACTAATGTGGTTAGTCTGATGTTATAAAATGATAAAAAATGTAAAGTACTTGGCAAAAAACCTGTCTTGACATCGGAAGCAGTCATTTAAAATGATGAATCAGAACTGAAAAACAAAGCATTGAGTCACCTTTGCAGACTCAGGCCCTCACACTTCTCTTTCTTGATTCCTCATTCAGAAAATGAGGATAAAATATTGTCCCACCTAATAAAAGAATCACAAAAATAAAGCTGAGCTCCCTGCAAGCAAGTCAGTCAAACCTCTTGTATCTGGCTACATGTCTTTCATTTCCTTTTTATTGAGTGCCCAGCTTGGCACTCACTGGCTTGATTTAAGTGTTGCTGAGCCTTGCATAGACACATGAAGAAAACAGGAGTCATAAATAGACAGTATTTCTGTGAATAAGGGAACATGACTGGGACACAGGGACATGGAGTCACAGGTTTCTGGTTCAGATTAAGGGCTGCCTCTGATTTACATGAGGACTTCAAAAGTCATTTTAACTTTTCATCAAATTTTTCCACCCATCAATGGGATAATGTATTCCAACACTGCCAAGGGAGTAACAAAATACACACTAACAGTTTTGAGGCACCCAGATATTGCAATAAACACCACTAAAAGCATAAACAAGGAATTAATATTCCTGTGCAAAGTCTAGCACGGTTTTGCTGTACACTGCAGGCTGGATCCCATATGGAGAGCTGAGAGACTGCAAGAGGATGATCAGTTTTTAATTAATGACACAACACATGATTAGCCAATTCAGACTGTCCCAGAGGAGGTACACATGTAGGACCGAATTAACATTGCTCATACAACTTTTATTCTTTAATTTCTCAACTTCTTGGTGCTACATCTCCTCCTTTTCAGCAAAGCTATGCTGGTACTGCGACACCGTAAGAGATGCATCAGAGAGAGACAAGAGCCTGCTTGCACTTGAGGGCTGCTTTCAAGGGCAAGGTCTCCATCCCCATCACCGCACCGGGACGCAACACCCTGTGGGAACCTCCCCGCCCTCGCAACGCGCCCCGCACCGACCTGCCGGGCTCATGGCTCCGCTGCCTGCGCTGTCCCGACCAAAGGCCCGGCCCGAGGGCGCTGTCCCGGCTCGAGGGATCTGTCCCGGCCCGAGGGATCTGTCCCGGCCCGAGGGCTCAGTCCCAACCCGAGGGATCTGTCCCGGCCCGAGGGATCTGTCCCGGCCCGAGGGCTCAGTCCCAACCCGAGGGATCTGTCCCGGCCCCGCCGCCGGGACGGAAGCGCGGGGCCCTCCCCGGCTGCTGCGGCCGCGGGGCTCCGCTGTCCCCGGGGCCCCTGGGCCCCACCCATATCCTCCGCTGAACACACACACCCACAGCCGGCCAGCCGCCGTAAGAGCCGTCTGTCGAGGTGGTCGGGGTGTGGGGGTGAAAACGAGGAGGGAGTCGAGCCTTTCCAGCCGTGCAAGTGTTGAGGTTCGATTTTCTCTCGCATTCATGCGGTGGAGAAAAGCCCCTCAGGGACAGAAGGCACCTGGGAGGTGTCGGCCGGCGATCAAGTGTTCTGGTGTGGTATGATTAGTGCCTCCACAATATTATGCCATGTATTTATTTTTTGGAGTGGCACAGAGTAAAACAAAGTCTAAAAAAAGGTCAAAACAAGCAGCCCATGAGAGACACTGCAAACACATCAGCTCTCTGCTGCACTGGCTAGAAGATTTGGGACATATCAATCAAAGAGGCATCTGCCAAGTTCAAAATAAAGGCCAGACCCACCGCAAGGAGGTGGAGTTTCCCCATAAAACAGGATTACAGAAAAACTGAAAGAACTTTGTGAAATAAGTTTTCAAAGGAAGAAACCTTTTCAAACCACTTTGTGCAGAGATGCATGCTTCTTGCCCTCCCAAACTCCTTACCTACCTGAACTTTAATGTTTTGGGGCTGATTTTAGTGAAATGTGGCAAAGGATTTAAAGATCTTAAATGTGAATTTGCTAAGTATCAGTGTCAGGAATGCAGGTGTCCAAAATGAAGAGACTCTGCCTGAATTGAAGGAAAGGCTGCAGAATGAATTCAAGCTGTAGTAGAGGAAGGAAAATTCACATAGAGGAAGTCTTTATAGATGTCTTAGTGTGACAAAACCTTCACAGTTTGCAATCAACTACAAACATGAACAAATTGCAGGAGGCTGGACTTCAGTCAGGGAACTACTTCTGTAAAGACTTTGCACACTGCAGGGTCTGTGTCAGGCTGAATTACTTGGAAAACTGAACCCTCTGAGCTGTTCCTGTTTCTGTCATTACACAGGTAGATACTTTTTGATTATTATCATTTGTTATGTTTCAGAGGTTATTTGCAGTCACTTCTGCTAACGCATGGGTGGTTTTGGTAAATTTCTGACTTGGGCTGGCCTGCCACACAGAGGAAACGTCAAGCTACAAGGACACTGGGAAAATCTGATCTAGATCCAGTCATGTCGGGGTACATGTGCATCAGGAAGAGAACCCATAATGCCTCCCCTTGTTCCTTGCTGCTCATTTTTTACCTTTGGATTTTATTCATTTAAGTGACGGGTATCTGGGCAATACCATTTTTGTGTGCAAGGGATGCAGCACTACAGTGTTAGTAGTCTTGAACTGTGAGCAGGATAAGTACGAATGAGATATCTTATAATGAAGGATGCAATATGTCAAAGATAAAACATTTAGAAACACTGCATCTGACTATTTTTCCATGACAATGATAACTGCTGCTTCCTAAAAGATGGTTTAGGTAAAGTGTTGGATGCAGTTGGGATGGCTGAGCATTCTGAACTGTGAGGATCTTCACTGTGAAAATAGGAATTCATAAAAAACCCCCCAATCATTAAATACAAATGTATTTAAATATAAAAATAACTAAAATTGAACTTGGAACTCTCATTTCAGTAAAAACAAAACAAAATTAGAGAGTTGTCCTGGGTGTCAGGATGAGGGACAAAATGGATTATGATAGCCCAATTATTTGTATTATGAGAGCCAGCACTGTGGAAATGAGTCCTAAAAGGAAGCACATGATTTGCTTTACTCAGATTTTAAACCAAACAACAGGCAGGCTTCTACTAGTCAAAGGAAAAAAAAGCCTTCAGCAGAATCCAGAAGCAAGAGGGCCTGCTCTACATGGAGGCCTTGCTGGAGGCGTTAGTCAGTGCACATGACATGCCCCGAGACCTGCAGTGGCCAGGGCAAAACCTGTGCTCTCCTCTGGTGGCCAGGGTGCTCTGTGTAGGGTGAACCATGTAGGGCTGGTATGAGACCATCTGGGACAGGTTGCTGAGAGGATGGAGATGGAAGGTAGGGCAGGAGTTGTGTTGTTTGATCCCAGTTTAAGGGAGGATAAGACTTGGTGAGGATTGTGGTGGTCGTAAAGGACTGCTCGGTGTGGTGCAAGTGACTTGCTCGTCATGGTGGGTGCACTTTCACCTCTCCCTGCTGATGGTGAGGCTGAGTCTGCCGGGCCTGTGCTTTTAGCTGGACCCAACTGAGCCTTTGCTACTGAGCTCAACTGGTTTACTCTTGAACATGTTTTTTTCCTGAGGTGTAGTGCTGCTATCAGAGCTTTTGAGACAGTGATACTAGCCTGACCAGGACACCATGGGAATGGTGAACACCGTGCTTGCCTCTGACTATTTGCAACTCATGACAATGTTAGGCATACCAAGGCCTACAACCAGCAGAATTATTTCTAAGAGCAAAACAGCTCAGTTCTCTAACTGCAAGGTTATTGCGATCAATTTATACTGCTTTTACCAGCCCAGTCATGAAGACTTTCTCTGGAGTAATGTCTGCATATGACTAGGTATTACTGCCAGTGTCAGCAGACTCCTACTTACAAATTAAGTTTGCTGTGGGGTCTGTCAGAGGTTGAGGTCTTCTCTACAAGTCCAGCAGAAGAATTAGGTTTCCCCAGTTCTTCAACCTGCTAATGATTGCACTTTATATATATCATAAAGCCACTGAATTTATAATTCATGCTGGAGGTGTAAGAACACTCACTGTTTCCAGGCAAGGGAAAACTACTTAAATTATTAAGCAACCTCAGTGCATGCCATGAAGCAGTGCAGTATTATAGGGAAAAGAAACAAAACCATGTTAAGTCACGAAAAACATCTTGAGAATGATGTCAGTGTTATATTTAAGTTGTCTGGCTGTCCTCGACATGAATTTCAAGCTTCAATTTTAGTAAATTTATTTTAAATATAAGTTTACTTGCAAACACCCTAGATTCATAACACTAACTTGGGGACAATTATATGCTTCTGTAATGCTTTTTAGCTTCAGGTTCTCACTGATCTTGTCAAAACTAATTTCTTTCTAATACTGCCTTTGTTTTTCCCTTTGTGAGCATTCTGCTATTGTTGGAATGCTGGTTTTTCCTTTGGATATAATTAACATTCAATACATTGCCATTATAATTTCCTACACCTCTTACATGTTTGTTTTCCACAGATCTGCTAAGGTTTGAAAAGCCTTTTTTCTGTTAAAGAGCTTGAAATGTTTTTGAAAGCTTTATTTACTGTTGATTACTAACTTAATTTACTTACTAACTTGTAGCTTTCATTGTAAAATACACTGACAATATTGCTAGGCTATCCTACAATGCAGACAATATTGCTATAATTGCTAAAATAATTGGTTGGAAATATTGCATGTCAGATGATATTGTTAGTTTTTGTATTTTAGCAGGAGTTTGCATGCAGTTTAGATTCATCCAGTGTAGTCTTAGGTTTTCTGCCCATGCACACAGCTACTGCATTTCAATGTTCGATGTTACTGCAAGAATTAACATGAAATTAGCTGAGTGTCCACTCTTCTTGTCTAGTGGAAAAATGGAAAAACTAAGTATGTGATATATTTCTAAATATTGGTTAAATCTTATGAAGATAAGGAAAAGAAGAGAGTATTGCTCAGCTTGTATGGTAGCATTCAAGAAAGCAAGAAAATTGTGTTTGAGGCCTTCACTTTGTTATTTAATTTCACATGCACTAAAATAAAAATGAAGCAGATCTGAGACAGAACATGATTCTAAGAGAAAATGTTACTGTACACAGTAACACTCTCAGTTAAGAAAAAAATGGGTCAAGTGAGACAAATCTAATATCTTCTTTCTTTAGTACCATTATGATTAAATTGGTTGATGACACAGATGAAGCATAAGAGAAAATAAAATATGTGGCCTGGAATACAAAAGCACTGCCAGTATGTAATGAAAATTATTTGTGTCATTCTTTAATTTCATTCTTGTATGTATAAAAAAATGCTGTTTCCTCCCATAGTATCTTCAGTGGTCACAACAGTGTTAGGGAGATTTGAAAAAACTTTAGATACATTATACATGTGTGGGTTTTTTAAAAAAGTTTTTTACAGTATAACAGAGAGCAGAAATAAATTCTTCCCTCCCCACTCCCCCATCTGTGGAATATAATTTCATGTCTAATTATCTGCTATGGTGATTTAAGCTTTGGAATGCATGTACAAGTCACATTAATCCTCAAGATTTTGCTTAACAAAAATCTATGTATTGGGGTTGCCACATTTAAGCCTTTAGTGATAATAAACTGAATTAATCATGTTGTGGTTAGAAACCAGTTCAAATGCTGTTTACAGCATAAGAATCTCAATGCTCCACTATAATGCTATATAGCAAGATGCTTTTACACACTTCAAAGGGTAATACCTGATGTGTCTTGTATGTCTTACAGTAATTGTTGGTGAGTATGAATTCTTAATGTCTGCCATCAGGGTTGTTTTATACCTCTATTTGAAAACCTGTATTGAAGAACTACACCACTAATAAATAACTTGATGCAGTCACGAGCAGGATGTTAGAAAAATGTAGATTGAATTGATTAAGTAGAAAACAGAGTGGTTTATGGATTATAAGTAGAGCTTGGTCATAACTGAACTGTTGGTTTGTCTTGCCACATGCAACCCACACACAAAGGAATGACCAGGAAGGCAATAAATATTTCTTGAGGTCAGTTCAGCCCACAATAGCAGTGTGTTTCTCCACTCCACTGGAAGCATCAGTGGATACATACGTACTGGACTTGTTAGATCTAGATTACTCAGTCTTTGGGCTATATTCTTGGCTGGTTCAAGTCAAGTTTATTCTCTCTTCGCTCTCCTCAAGGTCCATGGACATACTTTCCTATGCATTACTATTTCTCCTTCTTTTCTCATGCTGTAATCTTTTTTTTCTAGTTAGTAAAAGATTTGCCAGTATTTCTAGCAAAGTAGTGACTGTTTGAGTCACACCAGAGTAATGCTTGTCTCTAAAATGAATTGTTAAGAATGGTCTGGAAGATAGAGGAAGGCAATGCTTGAACTGCATTCTTGAAAAGTAGCAAGTGGCAAACAGTGAAGGACAAATTTAAGATGATTCAGTGGGATGGTAGCAACATTTGGAGATCTAAAACCAATGAGGTATTGACTTCTATGTTTGGGAATGCAAAGAGAAATATCCAATAATGAAACCAGAGCAAAGGTGATATATATCTCCCAACCAGTAGTCAGCACTCGCCTCTTATTGATCATCTGTGCCTGAGAGACTAAGGTGACCTATTTTTCTTGCCAGTAGTGATACAACATTATGCAGTCCTGACATTTTATTTGTGGAGAACTATTTGTTACTTTTCAAAGTGTAATTATTGTAATGTAATGCTTTGTTAAAACAATGTTGATTTACAGCTTCTGCCTGTTAGTTCAGTAATGCTCATAGCTTAACCATTGACTATAGAATTAATTTAGTCCAGGTTATAGTCATTATTCTTCGAGTAAGAAATTAATTTTTAGAGACAACTGAAACAGTATGGAAAAAATAATGTGTCTATTAAGGAATATTTCCTAATAGCATGAAGTTTAAGCACTTTTTGGTAGTCTCCAAAGACATTTGTCATGTGGTGAATAAATGATAAAAAACCTTTCACTGAAATGATCTTACCACTTTTTAATTGGAGTTACTCAAAAAACAGGTTGTAGAAAACACTTGAAAATGAACAGCTCGGTCTTGGCAGAACAGACAAAATAGACCATGTGACCTAAGAGAACTTTGCTGAAATTACAGTTTAATTTGCCAATATTTTGCTTTTCAATTAATGAGAAAATCCAACAGCTCCTATTGCAGAAGCAATTTCAGCATACCATGGCAATTGCAGCATACCATACAATGGCAATTGCATTGCCATTTGCCTGCAGTTAACTACTTGCTAAAATATAATTATTTTTCATATTTGTCTGAGCTAGAGAGCTTGAGGTTTCACAGGCCTTTGTAAAAGATATTTTTTTAGAATGGCTGATAAATGTGATAGAGTTTTGTTTTCTCTACTTCTTTTTTCCTCCTCCTAACTTTACAAATCTGAAGAAACTGAAGCCAGTCCTTAAACAAAGAAATGGAAGAAAGGAGTGAAATAATTCAAACAGGAAACTGAGATTACTGAGCCAGACTTAAAAGATCAGACTTGTTTGTAAGGAAACCTGAAACTGGGGAAGGATTTGAGAGGAAGAATGATGCTAATGAACACACATAGAACGGTTCTTTAAAACACTAGAACAGAAAAACCTGTGAAGAAAAAACTGGGGCATAGCTGATGTCTTTATCCCCAAAAATCACTTGGTCCAGATTCTGCAGAGCACTTTGCTGGTGATGCTGTCAGTGTCTTTCCTAGAGTCATGACACTGTATCATACGGATAGAGGCTGAGTTTAGGAGCTTTTGGATATGATTGCTCTTGAAATGTGGTCACTGGCCTAGATTTTGGTGGCGTATCTGGCTAGCAATGTTGGTTCCATACTCCTGTCTGTACTGTTGTAGTACACGTGTGTGCATCCTGTACACGTGGCCAGCTAAGTAGTGTCAGGGAACTGAATGGGAGCTTCAGACAAAGTTTTTGGCTAAGGGATCCTGGAGGTGTAATTAAGCCTTTATTTGGCTTTGTCCTTTAGGATTAATGATGGCAAACCAAATGTAGGCATTCAAAATGAATAAATTGGGTGCTTTATTTAGATTGTTAATGATAATGGTTTGGTATAAAAGAAGAGAACAAAGGTAAAATTGCAAAATAGTAAAAAGCAAAAGGACAGAACATCAAAAGAACAAAAGGCTGTAATCAGAATTATTACCTACACAATAAAACTAATATAGTGCACTTTTTACTTAATCAATATTATCAGAGCTAGCTTAGCAAGTAGAGATTGATGTTACTGATCCACACCAATGACTGTGGGCAAATCTCTTTGCTCAGCCTGGAGAGTTAGCCTTGAGGGGTGTCCCCACCTAAGGGAATCGTCACACACCTTAGGGAGGAATACAAGAAATCCCTGCAGTGAAAAAGTGTGACTGGTCTTTTGCAGTATACAGTGATTGACTGTCAGTCATACACATCTTTAGATTATGAGTTGTCATGCCTGCTCAGCAAAAGATGTGTTATTGCTGAAAGAGCTGTTACCTTGTCTTTGGTTTCTTCTGCTCGACACTTCTCTCACTTCATCTCAGTGCCTGCACATCCCTGCTGCTGTTTGCCTCAGTCAGGAAGTACCTTTCTTGGAATGGTGGTGTTGTGATTTGAGATAGTTTGTTCAAGCTGGTCTCAAGATTCTTCAACACCAAACTGGCAGGCCCTTCTTGCTCAATCCATTACTGTTAAATTGTAATTAATGATCATTATCTATTATGTTCCTGGATAACTCAGCAGCCAAACTACATGCAGCTAAAGAGGCTAAGCTGGTATTTAAAATTGAGCTGTACTGTCTTCAGTCCAAATCGTGTATTTTGGATGTTTAGTGGTGCTCTGCAGCCATTCAGACTTGCTTTTGCACATCGTCCTGCTACCAAAATGACTTGCACTGCCTGTAGCTGTGGAGCAGTGAAAAAACATGTGTGTTCCCATACCGGTGGAGGCCACTGTATCCACTTTAAATCTATCAATAGCTCTGGCAGTTTGTGTGGCACAAGTGACTGGAAATGGACTGTCCCTTCTGGCATGCTTTTACAATAAGAAAGCAGTGTCTTCTCAAGGTTACATTATCTTATAGATGGTGACATTTTGGGTCACAGTGGGATTCTTCCTGCCCAGCTGTATTTTTTTCCTTCTAATCTTCAAAATGTTTTTAATGGGTGTTGAGATTTCCCAGACCAGGTTGGATGGGGCTTCAAACAATCTGGTCTAGCAGAAAGTGTCCCTGCCCAAGGCATGAACAATGTGATCTTTAAGGACTCTTTCAGCCCAAGCCATTCTGTGACTTCATAAAGGAAAGTGAAGTGTGTGAATCTCAAGGATTTATGTTTCTATTCTAGATTGTTTGCTTGTAGGTCACGCTGAACTGTTTGTTTTCTCTAAAATAATATTGGTCAAAGGTAATAAAGTTCAGATTGTAACCTTAAATCCACATTTTAAAAAAAATTAATTTTATACCTCCTTTCTGTGTGGGTTGATGCACCTTTTCTCACTTTGCTGAATGTTGTCTTTTGAATTCTGATCTCCTACCTCACAGTATCACTACATACAAATCATCACACATCCAGATGCATCACAAATAATGGTTTATCATCTCCTTGCCTTATGATACTGGAAAATATTTCTTATTTCAGTCACTCTGATTCTCTGTTGAGGCTGAATTGTTTTCAGTACTTCAGAGGGGGAAAAAAAAATAGTTTTTTAGGAGTGTAGAACATGAAAGAGGGGCAAATCTGGAAAAAATAGTTGTACTTTCATGGATACTACATCCACTCTCGTGGAGCTGCATCAAAGCAATTGTAAATATGAGCAATTTCCCTCTGTCCTGCAAAGAGTCCAGATGGTCTGTCAGACTGCTGGAACTTCCAGCCTCCCAGAAATGACTTCTCCAGCACCTGAGGCAGGAGGGAGGGCTCATTGGATACTGCTGGCATCTCGTCTACATTGCTTTGTACATAAAAGCGCAAAGACGGAGTCTGAGACTGACTTTCATTGAGCCATGTACCCTGATATCACTATTTTAGGCTTTGTGGCTTGATAGAGAATGAGAAAATACAGGATTTTTTAAGCTTTACAACTAGGGAGAAAAATATAGGGAGAAAATACAGCATTGAAAGCAACTTTTGAGAGTTGCACATTTGGCATATACAGTAGGCATTTTTTTTTATTTTTCCTTTTTGAAGTGCCCATAAGTAGATGGGTGCTTGGAAAATAGGACAGCATGATGAGAATGACTGTTAATATTCAACATACTTTATATGCCATAGCTTTGCATATATTTGTATTTTAAAAATTACTTTTTTGGCCCTCTATTTTATACAGCCCTTGTGTTATATTACCATAGTCAGTTTTTCTTAAGTCAGCTTGGAAACCCCCTATTGTTAAAAAATATCCTTCCATTTTGATAAACTTATTTTTCTCACATTATCTGCCCCTCTGTGTACTCTCTGGGTAAATTAGCTCTTATCCAAGAAGTGGCCTGATCATTTTTAAAAGCCCAGTAGAAGAGAGGGAGAGATGCTAAGTGAGTAATGCTTCTGCACCTTTAGCCTCTTGTAGCAAAGAGAACCCAGTGGAACCTGGCATTTTTGAGAGCTATAAAGCTCTGTGTAGCACTGTTCCATTTTGGAGGGTACATAGTAACATTTTAGACTTTTTACTGGAAAATAAAAGCAAGATAATTTTCTGTCTGAATATATAATGTATGAATGACTGCTTCTGAGACACTGATACATAAATTATAGATAGCCTTTCAGATTCTGCACTATGTATTATTAATTAAAAACTGAAGATCTTCGTCTATACCCTGATATCTAGGCCACTGGAGAACATATTTCAGTTTTGGGGACTATATAACCCAGGCAGAATGCAATAAAATGCTACCATTTTGCTGTTTATGGGTGACATTTTGGTACACAGAATGGCCAGAACCTTCTGCTGTTAGAATGGACAGGAGGTGTTCTGCTTTATGAAGAGGAGGCGTGAACGAGAATGAAGGTGATGTTTTATTTTCCTTTGCACACACAAAAGTAATATGAAGAAATATTTGTCTCATGCTTAGCCTAAATTATGTAATTTCCCACAAGACACAGTTTGCACTAGTAAATCTGTCTTCCCATCCCCTCTCCTTGCAATAGTTTTTAATGTTGTTTCATGGGTGTTGTAGTTGCCTGCTAGAGGCATTCTGAATCACAGGTTTAGAGGGAAACTGATGAAGATGCTCAAAGTTGCCAGATATTCTTAGAATATTTAGAAGCTAAGCTTCTAAAATAAAATCAAAGAGATACGTAACAAAGCACATAATCACAGCAAGCCATAGTTAGCATCAATTCCTTTTAAATTAAACTGGAAACAGACTGTTGAGATGTTGGGTAGTGATGGTAGACCCACGCTGAAGAGTGAACATGGAGAATGTCCATTGCTTGTTTCTTGTAATCTAAGGATGTGCTAAAGCCTTGAATTTGAACAAATAGCCTTTGTTGTGTGAGGCAAAATGGAATAAAAGCTAATATCTACAATCACAATTTAACAGCAATCAGAATATGTCTGCCCAATTCTGTACATTATTTTTTAACTAGTTTTACATGGAGAACTACAGATGGTTTTGTGTTTGTTTACATTCTATGAATCAGTTGTAACTGCTGCTGTAAATACATGTTCATGTAGCTCTTCATTTTTACTGACAGAATGCTTCATGCTGGGACTGTTGCACAGCTGGGCTATAAATCTCATGCGAAAGTCAGGCAATACAAATGAAGATAAATGCAAGATACAAAACCCAGACTAAAATGAGAGCTTCATTCATCCTATAGCTTATGCTCTGGGAACAAAGAAATCATTCTCTGAGGAACAGACCACCTTTAGAACCTGTACAGATCTGAGGTGTTTATTGTCTCACAGGCCAGATCTTGTCACAGCTTCCTTAAGCAAAATTTCCAAAGATCTGGGGGAATTATCACAGCAAGACTCAACTTCCCGATGTGCATACATGATAAGTTAAAATAAAAATTGATGTCTAATTATTGCTCATCTCAGGCAGTAAGACTAATAACCATTTATTTTCTTTTAGTGATAAGAAGGTAAAGTAGGTGCCATCTGCTGATGAGCCAGACAATCTTCTCCCCACTGAATACTCCTGTGCTTGGAAGTAGCTGCCTTATTAATGCCTTCCTTAAATGCAAACATCTTGTTTATGAATCAGAGCCCAGCTACCAACCAGCCCTCATGTTGGTATTTGAATGAGTTCTTTTCTGATGAATAATCTCCCTGCATTTCATTGCTGACTAAATGAAAATGGAAGGAATGAGTTGGGGAGAAAGCTTGTGTGACTCTCTTGGACTGTAATGGGGTAGCTGTTGGGATTTATAGGTTTCTTAGCTTCATTTTCCTCAGAGAAGGAGCTGATTCAGCAGTGTCTGCTGTGGTTTATGCTGATGGCAGGCTGCCCTTGCAGTCAGCACAATCAGAGCAATGTGATCACCCTGTAATGCTGCTTGGATGGACTTTTAGCTTTGACCCACATTTGGCTGCTTTGCAGTGGTTGACAACAGGGGGACCCCAACCAGGCAAAGCCTGCAGGATTTCCAGAGTTTCCAAAGATGAAGCACAATAGTTGTCTCCATCCCTCACTATTCTGCTTCTCTCTGCCCTTCTTTACTCCTTCTTAACTGCTGCCTTCTTCTGATGCCTTTTAGAGACACTGGGAGGTCGTGACTGCAGTGTTGACCTACCTGGAGCACGGCAGGGCGCTGCTGCATGCCAGGTCAGAGCAAGCCCTGGCGCACCAGGGCATGAGTGTATGACCAGCTCAGGCAACAGGGCAGGGGCTATGTCAGAGTGAAAATGGATGTGGCACTGTAGGGCAGAGGAAACATCTGAGGTTTTTCTATTTCCAGGTTCTAGGAAGCCCGTGTTGTCAGAAGCTGTCCTTGTCATACCCTGTGAGTAACCCTCAGAGGCACAGTGATTCAGAGCTACCCCTCTGAGTCATAGGTCAGTAAAGTGACTTTCATTAAATACTTCTCATGCAGCTTCTAGCTAGAGTGGCATCAAGGTCAAAAATTATGCAGATCTGAGAACAGGAAACACATCTGAAGTTATAGTACTTAGAAATAAAAACTTTGGAAATGACATTGAATCCGGGATGCTGAACTTAGGACAAGACTTTAGATCTAGACAATGGATGGTATTGGTCACTTTTATTTCAAAATTCTGGTTCCAGCTATTGCCAGGGACAATGTTCTTGACGGGATGTACAAGTCAAATACAGGCTTACAGTACCTTTCCTTCCTGCTTTTCTGTGCTTCAGGGGACAACAGACATTCATTCTTCTCCCTTATCAGTAATACATCACACTTTCTTTTGTCATGTTCCTACATGCAGGAGTATATGCATGTGTGTATAATCTCGTAGTGGAGCCATATTTCTCACCCACCCCATCCTATGAGCAATTTATGCTATTTTCTGTCACATGCAGTTATACGGTGCATGTGCAAATACAAAATCAAAGGACTCGGGCAATGCTGACTTTCCTGTCATGTTCCCTTGCTCCAGAATAAATTGTGCTGGTCTTTTCTGTTAGCATGGAGCAATTCTATGGGCCTTGCCTTTTAAATAGACTGTTTCAAAACATTTTTTTGGAAATAACTATTGTGGCAGCAGGATGCTGAGTGGTGTGTGGGCTGTGTGAAAGTTGCTCAGGGATGTGAAACTCCAGCATCATGGCTCGTAGGGATTATTGGACACCAAGCAAGTAATGCAATAAAAGCTACACAATGAAAACAGTCAGTTGCTGACATTTATGACAGAGAAAAATAACAATTGTTCCTCTGAGCCCTTTCACCTATTATGCTTGTGCAGAATGTGGAAGATGAGACATAATGCTCAGCAACTGTATGCCATCCTCAAAGCCAGGATTTTATCACCAGAATTAGAATTATGGTGCACACTGAGGAGCCATTTAGTCATATGGTTTTTGGCTGTGGTTGTGGCCAGTGCTGTTTTAAGAGAAAGAATAGTAATTATTGTTAAGGTAGACAGTGTAGGTGGAAGGTGTGGTGCAATGTCTTTCCCTGTGTTTGACTAAAGCAACTGGAAATGAAAGATTTAGCTTAAAAAGCCAGACAATAGTAAACCTAAAAACAATGGCATACTTGTATTCCAGATAGCTGTTCTTTCTGGAATTTTGCTTTATTGATCATTCTACTTCTTTACTTTCTCTTTTCTCTACTTTTGAAACCTATGTAGTTAACCAAGTCCACTGACAACTTATATGTATTCATATAGAAGGATGAAAAATTAAATTTCATAATATAAAAATGTATGTTTATGTATGTATGTATGTATGTATTATAAAAGCTTATCCACATGCATGTATACAAATACATATATCTATTTATATACACTTCTTTAAAACCTTTTTGAAACAATCGTGTAGGATAAATTGTGTTTGAAGAACAATCGTTTTAGAGGCATACATTTATTATGCTTTAATTGCTATTCTGATCATAAATAATTTGCTGCATTTCTTGCCATCTATACTCATGTCACACCACACATCTTACCTGCTTTGTATCTGAACCACTCATGATTGGACAATACCTGGAAAGTGCTGTAGACTCTTATAAGAGATTGTTTTCCTCCTATGTCTTTGATTAAATAAAATCAGAGCTCAAAACTGAAGTAGATTAGAGGTGTTTTGGTGTTTGAATTGAGCCCTTCTAACTAGCCTTATGTATTTATTTTCTCATAAATATTTTCTCATAAATTGTCAACACCATATACATAGATTTATGTATATCTGTGGATACTGCATAGATGTACTGTACCTTTATGCACACAGGATGTTTAGTTGCATGTAATGATTTTGTGTGCCTCTTCTGTTTATACTCTAAAAATTGAAGAGGAAAATAAGTTTGGGTTAGGCAATTATAATTATGGATATGCTAGACAATTATGTTTAAGTGGAGATCTAAAAATGAGAAAATATGAATGCTATAAATATTTGCCATATTTTTAAATGAATAGACACATCACTCCTTCCCACATCCAAAGCTGTTACTTTATATTTGGAAAGAAAAGTGATACCTTTATGAAGGACACACATACACATCTCCTTTGCTGAGTTACCTCCTTGCTCAGTGGAGACCATATTCTGCCCCCTTTCCATTTCAGATCAACTGTAGGGAAAATCCTTTCTTTTTTAAGTATAGCAGACAGTTCCCATTATTAGTATGTTGTAATAGGCCCCAGCAGGTGTTTCTATCAACAAAACATTTAATCTCAGACAGACATTCTTGTATAAATATTGAAAAATATATGCAAATACAGTTTGATATAAAAACATACCAGTACACTGAAATACTTAGGTCACAAGTGGTGTGAAATGTTTAAACTTGAAAACTCTCTCAAACTTTGAGACTTTCAAACTCCAACCTGAGTCCAGAGCCACCAGTACAATTTGTAATATGAAACTAGTGCAAGTCTTAGGAGATAATCTGATCATTTAAACATTGCAGGAAACAAAAATTTTAAATTTAGGCTCCAAGCTTTTAAGTTTTTAAAATTACCTATTGCCATTTTCCCCTGTTTGTAAATTTCTTCTCTTTATTTAAATGGGTTGATGGCTGTAGCAAGGTAGGTGGGTACAGAGCATCACTTACATTGTGTTAGGTGGGGCACAGTGACACAACATTTCAGTGTTTAAGTGCAAGGAAGAGAACAGAAGGACCCGCTAAAACAACTAAATGTGCAAAGAAGCATCATCTGGGTGAAGAGATATGGATGTCTCACTGTAAAGTGGCCATGATGTCAGATCTCAAACACACAGGCTTGTGTTCTCATGGCTTGGGGGCCTTAAAATACCTCCTTTACTGCCCTTAAAGTTATTTTATTGCTTGGATTAGGAGAGTGAGAACCAAAGATACCACTGACTTGGCTGAGTCAAATATTTTGATCTGAGCAATATAAGGTGTTCCAATGCATCAACAAAAATGCTCAGCTAAAAGCATTCTTTGTCTTCTGTAAATTTTTTTAGTAACGTGGCCACTTGAAATGTCCAACAGAAAAGTCAGATGGAAAAAATGTAAGAAATCCTTTGTGTGGTGTTTGCTAGTCCTCAGAGACTCCAAATCCTGGATTACTTTGGGTAAAACATGTCACTACAGCACCACCACCTCCAACAATGAAATATGAAAATCATCAGAAAATCAAACAGGCAGAGAGGGAGCCCACAGCTTGTGCCTGGCCCAGAAGAATCACATGAAACTTAAAGTACACAAGATCTGTTTGGGTCTTTATAATTCCTTTCTTCTCCAATCCTGGATACTCTTAGAGGTAAGTCAGAACTGCACCATGCAAAAGCTTTGGTTTCTTGAGAAGTGAAAGCTATGATTCTCCTGGACTTTATGGACTGCAATATTTGACCTATAAGAAAAAAATATTGAATACTATGAATATTTTCCAGTAATGCAACAAATTGGCAATGTTGCAGAAGCAATTAAACTGAAGCTGTTCTAGTCATGTCACAAGGGATGTTCTGTGGTCAAGATGAGACATTATTGGACCTTTTTTTTAATTGAAGCTTCTTAGCTCTTATTTTGCCCATCTTTGATGTTGTAGCTGGTGGGAGATGGAAGAAATATGCTTGAAATTATAGTTTCCCAACAGACTGAAACTTTTAATTTGAAAACTGCCCCAATCATAATGACTATTTCTTCAGAGGGGGAGAAGCCTTTTAACTTTTTACAGCCTGTAGCAATTTTTCCAATTATCTGAGGCATTTATAGCGTAGGAGGACATTGGGAAAGATACATAAAGGTCGTGAAGATTTATAAGATAGAGTAAGCAAACACTTTTTATGGCAGTCTAGGAGTAGCTGGAGTCAAGGGTGAGTGAAAACACTTGACTGTAGGATGGCTCTTTTGTTCCCACTGTCAGACTCAAGGCATTTATCTTTTGACTTTTTTCATACATCCAACAGTTACTGGTTTGAGAAGAAATCACAGCCTGGATGTAGGCCTCTAATGAGCTCCGTTGCTCTCTGGCATGCAGGGAGGGAATACATGGCCTTCTATTCATACTGCTCTGTCACAGTCAATAGGAATGGTTGTATTGGCTGTCAAGCCATAATTCTAAAAGGCTACAGGCCTCTCTCGTCAGGTGTTAGTGGTCACCAACAGTTTCACAGATGGATGTTGTGTAATAGATTGAATTCAAGAGAATTGAATTGCAGACTTCTCACACACACATTGTGCTTTTTGTTTCCTCTTTAACCACTGCACATGATTTCTGGTCAGTGGCCTTCTGCCGTCATTTCCCTCCCATCATTCATCTCTTGCTCCCTTTCGTCACTTCCCTTGTGATGTTTCTTCATTCCTGTGTTCTGCAGTTACCATCATAACAACCATCAGTACTATTAGAGAGATGTTTCTTTGGTCTTTTTCCAATAAAGTCATCACAGGAAATTTCTAATTTGTTCTGAAAGAGCACTCCATAAATCTTACCACTTTCATAAACATCAACCTGGCATTTCACAGAGCTGCTTGAAAAGAAATTACTGAATGCATTTAGAATGCTATGACTGTAAATTCAAGGTATTCAAAGGACAAATCTTCTTCAAAAAAGCATCCATTGATCAGGGGGTGGTGAAAGTTGCAAATGTATTATTAAGCTGCGATCAGTTTTCTTATTTTTAGAATAATTAAAAGTATTTTTTCATTCATAAAGACATTTTTGAAGCAATATCAAATATTTGGAGAATTACAAGTACCGAGTCCATCACCTTGTTTTTTATTCATTCTACCCATACCATACTGTGCCGATAAAAGTTGAGAGAATTCATTTTCTGAAGTCTCTTCCAGTGTAGGGAGATTAGGCCCTACATAGACAGAACAAAAGGAGAAACGGTATGAATTAATACTATAAATTATTATTTTCCTGTTTTATTAATTTTATATAAATTTGAAATTGTTAGTTGTTTATGGTGCCCTTTTCTACATGATTACTGCAACCTTTTTCACTTTCTTTCAATTTGAACAACTTCCTATCTTTTCCACATTGAAGCAGCAAAATAATGCCCCATGAAGCCTGGGTTCTATGTGAAAGGTTTCAGTGGAACCTGGGAAGACTTCAGTTGTCCTTTTCAGGAACCACAGGAACAACTCAGCCGGTTTTCCTTTTGTCACTCTCCCTGTGCCTGTGCAGTTTGCGAAGTTGTGCAGGCTCCCTCTGGTGGCCCACGGCCACTGGCCAGGCGAGAAATAGCGTCTGCAGGAGGGAGGTAGAACACGGGAATTTGATAGAGTGGGTAGTCCCTAGATTGGCCTTTTTATTTTGGGGGCTACCATTAGCAATCTAAATTTATATAAGCATGTAAATACAAAAATATTACATATTATTAAACACAAATAAAAGAAATATAAATTTGTTGTGATAGTCTAACAGTCCCTAAGTGAAGACTCCTATTTTTGTTTTGAAATATTTTAGTATCTTAGTTGTAACCTAGCAAACCAAGCATGGTTACTTCCTTCCAAAGATTGGAAGACCAATAAAGTTCATTTTAGCAGTTTTTATCATCAGGCACTTACTTTCCATTCTGAAAAGGAAATATAACAGAAACAACCATCTTGCTGCTGATTCACATTTCCATTGCTGGTACTGTCCACATTTCTTTTACATTTGCTATTGTGCTTTGCAGAGTGGAAAGTTTAGTAAATTTAGTAATTAAGATTCCATATCAGCACATTTTATTGTTTGTCCTTTCCTTTGAATGACAGTTGTGTGGACCACACACAACCCTTTTTCTTCTTTCCTGCTTTCCTGACTGTGAGTGGGATCCAGGCTGAGCCCTCGCTTGTTCACAGTTTGCAGTACAGATAAGACAAGATTTATAAAGCAGAGCATGGCAATATTGACCAGAGTAATGCTCTCAGGGCATCTTGAATGCTTTCATTCCTACAGGATATTTTTCTAACATTTTGTTCTTTGCATCTTGTGTTATGTAAGTTTTAACAGCAGAGTTCAAAGTCTGAATCTAAATTGTGAACCACTTTTTTATTGTGTTTTTAGGATAATTCAGTGTCTATTAACATCTGTGGTCTTCATCAAAAGTAAATCATGCTCTTTTATAGCATAATCAGAACAGAAGAGATAAAAGATCACCTCCATTCATGTTTTCAGAACTCCAAAATATCTAATTATTTTTCCTACAGAGATTTAGTTTCACTCTTTGCATGTAGTAGTGTAGAAGTCAGTGTTACAGACCCTCTACCATACTGGGTTGGATCAACAGATATTTTGTTAATAACTATAAAGGCTGTATTGGCAATTGTAACGGAAAGGAAATTCAATCTTAAGATCAAGAAGTATATGTTATTCCAAAATATATGTCAGGAATCCAAGGTCCAAGAGAAGCAGTTTAACCTAGGTATTTTGTAGTGGGGTTTTTATTGCTAATTTTTAAATTTCCCTAAACATGATGATATTAGTCCAGTGTCCTACTAAGCACAGATAGGTGTTGCCTTTCCTGTAGGCAGCCCAGCCAGTGGAACAAGTCTGCAGTGGTGCACTCCTGGAAGAAGATGCTCAGCCTGCCCTGGGGGGACATGAGAGGAACAGACTCAAGGGCATGACAGAACTGTCAGGAGACACCTGCACTTGGGCACTGCACTGGCTGCAGCTCTTTCAAGGCAGCACAAATTGTAAGACTTTTGCCCATATTCACTGGAATTCACCCCAGTGGTTGCCTGCCACCCAGGATCAGCAGCCCTGAGCCTGCAGACTGGCACAGCATTGCATGGAGTGACTGCACTTTTGTGAGTGTGAGGACAACTCAGCTACCTTTGCCATTATAACCATCTTTTCCTCCTGTCACTGTCATCTAGAAAAGCAAAAGCAAAAAACAGACCAACAAATACAAAACCCCCTCACCAAAGCAAGCAGCAATTGCCTCTTTTCACAATTATCTAGTAAAGGGTGTCCACTGTTAATTGATTACTTTGTATCACAAGTGATCTGAAAGCACATTTTACTTTGGTGTACGCTGGTACAACTTCAGAGAGTTCATTGGTGAAATGACACCAAAATTCTGATTGTGGTGAATCCATCAGATATGAATTGATCATAAACCAGACTGAACAATCCTGAGGGTTTTATAAAACATTCTTTAGAAGAAATTCTAAGAGAGAAAATAACAAAACTGAAAGAGTATATATGATATTTTGAGTCTCTACATGCTGCAGTGTTTCTGTGATGGTCTAAGTTTTTTTTATAAGAATTTTTCTTTGCTCCTAAACCCTATTTTTAATGGACCACAAAGAATCATTAAAGCAGACCTAGAACTGTAGTGTTTTTTTAAATTCTTGACTAATACTAAAGCATGGGAAATAACTTTGATGTGCAAAGAATGAATTCTTAACATTGCCAAAGCTTTTAGTGTATGTTAGTTGAGAAATTTTATTTTCCAAATATGCTAAAAGATCTCTGGTTGGTTCCTGGATTATTTTGGAAAAATGAATCTATGAAACCAGTAAGGCCCAGTGTGTCCAGGTGTGTTTAAAATAAAGGAAAATATTTGATCTCCTCCTTTCCTTAAAACAAAGGAGACAGAAGCTCTATGTGGCAAATGATCATCTTCATCCATCAACAGGTTTCTGTACCCACATGAAATCTGATCTGCATGTCAAAATAATACAGATGATTTTCACCAATTTCAACAGCTTCTGGATAGATCCCAAACTTCCTGAGTGAAACTTACTTTTTCACAATAATAGAGTTCTCCTTGCATTTAAATACCAGTTGGGATAAGTAAAATCTAATATTGTTACTTCTGTATTCAAAACATTTAAAGAAACTGACAGTGATCTCCAAAAAACCATTAGCCAGGGTTCACCTGAGCTTCTGTTTGTAACTCCTAGGTCCATAAAAATCTCATTTCATAAAGTAATGAGTGTCAGAACCCAGGACATCCCTCTGGGTGACCTGGATGGTTTGGGCCCCTGGCAGGGGGCTGACGAGCCCTGGCAGAAGGCCAAAAACACTTGGGAATTCGATCTTAGCCCCTGGGAGAAATTACCAGCCTTGTATGAAGAGTCACAGGTCACAAAAGTTTAAGCAGCATTGTATTAGCAATCACGGGGTGAAGGGGAAAATTTTGGAACCATGTACAGGGGGGTTTAGAACCTTGTACAGGGAGGTTTGGGATTCTGTACATGGGGGTCAGGGGTGCCAAGATGGAGGAATTTGGGCGTGCCCTGTCCTTCTTCTTTCTTCTCCCTGGCATCCATGTTCAGGATGATGTTAGCACTCACAGATTGGTTTAGAGTAGAAAGTCACTGTCTAGCATAGGTGATAGATATTGGAACATAATTGTACACATAGTATATATAGTTTTTAGTATAAAATATAGCACCAGCCCAGGAGGAGGGCAGTGTGCCTCGAACCGACCTGCCAGACAGGTCTGTGGCAGGTTGGAGAAAAAACATCTTAGATAAGCAACAATAAATGACCTTGAGAACCACAAACAAAGAATTCCGACTCTTTCTTCAATCATCAAGCTGGCTCGGGGTCATCCTAACTGTAGGGGACCCGAGAAGTTAGTTTGCCACAACCTATAGGATCTGAATATGGTCTACAGAGCTTAATTAATTCAAAAAGGAACATTTCCAATATATCTGAAAGTCTCTTCCACATGCTAGCAGAAGAAGAGAGACCTCTGTGAAGGACTATATCTAATTCATACTTTTATGAGATTTTATGAGAGTGAATGCTATCACTTCCAGCTCTGCTAGGTGCAGTAACTTAATTTACTACAGTTGCAACACAAATCAAATTCAAATCAAAGTCCAGGTAGAGTGGGAATATCTTCTTTGATAATCTCATATAAAAGTAATTCTCAGTGGAGATTAAAAAAAACCCTGTATGTAATTTATACGGAAGGAAAACTCTTATCTATACTATGTTGAAACCTTTCTTAAGAAAACCCTGTGTGTGGCTGTAGTTCTTCATTCTGTGAACAGAGATGTATAAAGAAGAAAGCAGAGGAAGTCACATAAAAACTGCCAGCAACAGCAGGAGGACTGAGACAATTTTGAAGCTAGTTTCATACATTCATTTCTTTTTTAATTGCTTTGATCTTTTGAAAAGTCCATGTTTTGCGCTGAAAATCTGGAAGACAGAAAGCACCCTCGCTACTGCATGAATTTATCAGCTGTAGTAGAGCTGAAATAGATAAGCATTTTTGTGTGTGTGTGTATACTTTATTAACAGAAGAGCATGAAAAAGTGAAAGTAAATATACTTTTGTTAGAAAGTTAGATTTTGTGTTTTATTCTGCATTATGAAAAAATTATCTTCCTGTCTGCAATGTTGTGTTTGGTTAGGAATGTGTTTTTTTATGGGATAGAAGAACAGGGAATATAAATGCTGTGGTGCTCTGCTCCAGTAGTATTTTCCCAGCAGCATAGCAGCACCAGTTGATTGCTGTAACTGGCATGGGGAGAAGCACTCCTGATTCCTGCATGGCCTCTGGAGTGGCATAGGAAAGAGAATGCTTGGTTAAGCAGCAGGCTGAGAGTATTTCTGAGGCTTGCTCTGTGGCAGGTTCAGACTTACATGATTTACCAAAAATAATTGCTGTCAGAGTGTTTTACTGCTTGTTTGCTTTGCCCTCTGCTATATCCTTCACTGAATTAACATTGTATGACAGGAAGGAAAAGGTGCCGCCTAACAGGTAGAGCACTGTTTATGAAAGGGAAAGGAGAGGCAGACATGCATTCTAGTCCTTCTACCCAGAATTCTGTATTGTTTCGTGAAGGTTTAATTAAAAAAACTGCAGAACGGGGTATTTGGGTGGGTTCTGGGCCTGTAACTGCTACAGGATTGTATTTGTTCTGTATTCTCTTTCTCTTGCTGCATTTTGAAGATGAGACGCCATGCAGAAAGCAGTCAGCTATCAATAGTGTAATGATCAGCTCACTCTTAGGAGAGGG
Organism: Passer domesticus; assembly: GCF_036417665.1. Classification (NCBI taxonomy): domain Eukaryota; kingdom Metazoa; phylum Chordata; class Aves; order Passeriformes; family Passeridae; genus Passer; species Passer domesticus. Next base: position 35,458,496 of record NC_087477.1, on the reverse strand, counting down.
GGGCATCTGACAAGCTTTCCAAGTGTTCAAGAATGTAGGAGACCACCACCAAATTTCCAACACACAATGGGACCAAAGTGAGAGGGAAGGCTGAAAGAGTATATATTTTTTGAATTATGTGCCCTAGGAGTATATTATTTTAAGTAATGTACCTGCAGTAATGCTAATTAAAGACAAAAATTTGAGCAGAAATAAAAGGCAGATAACACTTTGCCAGGACTTGTTGTGGTAGTCTTACAGTCCACAACTTACAGAAATGAATAATTATTATCAAAAATATTTTTCTGTACTGCACAGGTCTGAAGACATTCTTGCATCACCTGAAAAATCATTGCTTTCTCATGCCAAGCACTGACTGAAAGAATATAACCATTCAAAATATTTTTATGTCATTGTAGGGACCTATAAATCACAGCTGATAGGTCATGTGGAATTCTTGCTGGAATCACAACCTTTCCACTTCATATAAATCCTCCAACCACATGGTTCCTAGCCAAAGTCAGAGAACACATGAGCCAGGCTTAACAAGAAAGAGTTATGAGGGATCCTATTTCTTTCTTTAGGGAATAAATGAATAAGCCAAGAAAACAACTCAGCAGGTCGCAGGAGAGCAGATCCTGGAGGAGTTACCACCTGTCAGCAGATATCTTGGCTCACATTTAGAAGTTGTAGTGTATGTGCAAGATCAGCATTTGGTAAGTTAGCCAGGAGACCACCTCATTCTCTGTCAGCAATTGGATCACTGAATTAACGCAAGTAATTTATCAAGAGTACTTTAGGAAAACACTTAGAGGAGCATTATATCAGGAGGGAAAAAAGAAAAAAGGTAAAATGGAGGCGTTGTGTAGCTTTTACACAAGATGCTAAAGGGGTGTTATTCTGCAAGGAGTAGTCTGTGGAGCATGCTCACCTTGCAGGCCAAATAAATTACGCAGAGAATTATCCCACAGGGAGCAGATAGTTTCCTCCAGAGAAGAAATGAGAAGGTAAGGACAAAGCAGAGTTTCTGAAGTGGTATAAAAGAGTTCTGTAATGAAGAAATAAAACCAAAGATCTGACATTTCATGTTGATGTATAAATCTTTAGGATTGCTCACAGCTTATGCAATAGACAACAACATGAGCTAGCAAGAAAAAGAAGCCTTTTTTGTAAAAGGATGCCTTTCTAGATATGCTCATGAATCTGGGAGCACTAAGAGGAAATATTGCCAACTAGTAATGCTGAGGACTCCTGTGTGCAAGGAAGGGACTTGTAAGCTTGGGTATCTAAGTGTTGTCTTGCAGTGGCAGCTTTTTCTTATCTCTTCTCCATGGGCTCATGCTGGGAATGTTTTAGAGAAAGGAATGAGGTGTTTTATTGGCTCACGATTTTGGAGTGCTTTAGAGGTTTTTGCTGAGGAATCCAAGCCCTGGCAAAGAGTTCTGTGTCAAGCTATGCTGAGGAGGTGATGATGCAAACTGGAATGTGGATTGTACAGAAGGTTGGGGAGAGGTGCCATTTTCCTGCTAGGTGAAGTATGGGAGAGGACCACCCCTGCCTCAGGGGGTCATGGAATGGAAGTCTTTATTCCTCATGGCTGTTATGAAGGTGTTCCTACAAGTTTCCCAAACACATAAATGAAGAACAGCCTCTGAGATAGGCAGAAACATTGTGAAAGGTCCAGGTTATAGGAGAATAATCACATTCATTACAGTTAGTCATTCAGTATAATTCTTTGGTCAGAATTAGTGGTTACAATTCCAGGTTTGTGCAGCTAATTAAAACCGCAGCCTAGCTAGGTCTTGGTTGCCTTGTCTTCTTGCTCTGTTTGGCAAAATGAAGTTTGCAAGATTAATTTGCCTCAAACATGCTAAATGTGTTTTGTTTTTTGCACAGCTGGGCAGTTCCTGAATGGCTGAAGGCACTGAGCCCTCACTGCAGCACACACAAAATGTAAGGAGACAGCTGGGTAACAGGCAGCCCATTAGGCCTTGTTGCTGTGTTCTCTCCATGCACTGCAGTCATCCTATGTACAAACCTTTGGTAATGTTAGAGGGGCCAGCATGCAGTGCGCAATTTCATTTTGGAAGGAACAGAAAGGAATAGTTCCTTGTACTTAACTTTAAATATCTTGGTTAATGTTTCACAAAAAGGAGTAAGACTGTCAAGAAAGACTAAGTTGAACTAGGAAGGAGGTTTTTTTTGGTATTCTTTTATTAAAGGAGAACAATTGAAAAGCATCCTTTCTGCAAACTGGTAAAATTATATTATAATTTACATTCATTATTAGGTTCCCACCAACTGGTATTATAACAAACCTCATAAAGTAGTCCTTTTGGAATTGTGTCACTGTTTTAATTACCAAACTCATCATGCACTTAGGTCATTTGTGTCTGTATTATATATCAGGAAAAACAGGCTTCATCTAAAGTTGCATAACTGATGATTGTTATCTACAGTGATTTGTAGTGAAAACAACTAGTGGGCAGCTCCAGTCTGTTATTACAGTAAATCAAATTACTTCAGCTTGTACTTCTCTTGTTCTTGATCTCTCTATTTGGGATGAAGTTTTGGTGTGCTTTCTTTTTCTCCAGAATAATTTCCAAAATATATGTTTGGGGCAGAGCATGAAATAATCCAACTGTTTATAATAACAAATAAGTAATGGTGTTAAACTAACAGAGAAATTAATGGACATTTAAGCTGAGAAATAATTGCAGTTTGCAAAAATCAAGACAATTCTTAAGCATGTTTTTAAAAGTCTTCATTCACTGCTACATGGTTATAAATACATTGTATTCTGATGTTGTGATGTTTTCTGACAGAAGTTGCTTAAAATCTGCAATATTAGGAAGACTTAGGAAGATCTGTGGGCTTTAACAACTTAGTAGCAACAGCTGTTTTAAATAAACACAGTAGTGCTTATGTAGTGTTAAAGAGTAAGAAATAAGTTGAAATATGTACCTCAATTCTACTATAATACAAAGATAAAATTAAAATTTATGGGAAGATACAGTTAAGCTCACAAAGTAAGGAGATCTGTGATCCTGCAGTGGATTCACTCAAGCTGAACGCTGTTGCAAACATAACCATTTGGAAGTTTCCAGAGGTATGATAGCTTCTTGCAGGCTTGAACCTGACCTATTTTGTTCACTGCAATTTAAAACACTTGAGACTGCAGAGACTAGAGGAAAGGTTAGTGGTTTTTAAATGATAACATTCCAGAGTTGCTGAGACCAGCAGTAAAAAGTAGACCTTTAAGACAGGGCCTTTCGGGTTGTAAGAAGTTTCTTAGGGATATCATTTCCATTTTTGTCTGTCAAATTGCTTCTGGTGTTTCTACTTTCCTCACTCAGCTCACCAGCTCTTTCGGGTACACACACCTTTCTGGTGTAATAGTTAAAACAAACTCCACACCTTGCCCTTCCTGAAGCAAACTTGTGTGGATGTGTGAACACATGGCATTAGTCTGTGTATGTTTGCTTTATGTCTTTGTTCAAAAGTAAGCGTGGGGATGAAATGGCAGATAGAAAATAGGCATATCAACCAGTGCAACCTGTGAGGAAAAAGCAGTTTCCTTGGAGGTGCAAGACAAGAAAACTAACATTAATGCTGTGAATGCTCCCAGGCAAAGTGACCATGATTTTTTTGTTTGTTTGCTTCTTTTATTGGACTGAAAGGGTTATTGACATACTGAATACGGAGAGATGTTTTCCTCAGCAACTATGCCTCCAGAAAAAGGTTTTGGTTTGTTCTCTTGCATGTTTTACTGTATAAAATCAAATATCACTGGTACAAAATAGACACCGAGCCTAGTGATCTCCACTGGGGATCCTGTTGGTGTTAGCAGCTGTGATAGTTCTGGAGGCAAAACCAAAAGCCCCATTGGAGGCTCAGCTCAGGTTGGTGAAATCCGATTGTCTGAGCCAAAGAGTTTGATCTGGGAAGTGCAATTTTCCATTTCTTTTAAACCTCATAGAACACAACCCTTGGTGCTCAAAATGGCCCAGTGTTGCCTACCAAGAACCATGACTGGGATTTAAGGGAAAGGAAATACAAGGCCTAATGCATTACTATTCCCATAGCATTGTAAGTCAGTATTTTATTGTAATTAAGGAAAACTGTCCTAAAGTAGCACAGTGACACAATCTGGGAGTCACTTTAGGAATACTTTAGGAATCCTAGAGTATTTGCATTTCAAGTTATGTATTTGGGTAAAGTGAAATATTAAATATTCATCCAAAAAGAGAGAGAATTTGGAATTATTTAAATAAGGGATTTATTACCTACTCTTAGTTTTTATTCATCTCAGCAACTGATTTAATAGGTCAGGCAGAATTCTCAAACTTTAAAGATTTAGTGAATTTATGGATTAAAATATTAAGCTAGAATGAAACAATCTACACACTCTGTAATTGCAAATTGTCTGAGGGCAGCCTTTTGCAAACAGATCAGAGGTCTCTTGTGCTGCTTCACTCCTCAGGTGAGAGGCTGTATTTTCAAAATTTATGACTTTGGATACACAGGATTGGTAGGGAGCCATTAGTAATAGTAAATAAAACCATCTTCTGTCTGCTAAGCTAGTTCTTCCAAACACAGTACCGATCAATATACTTTTAATTCCTAGGCTGGGGTATTGATTATATGATTATACTATCACAGCACTAAACTATGAAACTTCAGTAACTCACGCCACATCCGGAAGATGGATTATTTATCAATAAGAAGATTCCCTGGCATGTTGATTTGTCTTTCTGGTTTCCAGTGTGCTCAAAGACATTGAAAATTAAAATCTTGGTCTTTAAGAAAAACCATCACCAAACCCAACAACAACAGCAAATCAACACCCCAAAACCCCAAAAACCTGCCCAGGGTGTCCCAAGCTGCCACAACATGATGAGAGAAGAAACCCATTGATGGAGTGAAGTAAGAGTGTGGTTCAGGGTGATTTTTGAAAAAGATATGACAGCCTTCTGTAATGCTCTCAGGACAAATATTTGTCCTTTGTAACAACCTTTTGTTGTTGTAAGAATAAGTTGTAAAGAAAAAAGAGGAAAAAGAATTATTCTGGAAAACATTCTAGTTCAGCCACATTTTCATCACTAAAAAGGAAAGAGTACTTATGTGGTCCACCTAATTTGATCTGAATTAAACAAATCCAGTTTGCCACCACGGAAAACCAGTTCAAATACCTCAAGTTTAGGAAATTCATCTGAATGCAGGCATGAAACCAAGGCATCTTGTGCCTTTTTGTATGCTTGGGTGGATGACCATTATGTCACAAACCCTTCAAGAGTTCTATACCTTTCTTGACTAACAGGTAGAGGCTAGAGGGGAAGAATGGATATCCAAACACATCTAATATGTATCTTTATACTGATCCTTAAACCTTGCTCTAGTGTTTGGGAAACTTGACTAAATCAAGCAAATAGATGAACACAGAACCTCTTTCCTTCTAGTACATGCAAACTAAAAGCACCTGGGAAATACTAGACCTCTCTGGGAAATGCACTCTTCTCCGCTTCCTTTGGAAAATGCTTTCTGCTCTGCATAATCAAGAAGACATTAGGGCAGAAAGAAATAGTGGGATTAAGTTCACTGGTATCCAGTGGTATCAGATTTATTCTATCAGTCAATGAAGTCAGAGTTATCCTCTTTAAAATATCAAAGTACAGTTAGTCCTTTGTCATAGTCTCCCTTGTGTCAAAGCAAATCAAATGCTTTTGACAGGACAGAGGTCTAATTCCAAAATGTAAGCCTGTGCCAAGGAGTAAAACACCTAGTAAAATTGACATATTTATTTTGTGTTTAGTTGTTGCTCAATTGCCACTTTTTGAAATAGACAGCTCTAGCTGTTGAAAACCTTTACAATATAGATTAAATTGTATTAAGGAAAGGATATTTTGTATTTTCTCTTTTCCCCCGCCCTCCTTGCTATTAAGTATTCATTAAGTGTCATCCTTTACGCTTGCTGTTTTTGTTTGTCATAGACTCAGTGTGATTATTGACATTTTAGGGCTCTGAATCTCAAACCATGGCTTTTGTTACTTGTGTAGTGCAGTTAATATCTAGATGGGAGATTTTCAGTTCTGTTCTTGTTTTAACAGGGTTAGTCATGTATGCATGACTGAATCCATCTCCTATCAGGTTAAATGCAACTAATATCACATCAAGGAACTGATTAATGTCCCTAGTAGGGGGGAAAATGTAGAATTCAGCTCTTTAACGGAATAACACTGGAATAACTGAAATTCAAGATAATCTCTTTCATCAAGATACATTTGAACAGATCTTTTTTCTCCAAATCAGTGCATGAGTTCTTTGTAAGAGCTGCATATTTACTTGTCCCATTTAAAAAGACTAATTTTAACAATGTGTTTATTTATGCTTCACTGGCCTACTAAACATGATTATGCTGCAGTTCAGTGACTTTTAGATGTGCATTACTCTAAGACACTTAATGGTAGAATTTGTTCAGTGAACTCTCAGTCAGTTATAAAACTTGGATATATGTCCTAATAACAGCCCTAATATCTGCCCCACATCACACAGATCAAGGAAAGGTTTAACACTGCTACCTGGAAGGGGTATTATGTGTGCCCATGGTTCTGCATGTTCTGCAAGAATGATTGAAATTAATACATCTACAGGTAACGTCTGTGGCCCAATATATGATGGAATAGCCACTTTTTGTTTCTGATGATGCCCTAATCATTCTACATGCTCTGCTAGCTGCTAGTTCCTGTAGTCTATGAAGAGCTGTAAGGTGCACTGTTGTGTATGCCTTATATAGACCATATCTATATTTAACATCCTGTCTAAATTGCTCCTGGAAGCATCTCTGGGGCCATGTTAATACCTTCAACATCCCTGAAAGTGCTTAGGAGAGCACAAGTTACTAAAGAGAAAATCCATCCTTGGGGTAATTTTAGTTAATCATCTGTAGAGATGAGAAGGAGCCAGGCTTGGAAACGTCCTCTGTCACTTCCTATTGTTCTTAGCATAGACTTAATTTTTTAATGTTCTCATTGACCTGACAGAAAGATTGTGGAAATGTTCTGCCCCAAAAGAAGTCCAGTCTTCTCTACCAATTTATGTGTGAGTTCAGAGAGCAAGGGAAAGATAGTCCCTGTATTTTTCTCATTCTTCCTTACATTTTTTCATTACCTCACTTCATGGACTTATTTCCTGGACTGCTTTAATGTGTGTAACATATACAGTCTAATGTGAAATTTCACAGTTCAACTGCAGTTGCAAGAGTTAGCAATAACTTTTAGTATTCAAGATATAAAATAGGGTTTATTTTGTGACTAGCCCAAGCCATGCTGATAGTAGAACTTAGTATATTTACAATTAAGTAATACTGAGAAGTGGAATACTAAATAGCCAAGGTTTTGAATAGTCCTTTGGAATTTCTTCAAAGAGGGGAAGACTCCTTCTTCCTTGTAGAATATTAATTTTCAGCCTAATCTGTTCTTCCTCTTAAATTTTCTAATGGTGTTGTGCAGACCTGACATGTCAAGCCCTAAGAATTTAGCCTTGTTTTTCCACATCTTTGTTAACAACTCAGTTTCTATCTTGTGCTATACTGTCTTTTCTATTTTCTTCCCCATCTTGAAGAAGAAGATGAAGATATGATAGTGGGTTCCTTCCTTTTCGTTCTGAATTTATTTTTTCAGTCATCTTAAAGGATAGACAGTCTAAGAGTGAAACCAAAAATAAAAGGAAGGCAAAGTTTCTTTGAGCTATTTATCAATGTTAGTTGTTCATAATCATAACAAAGTAAAGCAGGCATTAAAACCTAAGTGAAAATCTATGAGTAAGTGTATAAAATCAAGAAGTAGTAAATATATTTAAGCATCAAAACCTTAAGCAACAAGCACAATTACTTGTCTATTATTTATTCACAAAGTGCATACCAGATAACTTCCCTTACAATTTTAAGGGGAAAAAAATCTATGAAAATGTTTTCTTTTCATAAATTTACAACTAGAGAAAGGGTCTAATAGTAATAATTTAAATATTTGCTTTCTGTAGTTTGTGTCAAAATTATTCTTGGTTTCTCCCCTGAACTTAAAATTAAAATATTTTTATGTCTTTTAGCTCACTCATTATCTCTATTTCTACCATTCCCTAAACCAACTCTTTCTTTTTTTCAAATTTAGAAAAAAAGAACTGTAGTTTTATGGATGTATAGATGTATTTACCCAGGTATCAGTCATGGGTGCCATTTTTATTCCTTGCTCATTGGCTCTTTTGTCTTTAATTTGGTACAGTTTCTTCCATGATTTTTACTAAAACTGGATTTTTGACATGATCACCAGGACCTTGGGAGTTCTCTCCCTTCTTGTTTCTGGAAGAGTTAGAGGGAGGAATAATAAATCAAATCTAGGGCTTAGAGTTCAGGAGCAAAGCTGTGCAGGGGCATAAGCCTGATCCCTGGTAACAGCTAGCAGGCCTGAAGGGCTGTGGAGCACTCAGGTACAGGCAGGTGGGTGGTGCCAGGCTCTTTCCAGAGGTATGTGTCTTTGCAGAGTAGTAAGTGAAGCCTCTGTCTTATTCCTGTCTCTCCTCTCTGCCCTCTACAGTAGTTAATTGCCCACTGCTCATAGATCTGGCACTGAAAGCTGACTCACTGCTTCAATATCAGGTTTATGTCTTGTTTGGTTTTCACAGGGGTGTGATAACCTGTGCAGAGGTTGTTTCCTTGGTGTTTGGATTTTTTTTTCTCTGACAATTAATAGAGGTCTGAAGGAACATGTTGCTGAATCTTGCATGACTTCTGCACATCAGGAAGCAAAATACAGTTGGAGACCCCATGATTGTGCTGGATGAAGCATGCAAGTAACCCCCTTGCAGGTTTCAGAATAGTTGTAAAAAAATACAGGCACATACTCCTCATCCATTTCCTTATCCACAGACCAACTCAGAAAACAGTCTCCTTCAGAGAGCAGCAACTGTTCTAGTCAAATCAAGAGATCACCTCTTGGGAATTTAGGATAAAAGATTCTCTCTGTTCAGATTCTTTGGCAACATGTGAACATAAACTTCCTCAATAAACAAATTAAAAGTTATTGGAATAAATGGCTTATAGTTGAGGTAACATTTCTTAAGATATTTAGAGGGGAAATGAAAGCATAAATTAGTCATATTGCCAGTAAAGTTATTCCCTGTCACAGCCTTTCCATTTCTCCTCTAAACCACTAATGAACACTCTAGCTGTAGAAAAAACACAAACATTGTGCTCCCTGGTTTGTGCTTTTGGCAGTTCATAATATGTCAGTGTCTGCACTGTCAAATTCTGCTTCAGATCAGTTGGCCACAGATCTGGCACTAAGACAAATATGTTTAAATTGCACACAGTCCAAAGAAGTGGAGAAGTCTCTTCAGGATTAGGTATGAATACAGCCCTTTCTTCTGTCAGGTGTTTTGAAATTAGAAGTTTTCACTAAAATTGCTGGTATAATCCCTGCTACAAATAGTCCCTGTTTCCTCTCTGTACTGGTAAGGTGCTACTCCCAGTGTATAAACAAACGGTGATTCATTAACACAATGACCCAGAACAACAGATGACCTTGCATATGAATAGGTTATTCTTCTGCTTCAGTTACGGCAATGAATCATTTCCCTCTTGTGCTCCTCCTTCCCTCTACTTGAATGCATTTCTTATTATTCAAAATTCTCATCTTGAAAGATGGGTTGTCCCTGGAGCTGGAGAGGGGAAAGGTCCTCACTCGCACAAAGTGCAGAGGAACACAACTCTGCTGAGTCATCAGGAAGCCTCCCGGTTTATCAGGCAGTTCTCTGGTTATCAGTGCCTATCTTTGCTGCTTTATGTTGGACCATACTTTCCTCTCAACTCTTTGTGTCCTCCTGACACAAGGTATGTTTCATGAGTGAAAGCATAAATTGTCCACCAAAATTCTTTTTTCTTCTGTGGAGAGCTCATTGACTTTTGGAGACTGAGTGAACGTACATTGAACATCAAGATTGTTTATTGGAAAATCCATTAGAATAAATGTCTTTTGTCAGTATTTAGAAAACAGTTAGCATGTTTCAGTTTTCTTATTCTCCACCCCACTTGAACACAGGGAAGCCTTGTTTTGAACTTGCTATCCCCACAAGCCCTTATGTTTCTTAAAATACCTCAATATGTAGTTTTCCTGAAGGGCTTCCAGAAAACGGTACTTAGTAGTATCTGGATAATTTTTCTGGAACTTTTTTGCTTAGGTAAATGTTAAAAACATAATCTCACGTTTATGCAGTAATTTGGCACCTGGCCATTTGTCCCTGTTGCATATCAGTGGTAAACAGCTGAGTTGGCTGACTTTTAAATACAAAAACATCCTGTTCTAGCTGAAGCTGTTAATTAAAAGACTACTGAAAAGTCTGTTGGTGAAAGTTGGCAATTGCAACAATCCTCTTCCTAGAAGTACAATGGCTGATTTTTACAATGGCTTGGTAGGGCCAAGCACTCCCTTTGGCAAGGGGATATAAGCAGTGTGCCACCCAGATAAGCAATTTCTGAAGCATGGGTTTACACACCTGGACTGTTTAAATAATGCTCAGGCTTGAGGTGAGAAGAGTGTAGAATCACTGACATTCTTCAAATGCTTAGGGACTTGCTGCAAAAGAAGGACAATATTTCAGAATCCATGATGGATAAGAAAAAAGTAACAGGCTTATGTTAAGTTTTAGCAAGTGGGGATAAGACATCAGGGAAAAAAAGCATCTTCCTAAAAATTTTCTTAAAGGATGAATTAATCATAGGAACCCAAGGGTACATCAAGTCCTTGGGACCTGATGAATTGCTAAGCCACTACCTGTCATACTAGAGAAGTTGTGTCAATCTGGTGAAGTTCCCACCAACTGGAAAAAGGGAAACAACCCCTGTTTTGAATAAGGCAAAAACAAAAGGCCTGGAGAACTACAGCCCTGTCTCACCTGGTGCCTAGAAAGATCAGGGAGCAAATCCTTCTGGAATCTGTGCCAAGACACATGGAAGATAAGGAGGTGGTTGGTGAAAGCCAACATGGTTTCATTAAGGGCAAATCAAAGTAGTACCTCAGAGGCAAAGATCTTTCCTTACTTTCCGTGTACAAGTCACAAGGTGCAATAGAAATGGACAGGAAAAAAGTTGCCATCTCTTCTTCTGCCAAGGAGTTCCTTCAAGTTCCCCACTGAGCCTCATTAGTATTTTTTCATTTCTGTCTATTTCACATTGATTATTCTGATACTGCAATTACAAGTCTGTAGACCCTGAGAAGAATGAAGTGCATCTGAAATTAAATACATGCCTGTCATATTTTAATTTTTGGTAATTAGAATTATAATGATTTGTTGTAACTGTGGGTATCTATCTATAAAAATTGTATTTACTGTCTATAACACAAAAATTAGAAGGAAAAATGTAGTTCTTGTCTACATTTCATAAATCAGACAAAGGTTATGGATTTATGTTGTACATATTGAAAACATTTTTTCCAGAGTACAAGGATATCATTCAAAGCAGTTTAAACATATGGCTACATAAATCTGTGAAATTCTTCTGAGTAAAGGTTAGATGAAACAATTTCTTCTTTTCAAATCTCATGTGCATTCCAAGAAAAATTTAAATCAATTACAGAATTAATCTGAAGAGAAGTATATTAAGAATCTGAGAAGAACAGACTAAACAAATGCTAATTTGACTGCCAGCATCAGGTTCAAATTCACTTTGCAATTTTTTTTGCCATCATTTAAAGGTTTCTATGGTCATGTGGAGAGCCTCTAGGCAGCTGCAGATCCTGCCATGTGTGACAAAGAGTTAGACCAGTGGGTGGACTCAGTCACAGGAATTTTTTTTCTGGTGATATATATAGTGTCCTAAAGCATCACAGCTTAGAGTCAATAGATTCTTAAAAGAGACAAATTTGAATGGGTTCAGGTAAACAGACAAGAAAGCAGACACTATGTCCAAACAACATCTCAGAATGATCAATAAAAGTCAACCTATGACCCTGCTTTTCATTTGTCTCTTTTTCTTATAACGAGAAATTAATGGAAGAAGTTACAGATGAGACTGAAAGTATTGTTACTCCTCTGTTTTTTCTGTAAGGTCATATGTATCTGAAGGAAGAATAAATTGATTTGAAGTTAAGTATGAGAAAAGTCCCGAAGATGAAGGTAGGAAAATCATTGAGGAATATAATGTGAAATTACGAAAAGAACACAGAAATGTCCTGAATTCTGCTTTGACTTGCCCCCCAGAAAAGCCAAATTGTTTAATGAAATATGCATGGCAGGTTTGCCCCTGGAAGTGAAGTTTATTTCAGTTCAAAAAAACATGTTTAAAATATTATTTATGCATTTAAAAAAATAGGAAATTGTTTTGTTTTTTTTTTTCTTCCTTTTTTCTTAAGCATTCATTTTGTTATATGTAGCAAAGGAGTACCTTCAAAAGAGAAATATGCTCTAACAAGTAGAGGGTCCATTTAAAAATCAACTTGAGTCATACTTTCAGTTTTAGTAGGGTCCTGATTTAAAGTAATTTGACACTTGCCATGTTTCTAGATCAAATATAAAAATGAAATGGTATGAGATGCAAAAGAGGATTGTCCAAATATGTGTCAGCCAGATCTGCTACATTTTGGAGATTTCACAGTGCTCACCCAACTCCTGCTTACAGATAAAGAACATTTGGCATGTGAATTCCTTAAAGTCAACTTGTTCAGTATTGAAATAATATTGGTAAAATAGTGGTTTTCAAATGTTTTGCACTTTCTCCAACTTCTATGACCCACTCCATCAGTTAACAAAGACATGTTTTTATCCCTTTTGTACTTACACTTTCATTGGTCTTTCTTGTAGATTAAATATTCACCAAGAAACCTGACTCCCATCAGATGAGGGGTTCATTACTTGCAGGCTAGAAAAGTGGGCAAACAGTAGTGAGCAGAGTAGGCAAACTCCAAGTGCTGATCATGGTACAGAGTAGACTGAAAAAGTTCAGGATGTGCTGATTAGGTAGATGACAAGTGGAGAGGTTCCTGGATTAGAAAAAGAGCATGGCTAAGCAATGGACTGCAGATCTGTCTTCTTACCTTTCTCCCATGATGGAATGCAAGACACTACAGCTCAGTGGAGGTTCATATGGAATATTTAGCAATAGAGAGTGTTTCTGCCTCTATCAAAACTCTAGGAATTGAATGCCTGAAGATTATTCTGTATACCAAGTGTTAATGTAAGAACATGAAATGCATGGGGGGAAAAAAGCACATTATTGTGACAAAAGAATTGAAAAAATCTGAAGTAGGTAAATATAGAATCAGTGCTGCAGCGGAATAATAGGTGACATTTTAGGATGATGAACAGCTACTTGGGCTGCTGCTTAAGTTCAGAAAAATGAGAAGGAACTTGCACTGTGTTTGTCACATCCAAGAGGAGATCAAAGTATATGCTTGGATGTAATCCAATCAGCAATAAAATCATTACAGTTCTTTTTCTTGCAAATCCAGTCATGATGTCGATCATACAGATTAACACTCCTACGACAGCAGATGACAAAGATGCAGTTGATGAATTCTATCAACAGCTTGAAGAGACATTAATTTAAAATGAAGCAAATCTATCACCCTTGCAACTGGGGACCTAACTGTGGAAGTTTGGCTGTCAGATGTTTGGCTTGCCAAAAGAACTAATGGGAAATGACTACTCATCTGTGTTTGCTGAATGAAAGGGGCATCTGGTTGAACTTTCTTGCCTGCATGTTTATTCCTTCTTCATTTAGCACCTAAGCTGAACGTCCAAGATATTTGTATAGATGGCTATGGCACAATGAATAAGAGCCAAGCAATGCTGAAGGATCAATATGCAACAAAGAAGACCCTGAGTCAGAAGAGCAGGTTTTGGCTTCTAGAATGTCAAAATATGGATTTTCAGCAGCCCATTGCTTCTTGCCCAGACACAGAAAAATCTATGTTATGTCTGTCCAAAAGAGGTTGGTTGCATTGGCATGAAGGAGCAGTCAGTTAACCCAAATGGGCTATGAAATAAAACTGCCAAGTACAAGCTACTAGTAAACACACCCTGGTAAGTCAGGGCTGTGCTTTGAACATCTGTGAACAGCAGCAAGCAGCCATTTCATGGGACAGCATATGAACAGTAACATATGCTGCCCAGACTTTTTCAAAGTGTATAGAGGATTTTCTCTGAGAGAAGCTCTGAAAGAATTTGCAAACTAAAAATGAACGTCAGTCCCACTCCCTGCCACCCCCCCACCCGCCCCCATCCCACCCCAGGAAACAAGTCAGATGCACTGATGAGATAACAGAGCAAGCTCCAGTCCTAGGTAATCAGCAGCAAATGCTGGAGTTAGTGAAACCCACGAGTGGAAACCATATTAAGGGCATTAATGTGGGAAAGAATGAAATATCTCTATACTGACCAGAGAGAGGGTGCAAGCACACCTTACCCAGTGATTACCTGCAGAAGAAACAGATTAGGTTCAGTTATCTGGAAACGCTTACATTCAACCACAAAGGTGTTCAAAAGGAAGTGGAGGCAGAATTCCAATTCAGTTCTATCTTCTCACAGCAATCTTAGAAACATTTATTAAGGTACAAGGTTCAACTGGTGAAAATAGGAATGGCTGAGGAAGCTGAGATCATTTAGTCTGGAGAAGGCTCAGGGGGATCTCATTGCTCTTTACAACAACCTGAAAGGAGGTTGTGGCCAGGTAGGGTCAGTCTCTTCTGCTGTGTCTCAAGTGAAAGGATGGGAGGAAACAGTCTTATTGTGCCAGAGGAGATTCAGATTAGATCATAGAAATTTTTTTCACTGAAAAAGCGGTCAGGCATTGGAATAGGTTTCCCAAGGAGGTGGTGGAGTCGCCATCCTTGAAATTGTTAAGAGATGTGTGGATGTGGCACTTAGGGATATAGGTTAGGGTTGATTGTATGGGTGCTGGGCTGATGGTTGGGCAAATGATCTTGAAGCTCTCTTCCAAAAAAGCTTATTTTTATGTCCAATAGAAGTGAAGGAAAGAAAGCAGATAAAAGCTTATTCTTCACCTAATTTTCTTCCCATTGTACATGGATCAATAACTGTGTTCCAGGTCTATTTTCTAAAACATCAGCTAAAGCACTGCCACAAGCAGTGTCTGCACATAATTTATATAGAATTTCTTCCAAATTACTTAAGCTGGTACTAGAAGGAAGCATTAATGTCATCAGGTGCAGTATCCACCTTTTGGCAACTGTCCTCCCTGAGAAGATCAGGTTAGTTATGTGCTACACGACTCTAATGGAGTAGTACTAGGAGGCAAACAGTAGTTAGCCTTAACATGGATAAATAATATGCACTTTTAGATCTCTGAAATCCAGTTATTCTGTTCTTTTTACCTCACTGCTTTCACAGCCTTTTTTTATTGTCCACTTGTATTTTTCTGAGCCATGCCTCCAGTAATTTTAAAACGTCCAAACAATCCAACCAACTAGTTAAAAAAAAAAAAAACAACCTAGTTTTGCTTTTGGTGGAAAACCTAGGATTGAAATATAGCACATCTCTGTGCTCTGCTGCTCTTATATCCAAACTTTGAGCTATAGTCAATAGTCTTGTATGCAACTTCGAGCTACAGTTTATTATGCTCATTACATTTCTTTTTGTGTCTACTGCCATGCATTTCATTTTCTACAGGCTTAAATACTATACATAAGTTCACAAAGATATCTGAACTCACAGATTCAACAGGATAAACTGACTCTTGTGGTGCTTTTTTCCCTGCTCACCCTGTCCCTCAAAGTAAAACCCCCAAACCATCTATTCTACTTCTGAGTCCTGCAGTACCTTCATTTCTTTTATGCATTTAATTTTGCTCTTTCTCTTATTTTGATGAAAAGAGAGATCAAATTAAACTGAGCAGTATGTAGTCAAGGCAGTGTTGGACTTGGTTCTACGTGTTTCAGTTGCAGCTGCTCCCATATTCACAGAATTTTTACACAGAATAGTTGGAAGGGACCCACAAGGATCATCAAATCCAACTCTTGAGTGAATGGCCCCTATGGGGATAGAACCCATCACCTTGACAATATTAGCACCCTGCTCTAACCAACTGAGCCCATCTCAGGGCTGATGTTCATTGCTTTTAGTTAGATTTAGATAATTACTTTTTTTTAAATCAAACTGGTTTCATGCTGTGGGAAAGAAATCTGGAGATGGGAATTCTCCTTTCCAGTCCTTATTTTCTACATCCTAAATTGCAGGTTTCATGCACATATTTACAGAATTAGCTGGAGAAGGTTTCATGGTCTCCAGAATGTAATGCAGGATATCAATTCTCTGCTCTTCCTCTTCCATTTATGGTTTTTTAGTCTTTGAAATATAATGCAGCAACCATGTTGATGCTGTTCAGACTCCTCTCTTGTGTATTTTATAGGTTAAAAAAATGCTACCAACAACTGCTTTTTCTGGATTAATTCTTGAAAAATTCAAACAGCATAACACCACAAAAGGGAAAAAAAGACAATGTTTGATGAGCAGATCAAATGCACAAAATGATAACTTGGGATTTTTCCAAAGGACATTTTCCTTTATCCAGACATGCTTTTTCTCCTTGTTGCTGTCATGATTGATTAGTGAAGCACCAAACAATCCATGTAATTATTCACCAACTGCAGACCATCTGGAGTTAGGAATTTGCAGTCTCTTTCTAGAAATGTATCTGCACTGGGTTTGCTGCACGCTTTTGAGCCTCTTTTGAGCCTAGTACTTAATCACTACATGTGGGAGGTGTTAACTAGGGAATTGCCATTCCAGTCTAACTACATTATCATTTATATTGTGCTGTAAATGTCTGTAATATTTAAGATGCTGTTCAAAGGGTTAGAAGTGCAACACATATAACAGCTTATACCCCAAAGAGCATGGAGTTGAAGTGCACAAGTAGATCCCATAAAATAAAAGGCAAATGATGAGGGAACAGTGGCTGCAAGAGAGGTAAAGGAACAGATGTCAGAAATTTTTTTGGAGGAGGAGGTGGGTGAGGAGGAGGGAAGCTGTTCCCATGTGAAAGATGATCTAAAATGGGGAGTGGGCGAAGGAAATGATCTGGAGTTTCTTACAAGTATGTCTACTGTCCTATCGAGAAGTGTTTGCGCTTTTGAAAGGATAGCTAAATTTGACAGGAAAAAAACCCTTTTAAACATACTAGCGTAAAAAGAAATGTAAATCTGTTGCCTATTGCATGGTTTAGACATCCTATGCATTACAAAAGTAGCTAGCATCAAAATAATGCATGTCTCACAACCAGAAACTTGCAAACTCAACATGAACTGTCTCTCTCATCCTTCAGAGACCAGGCAAAACAACAGAGCCTTAAGACCTGAAGGGTCAACAGCTTGGATAGCAAGGTAAATATTCTGGCTTTGCTGAGATGAGGCAGGAAGGAGGGAAGCCAGTTCCTTTGGTGGGAATAGCACAGTGGGCCCCAGACTCTGGTCATTTACAGTTAAACCAGGGACTGCCCACGTTTTTCACTGTGGTGCTTCACATATTCCCAGTCGTGCCTGGGAATGACACACCTTAGCAATATGGTCTGTTTGGCTGAGACTTTAGAAACAGCGCTATCATTATTGTTGAAGCTAAAAATGCATGTTCAGAAGGAATCATTAAATGTGAAAAGACATCTATGTCTGGGATAATGCCTCCTGTCTGAGGAAACATCCACCCTGCTACATGCTTCTCCAGAGCTGGTTTCTGCAGCTTTTATGATACATATAGTGAGGCTATTGTCTGTGTGGTCTGCCATATTTTGTCAGTATTTTGGTACAATATCTGTTCCTCCTTCCAAGACACAGCAAGAACTTTATTTTACAAAGAGAGGATATGGATAGATTTGTTGCATCTGCAGTTTGCCTCCAAAGGCATGCCACAATGCAAACATATGGGCTGCATCTCTTTATGCTAATAAATGTTATAAAGCCATGGCCTGGGCTCTGGCAGATCTTATAACTATATAACTAGGTCTCGGTGTAATCTGTCCTTGCTACTTATAGAAAATAGACCTTGTTCTAGTGCTGAGTCATGCTGTGTCATTGTCTGGGGGAGCACTAATTCCTATGGACCAAATTCAAACCAGTCAGCATATGTAACAATTCAACAATATAAATAGTAATATAAACACTTGGTCCACTGATACAGGCATATATATATATATATATATATATATATATATATATATATAACAATAGCATATATCTAATTCCGAATAATTTTTAGGCAGCATATAATGACCATGCAAAGGCAGCATATAATGACTCCCTAACAGCCCTGGCTTTTTCCTGGTTTCTTGCAAACCATACCTGAGGAATAGGAGTCACCAAGTAGGCTGGAATACTCCACCTCCTATTGGGGTGTCAGGTACTACCCATATTTTGTCCCACTGATTGTGTCTGGTTCTCTCATTCATTCACTGTGATATGCTTTAATCTTATACTTAAATAATTTGCCAATACTTCCCCGCTCAGAGCATCTGGAATTTCTTCTCAACAATTTCCATCCTATATCAAATTAATTAAAAATAGTCATTAATATTAGTCTAAGATCCCTGTGGAATCAGTCTTGATGCTGGGCCACAGTTAATGAGCAGATTTTTCTAACTAGTTGCATATGGTAAATGAAGGGGCAGGAAAATTAGGTGAGGAATGATTCTTTCTACCAATCCTGTAATTAAGAAAAGGTGAGAACCAGTAAATATCACCAAAGTTGTCATATAAGCCTTAGCAATGTTTTACATTCTATCACACTTATTCTGTCTCTCTGAGAAGGCAGCTGCTAGACTTAACTACAGTAAGATAATGTCAGAAAACAGAAGCAAAATATTTTGATCTGGGGACTGCAGAGTTGTGGGTGGTGTTAACTGTGGCCTCCATGTAGATCAGAGACAAACCAGGAAGAACTTCTAGAAGAGTGAGAAGCTAAACTATGCTGTTACCAAATTAATGTGCTACTCTTGCTTAAGTCAATGGAAGGTTCATCATAGTCTCCAGTGGAGTCAGGATTTCCTCCCCAGTGCTTAAAACTCTACCAGGTTAACAGAAAAAGACACAAAAAAATTACTTACTGTTCATTTTTGGAGACTATATATATATATCTGTATAGTTGGTGAACTCCACTTAGCCATATCCCAGCTCCCTGTTGGGGAAGACTCAACATGCTTTAAGTTTTCCACTCCTTGGTGCCTTGATTTCTACTAGGTGGGAATCTTGGCATATGTAATGGATAGAAATCCTGGTCTGTCTGAGCTTGCCTCTAGTCTGGATGATCACAGGATACCTGAGAACATCATGGCACATATCCAGACATCACTTCAGATGCAGCCCAAGAAAGTCTCTGTCTTCAGAACAAAAGAGATGGGTACCAACAGATGGATAAGTCTATTTATTTTCAGAGTTCAGTCATTTTTACCTGGAGATACTGCTGTTTCATTAAATAATACTCATTGTCTTGGATGTCACAAGATTGTATTCACGCAACACAGTAGGAAAGTGCTTTAACCAGGCTGAAGGGTGAACAGTAGAAAGATCTGCATTAGGAGGACAGTCGGAATCATTTGGTATTACTTCGTCTGGTTCAGCCTATTCTTCCTGTGTAATTCATGTTACTTTTTTGTTAAATTAACACAGGTCTAGCATGAAAAGAAAAGAGGAGAAATAGAAGGAGAAACATTGCATTGGCTTGTCAGGTAAGAGAAGTCCCACCTCTGTTACACCTCCAGGATATTTTGTCCCTAATACATATAAAAGTCCCATATGCCAAGGAAATAGACCAGTGCAGGGGCCCTGTCTGCACTGTGTATCTGCAAAATTGTAAAAAAAGGGATTTTATAAGCAGGTCTACCAAAACATATGTTTTAGAGGAAAACTTCACCACAAGCAAGTTGAAGAGTGAGGTGAAAATGCCTTCATGTTTTCCAGAAGCACCCTTCTAGAAGCACAGCCTTTAAAGCAAATCCTGTAACTTGGTGTTACTCATTCCTAAAGGAGAATTTTTCTTCACTCAGGAGTGTCTTCAGGAAGAAGGGAGAGTTTCTGATCTGGCTTGTAGTCAGTAATAATGTGCAGTTCTGAATTGCACCTGTTGTGTACCCAGTGAGTGACATAGTCACTTTGTCACCTTGGCAAGCTGCAATAAAGCTGCATGGCCACTGACATTTTGTCTGTCCAGTCTCTTGGAGGTGACCATAGTTTTCTGTGCCATGCTGCTCCAGACACATCAGAGACAATTTAATGAGTAAGGGACAGGGAAGGTAAGCAAAGATTTTTTAAATTGGGATGTTTTCCTGCTTCCATCTAAACTAAGACTAGCTATCAAATTAATTCATAAACATCATCAGCCACTGACAGTTATTTGCTGCTTCCAGATTAAACAGAATTCAGACCAGTGATCAAGAGGCGAAGGGTCTCTCACTCATTAACAACCCTGTGAGCCATCAGTTTCCCAAGAGCACCAGATTTTATAGGAATGTCAAGAAGTACGCAGTAGTCATGGTGTAGTGTGTGCTTGAAATATTAATGAACTTTCTAGCTTAAACATACTTGACTTACTGTAATTAGACAGCAGAAGGCTTCTTGAAGATGCATTCCTAAAGCAAGTTAAATACTGTTTCTGTTGCATGTCATTCTTCAAAGACAGCATCTGAAATAGGTGTCTGAAGTGTAGCATTTGAACAGTGTTTCATTTACCCCAGATTTTACTGTAGCAGCCTTCCCTGAATTTAATAAGGCTGCATTAGAATGAGCAGTGCCCAGAGTAACCTGAGTCAATGAAAAGCAATTTAATTCACTGTATGGAGAGGCACATGGTGTCTCTCTCTCCCCCTGCCCCCAAAGCAGATTAAATGAAAAGCTTTCTTATGCATTGAATGAATGCTTTCAGGATTGTGTATCACACTCTGATCTCTATAAAATCTTGTGTAAATGTGTATATTTAGGTTACAGTGCAATTGTTCGAAGATAGAAAGGTGAGTTGAACATAAACGAATACACTGCTCTAACCATAAAGAAATGCAACTATTTAATTCACTGACATTGGATAAAAACAAAAGGAACAAAATAGCTGAAGCACAAGTAGTATAAACAGAATGGCTGTGATAATCTGTGTGTATGTGCTTTTATTCTTTGCAGTTCAGTAACACCTTCAATGCCACTCAATGCATACAGGGCATGCACGAGGAAATCACGCCACTATTACACCGAGCTGGCCTCTTTGGTGACATGGCACACTGAAATATCTTGGGCTAGTGTAAATACATGAGGCATATTATTTAACATGACAGTAATACTGTCTATGCCAACTGTACATTAATTGAGGCCATGTAGAGTGAGTCTGTACCTCACCATTCAGACACAGCATGAGTTGGTGCTCTTAGCAGAGTCACCAACAGACACCATCCTTCACTGCAGGTACAGAAGCCGTGCGTTTGTAACAGTGTTTTCATCTTCTTTGAGCTACAAATACTCAGAAATTGCATTAGGTTGTAAGCTGTGCTTCTATTTTATGTTAGTATTTTATCTCATTTTTCCTGTCTATTTCATATATTCTGGTTTTCATGTTAAGGTTTCTGCTAGCAGTTTGTATCTTCTAGAGGTGTAGATATTACATTCAAATGCCTGAGTATGGTGGTCAGCATTTGTTAGCATCTGATTTGTTAACATTTAACAGCAAAACTGAAGTACACAGGATGCAGCATTAAGTGCTTTAGTTCTTCTGGCCTAGGGCATCTGTACTTCATCTTTTGCTACCAAGGCAGCAGTTTAGCTTCAGGCTAAACTGATGAAGTTACTGTACATGCTAATAGGAGATCAAGCTTCTTCAGAAAATCAAACTATGTCACCATGTGATTAGTTTTAAGAATGAATTAATACAAGAATTGCAAAGCTAAACATAATCTCTGTAACACTAAATTTACTTCTGTC
Organism: Passer domesticus; assembly: GCF_036417665.1. NCBI lineage: Eukaryota > Metazoa > Chordata > Aves > Passeriformes > Passeridae > Passer > Passer domesticus. Next base: position 35,436,564 of record NC_087477.1, on the reverse strand, counting down.
CCTAAGTTCATATTTGAGAGACAAATTAAAAACCAACAAGCTTAACTTTTCTAGCAGTAGAAAAAAAAGGTGGGAGGAAAGTGAGATTTTTTCAAACAGACGTCCATACTTTTCTTATAAGTAGGTTTAGAGGGACAATATATCACATCTGTATTCAGTGCTTGTTCATCAGAAACTACCTCACAATTCAGAGTCCATAATTCCAGGTATTCTTAACGTCTGTACATACTATAAGCAAGTAATGGTTTAATGATACCTTCTGCTGATTGAAATTGTTATGGATCAAGTTTGATCAGCCATTTTGGAAGATATACAAGTTTTGTGCATCAGATATGGCTGCCCTGATTCTCCAATCTGCTGTGAAACTCATGGATAGAAAATGGAAACAAGATTTGCTATGTGCTGGGAATAGATAAATGATTTAAATAAGAAATAATGGTCTGTAATATTGCACTGTGTATGTGCATGAAAAAGATAGCAGTACTTATCTGTGGAAAGAACTCCCAGCAGCTATTTACTGATTAAATTGGTTTGTGAGTCAGTCAGAACTTTTATTGCTAGCGTGCTATACAGCTACAGTGCTGGCAAATCTCTATAATTTTTTGTTTGTTTGTTTTGTTTGTGAAGATGAGCTTCCAAACCAGTCCTGTGTGTGCTGTGCAGGACTTGAGCAATGTTTGGGCAGTGTGTGGGCAGCCCTTAGGGGAGGCTGAGTACTGGGCAGGGCACAAGAGTGTTGGTGTTCTGTAGTGGTGGTTGTGTGGGGCTGGTTGCTGTGGGATGTGGAAGGAGTCACATCCTTTTGCAACAACAAAACTGCAGGCAGTGTGCTGGCGGGGACCCTGAGTTCCTGCTTCCTTTTGCATACTTCTGCTTGCATATTCCATTGGAAAAGGATCTTTGTGACTTACATTTTTCATATGTTGTTTCAGGTAGACCTAAAGCAAAGACAGCAGGAAGAACACTGTAGTATTTATGTGCATACACACACATATAGATAGTATTTTCTTTTAGACACTGTATTGAGCTGCTATTATCTAGAACTAGAATTCAGTTTAATAGCTCCCATCCTCTCTTACTTAGCCTCATGTCTTCTGTGATGAAAGAGCAAATTCTTTCAGAGACAAGAAGCATTCCCATCCATAAAACAACTGAGACAACTTTCAGCAGACCCAACTCTTATCCTGGCTTTCTAGCCACCTGAAAAAAAATAAAACAGAAAGACAACTCAGTGCCATCCCCATCATTTCTTTTGTACCTTTTCGCTCTATCCAGTTTTATATAAGAGACTTAAGTAGGACTTTGTAGGAAAGGGTAGACAAATATAATGAAACATAATAGCACAGAGACAATGGGGACAGATGATGGAGAGTGTGGGCTGAATGTTCATTCTCCCTTTTGTCGTTGTGATAAAATCTTTAACAGTACCCAAATACTAAGAAAGTTCCCAAATACTAAGAAAAGAAAATACTAAGAAAGTTGAACAGCAAAAGAGGCAGTCAACTTTTGAAAACAAACTTGAAATTTATAATTATATTGAACCAGCATCTTAATGTACATGTGCACCCTGGAAGAACTGCCAGATTAGTTTTGGAATAATCATCCCTCACAGCCTGGTCTCTACAGAAGGATTTAAACCCTGAATAATTCACCTCTCCTCCACATCAGAATCTGTACTAATGTTTTCATTATGATATTTACATGAGAACATATATGAGCAGATCTACTGCTCTCATCACCTGAGATTTCCCATGCAGAACCTTCTTCAATCAACTCAGCTTCCAAAAATATTTTGCAATGCAGTATCAGACTATCCTTATCTGACTTGTACTCCCTTCTGGTCAAACAACAGTTCTAGGAGAGATATTGATTGAAGATTCTTTGCACAAGATACTCTCTCCTTTCTGTTACACACAACTCTGTGGACCACACTATGCAAAGGTTTTTATTTTGCTTTAGGCTGTCCTTCCAGCCTCTGCTTCTTGGAATGGAGTTTAAGCCTCACCTTTCATAAGTACTCCATGAAGTCCCAGACACTCTTAGTGTACTGTGATAAACAGAAAGTCTCCCACTTGCCCAGAAATGAATTCAAGATTTTTAGGTTTGATTCTTCTAAAAATTTTCATAGTCACTGAGTCCTATGCCATTTTAACAGGAAGCCAGAGTATAGTTTGTGATGCTCCTTAGCCCTTGACAAAACCTGACTACAGCAGAGATCATCAAACAGTTGCCTTTGTTTTCTACTGGTTTACCCCACAGTAACTAGATTAGAGGAATTTGTCTCCCTTGTTAGATCCATCTCTGTAGCAAAATCTCTTCTTGCAGATACAACCCCTCTGAGGATCTTAAGCAATGATTCAATTAACCTTCCTCTGAAACATTTGTTGGTAGCATTTGCAATTAACCTACCACATCTAAATTAGGATTTCTCTTCATCCTATTATACTTTTGACTTCTAATGAGTCAAAAGTTCCTCTCTTAAGATAACTTAATGGATTCTATGGTTCTAATAAAACACTAGAGTATCTATTTTTCCTCTTTGGAGTAAACACATATTTCACCTAGCTCTTAGCACAAATCCTTTGCTAAAGAAGGTAATGCTTTAAATCCAGTAGAAAAAAAAGAGGATAGCTTCAAAGAGGAGACATGAAAACGAGTACCAGAAGAAAGCTTATTATTAAAATAATAATAAAAACAAGGTCCTTCTTGAGAAGCCAAAGTTTTTTATAATATATTCTGTTGACTAGGCTTGTTTGGGGAGTTGTTGGTACTCTGTCTTAATTCCCAGACTGTGGACAATAGATGAATATTATATAGAATGTATTTATACCTCATTTTTAAAATTAAGGGGAATGGTCTTCCTCATTTAATTATTTATGTATATATTCTTCATAATATGTGATAATGTGCCTGTTAGGTTTTTTGTGGGGGTTGTTGGGGTTTTTTTCCTCCCAGAATTAATTTTCCTTATATTAAGCAAGAGTCTTGTTTTTATCATCATTGTCTGGTTCAGAATTGGAGCAGGTCTGAGAAGTCCTGCTTAATGATGAAAAGAGTGTTGAATTTTGGACATGAAAGTTTTAGTAATTTCAGTTGCTACTGATTTGTATGCAGGGAAAGGACTACTAGAGAAATGAAAATTTAACATTTATCTCCTCATATAAATGGAATGATTTATTCCTTAAATCAAAGTAACCTACTTTGGTTCCTTTGAAAGCCTTTCTTCATTCTTTTTCAGCATCTGATTAAGGTACATTTTTCTTTAGCAAAGAATTTTATGTTCAGTGATTTCAAGTTTACTCAGTCCTGACCTTAGAAATTGATTTGTGCCTAGAAAGTTATTATTTCTGAAAATAAAGGTTGACTGCCAGTAGAAACCATGGATAAATCTTAACAGATGGCAGTACATGCTGCAATTTTATGAAATTCCTGTACAGGAGTGTACATACAACTTATTATGCATAGTTTTTGGGATCTGTGCATTTGAGTATGAATATATTTTCTGTGTAGAAAGAAGAGCTTGTGTGGACTGGCATGGTGACACAATTGCATGTGGTTTTTACATGTGCCTGAACCTTGGAAAAATTCCATGAAGTCTGCAAGGCAATCCAAGGAGTGCAAGTGTACAGTGTTTCCTGCCATGGCCCTGTGATGTGTTTCTGGGATGGTTCATGTGCCCATACTCATGAGCTGAGCCTGTTTCAAAGGTCATTTGTACTGAGATAGGTGTACAGATGGACAGAAACATCTGTGGAAAATTTGGTCAACAAAAGAGCAAGTAAAGAGCAATAGGTAATTTTGTACTGAGGTATTTGCTCTTTTTAAGGAATTTGACTTGTTCTGTTCTGCTATGGCTCTGGTGCATTCTGTGTCCCCAAGACAAAGTTCAGGTAGTGTAAAATTACCTTATGTTCCCTCTGAAAATATTCTCTCACAAGAACTCTGCTACCTGATTCATTGCCAAGAACCTACTCTAGCAGGTATTGTGGCAGCTGAACCAGAAGGACCCTGTCTCACTCACTTTATATCCTTGGAAAATAATTTCTGTCTGGCTAGGGAAAGAGCTGGTTGTGACTTGCTGTGATAAAATATAATCAGTCTTGAACTCCAGAGGAAGCTTGAGTAGATTTTCAGAAGCTTAGGTGGATCAAATCAGCACATCCAAGTGTGTAAAACTTTTTTCTTTTGTGAAATATGAGGGAACACTCAATACAGAAAAACAGATATTAGCTAAAAATAGCATCAACATTTTAATGTGTACTGAGGAGAAAAGGTTTAAAGTGTTTAAACAACCTCTCCACAAACTAAATAGTTGCTAGCTAGCATAAAAGGGTTAATTACAGCTCACTTTCCAGTAAGTAAGAACTTTCTAATACCTGCAGGTGTCCGGTAGATTCTTTTATATCAGCTAGCCATAAGGGGTAACATGATCCTCCACTATATCCTTTTGAGTGGAAGTAGACACATTTTGTAAGGTAATAGAGAAGATTAATAACTACATCTTTATAGAAAAGAAAATGAACACCACACTGAAATGCCTTTCAACTCTTTGGAATTTCAAACTGGGCTCCAGCAGGGATCTAATCTGCCTTTTAACTTACACTTAAACACTCAAATTGGAGCTGCTTTTTATGTTTGGATCACTGTTATACAGCTGAGCTTCAGCCCCATCCTGTTGGAAATCCCCATGCCCTGTTGGTCTCTGTCTGCTATATCCTCATTGTTGGATATGGCAATCAACCTTGGCAGCTCTCAGTAAAAGTCAGCTACCAGCTGTCTCCTGTGGCAGAATGAAGCCAGTGCTCACTGCTGCTGCTTTCTTTATGGCTTTAATGCCTTTTATCAAGAGTTTTCTTTTTATTACGAAGACTACTACGGCAGTGCACATGCAAAATTCAGATAGATTCAAGTAAGGAGCAGACTTCAAATGTTTGGTGTCTGGTGTCAAAATGAGGACAGCAATGGCAAGTGCATTCAAAAGCTATTCTGAGGTAATGCTTTTGCTGTTCTGCCTGTGAGCCCATTAAATCATTTGCAGAGGACTGCATTCCCTCTGCTGTATCTTCACACTTTTGGAGAAAGAAGAGGTTGAGTGAAAAACCTTTCTCCTTCTCAGTCACACAAGTTATGCTGAGATACTTCTTTCTCTTGTAGATGTTTCTGACCACAAGAATCGCTTTTTGACTCTTCAGATGTCCAATGTCCTTAGAAAATGGGTTAATAGCACTAACCAAAATACTGCCAGTACATTTTGATTTGAAGATATATTCAGATACAGCATTGCTAAATTGGACTACAAACTCATTTTGAGAACCTTCTATCAATAAATGGCTTGATGCAATAATCATGGAACTAAAAGCTATAAAAAGTAATTTTATCAGTCATTAAGCAGTTCTAGGAAGGCATCACATAGCAAAAACCTCAGCAATGCTAGAATAGCCATCCTACATAACCATGCAGAAATTACTAAATTTCTTCTTTATAAAAAGTGCAAACTGAAACACAAAAACAGAGGCGCTCTTCTACTTCAGGGGCCTGCTGTACTACACTGTCTTTTTGGCCTGCATTTAGACATGGTACTGTTAATTATCTTGTCTTATAAGTATATACTGAAATACAGATGCTTCCAGAAGCACTTCTTAAAATTCAGGATTTTATTTAATTACTGAGGTGGACTTACACATGCTAATGATGTGTGCATGCAAACAGCCATTGGGAAACACTTCAATAAAAATAGTACCTATGATTGATATCCCTGGTATGTTGTCTTTATTGGCCTAAATAAATAACATGAAAAATCTTCAGAAAACTCTACAGCAATGCTCCTTTTTCTTGAATGTTGCAACATCATCTAAAGGCAGGAAACTTATGAGTTACCAGGACCTGACTCACAGAAGGCATCTAAACAAACAGTCATACAAAGGTCTAGTTGATTCTTTAGAGTAAATATAGCATTCTGTAGATTACAACATTTTTATAAGCTGTCACAGAGATTCCAGCTCGTCTTCCTTCCAAAACACTTCTCTTCAGCTCCTTCTTCAAAAACTACCAGCCATGGAGAATTCACTACAGCCCCTGACAATTTGTTCCAGTGCTTAGTTTTCATCACCTGCAGAAAGACAACTTTATTCCCCATCTAAACCAGTCCATCTGCCCCTTTTCTCCAGTTACATTTGTGTCTACTAATCCAAATGGCCTTTTACTCCTCATGTTATTACTCACAGAAAGAGGTTAAATTGCTTCTTAACCTTTTCCACTGTAAGCTAAATAGACCAACCTTTAGTTCTTCACAGATGCAGGACATTTTGTAATCCTTTAAGAATTCTCATGGCTCTTCTCTAATTTTTTTTTTTGCATAATTTGCATTATTCTCCTTAAATTGTCAGTACCACAACTGGAGATAGTCAGCCCCTAACTGCAGTAGGAATGCCAAATGAAGGGGTTATACAACCTTTCTGCTCCTACTAGGTTGTCCTTATTATATACCCATTATGTATATGTACATATGTACATATACATATGTATATGTATATGTATATGTATGCAAAGTACCCATTGCACATATTGATGCTTTTTGACAAAGGGAAGTTAGAAATCTATCTATCCTGAAAGCTCTCAATGAGCCTGAACCATTGCTACTCAGTGCTGTGTGCTTTGCTTATAAAATGAGGGAGGGAGTCACAGGCTTTTGCAAATGCAAGCCAGCCACCAACACAGAAGAACCCAGTCTGGGCATGTTTTAAAGAAACAGTTGTTTTAGGGTCTGATTCATCTTTTCCTATTAGAAAGCCTGATGACAAATATGTATTAGGTGCCCAAGGATATGGTCTCAACATCAAGCAATGAATTGCAATAATGTAAAAGGTCGATCTTGAAAGCAGGCAGTGAGGAGCACATGCTGGAGCTGTGTTCATCCCACCACAGAGGAGACAGCTGGCCAGGTGTGCCAGAGATGAATATTCCATGTGCCTCCCGTGCAGAGATCATGCTGCTTGATGCATCATGTGGCTCTGTGGGGTGGCCTTTCAGTCCCAGCTGTATTTGTCTCTCAAGGTTTTGAGCCGCATATCCGTTCCTGCACATGCATCTCGTATGCATAAACTTGCAGGGCAGTAATGCTGATGCAAAGTCAATAGCTGTTCACAGGTAAACCTGGCACATTTAGAGCCAAGGATAACAAAGCCATACTGAGCACCACTGTGTTTTGCTGGTTTGCCTTGGAGACGGGCTGTGTGATTACCCCACCGTACCAGCCCGTTTCAAATCATGCTCATGCTTTGAGAATTCAGAGTTTTGGAAACATTCTCAGAGCTGGAGCCCAGCCTGTGGTTTGAAAGGAGGCAGTGGGAAAGTAAACAAAGATGGAATAGAGTAGATTTTTGGTTCAGTTGGCTGGTTTATTTTTGTTTGTTGGTTGATTCATCATTTTTTTTGGAGCCCTTTTGCCTTAGTTACTTTTTTACACCTCCTACAATGTGGCATCTTCACAAACATAAGACAAATGGTGAAGTATAACACAGCAAAATTATGAGGCATGTGATATCAGACAAGACATATAAATGAAAAACACTGAAATTACTCATTTTGTAGTGCATACACACATATGTCAGCAAGGGATATATGAGTGTATGTTTGTGTGTGTGGTTTTAAACAAGTTCCAGAATCTTACTTTTAACTTTGCTTCTATTGTTTTCTGTGAAGGCATTCTAGCTTCGGTAATGTTTGGGAAATGTTAACCTTGGGTTATCTGGGAATAATCTGATGCATCTAGAGTATAAATAGGAAGTCTAGTACTCCACTGCACTTAAACTAGGCTGAGGTGATGGTCTAAGAAAAAGAGTCCAAAAATACCATGGAGATGTAATAAGACATGTAATCCCTGGAGCAAAATGACTAACACTAAGTTTGGAGCATAAGTCTGAAATGAATACCAAGAGAGCAGGTTGAGTTTCCTAAGTGGATAATATTCAGGAGTTGAAATTAATTCAAATAAATTGATCAGGTGGGAAATAATTAAAAAGAGAAAGAGATATAGATCATAATTATAGAGGGTTATGGCTGTATAAGCAATTTAGAATTTCTACTTCACTTTTTAATAGGAAGAGAGGCAATGGGTGAAACTGGTAAGAGAATTTCTAGAATGAAGCCCTTTAGAGAGGAAGAGATATGCAAAAGGTGTTCTTTAGCTTTTATCACAGAAACTGGCAAAAAAATTCTGGGAAAATGTCATTGTAAATAACCTGAAAGCTCCAGAGAAAAGTTGTATTTCCCATGGACTTGGGGATTTTAGAATTTCATTTCATCCTTTCATTGGTCAGCATTTTGGTTTCTAGTTTCCATATGATAACATTCTCACCAGATCCAAGAGATGGAAATATTGAGTTTACTCTTGACTGTTCCAAAGATTGTCTTTGAGGAAGTATTTTAAAAAGCCAAGTAGGTGGTTTTTTTCAAGAAATTAGAGAAATGATTATATGATAGAGGGACACGCAGACTGAGGAAGAATGAGGAGCAACCACTATCCTTTTCTATGTCCAATTTGTCATTCTGATGCTAGATGTCTTTTAAGAAAGATGTCCATTAACAATGAATCTCATTCTCCCTTACCACATCCACAGCAACACCAGTCTGCTTACATTTTTCTTCTTTCATATGTGAGCTGAATGTGCTTGAATGAGCATTACTGAGCTAGTGTATAATCTTGAACTCTTTTTACAGTGAACTGTTGCTGTAAATAAAGCTAGGCTTTTAAATTCTACATTGTGAAGGAAACCTGAGTGTAATTTTAGGAGAAGTTCATCAGGTGACTTCTGCCTGCACAGAGCAGAGGAAGGCTCTACAAAGGTCAGTGTGGGGAAAAGCCAAAGCAGGTACTGCTACAGAAATCTTGAGGTGATTCACATGCATTGCATTCAATCTGTCACGGAAGCTCACCCCACTCCCTCTCTGTGCAGGAGGGCTTGTCTAAATTTCTTGCCTTGTGGAAATCATGCTGGGTTTACCATTGAGGACTCTGCAGTCAGCCTTTTAAAGAAGTCTGAGAAAAATGCAGACAGTGGGAGTAACGATAAGGAGATTGGGAACAAAATTCCAGAAGCATGCTCTACGTATTAATTGGTTTTGGCTTTTTAGGAAATGTTAGAAAATGAGTGAACTTCACAGAAAACTGTCTGCACACATAAAACCCATTAGCACTGCTAATGTTGGTGCCTTATTGTCAGCCTCAGCAAGAGGGACTGATGGCAAACTTTCCGTCTTAATATGACCATGGATCTTCCACAGGATGTTGTCTGTGCAGCTGGTGTTGTGCCCACCAAACAACGTCATTCTCCAGTACTTTCAAACCAACCTTTTCCAAAATCTCTATGTTTAGCTCTAAAAATTACAGGAATTAAATACAACCCAATTCCAGCACTGTGCAAAGTATATGCTCTTAGAGATATAATCCAAACTGTTACATATGTATCTAAAGTTTAGTTTTAATTGACTATAAGTTCAAGGAAGTTGATATGGTCTGGTTTGTTATGTTATTTTAGTAAATAAATGCAAAATGTTTATTTAACTTTAAGCAGCTCTGAAACTTGCCTACTGTAACCCATAATCCTCTGATATTTATAGATGAATGCTTTTAGCCCAGACATCATGAATGCAACAGATTCTACATAGCCTTCTGTGGTTTCTTAGCATAAAAATAATCTAGGACTAAACAAACAGTAGGGGAAAAAAATAAAACCCAAAGCCACAGAACAGAACTATTTCTACAATTTGAAGAATTGTGTCATGTTGTTAAAAAAAGTTCATGGTTTCATTTTTGTCATATGGAACTTTTCTTAGCAAGGATCATCTAACACTACTAGAACTAATGTGCCATCTCGCCTGTATAGTATCAAAATACCTCAGAGTAGCTAAGTACAGCTGCTTCTCACAGAGATTTACAAAAACCCCAAGTGAGTCCTTTATCCAGCTTACATTTTAAAAAGGGTGGACTTGCTCACTTGAATAACAAGAATAATATCTAGCAAAATAGGATAAAAATTTCGGAAAGCACTCTCACTGCCAATAGTGCCAAAAATCTGGAGGTGCCATCAATAACTTTGTCCTCACTGAAATGTATCAACAACTCAGAATGTGAAAACACATCTCTTATATATTTCTATTAATTAGTCTTCAATGCCCTGTTATGAATCTTCCCTTTCTTATTTCTTCTTCCCCCATCACCCCTCTTTATCTCTCCCCTTCCCCTGCTTTGCAGCTCTCAGAAACCATCTAGTCATCATAACATATGCTTTTTTTTTAATTTCCTTTCCCCAAAACCTTCATTTCACCTACAAGCCTGTTGCATCTGTATAATTAACTGGAAGTCTCATTTTTTATTTACGAAAATGAAGTCATATGTCTGCTCATTATAGTTGTAAAAAAATATAAATCTCAAAGGTTTTAGATCCAAAACAAATACTAAAGAAAACCCTCCAAATTTCAAGAATTATCATGTTTTTAAGCCAACCTTTGTATGTCAGGCACCTTTTACTTATGTTTTCAATGTTCATATTTAGAGGTACTGCAATCAGAAAAATTAAAGGTTGTCAGAGTAGCAACTCTATGAGTGAATGTTAAAAAAAAATGGAATGCAGGGCTATATCAGTGCTGTGACATGGAAAGGTTTCTTTCTCTCCCCATAAGTTTCTGTTTGGAAATCTCATCCTCTGGGGGAAATAAAAACAAAAGAAAACCAAAAAACTGAAAACAAAACAAAAATTACAGGTTTGGAAACAGAAGGCACTCTATGCAGGAAAAAAAGAAAAGCTTTCTAATCTAATAAGATCATCTATTTTTGTGCATTTAAAAGCAACTGAAGATGTAGATCAGTACATACTAATACAAAAGAAACTACAGTAAAGAAATGCTCCAAAGAGGGAGGGGAAAGTTTTCCATTGAAAATAGAGAGTATGAACAACTTTATCAAATATGTTGAACTGAGAGTTTGTTCTATTACTGTCTCATCACAGCCTATCTACTTATCACAACACCCATCTATAAATAACCCCACTTATACTGCTATTGTGTATTGCCTATTTATGTTGAAATTTCCCTAGAATAGTCACACAGTTTTTCTGCTTCGCTGTTCAAATCATGCATGGTTTAATCTTTCAGTTACATTCAGAGGAAACACACATTTTCAGCACAAAATTGGCCTAATGCACCTCTTACATGCATAGAAGAAAAATCTACTTACAGACCTCAGGCCTATCATATAAAATACAGTGAAATCTTTTGACTTCAATGAAAATGGGAATGTAATTTTAAATCAGTCATAAAGGTGATTATAAGAAGTCTCCTACACAGTATGATCCAGTGCTTTTATGAGCACATATTCATGATAGAATTAGCAAAGCCTGTAACATGACAGCTGATTAATCTGCCAGTTCTTTGCTACAGTCTCAGGCATCCCAAAGAACTGTAAGGTACTTCATGAGCTACTAAAATTCAAAAACCTAATGAAATGTACTTGCCCCACCAAAACAAGAGGCAGTGAGTGCCCATGCACAGGCGCAAGCCTAATTCCAAGACTTACAGTGGTGTGTACAATGTCAAAAAGCTTTAATTTTGATTTCCCTGGCAGAATTATTTTTTTCTCATAATTAACCAACTGGATGTTTAAAAGTGTAGCCTGATTTGTTCTGGCACAGAACTAGATTCAGCAGAGATTTGATTGAAAAATTGCTCCCCTAGTTACCCATCTGAATTACAACAGTGTAAACTACCAGAAAAATATGGATCAACACTACAGTCAAGTCCATTCTGATGCCCAGCCTGATGATACAATGCATTGATTGAACAGAAAACACTGAGAAAATTAAGTAATTAGTTTAAATCTTCAAATAAAATTCCTAATGTTTTTCTTCTCATCACTCTCAACAACTCACTTGCGTGTGTTTTCTCTGGAAAAGTGTCACATTCTTCTAAGTATTTAGGTGCTAAATCTGTTGTGAAAAAATGCTATGGGGCTCTGTTCCCTGGAGCTCTTTGCTGAGCTCTTCCTATCCATACCCAAGTATTTACACATATAACATTAGAAACCCAGATAAAATACTTCCTGTAGTCATATTCTGAGAATGCATGACTGAAAATGTATCACTCTAAGTCTGATCTACAGAACCAATGTTCCACTCTTGTCAGGTCAACACTTGTTTTAATAATTATTGTTTTCAACAAAATGTTCACATCAAGACCTTAAAATGGTTTTAGGAAGTAGAATAGGAATTCCAGTGTACTCTGGAATACTGGCGAGGCATGAAAACACAATTAGTACTGCTCTTAGGTTTATGCAATGTATAAACCTAAATTCTAAAGAATATAAAAATAAATCATCTTTATTTCTTATGAAATTGCTTATTAACAAAGCATAGAATTTTTTTTACGTAACTTTCTCAGCTGATCATGGAATCTGAGTCTATAACATTGCAATAAATTGTCCCAAAGGATTTAGCATTTTTTATAAGGCAAGGGGGAAAAAATGAGAAGATGCCTTATGTTACATTGCTATTCAATGCCTGTTTGTAGTACTTGTGCATCTTCCAAGAAAAAAAAGGAAAATAATTATTCACAATTTGGAGAGGGCGATGGCAAAATCCAGCTCAGTGTCTCAAGATTTGACCACATGCTTTCAGTTCTGCTAGCACTGCCTGTCTCTGGCTGTGTTGGAGCAGGGCAGCTTCCATGAGACACCTTGCAGTCCTGCGTCTGCCATCGAGCTCCTTTCAGCTCCTGCCTGCCAGCTGCAGGTAAGTTTGCTCTGCAGGGAGTCAGGGTGCAAAGGGCTGGGAAGAGGGTGTGAGTCTCGACATGCACTCTGTGCCCTTGTGCACCTGGAGGCCAGGAAATACGCTGATTCAACAGCAGAGAGGGACATTTTAGTCTGTTTATACAAAGGCTGACATTTTTGGGACAAGGTAGCATCAAATTAGAAAGAAGAGGGAGGCAGAGATGTTAAGAATCAGGGACTGAGTGAAGTTCCAAAATGCAATTAAGAAATGATGACAATTATTCTCTCCTATTACTGAGAGGTTGTAATGGCCTGAAGGCAAAGATTTAAAAAGTGTTCACGTACAACTTTCCTTGCTGTGATGGTGGCTTTGCTGCATAGATCTTGCTGGCTCTAGCAGGAGTTAGGCAACTCTGGGGTGTGGAGCTCTTTGTACCAGTATTTTACAATCCCTCTTGAAATATATATAGAAACATAAACTACTATTACTTTAGTTATATAAATTTAGTGCTAAAATTTAGAAGTCACCCTTCTCCCAAATGCACTGACTGACTGCTCTTTGATGCCTGCAGACCATGAGACAGATCAGTGCACTCAGATGCTTTGCAAGACGAATTCCTTGATTGCAGATTCTTCTGCAATTACTGCCCTGCTGTACAATGAGATTGTGCACACCTGGCTCACACAGGAGTCACACACAATCTTCTTTGACTTTTCTAGGCCTTGATGAAAAGACAGACACATCTTGCTACAGTTCCCATATCTAAAGTATTAATTAGGTTATTTAGGGGGTGTTATGCAAGTTATGATTTATCTGGAAGATGGCATAGAAGTATCACCTTATTTTGCAAGGAGCAGGGTAGGGCAGGAGCCTGGCTTGCATTTAGAAGCATTATCTCTATTCTGTTGGAAATTTTCTTTCAGCTGGAAATATATTGACATGACAGGGGGAAAAGGGCAAAACCAACCTCATTAACAGTTGTGACATGGTTGCCTTTATTATGAAAAAGAGGTGACTAAGGGAGGTATGACACAGGCCTGTAAAATGATAGATGGTTCAGAGAAAGCATGTAGGCAGTGATTACTCACTATTTCTTACAGTATAAGGCTTCTTCAACACTCATGCTATGATGTGACTTCAAAATAAACAAAAAGGAGGGAGTTGTGCAGGCAACACAGTGTTAATACATGCAGCCTGTTAGTCCATGGTGTTATGAAGACAAAGAACTAAGAATGCCAAAGTAAGAATGTGAATTTCTGTGGGAGACCAGTCAGTTAGTGGCTATTAAAAGCTTTTTTTAGTATGCAGTTTTCAGTTTGGGAAGGTGGTTAGGAATATGGTTATGAAGGTGGTTGAATATTTAAAAGAATTGCTGTTTGTCTCACATTTCTTCCTTAGATAAGTGCTAATGGCCACTGGCAAAGAGTGAATAGTGGAGCAGCCTTTATGTCCCCTTTTCCTGAACTTTGTGGTTTTCCATAATGTAAGCTGTTTATAACATTTAAAAACTGTTAATTTTTCATGGCATTTTCTTGCCTTTTACCATCTGATGGGATGCTTATTCCTGCCAGCACCTGGATTCTCACTTCACCTCCATACTGGCATTTGTGATGAGCTGGAGGGACTGTTCTGCCAATGTCACTCTTTCCTTAAGCAACAGTCAGATACCTGCAGTTCTAAAGGAAGTCTTCTCAGAAATTGAGACCTGTGTGAGGAAATTACAAATGCTCCCCTAAATTAGGGTTAAATACTAACTTTTCTGTGGACACCATGATAATTAAAGTTGTACTATAAACTGTAGTCATTTTGTCATCACTTCTAATCCAGGAGGAACTTCAGAATTCCTTCCTGTGATGGCGAACCACTAGGAATGGATACATTTTCTAGTGCTACAACAATGTTGCTAGAGTGGATGCAGTACATTTTTCTCCACTTTTAAGGTCAAGTCCATTTGCTGCTTAGCAAACTCTTTAAAAATGAACTGAATTAGGTATTTAATGACTTGGCAGTAGATAGTAGTAGGTAGTGGCTTTAGAATGAGCAATGGTAGAAAAACTGAAGGAAAACGTTTTTTTCATTTGTAGGGCTTCTGCTTCCTGCTCCTTAATTTAGGTACAGAAAATTAAATGCTAACCAACCATAAAAATGTATGCTACAAGCTAAATATTTGGTGCAGGGTGTACAGAAGACATTTAAGTAATTACTTCCTGGAAGGTCGATTTTTAGTAAGTATACATGCTTAAATGTGGAAGTTAATTCCTCAGCACTGCACATTTTAATGACCTTCCTTGAAACTCCAAAAGCAGCTCTGGATAACTTTATTAGGTGCACATTCCCCCAACTTCAAGATTTAACATGAACCCAGAAAATGATGAATATATGTACTTACATCAATTTTTCATGGCCATTAATCATTAAATGGATACAAGTGACTATAACTCATTTGCTGCCCAATTTATATACCCTATATATAAGGGGTTTTTTGATATACAAGGTTTTTACTGCATTTCTGTTACCATTGTATTTCTTCAAATTTAGGCTTATATTTCTGATTTCAACAGCATGCCAATGAACAGACCAGAGTGGAATTCTATCTGAAACTGTGCCTGAGAGTCTGAAGATACATTATACTAGAAATCCATGGGAGAAAATCAATGCTGTGATTGGTAACTATACACTATAGATTAATTAAGGCCAGAGGCAAGGGATTAAACCCAGCACAATTCTTTATTTGGTTTGATTGCAAACACAATTGTAAGCAAACTTCTCTAAGACTGTTCAAAGTTGAAGGTCGTGTTGCACAGCATTGACAAAGCTTTTTGTCCACCAGAATTTCAGAGCATCTCTCAGTCTCTCTATGTAACAACGTACTGTGATGCTGTAGCCATGTGAACACACCACCAGTGTTCCCTGTGCTGCTCTGATGTGGAATGGCATGCCATTTGTTTGGTGATTTTCTCCAGATTGGCAATTACACTTTAGATTTATAAATCCCTAGATATAATGGTAAATTATTGTTATCAGTGCACAGATTCCCTATGAGGGAACCTTTCCCTGCTGGACTGAGAATTCGGCATTATTACTTTGTTTGTATGAAATACAAACCATAAGTTTGTATGACTTCTTATGGTAACTAGAACAGTACTAAGTAAGTAGTATCAAAAGTGACAGAGGGATTGATTTGGTTCTTCCTCGGACTGTAATCAACATAATCCCTCCTGCCCCCTGCAGAGAATGTCCTGCTGTCACCTTGTTGCTCAGATGTGGCAAAAACTACTTGCAGCATTTAACCCAATTATCAGTAATATTTTTAATTAATGCAGCAAAATTTTGAGGTTAGAAGCTTGTTTTTTTAAAAATTAAAACCAAAAAAGAGTTGAAGTCTTTTTCCAACTTCAGTACATTTGAAGCAATGCTCAGTTGGCAGAGTGGCCACAGTCACTAGAGTAAGGGAAAACACATGTGGCGTGAGCATCAATGTTCTGATAAAGCAAATAAAATCCCAGCTGCAAACACATGGCAAACCCTTCATTACCGACCTGATCATCTTCATTTCATGGAAAACACTAACTGCTACAAATCTAGTTAATGATTGTTATGGCCAATTAAAGTGCACAAAGTCATCTATTGTTATAACCCAACGCAATTAGGAGTAACTCCGGTGATGTAATTTTCAACGTCTCACTGAAAATGAAGCATCTCAAAACAAGGCCTGTTCGCTGATGTTTGAAATGCAGCTTTCCAGAACTATGTTCTCTGCTGACTGTTTTTGATAATGGTGGAACAAAGATCTTTGATCTTAAGAACTTTATCAGCACATCCCTGTGCAATTTTAGTGCATTGCTCATCCTCCATATAAAATAGAAGCACATCTATCTTTACACATCCCACACCTACTATAACTCCAAAATATCCTCCAGTTTACAGAGCTTCTGTAGCAATTACTCTCTGCATAGTCTTTTCCAGGTCAGTCAGTCCTTTAAAATTAATTAATTAGCTCTACTTTTGTTAAACAATTATTCATGACCTAGTCTCAGTTTCCCCTGATTTTTTCCATTAATTGTAATGCTTACCCAGGTAGTCCCACTAAAAAAAAATATGGTTTTCTGGGGAATATCTCACCTTCACTGTGCTTTTATATTTGTTACCAGTGCTAGTCACCTCAACTATCATGGGACGTTTTTTATTTTCTGATTATGAAGTTGACATTTTTTATGCAAGGCTTTCACAAATGAGCACTGCTGTGAGAGATGGGGATATAATTATGTTGCTGAAACTATGGGGAGGCTAATGGGGACAAGCATTTAATTAGCAACTAAAAGTAGCTTGAATACTTCAAACTAAGAAAGTTTTGCATGGTTTACTCCAAACGAGTAAACATATTCTTTTGTTAAAAGTGCATTATCAAATTGAGGATTAGACTTGTGGTTTTATGGGGAGGTTGGGATTGTCAGTCATGCCTGTGACACATTCAGGCATCACAGCATTACTGTGTTGCTCAGTGATGTCTGAGGACAACACAGAGTACTGAACAAATTGTACCTGCAGCACAGAAGGTGCCAGAAACCACTGTCAGCTTAACTGAGTGCATAAAACCAGAAATTCTTGAATACATGGGAAAGGAACAGCATAAATAAAATGTTATTTCCTAGGAGAGACAGTGGAATATATCAAACAGACCTTGAGTGAGAATGAAACAATCATACTGTGGAATCTCCCAGGAAAAGAAAGGGAATTTAGCTTCCCAAAATTGTTCCAGTTGGTGTTAAGCTCTTATTATAGTACATAGTTTTACCCAGCTCTCTTCACAAGTAAATCAGCACTGTAGCTTCTTGGGATCCAGTCTGTCTGGTCTAGAAATACCTGTCTGTGGTGCTCTGCCTTTTTTTAATAGTGCTTGGCAATCATCATCTTCATTTACAATAGCTCACTGGGGACCAAGCACCACTAACATCCCCCTGTGGTTTGATTCCCAGAGCTCGTGTCTGTCAGTTTGGTTCCAGAGACTTTGCAGTCACTTTTGCAGTTTTGTCAGGCATGGCTCCACAAGTCTCTCCACCTCTCACTGCCCCTTTGCTTTTCCAGTCTCCAGCTAATAAGGAGCCTCTGGACTTCAGAATTAACTTTGCCATGCCCCATTAAACAGAGTTATTTTATCAGTCTTGTAGTGTTTCTACTGAGTCTGTTTGCAGCTGCTGCATAAGGATCTTTTCAGATACTTGCTGATTGTGTCCCAGTAGATTTTTCTGGTTTAAGTCTTAATAGTAAAATCCATCTTGGCCATGCAAATAATGCAGGGCAGCTCAGGACTGCATCAGGACTCTGGGGCTGCAGAACCTGTGCCCAGCTGGGGTAGGGAGCACAACTTTCTCCTGGGTCTGTCCCCTGCCACAGCAACCCTGGCAGGTGTGCCCCTGGCTATGTCTGTTTAAGGTATAAAGGGCATATGCTGCTCCTAATAGAATGAGGAGTTTTTTATGCTATGGAAAACACAAATTTTGCAAAATTAGGGACTTGTTGAAAGTGTGAGGAAGAGACATAATTTGCACATTCATCCACATAAATCTGCAAGCATTTTCTACCTGCATGTACAATAATGGATACAGGAAAATTAAAGCTATTTAATGGCTTCTTTTGTAAGGTACCATCTGCTTCAGTGGAGTATTTAACATTCAAGACTCTATTTATAAACAGGAAGAGGTGTAGACTTCAAAGCTGGATTTGCACATCCCAGCACTATGGCCACCTCACAAGCTATATATATATTTAACATGATACAGATCTACAGACCAAGCCTTGTATGTTTAGCTGAAGGAACAGAATGTGAAAGTGAAGGCTTATACACCCTCCTCCCCAAGCTTAAACTGGAAGCAATCAGTGGGCGATAATTCTTCTTATCATTCTATTTTCATTAAATAGTCACCAGCATGTGAATGTATATTGGAGAAATAGAAATTGCATAACTGCTTTGCTATGATATGGATGTATTTATAAATAGATACTGCCTAAGAATTCCTATTATATTGATCTAACAGTTGAGATTTAGTCTTGCCACTGAAAGTTGTTCTTTACTGGTCAACATATAAAATCAGTTGTCCAGGACATGTTTGCATGTATGGTATTTGGATTTTATCCAGTTTCTGCCTAAACCAAATAGCTGAAAGAGTGAAGGAACAGTCCGGAGATAGTTGTGGCTATATGTCTGAGCTAAGCCATGAAGCAAAGCAAGGCAAGGTTTGCCTGTTTTCTACATGAAGGCAAGAGAGGAGGTTAATATTTATCAGGTGAATAGATTTAGGGTTATGTCTTTGTATTCTAACGATAAATTTTTCAGTGAAAAAAGAACATTTAAAGAACACAGTCATGGTGTTTGCATCCCTACTTCGTGAAACAGCCTACCAGGCACATCAACATATTCACTGAATTAATTAGCAATTTCTTTAATTTTTTTTGTAAAAATGATTTCTCAGAATCTCCTTTTTTCTAGATTAGCTTTGAATTGGGAAACACAGCTATGAATTTTTGTTTGAGATATGACCCAGTGAAAAATTAGTAACTTATGCAGGTTTACAAAAAAAAAAAAGTTGAATTCTTTATAATATGCTCTCATGGTTGCCAGGAGTATCAACTTCTAGCAGTTTTGGTTTCAACCTCTTTAGTTGGGCAGAACTCCTGGGTCACTGAAAGATTGGTATGCATTGGAACAGGCTCCTCAGGGAAGTTGTGGATTTGCCATCCCTGGAAGTGTTCCAAAAATGAGTAAATTTGGCAGTTTGCAATATGGTTTAGTGGTCATGGTGGTATTCAGTTGAATGATGAATTTGATAATCTTGAAGGTCTTTTCCAACCTTAATGATTCCATTTAAAAAAATTGAGCTGTCTTTTATTATAAATTCAAATGGGTTGCAGATGTGAAAAAACCCACCTTTTTGATACACCCACAAATAAACTTAAAGATGAAATCTAAGTACAAACAAATGCAATGCTTTTTGTGATAGAGAATATGGAAGCAAATCTGCCTGAATTGTAAATGTATTTATTTTCAGAACTTATGTTTGACATTCTTTGCTGAAAATGAGAAGTAATTTTGACATTCACATTGAAAAGGTACATTTGCTTCCTGCCATGATTGGCTTACACTGCCGTCAACGTGAACTGCATTTTCCCTCAGGAGGGACAGTGCAAACCTTCTGCTACAAAGCTCCCTCTCAGTAGACCCATGAATCTGGGCCTTTATGATTTAGATTTGGGAAAGGAAATTATGTAGAACTGCTTTGTTAAAATATTATATTTTGATGTGTCTTTCATAAAAAACATTACATGGACATTTAATCAAAAGTTTGAAGGGGAAGGAGGAGGTGGCTGTAAACTTACTCATGTATGTGTTTACTTTGAATGCCTTTGGATTGCAAACCAGAGGAGAACAAATCCATATTCCTAGGAGTTCAAATATTAAGTAATGATGAATTTAATTGTTAAGATGACATAATCTCTCCACTGTGTGTATTATCTCTGTCCCAACTGAATCATGATATTTGACAAGAAAAACACTGAGTGGTAAAAGTGATTTCCTTTTAAATAAAGTACTTATGTTCAAGACAATTGTGACATTATTAAAAACCATAAAATTGTTGCTAAATGCAAACAAAATTCCTCTCAAGATAGGAAAATAGAAATACCTGAAACACTTCAGACTTACTTCCCATACATTTGACAGCACAGGTTATTTATTTATCTCCTATTTTATATTCCAGAATTGTGCATGTGCATGTTTATAGGTATACACTAATCTGTTTATAAAGAATGAAAGTTATTTTTTTGCCACTAAGATGAACATAAAGATGAGATCCCTTCTCAGTGATTCATAGGTTTTATGCTGCAAGGATTGGAATGCACAGAAGGGATGGGGAGTGTCTCCAAGTCCCTTCCATTGAATCAGTGGGAGAGTGAATCTTTTTTTATTGCCTTGGAATCTGCTCAGGTTGTTGCAGATCCTAATAGGAAAGACGTTAACATATATTCAGTTCCACAGGTATACTAAGTCTGTAGACACATTGGCTGAGGAATAAACCTTTTCACAGGTTTGGGGTTTTTATATGTCAGGTAATACACATCAGTGAGCCAAGGTAGGTGGTTGATTGGATTATTACAAATAATTTCTGAAGGGGATTTGAATCTGCTGAGTAAGAAGTGGGTACAGAAGCTTTTTAGGGAAAACATTCTGCATAATATACAGAACTTGGGGTGAGGGTTAGAAATGCTCTTTTACTGGAAAAAAACATTCTAAAAAACACAAAGAAATGTTAATTGCATTCAGATAAGGCATTTGGCCAACGAATGAGCAAGATTCATTGCAACTGAACAACTGTAAATGCAGAAGTGATGGAAAGATTGCTCATTCCATGCAAATATTTGGTTTCAACAGTGGAAGCTTTATTCAGGGTCAGTCAGTTCACAAAAGAGAATATTTTAAAATACTTCAAAACCAAATATATTCAGTTATGATATTAAAAGCACAGGAAGTACATAATCAACTCAAGTTTCAGAGAACCAATAAATTTCAAACTACTAAATTTTGGGAGGAATTTTTTCCTGGAGATATATCTCATAAATTGACCATTATGTAATTTTTTTTTAATAGCAAAATTCTAGATTAGGTGAACAACAGTATGTCTTGATTACTTAAATGGCTCAAAGTTTTGGAGTAGATGTAATGCCTTAATTTTTTGAAGTACTTGAGAGTCTAAGTCTCTAGTGAAATTTTCTAAACTACTGGAACATCCAATGAATGAAAAATGGTCAAAAAGAAGGGATTGTTTTCTGCAATGTTACGTTTCTGGGATACCTAACACAAGATTGAAAGCTGATGTAAATTACAAAAATACTACAAATTGTCCACAATTCCTGCTAAAGCTTATGAATGACTATTTTTTGGTCATGGTCCTGTTGTACTTAGATTTAAGCCTAAGATATCCATATGTGCATGTATCATGAATCATTTTGCTTGATTCAGCTCTTTTCAAATGCTGCATGAAATCCTTTCCCCTTTCAGAAAAAACCTCTGACATCAGCAGACAAGGAATTCACTCACCTCATTAGTGCAGAATTGCTACTGAATGTGTAAATTCTAGTTCAAAAAAAAAAGCAACTGAGTCAATTTTACCATGAAGAGCACTTCATTCATCTCAGCTGCTACAGGCATAAACACACAGGCATTAAGTATCACACACTGGTACATGAGATACGTGAGAAAGGTTTTGTCCAATTTGTTTTTATACCTAGTCTTTTCAAACTGGTACTTGATCATGAGGCAGATATTGCAGAAGTTGTATGGTTGTATATAATGATCAACTCAGTTCCACAATGATGACACTTCAAGCATCTATATACAGAAAGCATGTATAATTTCTCTCCATCATCACCTTTCCTTGCATCTATATCCTTTTTTCAAGTTTTGGCACCTGGATAATTGGTAGTAATTTAAAATGAAGACTAAGAAAGACTCCCATGTACAAAGAGACCTTGAGTAAAGATTTAAATATGAAACATGAGTAGAACAATGATAATTCTGGCCATTTAAAATTTATTGTTTTAAAATAAAATTACTTGCTAATTCAGTCTGACATAATAGGCCAAATTTTGCCTTTCTTAATTTATCCTTTGTATGTGGAATGTGAAGTTTGAGTAGCAATGAATGGAGAAAGGATAAATATAGGTGAGATATTGTACAGTCTTTATCCAAAAGAGATTGTTATGGGCCTTCTATGGAATAACATGGATTTATGAACACTCAGTAGTTGTATTTCTAAACTTAATCATTTATTTATAGACCATATTCTTAAATATCCAATTAGAATACTTAAGAACCATATTAATTGATAAAAATGTGTCCTTGGGACAATATTATTTGCTTTACCATGTAATACGTGCAGGTCCTGCTCATGGTTTGTTTCATCACTTGACAGTGACTATCCTGGGAGGGGACTGTAGCGGGTTCACATTTGCTCTCCACAGCTCCCTGACAGGAGGCTGTAGCCAGGTGGGGGTCAGCGCCTTCTCCCAGGCAACCAGTGACAGGATGAGAGGAAGTGGCCTCAAGTTGCACCAGGGGAGGTTCAGGTTGGACATCAGGAATAATTTTTTCACTGAAAGGGTGCTCAGGCATTGAAACAGGCTGCCTGGGGAAGAGGTGGTCACCATTCCTGGAAGTGTTGAAGAGACAATTGGACATGGATCTTAGTTCCATGGTTTAGTTGGGATGGTGGCATTGGTCAGAGGTTGGACTCCATGATTTTGGACGTATTTTCCAACCTTAATAGTTCTATGATTAGTTTAGTTTCATAGCTGCACACTCTTTGATTTCCAATGGTGAATCTCCACTGAAACCTCCTGATCGTTAAATTTATAATGCCATCTGATCCTGACAATTATTTTTGCAAACACTGGCCCTCGAAGCCAGTCAGCCTCCTCTGTCCTATCCTTTCTGGCTGCCAAGTCCCCATTTTTTACTAAATGTTGACAAAACACTGGTGCTACTGAGTGTCTATTTAATTTTTGACTGATTTTCCTGCTGCATGAGATCACTGGCAACTGCTAGAACACATTCTTGCTTTCCCAAACTTTGTGTTTATTTCCCTGAAGATCTTGCCATCTGCTGTGCTCAGCTGCCCAAATAAGTAAAATTTTCCACGTCTTATAATTTTTTCCTGAAAATATTGTCTGTTCTCTCAATGTTTCCAGTTTTCATCAGGTTCTTTATGATTGGTTCACCTCTAAATAACATGTATCATAACAGGCCATGTTACCAAAACCAGGAATATTGATTTTGGCGCCAAGACAGAGGTTGCTGAAGCAACAGTCAGTAAGTGGCATTCCAGATATTACCTAGAGGTCAGCCAATAGAACTGTGGACAAGAGATTCATATATGATGCTGTTCATGCAGTGTACATTTCTTTGGCCTTACTTAGCATTTACACCTCATTTATTTCAACTTGCTTACTGTTGCCAACCCTGAGTGCTCAAAATCATGAAATTGGCTTGAAAATTATAATGCTTTAAGCAGTAATACATTTAGAAGTTCTTAACCCAGAGTGCTTGCACTTTCAAGCATTCTTCTATAGCTAGCAGGAAATGTGCTTTCTTGGGGGGAGAGCAGAAGTGACGGAGATATTCACACAAAATATTGTGACCCCCTCTGAGCTGAGAAAACACAAAATATCCCATTTTTGAAAACTCCTTCATGCTGGCTGAGTGGCTGAGTAACTCTTGATTTATACTAGCATAAGTAAATCAGAATACTGCATAAATGTGTAACAAAAACAATGCATTTTTTCACCTGTCAGAACTTATATGATCACTGCCCCTTCCTACTGATTCCATATTATTTTTTACTTTAAGAATCAAGCAAATGCTCTTTGGAAAGGCACATGGTGCAATTACATAGAGAGCTGAGGCAGTGAAGACATCCGTGCTGCCAGACTGGTTAGTTCTCATGTTAATCTGTTTGTGCCCATCATCTCTATTGCTTAATGACATCACAAGATCAGTCTGAGCATATCTTGGGTCAGCCTGAGCCACACTTGAAGCCTTTGCACAACCAAAATGGGAATTGGCTTTGATTGAGTGAAAGTACTCTGTTCCTTTGCCTTGACATGTGTTCAGAAATAGAAATGTGCAAGGCAAGACAGGAGAAATAAACACACAAGCAAACACCTGAAATCTTGAATGCCTTACAGTCAACTCTTTGAAAACTAGAACTGGGACAGAGAGCAGAGATTTCTTGTGAATTTTAACTCTAAAGGTACTTTGTCTATAGCTTCACCAAGCAAGCCTTTAGCATTCTTATACTCAGGTCCTGATGTATTTTTCTCTCTTCGGTGATTTCTAGTGGAATGAGAGGAGGAGGTTAAGGGAAAGAGCAGTATGAAGAATGAATGAGTGTTGCTCCATACGGATCCTGGGGACTCCCATAAAATCTAAAAAAGAAACAGTGGAGGAGGATGTGGCTGGCTGCTGAAATGCTCTGTGGGCTACATCCTGTCTGTGGCTGTGGCAGAGCTTGCACACCCTTGTGGCTTGTGTGTGTGTGCTGGGTGCTGAGGTGACACTGGCTGCAGCAGCGCGTGCAGCTCATACAGAGGCTGTGCCTTGGCACTGCACCCTCCTGTCCATGTGCACACGCTGAGCACGGTTTGGGAATCATCTGCTTTCTACAAATGGAGAGCTCATGTGAACCTGCACGATGTTAGAAGGATGAACTTTCCCAGGTGAAGGCTTTTCCTCCAAGAAAATATTGAATTTTCATCCTACAGCACAGTATTTTTCTCCAGCTCTGTAAAACTTTTCTAAAATGTCTTTATATCGCTTTGTGTAGTTCAGCAGAGTGCAAAATAACCTCTTGGTGTTTGCTTTAGTTCTGTCATATTCTGTTTACAAATTCAAAAGGACCTAACATAAATAGCTGTCAACACTTACATATTACTGTGATTCACTGACTTCACTACAAGAATTTTCATATAGCAGCAGAAAGAGCATCAATATAAAAATCTTATCTTGAAAGCCACTGTAGTTGTTCATCTCTCTTTCAGTGAGTGTGTGCACAGTGAATCTAATTATGCTACTTGAGATATAATTACACAGCTGCCAGAACAGGACATCAAAATGGTACCTCAGCAGTAGTGTGTGGGCCTGAACAACTGAGAGTGAAGGGCTTTTCTTTCCTCCTGTACTGCTACAATACGTATTGTTTTGATCATCTAGATTTAAAAACTCATATAAATGGGGGACAAGAGAGCAAAAAAAAAAGAAATAAGTAAAATCAAAGGATGTATGTCTCTTCTTTTGTTTATTGATAAGTCAATAATTCCTAAAGTTCTGCTGAATTTTTTGGTGGGGGATCAGTTCTGACCAAATCCTACCCTGCAGTTTTCAGGATGGAGGAGTTACACTTTAAGGAAAGATGGTTTGGACTCTGTTGTTTGGTATAGCTATTTAATATCTAGCCAGATACAAGGAGATCTTGCAGCACTGATTGCTAGCTGCCTATCTGTGGTCCTGTGGCCTATGACATCTCAAACCACTCATGTGGAAAGACATCAGCATGCAGCACACATTGCAGACTGGGATTTAAATCATGTCTGCTGTGCCATGGGAAGGGAGAAGCAGAGAGATTTGCTGAGCTGCTCTTACATAACCACGCAGTGGACAAATACGCATCTGGCATGTGTTACATTTTGAAAAAGCACTGAGCTCCAGGCTTCTCAATTCTCAAAATCAAAAATGTAGAAACACTAGAGCAGAGTTTGTATTGCAAAATGATGAAAAACTATCACACTGCTACAGGAGGACTGTGCAGCAAGGACTGTGATGTGCCCAGCTAGTTCTGTTTAGTCTTAGTGTCTGGAAATGCAATTCTGGGGACCTCAGTTTGACATCTCACCTAAGAGGTCTGGTTTCCCAGAGATCACCATGGTATCTTCCTTCAGTGGCAGCCCAGGGCACTCTGAATTGCACAAGGACTATTCCCAGCAGTAAAAATATACTGGGAGACATATTTAGCTCTTGTGGAAGATTGTGGAGCTTCACTGAAATAAATGGGCTAATTGAGGAGTAAGGTAAAACCACTGACTTTAATGGCTTGAATGTTTCCTTCCTTTTTTAAATTTTTTTTTTCTCCTGATAAAATCGTAAACAAGGTGCAATTTAGGGCAAAGTTCTGGCTAAAATATTCCATCTAGATAGCCTGATCGATGAAATTCATCTGACAAATGAATGACAATATTCAAATAAATATCTGGATAAAGTTAAGCAAAGTCATGATGGATTATGACCAATAACTTGCATAGTACCACTAGAAAAATGTCCTAAGTGTCAGTGCCATGAAGCAGCCAAAAAAGAGACTTTGTCACTGAACTTCTAAGAAAAAGTGCTGTGCTTTCATGCATGGCATCTTTTACTTGCCTACAGATATTCAGTGCAGAGTATTTAGAAAAAAAGACTCGCATAGTCAGCAGGCTGAATTGATAAATTTGCTGGCATAAAATGCCATAAAGAACTTTCTGAATTAATTGGAGGTGGCAGGGCATTCAGCATTCAAATATATGATTCCTGGGATTGAGAAGCTGCCATGGATTCTAGCTCTTTGGATAAAAGCCAAACTTTTATGCAAACCAACAAGGCATGAGCGTGCAAACTGCTTCACTGCATTCCTGCTGCCTGGTCTTGGTGACCAGTGCTCCAAGGGAAAGCTCCATCAGTGGGGGCTGAAATTTCTTTCTGGCAATGGCTGATGAGAGCAAAGAGGTGTTTTTCTCTTTGTGCTCTGGGACAATGATTTTGCTTTGCAGAGCACTACGACTGACAGAACTGCAATTATACTCAGGTCTATTGTGGATGATACAAATTAAATTATGAAGACACATAGGTGTCTCAGAAGAAATGGAGACTGTGGTGCTTGGGAGTCTCAACAACTTGGTGTTGTTCAATGCAGGGTTAAGCAGTGCTTTCCTGAGCTGATACCCTTTCATTCTCTAGCTGTAGCTGGTCACTGTGCTGTTTTTACTGGAATACAGTTCCTCATTTTCAGGCTATTAAAAAGAAGTGATCTTTAAAAAATGTACACATAAACAAAAATGTGCAAATGCGGGGTTCACATTTAATTGGAATTTTGGTTTGGTTGCACTTGAAGCCACACTTTCTTCCTCTTACATTCCTTCTGTCCTACAGTATGACTAGTGCAACCACAGACAGCTAACTCTAAATTTGAATGCTTGACATTCTCAGCAAAAGTGAATTCATAAACTGTGTGCATTACCAGTATTTGTGCAAACTGCGTATTACACTTGGATGTGTTCCTGAGTGTATTTCCTAATCACTAAAGCCCTCGGGACCATCTAGTCCAACCTTCTTCTTAGGAGGGCCAATTTCTACACTGGCTTCGGTATCTTGCAACTGAAGCAGACAGCATCTTTTTATAGACACCCTGACATGACTTAAAAGCTCCAAGTGTCCCAGTATATTCCAGGGCAAGAAATCCCACTGGTTAATTGCTCATAATGTTAAAAATGTGTGTCTTGTTTCCAGTGTGAATTTTGCTGAGTTCAGCTTCCAAGATCTGCATCTTTGAATGTGAAATGTGAAACTACTTGTTTATTTTTTATATAGCTTGTCTGCACAAGGAAAGGAAATAAATCTCTGCAACTGGCAAGTAGGATGGACAGAAGGGTATTAGTATTCTTTTTTCTCCTTCCTCCATTTGGAAAATCAGCATACTCTTAGCAGAAATTTAATGTAATGTTTTTAGCATTACTTCATACACATTTTCCTATATGCTCTTCCTAGAATGGGAATATTATATAGGAATAATATGCAGAATATGAAAGGCCAGTGTCTGCTTCTAGTATGTCAGCAGTTTCTTCTTCCTCAGTTTTGTGCTAGTATTTATTTCATTGGCCTCCCTGATTAACTTCATCCATTGTTTCTGGATTGTCTCATCACCACCAATCTTCTGATTATTGCCAAGGCTTAGTAGTTTCTGGAGTGATATTATACAGCTTGTCTGGGAAATCTCAATGCAGATGGAAGCTGGCTGCTATGTGTGTTACTGTTGGCAGTGATTATATATTTAAAGCAGTATTAGCAATTTTTTTAAATAGGAAAAACCCAGATTTACTAAGCTCATCTTTGTGAGTGACACAGTCAGAATTTACCCTAATTTATTTTGGTAGATAGTTCAAAGACAGTGACCAGAGAAAGCTTGAGGACATTCAAAGTACACACTCTGATTGGGAGAAATTGGTGACCACTTAAAATAATGGAGTTTAAAATTAAGAATTGCCAGAAAACTTTGGAAAGCTCTTCTGGACACTATGAGAGTATATGTTGGGAGTCTGTGAAGTGGTTCCTTCCTGGAAAAGAATCACTGGAAAATGTCACAGCAGTGTCTTAATCATCCCTCCCTATCACTGCCCACCATGGGCTACAACAAAGCTGAGAAGATGGGGGGTAAAAAAAGAAGAGGGAGGAGGGAAGGGAAGGCAGGAACAGCAGCTTTAATGCAAAGGTTCTTCTAGAAGAATGCGTATGGTTACTGCAAGGTGCAATGTACATCCTTGAAGGGAAGCACACTGTTGTAAAACTTTTCTGAAATATTGTTCCAGGCACTTCCAAAATGAGGACGGAGGGGGAATAAAAAATCCAAACTAAAAAGAGAGAAAAGAAGGGAAAACAAAAGAGGAAAATTTTCAGGACACAGAAATGGAAGGAGGTGAACTAGTCATTCCCCACTGCATATTCTCCATCTGAGCCCATGAATATGTAAGTGAATATCTGAACAAACATTATCACTGACACAGATTTCCTTCCACAGCATATTTGTGTTGCCATGCATATGAATAATTGCATTAGTAAGGCAGAAGGTCTGGTTCCCATATTTTACATGCACCTATATTTTATCTGTGGCTATGCTTTGCACTCTAATTATATGGTGTTGGAAGCATCCATTTGTCTTGTTTCTTCCCAGTGAACAATACTTATTTTTCCCAGCTGACCCAATGACTGAAAAAAAATTGGAGCAAGAATAAAAAGTGACAGCTCAAGCTAAGTCTGGACAGGAAGGAAGAAAAAGGAAAGCATTTTAGTGAAGAGGCAGAGTTCAGGTCATCTGCCATCTGCTAGACCTCATTTAATTGCATATCTGCATAGCAGCAATCACTTTTCTCTGTCTCATCTCCCTTCTCTTTCTCTTCCTGTAAGCTCCATGACGAAAATAGGTAGATTCAGAGATGAAATGACATGACACTCTTTCCCACCTGGGGGGAACGTGGCACAAGCACATGATTCTAGCACTCTCAGTGACTTTTGTTTTGGCAGGAGTCATGGTGCCAGGGCTGCTCCCAGCCACTAAGTATCCAGGGACCAATGTACTGTAACAGCATCCAGATCCTTCACTGGTACAGCTGTCATCAGGCCTCTCTCGGCTGATATATTTGAGTGGAAAACTTCTGAGAATCTAGCATAGCATGCATGTCCTGGGCTACTCAGTTGTGCAAGTCTCACCAACCCCACTCAGAGGTCAGGATAAGCACTTGTCAATTTTTTAACTCAGAGCAAACCCATTTTGCAGATATTCGACTAATTCACTACTGAGCAGAAGGTCAGCACTGTAGTACTTAAATGTCATTTATGCCTTATCTGAAGATTTTAATGGGACTTATTTGGTATATGATCTTGGCCTGGCCTTGGCACAAGGGTTATTTTGACCCAAAATGAACTACTGAGCGGCTGACAACATCCTTTGGAAGACAACCAGCAAGAAGTCATTACTCTTGGGATAGCTGTGAACTCCAGGAGAGTCAGAGAAATATTTCCTTCTTAGGCAGAAAGCAGTGTCATATAAAGGAACAAACGCAAGTGCTGGGTTTATTGGCAAAGCTGAGATAGCAAAAGCAACTGAAAAGTGTTTGCTTCCACTCACTAAGAAACATCCTAATGGTTTTGAATAGTGATAATGTCTGCTCCTTGCCTTAAGTTTAAATTATTTTCACAAAGTTAAAGTCAAGATGACGAAATTGTCTCATCCTAAAGAGCACATCTATTTACAGAATGGATGTGTTCTGTACCAATAAGAATTATAGAATCATTTAGATTGTAAAAGACCTTTAAGGTCATCAAATCCAGCAGGTAATCCAGAACCACCAAGTCCATCACTAAACCACATCCCTAATGCCCCATTTACAAGTCTTCTAAATTCCTCCAGTGATGGTAATTCCACCACTTCTCTGGGCAGTTTGTTCCAACGTTTGACAGCCCCAGCTCTTCACATTGTTGACCCTCATAGAACTGGCCTCAGCCATTGATCCAACCCATCCAGATCCCTCTGCAGAGGCTTCCTACCTCTGCAGATCAACACTCCCACCATCATTAAGCTCTAGACAATCCAAGCACTCTCTCACATACACAGCTGCCCCACCACCTCTCCTTGCCTATCCCTACACCTGCTGTAGTACCCATTACAACTTTACCCATTACCCATTACAACACTCCAGCTGTGTGAACCAGCCCACACTGTTGCTGTGATGGCAACTTGTGTCATACTTTTCCTGCTGCACCTTGGTTTCCAGCTCCTCCTTTTGCTTGCCTATGCCACATACAGTGGTTCAGCTGAGCTATTGATCCTGCCACCTTTTTAAAGGGTGAAGCCTTAATTCCTACATGATCATTCCCAGGCACTTCCGTTGTTTCTAACACATCAGTAACACATCATGTCTAACACATCATGTCTCTGCTGCTAAGGATATTTTAAAAGGGAAATTTATTATCTGAGTATTTTTAAATGGTGTTCTCCAGTCCTGTGCATTCAATTGTCATCATCTAGAGCCAAAACAGCCTCTGGGTACCACTTTTTTAGCAATTCAGAAGATTTATGCATCTCTTGCTGTGCTGAATGCCATTTTTGAGTAAGCACAGAGCACTGAAACTTTCTTTTAAGAAGTGAGGGAGGAGGGGCTCATGTGCTTCTTATATAAAATTTGAGGAGCTGATGAAAAGCAATTTGATTAAAATATGATTGAAAGGATGTTCTGTGGCATGCTTTAGGGCGATGTTTTTTCAGTGACATAGGTGCAAGGGGGAGAAGGGGAGAGATTGGTTGTCAATATTTCTGGGTTTTTTTTCACAAGATTAATACCTATTCTTGCAAGCTGCCTTGCAGGAAAGCCTAGTGGGACTAGTAGGACACTGCTACAGTGAGAGAGTTCCTTTTCCATTGCTGCAGTTGGTTAAGACAGCAGCACTGAACTTGCTTCCCTGGTCGAGAATGTTTGTAGTCAATTAGAAACCTGGTTTCCCTTAATTTAGGGCTGCTCTGCAACACCCTGGGAACATAAAATGTATTTTAAGTGAGTGTAAGTATAACTTATAACCATTAAAAAGCAGCTTTGCATTGTACAGCAGTTTAAAACCTCGGGGATAGTGAGCATCTGGACTTCCAATGCATAAATTATGGTCAGTCTGAAAATTAAATGAAGATTTTTATATTATGTAGTGCGACCACTAAGTCAACCTAAGTTGACTATTCAATCTAATTCAATACTGTAGTTTTATTAATTAGAGCTCCTTAAACTGTAGGGTAATCTCTTGTTTTCAGTATTTTGCTTTGAAAATGTTTGGGAATTTTACAAACATACATTCAGAGATCAGATTGTTCTGTCCTTTTTTATCTATTCTAAAGTTCCTCAGAAAAGACATAGCACAGGAGGTCAGTTTGGAAAACACTTATTAGTCCATTGTTCCTGTTCATATTCACTATCCTTCTTTAAATAACACATCACAAGACACTTTACATTCTGAGAGTTTTGGCAACTAAATCAAAGTTTTCAGTGTTTGTTCCTTGAGTATCAACTTATTGTGATTAATTATCTCATTCTTAGCACCAGTTATGGTGTGCTGCCACTGAGCCTTCAGCTGGCATTGAATAAATAATTTACTCCAGGATGTGTTCCATGCATGTTACTTTAAAGTGGCAAGGATTTAATCTATACTGTTTTCAGGCCATAAAGGCAGCAAAACTAAATAATAAATCATGGCATCTCTATGAAAGCAAATAAGGCTTACTCTTGCAAAAGTAATTACACACATTGCTCTTTGTTCTTGTGTCTCCGTCATCAGCATTACTCCTGAAAAAGGAGGCAGAAAAGCCTCCTGGGTATTAAACACCCAGGGTATCATGTCTTACTTCAGGATCTCTTCAGCTGCTTCTGTTACTAATAGTTTTCAATAACACACCAGAGGTAAATCAGCTATATATAGATACTTATAATACAAAATGAATATATATATTGTTATTTTGCTGTTCCCATTTCCTTAAAATATTGTTCATTTCTCTCAACAGGCATTGGTCTGTCATGATGTTTTGTAATAAAAGAACATGTTTAAAATGCAGTGAGCTTTCCTTCTATTCTTCTTAATTTATATTTTCTGGACAATTTTAATATGCGCTGGGATAACATCCTAAAGCCCCTTGCAAAATCTGTATCTGTAGACTCCCCTTAAAAGCGACGTCTAATTAACAACCAAAGCCGGCAGGATGAACTCCCTGGGAGCAAATGACTAATTCTTGATAGCAGGACTGTATTTTTAAGCTGTTGCCAACATCTTGAGAACAGTTCAATGCTGGAAGCTGCTCCCGAGGGTCCTTTCTTTCAGTTTCACAACGTGTTGGCAGAGGCACAGGCTCGGGGACGGGCACACCAGCAGGGGGAGATGAGGGGATGTCTTTCCACTTCTGGCAACTTTGGCACTGTTGCCTGCCTTCAGACACAGCTTTTTGGGTTTTTCTACAGTAACACATTTTCACTGCACAAACTTGCAGTGCTTAATTAAAGCAATAATTTTAAACACATTTAGGCAAATCAGTGCAGTGTTCTGCTGGATACATAAATTGAGTAAAACCTGCTGCTTGCACCAGTAAATTTATAGGGACAAGCTACTCCTGCAGATCAAGTTTTCAGTCAATGAATGTTTAACCACACTGTTGGGCTTTGCCTGGGCTACTGGCCCTGCAGCTGGATGCAATAGGGCAACTGGGACTGTGGCCCAGCTGTGCAGGAGCTAGAGCTTGGCTAATTTCCTCTAATAGCAGATGTGTCAGGCAACTCCACCAGTTGTTCTTGGCAGCCTGCAGTGCCATTTGGCTGTAGTTTTGCTTCTGACTCTTTTGCCTTTCGTTCTTGTTTGTTTAGTCTTGATTCCTGGTTCCTACTTCCTTTGTGTTATGCTCTTGTACCTCACCTTGTCCCAGTCCTGACTTGACTTAGAATAGGGACTCTGGTTTTCAAACACCTGGCTCTGTGACTTTCTGACTATGCTTTTCAGTTTGAGATTATTCTTTCTATCTCTGATGTTTTGATTTATTCTTATGCTGGCTTCACTCCTATCCAAACCCAATTCTTATCTGCTCTTCACCTTTGGGCATAGTGGAGTAGTCTGATGAAAGTACATGCCTCTTAAGAAATCTGAAACTGCAGTGGAGGAAACTTGTGTTAGGCTGCTTCTCAGTAGTATTGGAATGGGGACAGATATGGAAGTCCTTTGCATGATTTCTCTTGAGTCTGCATGCTGTGAGGGATTACAGGCATGACTTGTGGATCAGTTTTGCACCAGAGGCTTAATCTGAATGCAAATATTAATTTGCAGCCTTAGATGACCACAGTTATGCTTCTTTTATATTGAAACCTGTTGTAAGCAGGCCAGTTTTGGCATGGGGTAAATGACTTCCAGGGCTCAAGGTTATTTTCTCAGACTTGTGTTCTTCTTTTTCACCATTTGTTGACTTTTCAAATGTCAGTCAAACTCTGTATAACTGTTCATGGCACCAGTTGTTACCATTTTCCATGTTGATTCAGCATCTTGGAATTTGTAGCTATCCTTTCTCTTTTCTGTATTCCAGATGCCATTGCTTGCATTTTATTGCAATACAATTCATTTTGGTATCATCTGTTCCATGACTCTCTACAGAATTATCTATTCAGCTTTGCTTTCTCAACCAGGCACAGTATCATTAACAGTGCATATAAATTCTTCTAAAAAACTTCAGGACAAAATCCAGAATCTGCATAATTAGCCAAGCCAAAAGCCCAGCAGATGAATGCTGGGAAAAACATGGAAAGCTCCAGAGAAGCTGATGATCAACAGGTTAAGTGCCCACAGTAGATCCAGGAAGACCATGTGTGAAGAAAGGAGAGGATACATTTAGTGATGGGTTATGTGTTTTGCCATCTGAACTTTCCATCTCCTTGCCAACATAAAAGCATTTTAATGATACAAAGAATTTATTTGCTATAGTCCCTTTATTTATCTACCTCTTTTGTACTGAGGTAGAACAAGACGGAGAAAACTATTGCCAAAAAAGTCCCCAGACAGTGCCCCTTGATGGTGATCTAAATTGCTATGTGGTCCTTTGTACAGGCTCTCTACACTGGGGTGGATTTCCTCTCTTGAGGATATGATGGAACCAAACAACATGTGGAGTGCTGATAAATTATATTGCCTATCCAAGGCTAGTATACAACACTTGGTATCACATTTATTTTAGTTAAATGTAGATGAATCTAGTTCTTTTGAAAGTTTTAGGTGTTGTCACTGTTGTGACTGTGAGCTGTAACAGAATGTTGAGTTCACTATGGAGCATCTCCTCAAGACACACTATCAACACAGACTAGTTTGTAGTGGTTTTAATCCTGTAGACAATGATGCTATAGAGGCTATAACCTAGGCAATAGGCACAGATACAAAGATGTTGGGAATCCCCAGTAATGTTTATATTGAAGGGAAGTAAACCAAAGCAATTGCACATTTCTCTTGAAAGAAAAATCAGGAAAATAATTATTTAAGGCAGCATCAATATCCAGACTAACCTTGTTGCACATATTTTCCATCCAGCCATCATAGTATTTGAGAGCCCTTACTAATTCCCCTTTACTTCCACGATATTGTCAAACTTATATTTATTACGTGTGAAGCCAGAACTTCCAGAGGCTAATAATAATGCAGGAAGGACAGACTCCTGTAGCTAGAACAGTCTTTCTCTAATAATAATGATTAAAATTTTAAATACTATCTCTTGCAATCAATACTTTAAAACAGTATCTTAATTGGTTGAGTCAGTGGGAAAAAGTATTGCTACATGTCTACAAAATAATCCTCACCTTGCTGCAAAAATAGAATCAAGACAACTTGACTGCTAATTTTTCATGGGACCTAGGATACAGTTTGAAATGCCTCAGTCTGTGTGTCTTTATTGAAGTCCGGCTTAAAATTACTGACTTCTCATTGTATAGGCATTTATTCCTCCTTCCACTTTAGATGGATGCTGCTACTTTCCAGAGCTGCTGTGAGCTTAAAAGAATTGTCATGTCTCAGCTAAAACGGAACAGAATTGTTCATCTGAGGCAAAGAGGTGGGTACTAACTTATTCCAGACTTGGAAAAAATCTGTCCTCTCATAGAGCTTGTCCTCAAAATCAGTAATCAGGAGTGACTGCTCTTTGGAAGATCAGAGCTTCCAATCTATCATGCTGGGCTTTTATTCTAGTAGGGGATGAAATGACTAACAATGCTACTAGGGATTAGTGATGCAAGAGGTCAAATGTGCTAGAATTTTCCCAGAATCCACTGACTGTGTTCTTTTAGTTCAAAGATGTGATCTTCATATTCCCCTCCTGCTGTTCAATGAGAAAAAGGAATCTAATAGGACTCAGATATCATGAAGAAGAAATCCTCCTGTGACCAAGGAGTGTGAGGAAAACCTGAAAGAGTACCTGTGTGGATGGATTTGAAGGACAGATTTAAGTCATAAGGAATGCCTATATAACTTTTACTACTAACACAGATCTGAAACAGAGTATCTCTAGTTTGTTACTATTATCAGAGAACAAAGACAATGTTTGGCGATTTCTCTCTCTTCCTTTCCCTCCATCACAGCAAGGATAAGGATTTTGCTACAGAAACAAGTTATGGGGTTAGGATTTCAGCACACCATAAGTAGTTTTGATTAGTTATGAGCTCTTACACCTGTGATCTGAATCTTGGCTGTATCATACCTTGCAGAAGTGGCATGATTCATGGTATTTGGCTGTGGTACTGACCTTTGTCTTATGAAAGCTTATCTGAATGCTCCTAAGGAAGAGGTGACCTGAAATGGCGATTCTGCCTTGGCAAAGAAGACTAAACACATTCAAACAGATGAATAATCAAGACTCACAAGACACAATGAAAGAGCTTTACACAGCCTGCATGTCATATTATCATTGAAAACCAGAAGGAAAGGAAAACTGTTAAAAAGGAAGAACTCCTATATAGCCTTCAGAATTAATACAAACATGCTGGAGTTGTGACACTGGATGTTCTTATACAAGCAGCAGCAACAATGATACTTTCTTGTTAAATAATCAGAGTTGAAGTCTTGTCCTGTGATTAATGGGAGAGCAAATGTAAACTCAAGAGTTCTAGAGCTTCTGTTATTCCAGGCTGTGAAGACAAATCCACATGAGTCATGCAAATCGCCTGCAGTCACAGAAGAACGGATCCAAACTGGTCCTCCACACCTCGTGAAGCTGGGGCCCACAACGTGTAGGCAATACTGGCCATGCTGCATTCCTCACATGCTGCCTCTCCTTCCGTGTCCGGGCACTGCATGCTGCTGGGCAGTGTTTCCCGGCAGTGGGGATGAAGATGTAGGGTTTTTTCTGTCCAGATTCTTCTGTGCACTTCATGCTTCGTGAAGTATGCCTACCATATGGGGAGATGTCTGCTTACTTGTCATGGGCTTCAGGATTTTTCTGGGCATATATAAGATGCCCTCGCTTGAGCCCTAGCTCTGTTTCACATTCTCGTGTTACCACTGCAGTAGGAATCTCAGATGGCAACTTTATTACCCAGCTAGTCTGTGCTCCTGGGACATGAGGATGGTCACAGCACATGGAGCTCACCACAGTTATTGGAACAAGCTGAGAACTCATGCTGTTCTACTAAATGTCAGTCACATACAATGTCTTCCCATGCTCAGAGAAAACACCGCAAGGACAGCCAACAAAATGTCCCCTAAAAATGTCAGGCAAATCAAAGCAGGGAGTATGTGTCACAACTGCCATCTTATATTCTTGTGGCTTTCTACAGCTATAGTATCTGCTAAGCAAGCAACTTGTACATCACCCCAGAGGGAAATGAGAAGCCGGGTTAGGTGTCTGTTGATTCTTGGCTCATTTACACAGAAGTTATTCAACAACAATTCTGTAAACATCCCTCTCCAGAACAGGTATGCCCTCTTTAATTAAAACTCACGGTGTTAAACTAAACCGGAACAGCCCGGCCTTATTCTGGAAATTAGTCATGAAATTAGTCAGGAATAGCTCCTCCTGAGCAACATGTATAAACAAGCCCATAACACTATTTATGTTGTCTGGAATTGTGGAGGACACCTTCACAGATGTAAAGTACTTTGCGATCCTCTAAGAAACACGAAGCAAGAGTTGTCTTTCTTCCAGCTGGGGGCGGCGAACACTTCGAACACTTCTCACCCACGTTTGGCCATTCCGCTTGTCCTCGCAGGCCCATTTGAGCGGACAGCGGTGCCCCAGCACTGAGGCCGAGCGCGGCAGGCTGGCCAGCCCGTGCCCCATGTGCCAGCTGCGCTGGGCAAGACACACAGCTAGGGGCGATGGATGCATTTTTCCTTCATCCGAGGGCATGGATCAGCAACCCCCGGCTCAAGGATGCTGTTTAAAAAGATCTCCCTGTCGCGCAGGCCAGCCCCGCTACCTGCGTGTCACCTCTCCGGGGACGCCACATCCCGCGGGGCGGGCATCCCGCGGGGCGGGCATCCCGCGGGGCAGGCGCTTGGAGCGCTTGGAGCGTCCGGCGCTCCGCACCCGTCCGCACCCGCGCGGGGCGGCCGGGCACGCAGGCGCGGCCAACCGGGCGCGGTTCCCGGCGCGCGGCCGCCGCCCCCGTGAGCGGCAGGTAGTAGGCTCCTTCCCGCGGCCACACGCAGGCCGTGCCGTGCCGGGCGGTGCCGTGCCGTGCCGGGCGGTGCCGTGCCGTGCCGGGCGGTCCCGTGCCGTGCCGGGCGGTGCCGTGCCGTGCCGGCGCGCGGCGGGCGATGCGCGGCCCCGGCGGGCGGGCGCACCTGGGCGGCGCGGCGCGCGCGGGGCGGGGCGCTGGCGGTGAGTGGCAGCGCGGCGCGGGCCAATGGCGGCGCCCGGGAGCGGGAGCCGGGCGGGCGGGGCCGGGCGGCGCGCGGGGGCTGCGCGGCGGAGCGTGTGCAGCGGCGCGCGGGGCCGCGGCCGGTGTCGGTGCGAGCGGCGGAGAGACCCTGCGGGGGGCGGCGGGGAAGGACGGATCCCGGTCCCGATCCCGGTCCTGGTCCCGCGCGGCGGCGGCGGCCCTGGTGGTGGCGGCGGCGGCGGGAGGAGCCGGAGCGGCGCGCCGTGGAGGAAGGAAGCGCAGGGCTGGCCGCTGCGTGTGCAACCTGGCTGTTCCTGCTGCCCGCGTCCACTCGCGGCTTTTCCTGCCGGCGCTGCCTGACAGCCGCCCGCCGCGAGTGTTGTCGCCGGGGTCTTTGGCGGGGGGGGGAAGAGCGAGCCGTCCTGCACAGCCCGGAGGCGTGATTGAAAGCGAGCAATAATTAACTGGAGGAGGAAGAGGAGGACGGGGGTGGAGGAAGACGAAGGAGGAAGGCACCGCGCGGCAGAGCCCAGCCGAGCCAGCGAGCGGCGGCGGGACGCGGCAACTTCGGCCGCAGCGGAGGAGCCGGAGCCGTGACCGCAGCGGCCGCCGCCGCCTCAGCCCGCGCCTGCCCTGCCCGAGGGGGGAGAGCCTCGCCGCCTCCCCGGCCGCCGGACATGTCGGAGCATAAGGCCGTTGATCCCAAGTTATCGACGACGGACAGGGTGGTGAAAGGTGGGTGCTGCGCCCCCGCCGCCCTTTCGGCCGGGTCCTCCCGCCGGGCCCCCTGCAGGGCTCGCGTCCGTCCCCCCCTCCCCGCCCCGGGCAGGTACCGCGGGGCTGCCGGCGGCGCGGCAGCTGGCAGGGTGGGCTCGGCCCGGGGGCTTGCGCCGGGCCCCGGTGGAGGGTTTGCGGCTTCCCTCGCCTGCCTGCCCGGCGCTACATTGCAGCATTTCCCCCCCTTCCTCCCCCCGCCGCCTCCCCCCTCCGCCTTGAAGGCGCTGCACAGGGCTGGCGTGAGAGAGAGGGGGAGCCCCAGCTTCCTCCCCCGCCCCGGTGCCTGGGGGAGAGGAGGGCAGGGCTCGGCCCCCTCCCCCAGCCCGCCTGCTCCTCTGGGCATCCCCCATTCCTCCTTCTCCTCCGGACCGCGCTCCCCGGAGCCCCCCCGCAGGCTGCGCCGCCGCCGCCGCTTGTCACTGCCGTTCTGCTCCCCGCATGCAGCAGGGATGCCTGGAAACCTCCCCGCGCCAGCAGCCGGGGCTGCGCTCCCACACCGAGCGCCGCTGCTGCGGGACCGGCCGCGCCGCTCGGCTCGCCCGTGCCCCGCTCCCGCAGGGCCGCCCCCGCGGCACCCGCGGCGGGGATGCCGGGCGAGGGGGAGCGGGCCGCGGGCGTTGTGGGAGGCGGCGAAGGCTGCTTCCTCCTCCTTCTCCTCCTCCATCGCCGTCTCTTGCTGACGGCCCGGCCTGCTAGGATGTGAAGTTATCCAGCGGGCGTACCGTGTCCGTGCTCCCGCGTGTGCGTGCAGATGGCCGTGAGGTTACACGCTCGGCACAAACACGCACGGGCTCCATGATCTTTTCTCTGTTTCGGAGGCACGCCTGTGCTGCCAGCCTCGGCCGTATAAACAAATTAGAGTTTGGGTTGACAACACGTTGTGCCCCGCAGTACAGACCAAGGTTTTATTTACTGGGGTGATGCCTGATGTAAATTGCACATGTGCATTTCTCGGTGTGTAGGAAGCGCACGTGTATTTAATGGTCTGGGTTTTTTGTTTGTTTGTTTTTTGCTTGTTTCTTTCCTTCCGCACTGGGCGTACAGCCAAGCGTACCCAGCTCTAGAGTATTTCACCCAGTTAGGTTACAACCCGTATGCTACGGTGGATAGCACAAATCCTAGGTGCAGCATGCATGTGTCCAGATCCTGGGAAGCTAGAAATGGAAATGGCCTTGAAATACATACACTTCTGTATTTACATAAGTGTATGCCATTATGAAACACTCAGTGTAAATATTATTTGGGAAGATGTGTTGTTTATGGTTTTGTGTTTATATTTACCATCTTATGCCTTTCCCCCTCTAACTTCATTTTATGCCCCTCCAAAGGAAAGTGCAGGTATTCAGATGTTGTAAGAAACGTAATTGCAAGAATTTTAAGAAAATCACTTGTAATAGCTGGAATATTTACACTTTAAGTTTCAGTCTGTTTTATCATGCCAAGAGTAGCCTTTAAAGCCTGTGTTTAGCTGATAGAAACAACAAATGGCCATCCTATTAGGAGATTATGGAGTATCTATTTTTTTTTTAATTTCCTTAATCTGCATGGTCCTAGTACATGACCAAACGTCCTGATCTTTGCTGTGGCAGAACTTCCTTTGGTTTAAGACCATGTTTGTCACGAATAGGAATTATTTCAGTATTTACAAAACCTTTAGTGCTTTCAGCTCATCTAAATGTGTTTTGTCAGCACTTGCTCTTTGTATTTTTCCCACATGGAAATGTCTCAAACATCTAAAACCACTATTTCTAAGAAAACTTAGCAGGATGTGTAGTTAAATACTTTTATAATGCAGCTCGGAGAGATATCAACTTGGTTAAACTGAGTTCAAGTCTTGAACAAAAACAACATAGATGCTGCTTGGGTGTCCATTGCCCCTGCTAACTATTTGTCTCATAATGTCAGTGTTTCAGTGTAGATGTAAAGATCTGCTTAACTGGTTCAGGCCTCTATTAAATATTTAAATCCTTTTAAGCTCTTAAAATAGCATCCAAAGAGTGTAGTACACAGTAAACTGATTGTTCATAGGATTATTCTTTGCTGCATCATAGGCACTTCACACTGCCTTCATATAGACATTAAGGAAATCAAGAAACTGGTGGTAATAAAGGAAAGACCACTTGGTTGTTTCTGTCATATAGGACGTGATTTTTACTCTCTTGAGATGAACAACTGAAATGGGCTTGCAATCTTAAATTAATACAGAATAATTAAATAAAAAGTTACATTGTGAGCACCTATATAGGTAGTTGAAGTCTTGTTATTTTAGAGAGAAAAACCAAATATTCTAACTCTGGTAAGGTGTAACCTGAGAAAGCAAGTTCTTCTAAGTTAGTATATCATATGAAACCTTACTTAAAGGAAATGCCTTTAATATGGTTGTAGTCTCTCTGGATTAAATTTTCCCTCTGCTTGCCTGTGTGGGATTTTTTGGTTTATTATACTTTGTTGATGTTTTAATTTTATTTTTTAACCGTCTTGATTGCTGGTGTGTGAGAGGAGATGTTTCCTACTAACAGTAACTCAGCTGGCTGGTGAAAAATCCTGGCTTGGCATTGTTACGTAACAGTGGGACGGGCTTGGGGGGATTACAGTTCCAGCAGCTTTGTGCAAATTGCTTGTGGCTGAGAGCTTCTTTGGGGGATTGCTGTGGGTTTGATTTTGTTTTTCGCTTCTCATGCTTAAAAAGTTCAAATATATGGAGAAGTGGAGTATTTCCATAGGCGAGGATTTAATCTCTCACTCATTTTTCTTTGCTTTTTGAATTGTATGAATTGTTCTTGAACTGATAGGACTCAAAAAATAAAACATGCTTTTGGGATGAGGGGAAAAAGGCTTGGGAGCCCCTAATGTTTTTAACGTCTTGGTCTTCTGGCTTTGTTATGCATATCTTATACTGTCATTCTATGAGAATTGTAATGGTGAAATTCAGGTTAGTGTGTAATGGTAAGTTTCCAGAAGCAAATTACCTCCAGTTAAAATTGACAAAACTGTCTGTTTTGTTGAGCTAAAGAAAAAAGTAAAATTAATCCAGAGAATGAAGTTATGGTTCGAGAAGTACTTTCATTTTACTCTGGTGCTCTCCTGAAGATGGTATGTATGTTGTGATGCAAATTACACAATTCATCTTTACTCTGGATTTTGTCACGTAGAGGAGCAGCACTTTGGTCTGTTGACTGCAAATACAATAAACTGTATATTCAGGTGCATTCAGAAGTTTGTGGGATCAAGGTTCAGACAACATACTGTTGCAGGAGGTGCTGACTTGATGTGCTTATTAATTGAAGTTCCTTGCCTTTTTATTAGTGGTATGGTGCAGTTTTCACTTGAACAGAGTGGTCTTAAAAGTTAGTGTCTTTCTTCAGGACTGAGGAAGCTATTCCTTATATGTGCTGCTTTTGACTCCTGATACTTGCCAGCCAGAGTGTGGGCTTGGTTGTTCTTGTGAAGGTAGGAATACCTGTCCAGGAAAAACTGGACTGAGGACAGTCGCGCATTTCACACGGCTCAGCTGCCTGATGTCAACAACTTTTGCTCACTCCTGATTTGAACCCCACCCACGGGGAAGGAAAAGCCATGTATCATGTTACTTGACCTCCTCAATGCATTTGGTGTTGCATTAGTGCCTCTGAGGAATACTGCACTAAAGCATAGTAATCCTAAATAAAAACTTTGTAAGTCAGCTGGAGTAGTCATACAAAAAAAAAGTGAAGTCAGTATTTCTTGGAA
Source organism: Passer domesticus (assembly GCF_036417665.1). Classification (NCBI taxonomy): domain Eukaryota; kingdom Metazoa; phylum Chordata; class Aves; order Passeriformes; family Passeridae; genus Passer; species Passer domesticus. The sequence goes on along the minus strand of NC_087477.1, from coordinate 35,393,575 downwards.
ATCTTGTGATTAGTTAGGTACAATCATTGTTTTGATCTTTTCTGGGCAGGTCAGATGGTTGTATGCTTTTGTGTGGGTTTTTTTGTTTGGTGCTTTTTTATTAGAAGTGGAGTTTTAATGAAATAATTCTGTCTCAGCTGTTTAAAAGGGCTGTAGCCATGGCTTGTGATCCTTGGTGTTGTCCTTTGCTCTTGTGCATTGCATGGGGAGGTGTACATGTTTATATCAGCAATTGACAACACACAATAAAACCAGACACTGCTGTCTCTGAATTTCAAACTGTGTCATTGTTAATGCTCTCCTAAAGTGCAGGCTGACAGTTGTTTGTAATATAATATAAATGCCAGCTCACGATCGATATGTCACCATCAGTGTTAATTTCAGATTTGTGAGAGGTAGAATTGCTGTCAATAATGGAAACTCTAAACTTCATTGGTAATTCCCATTAGTCCAGCGAGACTTATGTGTATTCACCAAAGGCTTGTGCTCCAGGCTGGAATCCAGCACTGGTGAATTGCAGAAGCCTGCTTCTGTCTCCTTCTGAATTGAGTTCAGTTTTTCCAGGATAGATGTGTCCTGCAAGTGCTTCAGTAGTTTTTGAGCAATTGTGTTGACCTGAATGTCTGTAATGTTGGTGAATTTGCTATATATTTTGGTGTAAATTTGAATGTTGCTTATTTATGGCAAGGACCAGGGTTACTTAAATAGTTATAACTGTCTAATACAGTAAAGGATGATATGCCTCTCTTTTGAGGATGATGAAGATGGTGTCTATCTGATCCTCATGGGAAAAAGAAGGAATTGCTTTGTAGCTGTTTCTGTTGGCGTAGGAAAGCCGACTTTACTTTTAATTAATTTATTGTTGTAGTACTTAGGAATATACTGCTTGTCCTGAGGAAGACTGCATCTAGATTAAAGGTGTAGTATTAACTAGAGAATCCACTCACAGCTATGCCAGAAAGGTGGCACTAGTACAACTGGGGATCCCTATCCACTATGACCTTCATTTGAAGGAGCAGGTGTACATCCACCTCAGTTTTAGTAACTCCATAGTTGCAAATAATCTCCTGGTACCTTTATGAAATGAGCTGTGTGAAAGGCACCTAGGAGCAGAATACAGTTGAATATACTCAGAGAGATATTGTTGTTAAGGAAAGAAAACAAGGTTGCTGTGTTATGTTTTTATGTGTATGCAACTAATTTGTTCTTACGTCATGTCAAAACTAGAGTTAATGTTTGTAAGACCAATAGATTTTATCAGCTGGATGACACTTAGGTGTTCCAGTCTTTGTATGTTTTACATTGTGCAAACCTGTTTGTGTATGTGGGATGTGTGTAACGCTTGTGAGGGATTATGAGTGTGGTGCTAAAGAACTGAAACAAAACCAAAGTACAGTCTTTGATGACTATGTGTAATAAAGCTGGTGATTTGTTTTGATTTATGAGCTCACTGAGCCTCTTAGTCATTAAGATCATTTTGTAAATAAGCCCTTTAGTGAAATAAGTCTTTTGCTGTATAGGCATAGGGGGAAAATTGTGCACTTGCTGAAGGGTGCCTTTCTTACAGAGTTACTGCTGAACTGCATAGGTGGGAGGCTTTTCTCATGCTCTGTATGATGAGAGTGGCTTGCTGAGTGTGCTGAGTTGTAGGACTGATATGAAGTGAGGCACCAAATTGCCTTGTTTGTGTGTTAAAAACCTTTTGTATGCTTCTGAATTCCACATTGGCTAAAGCTGCCTTCTGTTGCCTGCTCTTTTTGACTGAGCCTCAGTAGGGAGCTGGTGCTTTTAATACCAGTGTTTGTAATCTTGAAAGAGGAGCACATACTGGATGATATCAGCATTTAACTTAATTGGAAAATATGAGCCAGTTGAGGTCATTTTCTATAGGGGGATGTAGAAGGGAACAGTTGTTTTCTCTGTTATCCATACCCAAATTGAATGGTATTTACTCCCATCACATGTATCCCATTTAGAGATGATAGTAGTGTGGATATGCTTGCATTTCAGTGCAGGTTGTGGCAGGAAGATCACACACAAAATATATTTAACTTTGTTTATTTAACTTGATAGTTTAAATTATCTTTTTTGTAATTCTAGGCTTCTAGAATTCAGCACAGTGTTTTCTGCCTGGTATTTCTAAAGAGATTTTCTATCAAAAGTAATATTGGGTAATGTCAATAAATAAGTACCTATAGCTTGGATACTCCCAGCTCATCTTCCCTGGTTTTTTCAGTTTCTTATGTTTTGCTGAGTGGCTCCTACTTATAGTACAAAAGCAGGACTATAAGTTAAATTTGGTACCCCATTTAAGTGTGAATATTAACTTATTTTAAGCTTCTCAGTCATGTTGAAGCAGTTTATAGTGGGGATTATTTTCTTCTTCATAGCTTCAAGGAATGTGGAAAAAAAGTACTTCCTTAAAAGTATTTTAAGATGGAGAGATACTGCTTAACTCTTAGTGTAAGCATGCCATAAAAGAAGCCACAAGTTTCTGAAGTAAAAGCCACTTCAAATCATCTTCATGAGAAGGTGCCTTCTTATATTCTTCTGTATGTGGTTTCATGAATCAAATATAGGCTGTGATTTCACAATCGTTCTTCAGTTGAACAAGCAAATAGTTTCCTCTTCTGATAATCAGTCATTTACCTTGACTTTCCCCCATAAAAGATCATTTTCTGTCTACTCAGTAATGGTGGCAAGTGTCACCTCAGTTTTGAAAACCATTGTACTGCATGTGCAGCCTAAGCATGCACGCCCATCTAAGTGTGGGGCTCACTGAGTGGTCTGCCACTTGGGTTGTAGACTGAGATGTGTAATTGCTGGAGGTGGAACTCCAGGTACATACTTCATGGTTTCCTATAATTACTGAGGGAAGGAAGATACTGGAGACCATATGTGGAAAACCAGGAAGACGATAAGTACTGTTATGATGGTAAATCATTCTTTTAAAGGTAAAAATCTGAACTAATTCCCACCCTATTTACTCTTCCCCCAGAAAGCTGCGACTGTTGAAATAACACCTCCAGAGTAGTACCTCCTTGACAGTCATCAGTGTGTGTTTTAAACTGACTGATACCTCTATCTATAAGAGAGCTTAGGCATGGTAATGTTGTTACAGCAACACTGCTGTATGAGGAGAACATCACTGCCTTATTTAAGATTGATTTAGGATGCCAGCATCATCTCCAGCTAATTGTCAACTAACACCATTTATGTTTGGAGCTGGAGAGGAAAAGAAGCAGAGTGGAAAGATGCCACACATTAAAAATGGTGGTTTTAATTAGAAATTAGTTCTTGTGTGTCTTGGGGTGCTTTCTAAGGTGTAGATATCATCCTTTAGGGTGTATTTAACCAGTTTTTGAAAACATTTCATTTGAAAACTGGCTTATCAATCAAACCTCTTTCTGCTTGTAATTAAAAGCTGTACTGAACGTCTGTTGCAGCTCCTTTTACTTGTCAGCAAGTTGGGTTTTTAATGCTTTCCCCCCCCTCTCATGTTTCAAAATGCCCTTTCCCTGTCTATTCCTGTCCTGCATTTCTAAAAACTCTTCTTTCCTTATTGCTCTTATGCTTATTTGATTATTGCTAAATGTAATGAGCAGCCTATGTGCTACTAGCTTTGGGTGATTTGGATGGATGTATTTAATGGAAGAGGTTCATGGAACACTGTATCTTTCCTTTTGGTGCATCTGTAGGTGCCTGGGGAAGCCTGTGAGAACAGGGGAAGTATATTCTGCCTCTTCTCAGACTTGTTGTAACTCTGCAGCCAGCTGCTGACTGTAGCTTTCTTTTCAGTGAATAGCTCCACTGTCAGTGTGCTTCTCAAGCTCTACCCAGCTTGTCACAGAAGGATGTCTCTATTCTGCAGCTCAGCTGCTGCTTGCAGGTTTCTTACAATTTATGTTGAACACTCATAGTGTGACTGTGAGTTTCAACTTGTGTGGTTTGCAAAGCCAGCATGAACAGCGTGTTCTTGCTTAACTTGGAAGGGAGGTGGTGCTTTGGTGCTTTTATAATCAGCACGGAAGTTAGTTAGCAATGAAGGGTAAGACTTGGTGAAGTTGGTAATACTTGAGAAGAATCCTGAGGTTCACCACAGATGAGTGAATTTTAAAACCCCCACCTTATACTTTAGGATTAGAAGGTGCAGAACCTAGTCTATATGGAGACTGTACCAAACCTTTGTGGAAAAGAAAGGGAAAAACCATGCTAAAAAAGGGTTGTATAAAATCTTTGAGAAAAGTAGCAGCAGTTTTTTCATCTTTGAGAAAGGCATATCTAGGTTAATAAAATCAAGATTTCAAAATTAAAAAGTGCTGTAATGTGATGAAACGTACTGATGGAGACAGATATTGGTATAACTGTATTCTATCCTATAGTCTTTTTCTCCATCCACTTTTTAGAGGCATTCAGCTTAGGCATTTTATTGCATCAGATTGCTGTTGGCCAAAATACTTGGAATTATCTTGACTTTTGCACAATGCAGAGCTGAAGGAAAAAAAAAAACAAAACAAATTGCTATGGAGCAAATTCTGCTACAACGTTTGTCTAATACTTCCTAATTGTGCAGACTTGATCTTTTTGTACAATGTTGCTATAAGAAAGGAAGTGCACTTTGAACTTCTGATTGGAATGTTGAAAATAACATGTGTTAATAATGGCTTATGCAGATGTGATGCTGCAGAGAGTCTTAGAACAGTCACTCTGGGCATTGTTCAATAGGCTTAATTAATAGAATCCAAACTATCCAAAACTAGAGTTTTGGCCTCATTCAGTGGGATTAGATTTTTATTTTTAATTTAGACTTTTGTTTTTGAAGGTAGGGTTTACAATTCTACTTTTTAATTTTTTTTATTTGTTGATAGTGACAGATCAGTAACTGTGTGGCTGCATAAAGTTTCAGGGTTGTTCATGTTTTGAAGTAACCATCATTTGGAAAGAAATCCTTTGCAGTCTAGATAGATGTCCCAAAGTGAGGAAAAGAGGCTCAGCTTCTAACTTATCTGTTGCTAAGTTTGGCTATAAGTACATGTTTAGCAATTATTTCTTCCCTTGGATCAGGAAGTTTCATTGTCCTAGGTTTTTTGTTGCGGCTGTGTTTGTTACTTGTTACAGAGTCCCGGGCTGCTGCCATGAAAATGGGTCAAAGCAGTGTATGTTTAGGTCATCATCTTTCCAAAGTATTTGGAATTTCTCTGGCAGTGTTTTTGTGTCTTAAAGTGGAGAAAGTGGTGAAATGACTTCTAATTGTCTTCATGAATTATTTATTTTCTTGGTAACTATAGGGAAGATAAAAAGCAGGGCAGGATTGTGATTTCTTTCTGGTCTGTAGTTCTGTATGGATGATCTTGGAGGGGAGGACATATTGCTGGAGAGGAACCTATATTCTTTTGTTTTCTTTAGAAATTACATGAAATTACTTGAAGTAGTATGTCTCAAGTCCTGTGGAGATTTTATGTGGGAACACATGCTTTTTCTCCATATGTCAAGGAGTAATGCTCCATTAGAGAGAACTGTATCTGAAAATTCTTTCTGCATCTATATGTGTGTGTGTGTATATATATATGTATGAACTTTTCTATTTTAATGTTTTCTTTGCATTTGTGTAATTGAATATTTATTCAAAAAGTCTGATTTGGTTCATGTATAGTTCAGTTAACAAAGCAATTAAAAGCTTCTAGATGGTGATGCGTACCCTGATCTTGGCTCCACAGAAAAGATGTTTCATCATAGTCTTTGAATGTGAGACTTTTAGTCAGGACGCCTCTTTTCGAAAAAAAAATAAACGTCAAAAACCCAAACCAAACCAGGATTTATTAGTTGAATTATCTTTTTATTACTGGAAAAGACAATTTTGATAATTTAATACCTGTTATTTACCATGATTTTGTAAGTAGTTTAACATAATTGCCAATCTAAATAACCATTCATACAAAGTCCCTTCCTATCCCCCCAAAACACTCAAAACCAACCCATGAACAGAAATTAAAAAATAAAATCAAACAGGATTTAAATGATTTCTTAGACTTTTTTCCATGATACTTGCCAAGTTTCAGTTTGATGTAGATTACAATGGTCATACTGTGTTACAATCTTTTAAATAGTGCAACTGGTCATTAGCTGCAATGACATGAACAGCTGTAGTATTTTATGACAACAGCTGGGAACAATCTAGTTCTCTTCAATAACTTTCTTTTGTTGTTTCTTTCATGCCATTTTTAAAATGAGAAAGCAAGATTACTGTATTTGTTCTCTGTTTTACACTAGGGATTTCTTCATAGGCAGTGGTGGCAATTACGTATCAAAATACGGCATTGCTGTTTGTGACTTGGAACGTTTCCCTCTGCAGGACCTGTTTCATAACCCGCTGAAATCTGTGGGAGTTGGAGTCTTTCATTAACTTGAGTAAACTGTGAATCAAGTTGTCATCCCAGGATTTCTTATTTTGGCCTTCCTTTTTCAGTGCATGATTTCTCTTTGGTTTAAACTACTTTGTTATATTTGATCTTTTACAGCATTAGCACTTATTTTAAGAGTGAGCTAAGTGCCTTTCTACTTTGCAATGCTCGTTTACCAAGTGAGGATGAACTTGTCTGTTTGTGGGTTGCTGGTTTGCCAAGGAAGTTTGCCTCACTGTTGCTTTCTCTTTAGAAGTGTAGTCTAGAATGTTTTCTTTGTATGTGCATATGGTTGTTCTTTATTGTTGGAAAAACAGGCAGAAGAGTTTATGTATCTATGTTCTTTTTGTGTCCCTTTACAAAGAAATTTTCTTCAGTAATGAACGTATTTGGGTCACCTTAAATAAAATCTGTTTAACTTATTTTTCAGATATAAGAGAATGACTTCCAAAATCACACGTGTGGTGCTAAAGATGTACATACCAGACAGATATGGGAACATTATTTACTTCCCTGAGAAACCTGCTGTCATGTGTCACCCAAGTGGTGGTGTCTGTGATTACTAGAGGGGAGCCTAATGCATAACATGCTGTATTGGGACAGCAGATGGAGAGCTTGGGAAGTAAAAATGAATAGCTCAGTGGGCAAGGAGGTGTGTGTTCAGTGCAGTGAAGTGTTGCTAAGGGAATTTAGAATTAAGGTAGTTTAGAAATCCAGGGAGAGCTGTTTTGGTACTGCTTTGCCTCACGAGCCCTGTTGGCTCAGGGGAGTATCCTGGTGGTGTCTGTGCAGCAGGGCAGGAAGCTGGCTGGTAGCTTCTGGGGGGCTTGACTCTCAACAAGCAGAGAACTGGCAAGGGCAGTTGGTGAAATTTTTAGTTATTCATATACTCTGTGTGTATAGCCCTAAATTTGGTTGAGATTATCAGAGAATGAACTTTCTGCATATTTAAAAAAACAAGTTTGCTGAGATGAAGTGCTTATAGTTTCTGTTAACCATAACAACTTTCGATCTGTCCTTACATTATCAGTAAGAAGGAGGGGAAAATGACTTTCGGATGCTGTGTTTGGAGCATCCTGAGATAAGGTTATTTTGGTAGTTAGAGGAAAGACGTGAACTCAAAAAAAAATCCCATACTTGTACTACAGAAGAGGAAGAACCTGCACTCATTTCAGTTGAGAGATCAGTTTTAGCTTCTGGGCTGTTGACTACTACAGGTATGGTTTGATTTGGTTTTTTTTGTTTTTTTTTTTCACCCCCGCTTTATCATTTAATCTTCTGCTTTCCACTTCACTGGAGAAATAGTATATCCGTAATTTTTATAAATGACGTGTCAAACGCCTTTCTCAGTCACTCTCAGTAAAAAAGCACAAGCTCTGACAGCTTTGCAGAAGCCCGGTTAAGGCTGGGAGGGACCTCTGGAGATCATCTGGGCTAGCCCCAGCTCTCAGCCTTTCATTACAAGAGAGATGCCTTGGTCCCCATGAGTCATCTTTGTGGCGCTTTGCTGGGCTCTTAGTAATTGGTCCTTATCTCACAGTTTGTGGGACATGTGAAAGTACATAGGAGTTAATTTATGCATATAGAGAGCTTGCACATTAGGGAATAGCATACTTTAATCCTTTTAACAAGGTGCTGTGCCTTCCCTGGAGCTCTGACTCTCAGGTGATACTTACCTCACATGTAAATACTGTTTGTTTACCACAGAGAAGATGAGGGATATCACTGTCATTAACAGAAGTTTTAAATGCATTTGAATTTTCTGTACGCTTAGCCTCACATCTTGTATCCCATTGTAACAGACAATATTTTGCTGTAGGTTATTTATATAACCTTGGCTAATCTCAGAAGTACTACCCATTAGCAAGTTACTCTGCAGATATCTTTTTGGTTATAATCCAGTTGCTCTGGCTTCTGAAAGTGTGTTAGGCTCTTTGCCTTCACCTCCCAATTTATGGAGACAGAGGTTTTTATGGGTTCTCTTAGAGAGTTTGCCAAGAGCCCTCAGGGCTGCATAAAGACAGTTGTTGCCAGCAGGTTGATAGAGGTGAATCCTGTGCTCAGCACTGGTGAGGCCATACCTGAAATGCTGGATTCAGTTCTGGTCTTCCTAGTATGAGAAAAACATGGACATACTGGAATAAGTTCAGTGCTGGTGCACAGAGATGGACCTGGGACTGGGGAAATCAGAGAGAGCTGGGTGTGGAGAAGACAAGGCTCAGAGGGGCCTTATCTGGCTGTATGAAAGCTGGTTGTAGGAAATGGAGAAGGGGCAGCCAAGGTCTTTTCAGTAGTGCCCAGTGACAGGGCAAGAGTTAATGGCACTAATTGACAGCTCTCACAGTAACTTTCCGTTTTTCAAACACTAGCACAGGTTGCTCAGAGAGGTTGTGGAGTTTTTTCCTTGGAGTCATGCAAAAGCCATCTTGATGGGGCTCTCTGCAGCTGGCTCTAGCTGGCCCTGCTTGAGGACAGGTGGTGGTTGGAGCAGCTGACCAACAGAGGTCCCCTTTCAACCTCAACGCATCTGTGATCACCTTTTACTCAACTCTCTTAAGTGGATAATTAAAATGCTTGATCAGTTCAGAGGCCTTTTGACCTAACGTGAAATGCAGAAATATCCCTTAAAAATGCAAAGTTGTTTGCTAATAAGGTGTTCTACAGGAAGAATGCTTTGTCCACCATGTAAGTAATTGTCTTGGCATAGCAGCAAGATATGTTGCATTGGGAAGATATATATAAATTTATGAGTTAATGCATCCATATGTAACTAGTAGTGTTGCTGGCAAAATATTTGCACAGATCACTCATGAGAATTTTCAGAATCTCCTAAGCAAGTGCAGCTCTGGAGTTTGGTTAGTTTGGAAGCAGGACAGATAGTATGACCACTGTACTTCACTTTGGACAACTGTAAGAAAAAGGGAAAGAAAGCTTTTATACAAGTCTTCCTTAGTTACTGCCAGTGTTTCTAATATGACTGTCAGAAAGGTCCATTTTCTAGTTACTAGAAGGAAGCAGTTATTTTTCCCTAGTCCTTGGTTCATCTGATTTTTTCATAGTGGCATGACAATTGAAATTGAGAGGGATGGCAATTGTCTTTCAGCACTGACTCTCTGGCATATTTTTACTTTGCTGCTTCCTCTTGTTTATTTGTTTCCTTATGAGGGTGAGTGTTGCCCTTTAAACCTGAGCAGGTTGCCCTTTAAATTGCATGTGTTAATCTAAAATCAAACCTGAGATAAGGGAATCTCTTGATGTGGGTAACAGGAAATGAAAATAAGCATCTGGAAAAGTTCAGATTATGACAGAATTATGCTGACTGTTTCAGAAGAGTTAGTAGAGCAACCATACTAGAAGTTTTGAGCAAGTTCTGCAGGTGGCATCACCTTCATGGATAAGTAATCTGGATAATGGAGGTAATACTTGGTTTTGGAAGTGTAGCTTCCAGGGTCACTCAGTTGACTAGATACATTTGAGGAAAAAGATAGATACTATAATTTAAAGCATGAATCGCCTTGGTGCAATATAAATCATAATATAAATTAAAATCTAGGGCAAACATACATCCCCATGAAAGAAGTTCTGAAATATTCTGTGTTGTAGGAGGTTGGGAAAGCAACAGGCTGAATTTATTACTGGTTCTGTATACGACAACCATAGAAAGGATGCTGCTTGAAGTTAAGGAAGTCACAAGAGGAGTTTGAATTACCTTTTGTTTTCTGCTTCAGCATCTATACCTTTAAGTAATTCAAAGGAGAAAGGAGTATTAACCTTCAGTGGTGAGAACTGCTGAGTATGATAGATGACCCAGAGAGGATAGTTATTAATTTATTCATGTTTGTGTATCTGCAGCACTGTACAAGTCTCTGTCAAAGGTCTAATTTCTCTTCAAAGAAACCACCAGAAAAGTGGTCCATACAGGCAATGTGTTTGTACACATTAGGACTCTAATATCCTACAAACATCTTCCTGAGATCAGCAGGTGCTCCTAAACTTTACTGTAGAACTGGAAATAGAAAAATCCTTAATGTTTGTGAGAGGATAGTAAATACAAGGCATGCTGCTAGTTTCTGACAGAACAGCATCCCCTGCTTGTGTAAGTGTGCCTGTTTCTTGTTCAGCGGCAGTGCAGCTGGAGAGGAGTATGTGAACCAGAACCAATCTATAAGGGAAAGGTGAGTGTTAAAAGCTGTCTTCTTGAAACCCCACCAATTTCCTCTGTAGCATTTAACTTCCCATTCAGATAGGGAAATGGCTGTGGGTAGTTGTGTTGCCAGGCAGGTGTTGCAGAGGCAAAAGCACTAATACTTTGTGCTATGTACTGAAAAGATTCTGAAGCTTTAGAAGACTTCTTGCCTATTTTCAATCCTGTAAGAGCCTTAGGTAACAGGTTACTAACTCTTATTCCTGAGTTAACTGAAATGAATGCCTTTTGATTGTTAAAGAAAAAAATAGCCAAACCTAACATACACAAACCACTCTCCCCAAATCAACAAACATCTCAGAAAAAATTATGCATCTGTATGTGCATAATTATGCAAAAACATTATGCATATATATGCATTTTTCTTTTCCCTTTATAAGCAAATTTGGAGTCGCTATTAAAAGGATGTTTTCTTGCATTTGTGGCCTAACTGCTATAAAACCTGTGTTGATATGGACTGTTTAATGTCATGCCTTTCTCCTGTACCAAGACAATGGTGATGACTGGAATGCATGTCATCAACTTCTGTAATCAGGGTACTTGAAATATTTACAATACCGTGATTACAGTACAGCTTCTTATGTACACATACACACACACTGTAGCTACCTTATATATTTTGGCCTCTCAAGTTTACATTGTCATTTGTCTGCTAATCTCATGTGGAGTTTGTTTTTTATCTAAGGTGCTTGGCAAAAATGAATAAAATATGAGCTTCTTTATCTGCTATGTGTGGTTTTCCATGTAGACACTTACAAAATATCCTAGTGAAATGAAACAGGAGAAAAGAGCAAAGTGTGAAGATTTTCACAGGCCAAAACAAACCTTCCAATGTCTACTGAAACTAACAAATTCTGTTTTAGGAGCTTGTCTGTCAGGAGTCTAAAACCTTTCCATGGATCCAGTGAATGGAATTGAGCTGCAGGGAATCCCGGAACAGATTTGCTGGAAAGGCCTCCGTTTGGAAGGACACCTCAAATGGCCAGGTCCGACCTACACAAAAAGTACCCATCCATGTTGCTTTCTGTAGGTGTGAGATGTAGAGGAGTTTCAGGGCAAGACCTTCTGGTCTGATCTGTTTTGTTTTTATTGTGTGCAAGAGCTGTGACCAGTTGGTGCCATGCTTGGCTAAAAAACCAGTTCTTTGTAGACACTACTCTTACTTCTTTTTTCAGATCCTGATAGTCAGTCCAATGGGAAATAATAAGATATCCCAGGATAATTACGCCTGTAGTATTTCCTATCTGATGGGCAAAGTTCACAGAAAACCTTCTAAAGCATGACTACAGATTCATTTAATTGAATCCATATTCTAAACTGGGCATACCTGGACTGAATCCAGGGTGTGAAACTGGAGAGGACTGGGTGGCACTAATAGATGGTGTTCTCCTGTAACTGGATTGCCAGGCATCTGTTGCAGGAGGCATTAGAGAATGTGCCTACCCAGTGATACTCAAAGAAACTTGGATTACTCCTTGCTGGGGATCTTGTAGAATCTTTTGTGCTGGTGCCTGGAGTTCTAAAATGAGGCTGTTGTAAGTGGTTTTGCTTTCCTGGCATGAGTGCAATAGTCGCAGCAAGAGGATATGGATTTTTGCTTTATTGCTAGACTGAAATTGTGGAATAAAGTCCTCCTTTTTCCTGCTGGGATGAAGGGTGATCCTAGATTTTATGCTCTGTGCACCTGTGTAAAACATTTATGTTTGACCTTTCTTTTTCTCATGCAGTCTATAGTCTGTTTAAACCTGGGTGGTTTCATGTAACTTGCACCAAAAGTGGAGTGCCTTTTTTTTTTGCTTGCCACTCTTCCCATGGAAGAGGAAAGTTCTGGATTCACATTGCAGATGCTGATTGTTGTTGTTTAATTCAATTAATGTTCTTTGTGAAAAGAGGATGATGTAAGAATAAGAAGTGAAAACAAATACTGTTAGAAAATCATGCCCTCCTGTGTGGATATGTGGCCCTGTAGCTTTTGTCTTCCTTGAGAACTGAGGGTTTCTCTTTCATGCCTGGCTGACTGATGTGCCCTGCCCTGTTGGGCTGTGCAGTCTGTCTTCCCTAACAGGCTGTAACAGGTTTTTTTAGTCTCTTTTTGAGAATTTCCAATTTTGCTGGCTTTTTTTTTTTCTATTTAGGTGTACAGTCCCCTCCCCTAAAGGTTGCCTTTTGTATGCTGATGTACATAAACTACCTCAAGGTTTTCTTAAAGAATAGTGGAAGCAGGCCCACTAGTTCTCCCAGGAGAAAAGTGCAGTGAGGTCAGTGGTATTCCTTTTACTTCCCTTTTGGTTTTGTTCACTCCTATGCCTTGTAAAACAGCCAGGAAGATTTGTCACAAATCATGTTTATTTCTTCTTGTGCAGAATATAATCCAATGTTGACTTTTATTTTCCTTACAATAAATCTTCCAAAATCCCAGCAGCAGATTCACAAATGGCATTTTAGTCTTCTCATTTGGAATCTAGTGCCTAATCTGTTACATTAATATTGCTCTCAGAATAGTGCCACTTGTTATTACCTGCCTGGTGAAAGCATTGGATTTGGCGTGCATGTATGTGTGTTCTCCTTGTACAGTTTTGTTGTCGTCTTAACTTATATTATACGTATTCCCTGCCACATCCCCTCAGGTGTAGGAAATAGGATCTCCACAACTAGGATTCTGGAACAAAAGCAAGGTTTAATCTTTAAATGAGAGTATGAAATGTTACTGTAAAGCCTTGACTCCAAATATAGTCAGTTGTTGTGTTTTCAGTAGCAAATCTCTTCATCTTCTCTGGAGGAGTCACAGCTTCCCCTTTTTGTCTCTTTTTAAACTGCAATACTTGTTATCTTTTATTAACTTCATTTGAATTGTTATGGATGGAAAGTAGTGGAGCTGCCTACAGAATAATATTTAAAAGTTTACTGTGAGAGAAGTTTAAGAGTCTGTTGCTTTTGCAGCACCTTTTGTTTTTGATTCGTCTTCTCTCTGCTATAACTTCGCTGAAATCCAGAGTCTCCCTGGCACTGGGAAGTGTGTGAAAGGCCAAAATGTCTCATTCAGACAATGACTCAGATGTGCAGTCACTTAACTCTCCAAAGGCTTTGTTGTATCTTAGAACCGAGTGTACACTGCTCTGCTATATCCTCAGACCTGGAGGATGTTCATGGGCACTCAGCCAAGTACGGATTATCCCAACCCTTGAAAACTGCTTGGATCCCAGTATAGTTTGCAGTAATTTGGTGTTTTTTTGTTTTTTTTTAAATATATATATAGCAGTGATTAATTAAGACAAATACTCTCTGAAAAGCTTCTTAAAATTTTAGAAAGAAGACATTTTATTTTCTCTAATACATACCTTCCTAAGGCAAAGTGATTATTCTTTAAGGTCTGAATCTTCTGTGGTGATTTTTCTCCCCCAAGAAAATCTGTGTGGAATTAATAGAAGAGCTGTATATAGAGAATAAATTGCTTGCAACTTCTCAGATAAAGTGTTGTTAAAAATTGAAAGCCTCATAAGTTTACAGCATTGGGTAGAACTACTGAGAAATCATTGCTCATGTTTTTACCTTGAACACGTGGCCTTGATCAGGTGGCAACAATTAAAAAAGTGGTTTTGCATTTCAAGTAGAAGTTGACATTACTATTCACAAAGACTTATGACCTGTGCATTTAATGAGAAGATTTGTCCTGTCTGTTTGCAGAACACCTGGTTCTGTGGGTTAGAGATGATGGCTTGCAGAGGGAGTAGTGGCAGTGTCTGGAGAGGAGACCCTGTGCCACTTCATCTTTCCTTCCACTTTTATCCCTTGCCTCTTGCCGTCCTTCCCCCACTTTTTTCGTTTTACTGAACTGTGTCCATTTGTGCCATGATCCCAAAAACAAGGAAAACAAAGAGTGTTGAAAGGTTGGTGTTCTTTCAGATCTTGTGCCAGAAGGCTTTTGGAGAAATACCCAGTTCTGGCAAGTACAGAAAATCAGATCAAACATTATGTGAGAGACTACTTCCATTTTGGGCACTGCAAAAAAGGAGAAAATTATATTCTTACAGCATTTTTCTAGCTGAGGTGCACTGTCAGGAGAGTATCCTTATGGGAATATTTGCATACAAAAGTAAAAAAGTTTGTGTAGGTCTAAGTTTGGATTCCTTTTATATATATGTCACTTCAATTGGTGTTGCTTTTTTACAAAAAAACAACTTTAAGAAGCTGAAGGGGATATTATATTTGTGGGTGTTTATATAAATTTTTCAGTATTTCATACTGGAGCAGTATTCCTAAGCCTCCCCATACTGGACTAGACATGAGCAGAAATGGATCACTCTTTAATCTTGTCTAATAAAGTGTACTTGCTTCAGCTGTACAGAGCCTGTTTTGCTTTTAATTCAGCTGAGGTAAGAGCCAGTGGAGGCTGTCAAGTGGTTGCATATCTGCAAGAGGCAGTGGTTTGGCTGCTGAGCGTGCAGAGCAATCACAAGGACGGGTGGCTTAGCACAGCCCCTGTGACTTACCTGGACTTTGTGCAAGAAAACCTCTCTGGGGAAGGGTGACAAGCTTATGCTTGAGTTTGTGCCTGAGCCAGCTAACTGAAGTGACAAGTGCAGCCATTTCTCTCTTTCCCCCTCCCCCTTTTTAATTTTTTTTTTAAATTTGCTAATGCAGGTTTGTGGTGTGGCTGAGGAACCAGTGACTCCACACATTGGCTGTGGTTCTCTCTGTACCAGCAGTCAGTCCTTTCTAAATGTATCAGATAAGCAAAACAGTTTATAGAGGGCTGAGTAAATTCACTTAAATACTTGTAAATACTGTTTGCCTTATCTCTGTTAACCTAAACAGTTTCTGTAAATGGCTGCTGGTAAATGATCTTCACTAAATTCTATGAAAAGAAAGTATTTAGTTTGAGATTAGTTCAAGAGGCCAAAGGAGTTTACTTGTCTGGGAAGTTCTCAAATAAATCACAAAATCATATATGGGTGGTCTTGAGACAAGCTAATTAAATGTAGTAGGAATCTTAAAAAAGTTTTCTCTTTTAGTTTTTCTGTTCTTAAAAAGTTAGTTATTTTTATCAGAATGATGTAATCTGGTGTTTTATGGAAGTTATTACCATTACCTAAAAAACTTGTATGCACTCAGAATGATTAGAAGCACAATTTCAGTGTAGTGCTTTTGTAAACATCTGCAAGAGGCTGGAGTTTGATACTTTGTTGTTTTGTAGAAGTGGAGTTGGACTAAAAGGCTTTTTCCTGCTGTTTCTGCATTTTCTGTTCATGGTCAGCTGAAAGATAATTAAGAGACCTGTCTGAGAGGGAGGTACGACCCCTGGAATTTTCTTGCAAAGCCTAGATGATGACCTGTTTTCTCAGGGTCTTGCCTAAAGCCAAGTCTACAATACTGGTTTAGTAACTTAATGATGTATTTTTGGTACTGGTGCCAGGTCTTATTCATCTTACGATGTCTTGCTGATTAATAAAAAAATTGCAGTTCTTTTTAAACTTTGTCATCCTCTTGCTTTAACTTGGTGATATAAAGTACTAGGAACATCACATCTCTGACATAAAGTACTAGGAACATCTCTCACATCAGTTTTCTTTTGATCTGTGAAATGCTTTTTGTTTTATAATTTATAAAAAAAGTATGTGTTGAATGAATTCTGCTGCTACTTATCCTTCTGGGGGGATGGAGGGTGACTGCCCAGGTTGACTAGTGAATACCAGTAACTCTGCTTGTCAGGGGTGTTTTGGTTGTTATTCCTCTCCATCTGAGAGCAGGACTTGCTGCTCGTCACCTGTAGTCTCCCACCATCCAGACAGAGCAGCTTCAGCATTTCTGGTGCTGTTGCCATGATTCCTGTAACATAATACAGGTCAGGAGACTCTCACTTCATGTTAGGAAGGACCTGTGAGCCTCTGCATGGTGTAAGATTAAGAGCCTCTGTGCCACTTTAAAATGTTTTTCTTTCTGTAGAAGAAGAAAAGAGAAACTGAGGGTCTTCTGCCTTTTGCTTCCCAATGTGAAGCTCATTCACTGATTGCTAAAACTTAGCATGATTTTATCTGTGATTCAAGGCACAAATCTAACTACATAACCAACTAAATAACTAACTAGAATAACTAACTAAAGTCACTATTAAATATCTAGTATAAAATGAAGGATCATAAGGCCATTTTGTAGAACATCTGATAACACATCTGAAAATTGTAAAGTACAGCTATGGATGTGCTTGTCCCTTTTAGTTAACTTTTGCATATTTGAAAAACTGCAGTAATATCTTTAAAAAGGCTTAATTGGGTTGAGCATTTCAGCTTTTTAAATGACTATGTGCGGTATATGAATTATTATATTCTCCAAAGATGACGTGTAACAAAGAAGTCATGTGCATCTTTTAAAATCAACAAAGGAGGAAGTAGACTTGCTATATTGCCTTTAAAATAGAATATTCTGTACATTTTGGTTTCATACAGAAATGTTTTCCTATGCTGGAAACTCCTGAATGGATGCAGAGCTGCCCTTAGACTGGAACATTTGTCCATGTGTAGGAACATTTCCTTGTAAATCTCACTACCAGTGTTGCAGCAGAACTTTTGTCTAGCTGTGTTCAGAGCATAGGCTCTTGTAACTTTAAAATATAATCCTTACTGTTTATGAGTGCAACAGTGAGAATGAGGCCTCTGTAAATAGATCCAAATCCATATTTGTGGGTGGGAACATGTGAGGTTTTATGGTGTTTTTTTAATCCGATATCTTGAGACAAGCAGCTGCCTCTAACATCACTCAAAGAGCTGCAGAATTGAATTAATCAGACATGCTTCTTGACTGATATTTGGAAACTAATAGCAACCCTGTCACTGTCCATGGTCAGCTGAATTTTACCCAGCTGGAAATCCCAGTGGTGTTCTCTGTTCATAGTGGGGAAAGCTGAGCCACTGGCCAGACCTCTGCCTGTTGACCTTCTGCAGTGATTTCCACCTCCCCTGGGGAAATCTCCTGCTCACTGAGGGGTGAAGTATTTGGGCCCTGTGTTTGTAGGAATTGTCTGTAATCCTGGACATCCTTAGTGGTTAGAGCGTGGAAGATTATAGACCTGGGCTTCCGGGTTCATAATTTTTTGCATCCAGCTCTCTTTTTTGGAACCAAATAATCCAGGCGGAACAGAAGTTACATTTGCCTGATGATTTGGACCTCATTAGGATATTTTTTTTTTTTAATACAGAATGTACATGTCATTCAAATGTTGGAAATACACCAAGGGAACTCCAAAGCAGAAGAATCAAAAATGAGAAGCTAGCTAATCACAAAAGACAGCACTGTTTTCTGCTGGAATTATGATGCTGGGAAAACTTCTCCTAGTCCCTGCAGATGAGCCAGCAGTGCTCTGCCAGCCAGGAGGGCCACCCATGTCCTGGGGTACATCAGGCACAGCATTGCTGGCCAGGCCAGAGAGGGGATTGTCCCGCTCTGCTCTGCACTGGGGTGGCCTCACCTGGAGTCCTGGGGGCAGTTTTGGACACCACAATACAAGACAGACATTAAGCTATTAGAGAGCATCCATAGGAGGGTAAGGAGGCTGGTGAATGTCTGGAGGGGAGACCTTACAAGGAGAAGCTGAGGTCACTTGGTTTTGTTCAGCCTGGAGGAGGCTGAGGGGAGACCTCATTCCTGTCTTCAGCATTCTCACAAGTGAAAGCAGAGGGGCAGGTACCGATCTCTTCACTCTTGTGACCAGTGACCAAGGGAATGTTTGGTATCAGGAAGAGGTTTTTCACCCAGCAGGTGGTTGGGCACTGGAACAGGCTGCCAGGGAAGTGGTCACTGTCTGAGTTCAAGGAGTGTTTGGACAGTGCTCTTAAGCACATGGTGTGATCCTTTGGGTGTTCTGTGCATGGCCAGGAGTTGGACTTGATGATCCTGATGGGTCCCTTCCAACTTAGCATATTCTGTGATTTTAGTCACTGACTCTGTTCTTTAAAGTTCAGAAGAAATAATTATAGTACTTGAATGTCTACAGGTGCAGTATGAATATATTTCATATAATGTTCTAAAGTCTGCCAGGTTTCCTGTGGGTAGTATATTAGCTGTTTTTTCTGACATTATGTATAAATACATGGTAGATGTGGATCTGATGGGATAAAAGGTCTTACTCCTTGTTACTGTATAGAATTGTCTAAAGATCCATTGGAGTGTGCTAATCACAAAACACAAACAAATTTATCCCATGCTAATGTAGCATCAGTTATAGGTACAGCATACTGTAACCTTCCAAACTGGCATGAAAAGCTCAAAACTTTTGCAAGGCTGGAGGATGCATGGCATGTATGGGATACTGACAACCTTCTTTTGCATATCTGTGCTTCCTTCCAGTCTGGCAGTGGGGGGTGGAAAGCTGCTCCAGGGTTGGTGCATTGGCTGTTCAGTATTGTCCAGCTGCTCCCAGGTGTCTCCCACCCTTCTCTGAACACCATGCTCTGGTGCCTGGTATTCCTGGTTATGAAGTCAGAAGATGGAAATTTCCAACACCTGTGTTGTTTGGATGATGTCTCAGTAGATTTCCTTACTCGTTTTCCATTTAAATGTGGAGATATCTGCCTGGGACACAGATTGGAAAGTCCACTGTGTTTCTTGGTACATGGCTTCATGTCTTCTCGAGCTGTGGCTGTAATCATGGTATGGAAGTAAAAGTTAGGGAGGGAGAGTTGCTCCCATGCAGTGTGAGGTAGCATATGGCTCACCAGTGATGCCAGTAATGCCAGTCGGTGGCTTTGCCTTGGGTATTTATGGCAGGAGGTGTCAAGCTGAAGGCCCTGTGCCCCAAGGGGGTGAGCAGGACAGTGACAGTGGTGTATGGTTCTGCTGGTGGCGCAGCAGGAGCCTCTTGCTGGATATTTGGTTGAGGATATTCAGCTACCTGACCTGTTGAACATTTTGTCTGTCAGCCTTTCAGATTAATGCAGATGCTACCATGCTCTCAGAGCAGTTTTGGTAGTATTAGTTGCACATTTGTGAAAGCCTTCTCCTTGATAAATTTTTACTATGTGTGTTTAACAACTTGGATGTAAAGCCCTGGCTCTCCCTCAAGCCTGAGGGAGCCTTGGCGTGAAGCATGTAACAAATGAAATACTGGCTTGATCCAAAAAATAGGGTTTCATTTCTTTTCAGATGGCTATCTTGCTGCTCACTTTGTGTAAATGTTGTCTCTCACCTTAAAAGTAAAATAAATAAAATCTTTAATAAATAAATAATAATAATAAATAAAATAATAATGCAATTAGTGGTTGACAAGAACAAGCAGTGCTCTTAGAATTTTTGTGATTGCTAAGGTCACTACTTGTTAAAAATTAATATGAAGTTTGTAGAAACGGAGTATAGAAAATTTATTTAAACTCTTAAGCATGCTTTTGTTAGAGGTTTTTTCTTTTTTTTTTGCAAGTGGGACAGAAGCATAGTGATATGAAATAGAAAGTATTGAAAAGGAAGACCAGTGTTCATGTGTTTCCTGTTTTATGGTTATTTTGTGTTTAACTTGTCAGTGGCAAGATTCACATGACCTAAAACATCATTTTGAAGCAAATTTGCCTACTTGTATGACTGTGCTTATTTGTTCTGCATTTTGGAGAACTCCCTAATGGGTTCATGAAAAGGCTTACTTTTATTATGATACATGATATTGTGAATTATCAAATACTGCTTTATTTTACCTCATTCAAAGCAAATGAAGTATGGATGACCTTAATTTAGTTCATTAGTAGTAGGTGATCCTTGTGCTTTTTGGTATTTAACTTACAGAAAAGACGTATGACTGAAGTGTGAGAAATGTGCATTTCTCTTTTTGTATGAATAAATAAGGGTTTACTTGCTCCCCTAGGGAACAGGATTTAGTTTTTACATGTATGCCTCCTTTTAGAATGTAACAGATACATTACTGTTCTCCCTTGGTCAGTCTTGCATGAAACAGGAAAAAGAAATGCAAAGCTTTTGCTTTTCTTCAAGCTACAAAATTACACTATATAAAAAGTGTTAAGATCACTGATGTGACTTATAAGTTAGGATTTCAAATTTGGAGCCTTCTTTTGGCAGTCTCCAAAGCTACAGAGAAGGTTTAATGGTAAGGTGGAAGAATGAGGAGATGAATTGTGCCGTGGCTCACCCAAAGCGGTGGGATGAAGGTTGTTTCCCAGGTCTGCAAATGTGTTTCAGTTACACCAGGACTCCATCTTGGGATGAGAAGTTATGGCTAGCCTATTTTTTCCCTCTGCCAGACTCCCTCTGTTGTGTTTTCCAACAAGAGGAAGCTTGTGCATGGTGTCTGGCAGGGTGCCTGGGTGCCGTGCGGCCTTGCCCTGGCCAGAGCTGCCGGATCCTGGGTGGGCTGCAGAAGGCACCTGCAGCTGGGCTCCTCACAAGCTCTCCTGATTCCAGGAGAGGTACTTGAGTGTGTCTCGTGTATAAAATACAGGATGTGAGGGAATTCACAGATCGGGTTTTGAGCTATGAGAAGGGGTTTTATTCATTATCTTCTTGTTTTAAACCCAGAAGCAAATCTAAGGAGTTGTAGAGTCAAGAAATGGTGCC
The DNA here is from genome assembly GCF_036417665.1 of Passer domesticus. NCBI lineage: Eukaryota > Metazoa > Chordata > Aves > Passeriformes > Passeridae > Passer > Passer domesticus. The sequence continues at coordinate 35,372,425 of NC_087477.1, read as the reverse complement.
AATAATGGGCATTGGAAGGAAGAACTGAGCATTTGTGTGCCAAACACAGCAACAGGAAGATAAGCATAGCTCCTGAAAAGCCTGGCACTTCTCCTGCTGAAGTGATCTATATAATGTTACAGTTGACTGCTGATGCTACAGAATTTTGATAGATTAAACTGTAGTTTGTTTATATGGCTTTTTCTCTAAGGTTCTGTGATTTAAATTGAAGATGTAGGTCTTTAATTAAATAAATTTATTTTGATCTCTGTTGACAAAGCCGAAGCTTGCATAGCTTTCTGGCTGAAGAATAGTTGCTCTTTTGGGACTTAAACTGTAAGAGGTTTTTTTTTATACCTTTGCAAACATGAAATAGTTCCTCAGCCAAGTGAATCATCTTCTAATCTACATAGGTGTGTTTCTGCTTTATTTGAAGCACATGGATCATTTAGTATACTTTTATTATCTGTGTCTTTTGTGTGCTTGGGGAGGTGGGTGGTTTTTGTTTTTTCCCTGCTTAGGGCAGCACATGGTTTTGGAATCGTCTTACATCTGAAAACTTGACAAGGGGTCTCCAGCTCATGTAGCTACATTCATTCCTTAAATAGTGAGTTCTTTTTTGAGGTATTTTTTTGGTTCCTACTTAATTACATACTTTTGGCAATGATAATGTTCTTTAGGACAATAAATAGGTATATGATTGTAAAAATAGGCCCTGTTCAAGCTCTGACCACTGAACTAAATGTTAGCATTTAAAACTAGCTACAGAATAGAGGAGAGGAAAGAAGCATTCACAGAAATGAGATGACATTGGTTAAAGCAGATGCCAGAGAAATAATTTCTTTTGAATGCCTGGATGATGACAGGCAATGCTTCAGTCCACTGAGAAATCAGTCTGAAATGTTGAGCTAGGCTCGGTTGTTTGCTCTCAGACTATTAAGTTAATTCCTGGAGGAGGCTGGCTTAAGTTGTTTACTAGTCAATATGCTCAGTATTCATCATCCATTTATTGCTGTCAGAGAGCATAATTTGAGTATTTTTGGAAGATGAAGCGGGAAGGGATTATAAACAGTTAGGAGGACAGATTTAGAATTTTATATGATGAATTGGAAAAATGGTTTGAAATCAATGAGGTGAAATTTAATAAACACGACTGTAAAGTGTTATGCTTAGGAGAAATCAAATGTACAGATAAATGGGCTAGGCAGCATGCTGGCCAAGAAGGATCCAGGAATCACAGTGGCTTTGCAAACTGAACTTGTCAGGGGTGGTGTGCATTACACTGAGATTTCATTAGGGCTGTATAAGTGATGAAACATGTCAGATAAATAGCAGAGGAGATAATTATTCTTCTGTGCTCAGTAGTGTGCTTTTAGCCTCTGGTTTAGACTTAAAGGAGGATGTGGTAGGTAAAGGCCCAGGGTTTCAATGGCACCAACAAGGCTTGGACACAAGGTTTGAAAAACTCAGCCTATAGGGAATATGTGAAGGCTTTGAGGTTTTTTTAGCCTAGAAAACAAAAAGGTTTGAGAATGTCTGCATCTTAAATAATTTTAAAAGATGATATAAGAAAGATACAGATCAGCTATTCTGTATTCATTATTTCTACTGAAGCTAAAATAAATTATTTTAATTTGCTTTGGTGGAGCTAGGATTGAAATTTTCCAATTACAAATATGTTTCACAGTCTGAAAAAAATACTCCAGAGGTTTATAAGAGCTAGATGAAACATTGACACCATGCAAAGATGCACAAATAAAAGCTGCCCTAAGAAGATAACCCTCTTGGTCCCCTAGCTGTGATGTACAGGATGGAAAAGGATGTCATAGCTGGACTCTTAAAGCAGCAGAGCAGCAAGTTAACACTGCTGAGAGCCTGTCAGTCCAGCCTTAGAAGGTACACTGATGTAGCCAGGGATATCTGCTTCTGTTCATGTAGCTGCCTGCAGTGCTTCTGCAGAGAAATTACGCTGTGCGTGGTAGAGATGGTCTAAAGATGGCAGAGTGTGCAGGGGCTGGTATTAGTCAGGGTTTCTCAGCTTTTTCTAGTCCATATCTAATTTTTACTATTGAAAATTCTTGGCTTATTATAGTATGTAGTTCTTGGAGTGGGAAGGTTCTTCGTGTCTCACTTGTTCTCTGCAGTGTTTCAAGGGTGATTACACCTCTAAAGTTGGGAAGAGCAGGCTCGGATGATTGCCAGGGGCCGTCACTAGCCGCCTCAGAAGCAGGTAAACTAACAAACAGGCTGTAGTGTACACATCTGAGTCAACACAGGCTTAGCTGCTCAGCTGGGTGCATTTGCCTACAGGAGGCTCTGTGCTACAAGAGTTAAATTGGTTCTGGTACCTGAGCCTAGTGCACTGAGAAATGGCCTAAGAATCTCTGCAGCAGTGACTTACCTGAGGTTGAGCATATTCCCTAGCCCTGTGGTACATGGAAAGACAGTCTTTCCTCTGGCCTGTATTTGGCAGGACTACTCATTTTGAGCCAGCCTAACTACTGTGTTTGGAGTATTAGGTTGTAGTTAGTCAGAATGTTTTTTCCTGTCCTGTCCTTTTTTTCTGATCTATCCAACTGCACAGAGCACTGGACTTGGAGAAATGGTTTACTTGCCTTTTGATGTGATGTGTAGTAAGGGCTGCTTGCACTGAGGAGTGAGATATCCTACAGATCCTAATGACTGTTTTGCTTTTTAAATATGATACTTTGAAATGGATATCTTGACACTTGCACAAAAATGGAGGAATGAGACATTTTCTGAGGAAAAGGAAATTAATAGTTCTTATGGAAGGTATGGAGCTTTAGTTTGAGGCATGGTTGAGGTTGGCTTTTGAGCTCGGTGAAGTTGCTTTCAATTTAGGTTTTGTTGCAAATAAGAAGAATGCTTATTTTGGTAAATTGAGAGAGGAAGACTAATCTGAGCCTTCTGTGAATTTAATTTATTCTTGGGGGGAGGGAAGTGCATAAAAGTAAAATTGTGTTTATACTCAATCATTATACTCTGATTATGTAATTGGCTGGGGCTAAAATTTTAAAACTAATGTTTGTGTAAGTTTGTCACTTGGTAAGATTGTCCCAGTGCTACAAACATGAAATTTCTATCTCTGTTATTTTATTTTCGTCAATGAAAGCATACAAACCCAAAACATTCTTTGGACGTTGAGGCCATTTGCCATTTTATTCTCAGGGATGTCACATTAAAATGTCAGGTATGGAAGGGACATGTTCTGGATAATTTACAGGAGATGACTTCTTTTTTTTAGCTCAGTGTAATTTCCATGCTGTTGCTGTTAATTCCTTACTCAGGTGATTCTTGTGGAGAAGGAAGCATTTACTTTGGAAAACCTTGTTCATTTGGAAGCTGGACGTGGTGGTATTCAGGCTGCATGACTTCGGGCATGAAATGAAGACTAGTCTTAATGCCCACATTTTCTCGTTATTGGGGTCTCTGTATCTCAGCTCCAGATCTGAGATACAATACTTGATGTAGTTGCCTCTTTAGAATGTTCCAGGATGTCACTGAAATTCCATTTCATTGCTCAGAGTAAAATTAATAATGTAAAGATTTTCCCAGGTAGGCTTAGATCTGTTTTGTGGCAGTAATTGAGATGCAGATTAAATGATGGCCGTCCTCTTCTAATGAGCTCTTTCAGTGCACTTTGTCACAGTGAGGCTGGTTTCACTTGAACTGCCGCCTTCATTTAGCACCTTGCATTAGCCTGGTCTGTTTTAATTTCATTTCCTTCCTTGACACAATACCTACAGAAGTTTCTCATGCAGTTTTTCTCCAGTGAAAATAGCTTTGTTAATTAGCTAACATCACTCTGAGGGTTCCCTTTGCTTCTGGTCACTTCTTTTTTCTTCACTGTGTGAAAGTATTAGCTTCACTGTTTGCCATAGTATAGTAATGTTTTTTCAGAAAAACTCAAATATTTAGACAGCTGTTTCCTTTAGTCAGTACAGCACTAAAGAGGATATTTTTACTACCCTGATTCTGTGCTCTTAAGCCAACTCATTAATTTATTTGGCTTGTTTTGCCAATTCTTTTCTAAGACAATTGGTTTATGGTAGTCTATTCTCGTATTTCTTTATGATGCTTTCTGCTCTCACAAGGTGCAGCAGGTTTTCATCAAGGAATTAGGCAGGTGCAATATCAAATGTTGTCAGAGATGAACTTGGCTTCCCTGAAAACCTGAAGTGATAATTTTCAGTGTTGTAAATTCAGGCTTCAAAAATATTTTATATGCATCTGACATAGGCTTGTTGCACTAAAATGAGACCACTTTTCTCTTGCCAGCCTAGGCAGAGCTCTGCTTGGATTTCTGCACACCAGCACTTGTGAAAATCCCCCTAAACCACTCTGAACACTTCTCACCTTAGGTGAAAGGCATGTGTTACTTATCATCTGATAGGCTTGTATGTACCAGCAGTGCCTGCTACTTTTGCAGGATGTAAATACACTACTTAAATGTCACATGCCTTGATACGCTGATTTTAAAACTTCGTGCTTGAGACTGTTTTCAGTGTGTATCTTTGTATGTCTTAGTCTTACAGATCTGAGCCCCTGCATGGTAGAAGTTTGCTGAAATCTTTGTGAGTGGTGATTACTTTCAGTCCCCCTTTGAATATCATGTACTTAACAACAATTTGTAATCGTCCAAACAGTTGCATAGAGAGCTTTTAAACCTGTAATTCTATATAGCTCTCTGCAGAATGTCTTCTAGGCTTTCTGAATTACTAAAACTTTATATATTTTGAGAGAAATTTTCCCATGTTTACAGTTCTATAGAACTTTTGGAATACTCTTTAAGACTTGCAGAGGTAGTTTGAAATTTATGTCATGCTGGGAAAACAGTAGAGCACTCGCCTAAATGAGGCTTTTCAGTCTACAGCTTTGTGTTTCTAGGTTGTGAAGCATAGAGTGATGTTTCTCAGTATGCAGTATCTCTGTCTGTTAGAGAGGGTTCTGAATAGCAGATCTGTATGACAGAAGTACATTTATGTAAATATAACCTTGTGCACGTTCATATTGCTTCTATTTGTGTGGTCATTTTAGGAAGAGTGGCAAATTTTGGTGATGGATTTTGTAGAGTTATCACATGGCAAAGGTGTTCTCTCAAAGGTTCTTTTCATAAGAATTTTAAATATTGATGTTCAGAGGTGAAGAACAGTATCTTTTAAAATGTGGGTTGTTTGTTTTTTGGGTTTTCTTTTTAGGTCTTCGTCTTTTCTTGTTTTCCTCATAATTCCCTAGCTAACCTTGTTTTCACCAGATAACTATTTATAGACAGTATCTCTGTTACTGGGAAGACTGAGCTGGCAGGGCTTGAGGGGGATTCCAGGAGGTGACATCATCTCATCTGCACAGCAGTCTTCTGCTGGCATGGCAAGAAGGGAAAACCCCATTACTACAGATGAGATGAGAGAGCTTGTAAAATGCCTTTTATAGAGAACACGTGCAAAGATGTAGTATCTTACCTGCTTCTTACTGCCTGAAGAAATAATGTCTCAAACTCTTGTTGCAGGCTTGGTCTTGAGTGTTTAAACTGTCCTCCCACTCTTTTCTGTCCTGAAGACTCTTTTGTATTTCTTTTCAAGTGGAACTTAAAAGCTTTTTGAAGCAACGGAAGAGAGAAGATATTTTAATTTACTTGTTTTCCAAGTGGATAGCACTTGAGAAGTTTCATTCTGACAATAAATGTGCCTTCAGTTGCAAGTATGGCAAAGGGGGATATGTACTTTATTGGTCCTCTTGGATACTCAGTATCTCTCCTTTTGCATATCCAATGATTAGATAGTATCATTAGGGGAAGTGAGTGTACATGAAGCCCATATTGTAGCTGTTTGCCGCCTATATTTTTTATATGAGGAAGAAAAAGGCTTTCTATGGGGGAAAAGGGAAATTAACATTTTTTTCCTATTCATGGTATGTAATAAATTTTTTTTACAAGATGTGTATATGGACCTAATTTTCAGGGAAATTACAAGTACCTGATGAGGAAGGATAAGCCACCTTATCCTGTTTTGCAGATAAGGATTTGAAGTGGACAAATCCACAGACATTTTATTTTTTCAATGAATGATTTTATCCCCCTAAATGGTATGGGATACAAATTGCTGCATTTGATGTTTGCCTTTGTTGCAGCCCTGAGCCCAGGTTGCAGAGCTGAGCAGTGAGACAGTTTACTGACCACTCAGCAAAAGCAGCACTCGGGCACCCCAGAATGATTTTTGATTTGCATCATGGCAGGGCTGGAGCAGCAGCTGGGGAGTTACTGAACTTCACCAACTGTATCCTCAATTCACTTGCCTGAATGCCAAAACACTTGAATTCCAATCCACTTTCCTGTTTGTTGTTCCACAGTGGTCCAGCAGTCTCAAGTTTAGGGTAGTGCTTGCTCTAGAGATACTGGTTATGATAAATGAGGTTTGGGATAAAACTGTAGCTGAAACACAGAAACAAGAAGTTTTGGTTTTTTTTAAAATAATGTACCTACGGTGACCTGTGCATTTCAGAAATGCAGGTGAGGAAAAAGTAGTTTGGGAGAGGTGCTTTTTTAAAAAAACACATCTATTTGCTGTTGTGATTGATGTTATAACATTTATTGTTGCTGGCAAGATCAGAAGAATATAGGTATTTATCAAATGGAGAAGTATTTAGGCAGTCACTTGAAATAGTAAGTATGACTTCCCTCCCCAGTTAGGTTCTGTTTTGAGCCACAAAATGATCTAGAAGGAAAAAAAAAAGTTTGCTGTTAGGATGTGTTTTCAAACTTGAAAATACTGGGTGTGTTAGTTTTTGTTTGCTTTGAAATGATGTATGCTTGTGTCTCGATTCCTGTGCAAAGCAGACGGCTGGAGGTGGGTAGGGGGAGCGGTGGTCAGCGCTGCGCCTGGAGCGCTGCTCCAGTTGCTGTCTCTCCCTTACAGAACCAAGGGGGGAAGAAAGCAGATTTCTTGGCTGAAAAATACACAGGGGTTTTCTAAAGGCAAAAAGATTTCAGTCTCAGCTGTCGAAAACTGATCCTGAGATAGGACTGATAATGTACTCTTGTGTGAGAAGCTTGAACCCCGGCGCAGGTGACAGCTGACCTACTTAGTGCAGCCGTGTGGAGAAGCAGTGGCCAGCCCTGGTGCCCGACGGGGACACAGAGCCGCCCGTGGGGACCCTGCCCTGGCCGTCTGCCCTACAAGAACTCATCTGTCTCCAGAGTAATTAGTGGCGGTGTTTAAACCAGCACGCTGGCAACAGTTCGGTGCTTTTAATAAAAGCCTGTACCCAAGGGAGCAGAGATAAAAGGGACACAGTTCGCAAAGTGCCTGTGTGGTTTAAGCTTGTGCAAAAGAAAGGTGTCTGCTGACTGAAAGTTGGTCGAATCTGCTGTGTAAATTATACCACTTAACACAGTGATTTGCGTATCCTTTAAAAAAAAGTATTTTTAAAATTTCAGAATAAAAAGGCCACACTTTTAAACTGTACAAAATAAGATTTACTTGTGTAAGGTAAAGTCTGTATTCAGGCTCTTTTGCTTCCAGTCATTATTAACTCTTGTCTCTTAACTTGCTAATCGCTTCAATGAATGTATTAATTCCCGTCAATATTAGCAGAGCTCTGTCACTCTGGGATTCTAATTTACTTGTTTTCAGAATTGCAGAGGGAGGGAGGGAGAAGGACCAAGTAAGCACATCAGTAGGAGTTTCATTTATTGCTACTTGTATGCAGGTCTTTTAAGTCTAGTGAAATTGTAAATGTGTTGCATGCCTTGCACTCTCTCTGGCAGCCATCCCAAGAAGGAAAAACAATTAATTCCTCCTCATCTCACTGAGCCATAAGTGTGTGCTTGGAGCTGAGTGCATTCTTCAGCCAGTCATACTGTGCAGCCCAGTCCTTTGCTGTGTGAGGAAACTGATGTTTTTATGAACCTTAAAATAAAGGGAATAATGGGCCATATACAGTGCAGCTTCTTAGAAATTTTTTTATTAGGCTTTTATCCTATATCTTCAAGAAGAGTAAAGAATGGAAGAGAGAAGAGACAAATGTAACTACCCAAAGCACAGCTTTTACTGGTGTGAAAGTCAACATTCCCCTGCTGGGACCTGAAAATGTGTGGAAACAAGCTAATTATTCTTTCTGACAAAACACAGGTGTCTCCTTATGCATCTGTCTATTTTAAAAATAGACCCTTAATGTATATATTCTGTTGGATTTGGAATATTTATTTAAAATAGTTCTGCTAGTGGCCCTTTTGTCCTTGATGACAATTTCTTGGAGTCAAAATTTTGTGGGTTTGACCAACTTGAAAAAAAATGTGAGGCAGAAAACAAACATTTGTCAATTGGGTGAGGAAAAGCAAGAGGGCTAAGTATTTTCACCATGCTTTAAAGGCAGCTCTTCATTGTAGCTGCTTTGGTTAATGAAGGCATTGTGTCATGTGAAGCAGCTCGTGTTGGTGTTGAGATGCAGGCTGCTGGTCTGGACTCCTGAATTCATGGTACAACATGACTGTTCAAAGGGTAGATGCCAAGTAGTTTGGAGATAATATGTAGTAGTTGGAGATAATATGTAGGAGGACTTAAAGGTTCCACTTATTGAAGCAACAGTGTTTTGTTGTTGTTTTGGTTTGGGGTTTTTTGTGTGTTTTGTTTTTTGGTTGGTTTCTTTGAGTGAAGTTAAAAACCAGAATAAAACAGATTTTAAGGGTCAGTTTACCTTTAGAATTAAGACTGCATTTTCAGTGACTTATCAGTTTTGGTATGAAAGTTCATAGTTTTCTTTTAATTTCAAACAAACCTTTCTATGTTGTATCAAGATGTCAATTTCTGATTCTGTGGCAGTCACCCAGAAGCTGTCATTTTTGTCCATGGAAGCTGAATGCCATGTGTAACATCCAGTGTATGTATCTGTGGGAGCTGTGGTGGAATCCTCAAATGACCAAGGCTGTCACACTTTCATCATTCACATCTCTAATACCTCCCTTCACAGTGCATTATGTAATGAGGCCTCTGCAGCTCTGAATTCAGTGTTTGCCTTCTCCAAATTCCTTGTACACGGTGCAGAATTGAAAACCTTTTAGCTGTCACATTGTTATATCTTGAAATAATATTTCAACCTCCTTCCCATCCTCTTTCTTGGAAAAGCGAGAGGTGTTTTTTTCTGCAGAGCTATTGGTTTTGATTATGAAATGATATAATGTGAACACAGTTAACAGTACTAAGCAAGCTTTTAGCTATTGTTACTAATGTATCATCTGCAATCTGAAATGCAGTAGTTACTTTCTGACCCTCAGACATACTTGTAGAGTTGAAATTTTTTTGTGTGAGTCAAGCCTACTTTTAGCCAAATAGCTGTATTTGAAGCCGTGTAGTCATTATCAAGGACTGGCTTCTAGTTTTCCACATTCTCTAGTATTACATTAACCTTTCAGTTTGTGCTGGAGGTTGAAAAACATGCACAGAATTTCTGATAATTGTTAGCCCACCCATTTTGGAGCATCAGGAGTAGCCTTACCACACTTCAGTGAGTATATTACTGCAATTCTGAGCTTATTTTCAGTAATATGCTAACTTGTAAAGAACATTACTCTCATAAATAATTTTTTAAAAGCATTCTAATTTCAACTAAGTTACCTCTATTTAAGAACTATCACAGAATCATAAAATGGCTTAAGTTGGAAGGGACCTTAAAGACCATCTTGTTCCAACCTTGTGCCGTGGGCAGGGACACCTTCCACTAGACTGCATTGCTCAAAGGCCCATGCAGTCTGGCCTTGAACACTGCCAGGGATGGGGCATTCACAGCTTTTCTGGGCAACCTGTGACAGCATCTTAAAGAGCAGAGCAATAAAAAGTAGTGTTTTCTCTGGTTAGGCAAAGCTGAACTTTGCAGTGCAGGCAGAATAGAGGCTGGGAGCATCTCTAACAGTACAAGTGCACATAGCCCATCAGACATCAACTTTTGAGATTATTGAGACACTTGACTTTATTGACAAAACAGTCATGGGGAATAATGTTGGCATTCAGTACAACTATTTTGTATTCGAGGATTTGTAAATATAGCACTCTACACCTACAATATTGAAGGTGGAAAAAAGCAAAACTGCTCTCTAGAATTTTTTTCAAAGTCCCGGGTTTCATTTCCTCGATGAACAAGTGCTGTTTTTCCCCAAGTGTGTAAAGCGAGTAGGGATGTCGGAGAGCAGCGCTGCTGCCGTTTGCAACAGCATCCTTGGAAAACCTGCACAGCTGTACTAGCAGCTGCTAAAAATTGGCAAGGTGGGGAGAGAGGATATTCCTTACCTTGACAGGGACACAAACACTGTCTAACAGTGCCACCCAGTGATGTCTGCCATAACAGCACGGCGGAGCGAGGTACTCCGTGTGCCCGTGCTGGGGGTCCGAGCCCCACGGACACGAAGCGCTCGGCCACACGCACCATCAAGAGACCTTCTGAGCTGCGTGTTTGCAATGAGGGACAAATACATCTCCTTCCAGCTTGGGAGGGAGGGGTGTCTTGCTTAAGTGCAGACGTGTGGGGTGAGGTGCTGGGGCGCAGCAGAGATGCTTTGTGGGGCGCACAAGATGTGTTTGGTTTAGCACGCCTCGCTCACACGCAGCAGTGTTACACTCACGGCGCAGTTCTGCCGCTCTGCGTGCGCTAGGAGCTGGCCTGATTCTAGTCCCTGTGTACTAAAAACACGGGTGGAGAACAGCAAAATACAAAAAGTTGCAAATCAACTTTCAAGTGCTGAGCCCAGGGCTGGTTTTAGGCAGAATGGTAATTTTCAGCCTCTGGAAGGCATGCGGAGAGGTGGGGAGGTGGCTGAGCTCTGCACAGGCAGGCTTAGCATTTTAAGACTGTAACTGCAGCAAACGTGTTTTTAGGAAAGTAATACAGACAAATCAAACTTCTCACAATCAAGCCATTTATATTCAAAACTGTAAGGGGAGATATTACATAAACACCCCCCTTGTCTACTTAAAAGAAAAAAAACCCCACTTAATAGTGTGGTAGAAGTCTGAAACTAAAAATAATGGCTTTTATTATTATTCAGCACTTCTTTAATATCAAGCCAGATGGAGTCAATAAAAGCTACTTGAAGGCCACAGAAGATGAGCTGCTGCCTTTTATGGCTTACACTTTTTAATTGTATTTGGCCTCAAAACATTCTGGAAAAAAATTGAAGCATTCTGAGTTCTGATGATGATAATGGCTTGCTATTTTGTATTCTTTAAATATGAAATTAATGTGTTATTGCATCAAAATATAGAAGGCTTAAATGCATTTTGAAATTAAAAGTAGGGGTTGAATGTTCGTACATCATACATCCTAGAAATAATTTGAGGAAAGGAGGGATAAAGTAGGTATTGACCTTTTTTCTGAAGTCAGTAATGAAGCTGCCACCTCATTTTTTTATTATGAAATATGCAGAATGGTACAAATATGTGTAAAAATATTTCTCCAGCTGGAATGAAAAAAGATAGAAGTGATCTCTTGATAATGTATTTTTTTCAGAATAGTCTTTTACAGGATCAAATACTTAGAATTTACTTGGTCTCACTGTCTGAGTGCTGGTGCTTGGCTTTCTTTTGGCATTTGTTCTAATATTTTCTATAACTGAAGTTAATAAAAATTTCCCCCCATGGTTTCTTAATGTCACATTTGCAATAACATGCTGTGCATGTACTAGGACATGAATGTGTGGGTGTTTTGATCTGTGTTCGTTCTTTCCTCAGATAATTGTTAGCACTGTTTAAGTATTTGCTTTCCTAGCTTAGATTTGCTTGTTCCTGTTGAGTTTGAAAAAAGTAGACTGATGCCATCTGTTAGTTTCAGACTTCTGTGTAGTTTGACCTTTGTAATCCTTGTCATATGTAGCATAGAGCTGCCCTTGCTGGAAAATATCTCACCAGGGAGGCCCCTTCTCCTCCTTATCCATTTAGAAACAAACCTGGATGTTCTCATTGTTTTGTGGGGTTTTGTTGTTATCATATGTTTTTTGAAAACTTTTCCTACAAGAAGAGATTTGATCAGTGTATAGGCTTCAACACTGTATCTGCTTACTGTTTATGGATGCATGTAGGCCATAATTTTGGTTTGCCTTTTCTTTTAATTCATAGAACTGTGCAAAATATGAGAATATACAGGAAACTTGTTCAGTTTGTTCTGCAGGCATATGGTTTATTTTCCTTTCTTAAACTGGTAAACCATTATTCTTTTAACCCTTAACCCAAAACATGGAAAATATTTTATTATACTCTGTGTGCAGTCTTTCTAGTGAAAAGGGAAGGAAAAGAAAGGAACTAAAGGGGAACTAAAGGAAATATGTGAATTGTAAACATAGAAATGCTCAATTCTGAGCAATTTTCCTTTTCTCTCTTGCCATCTTATTAAGGGACTCACCTCAGTTTTACTAAAAGTTCATAAACATTTCAGTTCAGAAAGTGAACTCTGAAATCACCGTGATGCAGTTTCAAGTATATGCCACTATTAAACATTTAGTTAGAATTAGTTCAGGTATTTATAGTGGTAATTCATTGCTAAGAGAAAGAAAATAGAAAAGTCTAGCAAAAGAAATTTCTTATGATGCCTGCATTTTATGATGCCTGCATTTCAAATAGGGTGTATTAGGGAACTTGAAATACTTCAACATGGGGGAGAAAATATTGGCATAAATAGTGTTTAAATACTTAATATTGGTGTTTCCTAAACCCAAGGTGTTCGGTGTGCTTCAAGCTGTTGTATGACTCATAGTGATAAAAAACTACAAAACAAAGCAAACCTCCCCCCACCCCACCCCTGAACTAACTACTCTCAGAGTACAAATACAAGTTGGAAGCAGTCAGTCTTATAAACAAATACCTGAATGAAAATGCTGGTTTTATGATCATTAGTTCTCCCTGCATCTGTGTGTTAAATTGCAGAAATAACTCATGTGATAAAATGAAAGTAGGAATAATTGTCCTCTTACATCAGATGGGTTTTCTGAAGTGGCAGTACCTAACACATAGCAGGATTTCATAATGGAAACAGTAGAAAGAATATATCTGAAGGTAATATATTATAAATAGGAAAAAGAAAAGGCAGTGGTTAGAAATATTTTTCTGGGTTTTTGAGCTAGAAGAGACTTCCTGGCTCAAAAAGCAAGTGTCTCACTCAACAAAATGGATTGTTTTATAGAAAGCACTTTAAGGAAAGGCACATGGGGCATAATGTTATATAAACCACAATATAAAACTATCTATAATTTATTAATACTTTTATACCTAATATAAGAATTCTTCTTTCAGTAAAACTATATGTGAACAGTCTTCAGCCTTGTATTTAGTAGAGAGTTTACTGTACACTGGTGCTTTCCTAAATATTTAGTAACTTTTGGATAAGAATATTTTATATATATAAATACATAAAGTCATTGCTTATGTATCCACGCTATGAAATTATTACAATTACATATAGGAAATACTTATAAAATTAAATATAAAGATAGTGGCTATCAAGTAAAGCTGCTAGAGTGACAGCTGCCTAAGGGTTGCCTGTGCTGAGCAGTATTGTTGCAGCCAGACTGTATTTGTAAGTGTTGATTTCCAAAGAAATTACTGCCTCTAAATCTGGAGTCTCTGTCCTCTCCTTTCTGTTGTAGCAGTGCTGTCTTTACATTTATTTTTTAAAAAATTTAAATGGCTTGGCTTGGAAGGAACCTTAAAGATCATCTGGTGCCAACTCCCCTGCCGTGGGCACCTTCAACTACACCAGGTTGCTTAAAGCCCTGTCCAGCCTGGCCTTGACCACCTCCAGGGATGGGGCATCCACAGCTTCCCTGAGTAACCTGTTCAGTGCTGTACCAGCTTTACAGCTTATGGCTGTTAGGGCTCTTCCCTGTGTCTCTGCATTTATAAATCCTTGGTTGATGATGGACAAGCAGATGCTCGTCCTCTGGGAAGCTGCTTATGTGAGCTCTGGGGCTTGTTTGCAAAATCAGAGCACTGTACGCATGACACCAGTGATGAAATTAGCCGAGCAGTTAATGGCAGCTGATGGGGAGTCTGGAGAGATTGTTTTAAAATTGCAGAGAGAAGGAACTACAGGACTGGGAAGGACCTCTCCTGGAGCACTGAATCCACTCATCTGTCACTTCTAGCATTCTTGCAGCCCTCTCCAAAAATGGTTCAAGCTCACTTTAACACTCTTGAGATTTATTTCTCAGTCTACCTGGATTCAAAGACTGTGTGAGACCTCTTTAGTGCTCATGTCTAGCAAGCTTCTTTCTGATGACCCAGTTAACACCCACTTGTTCTCTGGTCAGCACTGTCCACTGAGATTTCCTGTATTTGTCTTCAGTCCATATTTCTTCCCCTTTTATTGCCTGTTGTAGGGGGAAAATTGCTCTGTTGTCCCTATCTTGCCCCCACCTTCATTTTTGCTTAGCTGAAGGAGGCAAACTCTTAGCTTCTCATAAAACAGACCTGGGGTTACTGCTGTCATTGTCACAGCCCTGCTCTGCACCTGGTAGGTATGACTTTATTTCTTCATTCCAGGTCACCAGGGCTGTGGATGGTGTTCCCACTGATTGCTCACCATAGCCTTCCCAATTATAATATCTCAAATTTGCCTCATAAAAGTTGGACTTGATTTTGGAGGTCTGTTCTATTCTGTTCCAGGGTTGTACACATTAAATAATTTCTGCTGTTTACTACCTGTCTTTCCTCTCTCTTAAATGTATTTAGAAACTGAAAGGCTGAATGGATGTAGCTAAATTAATGAGGAATAACCTGATGCTGAGTGTCTGGAACCAACAAATGTTTTGAAATTAGAAAGTTTAAGAAATAGAAATATAAAGCTTTGACTAATGAAATTAATAATTTTACTGAAGTAAAATTTGTAAGGAAGAAAGCAGAAGACCCCCAAACCTCTCCTGATAAATTGATATCAGTGACAAGAATAATTTTAAGTTACTGCCTGATATTTTTAAATTTGACTGTGCAAAACAGCTGAAATCATGTCCTGTCAGGAGAATGTTTTGAGTGATGCAATCAGCATTTCCTTTTTTAAGCTCAGTATTTTTCTAATATGTCATTGATATTCACTTCAGGAAATCTTCTACAAAGACAGCATGAGCTAAATAGACTGCAGTGGAAACACAGCTTAAAAAAGTGGTCTTAGGTGTGATACACCAAGTCTCTAAGTGCAGTAACCAGCCTGAGGGGAATGTCCAACTGATTTTTACTGGGATAAAATTAATTTTCTTCAGAGTAACTGGTATGAAGCTGGTTTTGGGATTTGTGCTGGAAACAGTGTAGGTAACACAGGAATGTTTACGTTACTGCTGAGCAGCACTTGCACAAAGTCTGAAGACCTTTTCTGTGCCTCATCCCACCCCACCAGCAAGGAGGCTGGGGATGCACAAACAGGGGGACACAGCTGGGACAGGTGACCCCAACTGACCCAAGGAATATCCCATATCAAATGGCATCTCGCTTGGCATATGCAATGGGGGGAAAAAGGAGGAAGGGGCAGACATTTGTACTGATGGTGTTTGTGTTCCCAAGTCAGCGTTAGGTGTGATAGAGCTGTGCTTTCCTGGGAAAGGCTGAATAGCTGCCTGCCTATGGGAAGTGGTAAATGAATTCCCTGTTTTGCTTTGCTTGTGTGCATGGCTTTTTCTTCAGCTATTAAGCTACTCTTGCCTTAATCTGAGTTTTCTCATTTTACTCTTCCGATTCTCTCCCCTATCCTGACATGGGAGGACTGAGTAAGCCCCAGCTGTGTGGGGCAACTTCTTACAGACAGATATTTTAAAAGTTGGGGGGAATTTAATGGTGGCATTTAGAAGTTAAAATATTTTGACTTGGTTCAGCTTTTCTTAGTTGAAACAAAAGTGTGTATTTAACCTAAATCTGGTTCCATTAAGTCCTATTTGCCCTGTTTCCTGTGTAACATTCTCATAAGAGGTAAGCTCAGTCAAGTGCTGGTGATCCAGAGCTTGATTGCTTGCCATGATGCTTGCACAACCAGTTCTGAAAATTTTACTGCTGCAAAAATGAGGAGGAGAAAGTAAGGAGACTGATATTTGACATTTAATTAAAAAAAAAATGTTTGCAATCTACAGAAGTAGTCTGTTTTCAATATAATTACTCTTCAGTAATTATCTCTCAATCCATCATCAGCTTCTGGTTGTTGGGGAGAGGACAGAGTTTGCCATTTTTACAGCTCATGGCCCTCTCCTGCTCTGTCCCCCAACATTCTCCAAGCTGGCTCCCCATCTTTGAGTCTCTTCTGTCGCCCTGCATCCTGCACCCTGGCAGTTGTGGTGTTTCCATGGATCGCTCTCCAGCTGGCTGAGGAGCGCTGAGCAGCAGGCAGGGGCAGCTGGCAGCCGGCGTCCCGGGGAGCTCGGCTCCACCAGCACTGCTCTCTCTCCCTGGCAGCCAGCCACAGTGAGCTGCTGTGCAGCAGCCTGGTGAGCTTTTGGACTTGGCACAGCTCAGCTGCAGGCTCAGGTAGCAGAGGAAACAGAGCAGAGCTTTCTCACCCATTCTTAAACACTGAGCTCAGGTTACTGCTCTTAGGAGTTGAGCAGGAACCTTTGCTTCACACACCTGAGCCAGCATCTTGGGAGGACTTGTTGCACCCTTTCCAGTTTTGTATCTTTTTGTTGTTCTTTCCCAGCTCTGTCAGAAAAGTTCAGTAAATGAGGGAGGCAGCTGAAGACTGTAGAGAAGAGGGTCTGGGAGCCCCAAGGAGGTGGGGTGGAATTCTGACATGAGGTGGTTCCTGCAGAAGCAGCACAGGAGAGGTAAACTGGACAACAGAAAGGTAGGAAGGTAGCCAGCTGTCAATGTAGTAATACAAGGGACCCATCAGGGTTGTCTTATTCCTCATTCACTCTTAATTAAATATTACTTGCTTAAATATGTAGGTAATAAAAGGTAAAAGATGTTACAAGCTGACTAATTTTTTTCTCTGTCTCATGTTTTCTGTAGCCCTTTCTACAAGTCTTTCAGTTATAATTTATATTTTTTACTTAGAGATAGACTTTTTTCTGAATAGGGCTTTACGTAGCCTGCTGTGATTGTAGCATTCTAAAAAAGCTGACGTGATTTTAGTATCTTTTTTCAATTAAAATAGAAGATATACAGGTATTTAATGAGTGCAAGTTTTGTGTTGCCCTTATGATATTGTAGATTTATGATTGTGTTGGAGTGAGGGGGAACAGCCTACCCAAGTTATTTATTTACAGTCATGCCAGGAAAGAAGATGGCTCTTTGCTTCAAAAGTATCGGTCCTTGTTTTTAATCTTTAATTAACTCTGAATTTGACTAGATCTGCAAATAGCAGATGGTGAAGTGTTGCCAAATTGCTGCTCATCATCTGCTTCTCACATACATAATTTGTAAGAATGTAAGTGTAAAGGAAATATATGAAAAGTCCTCAGCAGAGTGTTCTCCAGTAGCAGGAAGTTGCATTTGTTTTTCTTTTGGCATTCAAGTTTAACAATGAGCTAGAGATAAATAAAGCATTTGCATAAGAGAAGACTTTCATAATAGATTTTTGAAAAAGAAGTAAATAGGACAGCTACTCCAAAACTTTGCATTGTACTAAACCAAATGACTAAATTATCTTTAACTTTGTGGTATTCAAATGAAATGGAGAGTTGCCTACATAGGAAGTATTTTGCTTGTTTCAAGTGCTGATAATTGATGCCTTTTGTTACTTGCACTGGTGCTTCTAAACTCTGACTGGGCTGTAGTAATTGAACACAAAAAGGTGAAGAAGGGCTCATGAAGTGCAAGCATTCTTATGGGAGGCTGGGGTGACTCTAATCTTGCCTAGTAGAAACATAGAAGATTTCTCTTGTCAGCTCTGAGGAAAGCTGGAAATGCAGACTGTTGTATTGACAGCCTCTGTAAGAACTCTCCCTTGTTATCCAATATCTCTTACTACCTTTAAAAGAAAAAAATATCAACACAGGTTTGAAAGTAAAGCTGAAATACTGAGAAAACTTGCTGCTTGCCTAGTCACACGTCTCCTGATTTAAAAGGCTAGTTTTGTTTTGTTATGTTTCAAGGCATTAGCTTGTAAATTGTACAGTCCTCAAATTGAACATTACACTTGCTGTAATTCAAATGTGGGGTTACATCAGCAGGTCTTTTTAAAGCAGTGCTTGAAGGTTAAGTGCAGGCATGACTGTACTGCTCCTACAGTTCTTCACCATCCTCTTTCTGAGGGGTCATTTGGAGTCCTGCAAGGGAGGTGTCTATGTGAAAATCCATGAGGTGGGGCAGAAAGCGGCTTCTGCCCTCTTAGAATTTCTTTTGTTGTAGAGCCTTTTTATACCAGAGCAAGAAATCAGCTCAGATTTTTAACCTAGGAGCAAAGCCTTACAGCACTCAGCATTTAGCAAAGGCATGACGGAGCAAAATATGTCTGTAAAAAAAACAAAAAAGGCAACAGAATTTAGAGAAAGACTTTAGGGCGAAGGAGTAGGGAGAAAAAGAAATTTTTTTTAATCCATTATCTGTACCTTTGGACAATATTTTATTCATGTTTTTTTATGGCTTCTTAACTTTTCAATTCTGTTCTAATTAAGTTTGCATTTAGTGTATACCTATTACATCGAAAGGCTATTTATCATACTGTCAGAGTCTTATGCTTACTTTTTCTGTCTAGTAGAAGACATGGAAAACTACATCTTGAGTGTATGGGTTGAAAATGAGAGCACTAATTTTGCCTTCCTCACAGATCAGTCTGTCATGTAATTTGAAAACATCTGTTTTCAAAAGAGCTAGTCACTCTGAGCAGTGTTCTAAAGCCTTGGGAGGGGAGAAGGGATTCCTGAAAGGGGAAAAGTAAAATATATTTTGCTGAGTGTGGTTCAGGAGGTTGGTTAACTCGAATCAGATTAAACCTAAGAGCTCAGATGGTGTCAGTTGTGCTGGTGGGAGGCTGGTGGAAATTGACACTTTCTTCAGCTTGTAGGCATTATGCATGTGGGTAGTGTGGTTGCCATCTTCGAAAGAAATTCACAGAAAGATCCATAGATAGGAGGAAAAAAAGCTTCTCATTTCTCCTTACTGTCATGTAAGTGTTCAAACCAAATGGATGGACAGCCCAGCTTTTACATTTAGAGGTGTACGTCCACTGCTGTCACATTGTATGTAGCCAGAGGATGGACTGTGACTGGTGGGGCTTTGTGTTTCTTTGGTTTGTTCTCCCGACTCACATCTTTCAATTAGCTTTACTGTGGGAAATGTATGATGGTAGTAGCTCCTTGGCTGAGAGGAGAGGTGATTTTATGGGGGATGTGTGGAGACCAGGGCCTGGATTCATTTTACCTTTTCTCTCTGCCTTAGTTAATTGCCTTCATCTCCTTTTCTAGGCTGTGGAGGGCAGCGCACTCGTGGGGAGCAAATTTAACCTATTTAAGATTCATACTGTAGAAAGAGCTCAATTGTGCTGTCAAAATTCTGGTAGAGGGAGTCTAAAGATACTGGGTTAGTCATGCACATTTGTTGGCAGTTGTATGTTAGGAATGAGATTTGCCTGGATGGTCTTGCAGTTGAAGTCTCTGCTCTGGAACATGTTTCACTTTAGGACCAATGTCTCAGTGTTTATTGCGTCAATGGAAAATTCAAAGAGACTTGAAAAGATCTTTAACATAGTTCTGTTGTGGTCACCCAGATGGCATTGTGATCTGGGTTATGGTTTTCTTGGGTTCTCACACAAAATGCAGAGTAGGCAAAGACTGTATGGCAAAGTGGTGAAATTTGCTTGCTGTCATGGAGCAGCTTTGTCTCAGAGTCAGGAATGTTTAGAGCATATGACAGCCAGTCCTCTGACTGAACAAACTTCTAGGTTCATCTAACAAAGCATAAGGAAACAGGTTGGTGTAACTTTGATGTTCAGTATATTAGGTCATCTCTGAAAGTCTAAATATGGCCTAACTATAATTTCATATCTGAGTCAGGCAGAGCTGCATGAGTTCTTTTTTCATCCTAGTTTTAGTATACTGAATGTAAAGAGGTCTTCAATAAAATAAGGGAAATCCAATATTTTGAGAAAAAACCCTGAGTGCATCCCCCTACTCCTCTTTTCTATGTGAAAGAGCTCAGACCAAACCCTCAGACCAAACTTCCTCTGCATTTTACTTGGAAATGAACATATCTGGTATGTTCATCTGAGTTTCAGCTGCTTTCTCCTGAGTGCTGTGAAAAGATGGTTATGCTGCTTATGCTAATCTGTAGATTAGATGCATAATTTCCTGTATTTTGTCTCCAAACACAGAAAACAGACAGCTTTTGCTACTGTTAGACATAAACCCAAACTGGAAACCTGCATTTGCAAGAAAGTCATGGGGACAGCAACAAGCTAAACGGATTTACAGTGACGAAAGCATGTTGAAACCAGTGTACAACTGTAATTTTAAAAACCTGACATTTAATTTCTGCTTTGTAAATCCCGTCCTTAATGGGGGATAACAAGAGATTTAAGGGATAGGAAGACATCTTGCTGGTAGATTCAGGCATAGTTGGGGTTTGGGCTAAAACCTCATTTTCTGTTAGCTTGCCTTTTATCCTAGTCCCAAAAAATCTGACAGGGAAAAAGAAGAGTGTTGAAAAAATATGACTGGAATGAGCACTATGTTAGATGAAATATTTTTGTTTGTGCCTTTGTGAGTTGTTGCATGATCTAAACCTAATTTTCAGATGCTAATATTTGCAAGAGTTGCTGGTGGAAGTGGGTTGTCTTAATCCCTTGTGTGTGGGAATGTTGAAAAAGTACATGAGAGGGGAAGGGAACCTCTGGCAAAATCAAACCCTTGTGTCAGGGTACAGAAGGTAGCAAACAGCTCAGTCTGAACAGCGGAGTTGCATAAAGACCTGAAGATTATCCAGTTTTTCTCTTTATGCCTTGGCTGGAAACCAAGACTCTGACTCCAGTGTAGTCTGACAGTGGCAGGAGAGGATGGGTAGTGGTAGGTTATTGCTTTTCCTATTACCTTTTAAGTTTGCCATTGTGTGTTTGTAACCCTGCTGGGTTGCAAAGTGGCTTTATCTTGGCAACTGCTTTGTTTGCTGTAAAGCATATAAAAAGCTGTGTAATCTATGCAGTTGGCACTTGCAGGAGATTTTGCAAGCAGATGTGAAGTAGATGCCAGGGGTCCCCCAGACAGCTTGTTCTCCCCTTCCATGGCTGCAGCATTGAGAGGGGCAGGTGAGCACACCATTCCTCGTGCCTCTCAGTATTGACTTTGGATGGTAGCCAAGTGAGGGGCACGTGCAGGGATTTATTTTATTGATGGGGGACAGTAATGCCAGTGCTCAAAGGGATGAAGTTTCTCATGGCTTCTTGCAGCTGACTGTTCCATTTAAAGAGAATTTCATAGTATGGATAACAATATTAAACATGATTGGGAAGGCCAGTGATGGTGGTCCCTGAAGAGCAAGGATTTTGGAGGGACTGACTGTGTAAAGGCAAAGTATTCAAGTGCTAAAGCTCTTCTGTCTTGTATATGCATGTTTGTTACCCAGTTTTGTGATTACAAGTCAACACTGTTGAGGAGAGAGGTTTTGGAAGACCACATTTTACTCTCGTGATAATTTCTAGAAAGTGGGGCAGTAGGGAATAACAGCTCTGTGAAGTGGTCCTATACATCTTTTCCTTCTCACTGTAACTGACTGCAAGGATATGTTAAAACAGAGAATGAGAAATACTGACTGGCCTCCTTCTTCTGGAGGCAGCAGTATCACATCTGAAAACCTGTCATTACCTAATTTTAATTTCCAAGAACATGCTAGTTGGTTTCTTATTTCAGAAATAATACTCCCCTCACTTCATTCTTCTGTAGGTATATTTAAATTAAAATATCTCACTCTTTGAATTGATTCCTCCCTCAGTCACGCTGAGTGTGCCCTGTGTAGTTTGGCTTTTGATACCAATCTAGGGTTTTTGGTCCCCTTGGAATGAGAGCATGATGAAGAGAGATTGTAGAGTCTCCATCCTTGGAGATGCTCAGCACCCAACTGTCAACACAGTCCTTAGCTTCAGGACTTTTCCCACCTGTGAGACTCTAAAGATATAAATGATAAATAAGGCAAGATTAATGAAAGTGTTAGAGACTAAGGTTCAAAATTAGAGTAGTACAGGTTTCTGCTTTAGGTTAGATTAGGTTTAGTCACATTTACCAATTAATGCTGTTCTGCAGGCTTTTCTGCAGTCACTTTACTTGGAGTTGCAGGAGACTGGAGCACAAGCTGCTGCCTCTTCTGGTTTTCTTTCCTCCTGTTTGACCTCCTTGTGTCTTCCACTGCAGTCTCCCTTAGCTGATGTTGCCCTCACTACTGGACTGAAGTGACAGACTGGTGTTGCTAGGGCTGTCTCAATCCATGTGCAAGCAAACAGGGATCACTGGGTGACTGCCTTACACTTTGGGTGAACAGGGAGAGAACTGTGCAGACACCACACCTCTGACAAGCCGAGGTCTGGATACCCCGTGCTGCCTGTGTTCTTTGTACTGCGTGCTTGCAGTTCTCAGATTTCTTCTCCCTTCCTCCCAGTACTGAGTGCTGAAAATATTCTGCCTATGAAGATGCATTGCCAGTGAAAGACTGCAAAAATGTGATGTGTGAAGAGATTTTTAATGATACCATGATAAGCACATTTCAATGGGTTGAAAAATCATTAAAGTAAGTATTTTGGCAGCCACTTGTTTTATGCAGGCCTCTGTAGTGCTCCTGAGTATGAGTCTGAAATGCAATTAGTTAAATGAAAAAAGGGCACACAGAGGTGTAGGACCACTTCTGTCTTTTGTAATTAAGGAGGGGGTGGGAAAGGGAAAGATAAGTTACCTGTGTGAAGAAGTTAGACAAAACCAATGCAGAGTTCAGAATTAGAAGAGGAAAAACAATCTTCCTCAAAGTCATTCTTTGAATTTCTAATTGAGGTCTTGCACTGTCTCTCTTCCAAGCAGCAATGTCTGTTAAAAACTGAAAAAGCAGATGAAACTGAAAAACCCCTAAGAAAATCACAGAAGGAAGCGATTTTTTAGGAAATAATTACTAACTTGTAACTCACAATGGTTGCATGTTACCATTATCTTCCTCTTTAAATATTTCAGGAAATCTCTGCTAATGAATTATGCTAAATGGCTACAATACAGGGAGATGGTATTATGGATAGAGATTCATTTCATGTTTCAGTCTTCAAACCAGTTTCTAACTATGAGACATGGTAAGCCATAATGCGTTGGACCCTAGCCATCCAATGCTGGCCTCTCATATTTTCTTCTGAAATGTTTGTGTAGTGTGAAAAGATGACAAGAACTGTTGAGATTCTTCACTGTACAGGAGAAGAATCACTCCCTTGATTTCCCCCTCACACCCCTGACTTATGCAGACAAGGTATTTACTTATGTGCTCAAAATTTACCTTTTCTCAGTTCATCTGAGACCTGTTTTGCTCCTGACTAGGCTGCTATAGAATGTAATGTGCACCTTTTGCTGTTGTGCTTCAGGTAAACCTCTTACTGCTCTGCAGATTGTCACTTCCCGTATTGTTTTTATAATTAGACCCAGTTTTTAGTTTCTACATGCTCTTTACTGTATTAAAAATTATCAGTTGCTGAAGCTGATGGGCATGGAGGCAAATCCATTATTATCTGTAACTGGGGTATTGTATGAAATCAAGATATGCTGACTGGATGTCTTATTATTCCTGAATTTGGTGGCTGTTAATTTTGTCTTCCATCTGTTAGGTCTTAGGCATTAATCTAAGCCATGTACTTCAAGTTTATGAGAAATTCCTCCTTTATTTATCTTCAGTAACTGAATTCCAGGCCTCTCACTGTCTGCTTACTAGGCATGAGCTGCTAAGTTAAATTTCTTTACAAGTGTAAGCACTCAACTCTTTCACTACTTTTCCTCTCCTGTTACCTGCTACCTTGCTTAAATGTGTGAAGTCTCACCAGGTCTGCATTCTGTATTTTTTTAACTTGTGTTAGCTCTTCAAAATAAATCCCTGTGCTTCAGTGGTCATCAGGATAGGAGGCCCACCAGATTGTTAGTTCATCTTGCAGTGAAGCTGCTGTAGTAGGTTGACTTGAAATTTTATAAAATGGAATGTTAGCAAAAGCCAAAATGGGTGTTGTAAACATGGAAAAAGCTTTTTGTGTACCGAAATGACATTTAAACGAGCTTACTCTGGTTTTCTAAGTAGCATGGTGCAGTACTTATCCTGAAGTTCCTTATTTTACATTCCCTTTGAGCCAAGTCCCTGATAATAGATCAAACTGTCATTCTTAATGGACTCAAGAGCAATAAAATAAGGACAAAGTGTGACGTGTTGTAACAGTGTGAAACTGGAATCAGGTCTGTTACTGTGAGAGTCATAATGGCACATAGCTCATTCCTGCACACAGGCTGCATCATCTCAGGATAATGATCTCTGCCATGAGACAAAGTGTTTCTGAGAGAGACTGCCAAAAATGAAGAGTATGAGTAAGACAGTGGGGTGTTTTTCCCCTGCAGAAAAGCACTGTGTTCTGTAGCCCTAAATGTCAAATTAAACAGTAACTTTCAAGTATAAATAAATTTTGAAATACGTAGTATCAACTGTGGAAAGCTGGAAACATTGTAATAACATACTGGAAAAAATGAGATTTCTACTCCCTGTTGTGTTGGCTGTATAAATGATTTGGAAGAGCAGGTGAACAGTGAGGTAATGAAGTACCAATTTATTCAGGGTAGTTAAAGGCCAGCCCTAAAGAATTGCACAACACTCTTACAGTCCTGCTTAACTAAGGCACAAAATTGTAAATGAAGTTTGATGTAGATAAATGTGAGTGCACCCCATGGGAATGGAAAAGATGAGAAAATTGCAGTTCTACCATGCTAAGTATGGAGCTGGCTCTTGTCCCTTTTATTTCCAGGATCATCTTCCCCTGGGTCGTTCTGGGAAGGCAGGAGCCTGATGCTCAGTAGGCCTAAGTAGTGCCCAGCAAATGGAGTGGCCGGTGTCACTAGGGAAAGAGAGAAGACAAGTCCCAAGACTGTGGCTGTGCAGTGTGTGCCTACAGCTGGTGTGTTTGGAGCAGCTCTGGATTACCAAACTGCATAGTTAAAACTAAAAGTCTATTCTGAATGCTGGGGTAAACCATGAGAAAAATGGGAGAATTCAAAACGTGAATCTGGGAGAAACCCATTGATAGCAAGTGCAGAAAATATACTTGGCTTAGAAAGTTCCTCAACTCCAGGTTTTTCTGTTCCTCTGTTTTTAAAAGTAGTAATTAATCCTTATCTACCAAAAAGCTTGGCTGTATTATGATGATGATTCTTATTTATATAAACGTTGTGAGATATTAGATGTTTGTTTTGAAATGTTAGAACACAAAAAACACGCCCCCTTCAAAAAAAAAACCAAACAAACCTCATCCAAACCCCAGCTATTCTCATACCATGAGAGCTATAAAGTCCTGCAGGCTGACATGCAATGTTGCAAATATTTGTTCATAAGAACAAAAATATTCCAATTGCCATCCTTATATTAAAGGGGAAGAAATCATTGCGAACTTTCTTGGTGGATCCTGTGAGGGTGAATGTTGCCTGGCCCTGTGGCAAACCTTGAAGGGCTGAGCTGATGCAGTCAAAAAGATGTTTGGGTTATTTTCAATTCTGTAAATGAGTAAGCCTTTCCTTGGGTCCAAGCCTTCACAAAAAGGAATTAAGGGAAGTAAAGAAACATAAATAGTAAAAAGGCAAAGGCAGACAATACACGCCTCCTCTTTAAATGCTAAGCTTGTCTGTGCATCATGGATAAACTTATCTTTATAGAGCTCCTTGGTATTTGTTGGGAAATAGCGTGTTGTCACTGCTTCAGGAGAGGTTATTTGTTGTTTCTGGATGTGGTTTTAGTTTGTCCTTTTCTATTATAAATTAATCGTACCAGCCTATTATTCAGAGAAACATGCACATCCCTGTTCTGTCCTTGCCTCACAGATGCATTTATTCTGTGCTTGTGTTTTGCCATTAGGGTTTTTCAAATACATGCTTCTGAATACTGGGAGGTGAAGCCAAGACTGTCTTTCAAATACTGTATTTGAAATGTCATTTCTCAGGTAACCAGGTAGAGTTAAATGATGCGAATGGCAGACTTCATAGTGATGGAAAAAGAAAATGGAATGCAGTATGATTGTAGGTTCATTTTGAATTCCAGAGGAGATGGTTTTAAGCTGTTTCCACTTACATATGTATATCTGAGTATACATTTTGCTTTTTGACAGTCATTATTTTCCCTCTGGCAAGATTTTTGCAATAAATACATCTTCAGTGTGCTTCTGACTTGTATTTTGCTGGAAAATGTAAGAACTTTGTTCAGCTAAGTGAATTGTTAAGTATTTCATGCAATGCAGCTCTTCCAGATCCATTGAAAAGTGATGCTTTATTCCTTGCTTATAGACCTGGTTCCTTGCACAGAGAAGAAGACCTTCTGTGCTAAAATGTCTACAAGTTACGTCTAACTAATTTTGAAGTTGCTGTATTTGAGTGTTGCTGCAGTAGTGGTTTCACAAAGTTAATCTCATTATTGAGTCTGAAATTCCAAAGAGAAGAGCAAATTTGGAAGCAGTCCAATGTGCATCCGAAAAATACCAGGGTGAAGCTTGAGGTAAGAGGGACTGCTATGGAAACTAGATCAGTTCTTTTTAGCAGGATCTCTGCCAAGGCCCTTCATTTGTAGAGGAAGGCATAATATGTTTTATCTCTGTTGTCTCAGTATAAAAAAAAAATCAGTCCCTCGTATGGAAAAGGTGGACATGCATTATTTTCTTTCCATTCTCTGGGATGTTGTGAACCTCAGAAAACCCGTTCATCATCCCCTGCCTTGCATTTGCTGTGAGGAACAGCATTTTCTTCTTTCCTGGATTAGCCCAAACAATTTTTTTTTTTTTTTCCTCTTGAAAACAAGCTGCATACATAGCTTCTAGCCAGGAAACATTCTGGGATTCCATTTGGAAGGTTTTAAGCTTGGGATGGATGGGGAATAGACAAACAAGTTAACTTGCTTGACATCTGCTGCTAAAGTTGATGTACATAAATGTGTCAAAATTATTTTGGCTGCCTGCAGAAGAGGGAAATACTATCATAAATTCAGTAGTGTTTTGTTTGTCCTGTCGGCCAGGGTTGCTGATTCAACTGATGGTTGCTGGTTAAGAGTGTGAACTTGGATTAATGTATTTCCTGTGTATCTGCCCTGACTATGAGCAGGGTAGATTCTGATAGTGATATCACCAACATACGAAGTATGAACATAGGACTAGAGTAATTTAGAAGTCACTTTTTTTGTAAGACTGAGATTCTAGTAAGTAGGTGGGGTTTTTTCCCCCAAAGGAGTTAAGTCAGAAGCAATTAAGTTTGATTGTAAAGCTTTAAATGTAGAATTTATCCTTCTGAGTTTGCCATTACATATTTGTTTTAATACTTAAATATCTTTAAATTATTAGGGCAGGAACATGGGTTTTAAGATCTTCAGATAATGAAAAAAGGCTGAATATCTGTGTACTGTGTTTCTTTAATGTATCCCACAGAACACAACCATTAAATAGGTTTGAGTTTGAACTAGGTGGCCTTAAAAGTGTGGTAACAGTTTTAAGGCTTTGCGCAGTTGAGTCTCTTGGTTTTCAGATGTTTGCCACAGGCTTTCAGTAAGATTAGACCTGTGCCAGATAATATCAGTGCAGGGCTCTTGAGATGATGCAGAGTTTGCCAAAGCACATCTGTTGGTACCTCAGGTAGAAAATAGTAGGAATGCAAGAGCAAAAATAAATATTACTAAAAATTAATGTGTTTAACTTTTAAGGTTTAATTAGGACATGCTATGCTGAACTTGCATGAGGCAATTTGAAAACTGTAACATTATGTGCATCTAGGGCAGCAGAGGGATAGATCTTTTAAACCCACATTTCTCCTTTATGGTTGATGCTGCAATTAACCCATCAATCTTTGAAGTTATTGTTAGTCTAATCTTTAAACCAGGAGAAATGTGGAAGTTGTTCTGTGACAACATGATGGACAGTGATAAAACTTGAGAAACTGGAGTTAGAGCTTACTGACTTGCTTGCATCTGGATAAGGCATGGATTCTTGGGTGCTTTGGGAAATTCCCAGCGGCAGTCTTAGACTTTGTTAATACACATTCAAGAAATTAAGCACAAAGGATTTTGTTTCTTGTGTGATAAATCCTACTTAGTACACATTAGTATCTTTATGTTCTTAATGCTAAGATTAATATTAATCTTAGAAAAGCCTTTGTGTCATACAAATATAATATAGAATACATTTGTACTTGCTTTTCACTTACATGTGGGATTTTCTACTCTTTATCAAGTTGCAGAGCAATTTGAGACTGCTTGATTCTGCAGAAAATGATTCAGTTGAAGTGCACTTAATTTAATCTCCTCTGTTTCACTGAGTATTTGATAAAAGATAATTGAAAATGCTTCAACTTGTGCTCAGAAAGTTGTAGTTAAATCAGACTTTGGTTTGCTCTTTTTTCCTACACCCTATTAAAGGGCAGTGGATCTTATTTGTAATGTGCATTATTCAGGAAAGAAAGCCATTTATGGACTTACTTCAGAACTGATGGTGCTCTCAGTTAAATGTGCATCTAAAATGTATTTGTTGCATTAATCTCTGTCTTACAGTGTGAACACTAAATTAGCAATACAAGGAAAGTATTGCTGGCTGCCAGGTGGTCAATAATTGATTCAGTATCTGATAAATTCTTGATTTTCCTAACAAGTGTATTTTAATTCATTTGTAGAAGTAACTTGGAGAGATTGGGAGGAACATGGAAGGTTGGGATTGGTTTTGCTGCAAATTCAATAGACAGTAGTTTGCTGGGAGGCAAACTGCTGCTGGTTCTGACTTAACACTTATCATCCCAGTCATTACCATCCTCTTGGCAGTAGAAAGAGAGAAAAAGGTAACTCTTGTATTACTTGCATGTCCACAATTTTTTTTGTTTTTCCTCAGGGCTTCTTTAGTGGCTCTAATTCAGTGTAGGTTGTTCTATGTTTTTTCCCCAGAAGACAACACTAGAAATACTAACCTACCTTCAACAGAGCAAATTTCTTTCCTTTTGTTTGCTGCTCTTTTTGTTAGGAAGCAGTCTCACTCTTGTCTAATAAAATGGTGATAATTTTATTGAAGACTGTTCTTTAAAGCTATTCAGGAAAACAGGACAGTCAAAGAGTAACAAAGTTTGAAGGAGCTAGATAGGGGAAAGAAACTTTTAAGCAAATAATGAGTGTAATTAAATCTATCAATTTGTAGGTTAAATGAATTTTTTTTTTTTTTTGGCAGTTGGGGTGAAAAACATTCTTTCCCACATAGGAAAAAAAAAAACCCCAAAACAACAATAGCAAAACCATCCCACCAACTACTTTTTTTTTCAGACTCCAGCAGATGAGGGGGCCACCAGTGGGTGATAAGTGGAATGCATGGAACCAGTTACACTTGGAGTGCTAGCTGGATTTTGGAGAGTAATGGCTACACAGACTCCCAGGTCACAGCAGTTTATTGCATTGTAATAAAAAGATGTAAATCAGACTTCAGTGTTCAGAAAATATACAATGATACATTTTCAAAACCAAATTAGATGAAAATCACTTAGGCCTTTGCAGCTCCCATTGAGATTTTCTGTGTTGGGTGACAGAATCAGTCCTGTTAAGTAAGTCTGAAGCAATACAGTATATATACAGTATTTATTTTATAGTAATTTTGATGTTTTAGTATATGGGGAAGGGAGGAAGCAGAGTCAGAGAGACAGATCTTGCAGTGTTTTTAGATGAATATTACTAAAAAGTGTGAAGTTAATGGCAAAAGATAGGCTTTGTTCTCTATTAGAACCTGATTAATGGACTTGGGGACCTTTTGGTCTCAAATAGTCAAATTTTTTTGTTCTCACATCTACTGTGTAGTCTACAAGGAGCTGGTTTTAACAAATATAGAAAAATAGTTTTGTGTATGTGGTCATAAGAGGCTTGAGGGAAAAAAAACAAACTTTTTTTCAGTGCAGAGATGATTCTTGATCTCTGTTGACTAATTATAAATTTATTTATCCTTAAGTTATTTTCTTTTTATACTAGAATACTTAGTCTTTTTTGTGATGTTCATACAATACATCAATAGTGCAACTCTTCAGCTGCCTTTACAAGAAAGTACTGTAGGCCATTCTGGAAAGCTGCAGTTAAGTCAGGAAAAGCAGACATTTCACTCTGCGTACTATCCATTTTGTCACAAATACTAAAAAAGCTATTAAAAAAGTGTGAAAGCAAGTTTAAATATTGTTTTGGCTCTCCAGTGATGTTCCTGAGGAACTGTTACCAGAATTGGAGGGCTGGGAACTGCTGCCATTTCACTAATTTGTTCTGTGCTGGAAAACTTATTCAAACACTAGATTATTAAATTGGAAACAAAGGCATTCTGTCCATTTTTGATTGTGTCTGGAAGACCTTCATAACAGGGCAAATGTTTTATACCTGATAAACAATTAGTCCTGAGGGTAGGGAGGAGGCAGACGTCTGTCCCTCAGAGGGTCCTTACCTGCAGTGTCTGCCTGGGTTTCATTTGTTTGTAAGCTTTTTTTTTTTTTTGTGGAACCAGGGAGAGCTTTTGCAAGACCCATCTTCTCCCTCAAGTTCTCTGGTGATAAAAGATAGCATTTCAGTAATTCAAGCTTGGAGCTGTCCACTGGCTGCCCATAAAACATGGGAGATTCCTGTGTTCTCCTCTCGGAGCAATGTTACTTTGGGAGATAATGGCTTTGCTGGAGATAACTCTGTGAACAGAGGCAAGGCTGGTGTAGTGATTTGGATCCAGGTGAATGTAGCCTGTACTGAGTACACTTTGGGTATAATGCATTATATGGGAAGGTTCTGAGGATCCAAATTGTCTGGGGTACTTAGAGCCCTGAGATGCATTTCTTTTTAACTGTTCCCTCAAAAGCATCTCACGTGGAATATATGTTTCTGGTGGTTGTGTGCTTTTGGGGGTTTGCGCTTGTATTTGTATTGATCAAGAATTAGTATAGTTTAGAAGCCTTGCAGCCATTCAGTGTTTCTAAATATGATTCTTTAGGCTTTTGGGAGCATGTGGATTAGTGTCCATTACCTTTTGAATTCAGATAGAATTTTGTGTGAAGTGGGGAGACTTTTAAGACACATACCCAAACTTCTACAAATCTAGTTCAATTTCTTAGGGCAGCACTGTCAAAAGTGACCAATTGTTCACACCAATGCAGTGTAACATGACTGTCAGCAAACCCGGAAAAGCATTTTAACTTTTTCAGCTGAGCGCGGTGTGGATTGTTTTTGTGTGAAAAGGAAATACAAGTCAGTGCATCCTTTGGTACTTCTTTCTAGTTCTGTATAGCTTTAAAAGATGAAGTCTGTAATCTGTAGAGTTTTCACTTGTGTGCATGCAAACACAGGCTGGTGAGTATTTAAGTTCATTTCAGTTTCTGTAATCATAATTCACTCCTTTATTATTAAACATGTAAGAATGTGTAACAAGGCCATCAGCAGTCTGTCTTGGTACCACCGTGGTGTGTATTATTTCCTTGATAGATTGTCTGTTAAATACAAAACATATCAGAGAGTTTTGTTTAGAATGATTGTGTGTAGATGAGTGTTAAATACTTCATATCTGTGTGCTGTCTCTGTCTTCCATACCAGTACTAATGCTTTTGCTGCAAATGGTGCAAAGTAACAAGTTAGAAATCACTTCACGAAGTGTAATCACTGTAATTTTTGCAATTATTTTAATGGTGCAGGGCTGAATGTATTTCAAAAAACCCTCCACAAAACCTCCTGCTATAGGAAATGTGTAAGGCACATTGCTCAGTTTGGGATACCTCTGCATATTGTAAAGGCTCTTCCTTTTGTTACGCTGGTCCCCAGAGTAACTGTTGCCTTGGTCACAACATGGGAGACAAAAAGAAGTGATACTGGCTGTGCAAATTGCCACGTACTTTTCAGCTCACTAAGGCAAAGATTTTGACTGCCTTCCACCAATTGAGCTTACAACCCAGTGAGACACTGCCAGGGGTTTTGAATGTGTACTGCATTAGAAATTTGCTTTTAAAACAGAATGCAAGAGGAGACAGTCCTAAACCCCTAAATATGCCTAAATTTTGAATGCCTTGGGAATTATCCATTTTTACGTTGATATTGTTACTCCATTTGATTTTGGAGGCCAGCAGTATCACAGGTCTTGGAGATGGTTTTGTGTAGAAGTCTGTGAGAAGTAGTTTTATTGATCATTGCTTCCTTAGGCTTTATTCAAATAGTTAAATAAAACTGCAGAAGAGTGGAGCAAACAGGAGAAAGTCTTGTGTGTGCAGTTACAGATCTGTTTTGGGTAGTGTTGTGCACCTGAAACATTTTTTGTTTCCCACTGCTTGTTTAAGCTAGAAAGTGTTCTTTTCCCTGAGCATCTCTGACCTTCCTGAGGCCTCTCTTGTAACAGTGGGAGATCTGCATGAAGCAAGAACAGTGAATTCTCTGTCCTTGTACTCTATCATTTGGTTCATGAAATGTGCCTTTTCTCTGCAGGTCATTATTAGATGCTTAGTGCAAGCCCATTGCTCAGCATGAGAAGTGACCGTGCTCTTGGAAAGAGGCTGCTTTGATTTGCTAGTAGCAGGAACTAGATATCTGAATCTATTTGAAGGAAACCAACCCCGTGTTCCACTTAAGTCAGAACTGTTTTCCTTGAGTCAGGATGATGAAATGAAGTAATGCATCTAGCAAAACAGAACAGTGCAGCACTTTGAGTGAGAAAAGCCAAGCGGCACATCACGGATCATGGGTGCCAGATGGATTTTGGTGCTAAGTTGTGATTATGGCATGTTTCTCCAGGTCCTGCTTTCCTTCATTATAATAGTAGATCAGTAATGTCAATATAGTGATATATGACACAGGTAAAGTCCTGTTTCTTGCTAAGGTAATTTAATAAAAAAATTCTGATGAGCCTTACAGGTAGGCTCATCTCATGATAATACAGTGAGTTAATGGATTTAGATTAAGAACCAGTGAAATGTGTAGGCTGTGTCATGTCATTTGCAATCCATTAGTGAATGGACCAATTTATATATTTCCATGATAAATACCATCTGAGGCTTCTCCTCTGGCTCATGGTCCTTACTTTCATGTATAAGCAGAAATCTGAGAAACTTGAGTTATTTTTTAGAGCAGTTGAATCCTGTTTTCTGCTTTTGCTTTTTATGGTTCCTTATGTGAAAAGTATCTTAATTTATTTGTGCAAATATTCATTTTTAATACTAATTTCTATTGATACTAATATTGCCATGTTGCAGCAAAAACCTGCAGTTGGTGCTTCTTTCAGTTGTCCCTCTGTTCTTGTCCCCCCTTAATCTTGTAGCCATACTTTCATCTCAGGCTGGAAAAAACTTGAGTTCAAGGAAGGGTAAATTCTTACCTCTGGGAAGGTGCACTAATACTCTTGTTACTTCTTCCTGGAGGAAAAAAGAGTGTCATTAGCTTGTCTCAAAAAGTTAACTGCTTAGTGTAAAAGAAAAATTTGGATTCCTTAGGACCAGAAAAAAAAAATATTCATGCAGTAGGGGAATGTTGACATCAAAATTGCTGACCCTGCAACAGATGAGGCCATTTTTACTGGCTCTAGGGAGCCAGTGAATGTCAAATGTGCAAGTGGTCTTTGTAGCCAAAGACATGAGTTTAGTTTCCCTGCACAGCTGCCTAGGCTGCAGCATCACATTTCCTTTCTTGCTGTCTGATCCATGGCTTTTGAGTCATCTGTGGAAAAATATTTTCATGTTGGTTAAGGTAGAGGAAGATGGTATTTTGAGCTAAGGTCTTTCAGCCAGCACTTCACTGGGTAAGTGGCTGATTGAAATCTCTTTTGATCTTGGTTTGAAATAACAGTGGCTTGTTCTGCATTAAAGGATTTGAGACCCAAGATGTGACTGAGAGTGCCTGATGGCACCTCACCATTAGCAAATGAGAGAGTCCCATTTTCCTGGTGTCTCTCTGGTAACTGTGTTCCTTCTATGACCTTTTTTTTTTGAGGGGGGGGGCGGTGGGAAAGTGTGCTGTTGTGCTGTGCTGGCCTTCATAGAAGCATCACACAGAGGCACCATGACCAGCACACAATGGTGCATGACTGAACTGAGCACCCCAGTGCTGAGCTTTTTCTGTGTGTTCTGTATGTTTAGTTACTGGCAAAAAAAAAATGCTTTTACACAACAGATCTGGGAATAAAGCACAGGTGTCTGGTTCTCTCACTGCTTCATTAAGCTCTTTTTTTTTAAACTCCAATGTTCAGCTTAAGAACAGGATGTTTCAGAGAGTATGAGCAAAATGGTAAATTTAGACAGATTTATTTTTATCTTAACATTTATTAAGCAGCAATTGAGATTTGAGGGAAGATATGGTTTACAAAAGATATAAAAGCATCTATAATGTATAAAAGGAGGATTTGGGTTAAATATCCTTTTAGATACAGGACTAGAAGCTTTTACTGAGAGCTTTGAGACTATTGCTGCCACATGTACTGAGGAAAAAAAAAAAGAAAAACAGTTTTAAAAAAGTGCCAATCAAACTACATAATGTCCCAATCAACAAAAACTTGCCTTTTAAAAATGTTATTTTTTTCTTACAAATTCTACTAGTGTTACTTTTAAAATCAGTACAACTTTTTACAGAAGTCCAGGTTAGTTGATGGAAATAAATGTGCTTTGATGATGAGTCCAAGGCAGAAGTTCCATGCAGATGTTCCGTGATACAAGTGCTGGTAGAGGCAAGCCATGAAAACCAAACAAAAATACCAGGGCTGATTCACAGCCACATTGCTTGAGATTAATGTCAGTGTCACTGGGTTTGGTTTGGGAAGTTTTATTTAGACACTGTGAGCAGGCTGAACCCAGTTTCAAAGCTCAGTGTGATCTGTTAATGCTGGATTAGAAAGGATATTTGTTTAATGGCATTACCGCATAGCACAGTGGTGAATATGGTCCATAATCTTTAGTATTGATCTATGTGAACTCTAATAACAGCACAGGGAAATTAGTCCTTTGAGCATGTTGGAAGAAGAACAAGTTGTATACGAAACTATTTATAACAGTCTCATGGAAGAGTTTGAATTCTTTTCATCAGGAGAGAATGGCACCATTGCTTACAGGGCCTGTGGAGGGCTGACTTTGCCTTCTGCTTATGCCCCTTCTGTAAACTGAAGGGTTGAATTCCCCTATGTAATGTTCTAGTTCGAACTGGGGTATGAGTTTGGAGTGGCAAGCCTATCTCTGATAACAGGCAAGAAGAAACAAATTGTACTAAGCATTTGCTGAGTTCAAGGAGAAACCAGCCATTTCAACTCAGTGCGTATAGTGAAAACTGAGATGGAGATTTTGTTTGTTTGTTTAAAATATGACTTTGTGTAACATGAAGTGTGTGTCCCCAAACCCTAATGCAGACAAAGCCAAACTGTGCTGTGACAGCTAGTTGGTATCTAGACATTAAACTGCATGGGAAAAAAAAATGACTAGTACCTCTTTATGTTTCTGTTTTTCCAGGTGTATGACCTGAATAAGAAGGGGCTGTTTTTGAATCAATAATACATGTAGCCTAGTACAAATTATTTTTATTATATCATCAGGTGCAGGTTTTTTTAAGGTGTGTGTGTTTCCTGTCTTTTGATTATGGCTGAACAAGCAGAATTCAGTTTCAGTGGAATTCTGAAATTGTTTTTCACACTAGTATGTGCAGAGTTTGGCCAGTTCCTTGTACATCTTAAACTAGTGTGAGTCAGTATAGATTCATCCATACAGAAGTATGCTGATTTAAAACTGCTGTCAAGGGCTAGAATGCTACTAAATAAGCAAAGCTCTTTGGGACTAAAAAAAAAAAAAACAACCCAAAATTCAAACAAAACCTGAAACAGACAAAACACCCACACATCAACTGCTATTTTCAGCTTCTTCTTAAGGTCAGTTTGGCTCCAGCTACACTTGGTCCTTATACATAGTTATATTTGTAAAGCTTGTTCCTTAGACTTGTCTAACTGATTTATGAGGTGTTGGTGTATATCTGCTACTTACAGCATGCCTCATGATCAGCAAAATAATAAACCAGGTTAACATTTACAGGCCAGCATGTCTTTTTGATTTAGTTCCTAGGACATAGTTCAGATATTAATGTTTTAAATGTTTTTCACATCCTGATATTTATTCACTTAGGTAAGGTGTTGGAGTTTTTTATTTGTTTGTTTCCCCCAAAACTGCTTTTAAAAAAAATTTCAAATAAAATAAAACTTACATGATTCCAAGATGCTACTTGCAAGTCGTTTGGTCAGCATGGCAGTAAAGTACCTTGGTCTGCATCCCTCCCCCCTTGTCTTTGTCCTTTGTCCTTAGGCTGCATGGAAAGTTACCAATTGCTAGGTGCCAAATAGCCTTAAATTTGAAATGTGGAGTGTATTTTTTAAGCTATTACTTAGTAATGCTAGTAGGAATTTTCATTTCCTCTGCCCAGTGAGCTTTCTTGTAGCAGCCAGAGATGTGCTGGTGTTTCTTGTTCCAGGAATCAACCTCTGCAGGCTGACATTTAAGTGAGCAATTTCTGTATTGTGGCATTTAAGGAGTGTTAGGAAACAGAATATCTCCACATAAAGGCTGCTTTACTTGCACTTACTCATCTCTCCTTTTAGGAGTTCAGGGCCAAGCTGGATGGAGCTCTGAGCAACCTGGTCTAGTGGAAGGTGTCCCTGCCCATTGCAGAGGGGTTGGAACTTGATGCTGTTTAAGGTTCTTTCCAGCCCAAAGCATTCTATGAGTCTATGACTTGGTTTAACAGATTTGCCTGACAAGTGCCAGGCTGTGTACAGTGGTCAATTTTTGGAAGCTAAATCTTGGTTGTATTTAAACCTTGCCCTGAGAGAGCAGCTTTGGAAAGGAAATGTTGTTTTCTTTCTGCCCTTTTTCATGTCACTAGAAACTTTGAGTTAGTCCTTAAAGTCAAGCTGATTTCTGATGAAATTTGGTAAAGGTACCTCATTATGCTCAGAAGGTTGGAGAGGGAATTCTGTTTAGTAGGTGAGGGATTATTTGCAGTCCCTCTTTTAGCTACCTTTGCTATATAAGAGACTGAAATTTGATAGTGTCAACTGACTGAAGTTGAACCAAAAAAATCAGAAGAAAATTGTGCCATAAATTTGTATTGATACCTGAAGATTTTCCAGGTCCTAGAATTGATTGTTTGGGTTTTTTTCCCCTGTAGATTGAAATAATTTCAAGTGCAATCACTTCCTAATTGCCTCCAATTAGGAACAATAGTGAAGCTTTACCATAGAAAAGAAATTATCCATCACTCAAGTATTTTGGGGGATGGAGGACTGTGCCTGATTTCTTATCTGAGTCTTGGAAGACCTTTGGTATTTTCCATTGTTACAGGGTTCTTTTTCCCCTGACTATTTTCTCCAAATGAATTGTTCTCATAAAGGAATTTAAACTCTGGGTAATTATTGTTCTCTGTTCCAAAAGCTAATAAAAACAAAGCTCAACAGTATTTAGTTCAAGGGCCTATGGAAAAACTTGGGTGTAACAAAGTAGAAAAACAAACTTTTCTGATGAGGCCAGGAAGCTACGATCACATTTTCCAGTTTTTACTGTATGTGTTGGTCCTAACTGGGAATGTTTCCTATTGAACTGAATTTTTCCTCTCCACTTTATATTGTAGTTGATTTTTTATCCATGAACTGTGGACAAGAGTGGATCGTAAATGTCAGAGATACTTGCATACAATCTGAAACACAAGGAAAGAATACTCTTTTGTAATATTTTATAGGGATGTGTGTTTTGTTCTCTTTAAGACTGATAGGATTTGTTTGTTTATTACAGTAGTTGGCTAAAAGATACTCTGGGAATGCTGCCAGTGTATAACCATGTACACTAGAATTTGATAATTCATACAGACCCATTTCTTTGAATTAGGAGGCTTTTCTTTCTTGCAGTTTCTTTTAAGGTGTACCTCCTTCCCTTCCCCTTTCCAGCCTGTACCTCCTCCAAGGTCCTTAGGGCTCCTATGCTCTCTGATCTGTCCGTTGCCTGTAAATTCTGGAAAAGTTCTGATGTATTTTTTTCTCTTGACTTTTTCTGAAAAACTGAAAACCAGTTTTACTGCTAATTGTTTGATAATGATTGAAAATTCGAGTTAGATTTGGCTTGTTACAGAGATGTACATTTATCTATGTTGCTCATATCAATGCTACAATTTATTACAAAACTGTTCAGAATGGTTGAGATGGGTACATGTCAATCAACTCAGCAGTCAAGGGTCAAACCACCAAGGGAATCTTGTGTGTTTATCCAGGCCTTGGTGGTTCTTATAACTATTCTTCCTTTGAGCCCAGAGTAAGAATAATGGGCTCTAACCTCTTGGAAGAACCTCTTTGTGTAAAATCTTCTAAAGGGTTTTAAAGCTTCCTGAGGTGAACATAAAGAAAATCAAATCCAAAAGTAGTGAGTGTTGTTTTTAATAGATTTTTTAAGTGACAGAAGGTGACGTAGCTACTTACAGTGATTCTTTCCAAGTATGATTTGACCTGAGTTTACAAGGAGATTGGTTATGCTCTTTTAAAGAGTTCTGAAAAGCATTGTTATATACTTTTCTTATTTAGCTACTGTATATTGTGGAGGAGGCCAGTGATGCCATGAAAAGGCCATAGCAATTCCTGAAGTGGTGGGATGTGGTAGTGCTCTAGCCTTTCATCCTGTAAGTACAGGCACCTGGCATCCACCCAGGGGCAACCCATCGTACTTCAGCTTGGTAATTAGACAGAAATGACAGGATTTCATCCCCCTTCTGTTGGTCCAAGTTAATGGTGACTTCTGTTGTCCTTCCTTTCTGCTGTGCCACTCGTGCAAAAAGATCCCTCTGTGTTAATTAAAATGGCAGAGGCACTTGAGAGATGATCCTGTCAAAAACCTATCTGTATGGCTGAGATGTACTGACATAGCTTGTGGCACAGTGTGCAAGTAAGTCCCAGCTCCACAGCTGGTCAGAGGCAGCGCCCTCCTGTGAAGTAACAAGGTGCACAGGGTGAGACTTCATCCTTCCCTTTTAAATTTGAGGCTCAGATCCTGTAAAGGTCTTGTGCTTCCTGAGGTATCATAGAGTTATGCTGCATGAGGACTGCTTGTAGTGTGCTGGAATGGGTTGCCTTAGAGTGGGACATTTCACTAGAGGAGTGAAGCCTACTCATTAGAACACCACAGCCTTACTGCCTGGAAACAACCTGGCAGTATGTTGGGATCAGTATATGGTTGACACAGCCCTTCCTTTTACAAACACTGTCCTGTCACAGCTTTTGTCCAAAGTTAGGCACCCTTCTCTGAGGCAATTTTGTCTTTGCTATTATGTTCCCCAGTTATGACAGAAGTGTCAGAATATATTAAAAATAGTCATTGGAACTGGCATATTTGATGAAATGTCTTTTGTTTCTTTTTAAAATTTTTATAGTTTTTTTATAGAGCTTTTGTTCATCAAAAAATAATGCTAGCATGGCTTATCTCAGTCTTGTGAGAAGCAGTTTCCTTGCCAACCTGTAGTACCTTCTGTTTTTTCTAGGCCACAGGTGTTATTGCCTCATGTCACATGGCCTGTTTTCCATGTTGTCAGCTGAGATATCTGTGAAAGGAACTCCTTTCTCTTTTCTCTCTAAATTTGGTATATGTGGGCTTTGTTGAGGTATGACTCTCTTGTCTGCTCCCAATTCAGTTCACGTACACGTACAGGTGCTGTTACTTAAAGGTGTCTTCATGTAACATTCTTTTTGATGGACTCTTTCTTTCTTTTTGCAGTATTGACTGGCTTGCCCAGTGAAAACCTCAGCTTTCTGTGAAGCAAAGTGCCTTGCTCATAACTGATGTTAATTTAGTTATGTCTTTTAGCAAATATGGTTGTGAGCTCTTCTGATTACACTGCAAGAACTGGTTGGCAATGAAGAAAAATTAATGCTAAATTTCTATAGGAATCCTCATAGCTGCTTCTTATTTTATACTGTAGATTTATTTTCCAGATTCTAATTTCCAACACTTTCACCATCTGGTGAGCAGATTTAGTAAAAACAGTCCTCAAATACGTCATGTCTTAAAATAGCAGGTGAAAGCTTGATCTTTTAGAGAGAGATTGCCAATTCCAGTGCCTACTCTAATGACAGTAGCTAATGTAAAATGAAACCTGATAGTTTTTGTTAGAAAACATCAGAACATGTGTTCCACTTTTAGCTCCACTGAGATGATTTTGGTTTGGCTCTTTAGCTGTCATAAAAATAATTGGACTTTTTTTTATCAGGTGTAGGCATATTTCCCTGCCAAGTACACAGAAAGCTAATAAGAACTAGCACATGGTATGAATGCTATAGTACAAAATTTTATATTGAAAAGAAATTTTGTCTTCTGAATAACTCAACTTTCTGTATGGTAGTCCTAAAGAAATACCTGCTAAGGAAGTAATATGCAGGTTAAAAAAGAGATCACAGCAATTCAATGTGTTGGAATGGTTGAATCTGTCTCCAGAAAACTTGTGTATGGAGATGAAAGCATTATCCATGTGGTGCCTGAGGAAATCTGTTGAGGGGGGATGTTTGTCACATGAGAATTCCATGTCTTGCATGGCTGAGCATCTTTGGCAGTTCCCTTTCCTTTTTCCACTGCTTTGGTGAGCCCTGCACTGCCTGGGGGTTTCGCCCTGTTCCCCTTTAGCAGCTGTGGATGGCAGTGACTCATCTTGTTTCAGTCTGTCACCTGAATTAAGTAGACTGCTTGAAAGAAAAAAGTCATAGTTTCTTCTCCCTTAGGTTCATAGAAACCAAGTAAACCAGAATTCATAGGCAACTGCACAGGAATTAGGTAATGTTGAACTCATGTCTTTAGGTTGAAAAGTTGATCTTCGGCTGCGGCTTTGTGTTGCTGCATAGGTTTTGTCAGACCCAATGTGGTGCAGAAATGCAGAACTTCAATTAAATAGTAAAAACTCCACTATGGGTGTTATTGGTCAACAGGAATGCTCAAGAATATGCCATATGTTCAAATACATAATAAAATGCATGTAGATTTTCAAAGTTAGACTGCAAAACCTGTTAGTTAACTATTAAAAATGTTCCTGTTTTTAAAAAATACAGTTTTGTTGGAGTTCCGGAGATTATTTTTACCTTATTTTTAGGAAACTTTTATGCATACTGAGTCTGAAGGTTATGGAGAAGTAGATGTAAAAAACCCAAAGCTGCAGAGTGACCTTTTAATCTTTTTTGCACCTGTGGCATAAGTGTCAGTGTGTTTAATAATTTGTGCTCTAGGCATGGCTGTAGTGCAAATGTTTCTCAAAATGGAGAATTGCAAATTGCTGTCAGACAAATGCAGTGCATTGGGTTATTGAGATGTTAGCAGATGTTATTGGTGTGTTTTCCTTACAAGTAAAAAAGCAAACGTATATTTATCATGAAAGCATGGTGTGCTATAGCTATGTACAGCCATGCAGCATAAGTTACATAAAATTATAGGACAAACATTACAGGGGGAAATAATTTGGGAACTTAAACATTGATGAAAGAGTTTTTCTTATGGGCAGCCTCCTCTGAGAGTATTAATTTAGTGTACAGCTTCATTTTAAAATGAATAATATATAAACAAAATAATGCTTGCTTTGCCACATGCTTGTATTTTATTTATGCATGCGCACATGGTCCACTCTAATTAAGCAGAGCTCTTTATGGTTTATTTATTTGTTCCAGAGCGGCTGCTTAATATTTGAGAGAAACAGTAACGATGTCTGACCTTTGCAGTGGCTGTGTTAGCAATGAGATGGGTTTTGCAGGAGCCTGCAAGAACAGTAAAAGAACAGGTTGATCTTTTCCTCCATTTGCTGGAACATGCTCAAGAGACCTGAAAGCACAAGTGGAAAAATCCTCATTAGTAAATGGTTAAAGAGAGTTTTCTTGTGCTTTTGGATCTCAGGAGAATGTTACTGACAGGCTGAGGTCAAGGGTTTTAAACTTTGTTTCTTTGCATTTGGTTGTGGTCCATGTTTTATGACCAAACCACCAGGGTAGTATTTCACTTGGCAAATACTTGTTTGTTTTTATGGCAATATAAAGAAAGTAATGTAAATGAGATGGACACCAGTCCAGGTTTTAAGTTTTACAGACTATGATTAGGCATGCATGAGTCTTGTGTGGTGGTCTTGTAGTAAGACTTGTCACTAAACTTCTAAAAATAGTTCCTATATGTAGATGCACATTTTATTGCCTCTCCCCTTTTTATGGCCTTTGCTTAATACAGATTCCTGCCTGTTTCTACAAAAACATCCCCTGGGCCTGTGCCATGGCGAGGAGCTCGGTGCTGGCAGTCCAGTCCCCCACTCCTTCCTCTTTCTGCCTTTTCCTGGTGGCCTCCTCCCAGTTCCATGCTCTTCCTCGTTGTGTGTTCTGTGTGCACAGTTGGTGTCTGCTGAAATTCAAGGGTTTGTTCTCATAAGAGTCAAGTGTATTGCATTCGTTGTTATTTTCTTATATATGCTAATACAGTAGGTTTAAAAAAGCAGAAAAAAAGGAATGGAGAAACAGATGGATTCCTTTGTATTCAAATGGTAACATTGCTCTCTATAAAGCAATGGAAGTTAAATATTTGTTGTATGTATAAAAGGGTTTTGGTTGATACAGGCATTTGTGGCTGTTCTTAGTAAAAATGGTGTTTAACTGACTTCTGCATGAATGTGACTGTTTCTTACATTGTTCTTCTGTGGAAGCTCTGTGTATGTGCACATTCAAAATTAATATTCTCATAATGGAAGATGCAGTTTGTGGTCTATTCAGTCACTCATGTTTTTGCTAATTAATCATGAATCATCTGCTATTGGAACAGTATATTTTTTCTTTAATTAGGTACGGGTACATCTTTATTAGAACTCTGCCTGCAGAACTCTGACAGTGCTGCAGCATATGTCTTTTTTTTCTGTACCAGTGGGTTTTATGTCAAAGCTTTTGTTTGCTATTGTCATTGCATCTGTGTTTTGCTCTGCGTTTATAAATGTAAAAATCTCCTTTCAGCATTCTAGCATATATGGTAGTTACCTCAAAGTACTGGTGCACTGCATAGGTTTGTGCAGTATCATGCCTTTGAGGAGGAATAGTGGTTGTTGTCTTGCTAAGGAATGCAAGCTAATGGAATGTGCTTCTTCCAGCCAAAGTGATTGCAGATATGTACCAACTTTTCCCTTTCCTCCTTCCTCCATGATGGAAATGCAGGATCATTAGGACTAGGTAGCCTTCCAGGGTTTTGTTTTTGTAAAAAGAAGACTGCGGTTTGGAGAACTGCTAAGCTATCATTCATCTTATGTTTTTTAGAAAAGATTATTCCTTTTCTGTGTTGCATAATAAATTGTTTATTTCATAAATTTTCACCATTTTCATCTTTTGCCCTGTAAGTCTGAGAGCAGTCAGGCTTCAGTGTATTTCAGAAACCTCACCAGATTATTTCAGTGAATGGTCCCAGCAAAAGGGACCGAAAACAAGATTGAGGTGGGGGAAAGGCATTTTCTGAAGCTGTTTGTGTCAAAAATATCAGTGGAAAATAACTATGTAAGGTGAAATATTTTATTTTCTGTTCTGTTACTTCTGGTAGCGTAAGAGAAAGAGTGTTGGGTTTGAACTAACAATGAGTGTGAGTTACGGGTTTTTGCAGTCCACTGATGGTGAAATTAGAAGAAAACTGAAGCTAGCGGATATATTGATCTGCTGTGTTAGGGTCTCATGTCCTGTGATGGGGTGAAGCTGCCAGTAAGATATTCCACAGGGGACAACACCCTTTGGCAGCAACAGGATTGCACTGCAGATGTGACCAGCTGAAACCAGCCCTGTGGCCAGCTCCTGTCCCTGCTTGGAGCTCTGGAACAACCTGACCCTCTTGCATCTGTGGCAGGGATCAGGATAATTACCCTGTGGCTGATGAGGCGGGCACTGCCTAATGCCACTCTGACTGAACTGCGAGGGAAAGGGGGTTAAGCTGGGATAATGTTCCAGCCTCGTCCTGGCAACTGACAGCATCACCTCTGAGCCTTCTTGCTCCAGCTGGCCCCAGGAGAGCAGGAACATACAAGTCTATGCCTCTGACCTTACTTGAGGACAGTATGCAGGTTGCTGCCGTGTTGCCAAGACAAGCTTAAATAAATGTATCCATTTATTTCCAACTTCAGTCTGATGCATCCTCTGCCCTGTCCGTGCTGGAATGGTGTATTCAGCATTGGTGGGTTTCAGATGTACCTTGTGCAGCAAGCTATTACTTATACAGGGAAAACATCTTACATCCCTCTACCCAAAGTCATTAGAGAGAGCTCTGTCTTGGTTTTAGAACTTTAATTGGAGTGTATCTATGCATGTCCATGCACAGATATTAAATATTGCACTTGTTTGTGCATTTCACGCTGTTAATGAAAGGAATGCTAATGTTGTA
Organism: Passer domesticus; assembly: GCF_036417665.1. Taxonomy (NCBI): domain Eukaryota; kingdom Metazoa; phylum Chordata; class Aves; order Passeriformes; family Passeridae; genus Passer; species Passer domesticus. The sequence goes on along the minus strand of NC_087477.1, from coordinate 35,327,913 downwards.
TATTTCTACCAGAGCAGTTCAAACTCTTTCCCTCCTTTCCCTGGTATTCCCATATGTTTTGGGGGATTTACTTGGATGTACCTACCTGTAATTATGGCCTAAATACTCCTCTCAATTTTTTGTAACCATTAATTTTTTTTTGCACATGCGAATAATATATCTTGCAGAATACATGCAATTTAATGGGATCTTTGGGAGTCTATGTACGATTTAAACCACAAATTGTAAGAGGCAGTAGAAAATCTTTAGTAACGTTGTTCTGCAGCAGAGTTGTGTTTTGAAATGTGTCAGTAATAGAAGCTTTTCTATAAAGTGACCATATATTTTTTGTTTTTTGGGTTTTTTTTTTCATCTAGCTGTCCCATTTCCTCCAAGCCACCGTCTCACAGCTAAGGAAGTGTTTGATAATGATGGAAAACCTCGTGTGGATATCTTAAAGGCACACCTTATGAAGGAAGGGAGACTGGAAGAGAGCGTTGCTTTGAGAATAATAACAGAGGGAGCTTCGATTCTCCGCCAAGAAAAGAATTTGCTGGACATAGATGCACCTGTCACAGGTTAGTGTGGAGTTATGGTGATGGAGAGGAGTGGTGACTGGCTGGGACATGTTTGGTAAGTGTGTGTGGCTTCCTAAGGCACTGAAAGGCAGCTTGAAAATCAGTTGTCCTCTCCAATACTTGATTCACTCCTTGTCTGCTACCCCTGGATAATGGAGGCCATCAAGCAGCTTGAAATTTAAAGGAAAGGATTACATCTGCTGAGACCTGTTTTTTTCTAAGGCAGGGAACATTTTTAGTCTTTAGGAGAAAATTAGAACTATTTTCTGAAATGTGAAAAGTTACCTGGCCTTTTGCATCAGGTATTAATTATGTAATTGTATAGATGTTATTTATCATAGAAGGACTGTTCAGACATACAGACAGCATTGGGCTCTGGATGTCATGAAGTTCAGCAAGGCCAAGTGTAAGAACCTTTACATGGCTTGGGGCAATCCCAAACCCCAATGGACTGAGAGCAGAGGTGATGAGAAGGACTTAGAAATCTTGGTGGATGAGAAACTCAGCATGTCTGGGCAATGTGCACTTGCAGCCCAGAAAGCCAGCTGTGTTCAGGGCTGCATCAAAAGCAGCATGGGCAGCAGAGCAAGGGAAGGGATTCTCTTCCAGCCCCTCTGCACTGGTGAGGAGACCCCACCTGGACTGCTGCATCCTGCTTTGGGGTTCCTGACATAAGGAGCCGATGAACCTGTTGGAGCAAGTCTAGAGGAGGTCCACAAAGATGCTCAGGGTGCTGGAACACTTCTTCTCTGCAGAGAGGCTGAGAGATCTGGGTCTGTTTAGCCTGGAGAAGAAAAGGCCTCAGCAAGACCATATAGCACCTTCCAGTACCTGAAGGGGGCCTACAGGAAAGTGAAAGAGGGAATTCTTACAAAAGCAGTGACAAGGCAGTGGGAAATGTCCTCAAACCGATAGATGGTAGGTTTAGATGAGATATTAGGAAGAAATTCTTTACTATGAGGGTGGTGAGGCACAAGCCCAGAAAAGTTGTGGATGCTCCATCCCTGGAAGTGTTCAAGACCAGGCTGGATGGGGCTTTGAGCAACATGGGCCAGTGGAACTTGCCCAGCTAATGGTGGAGGGGTTGGAACTAGATGGTATTTAAGGTCTCTTCCAACCCAAACCATTCTGTGATTTTGTGAGGGAATTATGGTGTCAGATTCAGTGGAAATTTTAATTAGATGTTAAGGAAAATAAGAAGTGCAGAAAAAAATTAGCAGTTTGTGTTGCCTGGGGGATTAATGAATTGTGCTGGTTGCAGAGCCCATCCTGCCTTGACTATCAAACACTACCACCCACTCATTAATCCTCAGGAAATGCCTTATTTTTGAATTTTCTTCTCTAATTGTCTCCTGCCTCTGCCTGCATTCTGAATGTATGAATGCATTTGCTTGCTCTAATGTGTGTCCTCCCATATTTTGTTGTTGCTACTAGATATGAATGCATTTTTGACAACTAATTGATCTGTGGCATAGAAAGTTAGCTGGAGGGAAAAAGATACCTAATTCTAGCCAGTTCAAACTATTAAGCCAAAGTATAAAACCTGGTTTAAGAAGTCAGGTCCTTTCATCACTTTTGCTTCTTGAGAGCACTAATAAAAGTACAAGAAACAGTGATTTACTGCAGACGAAGGGTTACCAGTTTTTATTAGCAACACTGGTAGCAGTCACCAAAAACTACATGGAAATAATAAAACCTTCATTTTCTGGAAACCTCTGAAGCTGAGTGCAGGGTCTGGACTAGAATGATGCACAATTTATTAAAGCTTGTAATTTTAAAAATGACATCCAACTAGAGGGTTGTAGCTTGACCTGGAGAGGAAATGTGTATCATTTTTTATGTAATAATTAGCTTGTCATGCTGCTGTACAGTTCTGATGGAAAAGATGTCAATCATGTTGCAGCTCATGGATGAATAAAGAAAACAGAATGAATAAAAGAGCCCTTAGTTGACTGAGAATAAAGTTCTGCAGATATATATTTTTTTTGACACTTCAGGATAAATCGAAGAAATTGCAGAGGTGCAATACCCTTGTCCGTAACTGAGTGTCAGACACACAGAAAATTCTGCCTTTTTGTGGATTTTTTTTTTTGGGTGTCATTTTTACGGTTTTTTTTAATCCATTTAGAGATGTAGACTGTAGGAGGACAGATCTGGTGTGTTGTGTCCCAGCTGATCTCCATAAGCCTGTATTTAATGTTCTCTCTTTCTCTTTAATTTTTCTCTTCAATTTTTTTCTTAAATGCATTTGAAGGTGTTGGAATTGTTCTGAATTATATTTTGGGGATTAATCTCCTGAAGTTTACCCCATTGTATAATATAAGTCTTTGATTCTTTTTTCAGTTAAGCCTACACCTTGCTTTGTTCCTGCCTTTGAAATTCTTCTCATGCAGTGATTGTGATACTGCAGCATTCTTCAGCATGGCTGGTAGCTACTTTCTTTTAAGCCAGCAGAGGAAAGCTGGGCTCCTGATGCGTGTTAGCAGGGTAGCTGAGAAAGTGCTAATCTTCTGTATGAACAAACATGAAAGCTGTAGTTATGAAAGTGATCATCAAAAGAAGGAAGAACTTAAATTGTGAGGGGGAGGTTGAGAAAGCTTGTGAGGCATGGTTGTTGTGGGCCTGACAATTTTCTTTGTATGAGTACTATGACAGCAGGTGACTGGATAAAGAGAATATCAATTGACTGATGATGTAGTGCAAGTGCCCAGTGCACAGGCAGTCAGGAAATAGCTATGCCATAGAGGAAAGCTTTTTTCAAGCATTGGGAAGAACAAACAAAACCACTGATAGAGTGGATAAGAAAATAAATTTTAGGATTCAATACAAGAGGAGCAATCTTTTTGAAGAATCACAGTCATAAACCACTAATAAGCCTCCCTAATATGGGATTCTTTGTGGGAGAGGCATTCATATTTTAGAAATATATTCCTGTTGTTAGCTTATAAGATGGTGAACATCAAAAAGAAGAAAAATAGAAGAGTGTAACTGTAGAAGTAATAACGTTGTGGATTATTAGAGTGATATACTTGATAAGTGTTAAAGAATATGAAAAGTTCTTTCTTAAACCTTGTGCAACCAACCAGTCATATGAAATTTCACTTTTTTATTTTAAGGGGTGAGAAAATTGTCCTCAGAAGAAGTATCAAAGTTCTGTTTATAAGTGTATGTGTGCAATGAGGTGGGTACATACAAAGCCTGAATTTGAGCAAGAAAATGATAATTGGGTGTGAGTCATGCAAAGAGCCTTAATGTGACATGCACAATCAATTATTTTGCATTTGTGTATAAAACTTACTTTGTATCTGTGGTTAGCTGGAACCATCAATGTGATTGCCATTTGAATTAATGCATTTTATTTTCAAATTTGGCAAGGCTATAAGCCTTTTGAAGTATTCCTGATGAGCCCATTTGTGAGCGTAGCTCAAATTGTCATTGTTTGCTCCACACATGCACAGTTCACTGCAGGTCTGGCTTACAGGCACGGTGAGCTGTTCCTGCAGTTCCACTGGGCTGCTGCTCACTGTAGGAATATGAACTGAGCCTGAAATAAGAGACTCCAAGTGCTCTGCTATCAGGACTCTTCTTGCATCTGGGAAATGATGAGGCAATGTTGTTTTGACTGACTTCATCTGTAACCTTTTCACTTGGAGAAATGCAGACTTCATTTGAAGCTTGTGTGTTTAATGAGGTTGATCTACCCCTAGACTACAGGTGTTCAGTGGACAAATGTCTTTATGGCAGCCTCAGGATTTCCAGTCCTGTATTATGTTCATAACAGTATAATGACACCTGGAGAAATTGGCTCATTTTTAATGTTTGGGATTTTTTTGTTTGGTTGGGTTTTTTTGGGTTTTTTTGGTTTTTTTTTTTTCCTAGAAAGCTAAGGAAGTATATCCCTGAATCACTCTGATGGCAATATTTACTGAAGTCACACTGCAAAGTACACTTGGGAATGCCAGATTTGATTGACTAAGTAGCCTTATTACAGGTTTATTACTATACAGAGTGATTTTGGGCGAGTGATATACACTGCCCTTTCTTTGCATGATGACTGACTGCATGGTTTTATGGGCTCTCTCTTCCAAATCTAAAATATGCTGCTTGGCTACTGACCATTCTTAACTGCATGCCAAGCATGTGTCCCTTTGACTTCAGTGCATGGGTGACTTTCTCTTTCTGATCTAATATCTACCTCCTTAAATGACATACATAACTACAGGATAGACCTAGAACTGTAAAATGATATATTTATGTAATCTCTGTCTTCTCTAATATCTATCATTACACATCTTTGTTTGTACTTTTTAGATTATTTTCCTTGAGGACATTGTTAGATTTACAGATAGGAATGAAAATAGCATGATACGTCTTGCACATATGACTTATTCACAAGTGAATAAGCTTGTAAGATATATATTGGTGCTTTAAGAGAAGTCTTTTTTCCCTGTTAAAATCTATTTTTAAAGTAATCAACGTGTGCTCTTTTTTCTTGTCACACTTGATATATCTCATTTTTTGTGCTCAGTGTGCAGTCCTTTTAGCTAGTTTAGCCCATCAGTACTAATGAGAGTGTCCTCCAGTAAACTTAAGAACACTAAAACCTAAATCATGTCTATACATTTATAAACTGTGCTTTTTAATATGTGTACTGAAATATAATATATGAATATTACTGAGGCAGCTGTCTGTGTATGGATGTTCAAAATTCTGTTTGTGTGGCTGCCCCACCAGCAGTGTCCCTGACAGTGCTTTCTGGCTTGGTGGCTGTAGCTGGGCTATGCACAGGCACAGGGCCCAGCATCTGTTACTCCTTCACTTAGAAAAAAAATGGAAAACAAGTAAAAACAGCATATACTTTCTTTCTAAACCTTCACATGCTTCATTATTAGCCTGTGTGCAAAGCTTTCTGAACTGCCAGGTGCATACAGCTTGGTAGATGAAGAGAGGAGAACATTGGGGAAGACAGAATAAAGGCTTATTCTTGTAGTGTAGAAAGTGTTTCAGTCTCTGCAGAACTCCTTGGCCATATTGTTTTCCTCCACTGGTCCTGTTTTTTGCAGCTCCCATGTTTGTGGCTGTGGTAGGTGCAAGGAAACCACTGTTGTTTGCAGAGCCTTCCTTGCTACTCCCTTTGCATCACATAATGTAAGGTAGGGTGTTTGTATCCTGTAGGTTTGGAAGTACTAACCCTGTGCATGCTAAGGGGAAATACACCCACTTGCACTATTATTGCGGGGTCTTTGGGTGAAAAATTCCATTGTCTTGGTTGATGCCACAGCATTATGGAGATCCAACTTAAATACTTGAATTGCTTGTAATGTTTGTGTCTTTGTGAGTGCACAAGAGTTTTTACAATTCAAACTCTAAATTGATGAGAGGGAAAAGGTTGTAGGCACAACCTTTTCCCTCTCATCAATTTAGAGTTTCCCTCTAATTTCAATCAATTTAGAATTTCCCTCTCATCAATGTGTGGGAACTTGGGTGACCTTTGGAAGCTTTTGTGTGTTACAGGTCCATAAAAACTAGAGGGAAAGCCCTTTCTTGCCAGCATGTGCCTTTATGATCTGTGAGGCTTCCAGATAGTCTCTCGGTACATTATTCCATGGAATAGTAGGGTGTCCTGGGCCTGAATTTTTCTTCATGTCCCACATATATTTTTCCTTTGCCCAATTTCTCTCATTTGGTAGCATGAAATAATATTACTATGTTGCTAGTGCTGTGCAAGCTAAAATTTTGTAAACAGCAAGAATTTCTAGCTAAAGTGATCAATGCTAAGATGAGTTAATAAAAGTATTTATGCCCACATTATAGTAAAAGAGAATAGCATTTTAAAATTACATTGAATTTAGTATGCATGTGGGTGATCTGATCCAATCTGAGAGTCAAACTAAACTGATTCTTTTTTCTTGTACCTTTGAAGCAGTTTAAGATAAATGGAAAATTCAAAAACCCTATGTGCTGTGATCACTGTTGAAGAAACTTGAATTTTCAGAATACGTAAAACTAAAATTTTTACATATGTGACATGAAAAAAAATCACATCATCAAATTGTAAAGTGTTATATGGTTGGTGTCTTCAGACACACAAGTCTTAAAGCTTAATTGCTGGTTTGAAGCCTATATACCTGCAACTTTTGTGGACAAGAATTAGACTTTTCCCTTGTTTGCCATAGGACATTTAGTATAGTTATCTTGAAAAAGCATCTTTAATTTTGTTTGTGGCACTAAGAGTGAGCATGTGATGGAGTCTGCCCTCAGGACAGGATGCTGGTTACAACTCCTTTTCTGTATCTTGGAGATGCATGAGAGTTGCAAATGCTCCTGGTATGACTATATCAGTTTGAGTTGCTGTGTTACCAGTAACACCTGAGACTTGCACATTTCTGCAAATTAGTCTCACTCTCAGATTTAGTAGCCTGCAGTTAATTCTCCTTCATCATAGGAAGGTTAATTTTGCCTGGAGTGAGGTAACGTTTGAAGTGAACTTTAACTTGTTTCTTTCTTAATATCCATGCACAGTCTCATTTGCATAGATGAGATTTCAGCAGAACAGGTTGGAACTGGGAAGTGGAGGAAAGGGAAAGTATTAATAGCACCATCTACTCTTGTACCATCTTGAAAACAAATGATAGTCCAGTTGTTTTTACATTTTTTTACTATATAAGAGCAGATAGAAGAAGAAAGCAGAAGCAGCAAGAAGAAAGCAGATATGCTTTCTCAAATTAATTAGACTTTATGAAGAAATGTTTGCCATAATTTTTTAAAATATGTTAGATATCCTCTTTTCTCAATGTAGCATAAATACAGTTTGCTATTGCACAATTATTTTCCATTATGTTATCACTGTTGAATGTCATTAAACTATAGAAAACCTGCATTTAAACTTATGTTTAAAGTAATTTACCACATAAGCATACTGTTGAACAGCTAAAGTGAACTTGATTGGATCCTTTATTTGGGTTGCTGATTAGAACTGACACTACTCCAGCTATTTTGCATGCTTTATTGAGAACTCATAATGCATCAAATCACTTGTGGCATAAAATCTGATTCTTCTGTAAGAAGGTGAAGATGTAAGGCTGTGTATAATCAGATTTTTTTATCTGTTCCTTCCCTGAGTGCTTCTGTTGGTTCCAGATATAGATTGAAATATGTGTGCCTGTATCCCTGGTAGAACAAAGCAATTGTGTCTTGTAGCTTAATTGAGCTGCTTCAGCCATTAGCATCTGACATTTTGGCCGAGCTGATGTTTTCTAGTAGCAGCTGCTTAAATCTATCATTATTGCCAAGACAGTGGATACTACTGATGGTATTCTTTACAACTTCCTCAGTTGTTCTTATAAATGATCTATCTATGGTTCACTTTATTTGGTGCAAAACTGTAGTCAAATAAGCCAAACTGAAATTGTAGAATCTGAGATTCCCTTCAAATACAGAGCTTAATTTAATGCTGTGAAATGGAAGATCAGATATATTTTGGGCTTCAAGTCAGCACAGAAATTGCATTGATTAAAAAAATAACCACCAGCAAAAACACAAAAACAACTGCTTGCAAACACCTAAGCCTTCAGGACTTTGTTCTTGCCATCTTTTATTTAGCGTGTGGGTGGTTCATCATGTAAATACTGACAGCACAGTATAGCACATTAGCATTTCTTCTAGGACTATTCCAAGCAGACAGAGTACATCATAGCAGTGCTGTTTATTATGGCTTCTCAAATATTTTTCTGAAACTTGTAAATCAGGGTTTTTACTTGCTTTGCAGTTTTGTAGTCAGTGGCACAGCTTGAGTTAGAACTGGGTCTTTGATACTTGGGTTCTTTTTTGAAAATAGCCATGATGCTTGTACTGTGTAATCCTCATTAAGAAGAGTGAACCTTTGTTCTTGCCTTTTGTGTTCTCTTAGCTTTGCCCAGTTACTCCTCCTTTTGATTCTCACTTTGGTTAATTTAACTCAGTCTTAGGTCGTAGTCTGTATTAATAAGGGATGTGGGAATGCAGTGGGATCACTGCTGAAATCACAGCCACCCATGTTCCTCCTTCCGTCCTTTTTGGATGGAGGAGCTAGTGAAATGAGTAAGAACTAGAAGGAAGCAAAGGGAAATTCCAGCCTATGTTTGCCTTCCCCCTTGGAAAATAAAAAATCTACCAGTCACAGGTGAACAAAGCAGAGTTCCCCATTTTGTTTGAATATGAAATAATTATGTAATCATGATTTATATATGTGTGAGGCTGAAAGGGGGAGTGATTTGGTCTTAATCACACTGTACCTGCAACAGCTGTAGAATGGCTGCAGTACAGAAATCAAGAAAAGGAGTCAGAGGACTAATAGCATGTCACAGACACACAGCATTTTGTGTCAGCTGATTGTTGCCATTGGAAGTACCACCGTGTTCATCTGATTTGGGAATCGCTGTGCAGAGGTGTGCCTCTGTTGTTCAGAGTCTGATTGTGCATTTGGAGCTAACACCAGCTGTCTCTTGCCTTCATCTGTGCCCTATTTTTGTGTGTCTAACCTTTCACCAAAACCTGCTGAGAAGCACTGGCAAGTGCAAAGGAAATAACTAATAGGTTCCTTCTTAAAGAGATGCTATAAACATACCTGTCATCACTGAGAACATAAATCAGAGAACATTAGAAGTTGGAAATTATACTTACAGAAGGACGTTATTCTGGGGTGGGTGGTTCTTCTACTTCTTTCTGCCTTTACATGCTTTTACATTAGCATTTTAATTATTCTAAGAAATACTACCAGAGCTGAGACAGATGCTTTCTTTATTTGATTTTCTGCATTCATCTAGAGAAAACATTTATAGAATAATTTCCAGGTATATATAATATCCTCTGAAGATACTGCCTTTTTAAATGAAAAAGAAAGCTGCTATAGTTCAAAACATTTTAATTAATTTTTTAAAAATAATATTTTAAAATGTTCTTTACAGCCTAAAAAATCCATGATCTCCAGATAAATGTACCAGTTAGGAAGATCAGTGTTGCTGAACAGGAACATCTTTTCAATCTGCAGTTGATTTCAGAAAGTCTTGGGAAGCGTAACAGGGCATTCTGGCAATAATGTACATGATTTGCAATGGTGGTGTGTCAAGCGATAACATTTTCTTTTGACACTGGGGTCATTACGTGCATCTTGTAGGGCATTAAAACATTAAATGGTGAGTTTCCAATTATTCCTTGTGTTCTCTTGCATTGACTGTGTTTGCTCCTGCTTCTCTCTTCTCTTAGCTTTAGGCATCTTAATCTAATTGAAATTCATGTCTTGATACCACTTGGGTTGCTAATTGCTTCCTGATAAAATGCTCTTGATAAGTGAGGAGGATCTTACTTCTTAGCCACTAAAGAAGATTCAGCACAAATTGAATTTGCAAGAGGAGTCTGTGTCCTCTGACATGTTGTCTTTCCCTTTCTTTATTGTATACTGAGCTTAGCAGTTGTGTTGAACCTTGTGGATTGCTTGGCTTAAGTCAGTGTTGTTCCTTCCTGTGAGATTTTCATAGATCCAGCTATGTCATCTTTAAAGCAGGCAACCCAAGGGCAAGTGGCAAAGGACTAAGCTCCAGTTTCAGAGCCTTTGTGAGGGTAAAAACCAGCCATGGTGCTCAGCACAAGGGAAGGTACTGTGGAGAATCCTTGTTGCTCATTAAGTGTCCCAGCATTACTGCTTTCAGATGGTACTTCTGAGAGCTGCCATGTTGAATTTTTGACAGTAGTTCTTACACCTCTTCTCACTCCAAAAATTTTACCTTTACAAGTGGAAAGCACCACAAAAGTATTGCTTCAATAAGATTAGGTTGAATTTAGGTGTCAAAATGAATGGCTTGTGAGAGTTCATTACAGGAGTTTATTAATTCAAACAAAAAAAAACATTCTTCTGAATAATCAAGTAGATTAAATTCAGTGAACTGTCAGATTTATTCTTTATTAACCTCTATTAAGAGCACTTAAATGTATCATTTAAAAAAAAAAACTGAAGAAAACAACACAAGATATTTCAGTTCATTTTTCATGCATGTTCTCCTTTGTATTTGGTGCCCCCTGTACATACAGGTCAAGAGCTTAGTGTGGCAACGGGGGTTGGGGACATTGCTGGTGGCCATAGAAATGAATCCTGCAGCTTCAGCTGTTGACAAAGTGGCAGAACACTTTCATTTGCTTTCTGCTTGGCTTGATTCCTGTCACAGGCAATCGTTGGAGTTGTCTAGAGCAATAAATTATGAAAGCTAATGTAGCTTCTTTGTTCCACTTCATTTCCTTTGGTTCTCATCAGACTTTAATAGGGGGAAAAAAACTAGTCTCAGTGCAGGGTATACAACTGAAAGTGTAGAGATGAAGACCTAAGAGCTGTTTGTGAGATCAGCCTGCATACGTAAATCTAGGTTATATTTTTTCCCCAAACAGTCTAAAAAACTTCAGTTGAAAGGGTCAAACTCCTTTGAAGAGAAAATGTTTAGATTCTAGACAAATAAGAAAATATTTGTCTCTAAAAGGCAGTTAATTAGCAATGCCTGTGGCAGGAAATAACCAGAAATTGTACTTGAAAGGAGAAGAGAATGGTAAGAGTGTTAAGGTATGACTTAGTTGGTCTCTAAGCACAATAAAGCAAGCATTGGTATAGATTTGTGTGCTACATTTGTTGCTGTAATGATTGATAGCAGCTGATTAAGGATAGGCTTGTAGTCTACTGTTTCTTGTAGAATTACTTGGAGTTAGGGCTAGTTTTTTGTTTGTCTTGTTTTCATTAAGATGTCTGTAAGGGAAATAGACTTTCTCATTATAGCGGAAAAACTGGAATTTCCAAATACATGTAGAGGTTACTTATGGCCAAAACCACCTCTTAACAGGGGACCAGTATCAAAAGTAATAAAATCCTGTGTAAGTCAATAGTCCCTTTTTGGAAATCCAGTGCAATGCCCCTAGATTTTATTGTAAAATTAGAGAGACATCATTAAGGAGATGTGGGAAGAAGACATCAGGCATGGTGCAGAATACTGCTATGGCTCCCAGAATCCTTGTTGTGGGAACAAATGTATCCTCAGTAAAATGATGATTTTAGCAATGAAAAAATGACTTTCATATCATTGGTGCCAATCTAGGTCTTCACCCGTGCTTCTGCTTTTTCTAGTCTAGAAGCTTGAGGCTTCAGAATATCAAGGCTCTTATCAAATGCAGGATCTCCTCTTGAAAGCATGATCTTAAAAAGTAGCTGGTTGAAGATGCCATCTGGTGGCATGTGTTTGGTGTGTCTGGCTGCTTCCTGGTGCACCTGCCATCAAGGCCATATATTCTCAATGTGCAGGAGAGGCAGAGTAACCACAGTGATAAGGCCAGAACACAGAGGTCTCCGGCTGTTGCTAGGGGAACAGGCTGGAAGATGATCACAACTGTGGGAGAGCAGATAAGTATAAGCAATTAATGCAAGTCAGCCTTTTACTTTGGAGTCTCATTTTCTAAATAAGCATTTGGGAAAAAATTCAGGTTATCTTACTTGGGGTGGCAGTGAAGAATAAACTGGATTTCTATTGGGTTGAGGAAGCAATGAAATGATGAAGATCTGAAGCCTTTGCTTGCTGCAGATTTTTATGGTAGAAGGAAATGTTTCAACTGCATAAACAAAACTTGGGTGTGTGTGGGTGTGTGTGTCTATGTTCTGAAACCTCAAGGCCTGTATATTCTTTTATCTTTAAGAATATCTGAAATATGAATACCACCTTTCCTAGTTCTTCAGTGAAGCTTTTTTCTTTGAGGAGAGCTTTTCAGATCTAACATTAATTGAATGGGTAAAGGTTAAAACTTTATAGCAGTTATTCACTGTGCTGTTGAAGCTAAGTTACTCAGTTTAGGTAGTTTAAACAAAATCAAGGCATTAGTCTGCCAAAAGATATCTACCTTTTCATAACATTTGCAGGTTCTTTGGCACTTAATTCATCACACTTTTTCCCTAGGCACCAGTGACCTACTCTCCAGACTGCAGCTTTTTTCAGCATAGGTTTCATTCAGTAAGGAAGATAATGCTGTTTTTGTTTTGTTCTTCCCACATTAAGCCCTTTTCTTAAAATAATTTAGGTTGACCAGTACCTTTGAAAATCACATTGTGCTGCCTCTTGTTCAAAACAGGGTCAACTTCAAAGGTAGATCAGAGTAAATTCTGCCACTTTTTTTTCTTAATTAATCTATCTTCTTCTTTCCAACTTAGACACATTTGTCCTTCCCTTGTAACATGATGTTTCTGAACAGACCTCCTACTAGTCCAACTGTGTTCTGAGGGAGGTTAACTCCTCACAAAAGCTATCATATTCTTCAAGCATCACGACTGTCCCTCATGACTATGCTTCTTACTGTCTGTCCCTGTTTTATCAATTATCCATATTGTCTGTTTTGCTCCAAGAACCCCAGTGACTCATCTGAGCTCAGATGGTTTCATTCTAAGACTCTGGAACATTTCTTTGATTCTTCCTAGAAGAAGGACCATATGCAGCTCCTTTTACCTTTTTGTTCTTTTCTGTTTGTGATTTTGTACTCAAAAAATCTGGCCTTGGAAGAATTGTTGTTTGAGCACTTAGATGTCTCTTCTCTCAAGACCAAGTCCTTTCACTCTTCGTGGGAAGGGCGTTGTTGACATTTGAGCTGTCACCAAAAGCCATTGCTGTGCAATGTGTGAGCGATGATTCTTCCTCATTACCAGAGTGTACAGAGGAGAGCCTGGTGTTCAGAGGCTGTTCTGGGTGCCAGCAGCTGTTTCATCTGCACCTTCCTTGAGTACCTTCCCTCTGTCTGCCTTTGGACTCACAGACCATTGCTGATGCAAGCATGACTTTGAAGAAAGAGTAATAATGAAAAAGATGTGTTCAGCTGATGTGTCACTGTCCCAACTGAATCTATCTCAGGGATAGATATTATTTTAAATATTTATTCTGTGTCCTCAGGGACACCTTGGCACTGGATCTGTCTTGCAAAAGATCTGACTGGTACCTTAATTCCATTCTACTGTGGCAAAAATCTTGTAAAACTCTTGGAAGGGAAGTATTTGGTTCAACTCCTATTAGTATATTGGGATATGGGGGTATAAAAAAAAGGACTTCCGCAAAGGATCTTATTCACAGAAAAGCATGGAGAAAGGTATTTCAGTAGGAAGAGTATGTTTTTAGTTGCAGCAATTGAATTCGTATTGACAAGAATTTTATGTTAAATACAGATGCTAATGGTTAGAATTTTTTTATTTGGTGTCTGTTCTGCTGCATTTTACATGTTTTCTTATGAACTAGAAGCCTTTTCCAGTAAACAGGTATTCATATCTAGAGTGTGTATCATATGTAATCTCAAAGCACAGTTGTTACAGCTGATAAATGTGCTGTGTGGATGCTGTATCAGTTATCAGGCTCTAGTGTATTTGCATGCATAGGGGGCATAGTGTAATTAACGACATTAAACTGAATAACACACAGCCTCCCCATTGTTTCTCTTTATGGATGTAATTAGATGCTGAGAGAACTATAGCAGGAAATAGGAACAGTTTCCTCCTGCCACCCCTCAAATAGGTTTTGAGTTCCAATTAAAATAAATTACATTTTCAACCAGAAGAGATTGCTGACATGATATCTATGTCATTTATAAACAGGCACGGAAAGCCTGTTGTAGAAGTAAATATTAGAAAGGAGAAAGAAAAGGAGACTAATTCAGGAAAGCTAACCAATAGGAATTTAAAAAGCTGATTCTTTGAATTGCTCTGTTAGTTTTCACTGAGAAATCTACCAGAGGTTGAGTAATGGGACTTGAAAGCCTCATCACAAAATTTTGGGTCTTAGAGACTTCTGTAGTTAAACTATATGATGTGCTTTGATGAAAGAGCAAAGTTTCATAGTTTTATTTAAAAAAAACAACCCTTTATCTTATGAGACTTCTTATAGAAGAAGTAACTTTCTGCCCAGCTTCTTCAAATTTTGATCCATCAGATGTTCCCAGTGTGCATTCCTCACTGCTGTGACAGCAGAACTTATAAAACAAACGGAACAAAACTCTTATTTATGATGCAGTTAGGTGGAAGGATAGGATTTTTTAATCATTATTTTTGCTGAAATGTCATGTGATTTATGTCAAAATAAAACAGTTGTTTGGTTTTAAAAGAATCAGTAAGAAATGAGAAGAAAAAAACACATAGTGAAAATCATGTGATAAAGGAAAACCCGAGTCTTTTCAGCTATGAAAAGGTTTTAAACCCGAGACTATGTTTTCATTCTTAATAAACTATGTAAGGGAAACCAGCAATTCACTTACTAAACATTGTCTAGTGCATGAGCCTTTTATCTTCTTCCTGAGGATAAAAGGATGGGTAAAGTGGTCCAAGAAAGATTATTTGAGAAATGAGGAATTTTTAATTCTCTTTTATCATCATACAATTCCAGTAACTTGTAAATCTTTTGATAGACATTGTGATAAATGATGGCTGTCTTTTTAGCTTAATAATGCAGAAAAGGTTAATACAATCACAGGAAAAAATGCTGTTTCCTCTCCTTTCCTTAATTATGCTGACTGTTTAGGAAGGCTTAAATATAATTGTGAAAAAATAATTAGTATATTAATAACAATGTTTTCCACATGTGGAAAGTCTTCATTTCCATAGCTCCTTAATCTGGGTCTCCATGTTACCTGCTGTGTACATTATGTCAATACATTAATTAAACTGAGGGGAATGTGGTGTGGGGAAGATTCTTGGATCAAGTGTATTTTTAAATACCACGCAAGTGTATATTTTTCAGCAGTTTCTTATTCTGCAGATGCAGTCAAGCTGCGCAAGTGTGTCTAGTGGAGGAGGATTTTGACAATGCTAATGCTTGATGGTCTTTTACTGTTATCCCTCCTCACTTTCTTCTCCATTGCATAAATGCACTCTTGAAGCACTTCGTGCAATGCATTTTTGAGTCCAAATTCAGTAGCTTTTGATACTTTTTGCGGGAGAGACAGCTCCATCCTCCAAAACATAATGTGATCTACAGCCTGTCAAGTACAGTAATTCAATGGTTAGGGCTAGTAGACTGTGCCTTGATTTTAGATATAAAAAAGTAAAGAAAAAAAACCAAAACCAACCAAACAAAAAAAAAAAAAAACCAACCAAAAAAACCACCCCACCACCTCAGTTTTTGGGTAGCAAAAGCAGAGAGACAAACTAGCTGATCAGTACATGCTTGCCACATTGGAATTTGGAGCAACCTCACCTTTCTGTCAGTTTTCAGAGTGGCTTATTTTGTGATGTTTAACATAAAGATGATAATGAATTTTGGACTGAAAATATGAGCTGCATTTGGAAGATTTGGTAGCAGTTCATGTCTCTGCAATTGTGTGGTAAACTTTTAAGTTAAAACATTGCAATGACAATTCAATTGAAAAATTAATGGCACAATGTGGAAAATAGCTCATTCTCCTCCCACTTCTTCCCCATCCTTTCATTTACCAGAGTAGTCTAATTCCTGGCAATCTTCTTATTTTCTCTGCAATTTTCCAGTGTCCTTGATAATATCGGAAAAAGTACAAGTCTTAATTGCTTCCTTTTTTGAGATGTATGAAGAGATTGCTCTTCATACTCTTTTTTTTTTGTGTTACATGCTGATGCTTTTTTGGGGCTTAAAGTTAAAATGCTGAGACATTTTTGTAAAACTGGCTGTAGTAGTAAATTCAGCTCATTACATAAGGAGTTTAGAGCGTGTTCTCGTACTGTCACTGCTGTTAGTTTGCCAGCCACATAGCTGCAAATACCTTTCTTGGTCTGATGCAATCACTGAGTTATTATAGTACCGTTGTAAGTATTGTTGGTTGAAAAGAGCAAACTAAGACCTGCAGAAGATATTTCCTCAGCTGAGCAGAACTGGGCATGTAGATCCTCCATTTTCCTTTCACCTCCTGAAGTGCTGAGCCAGTGTAAGTAACCCTTTCCTCTAGCATGGCTGTTGACCTCTTTAAGTGGCATTTGTGGCCCTCTGAACTGGCTGGGGCTGTTCTGTGGCAGCAGCCTGAACTGCCCACTGGCTGGCCTGCACCCCTGGGCTGGGCTCTCCCCTGGACCCACTCTTCCAGCTTGCTAAGCCCACTGAAGTCTAAATTGGCAGAAGTCCTGTAATTCAGTGTAGTGCCTGGCTTTTTGCTGGTTCAGTACACTTAAGCAGCTCATTTCACTCGAGGATGTCTGAGACCAGGAACTGGAGTAAGGGGAACTGCAGTGGCCACGAGCATTACTGGCTGCTGCTGCCGCAGACCCAAAGGATGAAATGAAATTTTCTTATCAGGGAAGTTGAAGGTATTCTGTCATTTCTTTGAAATAAAGTATTTTTCTCAGTGCTTGAGAAAGAATACCTGGTAATCAGTATCAGTACCTGGTAAAGTCAAATGTATAGTCTGGGCACGAGCAATACACTTTGGCTGTGCATGTAATGCTTTTAAAATTTTCCTATGTTATGATAGTGAAATTATAGGAGTAATGTATCATTTCTTAAAAATTAATTAGCTATGATCCTTAAATTACTACTGAATGGAAAATCTGCTGATGTTTTTTGAATATTTGCAGAATAATACTAAACTCGATATTTGAGTCATCCCGTGTCAAATGAAGTGTGATGCTTTTGTCATCAAGAAATTCAGTACAGCATGACGCTTCTTTGCTATGATTTCTATCTGGGAAATATATCAAAATTGTACTTGTGAAATCTGCTCAAAACATGAAAAGATTGAATATGCTTTCATGGAAATAATTCTCTGTGGAACCAGTATAAGGGAGAACCTGTTAACTTTGAGGCTTAAAGAAAAACACTTTGGTGTATGAAATACACAGGATACAAAGCTTACACACTTTGAGTTGAGTTTCAGGCAGTTGTCTGTATATGTGCACACCTACTGCACTCTATCGTGGTGAACCATCAGATAGTGTATCCATTTGACACTTGGAAGTTGTTTTAAACTGATCTGTTAGAATGGGTCCAGAGGAGGCCATGAAGGTGCTCAGAGTGCTGGAGCACCTCTCCTGCAGGCAGGCTGGGAGAGCTGGGGCTGCTCAGCCTGGAGGAGAAAAGGCTCTGGGGAGACCTTACAGCACCTTCCAGTACCTGAAGGGAGCTTGTAAAAAGGAGGGAGAAGGAGATATTATGTATTATATTGGCGTGTTAGGACAAGGAACAATGATTTTAAAATGAAAGAGGGCAGGTTTAGATTAGGTATTAGGAAGAAATTTTTTGCTCAGATGATGAGGCAGTAGAGCAGGCTGCCCAGAGAAGTTGGGGATGTTCTATCTAATGGGGGCTGTCCCTCCCCATGGCAGGGGGACTGGAACCACGTGACTCTTAAGGTCTCTTCCAAGTCTAGCCATTCTGTGAGTTTGTGATTCTGCATTTGTGATGTTTATAGAAAATAAGGTAACATTTTTCTTCAAAAGAAACAACATTGCATGTGCCAGTGCTCAGAATTATGGTGTGGATTGCAACTGTGTTTGCTACTTGTATACTAAATACTAGCTGATTATTTATTAGATGCATCTCTTGATGAGGCATGTCCATATTTTGCTGGAGTTTTTTCCAGCATTTTGAATAGCATCCTTGTAGGTTTCATTTTGTGTTACTCCAAGGAGTATCAGTTTAAAAGTAACTTTTGGTGTCTTAATATCCATTTGCTCCTTTTTCTTATTTTCAAAGATTATGATGACTTTTTGTCTCTGGTGATAAACAATATGTTTGCTCTAGGTTGTATCATCTTTATCATAGAATTAAAGAATTGTTACCTCTAAGATCCTTGAGTTCAACCAGTAACTCAGCAATACTGTTCTAATGCTAAACCATGTCCTCAACTGCCACATCCACACGTTTTTAACATTTCAAGGGATGGTGATTTCACAAGCCTGACAACCTATTCTAATGCTTGACCCTTTCAGTGAAGAAATTTTTCCTAATATCTAATCTGCTTTCAGACATTTATAGAGAGTGACAAGGTCTCCTCTGAGCCTCCTTTTCTCCAGGTTTAACCATCCTAGCTCCCCCAGTTGCTTCTCATCAGATTTTCTCTGTAGACCATTGCCTTCCTCTGGACACACTCCAGCACCTCAATGTCCTTCTTGTAGGGACAGCCCCAAAACTGAACACAAGATTTGAGGGGTGGCCTCCCCAATGCTGAGTACAGGGGTATTATCCCTTCCCTGGCCCTGCTGGCCACACTGTTGCTCATACAGGCCAGGATGCCCTTAACTTGCCAGCTAACCTCATCTAAGGAATGCCAATGCGTATTTAACTTTGTATTCAGTTCTGGTAGGAAGCCTTATTCTGGTAGGAAGCCTTATACTTTTGTATATGTATATGTAGTTCTAATCTAGGCTGTGCAGACTAGAAGTGTGTCGTCTTCTTTTGCAAAATCTTAAGCAGCTATTGTGGCATTCTCAGCCTTCCTGGTACAGGCACTCAGCATTGTCTGTTTCTATTTCATATCTGGGTGAAGACTGTTTGAATACCTAGACTGAGAACTACTTAACTCTGTTTAAATTTGTTTATTAAATCCCATTTTCTTTTGCCAGAACCTCTTGCTGACAGTATTGGGAGTGGAAGAAAGTTAAATTTCTCTTCCTGGGGAGAACTTGATGCACATTCCTGAGGTGCTTTCTTAGGTTAGAAGACAGTGTCTTTTAGGCGGGAAAATCTAAATCGCTCAGAAATATCGGTTTCTTCAAGCATCATGCAGCATGTTTTTGGAGCAACCTAATGCTTTTAATATGAGATGACTTGTTGTACTAAGTCATCTCATATTAAGAGCAGAGCAGTGCCTTTGCCTGGTCAAAAGCCCCATGCAAATTCTTATTCAGTTGTCTTCCACATCTCCCTCCTGCATCAGCTTTCAAAGCTAAAAGCAGCCAACCTTCTGTTCACTTATCTCTGCTTCCTCAATGCATCTGGATTTGGCTCTTCCCACTGTTTCTCTTTGCTTTTTTTTGGTCACTTCCCTTCCTCTCTTGGTCACTTCCCTTCCTCTTTTGGTCACTTCCCTTCTTTAGAAATGTGTGGAATCTGTGCAAGTTTTCACTTTATCTCAGCTGCCCTTTAAATGCTTTGTCTAAGGACTGATATATAGATAATGTAGAACTTCCTCTGAAAGTTTTTTAGATTTGTGAAACTGAGTTGCAGATTTTTGATACCAGTGTGCCAGCTCTTTATCAGCTGTTGTGGTCCATATGTGAGGTTTAAAACAGCAGAGCCACCATAAAGAAGGTGGAGATCTTTTACTTCTTAAGCTCAGTAGTCTAAAATCAGGAGTAAGGCAGTAATTTGTGCCCTGCCCCAGAAAGTCAGATCTGCCTTTTAAAGCCTGGGAAATGTCTTTGGAGGCAAGGTGCTCCAAAGACAGATGGCTGAGACACCCTTTCCCTGGATGTAGGCAGGTGCCTTGTGAAGCACCAAGGCACACAACGCCTCTCAACTGCTGGAGAAAAGTTCCAGCCCCTACCTATGGTAGCAGCGAGTTATATCTGCAGCAATGCAAATGCAGTTTTTACTTCTTATTTTAATAGATTTTATGAAGGTTCATTATAAACAGAGTTGAAAGGAGTTGCATTTTAAAAAGAAAAAAAAAATCTCTCTCTTTAGTTCTGCCTTTAATCCAGGTCACTTCAATAGGCTCACAGTGAATCTCATAGAGCTGCCTTAGTACCTGTTGAATATTCATCTGCATGAAAGTAACACAAAGTTTCAGTTCAACAGCCTAGCCTGTTTAGATTGACTCCCAGGGTGCGAGGAAATGTGAAGATGCATTTCTTAATCTCAAGTATGTTTGTTAAAAATTTTTAGTAAATTCTGTGGAAAGATGTAACATTAAAAATAAAAGAAGTTGGCAAAATCATAATGTAAAGGAGAGTGCCTGTCTCTTCCCTCCAGGAAAATGGAGCCTGCTTTAGATGTCTCTGAATTAGGGATAATTAGATAATTAAATTTTGTGAGTTGGAGGTTTTTTGGGGTTTTTTTAAGTTTAATTAAAATACTTCTGTTTACAAAGGAGCTAAATTTACTATAGTTTTCATCTTAGACTTTTTTTACAATTCATGCAGTTTTGGAATTAAACAGGTAAACTGCATTAGCTCCTGGTTGGACTTGTGAAGCTTTTAGGCCTTTTTTTGCATGTTGTGCACCATAGTCTGAAATATGATTTTCTGCATTTGATAATAATAATAGTAGTACTGCAGCAAATGATGGAATAATGCTGTGTAGTGATTTTAGTACTACGTCCAGGATAGACTTCAGTAACAGATGTGACACCACAGAATCACCTAGTTTAATATCTCATTTAAAGGGATGTTTAACGCCTTTTCTCCTCTGGAATTGATGTCAAAAGGCCTTTTTTTCCCCTCTTTGAAATTGGGCTTTTGTGTTCTTTTCTTCCATCTGAGGAAGAATGAACTTCTAATTCTTTTAGTGAGGTTGATTTTTCAAATAAGAATGACAGCAAGTGCTATTTGCTGTGGTTCTCAAAGGAAACATAAAGCTTGCTCCCCTGCTTAATGGATGGCTGCTGCTAGTCCTGAGCAATGAGTTTTGCTGTAGTTAATATTTCATAACTAGGCAGAGTGTTTGCTGGAGAGTTTTCGTGTAGTGGGCTCTGGTCTTGGGAACAGCTTAAGGGCTCAGTACCTGTGTGAACTCTGACAGTCACTGTGTTGAACTCACAAATCACTCTGTGTCACTGCTGATGTTTGCAGAGCTTTCAGCTGCACTTTTCTTTGCTCATTAACATTTTATTCCATATATTTTTCTGTCAAACATCTTTTAGGTGTCTCCTAATTTTTTAATAGCACACACACACATAAACTTGAAGAAAGTATTCTTTAAGGTATTTCTGTCCCAAGGTACAGTATAGCAGTACAACTGTCCTGCTTGGTGTTTCTAGAAATCAGAGAAAGTTATCCTGAATTCTCTTAATTCTTTCATTCCACGAGGTGGCTGCTGTATGTAGCAGGAATTATCATAGAGATCTGGGTGTTAACACTGTTTTGGTTCCTACATTAGTAGCAACTTTTTCTGGAATGTGATGTGCCTTTTCCAGTCCTTATTTTGTTTGTTAGCTCAATACACACTGCCTGGGCGGACTGATAGCTCTTGGCAGCTGTTTGCTCTTCTTAGCGTAAGCAGCCACTAATTTTTTTTGCTTTGCCACAGTATCCTCTGTGGAAGCAACCACTTGTATTGGTCCCTAACACAGTTTTGGATGGCTGTATTACTGAACATCTTTCCTGTAATGATGTTTTTGTCACTGCATTGTCTCTCAAAGGAGAAGAAAAGAGTTATTTCTCATGTGCTGAGTTAAGCCTGAGTAGCTGTGAGTTCCAGAGGTTGTAGGGGGAACCGTGGCTGAACACTGTTGTGGTTATGTCAGTGACACTGCATCTTAATGAGCCATTTCTGGAGAAGGGCAGAGGTATGGGTGCATAGTAATCACTGGGAAAATTAATGTTTGGTTAATGAACTAACTGTAAGTTCTCTAAGGAGAGCTAAAAAAGGCAAAACATTATTTTGTGAGCTGACCTAAGAAGCACATGTCAACCTGTTAATTCCTTAGCCTAAACATATCTGGAGATTCTGTCTCTTTGATGTTGCTATTCCCCTTCTTTAACATTGGGGTCAAGCACAGTCAGAGGCTGTAAATGCTATTTTATACTGTTCAGAGCAGATGAACTCTCTGTGGTATTTAACCTCTAGTTTTTATTAAGTTTCCTCTAGTATGTGTGCATCTGCCCCCCTCCCACTAATTCTCTTCATTTAGGCTGCTTTTTCTTACCAGCAGAGATGAGTAAGAACTAAAGACTGACCCAGTTCAGATACTGTGATGGAAATGAAAAGGAACATGTACCTCTGGGAACAGCAGGACATGTTTTCTCTTTAGCATGGCTAGATTTGTTGCTCCTATCTTTGTACTGAAGACTTAAAAGCCCTCATATGCTAAAAAGCCTAGAAAATTACGTGGTAGTTTGTATTCTCTTGAAGCATGTGGAGGTTTGAGGCTTTATTCTTTGAAAAGGTATGTTAATTTGGTGCTTGTCAGAAAGGTTGTGTGAGGAGCTGGCCCACATGTAGTACTCTGTGAAGGCAATGGGATATGGATGAGATATGTAGTTTGGTTATTTACTATTCAAAGGAACACAATGTCAAACAAAGAATACAAATTACAATGGTAGTGTTCCAGAAAACAGAAGATTTTGGGAGTGGGGTTTAAAAGGTAAATTGAAATGGATTATGAGCTCCCAGGAAACATCCCAGCAAATGGTAGGATATGAAGACTGAGTTAATTTCCTTGTACTCTGTTTTTTTATTCCACCCCAAGGATTTGTCTATAATGATGTGTGCAGTGGGCTGTCTGTAGCCAAAGGCATTTAGAAAGTAGTCTGCCTAGGTCTTTGTCTCATCCTACTGAAATGGATAAGGATTTACAAGGGACAGAATCAGACAGATGTTAAAAGGTTTTGAAAAGCTCCCCTTTCATACATGCTGACAAAATTAATGAGGCACTTCCCAGCTCAGAGCATAATTTTTATATGCAGTTTTTGCTTCTCAGCTGAAAAAAAGTTCCCTTTTTAATTCCTTCTCTTTAATACAAATATTTTATTTACTTGTTCAGACTTCACTATTGACTATACCTTAGGAATTCTAAATTAATTTAGGGTGTTCATATGTATATTTTCTATTAGGTCCAATGAGAAGTTAATGGTGCTGATGTGAAAAGATCCATCAATTTTCTGCATAAGTTTAAAACACTGTAGAAAAATATAGTAAATTGAACTAAAATAAAATAACCAAGAACTCCTTCATTACTCAACACTGTAGTAACAAGAAAGTGTTACTTTCTTGTAATATGTAATGTATTAAAAACACCATGTGTATTTGTTCTACAGGCGCATCCTAAATGAAGTACTGTGCAGATATACTTTTTTCTTTTTCTTTATTTTTTTTTTGACGTAAGTTTTTAATGAAGTTGCTTCCACTCAGGTGGTCAGCATCTAAAACCTGTAGACCAGATGGTTCTCCCCAGGAGAGTGAAATGCAGAATTGCAGAGTGCAATCTAATGGTGCCAGACCATGCAGGACAATCTGCTGCCTGAGCTTGCCTTAAAAGCAGAACAGGAATAACCCAGAATTAACAGATGAAAAATGGTCACAGGCCAAACTGGGGGAGAACATAATTAACTGGATTATTTCTTGGGGAACACAAAGAAATACTTGAATAGCAGCAGGTGAGAATGAATTTTAAATATATAATTGTGCTTCAGGCTAATTTGCTGCTTTAACCTATTGAGTTGCCAAACATTACAGTGGGGTAGGACAACTTCTTTTATACATGCCCCGTATTCTGTGACAAACCCATAAATATGTGGTTTGCTAACATCAGCAAATAGATGTAGAAGGAGTACCTCCCTTCCTGGTCTTAGAGCAATCCCTGTAAATCTTGTGGTTTTTGCTTTCTTCTCTTTCCTGAAGGCAGAATCCAGTCATTTTCTGAAGTCACATGTTCATTTATGTGAGAGATTTCTTTCCTGCTGTTTCTGTTGTAATCTAAACTGCCGAATTTCCTGAAAATAATGTCATTGTGCTTTGTATCAAAATGGTGCTTGTTTCTTTCTCAATGTTGGAGCATCTTTTTCTTTAGCCTTTGAGGAAATTTCCTTTCTCTTTAGCAGACATACAAGTATAACTTGAAAGCCTCTGCGTAAGAAATTTGGGCTTGCTTGCGTAAGCTGCTGCTTTCATCTCCTTTGGCACATCTGCATCATGCTTTCCCTCAGGGGCCTACAGTGTCCTGTCTGAGAGGAGGGATGGGTTTGCATCTCTGAGAATAGGCTACAAATGTAGGCAAGCTTTAATTTGATATTTCCATGGCAAGTAGATAGGTTTGGTGGAAGTCTGTCAGCAGATGGACACTCAACTAGGCGTGAAAGCAAGAAGGAATGTGTCTTACACCATCCCTGGCTGGAGAGAATTTCTTGATGAAAATTGAGATTAATGGCTATTCTATCCTAAAATTTAAGATGAATGGGGTGGGTTTCATTTGGAATTAATGCTCTTGGCAGCAATAAAATTCTGGTGTATAACAGAGTGCTTTGATCTAGGCAGTTGTCCTTTTCAAGCAGCTGATGGTGCAAAAAAATATAATTAATCTAAAAGTGTGTGTTACCTTCTACTTGAGGCATTTTTTAATGTTTTGCTTTTATGTATACTTTTGCTTATGTATATGTGAGACTGTCAGAAAGAAATCTGAGTTTTTGTCTTGTTTAGAATAAGATTTTTTCATTTTCCTATATTGAAACATTTGAGACAGCAGGTATCAATATTTATTTTCTTCCAGGATTGAACTTGGGGCCTCCTATCCATTGGTGGGATACACAGGATTCTTGTCAAAGTTTTGCTGGTGGTGGCTTATTTATCTTGCTGTAGGTGATGCTGGAAAAAGACAGGTGATTGTGGGGCTAAATGCAGTGTTTAAACACAAGCTTTTCCCTTGGGGGCTTCTGGTATGTGCACTGGGGTGGGGTGATTGGTTTCTCCTTTTGAACAGGCCTGTAACTTCTGCTCTGGCTCTCCATGGTGCCCAGCCTCTGGCTGCCTGTGAAGGGGAGGCTTGGAGCGATGAGTGGGCTTCATTTGATCTATATATCCACTGCAGAGGAAGGCTGTTGCTGGGTGTTTGTGTGTCACTGTGTCAGTGAGATAGCCGAAATGGGGGTGAGGCAACAGGGGTTACTGACCCTGCTGTGAGGAGTACGCACTGCTGACACAGAGCAGTGAATTCAGAGAAGGAGATTCCTGATGGTTGCATAATATATCACAAAATCTCTTCTAAGAATCAAATTTGGTCATGTATTTAGTGCCACCTGAATTTACTATAATATTGAATTATTTTAATCTCTGTCATCGGAGGGTTTGTTATTGTAAATTATTATTTAATAAAAGAAGTAGTGAGCCATGCTAATCAGATTGCAGTAGCATTATCCCAAGCTCTCTGCAGTCATCTAGCAAAAGACAATTGCTGCTTCACAAATCAGCCTCTTCCTCTAAGTCCTGTCCCCTGTTGTTGTAGGCTGGGGTGAGGGGCTCCTTTTTGGTGCTAAGTAATCGGGATAGGAGTTTGAGCTAAACAGCATTTGGAGGAAAACACTTTTTGTACTACATTACTTGCCAAATTTTGGTGCAGTTATCAACATTATTCTCACACGAAATTAAAATACAGCATTATACCAGCTATTAAGAGCAAGATTAAGTCTACCCCAGCTGAAACCAGGGCAAATGCAATTTTTTCAGCTTCAGCTATGAGACTGTAGTAATCTATGATGCTGCCCATGTCACAGACGGGGAGACTCTGCTTTGGGATCATTATGTGAAAGAGAAGGATAAATCTGCAGTAGTATAAACCCAGCAAAAAGACATATCTAGCATATATGTAACAGTTCAATTTCATGTTTTCTAGAAAATCTATTTTAAGCACCTTTGCCATGATGTTTGCAAATTTTTGATTTTAAAATATTTCCTCTGTCTCAATCAGATTTTAGACATAGAGTTTCAATATAGGTAGTATAATGAAAATGATGTCAAGATTATGGTATATGGACCTTACGACAATTTTGGTTCTACAGAGGTGTAAGGCAACTTTTGCAAGCTTGGCTGGTATAGCTGGTACTGCCACTGAAGGTTGAAGAACTGTATATGGAGATTATACAGATCTTTAAAATGGAATTAAAAGAAGAAATTAGTTCCAGCTCTTTATCTCCAGACACCTACCGCAGTAGGAAGCTACTGGAATGATTGACAGTGCATAATTGAGTCTCACAGTTTTAATGTGCATCTTCAAGCAAAGTTGTTTTTTTTTTTTCAAGAGGCCATTACTGAAAATTATGATTTTTACTTGCATCCAGATACATTACATTTCTGTAGGGTAATTGAGCATGTGCAAACAAGATTGAAAGCAATCAAGGAATTTTAAAGAAAGGGACTGTTGTGGAAACTAACAATGATCTGTCTCTACAAAATGCATGTATATGAAAGTGACCTGAGGGATTTCTAAATGTGATGGAAAAAGATGAATTTGCTCTTCTCAGAATATTGTTTTACATCACACTCATCCTAATTGCTACTGCACACTGTGTTATTGCATTTGGATTTGTACACCAAATATTTATGACTAGTCCCTTGAAACTGAAACAATTAAACATGCTGTTCTTGGAAAAATATCTAAGAACCATACAAACAGTTGATTGGTCTTTTCTAGCACATTCTCTGAGGAGCACAACTTAGATCCTAGGTGTGTAGTTGAGGTTGCAGGGGTTGTCCTAAAATATTGGTATTGCTAGGGCGGGATGCTCTGACCTGGTACAGATATAGGTGGGGGTTTTTGAGACAGGCATGGTACCTACTGAAAAAAGCAACTGAAATCATAGAGTCATAAAATGGTTTGGGTCAGAAAGGACCTTAAAGATCATGAGCAGGGGAACATTCCCCTGGACTGTGTTACTCAAATGCCAGCAGAAGAATCCCTTGTCCATAACTTCACCTGTGTGGAAGAGCCAGTGTGCCTGTCTGCACATTCACCAGCCAGGTCTAGCCAAACAACGGAATTTAAAATAGCATTTTAGTGCTCTGCTGTTAGATATAGGAAATGTTTGGGGTTTTGGCAAGAATATGGTAAAGTCTTTGTACTAAATAGTATGGAGCTGATGCCTCTGGTAAGTTTTTGTATTTCAGTGCAAGCTTCTTTCTAGAGGGGTTAAACAGCTTCTAAGCTGTGAGCTCCGTGGTGCGAGTGGGTGGCCCATGCTGCTTATGCCTGCAGAGAGGGGGTCTGTGCTGTGGGGTGCTTTTCATGCAGAGTGGGGGTGAAGGTAGGGTTTGGAATTCTGTGCCTGGGTTGTCAACATTAAGAAAAACAAGCTAACCTGTAATCCCTCTTTTGAGTCACTATGGAGGTGCCTGATTCAGGATATGTAGCTGCTGCTTTGCTGGTGAATGGCACTCTCCCTTGCCAGGGAAGTACTTGGCTGCTGTGCCAAGTTTGCCCTGTTTCTGAGTGGTGGCTGTGTCATGCCAGACAGCTGATGTGCTGCTAGGAAATCACAGAATCATAGAATAAGCTGAGTTGGAAGGGACCTTCAAGGATCATCAAGTCCAGCTTCTGGCCCTGCACAGGACCATCCTCCAGAGTCACACCATGTGCTTGAGAGCATTGTCTAAACACTTAGTGAACTCTGTCAGGTTGGTGCTGTGCCCACTGCCCTGGGGAACCTGTTCCAGTGCCTAAATGCCCTCTGGGTGAAGAACCTTTTTCTAATACCCAGACTAAACCTCCCCTGACACAATTTCAGGCCTGGCTGGAGATGCTGTGCCTGCTGCACCTCAGGACATGCTTGGCCTTCTTGGCTGCCAAGGCACTGCTGATTCATAGTCAGCTTTCAGTTAAGCAGGACCCTCAGGTCCCTTTCCACAGCACTGCTTTCCAACAGCTCGTTCCCCAGTCTGTACATCCAGGGTTGCCCCATCCCAGTGCAGAGTCCAGCACTTCCCCTGGGTGAACTTCATATGAACTTGACCAGCAGCTTTGGCAGTAATGCAAGCAGCAATGTCTCTTGTCTGGAGTTGCACGAAACAGAAATAAGGTCAAAAGGGTCAACTGGCTGTGGAGAGTTGTAGTCATCTTCCTGGGCAAAGCCTCTCCCCGTGATAAGTGCTGATTGGCAGGAGCAGAGTATGTGTCAAACCTGGGATGATCTGGAACATAGGGATTACAAACATTTGAGATGACAAGGTATTTTCTTGGCAGATATTAAAAGAAGCTCCAGGACATTGCAGAAATGCGCAATTAGGAAATCACCTTGCAGGATGTTCAGAAGAAGGATGTGGCTTTCGCTGTCCATCTGGACTTTGGTCATCCTAATGAACCATGATGCAGGCCTTTGTGTAGGAGCTTTGCTCTACTGTTAAGAGGGTGCTGTCAGTTGCATCTTTGAAACCTTGCTGGTCTTCAAGGTACAATTAATAATTTTGTGTGTGCTTGAGGTAAAGCAAGCTGTTAATATTTTCTGGGCACAGGTATCTGCAGGCAGATAAGAAAAAAGAGGAGCTCCTTTATTCTGCTTCGTTGTAGCTGTTGTGGTTCACTGGAATTATATAGGTGCTGCAAAAGTTTTCTTGAGTTTTCTTTGCTTTGATTTTTATTTTTATTACATTTTCCTTTATGTATGGTACTCAGTGTGTGGTACCACAGTTAGTAAAGCTTTTCATTGAGCCAAAGCTGTGTTGGCAGTCCCATGCTGTTTCCAAAGACAAAGGGACTGCTGGTCAGTAGTTAGAAGGCTTGTGGCTGCCAGTCCTTGTGCATCTGAGATGTCACAGCTGTACTATGTTTCTAGAGAAAATGGGAGGAGGGGAGATGGAGAGGCAAAATTTTAGGCATTTCTAAGATATTTAGGGCATCCTGCTCTCGTTGCTGCAGAATGGCTGAGATTGGAAAGGACCTCTGGAGATAACCTGGGCCAGCCCTCCAACTGATTTAGGCTTGCTGTGTGTAGGTGTTTTTCAATAGTAACTTCAGGAGATTAACCGCCTTTGTGTCTTGTGAATAGCTGTGTTAACTACAGTTTCTTCCCTGCAGTTTCAGAACTGATACGGTGCTGTGCCTTTACAGACCTTTTCTTATGTTATGACCTTTTTTAGGTGTGTTTTGAGCAGAGGGTAACCCAGCAATTCTGCACTGGTGATTGTATTGTCTGCTTTCAGTGAATGCAGTTGCGTCATCTCATTTTTCTGTTGTTTGGACACAGGTGGCATCTTAATTAAGGACAGGATGCTGAGGACGATGTTGATCACAGATTGCAGAGTTATGGAGAATGAAGAGTTGCAGAGTTATGGTGATGGAAGTATGAAGTTGGAAGTTTGGCCATCAGGGTGGTCTGTTACAAAGCTGGCTGCAGCATTCTTGCCAAGTACCAAATGATTGCCCTTGCAACATGTAACGGGGGTAACAAAGAGGTTGATCAGAAGGAGGGAAGCCAGGCAGGAGAAGTGAGCAGGCATAGTGGCTGATACGTTACATTTTGCAAAATTATCTTGTTTATACTCTCCATATGCAAGTGCAGCTGCTGGTCTCTGTACAGGTGTTGGAGATGGGAGTGCTCTGAAGATGCACAACAGCAACAAGAAGCTGCTAGGTCACATCCTTCCAAGCTGGAGCTTAGTACTGGGCATAACAATTCATTCCAGGAGAGTATCACAGGATACTGTCATTTAGGGTCAAGATACTCTCTTTGTAATATTGCAGTCAGTTTTTTCTAGGCCTCCTTTCTAGGAGCTTTGGTGTAGACTGAGCATCTAGGAAGTCAAGTCATAACTAAGGTCACCAGGCTTGTGGCTCTCACCAAAGCTCTGCCAGCCTTACAATGCTAAAATGAGGTGCCCTGAGCCCTGTTGAAGGAAGTGCCACTTTCCAGAAGGCTTAGAGCTTCATCTAGGAGGCAAATTGTATATAATATTTTCACTAATTATCTTGGCATAAGAGAGTGGGCATGTGCTAATAAATTCTGCTGAGGACACTCTGTGGGAGGCACTGTCAAACAGAGGACTGGAAATGAGAGAAGAACTGGTATGTATTAAAAGTTGCAGTAGTAAAAATGGGATGAAGTCCTTAGTTTTACTCACGAAGCTGACTGTTTCTGTTGTTAGCATCCTGCTCATCATCTTGTCTGTGGAGGAGAAAGTCCTGGCTTTCACAGTTAATAGCAGAATGGCTGTAAGTGTGAAAAAGATAAATTTTGTCTTGTCCAAGAAGACATCTCTAATAAACACAGGCAAGTGTTGTGCTGATTTTCATCCATGTGTGGTTAGAAGCCCTGGTTAAACTTTTGTGGAATAGTGAACCTAATTCTGATTGTATTCAAGTTGAAATTCAACAAAAACAAGTATAGATGAAGTGCTCCAAGGATGAAGGATGCAGAAGCAATAGAACAGTCCATATGGAAATGGTTGAGGAGAAAAAGCCAGAGGAACAATAGCTTATTTTCTTTAAAAGCCAGTGGTGTACAAAAATAGGTGGTTGCCTATTAATAACAATAAAAGGTCAGCTTGGAATTGGAAGAAAAGTTCCCTGTCTGTGATGAGAGCACAGTTGACTGAACTGTTCTCAGTGCACGCATATCTTCCCTTCGTGTGATATCTGAGCTAGTCATCTGAGGGTTTCAAAAAGCAACATCAGGGTAGAAGTAGCCACATGATTTTTTTCTGTTAATTAACACAGGAGCCAGAATTCTTGGTGGTTTCTTTTGAGATTTCATATTGCAGTATCAAGATGGAACTGTATGCAGATTCTGAAAAAAAATTTCAAAAGCCTCCTTGAAGTATCTCTGAAATAGCTTTAGAGTATAGTGAGAAAAGGGCCTGTTGGAGAACAACAAATCTTGAAAGTAAATTTGCTTCAGTATATTGAAAATCTAGTAGCACAAGTCTGTTCTTGTGAAGTCTTCCAGTTGTAGGTGCTAGTGGGAGTTGGTGCTTCTGCCTGATTTACAGGGTTTTACTGGAGATGGAGCAGAATTAAGAAGAAAAATAAAAGAGTCCAAGAACTACTGATTTAATTTAGTAGGATTTCCTATTCAAAACTGGTATCATACTTAGGAAGTTGAACTTCTCTTGTATGAAAAGCTGTAGTTTAAGCCATCGGAGGTATGTTAAAAGACTAGGTCAGTTGGATTACTTTTATTTACTCGTCTCTGTTGGCTATACATATCCAGTGAAGGAACAGTAGTACTTTGTCAGCGGAAAATGAGAGGAGCGTGAACATCATATAAGTCACTGATATTTGGCTCCTGCAACGTGAGTGCGCCAGGTAACTGAAGTGGGCACTCTGCAAATTGAGCACATGGGTAGTAATGCTGGCAGCCAAACCTCTATCCCATCACTTAAGAATATTGAGCATGCTGGGAAGAGGAGGCTGGGCTTGGGGAGGAATAGGAGAACCTGTTGGGAATGTCCATCTGTTCTTCATGCTGATGAGGTTACATGCCTGTGATTTCTTGGCTGGAGAAACTTGACTTAATAAATAAATCTTAAAAAAGCTTCTGTGACTAATAACAATTTGTGCCAGAAGAGGATGCTATCAATTTGGATGTTAAAAAAAAAAAGTGAGGTGTCTTCACTGTGTATCATTCAGCATCCAAGTGAAATTATTTTTTTCCCCATTAAGGTATTTTAACACTTTGGTATCTTATTCAAACTAATAATTGCATGTTTTGAGTATGCTAGCACACATGTTCTCACAGCTGCTGTTCCCATCTGGGAAAAGCAGTGCTATTAACCCAGCCTCCCGCTGGGGTTATAAACCTTGCTATTATGTGTTGAGGGAATGGATTGCAAGGAGCTTATTTGAAGGAGATACAGATTTATTTCTGCAAGTGAATTGTGCTCTTGTTTTACTGTATCACCATGAACCAGAAAGATGCAAAGATGTCAAAGGTGGAAAGGTAGTAAGCTTTCTACAACCCATGAAGTAAATTACAGTTCTGGTATACAATTTGTTAAGTTAGCTCTGTAAGAAAAATATAGAGGACAAATTCCAGTATAAGATTGTTTACTATTAAGTAACAGTGATTATGAGAATTTAAGAATGGTAAGAAGATGGATACTGATATTTTTGAAGCATTTTTATTAGTTTGATGAGGTTTTTAAAGTCATTGCACTTTTCTAGTCTCTGTCTTGAAAGTTATTTTCTCCTATTATGACTGTCAGTATCATAAAGTCATGGGCACTTTCTTTACACTAATAGTATGGAAGAAGAAATGTTTTCTGTGGTACTTAGATTTTATTTTGGTTTTTTTTTGTCCCTTACAGTAGTCTGCCCAGTCCTCTATTAGGAGCCATTAGGCAACATGCTTTCTTTTGTGACTTTTTTTGAAATCTTCTAGCTTTTGTTTTGGAAAACCAGCATAGCCTGCCGAGTCCTCTATCTGAGTCCAAGCAGAAGTTATTATGTGAAGATGTGAGTAAAGTTTTTGAAGTGAAAAAGATATTGTTGAAATTCCTTTACACTTCTAGGGATATATTCTAGTTAGGAAATATCATGAGGTGAGGAATAGATCTTTTTATTTATAGCTCTTTTTTGTTTTTTGTATTTTGTTGTTTTGTTTTTTTTAATGTAGAAGTTTAGGTTAGTATATAGTAATTTGTGTTATATTGTGTTTTGGCTTGATCCTGATAATGGAGAAATGTCAGTATCTGTTGTATCTGGTGAGTTAATAATTTTCTTTCCTGAGGAAGTACATAAGGACTACTCTTGAAGAATAAACTCTGCTGCAGCATACCATACAGTTATTGTACCTCTATGGAAGTGCAGTGAAATGAACGCCTCCAGTAACATGTGGAGGCATTTAATTATCAGGACCATTTGTTATTATTATTTGATTTGCTGTTAAGGAAAGTAGCGAGGAAAAAAAAGCCAAAACCCTCCTGGGAAACCAAAAGCTTTTTAGATGTGTTTTGTGGTTGATGTTTCATGCTTGTTAACTCCAGAGTTTGGTTTCAAAGCCCTTTTAATAGAAATGCTAATGGGATTCTTCTCCATCTTAGAGTGTGCGATAAGAGATTTTTTAGTGGGAGAGCAACATAAGCTGCACAGAGCAACATACCATTCAGTAACACTGTCCAGATTTCCACAGAGCTGGTGTTACTGGGATAGTATTTCATAAGACTGGGGGGAATGATTCCTCTCTAGTCATTGCTTATATGCTTGTTTGGGGTTTGTCAGTTTGCTGGCAGTCCGCTTGCTTTAACTTGTGTGTGTTCCCTACTAGTGAGTGTGTGGGTAGGCAAAACCAAGACATCCCCACCACCACCCACTCGAGACAGGGGCCTCCCTCAGTGTGCACTTCTCACCTGTGAGTGAAAGCTCCCACCTGGAAACCTTTTTCTTCCTTCCTGCTATTGCAGTGATCTGCTGCAGGGAAGCTAGGAGTCATTGGCCAAAGATGTTAGCATGGACACCTGCACTGGTTTGATTGCAGAGTTTGGAGCTTCAGGTGGGCTAATTTACATTGGGTTTTTTTGGGAGATTCCCTATTCCTGCTGGACAGCTGCTGTTAATCTCTAATACAGCTTTGATCCATTCATGGATTAGAGCATCTGAGAGGCACTGACAGGACAAAGGAGATTGCAGCAGGAAGAGCATGTTACCTCCTGTGAACTCTCCATTTAGTTGTACAGTCTCTTGGTCTGTCTTCAGTTGGTGATTTTCACCTTGGTTAGTGCTAAATCCTGTGTGGATTATGCTGCTGATGATGTTAAATCTTTACTTTATGAAAGTAAAGTTTTACTGCATGGGTCTTAAATTTCCTTTATTTCAAATCTATAAGATGATGTTTCTTCCAGTATCTCTGGTCCTTGTGGGGGTCTTAGTCATATCTACTGTAATTTTTACTAGTCTAAGTTAAATAATAATACTGTTCTAAAGTTATCGTGCTACACAGTGGATTGTATTTTGAACTGTGGACTTCAGCTTTCTGAGCAAAAGTTGACTCTAGGCTTGGAGTAAGTGAGGTTTTTTTTTGCTTCCTTTTGCTGTCACCCTGCCAAAAGTAAACCCTTGAGATGAACAGCTGAGGTGAAGGAAGTGATCTAATGACACTTGTTGGTAATTAGTTGTAAAAACAGGTAGTACTCGGGATGTTTTAGTTAATCCTTGTTCATGCCAAGGCATCTTACAAACAGGTGTTGTTTAGATTTAGTAATTTCTGGTTTATATTGTTTATTTTCAACTGGAAATCCTGTGAATTCTTTTCTAATAATGTGTCTATCTGATGCATTCCCATGCAGTATTAACATCAGGCATGCCCTCTCTAAACCTAATACAGCAGGAACTGCTTCCCCCGGAGGTGCAGAGAAGCAGAATTAGGTTTGAATGGGAAAATCAAATAAAGCTGAATTGAGAGGAAAAAGAATTTGCATGGGTTTCTGAAGTGAGGGCTGATTGTATTGTATTGTAGGCTGTACACCTGCTCAATTTAGTGGCTAGTGTAATGGGGCTCTCAGCATAGCACGGTATCTTATCTTACCCCTGTTTTATATGGACACTGCCCTTCACAATCCTTAAAAATGAATTTGAAGTGCAGCCAGCAGATACTGCTTTACTATATTGCAAAGTAACCACCTAATATTTGACAGCCATTTTGCATTGTGAGTACTATGCATTGATTAACTAACAGCACAAAGTCTTTCTGAAGTATTTTTTTTTCTTTTAACAAGAAAAAAAGAGATGTAGATAGTTGTGGAAAGGAATACCACCTGCTGCAGCCATCAGATGTTTTCCAGCAGTTTCTGAGTCTGCTGGCTATCCAGTGTGGTCCTTGCTCAGCCTGGCAGCACAAGGCAGGATGACCTGGCTGCACACCAGTCATTGCAGTGCCACCATGAACATGTCACCTGTGGTGCTGCACTCTAAGTCCAGTGCAAGAGGGGATGCTGCCTTCATGATGAGGAGGCCTTGATGCTGACTCTTACGCAGATGCTTGATTCATACCAAATCAGAGTCTGAGCTGATGCAGTTTTTCTTGATAGATAAATTATAAAAATTACAGGACTTAACAGAGTGTAAAGGCTTGGAGAGAGTATTAAACTTCAATGTTGTTTTGCAGCTTCATATACTATTTTTCACCCTTTTTTTTCTGATGGTTTTCACTGAAAACAGCAACATACTTCTCTTTTTTGTTTTGTTTTCTGTTGAAATAAGTATCTAATAATACAGCTGCAATGAGGGAGAATTGTTGTCTGGGATGCAAAATCTGTATGTGACTCACATACATGGGTAGCGTTAGACTGACGATTACAGAACACCCATTTTCTGTAAAAAATGCCTTGAACTAAGCATGCAACTTGATTATAACTTTGAATATACACTGGTTTTGTTTACTCATTCCTTTTAGAATGGCATTTTTTTTCTGGCTTACATAATTTAGGAAATAAAATACAGTGGTAGATTATTAGATGACAGCTGTTATTTCAAAATTCTGTTCAGGAATTTTTTTTTCACATCTGTACTTCATTTATTCTTGGCCTTTCGGTTAAGAGTGAACTTGTTCCAGCACTGAGACTGGGAATCAATTCTGTGTGTCACAGGTTTTGATGCAGTCCCAGTGTCAGGACAAGCAGGGGCCAAGAATACTGCTCCCTGCCTTCTCTCCTGCTGTAGCTCTGCTATCTTTGTCCTGACGTATTGAAAAATAAGGTGAAATGAAGCACAAGGGGAAGAGCAAAGCTGAAGTAGAAAATCACAGTTGTAAAGGATGTATTCAGAATAATTTTAACACTGTGCCTATATTTTATTTCAAAAGTTTATAGATTAATTTGCATGATCATATTTTTTTTCCTTAGTGTTTCTCTTTAAGTAATTTCTTACAAAGCCTTAATTTGTCACACTGAACCCCTCACTGTCTCCATTCCTAAACTGTCAGGCAAGAAAAGACAGCTAAACTGTGATTAAATCAATATATTTTCCCTCTGTTTGTATTTAGGCACCCTTTTAATTCTATAATGATTACCTAACCAGGTAGCAGAAACAAACGTTTTTACTTGCATTACTTAATATGTATTTTGCTCAGGATGCTCATGCTCTTTGAAGAAAAATACAGCCCTTTTTGTTTCTTCCTGAATGCAGAAAATTACCATTTTTTTTTTTTGTAGAATGATCACTTTGTTTGTGAAGGGAGTTCGAAGAACAGCTAAAGTGACTTCCTGCAGCTTAGAAATTATTCATTTTACACCTTGTGCTTTCCTCTTCTCTTGACACTCCATTTCTCTGGTTTGAGGAACATATCCATCAGTAATTTCAAAATGTGAATTTTCTGTTTCTAGAAGTTTAGTGAATTAATGAATTTTAAAACCGACATACACTCTTATATTAAATAGCTTTCTGTTTTTACAAATGCTAACAAAATGACTTTATGCTGGTTAGCAGCTCAAAAACTGCATCAGCCAATAATGAGTGTTAGAGTACAGAAGAATTATAAAAACTAAAGTGAAGGTACAAGGAGTAGAAATGGCCTTTTAAGTTACCAAATAAACTTTTACTGTTGCCATTTACAACAGAGAAATCTCTCCTGATAGCCCAGCACCAAAGTAGCAAAAGAGGCAGGTGCTGATTCTTCTATTAAATTTTTAATTTGACAGAAAAGCCAGGTTTTGCAGCCTACCACTTGCTTGCATTGTCGCTAATTGAGTTTTAAATGTTGCACTCTGTTTCCTGCTGTAATGATGATTTATATCTTTCTAGTTAATGAGCTTAGATAATTAGAGCATCCATGTTCAAGGGCTGCCTTGAAAACCACAGCAGTGCTGCAATCCACTGAAAAATTACCTTAAATGATGGATCTTTACCCTTTTACTTAAAAGGAACTTATAACAGAATACTGTGCTTGTAGGTGGCAAATAAAAACCTTTGTTAAAGATGGAACCTGGATACAGAACAGGATTTTGGCTAGTCAGGTGTGAAATAATCCCACAAATCACGATTATGAATGATCTACGGGAAGATGACCGTGTTAGTCCAGTTCTTAATGACACTGTTGTAATGCCTTTCCAAGGGCGTGAGACTTTCAGTGTTCACAACATCATCCTCTGTGCCCAAAAGGACAGCATAATTAAAGCAAAGCAAGACAATGATGTTTACTAACTTTGAGTACCAAACCCACAAAGAAAACAAGCAGTGTTTAGTTAGGTATTTTGTTCTTTTTTGCAAGTATTTCTGGAGGTGGTTTTTTTTGAGACACTAGTATGTAGATGAGTTCTATGTGACAGGGAGTACAGAGAATATTAAGAACCATTGCTCCAATGCAAAGCATATCTGATCCTTACTGTTATCCATGCTACTTCTGATAACTTGCTCCAGTTTAAATAGCATTAAATAGATTTTTTGTCGTGTTTGTTGTTGGGTTTTTTATTTGTTTTGTTGGTTTGAGATTTTTTAGCAGACATATGAATACTTGGAGTAGAACTTTCTTTTTAAACAAATTTTTAAAAAAATTAAACATATTTTAAAAGGAGATAACTTCTTTCTGGACTTGCAAGATTTGTGCCTGCTGCAGAAGCCTTGCTAGGCTGCAGAAGTCTGATGTGGCTTTGTTCTTTCAGTTCCCTTATTGCTGCTGTTTGTTTCTAAAAGTAGATCAGTGAGAGGGGCTCAAAGAAAGTTCTGAGTCCTTTCCTGCTGAGGATTAGGACTGGAAATTGTTCCTTGCTCAGCTTGGAAGGGACAGCTCAGAATTGAAGGAGGATCTTCCAGACCCTGCCCAGATCCTGGGATCCCTTGTAGCATTACTTGGTCAATCCTTGATGGAAGAGATGACTGCTGTGCCCTGTTGACAGAAGTAATGTTGTCCATGGCAAGTTTCTAATCCTTCATCCTCTAAGAAAAATTGTCAAAACATTTACAGTTTTAGGTCTTTTCTATGTGGTCCAGTTTCAGTGAGTCTTTAGTCAAAGCTGGACAAGTATTCAAAATAAACAAATATGAATTTTTTCATCTTTTTAATTCTTAAAATAGTCTTTTAGACTTCTATAATTTTCAAACAAGGACTAACATATATGTTGTTCTTTGGTGGAAAACCTCAAGTATTTCCTAGCTCTGTGTGCGTTCTTATGAGGTAAGGGAATTAGTTATTGCATTTTTTTATTTTAGAATTGTCTGTTGTACAAGAGAAAAATAGGTTGAAAGCCTGTGCTTTTCTACTTGTGTTATTTCATAAGACCTTCATCAACTCTGCTTCCTGTGATGTGTAGATAATCCCTGCTTTGCTTGGTCACCAAAAAGACACACAATTACCTTTTTTTGTGGGTGATGATCATCTAAAATCTGATTGCCATACTTGTGTGTTTTCTGAAGACAAGGTCCTGTCTGCACTGACTCATTTTCTTTTTGTCACAATGATGTGTCTTCCTTTTTTTATAAGAAGCTTCTGTTGATTTTGCTGCTTCTTGTTTCTTTGGTCACATGCTTTTCAGCTTTCTAGCAGTCTATTTGTAGTAGACTGTTGAAGGTCTTTATTGAATTTTCTTTACCAAATTCAGTAGTAAATATTTCAATTTGAAATATAGATACACAAAAATATTGTATGAAATTTTCAATGAATATGTAGGTTATAAAACTTCTGGAGTACATGAAAACATTCAGATACAATAAATACAGGTTTATGATCCAAGAGGTTTTGGGTTTTTTAAATAATTTATTACTTAGCCAGATACAAAAAGACTAAAGAGAGACTGCCAAGCAATATCTCCAGTTCCAGTGAAGCACAGGCAAGCTCTCACAAACATATGAATACATTAGAATTTTATTATTTTTATGTGCCTGAAAGGTTTCTGCCTCTAGGTCACTTCAAATAACCAGTTTATTGCAGTCTAAAAGAGAAGCAAGCAGCCTGGAAAGTCCGTGAAGTGCAAATAGCATATTTTTTTCTTAGTACACATTTTTCACTTGACAGTATCAAATCCACAAAAGAACTGTTTCCCTAAAATTGTTTGAGTGTTGAGAGCCAAATTTGACCAATCAGTTGTGCAAACCATTACAAGGGAGAAGCAGCAGCAGCAATTGTTTTTTCATAAAGGAATGTGTAATGAGAGCAAAGAATTTTGTTTCATTAAATCAAGGCAGCATATTCTTGAGAATAAAGCCTTTTGCCTGTTTGCAAGCAAGGAATAGAATATCTAGAAATATGCATAAAAATAATATAAATGCCATCAGTGTAGAAGATACCAGGTTCACTATTCTCCTGTAAAAAAATAGTTCATTAAGCTACTCAGTATAGAAAACAAAGGGAATTAGACATCAATAAAGAAATGAAGGAACAGGAAATTGGAGTGGACCCACTCCTTGTAGCAAAGGACTATTGAAGTACAAGTTACCATTTCATTCAAGGTGCCAGAGTCCACACATTCTGTATGACAATATGTGGATGGTAGTGAGCAACAGGGTAAAACTTAAGCATCTGAAAGTATCAAGAGACCTATACAGCCTTATAAATCCAGGGTAGACGCAGACGTGATTGCTTAAAAACACAATGGCATCTGGTTTGTTGGCTGTTTGACTAACCAGTGATGGCAATTTTGTTGCAAGGAAATTAGTAACGTTGCTGGGTTTACTTCATTTGCCTTGACTGTGTGGGGAAGTTCACTCTCTTCATTTGGCATTTGGGTTTTGAGGGTGGTTTTTTTTTGTAATAGTAACTTTTGTTTTAGTGGATGTTCAGCTTCCCATGATGTTTCACTGTTTTGGTTGATGATTTCATTGTTCTAGTGAAGGACTTTGATCAGAGTGAGACTCCTGGAGTTGCCTTGATAAGGGTCTGTGGTTTTGAGCACTTCCTCGAGTTTTTGCTTGACTCTGCTTTGTTGAACAGAAGCACATTCTGCAGGGGTCAGCTTATCACCAGCCCTCATGGGATGGAACCTCACAGCCTGTAAGAGGTGGTGAAAAGTGGCATTTCTCTCTGAAATTTAGTGCTTATGAGGAGTAACAAACGGAT
Organism: Passer domesticus; assembly: GCF_036417665.1. Classification (NCBI taxonomy): domain Eukaryota; kingdom Metazoa; phylum Chordata; class Aves; order Passeriformes; family Passeridae; genus Passer; species Passer domesticus. The sequence continues at coordinate 35,287,800 of NC_087477.1, read as the reverse complement.
TAATAACATGCTAGATGAAGAATTTCAAGTAAAAAGAATACTTTCTGTGAGCATTTCCAAATGATGGCTTTTGTTATATCATCTTTCACCAGGAATGTTTTCATGGTCTTGTTTCTTGCAGCTGGGAGCTGAATTTGAAGCTGCAGGAAAGACATGCTAAAGAGAGATGAGGAAGAGAAATGCAATTCTTTTAATAGCATGAAAAGGATTTTTTTCTTTTTTCAGGACAAAAGTAAACTCATCTACGGCTGGTTTGGGGTTAGTATTGTAGTGTATTATAGTTGGAAAGAACATTTTCTGTTATGATTTAAACTGATAATGTATTGAATTTTAGCCAAAAGCAGACAATGTTCTTTCTGAAAAGTGAGTCATTCTAGGGAGCAGGAGAGTTAAAGAGGAAAGTTCTGAAATAAGGGCTTAACAATCTTCAATCTGTGTGAGCATTTTGTTGTGTTAAAAAAATCAGCAATACCCAACTTGCATGGAATGGGAGCAGGAAAATGCTCTTCTCTTACTGCCCCATTCAAGCATTATTTTGCTGTGTGCTCTGATCTATTGTGTTACATATAATTGTATTATCTGTTTGACTGGGGTTCATTCAAGCAGAAGAGTCCTTTATCCTGCAAGTGCAAGGTGTAAGGTGTGGAGATCCTTGGTTGGAGATACTGAATTCATATACACTTAATTCACTTATCAAATGTCAATGAAATCTTTTGACTGATAGGCAGCATTTTTAACACTTACTTATCTTCCCTTGGAATGTCTTGTATGTAATCATAAAAATATATTTACTAACTCTACATTAGGAGCCTGAAAGGATGTTAGATTTGAGGTTACTGGAAGACTGCAGACCAAAAGAGTGGCATAAATGCCAATTCAGTTTAAGAGAATTTTTCTTCCATTTTTTTTTAAACCTGATACTCTTTGCACGCTGGTGGCCTGTTCTTCTTACCTCTTTTAGAACAGCAGTACTCTGTTACCTCTCAGAACAACTTATTGCATGTGATCTGGTTGGTGGCTGTCTGCTAAAATAATACTTCTTTCCTGTCACTCCCCTCTTCTGACTTCTTGGGTTTTTTTCCCTCTAGCCAGACATTAGGAGAACAATTCTTAATATAGTGTGAGGGACTGCTTAGCTTGCTTGAGGAACACAGAGCAAGAGCTACCTCAAATCTGCCTGACTGCCCTTAGTCCTTTTCAACTTGCTTACACTCTGCCTAATAACAAGGTTATACAAAGAAACATAATTAAGGCTATTCAGTTCATCAACATGACTTTTGTGTTTATTTTCATAAGGATCATTAAGTGATAGCAGTTTGTTTCTAGAACTAGGTATTCTTAAAGGTGCCTTTAAACCCCAGCCATTCTATGATTCATGTTGATTTAGGATCAACATATGGATTTAACCATCTACTCAAGATCATGTTTGTTTTCATCAAGGGGAAATCAGTGTGGTCAACTCCTCCTTGCACTGGCTCTCCTAACTAATTATGCTGTGAGCTTTTACCAGGGCAAAAAATTACTTTGGAGAGCTTTCTCTTGAAAGCACTTTCCTCAGAGCTTAAGCATTTTTCACCAGAATTAGATTTGCATAAGACTTTGGTTATGTAATATAGATTATAATTTCACAGTAATTTTCTATGGTTTAAACTAGAATTGGGGAATCTTGCACATTTCTTGCTTTTCTTTGCGTTATATCCATATACTATCACACGAACACCCATAGTGCAGAGAGGCTGGATTACAGTGATGGCTCAAGCCCACTAAGATGGGTGCAAAAACTGACACTAAAAGCTCAGTAGGTCTTTGCTGCTGATTCTTTTCATTCACGGCTCTGAATATAGCCCAAATGCTGCACTTCCCTGAATTTCTTAAGGCTAATTGTGCTGGCTCTTCCAACTCGGGAAGCATACAAGTATCCATGTGGATACTGATTGCTAATTAAGAGCACAGGAATTTGAGAAATCTTATTTTCATTTTCCCTTCTGTTTCTGGGACCTACAGAGTGCTACAGATACAAAGGTAACAAACAAATGCAGGGTTTTTTGGTGGGGAAATGTTTGTTTTCTACTGATAAGACAAATTGTTGCACTGAAGCAAGGAGCATAATTTTTGTAAGAGTGTTGCTTCTGATTCTTATTAAAACACTTTGTGGGGATGGGATGAAACATCAAGTAGGGCGGTGATGGCACAGAATGAGGAAACTGTGACATCAAATGGTATCTCCAGGTAAAAATGGAAAACCTGTGTTACCAGCCAACATGAAGATTTTGTGGTTAGGTTTTTGGATACTAGGCATTCATATACTGAAGCTTGACATGCTACCTGTAAAATCTTGTACGTTGCTGGGTGCTTGGAAGGTGATTGGATTGCAGTCTGTGATAGTAATACTGCTCTAAAATTCTGTAGTAAGAAGAGCAAACTATACTATCCATCATGGCTCTGTAAATAACTGAGGCTTTCTTTGGACTTTATGTAACTCTCACTGGATCCATGTAATACTAGTGCCTAGGTTTTAGCTTTACTGGGGTTGGGATTAGTGCTGCTGAGAGAAATACTGTTTGTAGAGAAACCTGTTCCTAAGAGTTGAATTAAATCATCAGCAAAAAAAAATTACCCTCTTATTTGAGATTCTCCTCTTCAAAAGTCTTTTTCTCATTTTGCCTTGTTTCAGCTTCCCTAAATTTCATTTGGAACATTGTGTTTAAAGCCGGGCTGTGCCTGCTTCTTCTGCACGATCTTCCTTCCTCCTTGAAAGGACTGTCTGCTTCTGGTGCATTGAATTGGATGCAGCAATATAAGGATGCATTGCTCCCTCTCAGGCTATTCCTGCTGACTGAACCTGTGACCTTATAAACTGTTAAAATTCCTTGGGCCTTTGTTTTTCACATTTGTAAAACTGAGAATGAGAGAATTTTCCTATTGCTAAAAATAATCTTGATCTCAGGATATGAGCTGGAAATCTTGACCCAAACACCAATGAAATACTTTCCTCACAAGTAATCCTTTTGATGGGGTTATTTGTGGAATATGCATTGCTCCCTGATTTTGAGGGTGCATTAACAGGAGATAATGACAGTATACTTGCTTTTATATTTGCTAAGGAGGATCCTCAGGGGCAGTGCTGACCTTGGGAGGATGGCAGGGGAGAGCCGGTTGTTTCTTTGGTGGATATGAGAATGAATGCTGATTTAGTCCTGTCACATTTTTTTTTCTCCCTCTGTGACCTAATTCAGCATCTTGTATATGTGATGAAAGCACATATACGCATTAAGCACATTAACCTACCTATATTGATCTTGGAAAAAAAGATCTGTAAAATATTCACTAGATCACCATCCCCTTTCTACTACCACTCCATTAAGTGGCTTTGATCTGGAATTTAAAATTTTCATTTAGTACCTCATTGCCAACAAGTGATACCAACTTAACTCTTCCGAGAAATTCAGGGGCACGGAGAGAAGGGATTTTTTTTCTCTGGCAGTGTCGGTTTTACAGCACTTGGTACAGCCTGTTTCCTGAGACTTGTTTCTGCTATTTCCTGTATACACAAAGGCACTCCTCTGCCTGTGAAGCTTATGTACCTGGTTTTTATTTTGTTTTGAGACACTGTAAATAATATTGTGATGTGAAAATTAATACGTAGAGCTATTTTTAAAATCTTCGTGCTGAAGACATTTTTCTAGGCTTAACATTTTGAAGGGCTTCTGCTGCTGCATGGGTTATGGTTTGGGGTTTTTTTTGCTTCCTCCATCAGAGAATGTTAATGACTGTTGTCCTAAAGGTCTTTTCTGATGTGATGTTTTCCCTTCTCTACTCTTTTTCACTCTGCCTCTTCAAATCAAGTGTCATTAATTTGTTCTAGCCTTCAGGGGGTGGTGGGAGAAAACGAACTCCTATTAGAAGGAGTGAGCGTGGGTGATCTTTACAGACACTGGAGTTGCAAGTGTTGGCAGAGCAGAACACAGTACAGTGTCCTCATGTGTTGCACAGAAAACAGATTTTCCCAAGATGCTCCTTGCCTTTTTTTTCCTCTGTGCAAAGAGGGAAAGTTATCAGTCAAATAACATTGGCAAATGTGGCTTTGATGCTTCATTTGTGGTTTCCTTTGCTGTACCTGTATGTTCAATGGTTTCTGGATTTATCTTTGATTAACCAGGCCTCTTTATGAAAATACATAATTGTATTTTTTTGTTAATGCCAGTTCACTCTGGTAGTATAAACTCATCCATTTTCATGCAGTGATTGAAGGGAAAAGATAGATGAAAGCCTATTATAATCACGTTAGATAACCAGATATGAATATGAATGAGATCATGCTTCTTTTGGAAATAGAGCTGTGTTGTTCAATAGACTCAGTATAACAAACATTTATATTAAAGCCCATTATGTTGAGTCTTGTACTTGTTTTCTTTGGAAGAGTTACTTAGTGAGCTGTCTACATGATTCTGACCTTAATTTCAGTAAGTAATAAAACTGCAAGTTCTTTAAACAGCTCACAGACAGGAACAGAATTGCATGGCAATGAAACGATGTATGTAACTTAACCATAAACTTTGTGTCTTTAGTGAGCAGATGCAAATAAAAATTTCTGGAGTTTCTTCTTTTATTTTGTACTTCTTCCTTGTTGTTCTCCAGAAAGTAAGGAAGAAAATTGCTCTTTCTTTAGTGATTAAAAAAAAATGGAATGAAACTGTGGCGTTCTGAACATTTCATATTGCTATGGCAATGTATAATATTCCTCAGATACACACTTGCACACAAACCTCATTCAAGCTGTAAGGTTGTGTAATTGAAGACATGTGACCCTTATATGTGACTTTGTTATTAAATTTTGAGGAAAATCAGAGCCTTCTGGTTAATAGTTGAACCCTTCAAAAACAATGCAGTGGTTGTTCTTGAAGCACATGAGAATTTCATGCATGTAGCTCTTGTAGTTGTTTTCCCTCATGTTTATGAGTTTTCTGATTAAGCCCAGTCTTTGATAACTCATCTACAGAAGTTGGTTTAGTTGATTTTGCTTTGTTTTTGTGTGTCCACTGTAAGGATTCCTTCCCATTTGGCTTCTTCACTTAGCCTTTTAACTTTCCTTTTCTTCAAACTACTTGCCTGGAGAAATGTTTAGGGCATACTTCTCATTGGACATGCAGCCTCTTTGCCATCTTACTGTAGATCTGTACAAGTGACCAGCCACAAGTCTGCTCAGACACGTGCAGGTTTACATGGTGCAATCGTTTCTTTGTCAGTAAGGCTTTGCAAGTACCAGGTGTCTTTGCAAAGCAGTAAGCTCTTGGAAGCATGTGCTCACTAATGGAATGGTAAGCAGCTAAATGCTTCCAAAACATTGTACAAAGCAATCTCCTTTGGGATTTGCAGTCTGCATTCTACAGTGTAACTCAATAGGGTGTTTTTTTCCCTTAGGTTTTTTTTTGTATTGTGTGCTGCTTTGCTCAAGCATAGTCTCTTGGAACTCAGTGCAAAAGCATCTTTAGCTCAGTGAATGTAAAGAACAAGTGATCAAGTGGTGGATATTATTCCCTACACAGTGGTTTAAAAGATATCTTTGCTAGGTTGTTGTTAATTGTCTTACGTGTATGAGTTTGCAAATGTTCTCTATTTACACCAGCTTCTGGAGCTGGTGACAGAGTGTTACATACCTGCTCCTAGTACCTGATGGCATTTGAACATGGGAATATAATCTTGAGATACGTGGAATGAAAATTCACTTGAAACAGTAACTGTATTTTACTGTCAGCCTATTATGTTACACCAATTAAGCATATACCTGATAAATGAGAAAATATTTGCGGCATATCCAATCTGTTGTAAATAGAAAATTTTTGAATTGATGGTGTTTAATGTAGTGTGAATATAAATTTTGTTCTTAATGTCCATTTGGAGTGGGAAACCATATAGAATAATCTTTGGACTGAGTTTGTACACAGTGAAGAGCATTTAGTTATCGGAAGGAAGGTATGTGAAGAGCAGTCACAGACTTTTTATTTGTGCCACTAGACATTGCACTCTAAACCACTGTTATACCACTTTGTCATCTATAAATAAACTGGCAAATGCACTGCTCAGCTTCGAATTTCCTTCACTGCTAGTACCACTTGAAATCAGTTGTTCCTGTTTCAGTATTGCTTGTTCCTTTGATGTAAATCGAAGAGAAATCCTCATAGTGAAGCCATCAGAAACATAATTTAATTTGTATTAGGATGACAAAAACATTTCTCCTGTGTCTCCCCATGTCCAATTTCTATTTTTATAATGGTGTTTTATAGACAGTTAAATTGGAAAAAATTGGTTGCTATAGGTAAAGGTTGTGTAGTGGATCAAAATACTCATCATAACAAGTAGAAAAAGCTGCTCAGAAACATGGTTTCTCAGGAATTGCAAGGGCAGTCCTGTGAACTTGAATCTTGTCAAGGGGCCCATGTCTTCCTTGAAAACTTCCTCAACAGAGATAAATTTCTAAGGAGTCCACAAACAACTAGTGTTTCTCCAATTTTCTGATTGTACCAGCAATTAATTTTTTGGAGATCAAGACATCAGTTTCAAATAACTTAAAAATTTCTTTACACCTCAAGTAGACAAATTCTTAAGCAACAAATTTGATGCCTGAACTGACCCTGGAAATAGTAAGTGAATTGAAAAAGTTCTGTTGTTCTCTAGCTGGCAATCTTAGAATGCAAAGACAGTTGAAGAGCGCTGGGTAAATAATGCAGTGCTGTCTTCTTCGGGGAGAAAAAGATTGCTGTCAGATTAGTTTGTTATTATAAATTAATGAGTTTACAAAGGCCATGACTTGATGGCACTTTCATGAAATCATTGATATTGGAAAGTTATCTGGATTTTTTTTTAAATATGAACACAGCTGCTTTTAATGTTAATCCTGCACACATAGAAATGATGCTTTATGTTCCCTGTGTTCATAGTTTAAATCCATAAGTACATTGATCCTGGAGATCTTCATTAAAAATTGAATTTCCTGCTTTACTGTGCTGGGGATTTTTTTGTTATTAGTTAATGAAAGAATGTTCAAACCTCTTTGCATGTGTTGTTTAATAGTAAGAGCTCCAGTACCAAAAGAAGGTCTGCACAGGTGTTACAAAACAGGATGTGTCTGGCAAAATTACCAGGAACAACAGATTCAATGCTAATACTTGTAAGAGAGTAAACCTGAATATATAATAAGTAGTGTGCTTTTAATTATTTTTTTCTTGTAACAAGAAGGACAAAGGTGGTGGACTCAGCAGTGTGGAGTGGATATAGAACCTGTCCTGTGGGCTCTTGGCAAAGTGCTGCAAGTTCTTTCTTACTGATATGAAGCTGCAACATGACATGAAGACTATGCTAGAGTTGTTGGCTGGTGGATGTTTCTGCCTTCATGAATGGAAATATAATGCTGGATCTCTTTTGCCCCACCTATTGAAAGATAAAGCATTGATTCAACTGCCTGGGAAATCTTCCAGATCTGAGGTTCATAGGAATTTAGAGTTGGAAAAGAAAGGTGACAGAACTATAGCTTAAGAAGCAGTTGCAGTTCTTTTCAAATGATAAATTGAGCATAGTAGTGTTTGCATGCAAAATTGCCCCTTTAATTCATTTGTAAATCAGGCTATTCATCAGAATATGAGTATATGGGTTTTACATTACAAGGACATTTCAAGCTTAAACCTGGAAAGTAAAGTCTGTAAGCTATTCCATCCTATTTCAGGCAAAATACTAATTGGATTAACTGTATGTAGCATTGTAGTTTTCCAGTCGGAAGTCTGGGATTTGGCCATGATAAATTAAACCTCAATACTAACTCTTATTTTGAGCATCTTCCTCTCTCTGTTTTTTCCTGCTGATTTTAAGCTTCTCTTTTGGAACTACTTTAATTGAAAAGGTTAGTTTTGAGTGCTGGGCTTTTTGGCTTTTCATTTTTTTTTGGGCGGGGGGGGGGAGTTGTTTTGTTTTTCCTGGATACATTTCAGCATCTATTGCTAAGTATAAAAGAAGTAGGCTGCTCTGTGCAAAATACCTAGAATATCTATCAAGTACCCATTTTTGAGACCAATTCAGACTTTTGCACCTTGTGGGATTGCAGAACTTTGCACTTTTTATTTCTGTCCTGTTCACTGATTTGCACACTGCTTTTCTGACTTGTGACAAATTCAGGGACATGCAGCTTCTTGCAGAAAGCTTTCTAACCTTTTTGGTTTCTCTGTAATGGGCCCAGTGTATTTACCTGTTCACACATGTGTGCACACCAAAAGAAAAAAAAACCTCTAGTTTCTTTGTGCTTTAAGTGAAACTAAAAAAGTTAAATCCATTTTAAAATCTGTAAGTCTTGTTCAACTTGAGGTTTTTGCAGTTGGAGCAAATGGGGGCGGGCGATAATTGGTAGAACTGTACAGTTATGTAACTAAAAGCTTTTCTGCTGCAAGTTAGGAGAGCAGATTGCCTGGCCATCAAATTGCGACACGTGTTTTTAATCTTCCCACAGTGTCCATGCAGAGGAGTACAGTCAAGAAATGTGTATTGGTTTGGTAGATTAATGTGTTCAAATAAAGATGTTACCAAAAAATTTCCTTTGGGGTACAAACATTTTTTTTAGAGAAACAGTGGTGATGTCATCCCACTTGAGGATTTTAGTATTTATTTGGCATAATTAATGGCAGATATTATTTTTAGGTTGAAATTATAATTGTTGATGTCTTTTAGTATGAAAGTTGTCATCTAAAACTCACAGTGGGGAATCAACTGGTTAAAAGATTATACAGTGTATCACAGTGGTGATAAGATAAAATATACTATTTTATGGGGAAAATATCATGTTACTGTCACAGAAGAATGGTCAGCTAGCAGGAATCATGAATTGTCACCAATTTCATATAAATATTCATGAAAACAGTGCCTGAGATATCAGTGGGTTTTTTCTGTACCCAGAGTGGGTGGGTGGGTGGTTTGGTTTGGATGGGGATTCTTTCTGGCTTTTGTATTTAGTTTTTCTTGATGGAATGACACTATATGGATCTTAGTGTATACGTTCAGGGAAAAGTGATGCAAGGACAAAACTATAATGTGAACTTGCCTGAGATGAAAGACAGTAGCATATGAACAATTTGTCTGGGAGTTTGTTTGATTTGGTGTTGCAGCTGTTCTATATAGTCCTTTTCTATCTATATGGAGTTGTGACTTCAGCTTCTCCAAGACACATTGACAAATGTGAGGTTTGCTTATCTGCAGTGGAACAAGGGCATCACCTGAAAGAGAGCATCTGAATTTTACTTATGGTGGGCTGCTGCTGCACAATAAAGCCTATCTTGGACCCTTGGTTTTCTTCAGTTACTTCAAAATCACCCTTAGAGTGTGAAAATCAGATTTTTTTGTTTGGTTGGGTTTTTTAGGTCACTGAAGGGCCAGTTTAAACAGTACCAGTCAGGGCTATTTATTAACATCACCTTGGTTAAGGATAATTGCCATAAAAACTCTGGGCTTGACCCTAAAAGTGTGTGGGGGAAGTTCTCTTTTGAGTAGAAGAAACAAAGCAGGTTTTGATACAGCACTCTTAGGCATCCATGGGGTTTTCCAAAAGCTTTGCCTGCCTTCCTGCAGATGCTTGAAATCACCCACCAGGGAGTTTGAAGTTTCACAAGAGAGCAGAGCCAAACTCTTCCCCTGAAGGCGCAGACTGTTAAGCTGTTTAACTAGTGAATGATGCACAAAATTGTCATAACATGTCTTGCAACACAGTGACTTCGGATTGTGTGTACCTAAGATGATTTTTGCATGGTGAATCTAAATATTGCTCCTCTTCTGTTCTAGTTTGTGGAGACATCCATGGTCAGTTCTTTGACTTGATGAAACTGTTTGAAGTGGGAGGTTCTCCTGCCAACACGCGGTACCTCTTCCTGGGGGACTACGTGGACAGAGGGTACTTCAGCATTGAAGTAAGTTTCTAATTTCTGGGTTTGGGTACAGAATCACTTGCAGCATGTTTTGTATATTTACCATCATATCTTAACTAGCTCAGGAGTACTGAGGCTCTTCACAAATACCATGTTAATGTTGCTGGTGGTGTTTTTATAAGGGTTGCTTGGAATCCAGCCAAATCCCACTATATCTGTGCTGGAAAGCTGACACAGAATGGTGCTAACTGGTGGCCATCTAAATATTGCACAGAAGGCAGCGTGTTCTCCAGCTTGCAAAAGCTAAATAACCTGAGTAGATGTGAGCTATTAAAAGAGGGACATAACAGAAAAACTTAACCTGAGACCCATAGTTTAGTTTTGACTTTTGGGTTTATTTGATCTGAGTTTCCTGGATGTGAAATTTGAGGAGAATGGAATGACTAGATGAGAGGTAAATGGGACAAAAAGCCAGCATATGCAGCATGCTGTGCTGGAGAGAATGAGTAAATTCTGTTTAGATGTGGTATGCAGGAGTGCATGATCTCTGGCTTTTGATGCAGCACTTGAATCCACAGAGAAGTGATGCACAAGTGCCCTGTGGGTGGTGCTGAGACCTGGTGTAATCTCCAGGTGAGGCCACAGAATGAGGAGGTCAAATGGCCTCTTTGACTGGCTTGTGAAAGAAGCCGTGTCCTATCCAACCTGCCAGCTTTGACTAGAAGTGAGTGAAATACCAAGCCCAAATTCTTTGTTCCTGTGCTTGTAAAGCAAACTAGATGTTTTCTTCTATCCTGTGTTACTGCTTGATTTTACAAACTTAAAAGATGAATAAATACTGAGTAAAACCTGATATGGATTTTTTTGTCTGGGTTATAGCTGATCTAGTCATTGAACAGTCAATCAGAAATCCTTGCTGAACTCTTTGATCTACATCTTGACTGTTTCTGTGAAAAGTTCAGACTTGAATTTCCCCTCTGAGTCAGGGCAGAATGCCCATTACCTATTGGAAGCAATATAGTTCCTATGATACATGTCTGTGTGTCTGTGACTAGATCAGATGGCATCATGTGAGAACCACTGCTGTTTCATTCTACATCCCATATCAAAGTACACTGTTGCCATATTGGTATACAAGTATATAAGGCCGAGCAGCTGAGTTAGGTGTTTGGAAAACAGATCAGTGTATTATCTTGCCAGTATTATGTTTAAAGTAAGAAGTTTCTGAAAAATTAAATTCAATAAAACTACTTTTGCTTTATTAGTTAATTCTGAAACCTCATTTGGAGTGAGCTGGTAATCAGATTGCTTGGGGAGGGTTGGGAAGGAGGAGCAGGAGGAGCTTCACAGACTTACACCATTGTGCAGCTCCATCTTGAACTACCAGTTTTGAGTTGTGATAACCTAATTCATATCTCCTGCAGTCTTTGATTGAGACAAGATGTGTCTGGAAGAGGAAAATTTTGTCTTCATTTCTATATATGTAGGCTTTTAATAAAAGAAATAGAACAGCTTTCAAGTGCTTCTCTGACAGTTTACCAAAATCTATTCCAGGGCTATTACCAATTAAAGAAATAGCAAGCCATATGAAACAAAGAAAACAGTCTATGTATAGGCAATAATCCCCTTAAGATGTCTCATTTACCAACCTGTGCATACATACTTAGCAAATTGTATTCTGAATGCAGTTTTTCCATTCAGGAACATTGCTTTTTCACTGGAAACAGTATTAGCTTCTGCCAGTGCCAAGGGAATATCTCAGCTGTCACTTGTATTATTTCTTTTGTATGTTAGGTTCCCAAAACACTACTTTTTTTTGGTCACATAACTGATTTTCCCCACCTGTCACCTTGATTAAAGAATATATTCAAAAGGAAAGGCAAGTTTCTGCTTCATAAGTGTATTTAGATGTAGAGCTGTGCATTTAGGCATGAACTCAGCACAATAACTAGTGACAAGGAAAAGAAAATTGTGAAGAATGCAACTTGGCATTTAGAGGGGGAAGATGTTTCTGGTGGAGAAGGGGACCTAAGTACATAGATCAGGCACCAACTCTTGTCAGTACTTTGTGCTGGGGAAGTCATGCTGGTAAACAGCCCTAGCCTCAGTTCATATTTCTACCACGCCAATCACACAGTGATCTTCCATCCATCTGCTGGATTCCCTTTCTGCTATGGAGACAGGAGAGTATTGCAGTTCTGGGGTCTTTCCAAAAGAATTAAGTGGCTGGTCCAAGGTACTAATCATGAGTAATACAAGCTTTAAAAACATTCCCCTTGATTGCTGTGTGATCTCTAGTGTAAAAGTGACACCATTGAGATTAGACCAAGCTGAGTTCTGATAGTGGGCGAGATAATCTTTCTCTGTGGGCTGCAAAGCATTTGGGATTCTTCTGGATGAAAGGTACTATATAATGCAAGCTATTATCATTAAGAACAGAGAAAGAAATTGCATAAGGTAGGTGGAAGGCATTTGATAATTCAGAGGGAAAAAGAGAAAAGTATTTGTATAAGGCACTCAGCAGAAATGTCGGTCCTTGCTCTATTGAGCTTTTGATCCAAGGGCTCAATTCTTCATGTGTATGCTCCATTTTTACTTCACTGCTTGAAGGGGGTGGGTGTTTTGTGTTTTTTATATTAGCTCTAAGCAATGAGTCAAAGGATGAGAGACTGATAGAGAAGTTACAACAGGTAAAGTTAGAAGTGTCAAGTTGTAGGTAGAATGAGACAAGGATTCTTGGCGCAGACGGAATCTTTATTCCTTATCTGCGTTCTCTTTTCCATTTGACCTTTTGGCAGAGCCTGGGCATTTCTTCACTTAAAATAACAAATTTCTGCAATTTAATACAGTGCATTTGTTTCCTTGGCTGTATAACTGATAACGTTTCCCTCTTATGCTTGTGCACTGTTCCAGGGGTTTGACTCCAGAGTAGAAGAAACCCCTTAGTTTTCACTTTCAAATAAGTTTTATGGTCATGGAGAATAGAAACACAGATGATCAAAACACAAGGCTATTTTTAAATGTAAAGAATAGTTACAGCCTAAGTGGTTCTGCAGGAATAGGTTGTAAGGGAGAATGACTAATCTCTCTACCCAAGTCTGAAAACTCTTTTTTGAAAAGCAGACAAATGCTGTGCAGTGCAGGGAGGAGTGTACATATAGACTTTTTTTCATCACAGTCTTAGGAAAATTACAGAGTAAAAACCAGCTACAGTGCATTAATAATAATAATATGTAAACCAACTGTTGGAATTATTTTCTTGCTTAATTCCATATAACAGCATACTGTCTTATATGTCACTTGACCATCATAAGGTATGTAGTGATCATTTTTGGCAGAGGAAAGAGTTAAAATATGGAGAATTGAACCAATGTTCATGACTAACAAAAGTGGAGTTATGTTTTAAGGTCCAGAACATGCATACATTTCCCTTCCTGAATGCACAGACTGACATTGCAGAAGGTGAAACTGCTGTTGTAGTATTTGCAGCAAGAACAAAGTGAGGTGTTTGGAGTGAGTCTGGAATTTGACCACTGGACCTTACATCAATTAAAATCAAGCATCTGGCACTTGAGATGCTTCTGAACTTGGTGAACTGTTGGAAATTAAATGGTCTCTCCCAAGAAAAGAATTACACATAAATAAATTTATGTTAGTAAACACTGGGTGAAGTAAATGCTGGTGAAGTTGTGTGTTTATCATCTCTCAAGTCTCTGTGAACTTTTCAGGACTTCATTGGCAAAATAAACACCTTTCAACATTGTCTGTTACTGTAGTGTGGTAATGTTTTCCAGTAAACAGCTTGATTTAAAATAATTGGGGCTGGTCAGAAATACTTCACCGGTGAAGTCAATAGTATTTTTCAGTTCTCTTAAAGCAAAGAAAATCCTAGGACTTTAATTATCCTGAATTTCCTTGCCCTTTTCTTCTGTAGACCAGTAACAAATATCTTTCTTCATAGCAACAATGTGCACCTTGTAAGATCTTGTTTTTGTACGGCATTGCTCCTCAGAGCTGTGAATATTCAGTAACTTAGCAAATTCAGATTATTTTTATATATATTAGATTTCCAGACTGGAACATCTGTTTGAGTCAGGGCCGTCCTTGCAGCTTGACTGGTCCTGTGCCAGCTGTTCCCAGTGTGAGTCCCCAGCATGCCAAGAACCCCTTTTGGCTGCAGGGGGAGAGCATGTGATGGCACCATTTCCCCTACACTGATGCCATCTCTCTGTGGGACCTGTCTTCTCAGAGAGCAGCTGGGGCCTAGACACAGGATCCCAAAAAGGAGAGTTAGGAGCCATCTCTCTCTAGAAAGTACTAGCTATAATAATTATAGGAACGTTTACAAAAAAAGAATTTCCTAGTCACTTTTTGGTTGAAAAAGAGGTACTTCTTTTTGGATATTTTTTAAACTTTTCAGATACTCTTTTTAAAGGCTGAAATGGGAACAATATGGTCTAAACATTAGCAAACAATATATTGCAATTGTGCTGAAATCCTACTTGTAGTGAAGGCAATATGACTTTTTCTTTATTTGCAGTAGTGTTCGTAATTTTCTTTGTGCTCAAGGGATAGTAGTTCAGAAATGGCAGTAAATTGCATCTCATGTGAGTATTCTGGCTACAGCTGCAATGTATCTTTATTTGTTTCTGAAATCATGCTATAATAAAGATTTATCCCAGTAGTGTGAATGCAGCTATGTGTGTAAAAGGTAAATGGTTTCCATTGGGATGGTTAGTCCATTTTAGGAAGCTGTGTCTGTACTAGATGTTGTGATGGTATCATTATTTTCAGTGCACCTACAGTAATGCAATTTTTATACTTTGGTGAGGTGTGTGTTAGAGAGTGTGGGAGCTATGGCAGTTCCACAGGTCACAGAGCATCAGTAGAGACCTTAGCAATGTGTGGCTCAAATTATCCTTTCAAGTGTGAATTACATCGCACTTACTCACACTTTATTTCATCTTCTGAGGAGTGCCCAGTGCTGTCAGTCATTTGGAGGGGGAGTTCAACTTTTGTAGTCCCTGCAAAGCCACACAGCTGGCAGTGAGCTGCATCTTTCTCTTCACGGCACTACCAGTGCCAGAGCATCCAGAAGTGAGCACTGTGATGCTGTGGTTGTACTCAAGTGGTCATAGTGATGATTTTTCAAGGCTCCTTGTTTTAATCACATAATTTGATATGCATGGAAGAGCTCTGGGGCCTTTGGTTTTCCTTTCCAGAATGGGCTGAAATGTGGAATTGTGCAAATGCTCCAATTCAGTGTACAACAGTGGAGTTAAATCCCAAGTCTGTTTTGGAGATGTGGGCCTTTGGCTTTCACAGTGCTTAATTGCACAGACCTTTTCTTTCCTGAAGCTGAGGCTGCCAGAACCTCAGCAGGAAAACAGCTTGACTATGGGACCTGGGAGGTGAACAGATTACCTCTTTGTTACAAACGTAACATATCTGCTATTTCAAAATAGCAGCTGAAAAACACTAAACAAGGAAGAGGGGTTTGAGGGTCCTCAGTTAAGAACTGTAACCTGTAACTTCTTAGATGCATATATATATAAAATATGGGGGTTTTGATAGGCTGAAATGAAACAGGCAAAAATACCTTACAGATTTCTAGATCGCAAGGTCCCTGCTGTACATTTTGCGTAGAGTTACAGCAGAGCTGATATTTAGTATGCTCTTACTTAAAATATTGAAGGAAGAAAGGTATTTTAAAATTTTACAACAGGGAAGCAGTATTATGAAATACTTAAAGACTTTAAGTTCAGATTTTCAACAAGGGCAATTTATCATAAATATTTTGTTTTCAGTAAAAATGATGATATGCGAAGCACAGGTAGGAAAAAATCAAAACCAGAATGTTTGCTCATGATTTGTTGTTTAGGCGTAAGGTTTTTTGTATGTAAATGACTGTAAGTTGAAAAACCGTGAAAACTGTTGCCCTCATGTTTGCTCTTTAGTTTGCATGGGAAAAAATCTTCTAATTAGTTCTTATTTACTATTACGACATTACTTCACTGAACTACTGAAAAGAAAAGGGAGAAAATTAAAGGAATCATCTAAACAAAATAAACCTTTGATATAGTACTGCTGAAAACAACACAAAATGTGAATAGTGGGCTTATATTGCTTGAATAATGGCAGAGAAATAGAGCTTTCTAGACTGTATTGATTCTTTGTTACCTTCTGTCTGGTTCTCATGAGTACTTCAAAGGAAACATAGAAAAAAAAGAAAAAAATCTATGATAAGCAAATACAGAGCAATCAACCTGTAAACAAGTACCTAATGCCAAAAAGTCAAAAATTCCATCTCTCCTTATTTTCCCTGCTTTCTAGATCTGGACAGTATTTTAAATATGAAGTGCTTGCTTTAATCTTGCCAGAGCTTTAGAAAAAAAGAAAAACTTAGTTACAAGGGCAATGTAAACCACTTTTTTTTTTTAATATGCTGTTTCATCTAATCACAAATCATGCTTTTCTAAACGTGTTTTGGCAGGATTAGAAGCTCTAAGGTAACTCAGCTATGACTTTAAAAACTAGATCTTTCTTTGCGTGGATGGGGGTGTCACTTTAGACTTCTTGTCGCACAACATTTACATAAAATTTTTGCATGTGTCAGTAAGTTTGAAGTGGAATGTTCTGGAAATTCTTTGAGAAATGAAGGAGTCATCATGAGAGAGAGAATAGCTCTAGTGGTGTGGACAAGTTCAGGTTTCTTGCCCCATTGGAGTGAAAGCCTCAAACCCAAGTCTGCTGGAGTTTGCACAGAGACAGAAGACTTTCTTCACCCACACCCTTTGTGGTTGTTTTGGGCCACAACAGATGATTCCCGTGACCTGACACCATAATTCCTTGCTGGATTACATTAGCATGATTTCCCTGGCATTCTGACATCTCTTCTTGCTTCCTGCAGTGGCAGTAGTACCAGGGAGGTGGAAAAATTAGCATGAGCTGGGAGGCCTCCCATGTGTTTCCAAGAGGGAGAATTAGTTTTACCAATTACTCTAGTGTACTGCCTGTATTTTTGCTGGTTTCCTCTGTCTGTACACCCTCTGAGTGGAAGAACAGAAATTACAGATAAAGAACAGGCAGAGCATTCAGATGTTTACATGAACTAAATTCAAGGCAACGAGTAGTAGTATAACACTCCTGCTGCTGTGTGATTATCTATGGATAGTGTGAGCACAAACATTAAAATGTTGAAGCCCTTCATCTTTTCCTATTTTTCTTATAAATTGACTGTGTAGCAAACAAGGGATCTGAAATCTACATGTTGAGATTATTAAATTTATTATTCAGCTGTTTTTCAAGACACTCTGAATTGTAGAAGGGAGTTCACAATATAATGTAGAGGCATTGCATTGACAGCAATGCTGTTGTTGTTCTAATCGGAAACCATAGAGTATATTCTGAAATTCCAATCTATTGATTAATAAGTTAAATGATTTTTTTTTTCCAGTGGAGCAAAGGGGAGTGTTAGGAAGTAGTTGTAAATGAAAGTGGGGTTTTTTGACACCTTTTGTTTCTTGTGCAGCATTTCAGCAGTTCATGGTTATATAAGAAAGGAAAGGCTGGAGGGAAAACCATTCAGACAATTTTTCTAGCTTTCTAGCTTTTGAGAGAACATTGTGGTCTGTACAATGTCCTTGCAGGCAGTGGGCTCATCTCATGGGATGAGTGGATCTTATTTCCATCAACCTTTTTGGAGCTGTGAGTTCATTTTCAAAACAAATATTTTTAATTGGGTGGTTTAGAGAGGTCTGAGCAGAACTTAGCCTCTCCAAGTCTTTTTTCTTCTTTATCTTTAAAAATATGTCTAGAAGAAATGTCATCTCAAATAGAAATCTTTAGGAAAGAGACAATTAATTATAAAAGCTTTGTAGTGACTTCGTTTAATGCAAGAGCTTTGTGGATCTTTTTACTGCAGTTGTATGTAGGGAACAATGTTAACTGAAAAATTAACAAGCTCTCTGTGTAATTCTGGAAGCTGAGGTATTTCCTGAAGTGTGAGTTAAATTGCTCTGAGGCACATTTTCCTTAGGCCAGGAAATGCAGGTCTTCCGGTGGAATTGTTTCCACGGGAGGTTTCTGCCTAACCTTGCAGGTGGAGAGTGCGCCCTTCCTTCTAGGGATGCACTTCCTTCTGTGGTTGCACACAGCAACTGCTGGGCGAGAGCTGGGGCTGCTGGAGGCAGCACGTGGCTGACCAGGGAGGTGCCACTCAGCATGAAGTGTAAAACTCTGGCAGAATATACCCACACGAGTTCCAGCCAGTCCAGGCTCAAGTGCAGAGAAGTCTTTGAATGTAGCATATGAAGAATGAAGTTAATCAGTTGAAAATAAATGCTTTGTACAGATTGCTTTTACTTTTTCTGCTAGTTTTTTGTGATGGAGGGGAATGTAAATTGTTCTGTCATTAATTATGACTTCTGATTTTCTTTCTTGTTCTGATTCACAGTGTGTGCTGTACTTGTGGGCCTTGAAAATCCTTTACCCCAAAACACTGTTTTTACTTCGTGGGAACCATGAATGTAGACATTTAACAGAGTATTTCACATTTAAGCAAGAATGTAAGTCTATCTTACCTTTCTCCTTTTAACTCCTTTTTCAGCAACTTAATTTGTTATTTTGCAAATATTTGATACTGGTTCACTATTAATACATTTCTGTGTTCTTTCATGTTAACTGCCATTAATTTTAAATGGTAGTCCCTGTTCCCTGAGGGGGCAGTCACCTCTCAGTGGTGTGGCATGGAAGGGTTTAGACCCCCCAGATTTGAGTGTGAGAGCATCCTGGGGCTGCTGTGGGTCCACGTGGGCCTGGCTGCTCTCGTGAACTGCTGCTGATGCTTCTGGCAGCAGTGAGGGTTTGCTGCCC
Source organism: Passer domesticus (assembly GCF_036417665.1). NCBI lineage: Eukaryota > Metazoa > Chordata > Aves > Passeriformes > Passeridae > Passer > Passer domesticus. Next base: position 35,269,027 of record NC_087477.1, on the reverse strand, counting down.
CACGCAGCAGCCTGGCAGGCAGAACCTGCTGCCACACCAGCCCTGGCACCTGGACAGGTTCCTGACTGCTAGTTAAGGAGGACCTCATCTCACTGGGTCTCATCTCATGGAGCAGCAGAAAAATGCAAGGAATTTTTATTTTGTTTTTCCTTTAGGTATAGCATTTTCACATTTATTCTGTGTGTAGGCTTAAACTTTTCAATATGCTCTTTTGATGTGAATTCCTTTCTGTGTTGCAAGAAAGGATTCAGTGACACATAAAAGCTTATTAGATGTAGACCTTTACCTGCACAATGAAGCTTTTCTTTTTTTCCCTGTGACACTGTGAGATGAAACTATTGCCATAAGTCTGTGTTTTCTTTTTACACTGGGGATAAAGGAAATGTTAATTGGCTTGAAGGCTTCATGGTTTACTGAGTTTAATATGCATATTGGTAAATTAACATTTCAGCTTCATTATTCCACCTCGTTCATTTCATAATGGCATTTCTGTAGATAATTAATTATAAGGGACTGGGCTAAAGTTCTGACTATTTCATAGAGAGTGTATTGAGTGATAATGATGATAACCATTCAGCAGATGTTTTAAGGCTTGCTCTACAGATTTCATACTGAGTAGAAATGGTAGACTGTAATGGTATATTCAGTTGTTTATTTACAGTTTTTTAGAAAAAAATATGAAAAAAATTTATTAATTCCACCTCAGAACAGGAAGAATTTTTCCTGCAGCGGATTCCTGAAGATATTTTTGTCTTAAGCAAAAGTTTGGGTATAGTCCTCAATAGTGGGTAGAATAGTGAGAGGAAAGAGTTTGAGCTATTAAGCATAATCCTTTTTCCTCTTAAATATTGATGGCACTTTTTGTTACCATCTTAATTTTTAAAAGGTAAAATCAAATATTCAGAACGTGTATATGATGCCTGCATGGATGCCTTCGACTGCCTTCCCTTGGCTGCTCTGATGAACCAACAATTCCTGTGTGTACATGGTGGCTTGTCTCCAGAGATCAACACCTTAGATGACATCAGAAAAGTAAGTCTTGGAGGTATTACCTGTTAGCACAATGCAAGCCCCATCTGGCAATTCCTTGTGCCTTGTTTAGTGTTCTGTGCTTTCTTGGAGAAGATACAAAAGAGCTCTAGAAGAACCTCACGATATACATAGATGTAACTAAAAAGGCTCATATGATTGCAATGAATATATTGGTTGGTATTTTTTTAAATAGTCAAGAGCTTCATTCTCAATAGGTCCTGCCATATTTTTAATAGTTCTGCATTTGAGTGCCCAGCAGATGGTCTAATTGAGGCTTAATAAGTTCACGCTTGTTGTACCCTTATGTTCTGAAAAGTTTCTCAGAAATCTCATGGAACTTCAGAGAACAATGTCATACAGCTTCTTCACATAATCCAGTGTTATTGCATGTTATCAAGGATTAATTTTTTATTAATATATTTTGTTGAAGAGATCTCAGTTGATATTTCTAGGTAGAGCTATTTAAACCATTCATTCTTAGTGTTCCCAGAAAAAAAATCCTCCTTGTTTGCTGTTTAAGGCTTGCAAATATGGATATCTATTTCTGAGCTTTCAGGTTAGTGAAAGGTAATTTATATTCTGAGGTTAATTTGTAGTCTACTAAGAAACAAATATAGTTTAAAAAAAAAAAAGCAAATTGAGCCAGTAATTACATGTTTTGGTTTAAAAGCAATTAGCTCAATATATTAACTGCACTTTAAAAAATTACTGAATGCAAAGTTTTGTTTCTGAGGTAAAGGTTCACTGTCTCAGTAAACAAAAATACTCTGCTTAAAAATTAGCTGGCTCTGCACCAGCATAATGGCAGAGTGAAGTTGTTTAGCTCTCAGATTCTAGATTAGGTTCATTAACACCTTCCCTTCCCCCTGCCCAACCCAGCAGGTTTATTTATCTTTGGCAATCAGCAGAAATTGGGTTTGCATATTTATGAATTTTTGTTTAGTTTAAATGAATTGTAATTACATAAGCATTAATCTCAGAGGGCTGAAATAAGTCTAGATATGCTGTGAATATGTCAAGATGAGAACGCAAAGGTAAAATTGTAGAGGTCTCTTACTAAAACTTTGAGTGTTGAAAGCTTACAAAACCAATTTGTTCTCTTTGAATTTTTTTTTTTTTTGAGGGGAGAAGTTATCTACCAGCTACTGAATCTTTTACTTGATCTTTCTGGTCAAAATAGGGAATATTTCAGACTGCAAGCCTTATTCATACACCATCTTAACAGGGCTGTTCTTATATTAAATAATTCTTGAGATAACACATGATGTTATTATATTAAAGAGTTCTTTCAGGCAAATACTGATTTTTATTATTTTATTATTTTACTATACTTCATCTTATTTGCATATGATTCTGTGTAATTTGAGATTTTAAATACCCATAGGAAGACCAAAAAGAGAAGTTTTTAGCTTCTTAATTAGGGTTGAGGTTACAGAAACAACAGGAATGTCACGCCAACATGCTGTAATGCAGAGATATTGTCTTGATATTTAGATACAATTTTTTGTTAAAATGTACACAAATCTAAATGGGAACTTACTTTGAAATAACTATTGTATTTTCTTGAAGTGCCCCACTTACATAAATTGAATGTTCTAAGTTTGAAGAATCATGAAATACAGAAATACTGTATTCTCCCTTGTCCACAGGAATGCTTGCAAGAACCAGTAGAAAGGCAAAAGATCAAAAATTAATTTACAATGGGAATCCACTATATCTCTTAATTTTCAGTAAGATCTGTTCCTTGTATCCCCATCAATGTTTGCAAGGAGTGTTTTGCTGTTACTCAAACTCCATTGCTTTAAAGCTGAAGAACAGATTGCTGTGAGTCTCTTGTTCACTTCTCATGGAGTGAAAAATAGTAATTTTGCTTCAATGTTTCTGTGATACATAGTTGAAAGAAGTTAGTATTTCTTTGTCTCCTATTTTTCTTAGTTAGATCGATTCAAGGAACCACCTGCATATGGACCTATGTGTGACATCCTGTGGTCAGACCCATTGGAGGACTTTGGAAATGAGAAGACTCAGGAACACTTTACTCACAACACAGTCAGGGGGTGCTCGTACTTCTACAGGTGATTATTACTACTTTGAACAGATTTCTGTTGGTGAACTGCTGCTGGTTTTGCAGTACAAATGTTTGCTTGAACTTTGTGGCACTACTCTAGGTAATTAGGCTTTTTTTCTGCAGGCTAGCCTTGATTTCAGAAAAATTCATGCTTGCTTTATTTGAATCTCTTCTGTTCTGCCACATTGGGGAAATGCTAAATCACTTAATTTTATTCACCAAAGCCTGTGTATTTTGCCTCTGATTTTGTAAATTAGAGAAGGAATGTGTCACTTCTAAAAAGGGGTATGTAACTGCATTTCTAGTTTGAACTTCCAATGGCAGCACTGAAAAACTGATTACCTATTGTTCTGCAGGGTAAATAAAAAATGTGATTTCCCCCACAGAGGTACCTTTTTTTCCTCTCAGTTTGACCAAACTTTTTTGTTGTTGTTATTTGTTTGGAAGCAAATCTTCTTAAGAAATTCTGTATTTGAAGGGCATTTGTAAAATGGGACTTAGCAATACCTGGAATGCAGAAAAGTGCCTGTAACATTCCCGCAGAAACATGTATGTACCTTGCTCTGACAGTGTGGGGATTTTAAGGAATTTGTGCTTTTTTTATTGTGTAGTTAAGAAAAATATACAAGGGCACCAGAGTAGCAAAACTAGCAGGGGAGGAGGTTAAATGGCAAGATGGGCAATGTATTCAGTGAAATATTAATTAAAAAATCCATTTTTGTTCAGGAGAAATGTGAAGATGTTATTGAAATGTTAAGAGGTTGTTGAACTTCTTGAAGTGAAGCAGTTCAGCTTCAGCCCATGGTAGTTACACACAAATCTAAGTTTCCTCAGCAAATGCAGAGGAAGGGAGGAATGCAGCTCTTTCACTTGCCTTAGAAAATCTCACCTTGAACACTGCAGCTGTTTAATAATGTGTCCAAAATAATTCAGTGGCTTCCACCAGCAAGCAGGTGAGAGAGCTGCTGGAATCAACCTCCTTGTTGGTAACATTATCAGGAAGGTGGCCGATGGTTTGATGTTCAGAAATGACATTTCTGGCTCCCTTCTTGGAGCCCTGTTGCTGCAGCGTGGGGCCAGTGGAGAGCAGAGCAGTTGGCTCTGCAGCCCGGGCTGCTGGCTCCCACCTCCAGTGGGTAACTCCAGCAGCCACACTTGGGTCCGTGACACCTGGGAGGTGCTCAATGGATGTGTTTGGGCTCATCGTGAAAGGGATGGCACACTGCTGGAAACAACTAATCAGTGCAGAAATGGGCTATGACTGAGGAGTAAAATCATTGCTTATCCTCTCAGCAGCAGCAGCAAATGCTGGAGTGTACCTGTGACTCCCAGGCACTGCACACACGGGGAGTAATGGTGATTTCCACTCATGAATAGCCTGGCAGAAAAGCTTGTGCTTAAATACAGAGCTGCTTAGGTGCTGGAAAAAGTTCTAGATTTTATGTGGTTATGTGGTTGGTTTTTTTTTCCAGAGGTCTGCTCCATACAGTTGCCATAAAATTTCCTTATTACGTATATCAGTTTCTTCCAGAAAATATATCAGTCTGTGTCCTGATGCATGTTCAGAAAAGTGCATTTTCAGGAGACAGCTAATTGTCAGGTCATGTGAGGGACATATAACTGCTTCGATGATTCAGTCAGAAGGCTAGCTTGGAATCATGTTATCTGAGTTTATATAAAGGCAAACATCCCTTTTAAAACAAGTACCTAGTTGCCCTGGAAGATGACTAGTTCCTTGCCAAATGATAATACCTGGTAGAAAAGGTATCCATCAGTGTGGAATGTCTAATTTTCCTTGCCTTTTCTAGTTATCCTGAGTAAAGGAACAAATTTCCCTGAACAGGCTTGTAAAGGAAAGGCTGAATTGCTCAGTTCTCCTTCAAGAATGCTTGTTAATAGAATGACTGTGTTTATTATTCACTAATCAAAATTTCTTAAGTTTCCTCAGTCATTTCCAGAATGGGAAGTTAAAAGATAGCAATGAGAATTTTGAATGAAGGTCAGGAAGATTTCAGTCATGCCTGTTAATCAGTGAAAGAATTTCTAGATGAAAATCAATTGTAGGAAATATCTGTAATAAATAACTTTTATTTATCAGAAATATTCTTTGTAATGACAAGTTGCAAGTTACTTTGCTCTGACTTAAAGTTATTTCCTATTAAAAGATGCTGTGCGGAAAATAACGGTAATGTGACTTTCTAACTGTGCATGCTCCCTGTTAACTGGACCTTCCATCTCAGAAGTGCAGGAAATTCTCTGCATTCAGCTAAAACCCATTGTGAACTGTTGGGCCATTTCTATGAGAAAATATAAAGACTGTAGCTTACAGCAGTCTGACAAGCTTCTCACTGCATTTCTTACATGATCACTCTCACACAGCCTATTGAATTTCAAACTGGTCCAGTAGTTCTTCAAGAAATGTCCTTTTATGTAAGAGTTCTTGAAACTGCTTTGGCTAGTTGTAAAATGTCAGATCTTGAAACCATAGGCATAACTTGCCATTTAGAGACTTAAAGAATAGTCTGATTTTTCAGAAGTGCTCAGAGTCAACACTTAGTGCACACCTTTAGCATCTAGCAGCATTTTGTACTGTGGATTGTCAAAATAGCACAATGCCAGAGTGAAACGTTAACTATGGAATAGAAGGAATTAATGAAAAGATATTTTAAAATATATATATATTATATAAATATTATATATATTCATATATATATATAATGTTTCTGTATCTTAAAGAGAACAAAAAGTGATAGGGATGGGATTTCATTTTCCCTATCTGAAGTTTAGAATTGTATATCCTTTGTAGTCTTGATGATGTTTAATGCAGTTTTGTGAAAAAGTAGAAATAATTAGTGGGATGCTGGTTGTTTAAATTGTTCTTTTATTATGAGTTAAGCTTTTCTTTTATCCATACCCTAAGTAATGTTGTGTTCAGAGTATATTATAAACAAGAGGGAAATTATTTGTCCCAGAGTGATATTAGACCCACAGGCACACAGTTTTTCAGCTGATCCAGCAAGTAAAGAAGTTTTCCTGTTTACCAGATTATCTAGTTCTTGCCTTGAATTTTTCTAACAGATATTTATTTGCACTTTGCGATTTGTACTGATCTTGCCAATGACCCTTTACACTTCTTTCATAAGCTAGTGGTACAGAAACTCCCAGGCAGTTTTGTAAGAAACAGGTTGGACACCAGGAAGAACTTCCTCACTGATGGGGTGGTCAGGCATTGGAGTGACTGCCCGGGGAGGTGGTGGAGTCACTTTCCCTGGAGGTGTTCAAGAAACACTTTACAGCCTTGGATATCAATAAAATGGTTCAACCTTACAGATACTTCAGGCTAGAGTAATAATTTTGGCCCTACAAGCACATGATTTCAGTGGTGCATTTGACATGCATGTTAAGTTTGTCAGTATGCAAAGATTAAAGAAATATCTGCTGAAAGCTTTTGAAAAGTGTAGTGTGTTTCACCTCAGGGTGGGAGGTACAGTTGCATGATTTTTTATTTATTTTTAATAATAGCATTTTAAACAGATTCTTTTTGCCACTTTTCTACTCTTCTTTCTCCCAGACCAGGAGCTTTTTGCTGCCCTCACATTGTCTGCCCAGATGTACTGGTAGAATTGCTTGTGTGCTCCATCAGGCCTGGAAAAACATCCAGTTTTGATAGAATGACTGCAAAAAAAGATGTGTTTATTTGTTCTAATGCAGTTCCCTGTTCCACTTCCCAGTGCAGCTCTGCAGACAGCACAGCTAAGAGCAAGCAAAAGCTGGGGGAAAAGGATGTTCTGAGAGTTGCTTAGGACAGCACAACAACAAAGCATTTGCCTTTGGACACTCAAGTGCAAGGCCAATGGATTTTGGAGGAAACCTATTTTATGTGTGCATGTAATGATACAGAAGCTTTCAGACTAAATTTGAAAGTTCTCTTTTGGAAGAAGTGCTTATGTCTCTCTTTTAATGGCATGATGAGGGACATGAAAAAAATTGTCAATTCCATCTCTTTTTTTTTCCAGTTATTGGTGGAAAAACAATTTGAAAACATTTGCCATTTTGGTTCATGTTAGCAAAGTATTGCTTCTCTTCTAAAACTGCCAGAAGTAATCAGATATCATGCAAAAGAGACCTCAGAACTAGTAAACTATGCATGAGGCATGTTAATGACAGAAGATGCCCAAGTAGGGAATATCACAGTCACGTACTCCATGGGGAATAACATCTCCCTTGCTTAGCAGAGGGGTGTTTTGTTTTCTGTGAGTCACCGCTCCTCCGTGATTCAGCATGACACATGAAGGCAGGAGGCTGGGTCGCTCTGGAAAAGCCTGTTGCGTGGGGGATTTCTGTTTATTTGTTTTCCCTCTTGGCCAACTGCTTTATTTCTGGCTCATCTGAGTTACAGTCTGGGCTCTGCAAAGCAGGGCAAGGAGGAGAGTGTTTCTGGAAGGGTAGTGCTCTGAAAAACTAGTAGGGAATTTGAGTGCAAGTCAGTCATTTTAATAAAAAATATTAGAAAAAAGATTTCCAAGTAGAAATCGTTTTTATAAGATTTTGTTTATGACTTCTGTCATAATGTCTGTTTTGTTGGCTCTTTGTAAGACTTCTTATTTTTTATCTGCTTTTTAGTACATATATTTTTGTATTAAGAGATATTGTTTAATCTAAAGCAAACATACTAAGGAAATGCTGGATAGCATATGTAATAGCTGCAAATGATGCAAAATTTGCTTGTCCCCAGCTTCTGCTTCAACAAGCAGCTCAAGAAAAATGTCTGCAAGTTGCTTTGCCTTTTTCAAAATAAATATCCTGATGGACTGCTCATGGGTTGTGGTGGTCTGGGTAATAGGGCAGCTGGCACATTGAAGTTCCCATGCTATTCACTTGTAAGAAAAGAAGGCAGGCAGATTCTTTTTTTGTAAATTTGCATGGAACACTGTGTGACACCTCTGCCTTTGTAGGTGTGGGCCCTGTAGAATCAGCCAAATTCTGCTAGTAGAACTCTTATTTTCCACAGATTTATGAAGAAGAAGATAATTAAGCAATAAAAAAACCCTACCACTTTTGTACTTGAAATGGAAAGAAGAACCTATCATATCTATTTAGGAGCGTTTTTTACCACTTCATTATGTCTTCTTTAAAAGCAGTACTTAACACTGCATGAAAAGAATACTATGGAGGAAAAAAATGTAATAGCCATTTTGAGCAGCTGCACTGATAATGAACATAATCAACTGTCTATCAGATTTTTGTGATAGACCCCAGTTTTCAGAAGTTAATGTAAAATTTCTAAACAAAATGTACCATAAGTCTGCATTTAGTCACAATTAATTATGAAAAGAAATGTATGCAAATCAGTACTCATTTGCCAGTGGTTTGAATGGCAGCCTGTCAGCATTTGAGATCACTGTAGTTGCCAAAACGTTACCCCACGTAATTTGGGAATTGAAATTGTTTTATAATGGCAATCTTTTTAGACAATTCCAAATACCAGACCTGCATCTGAGAATACATGCTAGGTGGCTCAAGTCCAGAAACAGCAATACAGCATTCCACTGGGTTTGTAGCTTCTAGCTGCAAATGACATTTCAGCTTCAAAATACTCAGGAAGGTTTGGAATCAAGTAGTATAATTTCTCTTGGATAAACTAAAGGAAGATGGTGGATTAGTCTGGGGGAGAGGGATGTGTAAGTTTTCATCTTTTTCATACATTAAATTAGAAACTGCTGGGGCTGTTAACTGATTGCAAGTGGGCTCTTAAGGTGAAATCATGCCTGGGACAGCAATTTTTTGTATAATGTATAGTTGAGATTTTTTAGTTTTTTATCTTGCTCAGTATGTTTAGCACAGGTTTATTCAGTGAACACATTTTTGGGGTTTCAAAAGTCACTGGATTTTAAGTTGCCAAGGGAAAAGATAATTTGTTTATCAGGGAGATAAAGTTCAGGAAGATAAACATCCCCAGTTTGAAGATTGATTTGCTTTTCTTCTTTCTGTCTCTTTCCCTCTCTTTCCACTTAACCGCCTTATTTTCTGGTGTCCACAAGCAGCCACTGCATACAGTAGTCAGTGGGTGAAGTTTTCTGTTACAAGCAACTGTTGTATTGCATTTTGCTTTTTTGGAATACATTAAATCTTAGATGAATAAAAGAAAGCACCTTTTTTCTGACAAGCCATTGGCTGATTGTTATGTAATGAATTGAAGTTTCTAGCATTCCTTTCCAAGCAGTTATGGGGTGGGATTTATAAAGACACTGCTGGTGATGTTGTCTCTACTGAAATCTGCCTGCAGAGCAGGCGCTAATTTCATGAATGATACATGTTTTATGAGGCATTTTTTGAAAGCTAGAGCTCTGTGTGCTGCTTCTGATAATGCCATAACAGGTGCTATTACTTTTTTTTTCTAACAGTTACCCTGCTGTATGTGAATTCCTACAGCACAATAACTTGTTATCCATACTCCGAGCTCATGAAGCCCAGGATGCTGGGTAAGTATGTGCGGAGAGGGGGCAATAATAATCATTATGTATAATGGCCTACCATTCCCAAACAGAGCACAAAAAGGAAGAGCAGATGAGTGAGAATGAACTGGAATATATAAGTTGCAACAGCTCTCACTTTTTGCTAATGCTACAAAAATACACACTGGCATTACAATGTCTTTTACATTAGTATTAGTGAGTTACAAGATTTAATAAATCCTTATATATGCCACTTACTTAGCCTTAATGATTTTAACTGATATAAAATTACCAAAATTTTTTCATGCCAAACAATGCCAGACATGGAAAGAAAAGCAAATTTATTTCAGAAAAAGGTTTGCAAATGTGCCAGAGTATTTTGACTGATTGCCATGATGCCAGAGAAGTGATTTGGCTCACAAAGGCCAGAACTGCCATCTTTTAGGACTTTCTCAGCTACCTGAAACTTTTGGCCCTAGTGGTTTTATACTTCATTAAAAAAAAAAAAATTGTGGAACTCTATAGGCACATAAATTTTTCTTCAGGACTATCATTAATGATTTCAGGAAGTCTAAGGCATTGAATGGAAAAACAGTCCAGGTCAAGAATCAGGTGGTGTTGATGGTTCCCCATGAAACTATTATAAAGGTAGAATTTTTTGTGCTGCTTAAAAAAATTACTTTAAAAATTCCTCGTATTTGAAATGTACCATACTTGTGAGATATTGATGAAGGATTGGAATCTGAATGAATAGCTTTGCATATCATGCCTAAACTATTATTATTATTGTGTTTGTTTGGAGGTAGAAACTTTAGCCAACTTGAACAGCAATGAAAGATAAATTAGTGGCATTGTAGGCATAAGGTCAATATTCACTATGCATATTAAAAGCTATTCTGAATGTTTGAATTGTCACGACTTCCAAATGGTAATGCAATTAAAAGCAAGCTATTACTATGCCACAAATGCCTAGCATGAAGTACGCAAGTGTAATGAAATTTCATTTTTCTTGTATTGCTTTCCAGTAGAGTGAAAAATAAGATTTTGTGGAAGAGATTGCATTGAAATCATTCAGCAGTTTCAGTGCAACATTTGAGGATGTTTGTTAAATTCTTAGGTTTCTTGTAGCTGAGGACTAAAGAGCAGTGTTGGGTGTACTTGTGTTTAAGTACTGTTTGGTTGCTTTCTTTTCAATTGCTTGCAGGTTTAGTGCTTGATTGATTATTTGTTGGTCCAATAAGCCTTGTATTTTTCAAAGGTTAGGTAATGAAAACATGCAGACATTAATAAACTGGCTGATAGAGTGAATAAGATTAGACACAGCACTGAAAGTATCAGATGCCCCATTTCCACTCCCCTTCTCAGCCCTTCCATGACCCCTGGCCTTGCCATGGCTTCCATGCCTGGAGTGGACAGGCAGCAGGAGGGTCATGGGGGACACCCACTCCCCTTCTTGGCAGGACCCTTCCAAGGCACTGCTGGTGCTTGCTTCACCCACAGAGCCCCAGAGGGAAAGTCTGGCTGTGTCCTGGGCAGTGGGCAAATGCACAACAAAACCCACCGCTGGCTCACTCAATTTCAGACAGACACAACTTTCAAGCATGGATCCCTGGGCACATCAAATGGTTATAATGAGAAAGTCTGCAGGAATACTTCTTTCCTGTGGCTTTTAAATAGCTCACGTGAGTGTTTTTCAGTCTTGGCATGTGTTAGCAGCCAGAGCCCTAATGTACTAGGCATTTTTTCACCGTATGTGGTCAGTGACAAGTATCCATTCAACACTGGGTAGTAATTAGCATTTTCTCTTTCTTCTTAGGTATCGTATGTACAGGAAAAGCCAAACAACAGGCTTCCCTTCGCTAATCACAATTTTTTCAGCACCAAACTATCTAGATGTATACAATAACAAAGGTAAGAATTTAATTCTTGTTTATGTACAGTAGACTGTACTTCTGTTTACTTGAATGTGTTGGTGTTTTTTCATTCCTGTGTTTATCAGTTCATGCCCATTTTCTTCCTCTTTTATTAGTTCATGCCCATTCCACTTATTATATAATACAAACTAATTAAATTTGTTACAGGCAGATGTATGCCTCTGAACATATCTGTGTATTTTAATATGCCTTAGGATATTTCTGTATTTTGACTGCAAGTGATTAAGTAAATGTTACATGGGAAGCAAAACTTAAAACAGCTCTATTAATGAATAAGTATATTAAGAAATGCTCTGGGTGAGATGTTTAGAGCGTAGTGTTCCTTATAATTAATTATCTGTTCCTTGCTTCTTTCCAATAGAATTATGTGCAAACTGTCTAGCCAGTTAAACTATGACAGGTCATGAGTGGATAAAGCATGGGATGGATATCTGAGTTCCTTTACATTTTGGGTTTTTTAATCCTTGACCACTGAAACGTAGAAAATTAAATATAAATAGCCAAAAAGGTAAAAAGGTTACTACAGAAATAAGAGTCACTGGTCACTGTATAAAGCTCTACTGAATTCAAGTCTCTGCAGCTTCTCTGAATTTATTCATTTATTGCATTCCCGGAAATCTCTAATGAACTGGAAAAAAGAATCATGTTTCTAAAAATAAAGTTTTCTAATAAACCTGTCCTCCTATGTCTTGAAATGAGCAGTATTATTTTCTCCTAGTCCCCATAATGATGAAATTATTTGTGTTTCTCTGTGAACAAAGTAAAATAATTCTTTCTCAATTATATTCTTGAAAGTTGCTCCCTTGCAAAGAGATCAGTTTCTTTTGTGAAGGGTTATTTTTAATCTGGATGCTTGTTGCAGAGGAAGCAAGCAATACTTCTTTTTAAACTTGCAAAAGAAAGCTTTCTTCAGGCATCATTTTACATTACAAAATTTATAATCTAAAAGCTTTTATGCCATGGACTCTATGCAAGGGAAGGAAACACTTCACTGCTAGATAATGGGGTTTGTATGCCTCTGATTTCTCAATATGCCTGTTAACTTGTGGAAAAATTAATATGTTATTGTGCAAAACCATTCAAGCAGAACTGTCAGTAGCTACTTTTGTAAAAGTTAATGATGTAGGGGCTCTGCTAGCAACCTAAGAAGTGCAGGATGAAGTAAGGAATGTGTTCATTTTCTTGGTAGGATCATTACCATTGGTGGAGAAGTGTGTTTACTGTCCTAGTTGGCTTCTTTGGATCAAAGGCTGAGCCATCACAAGTCTGTGCAAGGAAGGTGGTAGAAAGTGTTCACCTTTTGTTTCTTAGGCATGGAAGCAGTTCTGTGCAATTAAGGCAATGGGTGAATTATGTGAAACTTTGTCTTGAAGGCAAATGTTAAAACAAAAGCAATGATTTACAATGTTCAAAACCTTGTCTTTGAAACCACAGAGTTTGGCTGGTAAAGAGAAGTGCCTCTCTGTTATCTCCATTTCCAAAGAGAGCATAATTTCTCTTGTTCCAGGATGCTCCACTGTGGCAGGCAGATCTTACATGTGGTGGAAAGCCTATTTTGATGGAAAGCTATACACCATTTGATGAGGGGTTATCTGTGGCCACAGCTGGAGTTGGTGTGCACTGCCAATACCTGCTCAGGCAAATCAGCACTGATGCCACATCAGCGCCCGTGTGCCACTCCTTATTCTATAACTTTTTGGAAATTCAGAGGCTGACCTTTAGCAGCTTTGTAATGGATCTCCATTGAAATTATCTGCCTCCTTTTCTCTCATTAGAAGTTTTGATGCATTATTTCATGTGACTTGATTGCACTGGCTCTTGGCATTTAAAGTACATCATGCATAGTTTATCATGCTGCATTGCTCGTACGTCTTTATCTGGATAGTCTCTGGGTGCTTGCTTCCCTCTTCAAGGAAAAAACCCACTATCATACAGAATGAGTCCAAAACATGGCTGCTTGTTGGCTTCCTTGGTTTGCAGCAAATCCTTTTGCTGAGAGCACAATTTCTGACTGATTGCTGGAGAAAAAGGAAGGTATTTCCATCCAGAGGTGTTGTCAAGGCAGTTACTCTAGTCATCATGCATTGGTGCAGAACCTGATTAATTTTTACAGGTCATCTGGAGGTTTGGTTATTGTCAGTCCTTGCAAAAGGAGTTATTCTCCTACTAGTAAGCACCTTCCTGTCTAGTATGCATTCTCAGTGTTCTTCTGGTTGTCAGCCAACAGTCACCCTGAATAAATTCCTGAGAGGCTTCAGCTTCCCACTGACATTAAATAGGTCATTTTTAAATGCAGTATTGTTTAGGATAGATTTTTTTAAAAGCTGCAAGAAACTAAGAATTCTCATTTTTCTCCCCCAGGTTGATATTTCTCACAGCCATTAAAGCAGATGTAGTTTCTTGAGCTTCTTCAAAACACTTCAGGAGTAGACCTGTTTGCAACTTTATCCAGGGGCTCCTTCAGTCCCTGCTGGAGAGCAGCCATGGGATCAGATCTGGGATCAGATATGTCCTCAAAGGGCAGTAGGGAGGCAAGGATCTCAGTGCAAAAGAACATTGGAGAGGAATGGCTGAAGATAAGCTACCCAAACAAGCCCCTGTTCAGCAAACCTGCTGCTAATAGTGCTGCCATGGAGCCTCTGCATGGGCTGCCTCACAGTGCTGACCCACCATGGGAGCCTCTTCTGGCTGTGCTGGGTTCTGGCACCAAGGGGAATTCCCTTCATCCCTTTGGTTGCTGGCTGTGGCCTCCTGCAGGCTGTGTGTGTCACATGTGGCTGCAGCTCCTGCCACAGCCCCAGGCCACACACACAGAGCTTCAGGTGCCAGAGGGAGGTTTGGCAATTGGGATGATCCTGTCAGGGCTTCCCTCTGTAGTTGAGCCACAGAGACAGGCTTTCAGGGGGTGATTCAGAGACTCAGAAACTTCCTTAATATTGGGAGCCTTGTGTCCTCCTTTTTCCCTTATTATCCTTCTCCATTACTGTTATTAATTCCTTCCATATTCATTATAATGGAAAGCATTGGCAAAGGGAGGGAATTTTTATATGGTTTTTGGCAACTTCTGAGCTGCTGTTCAGTATCTTTATAGCTTTCTCAAACACTTTTGCTTTCATTTATTTTATTAAAAGGCATAAAGATAAATATTCTCTAACATTATTATTAGTACTCGTTACAAGAAATACCAGTGCATTGGTGATTCTTTTAAGACTACTGCTTCTGGAGAGAAAGCTTATGCAAGAAGATAAATGTTAATTGGATTGTTGTAGTTTCCAGTGACTTCAGGGCCTCAAAGATCATCTGTGCTGATCAAGAAACTCTGAGAAAGTTGTGTAAGTACAGATTTGCCCCTGGGCTCCAGGGTGCCTATAACTAGGAGGAATTCTCAATAGCAGCAGAATAAGAGGGTGCCAAAAATTACCTTGTAATATGATCTGGCCTTGTATTATGTCTAAACTTCCATTCCTGCATTCAGTATTTCTTAATGCCTTGATTAGGGCTTGCTGTGATGCTGTTTATGCACACCCCCCAAAAAATTAAAAAAAAAAAAAAAATCAAGTGAAAGATTCTACAGAAGTTCTATAGACGTAGAAAAGCTACTTGTAAAACACTGGTAATACTGGCATTTTCATGTCTGGCTGTCACTTCAGTATAAGTGCGTGCTTTTTGGCTGAGTGAGCAATTTTAACTTGCTGTTTAAAGACAGACTATTATCTTTTGAACACTTTTAAAAGATTTGTAGTGGAGAGAGAACCACCAGAGAATCCAAAGTTATCAAAAAAATCCCCATCATTAAGTTTCTTTCAATGTGCTGCAACATACATGTGTTGTTTCCAAAGGAAAAGCAGGAAAAGAAAGTCAATATGCAGGAGAGTTTGGGATAGTAGAAAACTGAAAACCATCTGTAAATCTGTATGCCTGTTAATGTATCATAAGTTATATGTCAGTGAAGTGTGTGTAAAGTATCAGCATGACGTATACCATGAAGAAATGTACCTGATCTAGATGGATCTAATGGGAAAATTATTTAAACCCAGGAAAAGACAGAGTAGTATACCTGGAAGACAAGGATGATCTGTGAGAAATGTTAGCACTTTGAGGGGAAGAAGAGAGATGTAGCCTCTGTTTGCCCTATCAGTTTTCTTTAATGCTTTATCTCTGCTGCTGTGATGAGTTCTTGTCACGGAAACAAAAGCTTTTAAAGAAGAGTTGTCAGGGTATCTAGGCCATCTCATTGCTGATGCAGAGAAGTTTGCCAAAAGTGATTTTTGCAGTCTGTTGATTAAATCTTGAATGTTACTCAGCTGTTTCTTTGCAAGATACGGTTGCACGTGTAAAATAAAAATCTTTAAAATTTTATAAGGGAATATATTACAATTATCTTCACTTCTGTACTGGATTATTTAGACCATTGCCTTGTATAGTAAATAATTTTTGTCATTTGATAATATTTAAACTCATTTTAGTAACCCTTATCCCTGACCTGACTTGGGCAGAAAATGCTGTGGTTACTTAGCAACTCTTCTTGAGAAGGCATTGTTCCCAGTTGCACAGTTAATGCTGAAGTTAATTTGGCATTAAATCAGAAATTTAAATTCTTTCTTAGGTGTGAAGAATTTGAGGGACTTTTCACTGATTCATTTTCTAAATGCAGGATGAGATTTTTTGAAACAAAATTACAAGAAAATTAGTTAAATTGTTTGCTAAAAATATTTTTAGGTTGTTCATCTAAACATATTCTGGGCTAGTATTTCTACCAAGCTCATTATTTTTAAATCTGATTGGTTTTTTATGATGGAAATGTTATTAATTAATTTACCCTGAAAAATGATTTGGCAGATCATGAAGCAGGATATGTAATGTCTTTGAGAAATTCTGAGCTGTCTGTCACACAGTTTAATGTTGTTCACATGGCTCCAGGCCTTAACCTACTCCACATATATAATCTTTTAAAGCCCCGTTTGAGATGCCAGAGGGTCTGAGACATCCACGCAGATCCAGATCTGACAGGTGTGACACAGTTGTTCCTCCCTTTAACTGAGGGAGACCAAGGAGGTGCAGCACTAACTCCTGTATCTAGCCCTGAAAAGATTAGAAGGGCTGTCTCCGTCTGCAGCCAAAAGGAGGAGGTTTCTTACCTGCACAGTTTCAACACCCATATCTCCAGCCTTTGGGTGGCTGTGTTCAATGCTTCAAGCTAAACCATACAAATGCCCTTTGCCTGCTGCATTAGTGTTTCTTTTCACTCTGATGTGATTTCAGCATCCAGTATCTCAGTTTACTAGCATTGGAAAGAATGTAATGTCATTTGGGCTATCTGCACATCTTCACTTTACAAAACATTGGCTTTTAAAACTTATTTGCAACAGCAAGTACCAAAATTAGGTTAAAATGTGTGTATCTGTTAAGAATTATAAAATAAGATTCTTGCTCTGGTTGGTGATTATACATGATAATGGCTGGTGGCTTGGTCTGCTAGCATCTGTCTGAGTATGTGTTTGGAAAGAAAAGTATTGAGGCTGCAGCCTTGAATAATAAGCAAATGTTGGCTAGAGTCAGGTTTTTCTCTGTTATGGGTTTCATAAGCAAAGGAACCCATCCCACTTCTGTCTCCTCCATCCCTGGCTGTGTGACCTCCACCCTTGTAAACTTCAAGAGCTGTGTGCTCTTCCAGGACTGCTGGCTCTCCATAGCTTCTTAGGCATCCAGCTAACATGGACTAAGGAATGAAGCAGGGTTGAAACCCCCAATCTTTTCTGAGCCAACAGAGAGGAAAAAGAAAGCTATGACCAAAAGAAAGCACAGAGGCAGATAAGCTCAGGGAAATTCCTGCTGTTATCTGAGAAGTATTTTCTACTTGATCCGGGCAAAGTTTTCCTCTTCTGACTACTAAGTAGTAATCAGAACTGTACATTCATAACAAGAGCTGATTTGCTTCATGTTAAATATCATCTTCATTACTTACCTATAAAATATTTTATGTGCATTGTGCTTGTAAATTACAGATTTTTAATTTGAAATGCCAAAAAGTATTTGTGATACTGGTAACTACCCTCTTTTATTCTTTTTAAGAGGAGAATTATTTTAGAAGGCTTCTCTGTTATTACCCTGCTTTATTGTGTAAAGTTATTTTGAAATAATTTATTGAGGAAGTGCACAGGTCATTTAGAGGGGAGAATTTTAAAAATACTATTATTGTAACTTTTATAAGATATTCAGATATATAAATTAATAAGGTGTTGTGATAATATTTTTGTTATAGTAATCTTAAATTATCTTAGTTACAAAGGAAACAACCTAACTAAAGCTGTTTTAATTTAATTTTATGTTTTGCAAGTGTTCTCTATAGGGTTCAGACTTTTTCAGAGGTCAGTTTTAAAAGTTCCCTGTAAAAATGATTTTTTTAATTCAAATTTCACGAATTTAGAAATAGACTTAGTAGATGAATTGAAGAAGTAGTGGGAAGGGGAACTACCTCAGCTCACTAAGATGATGAATTTGAAGTTTTGGTCCTTCTAAATGAATCTGTACAACCATTAAGTGGTTCTTTTTGTGTGGTTTTGACTCATATTTTTCTGTAAAGCCACAAACTATTTATTTTTATTATGCAATTGTGTCACAGTAATAGAAGAATGAATTTTGATCTGCTGCATGTGATTTCAGCCAAAATCTGTTGGAAATATTCAGAGCATTGACACTAGTTTTCTCGTTTTTGCTAATAGCAGTATTAAGTCACTTTTTTCTTCTACTGAGGAGCAGATTGACTGCCAGTTGTCAGACTGGGATGGGCAAGAGTCAAATGTGGTTTATTTAAATGGAGGGTGTCTGCCTGGCAAAAGGTCACTTTATTGCTGTTTTCTGTGTCTGTCAGTGAGTGTTTCAGAAACTCCCAGGTCACTCTGGACTCTGTCATTGACCACAAAATGGAAGACACTTAACATCCTATTAAATATTTGTGAAGCAACAAGTCCAGTGCATAAAAAAGGTTTTTTCTCTGATTGACACACAGTCAGTGAAAAGAGAGTAATAATCAGAAGGAATTGTTCAGCCCCTTCAGCCAGCACTGCATTTCTACAGTGCTGCCTCACATTGCAACTTTATTGCTGGTTATTTTAGTGATAGCCAGTCCCTGGAGCTACATTCCTCCCTGGGGAGATGGAAGTGGGAAGGCTGGGGGAAAGGGGAGAGCATAGAATGACACACCTTTTGTTGACTGTTTTTGCTGCTTGTGTTGATTAAATATCCTGCAAGCAGTCTCCTGTAACTGAATTGTTTAAAGAATTTAATGTCTTTAAGTCGCTTAATGATAATCTCAAAATTACCACATTTTTCGGATTGCCATTTCAGATATGAGCCTGAAGTCCATTAACAAAAGTTAACACTGAACTTGGTGCAATGCTTTAAAAAGTGGGTGTGGCATAAATATCTATATGTTTGCCTGTGAACAGACGTAGTCTGTGTGTTTGTGTGTTGATAAGAATTATGAGAATGTTAAATGGTGCAAGACAAATTGTATTAGTATTGATTCATATTATAGGGAGCACATTTTTGCGTGCCTAGAGTTTGCATAATGTGAGAAGCAAGTGTCATCTCAGGTACAATACTGTGAATGAAATATGTTGAAAACGTCCATCAGAAGAGCAGTGTTTAGACTCTGAGTCATAAATACTTTTTTTTTGTTATCTCCAAAGCATGGTTGTGAGGAGCTCAGATAACTGTGTGAAATGGGGGACTCTGAATGCTCTGCTTCATTCCTCACTGGTGGCGGATCCCAGAGCTCACGTTCTTGACTACTCAGAGATATTAATTCTCTTACCAGCCCGTCTTAGTGGCAGGGAAAGCTGTTGACACTGCTTTTCAGACTGAAAACAGCTTTCCACTTCAGTGAGGCTTTATCCTACTGTAGCTAGCATTCAGGTGGTGCCCCTGGATCAAGTGGGTGGAAGCTGGTGGGCAGCTCTGTGGGCTGTGCATGCTGTCAGCATTCCTGGACTGGTAGCCAGTCACACACGTGGCTGATGTCTCTTCTGTTTCTTTTCTTCCCTCTAGCTGCAGTATTGAAATATGAGAACAATGTTATGAATATCAGGCAGTTCAACTGCTCCCCTCATCCATACTGGCTTCCAAACTTCATGGATGTGTTTACCTGGTCCTTGCCGTTTGTTGGTGAGAAGGGTATGTATGTAAATCAGTTCTGTTCATAAAAACTGCAAAATGGTTTCTTAGTCACCGTGCATGTGGCCTCATTTATTTTAAAGGGCAAGAATAATTTGAAGACAGGTGTCTTGCTTTTGAGGACAAAGTTGTAGAAATGGGGCTGAGAGGGGCAAGCAATTACCAGTGGTTAATCACACTTCTCATTTTTTTTATAATTTCCACTCTTTCCAGGTGATGATGCCATTATCTTTCTGCTGCAGAAATAGATTTTATGGCATTGCAGGCCAGAGGTGCCTTCACTAAACAAAATTCTGATTTGTTTTTCCATTATAAGTTCTTGAACATTCCCTTGGATATCGCTTACTGCTGAATGGATGTCTCAACAGACTTCACTACATGGAGTTACATCTTTACTCACATTACCTTTATGGGTGGGTTGCTTTTTCATCAGCAAACACAGAGCAGGTGATATTAAGAGCCAGTCTGGCTAACTGTTCCTGAAGGGAATAGAGGGATGCCAGTAGGAAGGAAAACTTGGTCCTCAGCCCCTTCTCTGCATAGGACATGTGGTGCCTCATCGCTGGCAAGAAGAGTGTAAAGAACACAAATGATATTTTATTGAGACCTGATGCTCTTGATGTTGCCTAAATGCAGCTTCATGTTGTGAATGGCAAGCACACAAAAGGCATGAAAACACTTTGGTCTAGCATATTAAATTAATGCAAAATACAAACTGCCTAAACCCCAAGTCATTTATTCAGTGCCCAAGATGAAGCTTGCTTTGATCCATCCATTATAAAGTATTGCTGCAACAGCAATTACTGCCAGAAAACTCTAATAAACTCTTAAAAGCTGCTTGGAATAACAGTTCTCTCTTAATAGGCAACAGGAAATACAGCCAGCTGTGTCTCGTACCTGCATTCATGACCAGCTTTGTTTTGAGCTGCTCTTTTGTTTGAGGAAAGCTGCTGGTGAGACACCTGAGGTCTCTGTGAGCAAAGCAGATAGACAATGAAACAGGGATTAACAAAGAATAGGCAGCTGCTTGCACTAATGGAGACATTACATAATCCTCACTGACGTGTGTTGCAGACGTTGGTGAAGCAGATAAAACGCTTTCATTTTCTTTGGCTGTAAACTCAGCCAGGCTGTTTTTAGGCTGGGTGTGTTCTCCACACACATTGCAGTCTTGTAAGATGTTCTGTAAGGTCACTTTTCTGAGGCTTCCCATCAGCAGTCTGCTCAGGTGGGGCTGCAGGATGCCTGGTCAGAATTGTTGAGGTTCTGAGACCATGGTGTTCCTCATTCTTCTTACGTCTTGGAGGTGTTTTTTCCTCCTTCATGTCTTCCAGTGGTCACACTTAACAATTTATTGGAAATTCTAGAGCCCAAAGAAGTGAAATTGGTATTTTCCTTTCTTTGCAAAGCAATATTCAAGGATGTTGGTATTCTACACAACTTATTTGTTTCCTTTTTTTAATATAGATTTTTTCCCTCAAAGGCCAACCAAGGTAGGAAGCTGTTAGCTTCACTAGTTGTTGTTAATGTGGAAAGTCTTTCCACTAATATTGTCAGAGGAAAATATTAAATCCTTCACTAAAGTAGGAAAAAATCTAGCTTTGTCCCGCCCTTCTAATTTTCCAAGCCTTCATAGTAGTTAGAGAAGAGGATTTTAATAAGTACTTGACTAAAAAATTTTGAGTTTCAACCTGTGTAGCTAGTACAAGGCTAGACAAGCCTGGTAACACTTTTAATGTTGCTTACTACATGTAGCTGTAGTGAAATTTTTCTTAATCTGCTAATTGCTTCACATTTTATGTCATAACTTTGGCCTTTTTGTTCTCTAAGTTGCATTTTCTTGATTTTGGTTTTAGCTGGGGTTGTTTTTTAAACTGTTCTTACTCTGTATGCTCTCTGGTTAGTGTCTCTCAAGTTTGTCTCTCTGGAAAGAAATGAGACCAGGGTAGGAACAGTCTCTGACTTGACCCTTTCATGCCCAAGTTGCAAAGTAAGCAAGCTGAATATGGTCTAAATTCTCCCATAATTATGTATTTGTTGAGTATAGAATAGTTCCACCTCTAAGGAATGTACACTGTCTGGTCTATTTGTATTTGTCCCTTGAATTCAAGGGACACTAAGGACATCTTACAAAGGTTAATGTTTTGTTGAGCTTAAAGTAGTGTGCAAAACCTGGATAAATAAAGAAATACTCTATGATCTCTCTTGTTGTACCTTTTTCCACTGGAATGTTGTTCCCATTTGCTGAGCAGGGAAATCAGATCCTATTGCAGTTTAGGAGCAAGAGGAGAGGGGTCACTGTTATCCAAGTTGAATGAAAAGCAAGAAATGTGTTGAGGGGGAGAAAACAAATGTTACCTACATCACTGCAAGTTGCAAAAAGAGAGATCATTAGCAGATTTTTAAGTCTATTTGTTGTGTTCATTGTGTTTGGAAAAATATTTGTGGAAACGTGTACTTTTTATTAGCTACACAGGGCACTTTCAGCTTCTAATATATTCTACAGGTCCTGTTGTTTAAAAAGTGGGTGTTGTTATAGTGCTGAATTTTTATTCACATTATTACAGCTGGAGCTGGCTCTCTGACAGACTAGGGAAGCTTAATATCAACATTTTGCACTTGCTTTCCATTTTAGTGACAGAGATGCTGGTAAACGTGCTGAACATCTGCTCAGATGATGAACTGGGAACAGAGGAAGATGGATTTGATGGTAAGAGCCTCTACCCTTGGTTGAGATTGTTTGCCTTGGAATTACTTTAAAAGTTTATTTACTAACCGTGAAACAATTTTCTGAATCCCAGTTGAGTTCTATGCCACTGACAGCAACTGTTGTGCTAGACTCCAATGGATTTGCTTCCATTATGCTTCAGAAAGAATTAATGGCTCTGCCCTCATCTAAACCTTTTCTTTATCTCATTCTTATGGTTAAAAAACCTGCATTTCCCTCCACGAAATCTGGGTTATGTTGTCATATAACAGATGATTTCATGCAAAAGATCACAGGTATTCTCATAGTGAGTTTCATTATGTCAATGAAATATGCTTCCTGCAGAGCTCCTTCCCAGTATGTTGGTACTGTGACTTTGGAAGACTTGTACTTGAGTTATTTCTTTAGTCACTTCTTTTCATGCACTTGAGTGTCTAAAAAACATTAAAAATAAACATGAAAACACAGATAGAAAATGTTTTACCCTGGCATTTCTGCCAGGAGAGAAATGGTCAGTTCTGTTATCCTTTGGGTTGAAGTTTATATGATGATTAGTTGCCCTGTACATGTTGGTTTGACTGTAAGTAGTACTTTGTATCTTAAAACTTGTAGATTCTTAAAAGTCAGTTTATTTTCTTATAAATAATTTTCTGTTAGGTTCTGCAAGAATAAATAGCAGCTGTCCAAAATGTCCCTTCTCAATTGAGAAAAGCTGAAAAAAATCTTATGTATCCCTGACATTCTTACTCTGAATGCTCTCAATGTTTTAAAAAAAAAAACCTATGAAAAGTAACCATAGAAAATCAAGCTAACAAAAACAATCTATGAAAAGCACAGAAATAATAAAAAATAATTTTAAAAAAGAAGAACCTGAAAAAAGTCTTACAATACTGAATAGTCTCAGGATGTTTTTAGGCAGAATGAGTAAACTAGGAGAATAGAGAACTTTCAAATAAGACAAATATTTAATGAAGTTATGATTAATAATTAAGATTCTCCTTCAAAGTATTTATTTTTAATCTCTGGAACAGGAAACTAGATCACAGGTTTTGCAAAATGTTTCCTTTGTGATGGAGAAGACTGGTATCGATGATAGTACTTTGATTTTATCCTGAAAAACCAGGTGGAATTCCCTGTTCCAGAGTGTGGACATGAACAATTATCTTGCAGGACTTGGGACAAAGACTGAATTATTGAAACTGGTAATCAGGAATAGCAGAAAACACCTGTTTGAATATTGTGCTCACTTTTTTTATCTCATGAAATTTAAATAAGTCACTACTGTGTAATTAAAGTAGCGTGTGAAATTGTGTGGAGGCATACGATGAGTAAAAACTGTGTCAAGTTAAATACAGTAGCAACAAACCATGTGCTTAAAATCCTTGGCTCAAGAAAGCTCTTAAGCACAGGCTGAAATCCCACTGATTGCAATGCCAAAGGGGCTTTATGAGAAAGATTTCTAAATTAATTCAGCCTTGGCCTAATACTTCCTTTTAAAGTTGTACTGTAAGCTTCCATTGGGCATAGACAGGCCAATGCCTGTACTCCTTTTCTAAAACTTTGGAGTGTCATCATTCCCATCTCCAAGTTACAGTTCAGGAGCACGTTTTCAAAAGCAGAATCAGAAATAGGGAGGTGTTAGGGGTCTTGAACAGCAGCCCTCTCCAGCTGCACGAGGTCCCTGTATTTACTGTGCTTTTTCTGAGGGGAGGATGAACCCCCATCCCACCTCCCTGGGAGTTTTGCCATGGCACTGCTCCACACTTGGAGTTTGCAGCATTGCAGGTGTCTGAGCAGGGAGACAGGCTGGAATCCTCTGGGCTGCATGCGTGTGTACTCTGTAACAATATCTAACAGCAGTAAAGCTTCCAGCTGAGGAATAACTAAACCATTCCTACTGCTGTACCACTAATACAATTACCTACATCTGCTCTCAGGCTTTTTTGTATGAATGATTTCTCTGTGTAAAACATTATAGTAAGGAAGATACTAGAAATGTAGTTGTCTTTAGCATGTGTAGCTAAAAACCAGAGCTGGCATATGTTCATGTCTGCTTTCCCAGGTAATCAGTCCCCTTAACTATAAAAATGGGCAATAAAAATGGAGCTATAAAAAAGGGCTCTGTGGCACTGGTGCTGCAGGTTGCTGTGGGCTCACACTTTTACCTACAGCCCATTGGACATGTTAGACTCATGGGGATTGTACACATGGAAGAGACTGAAGAATTCAGACATAGAAGTAAATTTGATGTTGATTTAAATTTAAATAGAAGCTGATATTTGTAATCATTTCTTAGTTCTAATTTGTTATCTGTACAGCAAACAAAAATTCTCTCAAGTTGAGTTCCCTCTTTTTTCTTTTTTTTTTCCTTGCTTTTTTGGGAAGAGAAGTACAAGATGTGTTTCATTTGTGTTCACAGTGAAACAGACCAGAATGATTACCAGCTTAATCAAAACTGTTTCTGTAAGGACTGTCTGCTGACAGTCTTGTAGCAGCTCAATATTTCAATATTTCCACTGTTCTTCCTCAGTAATTTCTGTCCAGCTTCCTTGGAGGACTAGTCCTAGTTTACTGGCTGATTTTTTTTTAGCAGTATTTCCCATAGAAGGAAATGCCTGATATCTGCAACAGCAGATGCATTTTGTTTTATGGAATGAGTCTTAAAAATCATAGCTATTTTTAGATAATCAATAGTTTTCAGGGCTTGCTGCTGATTTCCTTTCTCTCCTTGCAGTTTGAACATGCCCTGACCTGGGTTCCCACATGTAGTGAGAATGGTCCATCACTATGGTTTGCACTGATCATTCATTTGTTACCTTCTTTTACATTTTCTTGCCTTCTGTCTTCCCCTCTCATTCCTTCCTTCAAAACGAAGCCCCATTAGTATTGCCTGACTTCACTGCATGGTGTTCTTGTGAGCCCTTTTTTATTTATTATTATTTTTAGTTCTGAGTCATGTATGTTGCATCTAGCCATGAGCAGGATGCTCAACAGCATGTGTTCCTTTATTTTTTTTCCCTGCCCCCTCACTGTTTTTTTTTTCCCCTAAGGAAACACATCATGGGGATCTGATCAATTTGTTGTAGGCAGTTTCTGTGTAAGCTTACTGTGAAAAAAGCCTAAATATCGTAATGCCCTTTATCCCATATGTCCCTGCTGGCCTGTATTGGCCTTTTGGTTTCACTCACTTTAAAAATGAGAGAACATGATAGGTCAAGTTTCCTTATCTCTGATAGTTTCCTCTTGCTGTACTTTCTCTTTCCTGTTTGCTGTGGTAGTTGCAATATAATCTGATCCAGAAAAAAATGTCTTGGGCAAATGTTAGTTCATGTGCTGTATGTTTGTGCATCAAACATATCACTTAGCAACAGGAGCTGCAAATACCTCTACCTAGTGAGCATACAGTCTCAGAGTTCTGTTTTGTTTTAATTAGCAACATTTCTGGCCTCATGCATTTGATTGAATAAACTAAACTGCTAATTAAAAGGGTACAATAATGCAATAAACAATTTGACACAAATGCACTGCTTGCTTTGTATGCATCCTTACCATGATTTGGCATGAAAACACTCCTAAATTATCTACAAATTTTTTTGTATTGCCTTCAACAATGAGCTCTCGGCCTTCTCACAGAAAAGCCACTGTCAGAGCCATTAGCTACAGCATGTACTCCTTTGCTGGAAAACAGCTTCCCAATACAGTGCTGTAGTTCCAGCCTAAGGAGAATTCCCAAGTCAGATGCCTCCTGCCAATCGTAACCTGGTTCTGCTGTGAACAGTAGTATGTGACATTTGCCACATCTCAGTACAGTAAACTGTGCCTGGAACCAGCTCAGCAGCAACTAACACACTGATAGAGCAAAAGCAAGGGTCTTGTCCTTAGGTCTGTTACTTGCCAAGATCTTGATACAGGCCTTCATGGTCCTGCCTGATGAGAGTGTCTTAGCTTGCCAATGAGTTGATTTTTAGCTGGGAGAGAAATGGAGGCGTTTTCCCAGTGGTTTGTATTTGTTCTTCCTCCAAACCAGCAGTGCTGAGCTGCAGTGCATACTTAATTTTTGAGTTGGTGGCAGTGTGGCATTTTAATGTGATCTTTGTATTTATTATTCATTCTATGATTTGGTCATAGAGTGGTGGTGGTTTCCATGCCCAGAGCATTTCTCCTGTGAGCCGCACTACAGCACATCGGTGTGCTCTGCCTCTGGACCAACCTAGCAGCACTAGATGCCCGGTGTCCCCAGAGCATGTGCCATGGTGTATTGTGCCTGGGCACCAAGAGCTGCACTTGTCTTGCCCTCAAACAGCTGATTTTGAAATGCAGTACCCTGCACGTTGGTGGCATTTGAATTTGCTGACTGAGAGCTGCTGGAGCATTTGGACAAACGTGGGTGGCACAGGTGATGGTAGGAGCAGCAGACATGGCTGGGACAGTAAGCTACTCTGTGAGAGAGCTGGAGCAATTAGTTTGGCCCTTTTAACCAAAGAGGCATCATCACACAGGCACACCCCATATGGCCAGGGTGGGGCTGTTTTTGGGAAGTGACTAGCCTTACCAAAGCAGCAGCAATGATGTAGGAGAAAGTCTGTGTAGGGGAGGTGGTGACACTGCTGCTGGTCTCCTGCCTGCATGTTGATTCCCTACTAACAAGGCTTTAAGCTGAAAGGGTTTCTTTTTTTTCTTTTTCCCTTCTTATTTTCAATCTGTTTCTTTCCTTTTGGATGTTCTCTGCTTAATTTGTTTCTTTTCTGTTTTTCAGACTTTACTTAAACATTACACTTCCGTTGATGTTGTCAAATGTTCTGTATTATTTTTTCTTTTCATTCTACAAACATCACTGATCTTTTTCTTTTCCCCTCTTTGGAATTCATAAGAAGATCCCATTTATGCACAGAAGAAAGGTATTCAATAAGTTGGAAGGCTCAAGTTTTATTAATTTTCCTAATGCTTAACTACATAATATATATTAGGATACCAGTGAGAGATTTGGGGTTGACTTTTTTACTCAGCACTGTTTTAAATCTGTTCAATCCTACGTCTCAGAGTATTGTCAGCATTTATAGTCTTTTTTTTCCTTGTTGTACTTCTTAATCTGAACATTTAAATTGCCTTTCATATAAATCCTTCATATCCAGCTTGCAGATTCTGTGTTTTGATACCAATCCAAAATCCAACAGAACTTGTTAAATCACTGAAAAAAGATTCAAAGCTTTTATATTCCCCCCTCCCCCCCGATAATTTTTACACTTCAACTTTAAACTCTTTTTTAAAGTTCCTTCATTCAAAAAGGGTTTGTTTAGATATTGGAAGATCTTGTAAAGATATTTTCCAGCCTAAATGAGTCTGTGGTTCTAAGAAAGGAAGTTAGAATCTTAAGAGAATATCAGGCAATGTTTGCAAGGGTTAAAATTAACCCTTTTACTTATAGCCAGTTCTCAGGTTTTGACCCATTTTATTTTATAAGTGTGTGCTTAAGTATAGCTCAAATAATTCATCGGGATTTGCAGTAATAGTGAATGTCAAAATATTAAACTGGATGCACTTGGAATGTGAGTCTAAGATTTATGTATAAATAGTTAAATCCACATACTGTGAGGTTAGTGATATTCACTCAAAACTAACAGAGCAATAAAACATTGTGAATATCAGGTGTATTTGTTAATAAAGCCAGAGAAGATAAATTATTACCAGTATTTACTAAATGTATGTCATTTTCACAGATTTGTTACATTAGGAAATTCAGTGGAGACCAAACTCTTTAAAGTATATTTTTTAGTAACCTTTATGTGTATCAATGAGATACAAAATACTCCCTTTGAGCATATTGTGTTTCATGATTAAGGAAGGGGTTTTTTCTATTCTTATTTTGTATTTAAGTGTAGGACATGATATTTCATTTCAGTCATAAATTATAGTCCCAGTTTTCAGTTCTCAAATATCCCATAGTCTTAGTAGCTGTTCAACTTTTTAAATATCCTTATAAGACACACCAGAATCATGTGGACTTGCAACAAGCAAGTAGGTATTGTGATGCTTCGGGGGAAGAAAGGGAGAAAGGAAAACAAGTCATGCTCAAGTGTTTTCAGAACAGGAAAGGCTGAAAACCATGTCTTGTCTTGTCTGAGAGAGATGTCACAGTTCTGTGAGATCATAGTACTGAGGCAGAAAGGTACCACCTTCTGTTCCTGGAGAACCCAGCTGAATCAGTGCTGTTTTACTTAAACTTTTCATTAAGCTGTTTAAAGTATATTACATTAATTCAGTTACAGCTGAATTACAGCTGTTTCTCCCACTCTTAATTGTCTAGAATTAGACATTTATGCCCAAGTGTTCATATCTCTTTTTATCTTTATATGTTTTAATATTTGCTTTATATTTTTATCTTTATGTGTGGGAGATTTGAAAGCCATCATTCTGAGCATTTTTTAAGGAGAAAGCTAACTTTATTCCACCCAAAACCAGGACAGTATCCTGTTACATCACAGCAGGTCCCATGTTTTCCAGTACACCATCACCTTTCCTGTTCTTGGCAGATAAACACACAGATGTCATTCCCCTTAGTTTGTGGGCTATTCCCTAAAAAAGTCCATTGAGTTCATGAATTCCATGACCTTGAGCTCCTGTCATAACAGTTTTTCAGGGCAGGAAAGATGGTGTGTGGTGTTGTGAGGTGTTGGATTGTTGCATGCTGAAGCCAATTCTGATTCCATCGCCACTCGTCCAGTTTCATCCAAGAATATTCTTCATTAATGTTGTCCTCCTCATTTTTGCCCCTTTCTGCTGATTTAGTTTCCCTGATGGGCTCTACAAAATGGATCAATTTGTTAGGATTTGAAAACAGAAATTTTTGCCCTCAAATTCTGGAGTAACAAAGAAGGAAGCATTACTGTGATGTGTAGTGCTGTCTGAACAGGCAGGAGCTGTCAGGCAGCATCCACACAAGTCAAGGTTAGCTGTCCTTCAGAAACCTTTAGGAGAAATCTTCATGATGTGTGTGGTTCTGATTGTGATAATTAATGAAACTGGCTTTTTGAGTATGACAGAACATTTTCTCGGGGACGTGGGGGATCCTTTGTAATAAGTACTGTTTGCTTTTTCCATTCAGGTGGTTCTCTCGTGCATGTACAGATTTTGATGATATCCAAGTAACAAGTACACCTCAAACTCAGCCAAACTTTAGTCTGTGTTGCACTATACCTTTTTTTTAAGGCAGAGTATTGTGTGAATTCACAAATTTCTAAGCAATTGTAATTTTGAGCACTCCATAGCAGTGAACAGAAGGAAGTTGCTCTGTGGAACTCTCTTTGCCACTGCCAGCCAACACAACCCCTACCATCTCATGCTCATTTCCAGGACACTGCCTTTAGGTTTTATATCTTTAAATATTTTTTAACTAGGAATGAGAAAAAGTGTTTTCAGTTTTCATTACAAATGTGGCTTAGTTTGGCAAACTGTAGCATTAATATGATGTTTCTTGTATTTAGTATTGAGAGTATTTAGTGATGAATTGTTTACAAATCCCTATAACAGTTTTTGATATCTTTTCCATAGGTGCAACAGCTGCTGCTCGAAAGGAGGTTATAAGGAACAAGATACGGGCAATAGGAAAAATGGCTAGAGTTTTCTCAGTGTTAAGGTAAGGTTTTATGCTGGGTTAGTTTTTTTTCAGTGTTGAATGATATCTTTGAATGGTTACTTAGAGCACTCAACTGTTAATCAAACATCAAATTTGCTATTTTAGTGTACCACCCAACTGAGTTTTACTGCAACCTCTTAGAGACTCTCTTATTTATAAATGGTGCTATTTATTTTGGCTCTGAATAGTCTTCCTCAGGGCATTTGCTGAATATAAAACAGACAAACAAAAGACAGTAGCAAAAAAAATTCCAATTAACATTTTTAAAAACTTTTGCTGACCAAGTGTACTAATTAACTTCTGTCCCCTGTGAGGTAGCATGAAATATGGGGAAAAGGGTATGTTATACATCACCTCTCATTAAAAAAGAAGTCAGCTGTCACCCACAGATGTTGCTACAGCCACAAGTAATGATGACTAAAGATGAAAGTGTTAGGGTCATTTACCTAGAAATCCAGAAAAGGGTTGTGCAGGCAACAGCAACTTGTTCCTTTGGGCTTCACTCCCCCAAACACATGAACATGAGTAAATAATTGCTGCTACCCAATGTTTAGAACTCTCCATTTGATGTCTCTGAGCAGAAGAGAAAACATTCTGTACTGTGCTGAAGTCTAAATATAGAAAATACAGTTCTCCCTCCCTTCCAGCAAGCGATTTTTTCCTCAGGAAGCTGTGTGTTGGTCTGCTAGAGTCAGTTGATAGCTGTTATGCTTAGTGAAAAATCATGGGAGTTCTAAAACATTTACTGTTAGGATTTCATGATTGATGTAAGAAGAATAAATAAAATAGTTTCTTGAAGAATCTGCTATTTAATTTCAGTGGAAACTGTCGAACGTGCTTGCTTTGAATGCAGCATGCCAGCAGTGGGCAGGTTCTCTGTAGGGCTTTGCATGGGCACAGCAGCTCACCCACACCTTGCAGATTGCAGCAGCATAGCTTTAAATAGCAAACTGAGATGGAGAGATGGAGGGCTTTGTACCTGGGGACCCCAAAGTATTACAGGTGACTTACTGATGGTGCATGAGCTACTTCAAAGTGATGCCCATAAAAAAAAAAAAAAAACCCAAAAAAAAAACAGTTTGGCATCATGCCTTTTCCCTAAACAAGATGGGGGAGCAATCAAATGTTTCCACCTGCTTCTCTGTACCACGTCTGGCAGAGAGCCTGGAGAGGTGGCTGCTACCACCTTCATAAAACAGCACAACTATTCTTCTCTAATGATAGTTGAGCAAACAAAGTTTGGGAAGCTTGGCTTTCTCCCATAACCTTGAACCACAGCTTCTGGATTGACTGTATTCCATTGTGAACCTCTTTTTTAAATATAGGATTCGTTCACAAGAGTTGTCAACTTAAATAAGCAGAAGGATCTGAAGTTGGATGATCAGCTGATATATTTGGAGTTTTACAACTTACAGATTATTGACATAAGCCATGTGTCAGACTTCTTCAAAGGGATCTGTAGAGCAGAAGCTTTTCAATGGTTTCAAGGATGGAAGAGGGATACAGAATAATTCCTGCATGTGCTCTGTCTGCAATGATACATATAAGTCTCAAACCTTAAGTCTACCCCAGGCAAAACCACCACAGCCTTTTACTACTCTTGATTCTTGAAAGCTTTGCAGGAAAGACTGAAGAGTAGATTTGTTCTCCCTTAGCTTTAACCAGCAAATACAGCACATCCGCACTGTGATCCAAGGCATAGTCAGCAAATAAACAGGTACCTGCAGTGCATGGTTTTGGTGACAAGTCTTCTAGGGGGATGAGTGACATTTCATCCCAGCCATCACTGGGATACCTGTTCTCTTTTTTTCTGAGCAAGGCTGATTCTCCTCAGCTAGGTGGAAGACTGCTAGACAGTAGAAGTTTCACAGGGTAATCTTCCAAATACTATTCCGATAGAAAAGCCTGGGATACTTTTTCTGTCTTGCCAGCAAAATCCGCATAAGACACAAGTGTCAGGTAATTGTCTGTAACCCTAAGAAGAAATCAGCAGCGCCATCATCTATCATCTGTCTCTATACCAACCTGCTCTGGAAATCTTTGAGGTTCCTATTCAAGTCATTGTATCTTATGAAGTTTATTTCACTAATTCTTGAAATCTTTCTGAATTATTAGCACCTAATCTGACCATCTGCAAAGAACTTAGTCATCTCTTCTTTGGGCTGGAGTGGTCCCTTTGCTCAAGGATATATCTTGAATGTAAAGCTGAAATAATTTCAGCTATTTTAGTGTAAAAAATTGGATATCAAAATAGCATTGTATTGAGTTTCAAATGTTACAAACGAGCTTTGATGAAAATAGCTATTGTAGAAAGATTGGCTTTAGCTAAATGGAAGACTTTGTGATTCCTTGTCACTGACTCTCTCTCTGACTTTGTTTCTCAAGTCTGACTTAATTCTTTTGGTGTATTTAGACTGGAGAGAGGTAAATAAAATACTTTATCAGTCTATTATCCTTTTTTTGAAATAGAAATAAATGACATCAAATAGAAATGAAGGAACACTGAATGGTAAAACATCATTATATTTTTGATGCACATCTTTCTTGTGCATATTCAGTTTAAAGACAATAAAAATACAGTCAGTAAATTTAACCCATGAGGGTAAAGCTGAAAGTGCCATTGCAATTTAATTTTTTTTAAAAAAAATAAATATACATAATGTACTGAATAATTAAGAGAAAGCAAAAGCTTTGCTGTGTTACTGTTGATCATAAAAATACTGTGTTAATTCTGAAAAGATTTTGCTCTTGCATTAGTTCTAATTGCTTGGAAAACTTGGAGACAAAATGGTCACAATTTGATTTTGACTATTACATAATGAAAAGTGAGTGCCAGCAGAATTATTTTCAAACTAAAAATAGAACTTGAATTGTATATGTAGTAGGTAAACAAGAGTTGTTTCATATACATGAGTCATTCAGGGCATGTAGGTCCAAAGAAAATTGTAAGTAGTAGAATTGCTGAGAGACGGTTTTTATAGACAAAACCACATTATCCTCAAGTGAATGTGGAACTAAATTCTGTCTTTGTATTTGCTTCCTCCAGCTTAATGTCATTATATACTTCAAAGTAAAACACTTCAAAATAGGTTTCTCTTAAGGAATTGGGGTCAGTTTTGCTGCTGAGGAAGTATGTCATCACAGGCAGCATTACAGTCCTTGTAGAAAGCTTTACTTAAAGGCTTCTTAAAGGCTTCTGTATAGAGCTGTTGTATTCCTCTAGCCATGTATTTAAAACCTCTGTATTTGGAGACCAGCAAAGCACATTTCTGTTTCCTAAAACAATTTTGTTTAATCCATATTATTTTTAGCGTACAAAACTATTAAGGACAGTACTAGGAAAGATGGAAGTGCTTATTAATTTTAATGAGCTTTTAGCTGCCTTTCTTTCAGTGGCTGGTGATCATCAATAAATAATGCACCTGCCTGCTAGTGCAGACAAGAGCAAACTAACAGTTTAAGGTGATTTTAGACCACGCAGTGTAAAATGCCTAAATGCATTGTTGGCAATATCTGGTCCTTCTCCTGTCAGATTTGAGTTGACAGATGTATTGTTCCATAGGCACAGGTTATAGTGTTAACTACAGTAGGAGTTGCATGTGGTGTGATGCAAAGGTTAACCATGTACACAGCAGTGAAGGGGACCTCACTGGTGCTGATGTTATCACCAAATGCAGTCTATCTTGGCAAGGAGATTGGGGATGACAAAATCATTGCAGGGCACGTGTAGCTTAAGATGTCTAAAACATATCCCGTGTTTTTAAGAAAGACATTTATTTATTTTCGGTGGTTTTATTTTTAATTTCTTTTTTAACTTTCACAGAGAAGAGAGTGAGAGTGTGCTGACGCTGAAAGGTTTGACTCCAACAGGAATGCTGCCCAGTGGTGTGCTCTCTGGAGGAAAACAAACACTGCAAAGCGGTAAGCCTGTTTGCCTGTGTGTCTTGTCCTGTGTACAAAAAACAATTGGTTTTCAACTGCAGAACCTAAGAAAAGTGCACAGTTGTCTCAGAAAATAATAATTAAAAAAAAAAAAAAAAAAACCACCAAGAAAGGACAGAAAAAAGCCAGGCAGTTTGTTGTGCTGGAGCATTTGTGAGCATGTTCATGTAAGGCCACTTCTCAAGACTTACTACATAGCATCAATTTTCAGAGAAAAGAGGGGAGGGGGGAGCCCCTGAAAATCAATGGTTCAGAATGGTAGCTCAGGATTGTATGTGAAGTGCACTCGTTCCGCAGTTCAGAGCACCTTTTGAGGTTTTTTTTAAAGAGCAGCCCTTGACACATGGAGTACTGAAGGTTTGGCTTAGCTAATGACACTCAAACTCTTATTTTATCTGATTTTTCTTCCTCATAGCAAGCCACCAATGGAAAATAGGTCTAGAATTAGATTTTCTCTCCTAGAAATTCTAGGCGACAGCATGAGAACAATTCCACTCTGATTTAAGCCCAAGTGAAGGGAGGCTCTTACAAAAACTGTGTTTGTCTTGTACACAAACACAATACAGATTGTCAGTTTTATACCAAGTGCTCCTTGTTACAGGAAATTGGTAAGTCTGTGGTAGGGCTGCCTTTGTTTCCTTTTGGAATAAGGAGTGTGAAGTGTTTAATTTATTACTGGAAGCTCTCCTTTTTATTTTTTGTGTGTGTACTGCTGTAGAGTATATTGCAGGCACGCATAAAGGTCTCTCATTTTTTGAGGTTCTATTGGCAGTAGATGTAAGAAATAGAAATGCTTTATAACCTTGACACAGTCTCAGCCTCTTGTTTTCCTGTTTCCTTCCTGGAGCATTCTTTCTCTGTATTTTTCCCTTTACTGTCTCTTTTACTTAGAAGATTCAGGTATACGGTGGTAAACCTCCTTTCCCCCTTTTTTCCCTTCTCTTTTTTCTTGTTGATGACTTGTGTGTGATGGACATAGTAACGTTCTGCTTTGGAAATGCTGCAATATGATTTCACAGGAGGCCTTTCTTAATGGGTTTGTGGTCTTCACCTAGGCTTTTCTCCACGTAGTTGCTTTATATTTTTCAGAAAATTTGGTCCAAGGAAACTGCTATTGTTGCCCTGGCAAAATATTAGGAATAGAAATGAATTTGAGAAAATTGCCAAATGTTCTTATTACAATGGCTAAAAGGAAAATCTCCTCATACTGCAGTATTCTGGCTCAGTAAAACATTACTATACACAAGCTTCTGCCTTAGTTAACACATAGTACCCCATTCACCAAATACTCTGAAGTTCATGTAGTTTCTGTTAAGCACACATATTGCCATATGTATTAACAGAAAATATGAGTAGTATGTTCTGTTGTGCAAGTATACATTTTAGTCCTCATTTTTTCTAATGTGTCAGTGCTGGTTTGGATCTGGTTATTCATTTTAATTTTTCATCCTAGTTATCATGTTTCCTTTTCTTTTAAGTTTGCATTGGTTTTGTTCATTGTTTTTTGGCCATCTCTCTTGCTCTGCTGCTTGAGAGGCATAGGCTTACCTTGGTGCATGAGGGTTAAATTCTCTCACTTCCCCATGCAGCAAGATAATAGTATAGATATTTTAGAATATATCTTAATCCATATTTAACATCCTAACTTGAAAGAGAAAAAAAAAAAGCTTGCATTTTATGTAGGGGAAAACAAGACAAAAAAGAAGAGACGACTTCCTAAAAACTTGATTTCTTGAACTATTCTCTAAACCAGAGAAATTCTTAAAAATCAAAATTTCTTTTAAAATATTTGCTATATTGGATTGCATTTAATGATTTGCATCAGCTTCTAAATCTCTGACTGTAAAAAAAAATGCATATCAAAGCTGATGGGTAAAACTCAAATGAAAGTATATATTTAAGAACCATTAATGGTTTCACAACAGTGGTAACATGGTATTCATAACATTGCAGCAATCTCCTGGTTACAAGCTCTGCTCTCTCTGACCAGGCTTTGCAACTTTGGAGGTCCAACAGTCAATCTTACATCTACATCCATTGATTTAAATAAAATATTAGCAAAATGTTGTTTGTCAGAGACTGGGTTGACAAAAATAAAGTTTACAGATGGAGCAGACTGGGCAAGGTTGCAGGCAAAGGCAAAGCTTGCTGAAGATCCCATGCTGTGGGGATGTTTCTTTTAGTCAGAAGAGAGAAAAAAATAATTCTGTTCAGCTGTATGTGGAATTCCTTTGCCTTGTACTGGCATCAGTACTTTTCAGGCTGATGTTGTAAGTTGTATGAATTTTGTGCAATGGCTTTATGCCATTTTTTGTTCTCTTTTGACAGGGCAAGTCAAGCTGCTCTTACTGACAGCTGGGACAATTATATAATGACCTTTTCAGGTCAGATGTGCAATATGGAAGACATTTACATTTTGTAGTTCTTTTGAGTAAAAAGAAAACTTCTTAAATGTGTCTTTAAAAATCTTTAGTTTGTGAAACTTCTGCTTTAAAACAAACTCTAGCTTAATTCAATCTGCAAATTATTGTTTTTGTCTAAACATTTCTCTGTGTGTCTGTTTTGCCAAAATCCAGCACTTACAGTAACATTAGTGTTGTAGCTCCTTTGCTATTCACTGACTTGTTCTTAGAGTTGAAATCCTCTGCTCATTTTTTCTCATTCGTTTTGCTACCCCTTTCTTCTCTTCAGCTACTGTTGAGGCTATTGAGGCTGATGAAGGTAAATTGGCCAGTCCCCTTTCTGTTGGTGCCACAACAGATAAGGGCTCTGCTGGGTGTATTCATTTTGCTGTAGCTTGTACAGATTGTGTGGGTGTTGGGCTAACAATTGTGGCTCGGTATTAACCAAAATGTAATTGCTTTAAAGGGGAAAGTGTTTTTTTGGTTTTTCTTTCTGTTGCTGCTGTTGCTGCTCTTTCTGTAAGTTACAAACACGTTGGAGTTGCTGTATGTTGAACTAAGCACTGAGTAATGCCACAGGAGGAGATCAGGGAACTCGGATTTCATGGGACATAACTTGGCAGCAGCTCGTAAATGTTTTGTGACACATAGCTCAAAAGCTGTGCGCTGGAGGCTGGCTCAAACTATCCTCAGCAATTTCTGGTCAAAGAAAACACTTAGCTTTTTATATATTCTCTCTTTTTGTTGTTGTTTCTTTTCCACTTTTTCTTTATTTATGCTTCAGTTTGTTTCCTTTCTTTTAGGTCACTAATAAAAAAAATTTATTGGTCTTTTGTTATAGTATAGCATGTTTCTGTTTCCCTTTAAAAGTAAAGCAACATGAGACATTTGTCTGCAAGATGTCTGCTTCTTTTGGTAGTGGCAGTTTACACACTGGATATTTACGTTAGAGCAACCATTAACACAGGCACCATTTTAGCTGCATATAAAGTGACTGGCTGCCTTAGAAGATTTCTGAACGTTCAGTATTGAAAACTGGTGTTTTGTTCACAGACCTCTAATTTAACCCTTAACAATTTTTAACACTTCCGGTAAAATCTAAGTAACCATGTATTGCAATGTAGATGTACAGTATTTGTTCAGTATTACAAAGTTTTGGAAGAAGAATTTTCAGAATTCCCCTTTAAAACAAAATTCTTCAGTTGTATTTTGTTCTTGCCCCTCTCAAATTTTCTGTGGGTATTTTTGTTTTAGCTAATTAAAAAAAAAACTGATGATTGTTGTCCTTTGGTAAGATGTGCCCTTTCGGCCAGTTGAATTTGTTTTTGAATTTTGTAAAGCAGTGAATAAAATTACAGAACAAACAAGTAAGAGAAAATACAACTGCTTTCTAAATAGCAGTGAGTAAGCTGCTATTTATGTTGGAATTACCTATTCCTATCAGCAATCTCTAATCTGCAGTGTGCATTCTTGTTGACAGTTTGGCTGTTTTCTGTGATTTTCTGTGACTATGTGTTGTGTTTTAGTAGATTCTCAATGTAACCTGCTAATATTCGTTGTCTGACCAGCAACTACAGCAGAGCACCTTCCTTAGTGTTACAAACAATAATGTGTCTACTGGAAATACAACCCCTTAACGTGCCCCCGTGCCAGCAACACGCAGCCCTCAAGTTCATTCTTGATTTGCCATCCTTGCTAGTTAGACACCGTCACCATAGTCACAACTACTGCTCCACACAGGTGAAGCTTCTGATGGAGGAGAAGTTTCACCAGTTGTCCTTCAGGGCCCAATAACACCAACTGGGCTGTGCTGCTGGCAAGCTCCAGGACACGGCAACTGCTTCAGCTTCAATGCAGCTATCCATTAAACTATTGCTTTAAGGGATTGGCATGGGTGCTTGTTAGACATCTTCATTTTCTGGTACAAGGTAAATTAAAAAAAAAAGCCAACCCAAAAGGCAAACCTTAAGAAAACTCACTGTACAACCTGTTCTGTTTTCACTGCTCCGTCCCTGCTCACTTGACTAATCACCATTATGTTGTTGTTCTTCTGAGTTGAAGTATAATACTTGTTAAAAACCATGCACTTCACAAAGTTCCAATGAAACATTTGTGAAACTGGCTAAAGAACTAAATCCTGAGGTAAACAGGATCTGTCTTTTTTCATAGGAAAGGTTGGCACGACCAGCATGAAAAAATATCTTTTCTTTCTCCCCACTAAATACAAGGAGAGTGGTAGCTTGGTACCAGGGATATTCTGGGGTTTTGGATGTGTTAGGCCTTTTTTTTAACAGAAGTGACCAGCTTGTCCAGAATCAGGACTGCACATAGGAAGGAGAGTACTTGAGGGTAAGGAGAAGAGAAAAGGGGAGAAGGAATACTGAATTGGATCCCTGAAACTCCCCTACTGTTTTCTCCTCAGGGAGTTTGCAGTTTCCTGGTACTAAAGCACCATTTCTGCTCTATGGCATGTTATGACAGAGGTCTAGCAGAAATTCCAGTTCTGGAAGTGCAGTGCACTGATTTGGTACAGATAAGAGGAAAAAACACACAGAAGGCTGATCTATGGGGCTGTGACCTCCTGTTTGCCTATGGTGCTTTTTAAATATTTTGCTTTAAATCTAAAGATCTGCAATACTTCAGTTAGAGAGAGAATAAAATAAAAATCGCAGTCTGTGAACACATTCCTCAGCCTGTGGCTTCCTTCTGAGGTTGGTATGACCTGACCAATGTCGCTGCTAAAAGGCAGATTGTAAATCCTCAGTTGGAACTTTGGTCCTTTGTCAGTGCATTTCCTAAGCTAAACTGTATAGCTGTTCCAAAATTATAGTATCCCTGATCTGTGTTGCACAGTGTTCCTGCTATTTGGCTCAAGCTGCTTCCTAGAAGTCCAGGGCTGTATCAGGGAGGATAATTGCCCCGAGCAATCAACAAGCAGCTCAAATGTGTTGCAAATAGAAGGCAACTTGTTGGAGGGTCACCCCAGATCTTCCCTAGCTTTGATGTGTATCCCACAAAGTGGCCTCACCATGTTATCACCATCTGGAAGTAGCCAGTACTTTTTTGCATGATCTTTAAAAGTCGGGTAGGAGTTTTGCCTGGTGAAGAGCACTAGGGCAAGGCACGGTGTCCTTAAGGCTGTAAGTGATGACAGCGAATGCCAACTCACCGGCTCACAGCTGTGTCCTCAGCATGGTTCCAAAGTGCAAACTGTAGTTTCATGTCAGCCTCTTGGTGTTCTAAGCTGAACAACAAAATACTGGAAGTTGATCGCGTTGAAAACAATAGTTGTGTGGGACGGTGGTGGTGAGCCCCCAGCTCTTTCTGAGTGTGGTAAGGAGTTGGTGGTGGTGTCAGATCTTCTCGTTGCCACTTTCCCAAAGAAGGACTCCCGCACTTGTTGGTAAATTGGGGAAAAAGCTGCTGAGAGTTTTATCTTGCTAATTCTATTTTTCAATAATCCTTTATTTAGCTATCAAAGGATTTTCACCCCAGCATAAGATCACTAGCTTCGAAGAGGCCAAAGGCTTAGATCGAATTAATGAGCGAATGCCTCCGCGCAGAGACGTGCCATCCGATGCCAACCTTAACTCCATCAACAAGGCAATCTCCACAGAGACTAATGGCACGGACAGCAACGGCAGTAATAGCAGCAATATCCAGTGACCACTGTCCGGGAGGGGGGCGAGCTGCAGGGCGCGATGGGGTTGGTGCACGTCAGCACTGGGATGTTCTTGCCTCTGATAATAGCTTATTTGCTCTGGGGGCCAGGTGTTGGATTCAGTTTACAAAAATCATCAACAAAGAGATCGTCAACTTTAATTTGGTGGGAGGGCGGGTGGGGGAGACACACCTCCTTTGGATATGCCTTTAAATGCTTGTAGAAAAACGAAAGCTCATGCTGGTATATATTGCAAAGTTAGGGGAATGAACATGTTTTCCTACTACATTGGGAACGTCTAGCTATGTTACTGAAAGGCCTTTTATTATGTTACTGGACATGAAAACTTTGTTTAATTTCTTACTAACTATTGTACGTTTACAGTTGCAGCACTCAACATCTACAACATCGAAACATTTTTAACAAAATGTACAAACTAAATAAGGACTATTTATTGATAATGTTTTGCTACTCTTGTCAGACAATGGCTATGAAATAAATTAGGCACTCTTTAAAAATATAGAGAAAAAGAAAAAAAAAAGTTGGAAATTTGTTTAAAATGCCAAAAAAAAGAGAGAGAGAGAGAGTGAGAGAGAGCGAGCGAGAGCGACAGTTTAATTTTGTACAGATTATGCTTACCTCAGGTTTCTTTAGTGTGCTTCAATGCCCTTCTTTAAATATAACACTTACCTTACTAATTTGGCAGCAATTATCTTTTTCTTTGTTAAAAAAAAAAACTGGAATAATAACATTTATCTTTTTTTGCTGTTTATATTTAGGGGGGTTTGGTTTGGGAGGTTTTCTGGGGTTTTTTTGGTAAAACAAGTCTTGGTTGTGGCTTGCTAAATTTAAATATTTATGAGTGGTGCATTTTTAAGTATAGTGAACAAGACACCATATTAAGTGCAGTGAAAAGCATCTATATTCTGTAAAAATCTGCCTATGCATGTTTTTTAAGAAAAAATGGCTGTATAGGCCTGTATGGGACTGTAATGCGCTTAGTGGTCTGACTTATACTGGAAATGTATGTATACTGGCGTACTTTATATTCTCTAAAAAGAAAATGCTTAATGCCTTTGAAATTTTGTAATCAAAAAAAAGCTTT
Organism: Passer domesticus; assembly: GCF_036417665.1. Taxonomy (NCBI): domain Eukaryota; kingdom Metazoa; phylum Chordata; class Aves; order Passeriformes; family Passeridae; genus Passer; species Passer domesticus. The sequence continues at coordinate 35,227,913 of NC_087477.1, read as the reverse complement.
GAAAAATCTAAGGGGGGAAGAGTATTCTTAAAGTTTTTAACATAAGCTTGTCAGTGCACATATAGATGGGTAGCATGTTTAGCAAACCTTGTGAAATTTAAATAAGTTTGTAGTTACATGTGAAATTCTAAATGCATGATAACTGTTAATGTCATAATGGTTTAGTCATTTTGTTCTGTTTTGTCATGTGCCACAAAATGTGTAATTTTTTCACTTTTTTCCCTTTGTATATCAGTTACGGGTTTCAACTGGTTCATTCTAAAAAAGAAAAGGAAACAAAACAAACAGTCCATTGATATTTTTTAACAATTGTATAAGTGCCCAAGTAATTCACTACAGCCTACAGCCTTGCCTTTGTAATTTGACTTCGAAATGTTGGCAATCAAAGCATGCACTTGTAACAATGAAAGAAGCATTTTATATTACTACTCAATAAAAATGTGCATGAACTTAAGCATTCTGCCCTTTCTTGCTGTCTCAGTGGCAGAAGCACGCAGGCACCACACGCGTGTGCTTCTTGCTCTCTTTTGCTGTGCACAGGAGAGGACTGCTGGTGTAAGAAATGAGTGACTTGTTTCAAGATTCAAGGTCAGTTCTTTACTAAGAAATAAACCCGTGTGTTACCCAGATGTTTTAGGGTACTGAATGTCTGCACACTTCCCCAAAGGTCTGGTTAGAATGTTGGGTTTTCACTAAAATGAGTAGGATGTAACCCACAAGTAGAGTGCACAAGAGAAAAAAAACCCTCTGTGTGTTTTCCCCTTATCTGGAGTGTTTGAAAAGGTCGAGTATCATTTACAATGATGGCAATTTTATTTCAAATGCTCTCTCTTTTTAGTCAGAGAAGAACTGTCAGAGCTCTGCCTTCTCACTTTCTCCCTAACTGTGCTCAGCACCCTTCCCAAGTCCATCATCCTGCGAAGAGCTGACAGATGATGCCAAATGGTGCAATGCTGTGGGTATTGCCTTACCCCTCCTTTCAGGTACCATTATTAAATATAGGCTCAGTGCCTGCTTTCTTATATGTTTTTCCCACTTTAGCTCTTGCTAATTTTGACAAAATATGACAGGTGGCAAAAATAAAGAAGTTTCATAATATCTGGGACTATTTCAGATGTAACTTTTCATTTCAGATTGTGTAGAGGTACAGCACAGACGCACAGAGTCTGTGTGCTCGTCTGCCGGGTGGAGCTGTCTGTCCCTCTGGTTCACGGGCACGCTGTGTGCAGAAGGGAACGGTGACACTGTGAGTGACCACTGTGCTTGCTGAGCCCTGCGTGCTCGCTGGACACCACGGCTTACCTGAGGTAAGTTCTGCCATGGAGACGTCCCGTGCCACGCACGGCAGCGCTGCTGAGCAGCACAGCCTGCTGCCTGCCTCCATTTCACCTGGGCTCACCAGCTGCTCTGACAGCTGTACAGTACAGAACAGGGTTTTCCGCTCAGCAGTGACTGTGCTTAGGCTCTTAGCTGGTAGATTTAACTCAAAAGATCCGTGCTACAAATCAGCAGTGGGGCTGGAAATGTCTCTTGTAGTTGCTGATGAGTTTGTTAGATAAGCAAGTCAGCCCAGGATGAGTGATCCACTGGGGAATGTACAAAGTGTCTGGTCATAAAGGAGATGTTGGAACTTATTGGATCTCAGAAGAGTGAAAAGTGTCCAGAGCATGCAAAACAGCAGTGTCCTGTGTATCCACGTAGGATGGCTCCTTCCTGAAGCAAGCCCTGCTGTCCTACTGAGGGGCAGTTTCTGGATAGCTCCAAGGGATAGTCTAAGCTATACTCAAGTGTTCCTGGAAGGACCAAAAACAATTTCCAAAGCTTGTCTCATTTCAGGGCATCCAACCTCTTCCAGCTTTCCTTCTTTTTTCCTAACGCAGAAGAAACTGTGAATAAATTTGAAGAAAAACCATGCTGCCACTGAAGGCTGAGTTTTGGGTCATCAGTGACGTGTCATGCACAGGACTGTGTCTCCCAGTACAGATTCTTCCTTATTCTTACCAAATACCCCACCTTAATGCCAAAACCATCATTGGTGCCTACTTGAGAGATTTACTGTATTTTTAACCACCTGAATCTTGCTGTGTGAGATAGTGTTTGATATAGTGTCTTGTTTTCTGCACTATCATAATTTTGCTTTTCAACAGCTATTAGCATGAAGTGCATTAGCTCTTAGTGTATATTTTTTGCAGAAGACAACATTCAAATTTTTTCTGGATTTTCCTCCAAAACTGCAGTAGATTTAACCCTCCTTAAACTTGTGCCAGTGTTGCTAGCTGTTGGGCACAGGTAGGAACTCTTTCAGCATTTTCCTCTTCTGAAGCCTCTATAGGAGTCCTGACCTCTCTCCTCCCTAGCTTAAGTTTTTAGTGAAGTGGCATTCAGAGTGTAAAATAAAGAAAATTTGGGGGCATTTTCTGGGCACAAGCTGAATTTGCAATTTTACTCCTTAGGAATCAGTTTCCCTTCTTTTTTCAAGATGCTGTTGCTCAGATTAGTCAGATTGATGAGTCTTCCCACTTCTTTGACTAAGAGAGGGATGTGAGGATCAGCTATTCCAAATGTTAAAAAACCACAAGCACTAAAACAACCATTTGAAAAATAGTTTTCAGTTTGCTTTCTTAATTGCTTTTGGAATAATGTTTAATCCCCTTAGAAGTGGCCATTTTGGGCATGCAAAAGGATGAGCTTTCTTGGTCTCCAATGATTTTGGAAAAAATATATCTACATTCACATTTTCATATGTAAGTGATTCAGGCTTGTAGGCACTTTCCTGGCAGTAAAAAAAGATCGGCTGATGGAGCTAGAGATAGGGGTTGGGGTTTTGTGTCTTGCTGAGCTGACATTGCAGTATCAGGCCTGCTAAACTTTATAAAATAAAAAGTTTTGCGAGGCCCTGATTTTTTTTTTTTTTATTTTTTAAATAACTCAAGAGCAGTTTCAGTTTTACATGTGATGACACCAGGTTTCATCAGGCTGACAGATAGCTGTGTGCTCTGGGCAGTATTCTGCCAAAGATTGCAAAGGCAAGGGCTGCCTTGGCTCTGTCATCCCTGTCAGGAGCTTGTTTTAGGTAAAGTAACTTGGCAAAGATTGTGCTAAAGGACTGATTTAGCCACCAGTGGGAAGCCTGCAGGCATGGTGACAGACATGACAGTGTCTGCTCCTTTGTGCAGCCCCATTTGTGGCCATCACTTGTTGCTCTGGGATTCCCCACGGCACCCCTTCCCTTTTGGGCAAAGCCTGGCATGGTTGTCTGCTGGAAGTTTGGGTCTGGACACCCAGTTAGGCAATTCTTACAGCAGCAAGACTTGAGCAAGAAGTGGTTGTTTCATATTTTAGCTTTTGCATTCCTGAGGCAGTTGATGCTGATGACCGTGCTGTGATTGAGCAAGCCCATTGCTCTCAACATTTGGCTATTTAATAATCTCCTTTGCTTTAAAGGAGCAGTTGAACACTGTGACCTGGGCTAATTTCCCAGTGTTCTGTGCCAGAGGAGACTGGCATGGATCATGACTGCTGTTAAGTTACAGCACCGAGAGTCACTGAGGCCAGCAGGCACTGCCGAGATCGGCTCACGCAGGATCAGCTGGAGCAGGTTGGCTGGGGCCATGTACAGTCAGGCCTGGAGTATCTGCAAGGATGAAGACTCTGCAGCCTCACTGAGCAAGCTGTGCCAGTGCTTGAGAGCTCTTAAAATACAGAAGACTTTTTCTTACATTTAAAAATTTGCTGTATTTCAGTTTGTGTCCAATGGCTTTTGTCCTGTTGTTAGGCCTCACTGCAAAGAGCTTGGCTCTTTCCTTTTACTCCCCCCACCAAGCACTTATACACCTTTTCTCCAGGCTGAGCAGTCCCAGCTCACTCCATCTCTTCAGGTCTTCCAGTCCCTTGATCACCGTTGTGGTCCTTTGTTGAACTCACTCCATCAAGTCCATGTCTGTCCTGTGCTGGGGAGCCCAGACCTGGATAAGGCTCTGCAGGTGTTTCTCACCAGTGGAGAGTTGTGGAGGAGGGGGGAAAGATTTGATATGGTTGCCTGTATGTTCCACTAAATTAACAAAATATATGCCAGTAATTTAAGACAAGTGAAGACATGTCTGGCATTGTAAGTTGAAGAGATGAGTCATACTTCAGAAAGTAGAAGAAGCAGAGGGACCTTGCAAGTGCAGAGCTGAGATATACTAAGGTACAGATCCAAGAAGGTAAGAGAAAATGAATGCCTTGCCAAACTGAGAGTACAGTGAAAAACTGGATTGGTAGTTGTTTGACATGTTTGGTAATAAAATTGATTGCCAGAATGTCCAGGTAAGTATCAGTTGCAAGAGGGAGGACCCTTTTCACTCTTTGTCCACTCCCATGTCCCACCTACTGCTGATCCTTCAGAAGTTGAAGTAGGCATGAAAAAAATCTCACCAAATTTGTACAGAGGGAAGTAGTCCCTTCCTGCATTCAGCAAGCAGGTGGCTGAAGCTCTGAAGCATGTGATGTGTATAAAGTCATTATCGTGGTGCAGATCTGCACGTTATCCAGACGTCACATAAAGGAGAGATCTTGTGCCTCCCTGGGGAGGGAGAAGTAACCTTCTGACAAGGTTGCCTGAGGAGGAGGTGATTTGTTTATCTGTCACTTGGTTGTTTATTGTTTTCAGTACATATTTAATAAGCTTTGTACTCAGACTGAATTTCTCTGAGGAGAAAGAGCACTCTGAAGGGAATATGAGTCTGACATTCTGGCTGAGCTTAAATAAAGCTACAGAGCTGATGGACTGAGAAGACCCTGCAGCCATGCACCAGAGTGCCAGAGAAAGGAAAGGAATGAGTAGTAGAACTGGGAGGAGAGATTGGGTTATTTATTTCAGTCCCTTTTCAAGGTAGTCAGAAGAAAAGACGGTGGTAGCAGTGCTACACTGTCAGTCTGAGATTATGAGATCTCCCAGGGCTCTGAGTGGGCCATGACAGAAACTGGGATGATAAAATTCACCTTAGACTACATGTGCACTTAAAAATTATAGTGGAGTTCAGGCACTGATCTGAAGGCAGTCATGTAGAAAAGGAAAGCAGGCAATGGCATGGGAAAGTAAAGTTTTGGAGGGCAGACTTGTGATAGGAACGAGCTGGGATTCAGAGCCCTGGCAGAGGAAGAAGCACAGATTGTGGGAATAGAGTGATACATTTATTACATGCTGAAGAGTTGAATCAGTTCAGCCTTAGTGCAAGGATGGTATTAATAAGGAGTTTGGACCTTGTACAAGGGAGTTGCCATGAAGTCAGCTGGGATGACTGGCTAAAGCCTGGGCTCTCTGCAGGATAAGAGGGCAGTTATGAGGACCTTAAATCTCAGCTAGCCTTGTAAGGTAGGGATTGCAACTAACCACGTCAGAGAAAAAAAGCTAGCAAGGAATGGAAAAATGACCTGTTAGCCAAGTAAGTTGGACATGACCAGTAAAGTCTAGGAATACAGTGAAAACCAGCATGAGTCCAGCTAAGTTATCTTTGCTGATCATGGTTGAAAAGCAGCAGAAAACTTTTCCAGACACTTGAATAGAAAAAGCAAGGTTAAATATGTGGGAAATGATGCAATGAGGATAAGGGAGAGGTCTAAAGTATTGGCTAAAGGACTGTGGAAGGAAAGCCAAGAGTGAGATTTAGGGTATGGAAACAAGGACTGCAGGAGTTGAGACAGAAGCAAGTTAAGAGTCGACAGCACTTATTCCAGGAAATTGCAAAACTTTCTTTGCTAGTCATAATAGAAAATACCACATTTGCTTGCTCGTCAAATTAGCAATGCTCTGTAACAGCTCTCTGAATGGATGGTATGTTTTGAAAATATACTTGGACAATATATAAGTACAGAAATCTGTATAAATCAGGAGCTGCCACAGGGTGATTGGTCTGAGCGTAATCATATGCAAGGATTTAAATCTTGAAGGAGCTACTGACCACAATGTGTGTGAGGGGTTTTTTGCTGCAGTACTGTGGGGCAAACAGACACAAATGATGAATGTTGGGAACACGTACATGAAAGCTGAAGTGGAAAGGAGCCAGATGGAGGGAAGATCACAACTGCAGACATTGGAAAGGAAGTTACAGATACCAAAAAGGTTCCTCAGATGTAGCAGATAGAAATTTAGCCCAGCATTAAATGCTTGTGGCATTGTAAGTTTGTTTCATGCTTCCTTTTTTTGCATCTGCCTCTGTCCACTTTCCTAGGTGAGACTTTTCCTGGGTTTCTACTTTCCTAGGAGACTAGGATTACTGAGGGGCATCAGGATTTCCTAGCAGGGATTGCTGCTGGAGGGAAGTTCTTCCACGTTTCTTTTCCTGTTCCATATTTTCTTCCCCTCTTGTTCCTTTTCTTTTCTTTCCCTTGTTCTTTTGCTTTATCACAGTCACCATTTTGCCCCTGGTTCATTTTCCCAGATCCTTTGGAGCACTGACACTGCCTTTGTGCTGGGCTCAAGCTTTTTGTTCCTATAAACAGTTCTTATTTTTGTTCCTTGGGAATAGGTGGTGTTAGGAAAACGTTGATATTTGTGGGAAAAGAGTGACTGGACAGGGAAAAAAGATAATTTTTCTCTTAGCAGAAGGGGAATGATATTGGTAATAAGCTATAGACACATTGTGAAAAGTGCTGAAGTTGCTGCAGAAGTAGGTTGGCATCAATAGGTGATGATCTTGCTGATCCTTACTGAGGAGCTGGTGGGGAAAACAAGCAGAGGGGTCAGCTCTGGGTAAGGGGAGAAGGGGGGCTTCTGGCCTCTTCTGCCTCTGTGTGGCTATTTTATTTATAGTGGAGAAAAAAAAATAATGGTTTTGCCTTCACTCCCAGCGAAGTTTGTCTTGGCCCTTTCACCCCTGCAGCTTTTTCTTGTAAGGAGTGATTCATGCGTGTGCCTGCATATGGAAATAGATTTGCAAGACTTGCCAAACAACGCACCTCCTAAAAGCACAGCTGGGTGCTGACACCGCAGTGCTTCTCTCAGTCCAGAAAGTGAAATCCAGAAATAACCTTCCATCTCTAGCAACTCCATGACTCACACAGGCTTTGGGGGGTGCAGGGATTCCCATCCCCAGAAAGCCCTGCTGCTGCTGCCAGGGGGCTCAGGGAGAGCTCACTGCCAGGGAAGCAGCTCCTGGCAGAGCCTGCACCAGGAGATGCCATCCAGCCCACCAGGTCAGAGCAAATTGCTTCTGTGGGGGCCAAGAGCTTTACACCCAAAGGGGTATAAAAGCAGGCATGCCCTGGCCCAGCTCCCAATGGGGAATGGGGGGAACAATGTGTCAGGACTTGTGGTCCTGATTCACCCAGCTTCCCAGCCACGGCTCCCACTGCGGCTCAGCTGGCAGCTCCTAAATGACATGTTTTCTGTTAAAACCACCAGAGCCATCATGTGGCTTGTCTGAAACTCAAGGGGTTCATCCTTATGAACTAGCACCTCTGGGGTGGTCTATAATGACTGAGGATATGTGCTCTGACATCTACTGGACTCTAATTCCAACCATGGCAGGGGGGATTGGAGCTATTGAGTTTCCTTCCAAGCCAGGCCACTCTATTATTCTGTCATCTATAGTGATTATTCTGTTAAGGTGTAGCTAGCCAGTAAGATAAAGATATTCATGCACTGGTTAGAGAATGGACAGTTGCTCTGCACTGCCTGGAATTTCTTGCTGGGCTGGTCTTTGGCATCTTTGCTCCCATGCCAGTCCGACAGTATGAGGGTTTAAGTAAAACTATCTATAGAAATACTTTACTCTCTTCACTTCCTGTGGATTGTGCTTTTATTTATTATTGCTTTTTAACACCGTTCACCCAAGTTCACCTTTGTGTGTAGTGCCTCAGAATTACTCCTAGCTCCTCACAGCTTCATCAGGAGTGTGAATGTAGCGTCAGCACAGGCTCTGCTTCCAAGAAGTTACATACATAGATGTGTGTGTATATATATGTGTGTATGTTAGCTAGCACAGGTGTTTTGGAGAGAGAATATGATCTTTTTTTCAGCATTTACATTGTCTCAATATCACACAGTTATCAAGAGACAAGATGTAAAAGTGGGATATTTCCATGTCTGCCTTTTTCCCCCCTTGCTGTGTCCCCATGTGTAATCTGGCCCTTCCTCTGGGTTTCTTCACTGCCCTCTCCTGGGAAGACTGAGGGACTTTCTAGTCCCTCTCTGGGAATCTGAAGCACAGAGATGACCCCAGTGATGGCTTAAAGCCTCTCAGCCTGTGTGGCACCAGCACCAAGAGCACCTGCAGCCCATCCCCACAGCACCAGCTCCAAGGGGCCTGGGGCTGGGAGCTGAACTGCAGCTCCCTAAGGCAGAATTTCTCAGGAATCAGAGCGCAGCCCAGCAAACAGCACTTTGGAGGTGAAAAGTGTATATGTGGGTAGCATTGTTGCTTTTCCTGCTGTTGCTGGCCTGGCAGCCTTTCCTGCCCTTGACTGCACTTCCTTCAGGTGAAGCAGGACCCCATGAGGTGAGGATGGGCTGCAGAGAGCCAAAGCCAGCAGCCAGGTCAGGAGCTCAGCTGCTCAGAGCACACTGCAGATGTTTGCAGAAAAGCTGAGCCTGTGGGAGCTCGGGGCTGCCCAGTCAGTCCCTGGGATTCACATCAGGATGATGAGAGCACACGTGTTAGGGCAAAAATATTCTGTGCAGTTCAGCAAACTTTGCCAAAGTGTTCTCAGGAGAAGAGAGGGATACAGTGCAGAGCAGCAGGACAAAGGGATATCTGGGCTACTTAGAGCTGAAAGGGAGATTTGGGTAATATTATTAACAGTGTAATGCCTTTTTAGTGAGGCTTGTGGAGGAATATCTTTGTATCTAATGGAATAACTGTCATTATTTCCTGGCTCTGAAATATTTCCAGTCTCCTGCTGTATCAAATGTACTGGAGAGGTCTCAGGGATTGCCTGTTTGCAAGGGCAGTGAAAGGCCAAGGCTCAGGGAATGGAAGGAAATAAGAGAGGAATGAGAGAAAATATTATTTTAATAGCAGAAAATGCATTTTTTCCAAAACTCCTATTTTCTTTTTATAACAAAGATTAATTAAGGATAAAAATCCTTGAAATATACATCATTTGAAAGAGATCAACTGGGAATGAAGCTTTAGCAAAATTGTCAGAAGACTAAACGCATCATTTATCTCTGCAAGACAGCTGAGATGCAACAAAAAATGCATTCTGCTGAGCACTGAAAATTAAATTAAGTCACGCTTGTGTGAGCATTTGTACATCACTGGAATAAAACCCTGGGGTCTTGTGATTGGCTTGGGTACTAAAATCTTTGTGATGTCTGCTGTAGGATGGGCTTGCCTGGTTGCAGGCAGGCTGCTGCTCCATCAGTGGATCACATCCATAGTGGCTGCTGAGAACAGAGGGATGCAATGCCTTGGAAATCACCGTCCCTGGAAGGGTGCAGAAGCCGTGTGGATGTGGCACTTAGGGATGTGGATGGGGTGAACACGGTGGTGCAGGATTAGTGGTTGGACTCAATGATCTTAGACCTCTTCTCTAACTTAATAATTCCTGCTGATCACCCAGATTTCCAGGCCTTTGGTGAGGAATTTTTCCTCCTCAAAAGCTGCCACCATCCCTGGTGGTGGCTGCCTGATGTCTTCCACAGCCTTCTCCCAGAGCTGCACTTTCACAGGGTGTAGCTCACAACAACAAAGGCTTGCAGGTTACATCCATCAAGGGGGTCCTTATGGAACCTTCCCTGAACTGAATTGCACCTCCTGGGGGAAAAAAAAAAGAACTGTAACTCATTTCTCTTTTTCCTTTTTTTCATGACAGGCAATTCATTTGAACATCCAGCAAAAGCACTCAGGGAGGCCAGACTCTTCATGGGCACAGCTTGCCCTGCTGCACGGCAGGCAGCAGCACGGCCCCGGTGCCATCATCCCGTGTCGGTGCCATCATCCTGTGTCAGTGCCACCCTCCCCTGCCGGTGCCATCCATCCCCTGCCGTGCGAGGTTCGGAGCATCCGGGCCTCTGCATCCCTGCGCTTCAGCGAGACCGGTTGCCATGGTGACAGCGGGGCTGACTAAATATGGCCTCTGCTGCCCAAAATGTCGTGGGTGGTGACAGCTGAGGGGCACGCAGGGTCCCTGCTGGTGTGGCTCACCGCAGTGGAAGGGGTTGGCAGTGGTGAGTGAGCGCAGCCCGGCTCTGCTGGTGGTGTTGATGATGGGCTGCTGATTTTTATCTCGCACAGCACCTCGGTGCTCCCCAGATCACGCAGGCTGGCTCGGGGACCCTGCACTGCCGCTGACTGGAGGCTGCAGTACATTTATCTGACAAGTGCAGGGGGGACTTGCAGCCTTTTCACTCCTTGACGTGGCAGGGTCCCTTGCCTAGAGCGACGTAGCCATTGCCATGCTTATCTGTACAGGGCTGTATGAGATTACACCTGATACAATTATCAGTCTTGTAATTACACGCACAGCCCAGACACTCTCTTGGGTTTGCTGTACGAATCTAGTAAGGCTCAGACATGGCAGTATTACAGGCTAAGGAAAGCTGTGTTTGACAGACCTTTTCCTTTCCTTCCAGCTTTCATTGAGAGCTGTGGTGTGAAATGTGAAGTGCAGCAATGTGTCTGAGGCTGGGAGGCTGGCTGTGCGTGTGTCCATCCTGCTCTGCTCAGCAGTGTCCCACTGAGGAGAGGCAGGAGAGTCACACGCTGGCGGTCCCCATGGTGCTCGTCCCTCCCAGGCACGGGGGTGGCGTTTGCTCACAGGAGCTGGGAGCTTTGCTGTGCTGTCTGCCCATCTGCACAGCTCCACACTGAGCTGGGGGTTGTTGGAGCAGCAGGATGTGAGTCCACAGTGCTCCCTGTGACAGCCTGAGCAGCTTCTGGGCTCCCCTGCCAACACATTTCAGTGCAAGGCTCCCCACAGGGTGGGGCAGGATACAGAGGTCCAGCCCCTGCTGATGAAAAGCTCTACTCAGGTTTTGGAGCCAGCAAGGCAGCCCAGCAGGAGCCACACACTCATCTCTGCAAGCTGTGGGAGATGCACATGGGATGAGATGGAGCTGGAGCATACAGGGAATGGTGCAAGGTGAGGATCCCCCTGTGCCTCGCAGCACGCGAAGGAGGAGGAGAAGGGAATATATCAGAGGTTACAGCTCCTGCTTGAGCTGTCTCCTAGAGCTTCCCAGCTTCCTGGAGAGGCCAAAACCTTTGTAAAACAGATTCCCTGTAAGAAAAATTACAAATAGCTCATTCTTGAGGTATGAGGCATTGGGAGAAAAAGGGCAAGGAGTGAGAAATATGATGCTGCAAAACTTCCAGAAGCCATTGCAGCTGATACATAACAAACCTAGAAGCAAAGGCAGAGAGGGAGGGAAGAAGACTCTGAGGCAGCCCTGCAATAGACAGCTGCTTGCAAGAAAAGCAGAGAGAGGAAAAGGGGCCAGACACACCGGTTTTGCAGATGAAAAACGTATACATAAAGAGAGGTTGGCAGCAGGAATTACTGAGATGCTATAAAGGCCCTCGGGGACATCCACCCTCAGCAGTGCCCCAGTACATGACCAGTGGCTCATGTGCTGGGTCTGGTCTCCAGGCTGGTCCAAGGCACTTGGCCAAGTGTGGGGCACATGGGGCTGGGGCTGAGCTGTAGCTGGTAGCATCCAAGGGGGCAGAGAAGAATTTGCTGGGAACCAGAGGGGAGCCTGGAGGATGGAAATCACACATCACCCTCATTTCCATTTCACAATGGAGGCGAGGAGGTGTCTTTTGGAGGTTGGAGGTGGTTGTACTTTTTAAATAGTGAGTGAAATGTGAAAAAATTGTTCCTGGTCCTACACCCTCAGAATGATTTATGTTGGTATTTAATCCTGCTTGTGTTTCCCTACCCACCACGTTCTGGTTTTTCTCTGCACTTTTGGGAAAGCAGTGGGAAAGCAGCACGCTGCTAATTACAGCCCAGGGCTGTTTGGACACAGAGGAGAGAGGCAAAAATAAATAAATAAATAAATGGAAAGTCCCATCACCATAATCCACAAATATAGGTGCCTCTCTTTGCAAAGCCCACAGCTGTATTCCAGGGATATTGCAAGTTACTGGCTGGCTCAAGGTTGGACTGGTGGCAACATTTGGTCTCCACCATTTGCACTGCTGAGACAAGATAAAATGTGTTGGTGTCAGGGTCTTGACTGGGGACTTCTGCATGGCCAGGGTGGTGCATCTGCCCCAGCCCTGCATTTTTTGGGGGCTGTTGCTGCTTTGAGGGTGGGACAGGTGGCTGCTGGAGGATGCCTAGGGAAGCACCATGTGCTGCACACTGTCTGTGCTGGCAGGGATGTTTGCTTTTATGGCAAGCTTAGGTTTAAACTCCCAGGTTCTCCTTGCATCCATGTGCAGTTGGACTGCACAGTTGTATCCTTCATTAAAAACAAATGTGAAGGCACCTGCACTGCCTCGGGCAGGGACTCAAGCCTTGATAACAGGAGCATGAGGAGTGAGGGAGGGAGCAGTGCTGGGCACGTGTATCCCCAGGATGCTCCTTTTGCTTCCTCCCCACAAACTCCAGGTGTCTTGGCTGGTGGGGCTGGCAAGAGGGAGCTGTCAGTGGATGCAGGTAGGGGCTGCTGCTGCCTGCATGGTTCCCACTGCCAGTCAATTAATTAATAAAGCTTTCTGGCACCTTATCAGATCCACAATTCAGTCAGTTTGGGCTCCCTGCGGCACGTCATCCGTGACTGTTTTTATTCACTTTTCTTTCTGGCTGCAGGTCCCTCAGCAGGCTGCCTCAGGCCAGTGAAATATCAGGCAAGCTGTTCTCAAAGTGGGGCTGATGAGTGTTTCTTGTGCTCAGTGCTCTGCCTTGCAAGTTTGGCTGAGCTCTCTGCATCATCTCCTTGAGCCCTCACCGTGGCATGGTTCAGAGCAGTAGTGCAGTGGCCAGCTGCCAGCAGGGTTTTGCCTCCTTGGGTGGAGTTCTTTTGCTTTGTTTCAGGTTTTGGAGGAAACCTGGGGGCTTTTGGTTGACTTGCACAAGGCCACATTGGCACAAGGGGCTGGTGGATGAGGGGAGAACACACGTTCCTGAGGCAGTTTCTGTGGAACAGCATCTGCTCTCTTCCCTCTGTCAGGGAGCTCAGCACTCACAAGAGTTCTGGGGATAAAGGAGCTTTTTCCACACACACCTCCCCCCATGCCTGGTAGTTCTTGTAGAAACAGTGCATTTCTTTGGCAAGGAGCTGTGCAAAAGCTCTGCTCCTTGGGAAGGTGCTGGCGATGCCCATTTCCATTTCTGCCTCCATACCAGTGCCAGGGACAGCCTGGGAGCTGGTACCTGACTGCTCCCAGTGCCTCTGACACCCCCTGAGACCTGACAGCTCCTAATGAATGAGGTATGAAGAGAGAAAATAAACCCCTCATCCTGCTATTGAAAATTGAGGTATTTCTCTATTTTTTCCCATCTTCAGAAGACAGAGCACTGGGAAGTACGAGATTCTTGCTCCTCCACCAGCCTTTGTCTTTTCAGAGAGCAAAGGTGTTGAGGGAGAGAAGTGGAAGTCAGTATTTGCATTTTTCAATGGAAGAGCAAAGAGTCCAAATCCCTCCAACCTCTGACACGTACAGTTATTCTTTCCACACCATAAAATCTTGCAGGGCTGAAACTACTAATGCTTATGATCATTAATGTTGTTACTAATTATTTGTCTTCCATTAGGTATTAAAAATGCACTCAAGGCACACCACCCTTCTGCAGTGTCTGACACAAAAAAAAAAAGAAAGCCACTTTTTGCCTTCCAAGCCCTGCTTTTTCTCAGGGAGTTGCCCTCACCTCAGCTGTGCCACTACAGGACCTGGTTGGAAGAGTTCCCCTGCAGTCACATGCACTGCAAAGCCCAACATCTCCCCTCCCCTCTCGTCCTCATCCCCCTGTTGCTGATTTTCTGGCCCCACAGGTTTCAACATGCGGGGCAGGCACTGCCCACACATCCAGAATTGTGATCTGAGAATTTCCAAGCAGTTAAATAATCATTGATTGACCTTCAAAAGCAAATTAATGCGATGTAAAATGAAACAAATTTGCCTTGAAACCAACAGATTTATATTCTAGGGCATATGAAGAAACTCAGGGATTCAGTTAACTTGCATGAAAAAAAAAAACCAAAAACCCAACCAAAAACCAAAGGGAAAAAACCCTGCTGCAAGCAGTATTAGCTGCCAAAGCCATAATTGTGCAAAGCTGGAAATCCCTTGCTCAGCTGAACCTAGCACATTGGTATAGCATTTTAAGTGAATTAGCTGGCATTGGAAAGCTAGCATTTCTTATAAATAATAAACCAAATGTTTTTTTCAAGTCATCCTGACAGTTTTCTTGGAAATCTGAAAATACAATACTTATGTTAACCAGCTGTGTCATCTGGATCAGCATTTCAGTTTTTCAAGGGGAATTATAAAAGGTAACATCTGTAAAGCAGCACAATTCATATAGATTGTGAAATACTGCCTCTAATGCAGAAATACATCAGCTATGAGTGATAATTTAAAAATCATTATCCCTGTAATTTATTAATATGTTCTTATTACATGGTAATTTATGCTGTTATTTTGTCACTTTTCTTGTTGTCATTTGGCTTTTACTTTTACATGTTAATCTTCTGTTAAGATAGACCTCTTAATCTTCTGTTAGCATTGACAGGCTTCTCAGCTGCCTGCCCAAAAGCTGGAACACTCATGCATGCTGCAGGTGGGACCCTGGTCTGTGCTTTGGGATGATCCCAATTGCTCCTGTAGGCTTGGGTTCACTCATAAATGTGGAGGTTAGACCAAAAAAGGAGGCAAGGCAGTGTGATCATTGTCTTTACTGAAGGAAAGCTGCTTGGTTGTCTTGTTCTTCCAAGTGTTTTTAGGCTGTGAGGAGTGAGGCTGTTTGGCCAGCATGACTTTCTTAATGGAGATTTTCTGCTTCTACCACCCAGACCCATGGTACCCTCAGATCCCTTCTGCAGTCACTGGGGCTTTCAAATTTTTGCACACTGGGTAGTGACAAACTGCCCTAAACCCCTTCCTTGTGTGAGACTGACAAAACCCAGGGAAGGGCCTCTGTGATTAATGCTGCTGGTGGTTTATTTCCCCTTCTCTGTCTGGTAGGACTGTTCTCCAGCTCATGCCCATCCTGACTAACTCCAAAAACCCATCTCTCATGTCTGTGTGCCTCAAACCTCAGATGACAGGACTGAAGAAGCAGGCCCAGAGGAAAAATGTCCAAGAGGCCCACAGTGTGGCTCAGTGGGCACTCTGATGTCTCATTTTCTCATCAAGAGCAGTCCTGTGGCCAGACGAAGAAGTCCCAGGGTGATATGTAAGTGACTCTGGTTTCCAGAGCCTGGCTAGAAGAACTGGTGAGGTTCAGGTACTGAGATCCCTTTTAAATCTTGAGATGGGGAAATGGCCATGGCAAGGGAGGCCCCAGAGCAAAGCATCAGGGTTATCCTGTGCAGGGTGGTGACGATAGCTGTTAGTAACCATGGAAGATTTAAATTTAATTCCATACCCACGTACATTGTCACCGCTCAAATTAGAACAGCTATCCCACAGCGACGTGAGAAATCACAGGGCTTAAAAAATACATGGTAATTAAAACTATTAGAAAAATTAAACATTTTTATACTCTC
Source organism: Passer domesticus (assembly GCF_036417665.1). Lineage (NCBI taxonomy): Eukaryota > Metazoa > Chordata > Aves > Passeriformes > Passeridae > Passer > Passer domesticus. Next base: position 35,212,270 of record NC_087477.1, on the reverse strand, counting down.
ATTTTCCCAGTTCCCCAGTGGGATTGTGGTACTGGTAATTTAAGATTGGGGGGGAGGGAGAGGAGAAGATGCATGTATCTTGGAGAGTTAATTTGGGTCTGAAATGAAGGAATCCATCCTGTGCTACAGAAATTATCAGTAACTGCAGCTGAAGGAAGCAGAAACGATTCTATCCCACTTGTCATACAATTGTCCATATGGAAACACTTATTTGAAAAGGAGTAATTGAGAGCCTTAATATGAAAATCATTCCAGATTTGCCTCTGAACCAAAAGGTCTTTCTCCTTCAAGATGAAACTTTTGCATTAAATATTAAAAAACCAAAAGCAGTTTCTGCTGAGGAATCCTGGTGTGCCTGGGAAGCCACCAGGAAGGCATTCACAGGCGGTTGCAGTAGTGGGGGGCTATGTGCCCAGGGCAGGGCGCTCCCAGCCTCACGGAAGGCTGCTGGACCCTGGCAGGGCTGAGACTGCAGCCACAAAGTCAGCCTGGCTCCAGTAATTTGAAAATGAAAAACGAGTTGCCAGAGCACAGAAGGAAAGAAAAGCAGTTCCCCTCTTAGGAGGCTTGCAGTTACAACAAGGCATTTTGGGGTTGAGCTCTTTGCTGAACACCTCTGTGTGCCCATGGTTTTGCACAGGGTCACTGCAGCATTGCCAGGGTTCAGTTTTCTCCCTTCCTCCTCCTTCTCCTGCTGTGACCAAGAGGCAGTTGTAAATAATTGAAGTCTGTAAATGGCCCAAGTCAGTGGCTACACTTTTAACACAGAGTCTTTGAGTGCACTGATGTAATTTGCACAGTAGCTTGAAGTTCAGGATTACAGACACTGGGTAAGGTTTTATTTTAGGGTGTTTCTGGCTAGAGTAGCCTGGTTATTGGAGAAAGTTTTTAAACAGCATATTTCCGTCTCTGTCTAGTTTTAGGAATGGCTGGATCTAGATTCAGTCCATCTTCCTCTCCATGTGCAGTTTGGCTATACAAATCTCCCTGTGCAAGGGTGTTGCCCTGGCTCACGGGTGCTGGAAGACTGCCCTCGATGGTCCCAGCACCTTCCCCCTCTGCCCTAAAACTAAGCATTGGAAGAGAGGATGATGATGAGCTCCAAAAAGATGAAGATAAGGGCAAAAACTCCAAGCACACCGTCTGTCTAATGCCTGGCACTGAGCCAGGCTTCCATGCATTCAGAGCAGAGGATACAAGCAAGTATTTATTTATTGATTGAGAAACGGTGCAGTGTTTCTCCGACTCGCTATCGGTTTCTAAATCTGATTTAAATAAACTCTTCCAGTGCATAAATCCAGGCAAAATGTCATTCACCATATGTTTATTACCAAAACTTGGCGCTTGCTTGCATCAAAGTAGTTTTCACACGCAGGCTGTTTGTTACAAAACCTCAGTGAGGCAGGTATAATTAGCACTAGCGCTTGAGGGGGAAAACTGGGGCTGGGAGCAGAGAAAATAATTTCCTTGCTGCTGCAGAGGGAGTCAGCGTGGGGATTTGGATTAGAAACAGCCTCTCCTACCTTCCCATTTTCTTCATGCAGATGGCTAGATTTGCATCTTTTATTAATTTATAACAATTGGACAATTTTTCGTTGCTCATTTCTTAAAGTAAGAGCTAAAAATGCTTGTAGGACTAGCTTAGAAATATCCAAAAATATGGGCTTCCTACCTGAGTGGCCACAACTACCTGGCAAGGAAGAGGTGTGATTAGTTGCTGTATGCCATTTTGCATACAATTAATGCTTATCAAGTGGAACACAAAACACTCTCTGAATACATCATTTATATGAGCGTTATAAATGATCCATTCTCATAAAGCCAGCATAACTCATTCTGATGAAGCCACGCAAAGAGCCTCACAGAAACAAGTAGCTAAAGCGAGATCATTTTGTATGAAATTCCTCCAACCTTTTACATATCACCATTAGGATTATTATCAAGTGCTCAGAGATGTTGGAGTTTCAAATGAAGTTTGTGAACTCTAAGGAGGCAAAAATTACAGATATTTTTCCTTTCTTTTCACTTTAATGGTCATATATGAGCAAACAAAATTATAGGCTGATTCTTGATATTTTCTTGTATGCAAAACAGACCTACGAAAAAATTAAATTCATGTCCAGGTGTCCCCTTTTAGGTAAATTCCTAATAAATATGAATCCTAACTCTAACTGTCTGGAGGCACTTAGACAAGTTATAGAATAAGAAAATGTTATCCTGCTGCACATATTGGAGGTGTCCTTCAGCATATGCTCAGGGAATTAGAGCTCCTGCTTTGTGGCTTCAAAACAGGCACCTGTGTGGTGCAATGCCTACCTTGCAGTACACTTTGTCTTTCAGAGTTGCTGTCGTGTGTTGGCTGCTCCTGTTGAACCTTCCAGGGTGGCTTTTTGGATCATGCTCAGATGGAGGAAAGGTATTGCAGCCCAGGGTTAATTGGTAGCAATTGCAAGTGCAGAAGGATGGTGCAGTTGGTGTGAAACATATGATGTACACAATGTCACTCAGGCACTTCCCTGATTTCTTAGTGCAGTGTCAAAGTTAAATTAATCTAGTTCCTGTTCCCAAGAAAAAATGGAAGCTGGGAAGTTATCAGTAAATTTAAGGAGTGTTATGCATGATGCTACTGTAATTTGGTTATAGAGCATACTATTTTAAAAGCCCTTATTTCACAAAAGCATTTTTAATGCATCCAAAGAGCTCCTTGTGCCTTTACAGAAAGGACATTACCTGTCTTGTTTTCATTGTTGTGCAAAAAAGAAATAAAACCTAGACAAATTATATTTTCAAAGGGTTTATTTCCCTCCTTCTGCTTATGCCCTCTGGGGAATTTTCTGCAGCCTAGAAATGAACCTGCTGGTAGGGCTGAAAACCAAACAGCGTGTGGCACATGGTTCTGATGCTTTTAGGCTTAGCCCCTCGCCAGCACTGGTTTCCACACTGCACCTGCTGGGCTCGGTTATCTTTGCCTTTGGCTGATGCTGCAATCCCATGGGGAAGAGCCTGGAGCCAGCCCGTGAAGTGCAGGGTAAACACCCCAAATATTCCAGCAGAAGACGGGAGGCAGCACAGAGAGCGGGTTATGTCTGGGCTCTCCTGGCAGGCAGGCACGGCGCTGGCCGGGCAGGTGGTGCCTCTGATACACTTCTGCAGGGGCAGCTGAGGTTATTCATCAGCCCCATTTCCTTCTTTCCAGCTTCTTTACTGCTGCTTTGTTTTGTTGAGGGGACTTTTTTTCCTTTGAGGTGTTGAAAGCAGCAAAGCTTTTGCTGCTGCTTTAGCACTGCTTCAGGTGAGCAGTCAGCAGGTCAGAAAGAACCAAGTGAGGGGAAGCACCTGGAGTGCAGGTTGTGCTGTCAGCACGAGGGCAGGTAATGGCAGAACAGAGGGAAAAGATCATTAACCACCTTCCTCTGCGTCGGGGTGGAGGGAAAGGGCTGCTCCTGCTTCCCCTGCGCAGCCGCCTCCGGCTGAGCTGCCTTGGCACCTTCAGCAGCAGCAGCTGAGAGGGCACAGCTCCAGTGGGTTTGCAGGGTGGTCTGTGCCCTCCTGCCCACAGCCGTGGCACAGGACCCAGCCCCCACCCACCACCACTGGTCCCACGTACAGCAAGGATTGGGACGTGGAAAAGAAAACACAAAAAACCCGAAATTTTGACAGAGGTATCAGTTTAAATATTGTATCTGTTAAAATCACTTTAAAAATCACAGCTCAGAAATGAACCATAGACTAAAACTCTGATCCAGAAAACAATTATCTCCCCACATAGCCCACTGGGACTATTACAGAAGATGGGTTGATTTCAGAACGGCACTCTATGGAAATTAGACTTTTATGAAATCTCAAAGGGAAGGAATCTAAAGATGTGGAAAATGCTTTTTAAAAGTGTATCTTGTGATAAGAACTGGAAATTTTGGGGCAAGGCAATTGATTTTTCTTGAGAAATTGGTTATTATTTTGGTAGGGGAAACAAATTGAGGACAGGATGCCAGATTTTGCCAGCGTGGATGAGGCTGCAGTGTGCCCTCTCTTTGTTGTCTTTCTTTTCCTGGCTGCTGTCAGCATGGCTGAGATGATGGGTCATCTTTACTTGGGCTTTGGCTGGGTATTTTCACTTTTTGGGAGTTCTGTTTTGGTTATTCATCATGATACAGGGAAGGGAAGGGCAGGAGTTAAGTAAATCCTATCACCTTAGGACATTTCCCTAAGCAACAAAATTGTTTTGAAAAGGAAGAAAAAATAAGCCCATGTTAGATGATGCACTGAAATGCAAATAGCTGTTGACTCAAACGTGCAGGGATGAAATAACAAATTTTCCATCAGCAGGGTTAAAAAAAAGAAGGTTGCAAACAAAATAAAAAGAGAGTTGGGCAGAGGCAGGATAAAGGCCTTGAAAGTGGTCAGAGAAGGTGCAATGCTGCCCGTTCCCCGCCCGGTCAGCTATGCTGGAAAAATGGCAGCAATGGAAGAGGAGAAGACTAAGGTACTCAAGAATTTTTTGCCTCCGTCTTCGATGGCAACCTCTCTTCCCACACGTCTCTAGTGGATGGACAGCAGGAAGGGGACTAGGGAGCAAAGTCCCTCCCTCCCATGGTGAGTAAAGATCTGGTTCATGACAGTCTGAGGAGCTGAGTGTGCTTACGTCTGTGGGATCCCATGAAATGCATCCCAGAGACATCATGGCTGATGGAGTTACCATGATATTTGAAATCTCATCACTCTCCATGATATTTGAACAGTCATGGCAGTCAGGTGAAGTCTCAGGTGACAGGAAAAAGAGAAGCACTGCACCCATCTTTAAAAAAGGTAGAAAAGAGGAGCCTGGGAACTGCTGGCCTGTCAGCCTCACCTCTGTGTTTGGAGAGATCATGGAACAGATCCTTCTAGAAGGTGTGCTAAAGCACATGGAAAACAGGGAGGTGATTTGGGACAGCCAGCACAACTTCACCAAGGGAAAGCTCTGCCTGACCAGCCCAGTGGCCTTCTGTGATGGAGGGACTGCATGGGTGGACAAGGGAAGGATTGCAGATGCCATTTATCTGGATTTCTGTAAAGCCTTTGACAGGGTCCCCACAATCCTTCTCTGTAAATTGGAGAGAGGGGGATTTGATGTGTGCACTGTTAGAGGGATATGAGAGTGGCTGGACGGTCACATCCAGAGGGTGGTGGTCAATGGCTCTGAGGGGCCAGTGGATGTCAGAGCTGGGTGTCTGCACTGGCACCAGTGTTATTAAATATCTTCATTAATGGCATAGACAGGGGGATTGAGTGCACCCTCAGCATATCTGCAGATGACACCAGGCTGAGTGGTGCTGCTGACACACCTGAAGGACGTGGTACCATCCAGAGGGACCCTGGACAAGCTGAAGAAGTGGGCCCATGGAAATCTCATAAGGTTTAACAAGACCAAGTGGGGGAGGTGCTGCACCTGGGTCAGAGCAACCCCTGGTACCAACACAGGCTGGGATGGACAGATCAGAGCAGCCCTGCTGAGAAGGACTTGGGGGTGCTGGTGGGTGAGGATGGACAGATCACAAGAGAGGTGGAGGGGACCTCTTACAGGAGCCTGCACTGACAGGAAAAGGGCGAATGGATTCTAACTAGAAGAGAGTAGGTTTAGATCAGGCACAAGAAAAACATTCTTTACTGAGAGTGTGTGGGGCACTGGAACAGGCTGCCCAGAGAAGCTGTGGATGCTCCATCCCTGGCAGTGTTCAAGCCAGGCTGGATGGAGCCCTGAGCAGCCAGGTCTACTGGAAGGTGTCACTGCCCATGGCAAAGGGGTTGGAATTGGATGATCTTTAAGGTCCCTGTCAACCCAAACCATTCTATGATTCTATGAAAATAAGGTTTCACAACAGCCCTATAGTAGGCTTATGTGAATGGAGAGGAGGGCAAACTGAATGGGGTTAATTAGGAAGGTAATTTTGCAGACAATTACATTATTTGTTTGAAACGCTGGATCCACGCATTTAAGCTTATTTCAGTTGCCATAACAACCTGATACAAGCATCATATAATCTTTTATCACATTATCTTGGATATGATTACATTATTTTACAACTTTGGTTGCTAGGAGAACACAGTACCTTCCTGCACGCTCCAAACAATTCTCACTTTGCAGAGACATCAGCTTCTGGCAGCTGGCCTCTGAGATAGCTTATAGGATCATTAGCGAGGCAAGAAACTGAGTTATACGTGTAGGCGTGGGTTGCACTGGGAAAACTCTCTGTGAGAGGATGGATGGGATTTTCTCCTGCCACGGGGCTGGCAGGGGAGGCTCTTTTTGAAGAGCTGGGAACCAAGGAGGCAGAAGTCTGGGGAGCAGCCTTGGAGGGGACTTTGTTTGAGAGTTAGCTTAAGCTGATGAGATGATGAGCTTCCTGTTCTTGTTTTGATGAGTTTGTGTTATAGAGTACAAGTTGCATTTCATGCTATCAGTTTCCTTTGATGAAAAGGCCAATAAAGGTGTAGTTGTACCTCCCCAGTTGCTTCTGACATGACAGCAGAAGCCAACTCCCTACCAGCAATGCTTCTCTAGCTCTGCTATCTCTGGAGGTTTTGCAGATTCTGGAGTTTTCCACCTTATTAGGTCAGTGTGTGGATGGTGGTTACAAGAGGTAAGATGGAGGTCTGAAATTAATAAAAACATGAGAAGAACACTGTAATATTTTTTAAAAATTTAAAACCCAGCAGTGTTAGCAGGAGCATAACTTTTATTTTCTTGTCCCTTTTAGATTTATTTGTGATTACAGAAGCTCTCTTTGTTCTTAAACCACACTTAATAGCAAGAAAGGGAAGAAAATTACTTGACGTTTTCTTTTCCACTTCAATCTCTCTCCATCCTGTGCCTTAAATTGAGATTGCAATTAAAAGGAAACCCCAGCTGCCCAAGAAACAAAACAGAAGTTCACAAGGTGGCCTAAATATCAGCCTCATCTTGTTTTCCTTCAGCCTTCTGCTCTGGAAGTTGCAGCAGTTGGGTGATACAGGCAGCAGTGTGAAGACAGAGATTTGAGTAACAGCACACGTGTCTTACAAAGAAAACACAGAAACACCATGGTCACTGGTCCTTGTGATGGCTGCACCTCCCAAAGGTGTGGAGGGGCAGAGATTGTGGGCAGGGACCTGCAGGAGGAAGGGTTTGATCTCCCAGGGCATGCTGTGCCTGACAAAGCTGCCAAACTAACGTGTCTCAGCAGCAGGGGACCCTCCTCCCTCTGCACGGAAATGTCAGGCTTTGGCACCTGCAGGGTACCTTGCTGCTTTGGAATGAGAGCACAGCTCTCCAAAGTGTCACCAATGACCCAGTCCCCAATTAACAGCATGGCTTTGTGGGTTTCTGACACTATTCTTAAAGCTCCTGTGGGCTGCTGCAGCCTACAAGCCAAGGATCATTTCTGCTTTGCAACACTCAAAAGAGAAGAAGGGAAAAAAGCTGGGAAGGGAAAGCTATGGTTTCATTATTCCATGCTAGCAGGATAACAGAATACATTTCCTTTATTACTAAAATGTGTCATTTGAGAAAAGATCCTGCTGTCTGATCAAGCTCTCCATTAGTTATTTTTGCATGTGCATGCACAAATCCAGCAGCTAAGCCTAGAGCACTGCTGTACATTGGAAACCAGAAAATGCTGCAGGGTGTTTCTAAAGAATAGCAATTTGGAGGTTGTGGGTGGTTTGTGGGTGTAATCAAAAAAGCTGCATACCGAGGCATCTGAATTAGGCTTCTCTTTAGACTGCTTACAGCCTCTATCAAGATTGTTAAGAACCTCATTCTGCCACTCTTACCCTCACCTAGTAGAATTTTCTCCTGTGAGCAATTTTATTGGTGTACCACCTATTGTGTGAAGGGGCTTAACACAGAAGCTGAGCTCCAGGGTGGCTGAGCACAAGTGGAAAAACACTGAGCTGTACCACACATACCTCTGCTCCCCATGTTTTAGCAACTGCTGAGAGCTGAGATCAGCTGGTGAGCCAACCATGGTGCACTGGTGACACAGCATGTGTCACCCCTCCGTGATCAGCACCCTGGAGGCTGCAAGGCCATCACAGTCAGCATCGGTGGAGGGTGAAAACCATGCAGTTGCTTTCTGCTCTCCTGGCTTGTGTTCTCCCTACCCACCATGCCAGAGCAGTGGCTCAATGTCCTGCCCCAGCAGCCTTCCCCCCACTGCCATCCATGGTGACCTGCCACAGCCACCACCACTGCAAGATCCTCAACAGCTCTTATCTTCCTGGCTGACTTTTTGTTGTATTACATTGGGTGTTTCCTTGGTTGTGTTGGAGACATCATTTTGCAGAAGGCCCCTCATCTTCCCCCTGAGGATCCTTGTTCTTGCTTGTCTGGAAGGGACCCAGCGGAATGTCACCCGAGCGTCCTGCACCTCACGGAGCCTCGTGCCCCATGGGCAGCCAGCCCCAGCACAGGTAGCTGACTGCAGCCTTGCCCAGTCTGGTAGATCAGTTATGGTGGAGGTGAAAAGGCCCAGTCTTTGGTGTCTCTGCAGGGAAGTTTCTCCTGGCCCTTTCCTGCACCAGCAGCAGCTCTCTGCCTGCGCGCTCCCCCTGCGCTGCAGCAGCACGTGAGCCAGCTCAGCCCCAGCCTGGGTGCAAGGGCACGTCTAGCAAGTTCCCCAGGACATTTACAGCCCTGATTTTGCTAATGGAAAGTTAATCATTGGTTTGAAACTGTGCAAAAACGTTAAGGGAAAAAAATCACAAGATCACAGGAAGAACTCTAATGTGTTTCCTAGTATGTCCCTTTCATTTGCCTCCATGGATCACAGCTCTAAATACCTTGGGGAGAAATGTGTCTGGGCATTTCAGCACCTGGCAAATATTAACTACCTCAGAGCACGCTCAGACAGGCAGGTCTGGGGGATGCTGATGTCTGTGGGAACAGTCACTTTCAAATTCTGCCCTTCATTTCAGTATTTTTCTGAACAACCACCACAGGACAAAGTAAAACCACAAAAGTGCTCACAATATTCAAAGATCCTTCAGTGCTTAACAAATATTACTTCATTAAGCTTTTTGATACCTTTCCAAGGTAATTATGGTATTGTTATCCCTTTCTGCTTTTAGAAATAGAGAAATTATGTATTCTCAGAGAGTAACGCAGGGTGAAACTCAGTAAAACTGGCTTGTGATGTCCTGACAGTTCTTTGCAGATCCTCTCACTGCTGCTCAGCACTCCTGACCTGTGGTGCAGAGGAACCCACCTGTGTCCTCTACCTAAGAAAGGTAACGACCCTGCTAGATGAGCTCTTTTTTTGTAAAAAGGGGTTGTGGGGGAGAGGGAGGAAGTCTGTGTTCACTAATGCTGAACAATATTCTTTCTGAAATCTACTTTTCCTGCTTAGAAGTGGTATTGATCTGACTGCCCATTGGAAGCAAACAGTAACATGAACAGCAACCCACGTATGAGGAAGTTGAACAGGTAGGATTTCTTATAGGTATGCTCTTTCTTATTTCTTAGCATCCATTGCTGTCCTTCCCAGGGAATAGTGGAGAGTAGGCTGGATGGACTTCATCAATATGTATCAATTTTAGTGACCTATTTGGTCAAAGGAAACAGGAAAACAAATCTGCAAAGTCTTGAAATCTTCTTCTTGGTAGACCAGGGGGACTAGCCCTGTGAACCACACCTGATAATGTATTTCTCCATCAGTAAAAAGCAAAGTCTCTTTGCAGCCTTTTTTTTTTTTTTTTTCTGTGCAATGTCTTCTAAAACAGGAGTGATATACAGCTGGTTAAAAATGCATGTGGCAGAAAGAAAAATAAAATTCTGCTGTTTATACAGAACAAGCAAGCGGGGAATGTGGAAGTGCTTACATGCCTGTTGATTTTTTATTTTTTTTTTTTTTTTTTTTGTGAGGTTAGGGTGGTTTTTGGATGTTTTTTAGAGAATATAGTCTGGCCACCCACAGAGAACAAACTTGAGCCCCGGCGGACGGGCGTGTTTGCCTGGCAGCAATGCAGCTGTGCTCTGAGGAGCAGCATCCCACAGAAATATAACCCACAAAGCAAAACAGGCTGGCCTTTTTCCTTCCTCAGACTTACACCACTTGAACAAGCTGAGGGGGGAAACTATGGAAAGAAGAAAGTGCACCTGAGACAGGGTATTGCACACCTGGCTCCACAGGCTGGCAGACATCCCAGACTCCCGGTGCTGCTCCTGCCCACAGGAGTTTTGTAGTCATGTCCCTTCCCACAGCTCCCCTGGGTACATGTCCAGTGAGGTGTTTGTCAGGGAAATAGCACAGCTGTGGTGGCCTTGACACCTGTCCCTCCCTCAAGTTTTCCTTCTGCAGCAGCAGGCATGGTGGAAGAGTGGCTTCGGCATGTTTGCATTTTAGCTCACTTGCTTTACTGATTTAGTATAAATTACCATGATTTCTAGCAAACCTGGATGCTTATAAAGTTAATGAGGCAAGAGAAGAGCACTATAGGTAAATGCCAGGGAGCAACCTGTACTTCTGTCTTTTATGGTTGTATTTTTCACTGTGTTCTGAAAGCTCCCATTGAGGTACAAACTTCTCCACGCTGTAAAATTTTTAAGGCCCTAATAAAAATAAGATTGAATACAATGGCCAAGAACTAGACACTTAAACAACACTTAAATACACTGAAACCAGGCACTGGCTCACAAAAAACCAGTAATTATCCTCCCTGTACTGCTGTGCTCCTTTCTCTCTGGTGAGTCACACAAGGTGGCATGAGAGCAATCATCCTACTCTCTGGCTGGGTTTCATGGCAGAAGGGGGGATTGACTGATTGATTGTTTCAAATAAACAATTAATGGGAAGCTTGTCCCTGAGAAGGCTTTATTTGCTGCTGAGATCAGCCACTGTCACTGCTCTGGTCGATGGTGACTGTCTCAGGGCATGGTGAAGTGCCTAGGGGTGGGCACACAGGCCACTGCCTGTGTCCTGAGCCAATGAAAGTGGAGCCAGCTGCAATTTAGAAACTGTATTAACTTGGGTCCCAGCCCCATGCAGTACCTGGTTTGCTGGCCAGCTGTTTTTCAGTACCACGACCAGCTTCCTGAGGTGGTCAGAGGGTGCTCTGTGCATCTCCACAACAGCTGCTCCTGGAGAACTTCAGGGTCTCTGTGTGACTCCTCATTTCTGCTGTTCAGGCATTGATGTCTACAGTCCCCTCTGCCTGTACAGCCCACTGGTAAGTCCCTGCTGGTTCATTCCCTTTGGTAGCAGCCCCCTCCTGCAAGGGAGCAGGCTGTATAACCTACCCTTTCCATAGGTCACAAGCTGTTTTTTCAAGGGAGCTTTTGTCTTAGACCCAAACAATAAATCAGTAGATTTCCCCTCATCTGTATTAGCAGCACAAAGTCACAATCATGAGTCCAGAAGTAATTTCTCTGCCTGACACATGCCAAAATCTAAGTGGAACAAATGCATGACACCAACTCATAAAAAGTCCCTAAGAAGTAGGGAGCCCAGATATGCTGGCCCTGGGTGTGACCAGCCAATAAAGTACCTCATCCTGGGAAAATATTTCCTGGTTTATAACTTTATCTCATTTTTTTCCAGTTGCTGTGATTCTGGCTGAAGCTGCTGGCCCCCGCATGATGTGACTGCCACCTCCAACAAGACAGTGTGGGGGATCAGGTAGGGCCTCTCAAAGCTCTTTCCATCCAAAGGAAGTGAGAAAAGAGATGCAGCTGATTGTAACTGAGCTATGCTAAGAGGCTACTGATCTGAGAGGGCTGCAGCATCTGGCAGAGATCAGTGAGGAGCACAGCTGTTGTAGGAGAGGTCCCAAACCATGTGGATGCCTGAGGCAAAGTTCTGGGGGTTTTAGGACTGTGGTTTTCAGCCAAGAAATGTGCCTCACCCAAGGCAGCCCTTCATTCTTTTCTTCAGTGTTGGCAAAACAACCGCTTGGATCAAGTAAGGCTTGGGTCTAAAGAAACTTGGTTTGGACACACCATAGCTGCAGTTTCATTGTGTCCTCTTGATGTGACTTTCTAGAGATTTGTGCCTGTTGTTTTATGCTAGGGTGTCAATGTTGCTGTGCAGTTGGTGTTTGTACCTCTGAATTTAATTTTTTTCTCATCTCATAATTGCATCCCAGAGGCAATGATAAATTACTGTAGACAAACACAAGAGTACAGTTGCTCTTCCAGGTCTGCCATATGTTCTGCCAAGAAGAGGCCTCCGTGGATGCTCAGGTGCTCCCAGAGCCTAAACTGTCCCTCTCATCTGATCACAGTTCCCAATCCTTCTGCTTGAAGAGCCCAGTCTGTATTTCTGGCCCATGCCAGACAGGTGCTTTAGGTTAAGACTAGATAATTACACTCCACAGGTGTATGAGCTGCTTAAATAGTGTCAGAGGTTTGTTACAGACTTTTTACTAACACCTGACTTGATGCCTGGATTCCGTCAGAAGATGTTTCCCACTGTGGGTGGTGGTCCTTGATTCAGGGCCCTTGGATTTAGATAATGTCTGGAGATGTTAATCTCTTCTAGCACAGCTGTATCCAGATGTCCATCTGAAGCAGAGAACAATTAATTGCTCAGCTAGGGAAGCATTAATTGCTGTGTTGTTACAGCTACATTTGGTGAGTTAAGGCTGTAAACAAACAGCACCTTCCACCCTCAAGATGGTTCCTGGTGTCCACGTGGATTGCTGCAGCACAGAAACCTTTGCCAAGGCAGAAAATCCACTGAAAGTACAGGTGGGACAGAAGGGGAGTGAGTGCCCCTCCAGGCTGGACTGGATTTGGCAGGAGGTGTTTAGGCAGCTAAGAGGGGGGTGAGCTGCAGGGGTGCCTGCTGAGCCTCTGTACCACAGTCAGACATATCTCATGTCCTATTCTTTTTAGTGTTGTGTTTTAAAGATGCTTCAGGTACTGAGCTCTGGGGCCCTCCGTGCTGTTGGAAAGTTGTGCTCTCTTGTGGAGGCATCAGACTTGCTTCAGGGGGACAGCAGCACACAGGGCTTGCTGCTCATTCAGCCTCACAGCCCCAGCACCCTCTGGCTGCAAAACAACCTGCAAGTGCTGCCTCTGGCATGTTCCCTTTCCCCTCTGCTGTGCCACAGAGCAGAGCTGTAGCAAGCAGTGTGCCTCTGAAGTGTTCACTTTGTCCTAATGGTGTCTTAATCTGGAGCAGGAGGGGAGCAGGGGTGGTGTGCTGACACTGTGTGAGCAGCAGACAGCTCTGTCCTCAATACCTCAAGGTACTCTAAATTAATGCTGATAAAGCTGGCAGCCTATGTTAATCCTCAAGTAAATGCATGAAAACGGATTAATAAAACAAAGCTTCAAGCTCCAGCGGCTCCTGCATTCAGGTCACCGACCCTATTTTAAGAAACAGGCTTCTGTGCTTGTCCATGGCTCCCATTCCTAGGATGGGAAGGCAGAAATGGCTGCTAGGGCCACATGCTGGCATGGCTTCACCCAGGTGGTTTTTCCCTGGATAGAAAAGAATTGCCATTACATGATCTTTTTTACTAAATCCTTCTCCTAGTTGTATGAAATGTTCCCTGATGTTTTGAACTAATGTTCTCATTATTTAGTAGTGACAAAAGAATATATTTTGTTTCCAGGAGAGCAAAAGCCTTGTTTTCTAACTGTGTTTATCTCACTTGGAAGTTTATTCTGAATGCAGTGCTATTAAGACTGCATAAATTTAAGCCAGGAGTGGTTTATGACATGCTTAAAGTGTATTTCTAATTTGTTTATAGTGGTGAATTGGGCAGGAGGTAAAATGCATATTACTTCTTCTGGACACAGTCTGAGGGCTTAGCTATATCCAATTCAGCCAAAGCTAATGAAATATTTCAGTTCAAGAAGGCTCTGACTTAAGGAACTGCTCTCAGTGGGAGTGACAATGGGAATCTTTCCATTAATGCTTTCAGGGTGTCGGATTTGAGGAGCAGGGGGAGCAGTATCTTGCTGCTGCCACCATGGTCTCTTGCCTGCAGAATAGCCAGGAGATAATAAATAGCTGTAGATTTGCTGTATTTCAAGGCCAGCACATTTGTCACATACCCCTTAAGAACTAACTTCATAGTTGACTGCTTTGCCATGATTAAGCTGCAAAGAATTTAGAGATCCCACCAATCTCAGTGCTGGGATTTGCCTTTATCCTTAAAGAGGGCTGTTATTATTATCATGTTCTTCGGCAGGACAAATTTGGTCAGAAGATTACAGATTGCCATCCCAAACAATGTGAGCTTGTAACCCATCACATGGACTCCCTCCATCTACCCTTTGGGTCTCACTCAGAGCCAACTGGAGCTTGCCAGCAGGCATGACACAGGGGACTCTCCAAGGATTAAGCACAGAAATTTGCTGGCCAGAGCTTATATCAGCTGAAGGCTGAGCCTGCCTTCATGAGCTGTTGTCTCAGCAGAGATCCCTACTTTTATGAAATGTTTAAAGGCACACATTACTCCTGAGCATGGGAATTCACAGACATTTTCTTCAGCCTTTGCAGGGAACTATAAGCTGCAATTTGGATTCTCTGCAAAGCCCTCTGAGTACCAAGCCTTGCACCAGTGGTTAATGTTTGCTCCTGCTGCAGGCTGAAGGGCACATTTGCAAGCAACAGGGCACTGAAAGTATTCATCTCCTAGGCATTTTATAGATGCTTTTTAGCATCCCAGATTCTGACTTCCAAGAGTATTCTTTCTTCAGTGCGACATTTGTGACAGAAAATTGGATTTCACTGAAGTATGAGGGGCTCGAAACACTCATTGCTCCTGTCTCACTTGAAAAACAGCTCTCTCTCAGCCCCTAATATATTAATATCCTTCCCCTGCATCCCCCCCGAGTTCAGCTACAATAGGGATGAAATTCAGTGGAAGTTGCAAGTACCAGATCATGTTTGGCAAGAGATGCTCCATGATGATTTGTTGCCAAGTTGCGTTTAATCAGCATTTTTCAGAGACTCACAGACTGGATTTTTTCCCCCCCGACCTTCTCTCACCAAAGTAAAATTAAGTTAATTCCAAGACTGGATGGACCTTCTGTGTTTTCTTAGCCTAGTTTTGACACGGAAGTCTAAGTTAAAATAAAGCTGTACTGGTCCTGAGCTTGAACCAAGGAAATTGAGAGGGCTTAGGGGTGTCTGCAAGGGAGAGAGCACATCTCCATTCCATGCTGCATAGAGCTTATCCCTCACTCTCCCTGGGTCATGGAGATTTCACTTTTCATGGGGACCAGCATGCAGTCCCTTGAGGAAGCTGTGGTGCAACTCACATTGCTCTGTTAGAAGTAAAATCTAAATTAAGGTGGTGGAGGTGGTGGGTTTCTAGCCGAGGAGAGGAACAAAAAGATTTGCCTCCAAGAGGAACATAACCAGCTCTGTAGAAGGATTTTAGGACTTGCTAGACATTTCTTTTTTAAACCTAAAAAATCTGAAAAGCAAATTAATAGGCTCTTTGAGTCATTCTGTGAAACCCATAAAAAGCTGTGAAATTTCACTCAACAGCTAAACTTCTGTGTGGATTATTTGGGCTATTTTTCCCCCATAGAGAGGGGAAAAGCAAGAGCAGGAAGTTACCAGCTGGGAGGGACTAATGCCAAAAGAGACCCTATGCCAGAATTGAATTTCATTCCTCTCCATCATTTCAGTGGTAAACCTATGGATAGCTTTAGTCCCAGAAGGCTTAAGTGGAGGACCATATGTGATGCAGCAGTTTTGCATTGGACAGCTAGGTGGAAGGGTGAAAATTGTCTTACAAAGCTGTCCCTTGGCAGGGGGGTATAATGACAAGGACATATGTGTGTGACAGGGAATACATGGTGTGCTGCATCCTCTGGAAAAACTGGGGCAGTGAAAAAAAGGTGCTTTGTGTAAAGGACAATGAGCATGGGTTGTCACTGTTTTATGCTACTTCAGATCAAATCACCACTGTATCATTTTGGCTTTTTTATCAGACCAAAGTTTTGAGCACTGTATGCCATCAATCATTTTACTCACATGCCAAAACTTTTGCTAGAGTGAGAAATAACGAGACCTAGCGCTACATCCTGATGAAAGACATCCTTGTGTTTTCTTGGGATACTGGAGCACAACAGGGACTAGCCCCTGTTCCTCTGATGGTTCCTTATGGCTTCTCTGCCTCCATGCCCTTCTTTTTTTCAGGAAATCTAGCTTATCTGAGGGTCACTCAAGCATTGCAGGTAGAACTCTCACAGCTGACAATCTTCCCCCATTCAGTAATTTTTTATATTTTCCTAGGCCCTTCCACATTAAATTCATGGCAGGGCCAAAGAAACCTCATGTTCTTCAGAAATGCATTGTGTGCTTTTTTATGGTCTAGCATTGACAGAAAGCCTGTGCTCTTCAAAACCTCCCCAGGGGCATTTCATGGGAGATCTGTACTACTCAGGCTCCGAAACATCCCAACCCCAGATCTCTGCATTTTTTGAGGAAACGCAACTGTCTTCAGAAAGGAAAGAATTTTCTTCTACTGAAGGACAAAGTAATATCTTCTGTGCTCAGGGCAAATTTCTCCTCTCAGATCAGCATGACAGATTGTATGTCGGGCTGGGAGCAGCTCAGACATATGGGGAATGGGATGGGGAGCTGTTTTCCATGCAGTGCGCCTGTAACCCTACAAGGCTGGAGTTAGCGTGGCAAGCCAGTAGTCATCCCCTTGAAGTTTAAGCTGAATAAGAATTAGCAGCTCTAGTCATTATTTGAAATTCTTGAACTGGCAAGAATATTCTCATAGTTCAACCTCCAGACCCCCAAGTTCAATCCCGTAGGATTTCGGATACTCGTTATGTCCTTTACTGTTGGAACAGCAAATAGACAAAGCCAGGCGTTCTGCTGTGACAAGGTCACAGCAATCCACAGTGAAACAAGATCTGTTCCATGCCTTTACATAAGTAAAATTCAAATTTAGGTTTAAAAAAATAGCAAGGCTTGGAGAATCCTCTGTTCTTTTTCTCTCTCTCGCTCTTCCCATTGCACTCATTATTCTGCTTTCCAGCATGACATCTGTAGGAGTCCAGCTCCTATCCCAGGGGCACAGCAAATCTTTCCTGTCATGATACAGAAACATAGTATTGGGGGATTCTTTAAGCCAGATGGAACTGGTTCAGTTTTAAATAAGTCTGAGGAATAATGCTGCTCAGTTAACATAGAAAAATTTTTGTCTTTTACTATCAGTGTCTTTGTCTCTTTCCACATATCATTATAGCATTTCTGTGCTGTATGTACAGGCTCACCCTTACACACAGAAAAAAAACATCCTTCAGGTCAAAAAATTTATTGCATTCCACTTGTGTCCTTCAGCTTACTGTAATAAGTACGAAAGTCATTAACATTACATTCTGTGGTGTTTGAGCAGTCAGTGTGAAATGTACCCGAGTGTAGGTAATGGAGCCCAGTTCACTGACAGCCACAGTGGTGGCTGCTGACAACCTGAGGCTGGAGGATGCTTTGCCCCCAACACTGGGCCCTTCTGGAGGTCCCCTCGTGCTGCACAGGGGTCAGAAAGGAGAAGGGTTTCCATGTTTAGTAGAATAGGAACCTGCATTTCAGGGCTTGTGCTTTCTGCCCAACGTTTTAGCAGAACCTGCAGCAGATTCCCCTTCATCACCTTCTGTTTCTCTGCCCCTCCTGTGCCCTCTCCCAGGGGTGGGGAAGGAAAATGTTCTGACGTTTCAGACATGGAAAACACAGTGTGAAGCCACTGATCACTGCTCTGCATCGCAGTAAGACTGTGAACCAGGGTGCGTGGAGGGTGGTCACACAGCTTGGGCTCCTGCCTTCCCTGCAAGAAAAACAATGCTTGCTGGGATGCAGCTGACAGTGGGAATACCTTTAAGTCTTACATCGAAATATTTCAGATTTTGGCTTTAATCACTCCTCTAAGAGGCTGAGAAGGAAGTTAAGACAGCTGGAGCCACAATTTCAGGGTATTCCTGAAGGTGATCAGTCTTTTGCATGATTTTTTAAAGGGTATAAATATATCCTGTGAAAATTCAAAAACCTTGCCATGGTGTCTGTTGCAGACAAGGGAAAACACTATTTTTTCTCCCCAAAAGCCCATCTGAGCCTTAAATGAGAGCAAGCATTGTGACATGTTTACATTTTGTGGGGAGGGGGGCGGTGGTGGCGGAAGCATAATCAATGCAAGGGAAGATTGTCTTGGCACTGCTCTCTTCTGCTGGCAAACTCAGCACCTGAAAAGCCCTGGAGCCACTCTTATGCAGGAGAAGAGTGCTGCCATGCTGATGAGCTGTGACTTGTGGGGAAACAAGTCTAAGAGAGAAGTCTTCGAATCACCCTGAGTTTGAATCTGGTGTTAAGAAAAACAAAAGCAGCCTCAGGTATTTCTGCTAAAAAGGAATGGAAACGTAGTTATAGGGAAGGTGGGAGTTGGGGGAGATGAGAGCTATGAAATGCATTTATTTCAATCTTGTGAAGTACCATAGCATATTGAAGCACCTCAGTGAAAATCAGGAGAGATGGATTTTGACACAAATGTGTCTTCTAAATCAGCTAGATGCACGTCTCCCTGCCAAGATTATGCATAGGTGAACTTTGAAAAGTGCTAGCCTCATCAAAATGAAAAAAACAGACCTCTTCTTCCCATCTCCAGACAAGCTAAGCTCTGAAGGAAAATATATCATTAGCTGCAGGAATATGAACTTTGATGAGCATATAGGGCTGGATGGACCTCTGGAGATCACCTACTGATTTTTTCTTTTTTTTTCCTGAGAGTCTGAGTAGCTCTACAAGGAAAATGTAATTTTGTGTTACTGAAATAAAATCAATTTCTCATTTCTTCCTACTTCACACAGGCCCTAACTTTACCAGCTCCTGTTGCAAAAATAACTGGAGTGTTCATAACTGAGAATTTAAATGGAATATGAGGTGCTATAATCCGTCAGCACACTCAGCTTTTCTTGCACACAGTGCAGGAGTGTTTTCTGGAGTAGAGGCAGAACCTCACTTCCAACACCACCAGGATCCATTGTGCTGTTGTAAATGAAATTATCTCAAACAAACTACAAGGGTCCTGTTGGTGTCAGGAAAAGCTTTCAGCTTCTTATCTGTTCCTCTCCAGTTTTCCAAGTGGGTATTTTCTGTGGAGTCACTACCAAATGGAAGCCACAACAACACTGCTCAAAATGCTGTTGTGGTGCTCGAGGAGCAGGGCTGTGTAAGTGGTGTGGAGGAAGATTAGGGAGGAACTGAGGAAGTGGAGACCAAATCATCAGGAGCTTGAACACCATCTACAGCTACTCTGGCCTGACAGGATTGCCACCTAGATTAATAGAAACTATGGTCTGTCTTTGTCTTTCTGTACTCTGTTGTGATGCTGGCAAGATTTGTGTTTGTCTGCACTTCCAACATTTTCTACTTTTTGGATGTTTCTATGGATGAGTTATAGCAGAAAGGTATAAATGATGAGCTAGAATGTTTTCTTTTAAACTTAGACCTCAGACTGATAAAAGAATATATTTGAAAGTTATGTAAGTAGATTTTTGAGTCTGGAAAATATCTTATTTTGCCATGAAAAAGAAGAGTAACATTTCCCAAATACCTAATTTTGGTTCAAAATTCACAAAACTGTGCTCTGATGTGGTGCAGAGGAAGGTTTGTAAGGTGATCTTCTCTGATGTTCACACCTAGAGTGGACCCACAAGTAGCTAATGTTTAATGAGCACTCTATCTTGGTTTGCTGTTGCCCACTGAGCATGCTCCAATCTCTTGTGTACACGTTTCCAGCCAAGACTGCATCCTACGTCTGAAATTTAGGAAGCTTCAGACTTTTTTCCCAAGCCTAAAGAAAATCCAGATTAGTTGTCAGTACCAGTGACCCTGTGTTTCCTCAAGACTCTGCCTGGGAGCAATGACCCATCACCGCTGTCTTTGCTGATGCTCGTGGTAAAAAAGAAAAACATTTTTCTGTTGACTTCAGCGAGGCAAGGAGTGGGCCCAGCTTCATTCACACCCACACTCTATGTTTAATTAGAAACTATTTTCCTCTAAGAGCAGGCATTTGAATTTCTTGAGATGTTGCAAAGAGCTTGAAGTAGGAGCTGCCGAGAGGTGGGGGTGTTTCACGTAGGAGGAGGCAAATAACTGTTGGAGAAAAAAAATAATTAGGGTCTTGGATCAGTGTAGTTTTGTAATGTTCCATAATTAAAGGCTGTTTGCATGTTCTTCATGCAACAGAAGTGTTTTCCATCCCTTTCAGTATAAATTTGACCACTATCTGGCTAAATCTATTTTCTAGCCAGAGTTAATGTGGGCTAGGATCACCCTGCATCAGGGAAGGTACCACAGCCATGAGGAAAAACCACCTTGAGCTGAAACTTGCTTTTCTTTAGATGTCCTTTTCTGCCAGGACATTTTTCCATTGTGTGCCTTCAGTCCTGTCCCAAAGGGTAATGATTATTGGTGTTGTAAAGAGAAGGTGTGTGCTTGACTAAATTCACAGAGGCTGTGTCCACAGCCTCCTTACTGCTGGACTGTCAGGATTTAGGAAGGAGCCATTAACCATATGCCTTGTGTGTGCAGTTATATATGGAACCACTGCAGGTTACAGCCCCTGTGTGACAGCTTAATGGCAGTAGTAAAACACAGCTGAAGTCACAGTTTCACCGGAGTCATTCTAATTTGTGCCCAAAAGACATCCTTGGAAGTTTGCATTTGTAAATACCCTCGTGGCGTGCACTGTGCAAAACACAGAACTGGGGATTGAAAGTCAATCTCTGACCACGGGGAGGTAATAAAAATACCCTCCTTACTACTGCCAAGAATATCCAATCCCTACAATGGGAAGGTTGCACCTGAGATGACCTTTGAGACCAAAGCCCTTGAAAGCAGGTATAATATTTAGAGAAGTGCAAACACAGAGTGAAGTGTCCCCAGGGCTGCTCCTTTCCTTGGGAGATCTAAAGGACAAATTGCCTTTGGCCTTCCAGTGAAACCTTTCAAACCACCATGTCCATCTCAGCTGGTGGAACACAGGAGGGGTTGTGAGTGCTGACCAAGTGCAAGCACTGCTCTCAGTTAAGGTGTGAGTGGGGCTTGCTGGGGTCAATAGCAATTTTAAGCCTTCTTATTAGGCTCTTCAAAGCAGATAAAGACAGGCAGGCATGTGTGTGGAATCATCCCACAGAGACAAGCTGGACTGCCAGCTGATTGTGAAAGCTGGTGATAGGAGTGGCAGGAGGTGCTGGTTTCCTGGTGCTCTGGAGCTGCTCAGAGATGCTGTCTGATGGCAGTGTGGGGAACCTGGGGGGATGATGATAAGAGGAAGATGTGCAGTGACTCCCTGAAGCACTCCAGTGCACGCTGCTTTATTGGCTCCTGGCACAGCCCTTTCTTCTGCTACTTAATTCATTCTGATTACTTGATAACTGGCTAAAATTGAGTAAAACTGTCACTTACCAGCAGTGAAAATTAAGATGTGCTGTGTTACTTGTGTTCATTTTCCTTTCAGTTCGGAGGACAATGTGGTGCTGAGGCACAGTGGTGCTGTGCCTGTACTGCAGCCTCCCCGTTTTGCTCTGGGGGTCCCTTGGCTCCTCTCAGCCAAGCGAGGAGGAGGAGGAGGATGAGGGACTGTGGTGCAGCACAAGGAGTTACCCTCCGAGCATCTCTCTTCTGAGGGACAGGGTGCTTAAACAAGCTGCTGTAGGCAATGCACTGCGTGCAGCCCGTAAAGTGGAAAATTACTGCTTCACACTGCAGGGTAGAGGCTACCTTAGCAAAGATGATGGTGTTATTTAGCCTCAGCATGCCGGCTGTGAGGCCTTTTGTAAGAGGAAGCAGGGAGTGGGATGTCACTGGGGCTGTCAGGGAGGGTTTAAGGAGCATGAGTATTTCAAGGGAATGGCAAAAAAAAAAGTCTTTATTGGAGGAGCTGTGTAAGGGACTAGGAGCCAGCACTACCTCACTCGGCAGTTTTCCATCTTTTTAACCCTCTTGCACTTGATATTGCTGCTCTGATTATGAAAAATTCTTAATCTGTTTCTGGATATTTTAATAACTGAGTAGGCCCCGTTAGGCTCATTGCAGTCCTGTCATATGCTTGTAAATACTGTTCATTAGTAATGTCCATTGAAATGCAGCTCTTCCACAATCAAGCTTTTACAAAGGAAGAGTTTTGGTTTGTAGAAAGGAAAATGCAAATTAAATTTTTCATTTGCTGTGGGGTTAGCACTGACTGAAATTTCATGTTTGTGGCATAGAAACAAAATCTGACTTCAGATTTTTTGCCTGGGTGCACTGTAATCACTGATGATTGGTTTGGAACACGAGGTTCTGATAATCACTGTTTTTCTGTATCAGTGGCTAAATGAAATATGTTCATACAAATAGTAGCAAACTTACTTTTGGGGAGGTAACCTTTAAATGAGTAAAAAAAATTTGGTGCCATTTTCTAGCTGAAAACAGGGACCAGGGTACAAGCTAATTTTGGCTTTCTGATCTGCTCTCATGTTTTCTTCTGGCTTGACCCAGAGTTTTTCCTTTCCTCCAATGACTTATTATTGTATTGTATTTTCTAATTTATGTTTTTGTGTAATTACTACTTGAAAAAAGGTTCTATCCCTCTATTGTAGGGCTTCTGGCACAAGGGGAAGCTAAGCATGATTGCAGCTTAAATATGTGACCATATTATAATAAGGGTTTAATAATTAGGAACCCATTATAGATAGAGGTGTAGTTTTATCATGGTACAGTTAAAAATGTCCTGGTTTCAAAAGAAGCTTAAAAAGCAGACTAAGTTGATCTGCTAGAATTTTATTTTGGATAATACTAATTTCCAATACCCCACAGCCAAGATCTACAGGCTCTTTTCATTTTGGGGAGCCATATAATAAAGACTGTAGCAGTGAGTTATGTGTCCTCTGTGGTGGCAGGCTGTGATTAAGGGGAGCTGGATTTCCTCCTCACACAACTGAGAGACCAGAAAAAAAGCCAGGCTTCTCACATGGAGCAATCTGATTTCTTGCTGTGCAGCACATTCATGACTAAGTAACCATTCCTGCTGATGCTGCAGTCACAGGGGAAACCCAAAATGAAACCCCAGCCAGCAATCAATGTAGCTAATTTTCTTTTTACTGGTTTTGTTCTTTTTTTTTTTTCTTTTGTGCAGTGGAAAAAAATAATTGGATGCCATGGACAGCAGCTTGATCCAAGAGCTATATTTTTTTCTTCCCAATAAAGATAACAGTGAATCCCCTCCTTTTTAAAAAATCGTTTATTGAGCTGCTCAGTGGGAAGTTTTGAATCCTTCATGCAGTATTAGGGAATTTATTCTAGTGAAAAATTTACCATTTCTAAGGACCAGAAACGTAGCATTAAAAATCACTACAGCAGTGCTGTTTACTCAAGACAATGAGTGTAGTCAAGCTTTTCCTTCTCCTGCTGACGAGCAAATTCATGGAAAGAAGATAAGGAGCCTCTCTAGGGAGTCTTCATTGGGGAACAAAGCCCCATGGACAACTAATTTCCCAAAAATAATGTAGCTCTCTGAAGGTATTAATAAACAGAGAAAAGTTCCTCATTCTGATGAGGTTTATTTTATTTTGTTACTGATACTTACTGTGAAAACCCCTATTCAAAGGTTCAGTTCCATTCTAGACATGGGAAAAAGTTAATGAATGCTTCTAAACTGACTCAACATTTGGTTAATGCCAACCTGTCAACCAACAACCTGCCAATTTTTGATAGGTCATTATCAAGTGATTCTTAAACTGATTTATAGTCTTGGCTCCTCCAGTGCTTGAAGAACTGGAAAATTCAGAACTCGGAGTTGGCTGCTGAATCTCGCCTGCTGAGTTACTGAACTTTGGAAGATGGCAATGGAGACTATTGCTTATTGTCATCTCACTAGAGGAGTTATGAAGGGGATTTATAACAAAAGTCAAAATTACAAGTAGGAGTTTAAAATTAGGCATGAAAATGCAAATATATTATAAAAATGCAAAATTCAAGATAATAACCTGAGTGTAGGTTGAAGAGATTCTGCAATCTAAAAAAACTGAACATTTTTAGACTGCTAAGGGTCCTTCAAAATAAAATATCTGGAAAAATAGTGGAAAGAATGAGGATGGGTTAAGAAAGGAGGATGGGAGTAAAGCTCAAAGAAAAAGACCATTTAAGCAGCCTTTATTTTTTTATATCAGATAAGGTATAGAAGATTCGTGAGAAGAAAATTATTCCCTTTATAAGATTTTTCCAAACTCAGAAAATAGAGATCAACATGAGACTCTTTCCACACTAGTAGCAGAGAACAGACTCCAGCCAGCTGTCCCAGTTGAGGAACCCAACAGTGCTGTTTCCAAAAAGGAAATGAGAAAGGAAGACTGAGGCATTATGGGAAAGTTGTATCTGGCAATTAATTCCTTCAAATATGGCTCAAAAGTTGTTTTCCATAGGACAATATCCCAGACATGAGAATTGCAAATCTATTTTTATTTAAGAGGCAGTGAACTGGACTGTGTGTAAAGTCTCCTGCCTGTCAGAAGGTAGGTCTGATGACAGAACACCAGGATGGTATTCATAGAGGATGTGGATAATTAGAAGTGCAAATGGGGGAGTATTCTGTGTCTTGGGTGAATGCCCTTCCAGCTGGCAATTGCCACCTCTGTGGTTTGCCTCTCCCTTTCTTGAATGTCAAATAATTTCTGTCCTAGACTTGACTAGTGTTGCCAGTGAGTTTCATTAAAACCAATGTTACTGCAACAAGGGTCAGTTTTGATTTGTAATGCTTTTTTTCTTTATGAAAAATTTTTGATAGAAAATTCTCAAACCAGCTCTTATCTCAAATGTCAGTGTCAGTCCTTCTATAAAGGAAAAGCTTTGTGGAAGCAGTTTTAAGTTTTTGTTTTACCTTTTTCCTCCAAATATGCATTCCTAGAGACAGATCCCTTCAAATGAGAATGCTTATTCTGAGCCACCACAACCTTTATCCTAGATTTTTTATGGCTGCCTTGTTTTGGAAACACACAGCAGCTGCTGGTAGTGATACATTAAAATTCAGTCTTTGGCTCAGCTGAATCCTGAGTTTAAAGTCTGAACCATGCTAAGGTAAAACTAAGAAATAGAAGTGCTTCAGGACAAACCTCTTGTATTCCTCTAGACACAGAGAAGGCAAAGAAGTGAGCAACCCTGGACCCTCCCCCAGCTGCTACCCTCACAGACTCTGCACATGCAGCACCAGGCAAAGAGGGTGTTTGCAGAGGGGTCACATGGATCAGGGTCACTGTGGGCAAATTCTCAAATGAGAGTTTGATCAGGGTTTGAAGACACAAAAAACAAAAGCTGCCTGGTCATCCAGGCTTTGTTGGGTCAAATAGAAAATGTGCCTTGCAAGACTCAGCCATGTGGAGAGGTCAAGTGAATGTCTTCAGTGGTTCTCCAGTTTTCTCCTCCTCCTCCTTTGATGACTGGCTTGTCAGCAAACTCACTTGGGCCTAGTGCTTTTCATTTAAATGCTGACTTTTTGCAATCATCTTGACTTGTAAGGAATGGGATGGGACTTAAGCCTACAGACCTCTAGAAAGTTAATTTCTCCTATGAAATATCCTTTATTCTGGCAGCCCTTGAACTGCTGGTAAAAGCAAACCTGAGAGTGTTGACTGTACAAATGCCCTGCTTTAGAGAGAGCCTTGGTATGCAAACACTGTCACTCAGGTCTGTAATGATAGTGAAATACTGAGGGGACAGGTGGACAAAAGAAGATTTTATTAAAGACTGAAATAAAGATTGCTCTGCGTGGCTATCACAGGTAGAAACCTGAATTATTTTCCCACTGAGTACTATAGCATCACATGTCTGACAGAGCACAGGAAGTAGATCTCCACATGGTACTTACATGGAAAACCCACCGTGACTGTCAGCAGAAGTTCATGTTTAATATAAAAAACCCCAAACAATACATGGCCTTAATATTTGTAATTTAGAGCAAATCTAGACAACAGCCCTCGGAGTTTCAGCGATTCAAAGGACAGTGCTTGGCTCATGGATGCTGCTGTGTGTGCACTCTCAGATATGAAGGTGCCAGTTATATTTTAGGAACAGCTTGGGCAGAAATGGGAACCTGTTGTTGCAATCAGCAGAGGTCTGTCAGTGAATGCTGAAGTTGTGCAGGACAAAACACAGTGTTTTAGTCACATATTCTCTTTCTGCTCCACCCTCAGCAATGAATCTGTCCTTAAGAGTGGTGTGTCTGTTTAGCATCCAGTGAATAGGGGTTGAGGAGTTTGGTTTCTTGGAATTTGTAATGTGGAAAACAGAAATAGAAAGCTTGGTAAACATTAAAAAATTTAAATGTACTGACAAATGTTCAATTGCTTTGAATTATGAAGTGTATAAGTCAGCAGGGTATACAACCAGTTGTTTAAACTTACTTTTTACAAGGGGTCAGAAATACAGACTGGAAGAGGAGGAGAATAGATTAAAGAATATTTAGGTAAGATGAATGTACTCCAGTCAGCAGGGACTGATGAAATTCACCCCAGAGTACTCAAAGGTGCTGTCTGAAGCAATCTCTGAGCCATTAGTGATTATCTTTAAAAACTCACAGAGGAGAAAGGAGGTCCCTGAAGATAAGAGAAGGGCAAACACAGTGTATAATATTTTAAAGAGAGGGAAAAGGAGGACCCAGGGAATTACAGACCTGTCATTCTAACTTAAGTCCTTGAAAGATTCAGGAACAAATCATTAAACAATCAATTTTGAAGTAGCCAGCTGATACAGGAAAACATAGGCTTGTCAAGAACGTTTGATGTCAAATCAATCTAATTTCCTCCTTTGTCACAGTAGCATGTCTGTGAATAAAGAGGAAGCAGCAAATGCAATGGTGCTTGATTTTTAGTAACGCTTTTTGACATACATGACAGACTAAAGAATATGGTATAGATATAATTACAATGGGGTAGGTGCACAGCCTGTTGAAAAGTAGCTCCTCAGCAATAGCTATCACTGGATCATTGTCAGGGAAGATATTTCAAGAAGGTCATTCAGCAGTTTCCTTATACTCAGTTCTTTTAAATAGCTTTTTTTATTGACAACAGAACAACGAGCAAACAAAGTCAATCTGTGGATGTCAAAACTAGGAGATGATAGAAGTCCTTGGAAGTCAGGATCTGAATTTGAAATGATCTTCACAACTTGGAGAAACTACTCCCAGATATTTAAATTAAATTCCTTCAGGAACAATCCCAAGTTCTGTGGTTGGGAAAGTGAGATGTAGATAGATAGGGGTGGGTGAAATGTGAGGAAATAACCAGGCAGCAGCATATTTGTAGAAGACTTGAGTATTGAAGGGAATAATGAATTAAATGTTCTGGGTTATGGTTCAGAATCATCATCCTTGAGATACAGACAACATTTATTTTCCTCTCTCCACTGGGGTACTGCAACCAGGTGCTCCCTTTCCCTGCAGATGAAGAAAAGAACAAAAAAATCCAGGTAAATCAGACAGAACAGAGGGCAATGAGAAGCACAAGCTGTGAAGAGATGCCAAGGGAATTGGGTTTGTTCACTTTAGCAAAGGGAAGGCTGACAGTAGCATGGCAGCAGATGTCCAGTGCAGAGGTGGGGGCTGTGAACAAAA
Source organism: Passer domesticus (assembly GCF_036417665.1). Lineage (NCBI taxonomy): Eukaryota > Metazoa > Chordata > Aves > Passeriformes > Passeridae > Passer > Passer domesticus. The sequence goes on along the minus strand of NC_087477.1, from coordinate 35,184,697 downwards.
CAGAGAGAAATTGTTCTCCTTGGTCGTGGAGAGGACAGCAAATAGAAATTGTCTAGATTTACCAGTTGATGTCAGGTGGAGAAGGGCTGGTGCAGTCATGCAAAGATGCTCCTTGCTGCTGTTTTATTTTCTTTTCCTTAGGAAAAGTCAGACAGTCCCTGTTAGGAACTCCTGGCTTTGTGTCACTGTGGGGAACTCATGCCATGCAGTTTCTCCTACAGCTGCACATTTCTACTCAGAAAAAAATATGGAAAAATGTTCTTATCTCTCAAGTTTCCATTTAAATGTTGCTTTGATTATGTGCCAGAAATTGTTTGATTTGATGGTTTTGCATTGCTCACCATGAAAATGTCAACATTTATTCCCCATTACCATCCTCTGCATTGAAGATACTGCAGAATTTTAGTTCATAATAAGCCAGCTGGTCCATTACACATACCCTCTTTGTAACATCAATTACTGCCTGCTTTAGACTCTCCTTCCTTCTCCATGGCAGCATCACTCCAAACCTTATTTCATGGAAAATAAGAGACAAAACAGGCCTATATAAATATTAATTGACAATGTTGTGAAAAAGATTATCTGAGAATCTGTCCCTTGGAGAGAGCAGCAGAGCAGGCTGTTGCATTAAAAAAACATCTTAATGCAGCTCTCCAGCAGAACACAGACACCCCTAATGCCATCACCTACTGCAACCCAGACAGTCCCTTCTTTAAATTATACATAGGCTGTGAGAAGTCCTTGATTATAGGGCACATGAGCAATAACCCCACAGTTAATGTCTGCTGGTTTGTTAAGAGTGGCAAACACCCTCAGATTTGCTTTCAGCTATTAATTAACCAACCAGTCATTAACTGCTGCTAACAATTGATTTACAGGGAATTATTGCTTAAATAGCAGGAGGTATTTAAGAGGAAAATAAATTAAAACAAAGAACTGTTGGATCCTTGGGCACAAAAAGGACTCCTTGTAATATAGAGCATGGCTGCTACAGCACTGTAATTACAGAGTGATAAACAGTGATTGGGAAGTACGTTCCTTTCCAGAGACAATGACATTATGTCTCCTGGAAAGAGCCCTTTTGTCTACACTAATTGAATGATCTGAAATGAATGATGTTATCAGAAACCTAACTGAGGCAACTAATGTTATATTTATGGGTTATCAAAAATGTTTAATCACAGCTGCGGTCTCTCCAAGATGTGTCATGGACACTGCAGCATCCCAAAAATATGATTGAGGGCTGGTGTGGCACATTATCTTAATTAGAAAAGAGAATTACAAGTTCTTCCATTGGTTCTGCCTCCCTCCACGCTGGCAGAACAAATGAGACCTATTAACCTAAGCACAAGAAAACACTGCCTCCTAATGACAATTTTCCTCTCCGTGGACAGGGAGCGAACAAGTGGTGGCATAATTATTTTCCTGGGAAATCGTGACCCAAGTGAATTTACAGAGCTTGTGGCACGTGAAACCCCACTCTTGAAACCCCACTGTTGAATTTGCCCGTTTGTGCTGCCAAGGTCAGCGTTTGGGTTGACTGAGCAAACGCTGAGCAGTTCATGGTGCATCTGCCCTTTCCTGGACAAGTGAAACCAGGGCAGTATTTCACTGCCCTCTCCTGGAGTGAGAGGCTGCCTGCTCTGCTGCCTTCAAGGCCTTTTTGGTACCCTAACACCAGCAAAAATGTATTTAGTACTGGGGGCACCGGGAGAGCACTGATGCTTTTTCAGACCTGAGCCTGTGATTTCTCTTGCTCTGAGGCTCTGAGTGAGACAGATGGGAAAGGGATGGGAAGTATCACTGAAAAATAGATCCTGTGCTTCAACTTTTGGGAATGTTTGCTTTCATTGGATATATGTTTCCCCTTCACCTGCATTTTTGGGAGTTAGTTTCTTGTAAATAGGCTGGTAAAAGTGTGACCCATCCCATGGGGGCACTGAAGAATAATGTTGAAGGCATTTTGCTTGAGGATTAGGTTACTAAAGTAGATAGGAGCTAAGGAAAATATCTGACTTGCTGTGGTAAGAAAAGGCACATCTTGGTCATTTCTAGAAAGTAAATTGGCAAAGCCCTGACTAGAGTCCCATTCTGCTGCCTCCTGCCAGCAGCTGTGTCCTAACCTGTAGTCTTGCCTCTCTCACTTTTGTTTGCCTGGATAAATCATTGGAAATTCTGTACCTAAGATGTGGGGACATGGAATCCCCCCCAGGTTTCAAATCTTCAGTCAAAATCTCAGGTTTTGTGTCCTGAGGTTGATAAAGATGCAAGAATTATTTCCTCAGTCCTGAAATGAATGCAGACATTTCTGAATAAAACTTTAAACTCACAATCTTTCTCTTGTTCAGCTTCAGCTGGTTTGATGAGCAAACATATACATTTCTTTTTTGGGTTTATCTTTGTTATGGATATCCTGGAAAGAAAAATCCATGGTAACCTCTTCCCTTTGACAGCTCCCCTGCCCTTTCATTCAATACATATAGATACAAAAGTATTTCACATTTTGATTTCCTGTAGGATAGACAGCTGTTTATAAAAGGCTGTAGAGAAAAACAAACCTTAAGCAGGAGGAGAGGGTTGGGATATTTTGTGTTTCTTCATTCTACCATTCCTGAGTGGCTGGATCTCAGTATGTTTCTGTACCAGGAGGTGGCACTGATAATTGCAGCGATCTGCAGCAGGCCCAAACAGAAAACTGCTAAAACCTCTCTGTTGACACAAAGTATGACTACAGTCATGGAAATCTTCAAAAAGGATGTACATGTGTGTTTTAGCTTTATTTAGCTGCCTGCAGAAGAATGGGAGACAGCCTGTCTCTAGCCAAAATTCTCAATTCAGCCTCAAAATGGCAATGCAGGAGTTTTATGAGTTGTAGCTGCTGGCAAGGAGAGTATCAATAGCAGGGTTTCCTAATGCATTTATAGTATTTCAAAACCTCAAACTTAGCCAGTCAGACATACTTATTCCTTCCAAAATATACCTGAGAAAGTTCTGGTGCTCCTGGGGTGGCAGAAATCATACTGGCATGGGGCTTGGGCTGAAAACTCTTCTGTGATGGTTGCAGAACTAGAGCAAAAACCAGCCTGAATACCTTCAGGCACTGCAGTGCATGACTCCTAGATATCTGGGACAGGGTAAGTGTTTTTCATCTTGGTATGAATAAACAGATATCAGAGGAGGGAATCCTACTAAAGGTGTTTCTCAGGCTTTGATCCATGGATGGTGGTATTCTGTAAGATACCAGGAGGCATCCTGTGTAAAAATTGCAAAATTATTTAAAAACTCTCATATATGCGAGCAAGGAAAGGAGCAAATTGGAGAATTATAGTAAGAAGTGAACAATCAGATGTCAGCATGCCCAAGTTAGGGTTCTGATTGAAAATATTACAGTAACACTGCACAGAGTATTCCTTGGGAAAAACAAATGTTTGGTTTTAATATCTATTATCACTCTTGCTTCTATGGTGCTTCTCAGGACTGTGAGGAACAACAGCAGCTCCTTCCTCTCTTGAGGATGCAGCTTTCCCCCACCCCAGGTCTGTGAGAAAGCAGAGAGGGCTTTTCTTGCCTTGGAAAATATGAAGGGGGTTTGTGGTAGCTCTTACTTGAAGGCATTTTGCAGATACGAGAAGTGTGTAATTCAAATCTCCTGCCAGCCTAAGAAATTTTAAAGCTGCAGTTGTGACCTCCAAAGAGTTTTGTAATTGCAAATCTGAAAGCATGAAAAGGGGATGTCTTCCTCAAAACTCATTCTGGAGCTTCCCTATTTAGTTTCCTAAGCCTAATGGAAGCATAAGCACAAGGTGCTAAACTACAGCAGCTGTGCACATGCCCAGATATGAACCTCTCCTTGCACAAGGCTTGTTTCCAGCTCTTGGCTGAGCATCTCAAGCACAGCCCTCTGAAGGCTTACCCTGGCATGCCTGAGAAAGTAAGGTGTCGCAGGAAAACTAAATAAATTGTGCTCTGTTGGAGGGCTCAGTATTTTTAGGCAGTTGATACGGCTGGTTTTGGTGGGATATAAAGCCCAGTTCCTCTCATTAGACAGCCTGTCCAACTTGAAGTGCAAATTTCCTCAGGCCGGGGAGCAAGCAGACTCTGTTTTCTAATTTTAGCTCTGTGAGTATGAAGGAGCCAATAAAACTAATAAAACAATGATTGATTTAGTTTAGTGTAGGGATGGTTGCCTCTGATTGTAGCACCAGCTCCTCTCTAAACAGTTACCATAGTAATGAAAAATATCTGTAAGGATTTAGAAATTTTTTTAGGGACAATAAATGCATAATTTAGTCCAAGAAATATCCAAGAAAGAAGTGATTAGGAGGAGATAATACTGGATTACTTCTCTGGATGGTATTTCTCTGTGCACATCATGACACAGCCGCAGTCCCTATCCATTTTCACACCTGTTCTTTGCTCTTATATCTACATCTCCCAAGATCAACTGGGATTGTTTATTGAACAAATTTGCTTCCTTCTTTAACTAGACTTAGACAAACTCAGAAGAAAATGCCTTGCCTAAACAGCACAGTTCACTTTTTATGCTGTAGGAATGAACCTGACATTTATTTAATGTCATCTCTCTTTTTCCACACATTTAATCAATATTAATTGATCTCTAGTGGTCTTAGTTCAACTTAATGAAGTATGGCATGTTTGAAACAACCATAAAGCTGATGAGTTAGATACAGTAACTCCTTTGTTGGGTTTTTCCCCTGTTGTTGTCTAATTAATGCTTTTTCATATTTTCCTTGATTTCATCTTTCTTTTGGAATACAAATTCAAGGGACTTAATGCAGGTAGAATGATTCCATTACTGTGATGTTGAAATAAAGTATTAAAAAAGTTGCTAAAATCCTTGCCAGAGCATTAGTAGCAGCATTTGAAATGAGCTTATTTTATGTTCAGTCAAATGGGGTTCTTTTGGCGAGTATTAGAGAATTTAGGTCAAACTACAGTAAAAAGAGGCTCTGAATAGAGCCTGTGAGTGATTTTAAGACCCTGATTAGTTTGTGGGTTTCAGGTAGTTGAATGAGCTTTCTGTGAGGTGTTGCCTGCAGTCATGGATAATTCACAGACTGGTCATTATATTATCCCTTCTTCTTTTTAAATTTGAAACACAGAAAAGCATTTATTCACCCCCTCAGTTTTTCTTAAAGGCTTGATGTGTCATTAAGTCCCTTTTTAAGAGTCCAGATGAATGTTTCAAGGGTTGAGTGTGAGCAGGAATGGTCTGCAACAAGGACCATGAGTGGCTCTAAAATTGCCTACAAAGGCTTTCCTTGCTCCAAGCTATGCAAAATATTTGAGCAGAGGAAAGAGGAGAAGGCTGACATTTGGATTAAGAATTGTTGAGCTCTGAGTGTTTTTGAGACTGAAGATCTGGCAGCAAATAAGGTGAACTGAAGTGCAGCTTATCTGTTTGGCTGGATTTCCAGGGCTAACAAGTCCCTCATCCAGGAAGTGTACAGATTCCCGAGGGAAGAACGGGGATGGAAAAATATTTTTTCACTGAGAGTACTTTCACAGGTGTTCTTCCCTTTTTGACAATTAGTCCCAAATATCTTCTTTCCTTCAGCTGTGTGCAAGGCTCACCTGCACCTGGGTGTCAGAAATTTGCACTCGAAGGGCCATTTCTTGATGAAACATCAGGGCAGGGAGCTTCACAATAGCCTTGAGATTGGTCTGTAGCTGTCTGGACCTTTTATCCAGCACTTCTCACCAGAAGTCAATACTGTTTCACCCACAGGATTTTGTTCACATTGATTTAATCCAGAACATTTAAGGCATTGACAAATAGTAATGAATAACAACAAAGAATAGAATAACAACAAAGCACTGACTAAAAGCCTGAAAAAAAGAAGAGTCTGGGGTGACTTTATGGTGTCCTTTCAGGGGGCCTGCTGGAAAGCTTGAGAAGGACTTCTCACAAGGGCATTTAGTGACATGACAAGGGGGAATGGATTCAAACTGAGACAGTACATTTAGATTACACATTAGGAAAAAATTCTTTACTGCAAGGGTGGTGAGGCACTGGCACAGGTTGCCCAGAGCAGTTGTGGGTGCCCCCTCCCTGAAAGCATTCACAGCCAGGTTGGATGAGGCTTTGAGCAGCCTGTTCTAGTGGAAGGTGTCCCTGTCCATGGCAGGGGGTGGAAAGTGGATGGTCTTTAAAGTCTCCTCCAATTCAAACCATTCTATGGCTCTGTGAAAGAGGAAATCTTTCTCTCAGCTGTTTTTATCTAAAACATCTAATGTTATTTCTGCTGAAGTTATGAACAAAATACTTCTTAGAGAAAAAGAAGCATCACATGGAGTGAAAAGGAGCTTTCATTTGGTATCCACGTTGGAAGGAGGGTATGGATGCAAAATACTGGTCTCTGTAAACTATTTATAGAAAAGTGCTCCTTAATTTCCTGGGCACAGAATGAAAGGCAGAAATAAATTCAGCTAAAGAGGGTTTAATAGACTGTAAAATAATTGTAGGAATTATTTCAACCTTTCAATCTTATGGTATTCAGTTATGATGCGTTGAGGTTTAATTTCTGTATGCAAAAAAATACCTTTCTTGGGAATGATAATTTGATTTCTGTAGTTTATTTCCACAAGGGCTGAGCAGGTTTGTCACCAGTCTGGCCATACCAGGTGAATTTGTTTCAGTTTAAATGGCTCCAAGACCACTGAAGGAATGAGGAGGAACACCTCTCACTTCTTGCTCTATATCTGAAACCCATTTCCCATACAGGAATATCTCCTTGGAGAATTAACACTGGCTGTTAAATACATAGAGGGAAAAGAGACCTTTTAAACACAATGTTCACCTCTTTGTGCACATTCTTTTCTCAAGATGTTTTGGCCTCGAGTACAAGAAGCTTCTCCTGTCACTTTATGAGCAAGCCTAAAGTCCACATAAATTCAGATGTGCCCCAGGAATGAAATAAAATTTAAAAAAATACAAGCGATAGGATCCTGATTCAGGATAGGATCTGGGTACCTGCACTGGAACTTGTCTGAAATTGCTTTGCTTTTCCCTAAGGCAGTAGCCTGGGTTTCTGGATGGAGCCAGGGAAACTTGAAAGGCATTGTTTTGAAGGGCTGCTGCCTTTTCCTACAGTTCATCACAGATCTTGTTAGGAAATGAAGGAGAGGAAACTGGGCAACTGCACTGCTCAGCCATGAGGAAATGCACAATGAGCGTGATGAGGCCAGCAGCTGCAGGACAATGGGAACAGGCCGGGGCTATTTTTGTTAGATGTGAACAATCAATCGAACGTGTGAGACCTTATCATCTTCCCTTCTCGCCTTCTCCCCCCACTTTTCTTCAACACTGGAAATCTTCCCAAAGAGAAACAGCTTTCCTTTTCTCTTGGCAGAGTTGATTACCGTAATAATTTTCTCTTTCATCTCAGAGCAGGTTTCTTTTGGAAGCCTTTGATGGCTTCCTCTGAGCACAGTTATTGTCTTGCTGTGGCTGAGTGACTTGCAGCTGGGTCATACCCAGCACTGTGAAGCCTGGGAGAGCATTTATCAGTATTTACAAGCGGGTAAGGGTCCCCTCACCTCTCACTTGCTGGATGTAGAGGCTGGAAGCTTTTTTTCCAGAGTTATCTTCAGGGCAGAAACCCGAATTTGAACTGGGCATAGCTTTCACAGATGGAAAATAAACAGCAAGGGTTTCCATCCTATAAGATGTAATGAGAAAAAATACATAATTAAGATGGTAATCAGTGCTCCAATAGCTGAATTCTCTGTTATTTTTATGACTCTTTTCTCAGAACAGTCCTTTTAAATGTCACAGCAATATTAGTTCCAAATTACAAATGGAAAAATAGAAGGACGTAAACACGTGATTTATGGTGTTAAGTGAAAAATGAAAGAAAAAACATATTTTTTGCTCTCTCTAAACAGAACTGCATTCTTACTCTATATTCTGATATAAGTGAACCCTCACGGTATAGTTATGTCTAATTTATATCATTACAATGTTCTATGTACCAATACCAGATATAGTACCCTAGATTCTCATACTTCATAAATATGAAAGGAATATTAATTTGTAAATGAGTTTTTCCAACATCTTGTGATATTTCAAGCACGCACTGAAGCAGCACTTCAGTTTTGCTATTAATTTTTTTTTAATCTTCAGTTCTTCGCTGTGTAAGTCCTTCTCCCTGTGTTAAGCAGCCTATTAGTCAAGATCAATACTTTTTGCTCTTCTATCAATTATCTTGGTATCACTGAGATATGGCCAGAACTTTGTACCACAGTTCTTGCTACTACTTAAATTTCATTATAATGATATGTTTACATCAGTAACAGTTCGATCAAAATTGGATGTGTCCATAACACTTACCACAGTTTAGATTAACAGCTTACTTCCACTTTACTACAAGGAAACTGCTAAATTGACTGTAATTCCTAATCAATATAGGTATCATTCTTAGAATTTTAATGGGTTTTTAAGTGTTGCCTGTGCTGCTGAAAGTGACATGGATGTCCTGCAATTTGTCACCCAGCTGCTGCAGAATCCATTTCCACAGTCGATTGTTTCATTCCAGCTCCAGTTACCAAACCCAGCAAGACTTAATTACTAGCTCTTTTTTTTTTCCCATTTCCCACTGCCTTTCCTTCACCTAGGCTTGGTTTAATGAGCAGCAATGTTATATCATAAAAGAATCTCAAAATGTCTAATGACTCAATCCATCATCATTATAACACATCCATGCCTACTGCAGAGGAGATACTGCTGGTGGGTACAGCTGTCTGATTCCTTCTTTAACCCCTGAGGATCATAAACTTTCTCTTATCATCCCATTAGAGTGATAACTCAGGGTGATAACAACTCCTCACTTCACTACACTTGTCCAAATATGCTTCTCTGTTCCCAATTTGTGTCTACCAGTTCACCATGAATTTTTCAAAACCAAGTTCAATTTCAGTGGGAAGAGCTGCAGCTCAAACTCAGCTCAGTACTTAGAATGAAGATCACAAATTTCTCCGAGTATTGGAGCTGATGGTCTACACCTTGAATAATCATTCTTTGGCAGTGTTTGACCAGTCCCTACTCACTTTATCCTCCTTGATCCCTTGTGGGAAGAAAACTCGCCCACCTGGTACCAGGACATTTTTGGGATAGGTCACTCAATGAAACTGTCAGGCACTTTCTGAGCATACTGTGGGACTTGGCCACTGCTCAGCCCAAATAGACCCAAAAGAGGTTGGACCAGCTTCTCTCCTTCTCACAAACCCCCCCTTGTTGCCTTCACAGCCATGACATGAGAGGGAGTTTTGGACTTGCACATTTGAGCAAAACCTTGGATGCATAAACACTGTTCTACTGATCAGAGGTAAGATGGCATCCTGAGGGAGACCAGCACTGTAGGTTAGGTAAAAGCTCTACTGAAAATAGATGCCTAATTCTTATTAATCTAATTTCTCTTGTTGCTGAGATCGAGTGATGGAAGCCTTAAAGAAGTTGTTGGGTCAAACCCTACCAGAGGTATTTTCTTTCTGGATGTAGCTCTACTGGAACAAACTGATATAAAGACTAAGGAATAAGAGCTTCCAGACAAGTTAAGTGTCTAAGTGTTATAGCACCATGCTTTTATTCCTTGCCTTTTTTATCTCCTGACTGACTCTTTCTGAACAGAATAAAATAAGATTCAGCAAAGCCTTTTAACAGCTTACATGATTCCATAACTTGATTTCTCTGGTTTCAGGGAAAAAAGAAGCTTCAAAACCTCTTCTCTGAAGCAGCTAGAACACAACTTATCTCTTGCCCCTGTGGCCCTGCCCTGGAAAGTCTGCCACCCTCTGAACTGTACAGTGAAATGCTCAGAAACTGGAACCAGGTTTGGTCAATGCTTCTGCTTATTTAAGAGCTCTGTCATCAAGACAAGAACTTTCTTTTCAAATCAACTCAGAGAAAAAAAAAACTACACAAGAGGAACAGGAAAGATAACCTCTCAGCTCACACAACACAAAGCTGATTGTAGTGTCAGTGGAGACAGACAATATTTTTAATCTAATTCTCACAAGTGAGTCTGAGTTTAGTGAACCTGGGATCTGTTTCCACTCTCTCAGGTGGAGCAAATCAAAAGCAGTTTCTTAGCAAATCCTGAATACACTGGGCTCTCCATCTTATTGGAGTAGGCAAGACTGATTGGCCCCAGCTATATAACTATCACCAAACCTGCTTCAGGAGTTCCAGTGTGAGCAGATGGGTCCCTTCAAAAACACCCATCTCTCTGCACTGCTCACTGCTTTCACAGGCATGGACTGCGTGGGTGTAAGCGGTGCTCAGGCTGGGCTGGCTGGATCCTGTCCCATCTTCTAAGCAGCTTTCCTGTATCTAAGGATGGAAAAAATCTTTCCCCATTTCCAGTCCTTCTGCCTGAGATTGTAAATGTGAGTCCTTTTCCCAGTGAAGAAGTTTGACAGGTTAGCAATGGCAGGTTGTTAATACTTAGATGACTTCAAGTACAATATCAGATTTGTTGTCTGGCTTGGGGTTTGTCTAGACAAGTTGTTTTATTAGATAGCAGATGGTTTGGAAATTGTTTGCAGTGACTGGGCCGAGTAGAATTGGAATTCTCTGTTCCCAGATCAGAAGGAATGGGGTTGGGAAAATGGAGAGCAAAACTCCCACGTTTCCCATTCAAATTGAAAAATGGATATATAGATTTAGATATAGGTGTGTGTGTGTTTGCATATTATTGAGGGAAATTAGGTTCACTCTGTTTATGGTGGATCCTTAAGGAACTGATAAATCACAGGACGAATTTCCTTGGTACACCCTTAGTGCCAATATTGGCATATGAATTTACAATCTTTGAGAATTCTTCACTTTGACTCATTCTTCGCCTTTCTCCTTTGCCCTTCTCTGTCGTTCTGAGTCCCCATTCCAGCCCCTCTTCCCATCTGTCTCTGCCCATTTCCTTTGGCCTTCATTCTCCTCTGCCCTTCTTTTTGTTCTCCCTCCTCTCTCTGCCTCCCTCCTGTCTCTGCCCTTCTTCAGCCTTCTCTGACCTTCTCTTTTTTCCTGATCCTTTGTCCTTCTTCCTCCTTCATCTCCACTCCTCTTCTCTGCTATTCTTTTCCATCTGCCCAGCTCTCTCTGACCTTCTCTGACATTCTTTGAACTTCTCTGCCTTCACTTCTGTTGTTTTCTCTGCCCTTCTTTAACCTCTGCCCATCTCCACCCTTTCTGCTTTTCTGCCATTCTTCTCCTCCTTTTTCACTCTTCTTTGCCAATCTTTTGGCCTTTGCTCTTCTCTGCAGCACTCACCCCAGCTTTGCCCTGTTCTGCCCTTTTTTGACATTCTTTGATTTAATGGCACTTCTTTCTCCCCTTTCCACACCTTTTGGCCCCTTTGGTCACTCCTGTCCATCTCTACACACTCCTCTCATCCCTTTTTTGTCTTTCTCTGTCCTTCTTCACCTCCTCTAGCCTGCTCTCCCCTGTGTTATAAAACCATAACTATATGTCATACCCCCAACTCCCTTTCCCTCCTTTTCTGCCATCTTCTCTGCGGTTCCCCACCTTCCTGTGCCCCTCTCCACCCCTTTCTTCCCCTTTTCACCTGCCTGTGTCATCAGGATATCTGGAGTTAACACTGTTAATTTATTTAGTGCTATTCCCCAGGATTAATAAATGTATTTTTTTCTGTATACTTGAAGCTAACGCTTGATGATAGCTGCACATCACCATAGAAACCAGGACAGGTTCTTCTGTAAGTCAAAGGTTAATTTATAATTATTTTTAAAATTATCTTGCTCAGATGCATCAATGTAGACAGGACTTGTCCAAAACATTCTTCCTTACCAAATAATCTATCTTTCTATTCCAGCTCTTCCAAAAATACATTAACATGGCTCCTATTTGCTTAAGGCAGAGTCTCCATAAGGTGTTATACAAGAAAACTGTCTGGTTCTGAGTGTTTGTAGCTATGTTTGCAATTGACAGAGCTACTGACAGCCCCAGCTCTCTGTGGGATGGCTGTGGACCAGAGCACAGATGACTCACTGTGTATGATGTTGTTTCACACCAAAGTGTTTGCTCTGTGTACTGAACATGTGTGCGAGTCAATAGCAAAAAGTTTGAGAACAAACACAGCTTAGATGGAAATAAATTCAAATTGACTGAAATCATTATTCCCAAGTCAGAAACAATAATATAAATGTCTTTTTAAAGGAGAAGTTTTACTTGGCATGGTTCTTGTGCCTTCTACCAATGATTGAGGGTCAGGCAGTGTGAAAAGGAGGCCTTGGCATTTCCTTGCAGCAAAAGTCTTTTCATTCCAGAGATGGGCAGAAGAGAGTTTGGGTCACTGCTCAGATTTCTCCCATGCAGCAGCAATGCCCAATCATTGGGTGCTATTTTTCCCTTGGTAACAAAACTGTTTTTCTCCCCCAGCTGCCTTTTCAGAGTTCAGCAGATATCTGAAAAACTGGTTTTGTATTGGGAGCTATTTACTTGCCTTGTTGCCAATTAACTCTCCCTAAAGCCGTTGCACATCTATAAGGTGCAGTTAATAAAGTCCTTTTGATGCGTTAATGTCCTCCTAGGAGCAGCCTCAGTCTCAGGCTGGCTCAGTCACATGGAGGTGTCCCCTCAGCTGCCTCCTCTCTCCCCAGCTGAGCTAATACGGATCTCTGAGAACAGCACATTATCTCAGTCCCTCAGAATGCTTGACTGTACCTCTGGGCCACATCTTCTTTTATTAAAAAAACCCTCTACAATGTATGTTGGAAGATTTCCCATCTGCAGGACACTATACACATATAAAGGCAATCTCTTACTGTAGTGTCCCCAATATGAAGTTGTGGAAAAGGGCACAGAAATAATCCTGTAATCTGGTTGGCAGATAACAAATTGCTTTTGTGCTAGTGTAGGAGATTAAACTGTGTAATTTACTTATAAAATCAGGTTTCTCATGGAGTATGGGTATAAATCCACAAAGACTTCCAGAATCTTTACTGGGCTTTGAATGGTGTCCATAAGAACTTCTTGTGGGTGACAGCCTGGTTCAGAGAGTGCTGTCTCATGGGGATCACTAGGATGAGTCACCCTTACTTATGTGGAGACATCTCTATGTGGTAATGTGCTCAGGGAAGTGGGGAGCAAAGGAAATCCTCTCAGTCATTCCCCAAAGTCTCTGGCAATGTCCCTTCTGCAAAGTGTTTCCACACCCTAGACCTGCTCTTGCAGCCTGTGTGTTTCTGGAGCGCCGTAGCCAATGAATTCAAGTTCACACCCTCACACCCTCCCGAGACATGGCTGAGCTTTGTCAGCTGCGAGGCTCCAGATGTGGCCAGGCTGGGACAGACAGGGAATTCCCATTTTCTTATGCTACAGACAAGCCACAAGGCTGCAGTACCATCCCTTTCTTTTCTGTGCTTGCAGAGGCTGAGCTGCAGTAATGTCAGCTCCACTGCAGGCAAGGAACCACCTCCTGGGACCAGCCTGAGGGACAAATCCAACCTTGAAAAACAGCCAGCAGGATGACATGCAGATCAAAGGGGTATTGCAGAGCTCAGCTGCAAGGGATCCCTTAGAGAGTTTTTAAGGCATTTTAGCTCACCCTTAACTTCCTTCAAATGGAGCACAGGTTCTCTCTGGAAGAAAAATAAGAGCAGAGTTTGGTACATGCCCTGAAATGCACAGGCAGCCAAGGAGTATTGCCATTTTCTGTACCTGTTTGCTCAGTGACTGTGTTGTTTGCAAGAGGTTTATTATTCCCGTTGTACCTTTAGGAAAATTACTGCACAAATCTCTGAGGCTTGAAAAACTCTGTTTTGGTGATATTTAAACGTTTTAACTGTCATCACAAAAATTTTAAATGTGGTGTGTGTGTGTGTGTATCCAATGTCCCACAAAGTGTGGGCAATGTGTATGGGTGTAAAAGAATTTTCCCAAGAGCAAGAGGTAGAGCAGTTATTTCAGTATTTCATGTGCCTTGGTAAATTTCTTTTTAATGAGAGAAAGAGGTGGGGGTTTTGTTTTGTTCTCTTTTTTTCCCAGTTTCCATGCTCTGGTTTGATTTGTCAGGCCATCAATGGACATAAACAGTGTAAGTGCATGAGAGTATCTGCATGCCAGTGCAGGTTTCAAAAAGTGTACAAGCTACAGTGAGCCATCCTATTTTGCAGTTAAATTCCATGTCTCTGATGGATTTCCCCCCACTGTTGCTAGGAGATGAAGGTAATGCCTAACAAAGGATATATTGACAAAAAATTTTCCAGAACAAATCTATCTTGTTATGGTAAATAGAGACTCACATAAAATGGATATTGCCGGATTTATTTCCTTAGTGGTGACACTGGCAAAATTGCATACATCAAGTGAAGGTGAAATTTCCCCATCACAAATGCAGTTTTGTTTTGTTGACATAAAGACTTTCAGTGCGTTTAATGCCGAAAGCGCTGCTGCCTTCCAGTGTGTTTTGTTGCTAGGCTAATAGGATGAACACATCCTACATCAGCGATTTTCCTTCTTCCCTTCTCTGCTACTTCTCCCTTTCAGGAAGAAATGTGGCTTATCAAACTGGTTCCCCTCTTTTCATTACTCTTCTGGGAAACGCAGATTCCTTCTTTTGAAGCGGGGAAAATGCGTGCATGACTTGGGACATGTTGCGATTTGGCAAAGAAGCAGCTAAATGCAATGGAAAAGCAGATCAGTCTTTTGCTTTATAGCTACAGGCACATCTGCATTAAAACAAAACAAAACACAAAGTTAAATGGAAATCTAATAAAGACAGGAACTTCAGGAATTCTCATGGAAAGATTAAATTTCTAGAGAATGACAAATTTTCTCCCTTTATTCTGGTGACATAATGAACGCACAAATAGATTTGAACAGCAAAAGCCAATGTGACTTGAGCCATATAAAATAAAAATTTTGCTGGAGAAAAAGTTTAGTTCTGGTGTGGCATTTATATTTTCCCGTCCACTGCTATGCCAGCAGTTCCTATGCCACCACAGGAGTCTCTGGCTCTGAACACATGCAAGTAAACAACTTGCTGTCCAGAAAGATGAGGTCAAGACTGAAAAGTAGATTGCCTCTTTCAGGGTAGGAAAGGAGTCAGGGAGAAACACATTCCCCTTCATTCTCCTATATGCATCATTGCACAGAGAGAGCTGAGAATTTGAACTTTTTTGAGTTGAAGCTACTGTGTCCCTGACTCCACAACTGTGCAAATACTGGGCTGGTTTCATCTTGGGTGTGAATCTGCTCCCACAGGCATGGCCATCTGCACAGACCAGTGGCAGGTGTGGTCCCCTCCTCCTCTGCTCACAAATGAATGGTGTGGAAGGGAATGAAGGCAGAAATTGTCATTTCTTATCATCTCACTCCTTGGCTGGTCCCCTCTTGGGATGCCTGTTTTCCTTCTGCCTCGCAGGGCACAGTGAAGGTGAACCTACCAGTTGGCTGGAAAAATACAAGTGGGAAAGGAGGTGGCACATCATGCCTGGAGTCACTCAGTACCATCATGGCCATTCCCTGTTTTGGGGGCAGGAAGAGAAATTCTGTTTCTGTGGTATTGATAAGAAAG
Source organism: Passer domesticus (assembly GCF_036417665.1). Classification (NCBI taxonomy): domain Eukaryota; kingdom Metazoa; phylum Chordata; class Aves; order Passeriformes; family Passeridae; genus Passer; species Passer domesticus. The sequence goes on along the minus strand of NC_087477.1, from coordinate 35,169,143 downwards.
CTTCAGAGAAGTACTCTTTCCACCACAGTTCTGAACGTCTGTGTCAACTTTTGTAGCACTGGTAATCACAAACAAAAGTTGCCACAAGTCAGAAATGTGCATTAAATTTGTCGATTCGCTTGCAGAGGGTTTTAAGTAGACAGGAATGCACTGAGATGTTATCTCTATTTGTTTTTACGGGCAGGAGAAAGGGGACAGCTGGGAAGGGCCTTGCAGCTCCTACTGTTACTGCACTTATCCGGTTTTCTGCTGTAATATCCTGTTTTTAGATGCTTGCATTTTAGCCAAGCATTAACCATTTAGGATGAGACTGACCATGCTGGGATGGTGCAGGCCTGCACCTGTGAAATATAAGTTTAAAAAAAAAAAGTGATGTAATTTTTTTCCAGATCAAAGCCAAGTGAGGGGGCGGGGGGCAATATTTTGTTCTATATTAAAAGATCACTGCAATTTCTTTGCTTTGAGATTTGGCATGGTGGTAGCCATTAGGTGAAAAGGCTGTTTGCTGAACATATGGCAAACCAAGCATATTTAGCCAAAGTAAAAAAAAATAGTAACAATAAGCCCTTAAAGCACAAGCAGAGCACACTTCCATTCAGCAGAGACTTGCTTCTCAAGATGCTGTTGCTTAACGATTTGCTTCTTATAGATGTGTCCTGTTGGTTTCCCCCAACTTACATCTCTGCAGGGTGTGCATCCTCTCCCCACAAACCTGACCCTGAGCCTGGAGCGCAGGCACCTCTTGGTCATGTGCAGAGGTACAGCTAGAGAGTGGAAAATACAGCAGAACTGGGACCTTGAGCAGCTCCACCAGAGCTGAAATGTGACTGCTCTGCTAGGTAGCAATGCCTCCTCTGGGCTGGGGCTGACTGCAGTGAGATGACAGACTCCAAACAAAGCACTGCACCAGTACAATACACCAGGCAACCTGGAGCGGGAAGTCTGGGAAACAATCTGTTTGGTGGGGAGAGATGGAGAAAAGATAGCAAAGATGACAAAGGAGATTTTGTGAGGAAGGGAGATTTGCTGGGTAAAATCTGAAGGCAGATTGTGAAAATCAGGAGCTCTGAAGAGAGCCAACAAGTTGCATATTAAAATAGGGCCATGGCACAGGGGCAATGACTGCTGGGACAGAGTGAAGTAACAACATCAAGAAATTAACAGAACAGGAAAAGAAAAAGAGAAGAGAGAGCTTTTCCTTCTTCTTTTACATTTATGCCAAGTGCTTATTTTCTTTATCCAGCCCAGTGTAATTCATATCCAAGGGTCATTCATGTGGATGGTTATAAATTAGAATAAAGTTTCCTTCAGCCCTTTGCAGCTTTAGGCTGAGCACAGTACCCACTCTCTTTGCTAGACACACTGGCTTCTGCAATCTTTGTGGCACTGGTGACTTCTTTTTGGAAAGATCAGTTGGTAGGGTGTTCTTAAGCTCCTGTTCTCTACTGTCTGCTGTAGAACAGAAACTTGCAGCTGCTCCTGAAAGCCATACTCATACCAATGCTCAGCTTCAGAGAGCTCAAAGTGCTGTGAAAGGCAACACTCTTTGTGACTTTTGGGTGCCAGCCAAAAGTTGAACAGGGGCTTTCAAAGCACTCAAGTCCCTATTAGTTTAAACAGAGCTTAGACCATCAGGTGTGATGGCCATGAAGTTTTGGGAAAATGTCGGTGACCATTGTGCACTCACAATGGAAAATTTTTGACTACGAAAGAATTCATCCGAAAAATGCACTAATATGGCATTTACTCTGCATCACTGTCATTTGTCAGGTATTTACTGGACTGCAACAAATTGTCTTCGGCAGGCTTGAATCAGCATTCAATAAGTTGGTCAAATGTGACTGAACTCTGTGGCCTCTTAACTGTGAGTCCGCATTTAAGATGTTAAATGTATTTTTGTTCAACTGAGTGTTTTTTGGAAAAAAAAAAAAAAAGCATTTTCCAGCATGTCCCCAGTATTACAGGGGCTGCCATTACCCACATATTTATTTAGCTCATGCACTGGCAAATTAAAATGGAAAAAGCCTTTTCACAGAAGCTACAAATAGAAGAAATTCTTAGCTGTATGCAAAATTCTATTTCTTCTGTCGTCCTGCCCTTACAAGGAGCAGCCACAACTCTTTTCCTATCCATCCAAATTAGATATTTTTCAGTACTTGAACATAATATTCATCTGCCTTGAGTGGCTCCTGACTTTGTGAAGAGCAGATGGCCTGTGATAGCTGTGGGCTGCTGCATTGAGTGTCTCAAAGCTCACCAGAGTGACTTTAACTGCTTTACTTTCTCCTACATTCCTAACACTGCTCTTCTGACATCTTAGTTTATTAAGTGTGCCTTGGGCTGTAGTCTTGTGTCCTTCTCTTCTATTTCCCTCTCTCCTCTGCTCACCTGTGAAGAGTGTTATTAATTCAAATATATTTCAGATACCTCTGTTCACTGAAACCATATATATGTATTATGGGGCTCCTTACAGAAATGGCTGGAGTTGGCTTCAGTTTTGCACTCTGCTTTCAGAGAGCTAGTATTAAGTTTTCTAGGGTCTGTCCAGGTGTGTAGACATAAGAAAATATTCCACAAATTTTATGGAATATATAAAGAATATACAAAGCATAAGACAGGAAAACTCTGGAAACATAAACAATAGTTTATAGTTATCTGTGAACTGTAAAATACCAGATTATTTCCTGATTCAAGTATGAGCATATACACATGGTATGATAATCTTCATACAAATGATATTGAACCCTTAAAAAACCATTTCAATGTCCCACAAATTTTTCTTTTTAGGAAAAAGATATCTCTATTAAGGTAACTTTCTTTTCCCTAACAGACATTATGAGTTAATTGCTTTGAAAGGAAAATCTTTTCTGGTGTTCCTGCTTCACTCTGCGTGAGAGACTGAAATGTTAATAATGATTAATGACTCGAAACAATCAGCCGTTTGTGGAGGTGAGTAATTGGCTCACATGTGCTGACCTGAGAGGAGCTGTCATGTCTTAAAAGGGGTTGTAAACCATCAAAGACCCCCAAAGTGCCCACCGACTCCTTTCTGGGGCCTTTCATCCCCACCCCTGATGAATCAGACTGCAACCATCACCTTAAACAACAGCTCATCACAGGATCCATGTGTGGTGACATCTTTCTACGCTTATCCTTTCTCTTTATTTTCTTTTTTTACACATTTTCTTGTTGTTTCTATGCTTTCATATTGCTGTATTCCAACAGGTAATACCCAAAAAAGCTATATATCTCCTTTCTATTGCAACCAAACTGTTCTAAAATAAACCCTACATATATTTATTTATGAACACTGATCATTCAGTGTTGTTTCAGCCTAATTCACTACAAGAGATCTATTAAGGAGAACCTGAGTTACCCTTGCCTTGTATTATTATTATTGTTATTTTTATTATTGTTATTCTTATTATTATTAGTAACAACAACAATAATAACAACAATAATAACAACAACAATAATAATAACAATAATTTTATTATTAACAACAATAATAACAATAATTTTATTATTATTAACAACAACAACAATAATAATAATAATAATAATAGTAATAATAATATCTTTCTGCCTTTCGTTTGTGTCCTGGTAATGTGGAATGTGCTTTTCCCTCCATACAACTGCTGTTTAACTCATAAAATATACAGGATAAAGTCTTGTTTGGATCCAAGTGTGGCATGCAGAGCAATCTAGCTGCAGTGCTGTTAATTAGACTACAGCTATTTTGCATATCAAATATATCTGTTCAAATTTCAGCAGGAGCTGGTGTAATTTAGATACAAAGACTGTAAAGACATGTGGAGGCCTTTGTGTGTAAAGATACCAGTTAAATGTAAACCACTGTGCTTTGATACCAACTACACGAGGTTTGATCAGCAAAGGGGGCTGGGGAGCACCAGCAGCTCCCAGTGGAGATGAAGTTGCTTGGATCCTCACTGAGGGGGAAGCAGCTCCTCTCCTTTCCTCCCCAGGACTTTGCTCAGGGCGCTGGGCTCAGGTTTCTCAGATCTGAGCAGTCTGGCAAAAGGACCTAAGAGATGAGCTAGTGATTTTTTTTTTTTTAATTAATTTTCTACTTATGTTCCTCTCTTTACTTTGCACACAGCCTTTGCTGTAATAGAAAGAAAACTGCCTTTCCAGCACACTACCAAGTCCAGCCTTGGAAGCATCACTTAGTGGGCCCTTGCACAAAGCCCCTGCTGCAGCTGCGTGGCAAACGCTTGCTGTTTACTTAAGCATTAACCATGAGAAGTTTTATTTCTCATTTGCTATTTCCCTGCCAGGTTTTCAAGTGCAGAGACAAAGGATCTGGGGACTACACTGTTTTTAAACCTGCAAAAACTCGGAGGAGGAAAACATATCCACGATTCCAGGTGCACACTTCAGTAGAGCAACATTAAGGGGGAAGGTTTTTCTTACTCACTTGCTTTTCAATTTCTTTAATTTTTCCAAATAGTTTAATTAGTTCAGGTGATTTAATTAACAATTACACTGCTTGGGTTTGCTGTGAAAAGGTTGGACTGAATCAAGGTTTGGCCTTCTTTTTGCATCACACTAACAACATAAGAATGGTTAAGCAGCAGGGAACTAAGAGCAGTAAGTTCATGGAAAATGAAGCCCGGAATCAGAGTTTGGTCACCAGAGCTGCTGGCTTTGGCTGCCTTCACATTGCAAGGGAGAAGACAACGTGTAGTTAAAAAAAAAAAAAAAAAAAAAAAAAAAAACCAGGATTTTCAGGTATAGGCAAGGAATGCTTGAAGGTTTTGGTCTGGTGGGTTGGGTTTTTTGGGGTGTTTTTTTTTTGGGGGGGGGGGTTGTTTTGGGGGGTGTTTGTTTTGGGGTTTTTTTTGTTATTTTGTTTGGTTTTGGTTGGTTGGTTGGTTGGTTTGGTTTGGTTTTTTTGGTGGTTTTTTTTTTTTTTTTCTTTTTAATGTTGCATTCACTTCAGAAGGCCTCATCGTAGGGCTCAGTGACCAGCGCCGGCTGCCCGCCGGGGCGAGCAGGAGCAGCCCGGCTGGAATCCCGGCTGGAATCCTGACTGGAATCCTGGCTGAATCCCGGCTGGAATCCCGGCTGAATCCCGGCTGAATGCTGGTGCCACCTGCTGAGGGCCGGGGAAGCGGCAGGGATCATCCTGCGCGCAGGATCTCCCTGCGAGCTGCCGTGAGGAGCCGGGAGCATCCCCTGCAGCTCGGCAGCCGCGGTGTGTCACCGCCCGGGGTGCTCGCTGTCCCCTCTTCCCTCGCCTGGCAGCACAGGGACAGGGGGAACAACGCAGGCTCAGGCTCTGGGGTGGCTGGAAAGGCAGCGAGGCCTGGGCACTTCTGGTTATTCCCAACTTCCACCAGAGTTCGGGAGTGCTCCAGCACCGCTGGTATTTATTTACAAGGGCTGTTCTCGACCATGTGGGTATTTTGTGGTTTTGTTTCCCGAGGATCGGCTGAAGGCCGATGGGATGCCGCTCCCACAGAGCCCTCCTCACCCAGCAGTGAAGAGGGGGAAGTCACCCACACCCGACAGCGAGAGCAGAGCCACGAACTCCTGAAACATTAAATGAAAACTGGCGCCTGGAGAGAGGGAGATCCCCGTGTGGTGCCTCTGGTAAGGGACATCGGCGCTGCTGACCTGTGCTGTGCCCTCCCCACAGCCTGGCCAGGGCGTGTGCGTGAGAGCTGGGCTGAGGAGAGCAGCCCAGGCAGTGCTGGGACAAGGGATATGTGCTGGGAGCGCGTGGGGAGGGGTCGGAATAGGGAAAATGAGAGCGTTCCAAGAGTGGGGAAAGGAGGGAAAGGAGCTGCTCAAGCTTCTGGAAGATCAGGCTTTGCTAATATATCTCACAGTTTGGTGTGTTGGCTTCTCAGACCGGCACCATCCTCCCCTCTTGCTTGCCTAAACCGAGCATGGCTAAATTCCTGCAGCTGCAAACATGTGGTTATTGCTTAAGCTCCTTTTCCTCTTGACCTCTGTTTATCTCCTCTCTGAAAGTTTACTGGTATATCCACACATTACAGAATTTTGTTTGTTTGTTCTTAGGAATTATCATCCAGACAATTTGGGATGTACCAGGAAGCAGGGAGTGGCATTGCTTTTATTTTTCTGACAGTTGTCATGATGGGTGGTGGCAGCACAGTTTCCATCCACTGTGTGAATAGGTTAGTTATTTGAATGTGACGTGACCTTCAGATTAGGTAATCATGGGCTGCTGCTTTATCAGATCCTCCAAGAAAAAAGATTACTTCCTTCAAAACCAAATTAGAATTCATTCTTTTTTTCCCAAGGAAACTTCATACTTTGGGGTCTAATAGGGAGATGGGGTTTTTTTTACCCAAATTGACCAAAATTCTTCTCTTTTATATATGAAGGAAGCAGAGTAAAATATGACCTTGACATTTCTTAAAGATTCTCTGTGCATGTGATGCTGTGCAAGACAGTGGTTCCTGGGATCCTGGAGCTTTAGATAATGTAGGCACAGGCTTGTACTTCATTTGATTTTTAATCCACTGGGCAGTATTACACAAGGAAAATATTTATTCCACAAAATAACCAAAGACCTGCTATTATTCAGGGATTATTGCAATTCATTCATATGCAAAGAAAATATTCCAATAGTTGCTGTTCAGTGTTTTTTGGAACAACAGTCTGAAGTCTGTTTAGGTTGTGTGCCTAAGCCTTCTCCCTTCTGTACTGAACATTTTGGTGTAAGATTTGTCAAAAAATAAGAGCTTAGCCAGTTTGTCTGAACACTGAAGTCCCTTGCACATGGGGTTCAAACTGTGGCAGGGTTTTCTTCGGGGAATATATGTTATCTGCTGCCAAATATTGTATTTACATCAGGAAGTGAGATTTCCGCCACTGGAAATGTGCATTGCCAAGTACAGCATTCCTAAGTAAATATGGAAGCACAGATCATTGTTTGTGGTCCACCTATTCACCCATCTGAACCTCTGTACCCTGATGTCCCAAAGCAAAAGGGAGTTTCAAAAGTACACAAGACCACTTTTCTCCTCATTTGACTTAGGCCCTGACCAGGCTTCTTGTGAAATCAGTGGGTGGAGATGCTACCCCTCTGTGGCAGGAACCCCTTCCAGAAACTTCATTCCTGATTTGGAAGTGGGATGCAATTTAGCACCGGTCTCAGGGTGACTGCATGAGAGGCAATTTTCACATTATCCTAACTAATTCCACCAATTTGAGGCAAGTCACCTGAAAATTCCCACTGTCATAGTTTTTTGGTCTGAAATGTTATGAAAGATGAACCATGACAAAATGACTTGCAATTTTTACATACATCAGTGTGTCTATGTAGCGTGAAAGCCTTATTAATATAAGATTATTAATTTGATAGAACCTGAAACAGAGGAGTGCTTAACTGACTTAGCACTCAACTCAGTTCTTGCCCTGGAAGAAGCTCCCACTAGCTTTGCTTGAGTAAAGAAGGAGAAAGAAAAAAAGGAAAAAGGCTGTGCAAGGTAACACACCTCTAGTTAAACAAATAGCTTCACTGATTGTGAAGCTATGTCCGGTCTGAGACTATTTATTCTAGATTTATTCAGGCATTGTCCACCTGCCTCAATTGCCATAAACATTTCCCTTTAAATACGGAAGGAACTTAGCCTAAAGAAGCTTATTAATTATATGCAGGGTAATGATTACACCTGTGTGGGTGCTGTGGGATGCATTTGCTTTATTGATTCAGATGGACTTGTTCCTGGTTATACCTGCCAAGGAGTCCTGTGTTAAAATCTGGTAAAAAGAAGGAGACTTTTTTATATTAAGATGGTTTCTCCTTGCTGTTCTGGCCCGTGAGAGCAGTGGGCATTGAGCATGGTGCAGGGCAATGTCAGAACCACTCCTGCTACTACCATCCAGCCCTAAGTGAAGGAAACTGTGTTACTGCCAGGTTTGCTTGCTTTTCCCACTGTGATATGCACACAGCACAGCTCAACTGCTCTAAAAGGTCTGGGACATTATTTCAGTTTCTATCAGTGCCTCACAATTGCTAGCTAACGTCATTTGTTTGTTTGAGGAGATAGAGCATTGTGGCTGCTATGGTGTTTATATCCTTTTCAGGGATGTTGCAGAATGTCTTTAAACAAAAAGCATTGATGTTTTGTTTTTTAATTTGCCTGAAGAATTTATTTCTTGTACGTTTAAACCTTGTGCTCACCAGTGCTGCTCTTGCATCCACTTACTCATGTGTTTCTGCAAAAAGTGGTTTTCATCCTGTGCCTATTTTAACATGCTTAAATAGCCATGTTTCTATTATATATTTATTGCACCTAAACACATATGTACATAAATATATAAAGCTACTAATGCCCTTCTCCTTTAGGGGCTGTTACAGTTGGCTTTTCAGTAGACATTTAATACATTTTAAAGGTCCAATTAACCAGTTTTTTGACAGTCTGGAACTCCACAATGCAGTTATGCCACACTTTCTGTGCAAAGGTTTGTGAGCCTAGCCATTGCTGCATTGTGTGACTTGTTAAGTGTAGTTGAGTGTGGTGGGACCCAGGGAGGCTGCATTTTGATCATTACATTTAATAGTGTCTGCTTGCTTTTTTTTTTTTTTTTGGTGGAACTCAGATATATGCAGTCGCTTCTGCTATACATCATGTACCACTGTAGTCTGAGCTTTGGCCAAACATGTTTAAATCTCCAGTCTGTGCTTAATGACAGGATGAAGAATGGTGTTTTTCTGTCTCTCCTAGGAGGAAAGCATATCAAAGATATTACTCGTGGTGGCAGCGTGCTTACTATAGACACTATCTTAGAAACGACTTGAGATAATTATTAACTGTGATTTATACTTGTATGACTGGAAAGAAAGAAAATCAATTAGTGCTGGCCATTATATAGCCTTGAGCTAGTAATATATAGGCAACAGATCCTGTCTGTTCTTTGGGGATTGCCAATTATCTAGTTTAGACAATACTAATACTATTAGTATTTGGAACACAATTCTGTTAAGAAAATTCCTTCAGGACAGCTCGGCACCTCTGACTTTGGAATTGGAAGGGTTGCAACAAGAAAAGTGAATGAAAAAGAATGAAGCCTAATCAGCATTTTAAATTTTTTTAATTGCCTTTGAAACTGAAAAGAATTACAGTATTTTGTATTTAAACATTAGTTTAATTAAAAATAAATTAACATTATTACAATGATGCGCATCCTCTCTACATGTGTTATAACATCCTGGACCACTTGCAATGAGAAAAGACATGGATTTGAACATGATATCTAAAGTGTGACTCACAACTTGCACCTGTAGGGATAGACAGTGTTGCTACTGGCTGGTTGAACAAGTTTTCCGAGGCTGGTTGTGTCAGTCTGGCAGAAGAATAGAGCAAGGCATTCCTTCCCATGAGAGAGGAGTTTCAGCACGTGAAGTTGTGCAGTGCAGTAGGGTCTGTGTGCCCCCTCCAACAGCTCCAGCAGTATTGTCTTAAACCCTGCTGCTCTGCTGGATCCCAGATGGGCAGCAAGCCACTTGTGAGTCTTAGCAGTGGCTCCAATGTCCTGTTGCTGCTGTAAAATCCAGGGGTAAATGGCTCTTCCTTGTGTCCTACCCTCCTGTTCAGGCCAGGGCTGTAGCTGCTCTTTAACTTTCACAGCCATGAAAACACCCTCTCATGTATCGCTAATTCAGGATGCAGGATATTGATTTGGAGGAAAATATGAGGATATGATGCTTGTCAGTTTTGTGTGATCTGAAATCCACAGAATTACAGAGGACCAGAGGCACCAATCATGTATCCTGGCTTAGCAGTTCCTATCTTACTGACAACATCATTCCTGAGACCTCTGTTTGCAGAACATTATGCCTTTTTTTTTTTTCGCATTCACACTTTGCTCTGTCTAAAGAACCTTGAAGAGGTGCAGAGAGAAAAATCACTTTATCAGTTTTGTTTTGAAAGCTTTGGAAGGAAAAGCAGAGCAAATTCCTGAGAGCCTGTGGGAATTCAAGGCTAAAGAGCAGAGGGGCCGTGGAGGAAACCTCAGAGTTACGAACTTGTGTCTGATTCAGCTTGCAGGATGAAATGGAAATGATTTTACTGATTTTGCTGGGAGCTGAGCCAAGTCCTTTTACAAGATAGGGTGGCATCATGCCACTGCAAACTCGGCGACAGGACTCTGAAATTGAATGTACAGAACTTTGATAGAGGGAAGAGTTTGGACAAGAACAGGTGATGAAATTCTGTTCAAGAGGGAGGAAAATAGAGCAGCTGAATAATTCTTGCAATGTAAAGAGAGGATGTAGGAACCTAATGAAAGCTCTAGCTTCCGTTAAAATCCGTAGCTGTTTTGCCATGGCTCTTAATAGAGCAGGAGTTACAGCCATGAGAAATCAGTTTTTGCCCCTTTCCACATTACTGAGAAAACTCCAATTGCCTTTAAAAAGTGGGGAATTATACTACTCAGTTTGTAGCACATAAATTATGTTTAGTCTATTTGTTTTGTGCAAAAGTTGCTACAAGAAAAGAGTCAAGATATATGAGGAATGACAAGTTGAAACATCAATTCAGTGAAACTGAGAAGCTGCTTTTAGCATTTTTATGTTAAAACTTCCTTTTGAAATAGTCCCACTGATCTTACATGGGTTCTTTGAAGATAAAAAGAAGACTAAGGATGGCCTTTCAACAGGGATTTCCTTCTCAAGTCAATTGGATTTTCACACTGGCAGGTCAGGGAAATGCTTTATAGAGGGAACATAACTTAAATCAAAGCCCACTTACAGCCCCTAGTCCAGTGGAAGTCCTTCCCCAATGTCACTTTCTAATGGAAAAAAAAATTAAAGAAGGTTAGCATTTCTATATAAATTTTCTATGGTTGACTGCAGTGGTACATGTAATTACTGCTATTAGTCTGACCAGTAATAAAAACACACTGCTAGTTAGAGCTTACTGTACAAAAAGCTTGATAAAAGTTATTCCCGCCACCTTGAAAGGCTCTTGACCTTCTTTGTGGAGGTTATCCTATAAAAATCAGGGAATTCCAAAACCACAGGTCAAAACACAATTTAATTCCCTGCACACAGCTGGACTATCCAGCAGCCATTCAGCTGAGACATGAGGATCCTGGTGTGTTTCGTGGTCATGAAATAGGCAAACATAACCTTGTCTGGTTTGTGGGGTGTTTTTTAAGAAGTATTGGGGTACAGTTGGAGAAATCAGTTTATTCCAGGCCCTTTCCAGGACCCTTTGGAACACCATGTCCTTTATACCCCCGCAGACATCACAAACTCATGTAAGCCATACCACACATTTGACATCCCCTGGAATAAATTACTTATATTTTTAATTTTGGTTTGAAGAAAAAATCAGGACTCAAGAGCTAATACTTGTACATAGTAACACCCTACCAGATATCTCTGATCTCACTGAAATAGCCGGGTCTCTGTGGGAGGGTTTTACTGTGTTTATCTGAATCTGAAGTGCAGCAAAGAGATGCCTTGGAGAAATCCTGCATGACAGCTGAGGGAAGAAAACACCTTCACATTTATTTAAAATTTATGTGTCTCTTATTGTACAACTTGCTTTTGTGGGAGATAGTCTGAGCTGGTGATCAATTCCCTTGTTTCCCAGGCACACAGGATGGAGAGGTCAGTCAGGCCACAAAAGCAAGACAAGGCTGCAAGCATGCTTGCCTGCTGCAGGGTTCACTGAAGGGGACTGCAGGGTACCCCTGGAAGTGAGAATTGTTCCTCAGAGAGCCCAGTGAGTCACCTGGAGACACTGGGGGTGTTTGTGGGACAGTGCTGGTGCTGCCACTGCTCCCCAAGTGAGGAGTTGATGGGTCTGTCTTGCACTGGGCATGACTTGGTGCAGCACCACACTGGTTACTGTGCAGACTTGTCCAGTGAAACAGTAGCTGGGGATGGAAGGAAGGAAATCAATGAATCACCAGGAATCTGTGCACAGCCCTTCCTGCTTTCTTTTCATTAGAGACATTTCGTTAAGCCTTTGAATAATGATAGAGCTGAAAATGCATGAGATCCTGTTAATTACTGTGGGGCTATGCTTTAAGCAAGTCATAGGTGGGATATTTTCATAATTGTCATAATGTTTGCTCTTACAGCTTCCTTTGCTGCAATACTGAATTACTCTTCAATCACAACCAAATCAGACAAATTAGGAAAGAGCAAATCCAATTCTGCATTTCTGTTACTGCAGATATCTACCGCTAAACAGTTCTTATCAGTTTACTAACTTTATTTTACCAGCAAGAATGGTGAAAATAAAGCCAGGATTTGGCCATTCCTGAATTAATGATCTGAGTCTTGCACACATGGCAATGCTCCAAGTGGAAGCCCTTGAAAACTGGTCTGCAAAGTTTCTTGACATTGTACTTGAGCACAAGTGTGCACTAAAATCCTTGAAGCAACTGTGCCTGGGTGAGCTCTTGAAAGTACAGCTTCAACAAGGCACTGCAATTGTTCACTCAGTTTTATCCCCATGGGCAGGGACACCTTCCACTAGACCAGGTTGCTCAAATCTCCATCCAGCCTGGCCTTAAACCTCTCCCAGGGATGGGGAATCCACAACATTTTTGGGGAAACTGTTCTAGTGTCTCACCACCCTCACAGTAAAGAACTTCTTCCTAATATAAAATCGAAACCTACCCTCTTTTATTTTAAAGCGATCCCACCATGTCCTATCCATCCTTATTTAGTTTTTTGCCCTTTTTCAGAGCGTTAGCAGTTCTAGAAGATAAACCCAAAGTCATTCCTGTAAAAGGATCTCCTGCAAAAATGTTTTCTCCTTTTATCCGGGAAATATTTAAAGGTGTAAACTCATCAAATTCACATGGCTTGCCTTTCTGATTTTTGCTTTCTCAGTCCTGTCAGTAAACATTTGCCACCTTGCTCTACTCACTGATTAAGGTGGCTACAGTTTTAAGAAAGCTTCTTATTCATGCTATTTTTAGTGCCTCTTTGGATTAATTCCCTACTTGTATATTACCAGTCAACACTATAATCTTACAGTCTGCGTTGCAGTCCTGCAGAGAATGACTTTTGTGAATTCATCTTACACTAAATTCAATTAAGGAGTTCAGAAAGATTTTTGCTCTATGTAAAATTATTCAAATATACTCACTAAAAAAATTCCAGACAGAAATTGTGTAGTATGTGCACTCTGAGCACATCAGAGACAAAACCTGCCCTGGTCTGTAAGGAATAAATTAAGACAAATCAGTGCAAGGTGTTCTGAGGATAACCAAAAGAATATAAAAAGGCTGCACTAATTAAAATAAAAATCAGTTTCTAAAAGGGGTTAGTAAAATGGTTACAGCTTTGTGTATAGGCGAGACATGACAAAATAAGAGCGTAATTGAATTTTTATTTGAAAAGAGGACTTTCTAGGAATAGAGCAATACATTTGGTTTTGATTTGTGCCTCTGGTTTGGCTCTGGCTTCTGCTTAAGTTTAGCCTTGGTTTTGATTTCAAGTGTGCTCTGGAATTATGCTTTTTGTGTTCTGGAGGGTTTTGAAAAGGAATACATAACATCTTTAAAAGTAGCCAATCAAATTGCTTATTTTGAGGGGTTTTTTTCTTGCAATTCCTTGCAGAGCATCCTGTTACCAGTTGCACAGCAGAGGCAAATATACTTCTTCAGCAGAAAAAGGCAGGTCACTTCAGTGTAGGAGGTCCCTGGGACCTCAGGGGTCCCTTGTCTTGCAGAAGGTGGGAATGGCGCCGCTGCACGGGCTGGAGCTGCGTGAGAGCCTGTGTAGCCCTGGCAGGCAGACAAGCCATGAGCGCCTTTTGCACAGATAATGAGAGGAAAGGGAGGAAGCAACTGGGGCAAACACAGCAAGACCTGAGAGCACTTCACAAGAAGCCAGAAGGAGGAAGGGAAGCAAGGCTGTGGCGCCAGAGTTGTTCTGGTGCTCAGTGTTCCCCCACAGGCCCTGCCATCATTCCTTTCGTCCACCTACAGAATATTATGGCAGTGGTGACATTTGGGGTTCTGTCTAAAGTGGAAGTAGAAAATTAGAGCCCTTCTGATTTTGTGTCTGACCTGAAAGTAAAACTCTAATAGTAACTAAAAATCCCGGTGCTCTTATTTTAGAAGCTGAAATTAGGTTCAAAACCTGACATTTAGGTGCCTAAACGAGCTACTTTCCCAGAACCTGCTGGGCAATTACCAGTAGCAAAGATCAAGCTACTAATCCTAGTGGCTAAGAAGGATTTAGGAGCCTAACATTAGACACTCATTTTTGGAGCGTGCTGACACTGAGTTTTAGCTCATTCCTGATTTATGTATTTTTATTTCTGTGAAGTTTTGGGGTTTTTTTCCAAAATACAAGAAACTCTTTTTAATGTCTTGTGTTTATAGATAGTGTTGGCAATACATTTGCCCAAACCTATCCCAAAGACCATCACTGAATATTACAGGATTTCAGATTTACTGACTGAAGTCTGCCAGCAGTTCTCTCTTCTTTGCAGACCAAAGAAATGCATTTGGCAAAAAGTGAAAACTGCATTAAACTGCAGGAGAATGTTAGCAGTAAAGTAGCCCCAGCTTTTGCACATCTGATATAATTCTCCTTAGTAACTTCTGTAGGAATATCAGCCAGCTGCAGAAATGTGAACTCTATCTTCATTTTTTCTATCCTTGCCAATTATTTATCATATTTTCATGACCTCCAAGAGGATAATTTGGCTAGCGAGACTTTAGCTGTGTCAGTCTGCCAGGCAGTCATATGGCCAGAACCCACTCCAGCTGAGTGTGAACTGTATTGCCTGTTGTATAAACATGGAAAAATATTGCTTATTTTCAATGAAGGTGCAAAGGGGAGAAGAATGTACAGAGGTGCAACAGAGTGGGGGAAAGCCAACAGAAGTAGCATTTGTTACAGGGAAATGGAAAGCATGTCAAAACGGTTGAAAACTGTGAAACAAAATGTTAGAAGTCTTGCAAAATTCAAAGTAAGAAAAAAGAGGTGTTCAGCCAAGCTTTTAGCTCCATGTTGCTATGGGAGGTATAGAAACCAGGAGAACTGGCCACCTTAGAGTGCTTTGTTTATGACAGGTGTGCAAGGGGGTATATTTGGTTGCATCTAGACACTCAGGTATCTGCAGGTCACATTAGCAAGGTCACATGTGGCTATGAGAGAGCTGACTCCTGCACAAGGAGCAGCTGGGTTGCAGGAGGGCAATATCAGGTGCTTTGTTGAGGTATAGATCACATCTGCCTCACCTTTCCAAGTGAATGGGATGTATGATTCTCGTTCCATGCCCGGATACTTAGAGTTGCATATGCTTGCTTGTTTTCATGCCCAGTGAATGTCACAGGCTAATGGCTCATCGAGTTCACAAAAACCTCAGCCCTAGATCTGATTTGATAGAAAATTCCTGTTGTTATAGAAAATTCCTGTTGTTGTTGGTATTGTTTCGAACTTGCATGTTCCATTCTGTCACATAAACTGGGCTAATGCCCAATGGAAATAAAGATTATCCCTATTCCATATAATCCCCACCCTGAGTGAGGCCAACTTAGTAATGTGCATGGGAAAGCAATATGAGACTGGAGTGGGATTCTGGAGATTTGCAGAAAATAGAAATACAGGACTGCTATTTGCATGCCACTGTTCCTTCTTCAGGGCCTGTTTCTATGAACACTTGAATGTGTAATTTTCAGCATTAAGATGTCAAGCTGAATTTAATAGGAATAATGATTACACACTCAAAATATGGATTTGTTAACCTGTCATTGAAGTAAATATAGAATAGGCATGAGAAGATTTTTCCAAAGTAATCACTCCTATTGCTGCTCACCAAAATTGTTGAAAGGATGGTTCTGGATTTTTTAATTGATTTCACTGGGAGTACAGTCAGACTAGTCTGGAAGGATCTGATAATTCTTCCCAGTAACTTTATCTAGAGAGCAGATCTGGCCTGGCTCAAGCACAGACCTGGTCTGGTTGGGCACCAGGAAACATTACTTCCAGTTAAATTCCTCAGCAAATACTGCTATTTATTCCCCAAAACATGCATTGAAAGCATATATATCACCAGCTGTGAAGATGATAAAATATTTAAGGAATTCTTTATCAAACAGATCTTTTAGCAAAACATAGAAAAACTCACTAAATTTTAAGCTTTATAAATAGTATTCCATCAGCTCTAGTGTTTGAAAGATTTGTGAAAAAAAATCCATTTTAGAAGAGGGAATAAAATAAAAATATGGCCTGAAAGAAGCATATTTCTAATGCAATTGCAAAAGTTGTTAGCAACCAGCAATCTAGCCTGGATGAAGACACCTCCCAGACACTGTTATTCTTGAAGAATTTGTGACTCTTCCTGTTGTTTTATGGTGGGTGGCTCAGTGACTCACCCCAGGGCCTCCCAGCCAAACAACAGGATCCCAGGGAAATGAAAGTACCTCTAACACCAGTTGCTACCAAGAGACTGAAGTGCAGGAGCTCTCCTTTCCCCTTCCCCCTCCAAAAGAACCCAAACAAACAAAAGGAAGGTATGATTGCTATAAAGATGTACTCAATGAAAGTAAGGAAACCACAGAGCAGGGGCTGGCTGTGGCCGCAGTGAGGTGTTGCTCCTCTTGCCCCTTGCTCATTGGTGTTCTGCTGGAGCAGCTCTAATGTCTAGATATTACTTCTATAACACATGTACTTTTCAATGCTTTTTTTGCTTTCAGGTACTGAGCTGATCCAGTCCCAGCTGCAATCTGATCCAAGTATCAGGTTATATAGTGGTTATAAAGTGATTTCCAGCAGCTATCAGCTAGGTTGAAACAGTCTCTTCTCATAAAGCTCTGTTGTGCAGTGAGGATGACAGAAAATGGTTATACCAATTAAATGAAATAAAAATCTTAGGTTTCCTCAAAGAGTACTGAACAAGTGCCAGTACTTTACAGTTCTCCTAATGCAGATGAAGGTACTCTGCAAAAGTGAACTTTCTGTCAGTACAGTAATACTCCTGCAGAGGAGGAGTTTTGTGCAGTCATTATGTCCATTTCAGTAAATGTGACAATACAGGATGTCATGTCACAGATCTGGGCTGTTTCTACCCATCTTTTCCTAGCACGTGGATTTGACAGGCCATGTTGAAGGGCAGTCAAAGGTGGACTTTGCACTACATCTTGTTGCTGTGATGGACTAACCCCCAGGATCCCCAGCTACGGTCTGCACATGCAGGCAGAAAATGGCTCTGCATATCTGTGGGTGATGACAGAAGTTAGATAAGTAGTGGGTTAAAAAATTGATAAATTATACATTTTCCAGACTGAGATTCTACCTCAAGACTCTGAGAATAGCAAGGGCTCTGCAGAAATACAAGTCAGATTTCTGCTTCAAACCATGGTGCATTATCTCAGATAGACACTTGACCTGCTTTTACATGCTCCCAGTGATGGCAATTCTCCATCTTCAGCCAAACAATTCAGACAGCAGAAAGTCAGATGAAAACAATATGCTGTGCTTTTATTGAGTGCTTACTTCCTTCATTAACATGATGAGGGTACTCAGCCTGAAATGATGGTTGTGTGAATAGCACTGTTGCGGCCTTGACATTGTTCCTCCTTTCTTTGCCCATCCCTCAAGGAACAAAAATAACTGGTCTGCAGAAGTACTTGTTGTCCACCTGCTACTCCCAGCACTGAACAAAAATGAAAGCTAAGTATTAACTTCAGTGTCCAAAGTGCTGAACTTCTGAGTGTAATTCCTGTTTCACCAGAAGTCACTGGGGTTTTGCATTCTAGATGAGCCATAGGAATTAACAGTCTCCTAATCTAATCCAGCTGTAAAGGAAAATAAATTATCTTAACCTGCTGGAGCCTAACTTGTAGGTTGTATGTGGTCCTGTTCTTCATGGAGAGATGTAGGCGAGAAACAATTTCTAAAAACTGTTCTTTGCCTAACCATCTTCTCATGGTACCCCAAACTAATTTGTATAGGTCTTGACTATAAATCAGCACTTTTGAATGTTAAATTGAGGGAGGGTGTTGTTGCTGCAAAGACCCATGATGTTAATGTCCCTGAGCACAGTTTTAGAACTCCAAATATCTGCCAGTGTATACCATAAAGTTCATTTTAAAAGGTGATTGGCATAATATATAGTGGTTTATTAAAAGCTTTTTGTTACTACAGGCAGTTTTCATTGCTACTGGACAGCCTGAAGTGCACTATGTGGAAGCACAGCATGCTGGTAATTCATTTTTTTCTATTGTTTGGTGTAGGGTTTTTTCCCTTAAAAAAGTTGTAGTCTTATCCCAGATGTCTGGAACAAAAGTTTAGACTAGTGTAAGCACAGATGAATGGCAGTCAGTGCATTCCTGATGACAAGCTGCCCAGCAGTATAAGAGATTTCCAAGAGCATGGAAGTGTGAAATATTTTTTGTGTGTTTTCCAGCTATTTGTGGATGATCTAAAATACCTGCTTCTAGCCGGTGCCCAAGATGCTTTTATTTTCAGTTGGCTACTTACTGCCTAACTCTTAAATGCTGTGGAAAGCATTTATTCCCATCTGAATTGCTGAATGAATTGGAAACTAGAAATGCAGAGAACAGGAAAATGTTTGATATCTGTGAAGGGGCAGATATGCAGTCTTCTAGGAAGCTGGAATGCTGGGGGTATATTTTGGCACAGGGATTTTACCTACTTTTCTTGGCAGTGTTATTTCCTTATCAGACCAGGCATGCATTGTATTTTGCATGTGTCAAAAAGTGCTTGCCAGCAGGACTCATTCTGATAGCGACAACAGGAAGTCTGAAATACACCAAAGGAATGAAGGCTTGGGAAGCCAGACGCAGAGGAGCAGCACTAATAGCTGTTCTGGATAAGGAGGTTAAGCCACAAAGAGTTCAAGCCTATCAATGCTGGAAGTTTGTTGCAGGAGATTGTAGGTAGCTGCAAACAAACCAAAAAAATTGCACAAGGAAAAATGCCAAGCAGAGAAGAGCTGTCTTTGTTTGAGAGGCTCTGTTAAAAAAAATGTCTGATAGATATTGCCTTGGAGTATAACTTAGTCTCAGATTCATGACATGTGAATTCTGGCTTTTTGCTCTAAGTTCCAGAAGAAGCTGTTCATTATGAAACATCTCTTTACCTCACTTTCTTGATGGAAGAGATGCAGGAAATGAGCATTCTGGCCCAGCTGTTCCTGCATACTCTCTATCTGCCCAACATTAAATTCTGTGCAGCTGCCAAATCTCCTGTAACTCTCCCTTTTCCAGTCCCATGATCTGCAGCTCAGAAGCTCCCAGGGTCTTATAAGTAGCTCAAGCCCTCCAAATCTCACCACATTTATGAACAGGAACAAAACTGAGCAATGAGGAATCTGGACATGTTTTTATCAGTGACTCCTTTAATGAGTGGATGAAAATTTAGGTTTATAATACATGCTGGGATACTAGCACAGTAATAGTGTTGGCTGCTAGGAAAGCTATAAATGCTTGTATTTAAGTACAATAGGCTCTTTATAATCAGATATTTTATAATGTTCTAAGATGTTTCTGATGCTAGTGGCCTAAAAACAAAGCTGACACTGTTAGAAACTGTAGCTTAGACAGACCAGTGCACAGAGAATCCTCTCACAAGACTGACAAGAAATCTGATACATTTTTCCATTGCTTGTGCAGAGGAAACCAAATGGAAAAGAGAAACCACAGAAAGTCAGCTCAGCAGCTTAATGTCTAGCAATATTTTGCACAGTAAAAATGACAAGTAGAATTGGAACAGAAAACACATCTTGCTTTTCAGTTCTGGGGTCCACTGCAGTCTCATACCACTGCCTGTTTTTTAACCAGGCTCAAGAAGAATGAGCTCATTACAGTTTACCACAGTAAAGATGAGCTATCTCTCTGGATAGATAGCAGTTGGATTTATCCATCCTTTTGGAAAATTAAGGCATGGTTCAAACACATATTTGTGTTTTGTTTCTTCTGAGACGGTCAGCCATAATAATCACTCCATGCGCTTCGAATAACATGAGAAACTGAGACTGACTCACTGTTTCCCATTTCATTAGCTCAGGACAGGATGCAGATCCTATAAACACATTCCGTGTGAGGCTTTACATGACATGAAGTTCCTTGCTCTAAGTTTGCAAACCTACTGTTTTTCATATCCCTGGAATAACTGTTTATGGTCTCTCTCTTCCAGCTCTTCTGACTGCCCATATCTAAGCATGAAATATGACTTAGGACTGCAGTAACTTTTCCCTTTGTAACTTACTTCTCTCAGCCACAGTAGTCCTGCTTAAGCTTCCCTCTGACTAACAAAATCAAATATGTGCCCATCAATAGGTCACCAATAGTGAAAGAATGGACCTTGGATGGTGCCCTTGGAAGGACCTTGGCTGTTAAGCTGCTCATTGCAGCTCCATTTCTACAAATATGGGCCCGAGTTACACCTACTGCAAGTGAATAAACATTGAGCCACATCCTTCAAGCATGTGTTGAGTCCCCGTGGTGAATCAGTAGAGCTCCAGGTGTGTAAGAGTGGGAAAGGCATGTAGTAGGAGAGAGCAGGAAAAACACGCTCTGTGGTAACGGATATTGTTACAGAGTCTGTTGGTAGAGCAAATAAACAATCCTCTGAGAGCCAGACATGCAGTAGTTCTGTTGGCCTTGAAAAAATCTTTTGTTAAAAAAAAAGCCAACAGACTAAATGTGTTTTTGTCTTTAGTTGCCTACATAAAGGCACTTAGAGATTTAGTGGAATTTTTCACATTAGCAGCTGTCTCTAAATCAAGTGAATGAGATTGAAGCAGTTCCATCCTACAAAAAAAAAGGTGGCCAGCTTGGGATTTTAAGCACCTAAATACATTTATGAGCCTGGTTTTTAATATTTTTAATATTATTTTGTGCAGCAGGATTTGGATACTGACATTTCTAGTCCATGAAATATTCCAATGTTTCCATTAAAAAATTCAGAACAAAATATCTACATTTTAATATGTCCCACAGCACGAATTTTAGAGAAACTTCTACACATAGCCATTAAAATATCTTGGTTTTCTACTGCTAAATTGAAGTTCTTTGAAGTTCTACTCTTATATAAAAATTTTAATATATGTAATGGGCTAAAACCCAAGTACTTTTAAAAACATTTTTAAAATGACAGAAAGCATAGCTAAACAAAATATTCCTGCATTGTTACAATTGCATTTTTCAATGCAAATTTACCCTGTTTAGGGAAGTAAGTATAATGAAATATACAGGTAAATCATAGGTAATTTCTGGTTTTAGCAAATTTCTGTATTTTAGCAAGCGCACCCAATATTGCTTTGGATGTGTTTGCTAAAATACAGATGGAGCAAAACAAAAGAGTTTGAGGTTAGTTTGCTCTTTTTTATCATTCTGCTATAAGAGTTTAAATAACCATCAATGGAAAGGATAGCAAGCATCAGTGATAAAGGCTGAAAAACTTAGTGTGTTTGTTTCTTCACTTTAGTAAAACACCAAAGTCTGTGCATTCTTTATACCTTTTTACTTTTGCGTTTGTAAAGACTTTGACAAATTGACTCTTCACACCCACACTGGAAATTGTCAGCAGCCCACAGCAAGGTATCACTTTGCTGTCCATATTATTACCTGTTTTATGCAGTGGTGCTTCAAAGATATTGAACAATATGTAAAATTTTTACTTTCTCTAAATCTGAAGGGGATTATTTGAACCTCATAGGAAAACCATGCGTGAAAAGGCAGCGTTATGCTCCAAGCAGTGTGAACTAAGAAAGAATATATAAATACAGCCAGAGACCAATAAAACTGTAACTGCAAATCCACTGTGGCTGTAAATGGTTTCCCTTCAATAATGAAATACCACACTGGCAAAAATGAATATATAACTCATGCTACCCCAACCCTTATTGGACTACAAAATAATGGTATTTTAAAACAGAGAGTCCTTTCATTCTCTAGAGTGCTCTTTGGTCATGTTTCAAGTTTTCTTCTGCAGCTAGGAGGGCTAAAATCTTACATGAAAAGATGTAGAAACTGAGTCATACAGTCACTTGTTCTGGGGCTTGAAGTGAAATTCCAGATATCCCAACACTGGCAGTAACACCACTGTTGGCAGGAGTACCAATGACCAAATTTCTCTGTGAAACAAAGCACACTGAAGCTAAGTTTCACAGTTTGAGGAAAGAAAGAAAAACATTTATTCAAGACGGGAAAACTTACTTGCTGATAGGAAAGAAAAAAAATTATTTTCAGTGAACACATAGAAGAATAGTCTTTTGCTGCAAAGATCTCTAGAAGCTTTTGAAACCTTAAATTATTTCTTGTTGAAGAAAAAAAAAAAATGTTTCCATTGATAAGAATTGTGAGAATCTCTTCTGCAGCTCAGATAATCCAAGCCAGAAGCTACAACTCAGCCTTAGCCAGAATTTTTCTTTCAGTGAGTTATTTGAGCTGTCCCTCTTCTGTTCCTATTATTTCTTACATGCATGCTCCTGCTGCTGCCCAAGATTGATCTAGCAGAAGTTAGGTGCCTTTGAAACTAACATGAGTATCTGAGAGGGACATTGTTCTCTCCATGTTCCAGGGAGCAGAAAGTTGTGTTAGGGCTATCTGACGTAGAACCTGAATTGTATGACATAGAGCCAAGAGTCTTTGCCTTGCACTTTCTCTTTCTTTCCCTCCCAACCCCTTGTGTGAGGCTGGGGAGGCTTTTCAATATGAATATGAATGGCTACTGCAGGCTACAATATGAATGGCTACTGCAGGACTACAACACTTTGTGCCCTTCCTGCTTTCAGTGAGGTGCCAGGAACCGCCACAGTCACCATCTTAAGCTGCAGCAACTTCTTGGGGTGCTGCTGTTCACATGAATAGCAAACCATTACTCATTTGGGCACTCAGTTTCTCTGGGTCTCAAAACCCAGGGAAGGGATTGTGTCCTCATACCTTCATGCCTTTTAGATCTTGCAGAGATTTCATTTCAGTCAATAAAATAATATCCCTTTCTGTATCTTCCTTCAGCATTAACATTTCAGGTGGTAGCAATAAAAGGTTAGAGTTCCTCTTATTACATTAGGAACAGTACTAACCTGGGATGAATTCACTCTGTGTTCAGATTTGTCATCTTTATTGAAGACTCTCTGCTGCAGCAGTTATTGCTTTCCTAGCCTGCTCTAACTTGAAGTCCTACATCGGCAGAAAATGAGCATAAAGAGAGAGCACTGGCGCAACTCTCTTGCATAAGCTCTGATGAACTTGGCAGAAGTGTAATTGTGTGGCCCACCACTCTGTGAGTCAAGTTTTTATTTCTGTGGGATCCTTTTCAATAATGCTGAGGACACTGTCCAGCTATGGAGAACTTACATGTCTGCGTCTCTCATGGGTGTGAATACCCAAGACTGTCCAAATGAAGTACCAGAAATTCATTGTCTACCACCAGATTTTTGTTGAGCACCAGCTTCTGTCACCTGCAGAGGATGTGTCAGAGTCTTAAGATGCAGCAATGTAATTTATTGAAACAAAAGTTATGTCAGTCTTCTCCCAATTAACAGGCAATAAAACAAGAGGCCTCAAGTTGTATCAGGGGAGGTTCAGGCGGGATATAAGAAAGATTTAATCACAGAAAGGGTTGTCAAGCATTGGAAAAGGCTGCCCAGGGAAGCAGTTGATTCATCATCTCTGGAGATGATGAATCATATTTAAAATAGGTGTAGATGTAGCACTTTGGGACAGGGTTTAGTGGTGACCTTGGCAATGTGGTTAGTGGTTGGGTGCAATGATCTTAAAGGTCTTTTCCAGCCTAAACAATTCTATGATTCCACACATAATGCCAAGCTGCTACCATTTTCCTCATCCCATGGATAAAACAGCACTGTGGCTGGAAGCACTGTGGGTTAGCTCTTGGTAGTTCCTGCAGGTGAAGCCATTCCAAAATTTCCCCTTATAGCTAGAAGTAATGAAGAAAATAAATGTTAATTACTGAAATAAGTAGAGTTGACTATTTAATTAGTCAGGCTGTTTATGAGGTCGGTTTTTCCACAGTTTTTCCTGAGAGCTGACAAACAGGGAGAATAGCAAACATACTGCACTTCATTCTCATTATGGTTGAAGGTTGGTGATTAATTGCCATCAGCTGCATTGAATCTTTAAGGGGCAGAGTACAGGACTGTTACAAGATCATGTTTTGATAGCCTTTAACACTAGAGCTCTGCTAAGGTTTCTTCCACAGAAGTTGGAGAAATTGCTGTAAGAAGGAGGGATACCAAAATTTTGCAGTGTCCTGAGGAGGAGAAGAGAGTCTGTGCTGGTTGATCGGACAGCTCAGGTAAGAGTCTTGCTTTGGGGGTCTGCAGTCACAGCCCGTGCCACAGCAAGTACCTAAACAGAAGAATAAAAAACCCTTTCCATTACTAATGGAGCAGATACAGTCAAGGCTAGTTGCAGCTTCTCAAATAAAAATTAAAAAAATAAATTAAAAAAAGGGCCCGTTTTTATGTAAAGGAAAACCCCCCACCCCAACCCTTACTCTGAACAGCCCAGAGCCTCTTGCTGCTGGGGCACCTTGTTGGAGCCACTTCCTCTCCCTATTTTGGTGGGCCTTGCATCCTGTTGGTTGCAGGATGGCAGCTCTCTCAGGGAGGCTCTCTACCTTTAACATGTAGCAGCTGTGATTTTCAGCAGGGCCACTTCACACAGCCCAGTAAAGAGCCAGATGAAGACTCTTGTTGCTTGTTTTGCTCCTCTGTTCCTGGCTATGTTATCCCCCTCTCCCTGGGCTCACTCACTGCTCACAGACATGTGCTTTAAAAGTATCCTGAGCTCCACTATGAAAGCTGGTGATGCATAGCATATTCTAAGGAAAGATTTGCCTCTGTTCAGAAACCTTCCTGCCCTCATGACTGAAGAAGAACAAAATAATGTATTAACAAAAACATGGTTCACTGCCAAAGAAAAGGAGTTCCTGTAAGGACTGAAACAATAAATCTCCTCTGTACTGAACTCCCAGAGGGAGTATGTTGTGTTTCCTCCTGTTCTTTATCAAAGTCCCCAAAATAAGCAGGAATGGGCAGTGACCAGGCACAGTCACCACACACCTTTTTCCATGGAGTAATTAAGGCCTGCCCCAGAGTGAGAGAGCACTCCCTGCCCAGCTGCACAAGGGAGAGCTGACAGCACTACCACCAAGCATGAAGCTCCTGGGGACTGCTTGCTTTTTCCTTGCTGTACTCTGTGTTTGCACTGTAGGAGGTAAGTTCTTTGGCTTTTTTGGATAGACTTGTCACATCTCTCAAGTGGTTTGTGAACAAAAGCTGAGCTGTCAGTCGCTGGGTGCTTTTTCTTCATTTCTACTGCAGTGATTGAAAGACTGTGTGTTGGAGGAGAAGGTACTAACTGGCAGCTGAGTTATATGTGTTCTGTGAAAAACTTTCCTGCCATTGTATTTTTCTGACAGCTTTCTTTCTAGGTGTCATGAAGCTTCTAAATCTGAGAGGAGTCAAAAGCAGAGGTGTATTTACAAAAGTTTGCAGTTCTGTTTTTCTTCTACATGTTAAACCATTTTTTGCAAAGATGGCTTTAAGGGGACAATTGAAATGCCTGAAAGGTTTTGCTCTTGCAAATTAGATCCATCCTGATAGATTTCCCTGGCACTATGCCAGCAATATGTTTGGCCAAGAATGTCTCTAAGAAATTATTTTAGTTTTGGCCCCAAAGATATAGGGGCTTACAACATTTGTCAAGTGTCAGATAATGAGGGGTGCAAGCCTAGGGGTCATGTTGGTTATTGTGTGCAGTATTTTTTAGATATGGTTCTTAAATGCACAGATTTAATACAACTTTTGCTGTTCAGGTGGTCACTGAACTGATGTTTTCATTATTCTTCAGTATGAAAGACCATGCTTTTAAAATGGAATTAACTAGTAAAACCTGAAAAGGTGAAAGAACCTGCAAAAAGAGCCAGAATCTATAATCACCTTTGTCAAAAGATACATTTGAAGTAAAATCTGTCTTTTATCTGTACTTTCATTTCCCATCTCTCTGGGCTACAACTTACACAAATGCCTATAGATTGCCTTAAAAGGATGCAATAACCAGAATTTAAAAATTTGATAACACTAGATTACCTGATCTAAATGAAGTTAATCAACTTTTATGCTTGGGGAGCAGAAAGCTCAGGTTCTGTGTTGAAATCTAGTATTTTGTGGTGTATCTTATGCTGTTGCTTGGGCTCGTTGCTGTTAGGAAAACAAATCAATAAAGGAGATTAAAAATAAGCCTGTGCCACAGAAAGAACTGCTTTTAAAGTTATGTTAAGTAAGTACAAGCCCCAAAAGTCTGTGTTGAGGTACTATTTATTCTCTGTCTGCTACTCCTTGTAAAAATAGTCTTCCTGTCATTGTCAAAGCTTTAATTTCACAATTTCTGAAAAGCAAAGTGGAGTTGCATCAAAAAGAGCATATTTAACACAACAGTCCATAAATCTTACCAGAAAGCAACATGCAAAGGTGGGAGGAATCCTGCTAATTTTGTACAGTTCTTTCTTTAGAAAGGATTTTTCCTCCTCTGCATGATATGAACATGGCAGAACCGATGACAGTGAATAAGCAGATTTTATATATGATACATTTGTTCTGAACAATTTTGGTTCTGTAAAAACAGAAAAAAATATTTTTTAACACTTAATTGCAAGGTAGATGTGGTAGTGAAATTCTGTTGGCAAATTCACATTAGAAAGTTAAGAAAATTTATGGGACTATTTGGAGTATATATTTTCTTACCTTGTGAAAGTTAAATTATATGCTCCGGTTGAGCTTGCTTCAGGCAGCCCCATGTTAAGACAGAAGTGGTTTTATTGTCTGTTGTGCAAAGCTGGACCAAAGTATTCTGATTTCCATTTTTTGTGATCTCTAAAATGTTCTGGTCATCTGGACTGTAACAGCAGACTTATGATCTGGGAAGTGATGGTGAGGAGACTCACACCATTCTCCATTTTTTGAGCACTGGAGACAGCAACAAAACTTTCCTCCAGCTGATTTTAGTATTTTTAAATGATAATAAATAATAATATAATTATTATATATAATCTAATTTTTAGAGAAGGTCAAATCACACCCCAGTGTTTTAATACTCCCTCCCCCCGGTTTTGGAGTAGCTTGCTTTCAAAGCTCACCAAGACAAATGTATGGGCTTCCAACTTTTTTGTGTGCTACACAGAAGATGTTTGTCTGTGTATTTTTTGTATATCATACTGAAGTGGACTAGGACATTTCCACTGTGGTTAGTAAAGCACATACTCCTGTGGGGCTTTTAAATTTCATCCTTTTTCTTCAGCTGTATGCTCCTCATGGTTTTCTATGCAATTTTCTATCTTGTCTTGGGATCTTTCATCCTCAAAAGCCCATAATGTTTTGGTGGAGTCTGCCCTCTGTCAGCACACTTCTAGAGGCTCAGTTAGACACAGATGTGGGGGCTGATAGACCCCTGACAACTTGTTCCTCCTACCTAGACTTCTCTCAACCCTCTGGGAGTTAAATCACATGCTTAGAACAGGAGTTCCTTCATGCTCATCTCAAGGTGTTCAGTTCTCCTGGCATATTGCCCTTTATTCTTACCTGCTCCAAAATGTATCTCGAATTAAAATGCTTTCTAGGTTGGTTCATAGCATTTTCAGCTTTAAACAGGCAGCACTGGGATGTGTCAAAAAATACAATGTCAAATTATAGTAATCAAATACGAATGCTCTTGAGTCTGCCTTAGGATGTAATTACTTTAAAAATGTGTAAAGGTGAACTTGTTTCCTTCTAAAAGATGAGAGGAGAAGCCTTGGCATGTGCTTATAATGTAAGTGCTTAGATGCTGCATTTTCTTGTGCCTTGGTCTTGGAATACAGAGTGGCTGTGGCTGCCCAGCACAGCAAACATCCACACAGTGCTGGTAGCACAGCACTGCATCCTTCTCGCTGAGACACCCAGGCTGGCTTCTTGCAGAAGTGGTGGCAGAGGGCAGTGGGCTGTGCTCCTCCTGGCATGGGGCTGGACGTGTCCAGGTTGTGCAGCTGAGCAGAGGGGCTGGAATGAATCACCTTGTGTTGGACACGTCCAGGGGTGGGGTGTGAACTCCCTACTGCTGACCGCTGTTGACAGCCTGAAGTAGCTTTATCCGAGTGCTCTGTCCATGTTGATGGCACTACAAAGAAACAAGGGTGTTTTTATTGTTTGAAAGGTAGGAGCAAATCTTGGCATTTAGTGTTTGGGCCAAATGCCCCTTAAGTAATTTGGAGCTGCTCCATTTCACTGTGGATCAGCCTTAAAATATGAGTTTCCCAGCCCCCTTCCTCATTATGGGGATGCTGTGTAGCATGCCAAACCTACAGCACAGCTGATTAATCCCAACTCCCAGGCTAATAGCTTGAGAAAAGTTCCACTAAGCCAGGACTCCTGTAGTTACTAAACACATTTGCTGCTGTCTGAATGCTGCTCTTGTTGATGTAAATTAGAGGAGATGGATAGCCTTTTCCTTTTCCACCTTCTGTGCTCTCCGCTCACAAGCCCTCAAGTATTTTAAAAATTAATTTTTAAAATTAAATACTAACTAAACAGTTTTGAGCAGTGGAAGCTTTTGAGAATGGTCTCACCTCACTCTGGGTTATTATTCATGTTTGTTCTCTGGACAACCAGCAAGGCACAGACGGTCAAAGTTGGATCATTGTCTCATTTCTGAAAATTTGAGAAATGTGAATAGGCTTTAGATATGACTTTCTTACACCTTTAACTTGCTTGAACCAAAACTTTGAATGTCTTCAGAATTTGCCTGTTGTGAAAAAAAAAAAAGAATTGTATTTGGTGTTTTCACTGTTTCTAGCATTTGCCAAGATTAGCTTTGTGAAAAATCAAATTATAGTGCTGGAGCTTATGATAGCCTTTAATGGAATATTGAATTTTTATTTTTCCTGTGCAGATTTTTTTTGGTTTTTTTTTCCCTGCTGCCACATTCCCTTCATTCATTAGATCCTTTGCATATTGGGGCAGCTTTTGACTAATGGAGTTTAAAGGTGTATTTTTTTACTGGACAGAAGAAAACGGCATGTTGTATCACCAAAACTGGAAGCAAGTTTACTGCATTTACAGAGGATAGAAGCAGATGGCTTGATACCTGCTTGGTTATGATTTACAGCCAAAATAAATGGAAACTGAGCATGAAGGGCAAGTTGCCTACAGCATTCAGCTCCAAACCTGGGAATACATAATGCTGTATAACTTGCCCAAAAATTGGTTGTCTTTTCTGAAAATTTACCAGAATGTTTTCTCTTTTCTTTAGCTGACTCCTTTTGTCTGTGTTCAAACCTAGAGTTCTTTTTAATCTTCACTAGTTTATAAATTAGGAAAAAAGATGTACTGAGGTTTGGTTTGGTTTTGTGATGTTTTTTTAAAGTACTTCAAATTTGGACTCAGATTGTTTATACATCTGAGTCCTGTGTGGAAAAACCTGCTAAAGTACTTGAACTTTTTTTTTTTTTTTTTGGGTACTGTAATTTGTACTGCAAAAGTAAAAATTGAAAATAATCTTTAAGAATCTCTTCACTTTGGGGTGGGAGTACTTTTAACTGGTACTATTTAATAGCCAGACTAAGTTCAACATGTAAAATCAGTAAAATCTCATGGATTTTATTTATGGCACTTATGGAGGGGGCAGGGTGGGGGGAGAGGGTGGTGTTGTTTGTAATTTTTGCTGCAGCAGCTCAAGGAAGACTCATTAATGGTTTTATTTTGCAATTCCGTAAACAGAGAGACAAAGCTGGATTTGTGTGTAGCAGGTGTTATTTCCAAATACAAGTCAAGAGTTAAATACCTGGCTTCTTTGGAAGAAAAAAACCTACATTTGATTTCAACTAGCACTCTAAAAATGGGTTTCTCTATTAAAATAGGTCTCCCTTTAAAACAGAAGAGTCAAACCCCTGATTTCTACCACTTCCTGCCCTGCAAGTCACTGTCATTGTTCCAGCAGCTGACATATCAGGTAGCAATACCTTGGCACTCCTCTTGTGAAAATGGATCCTTGGATGCCCTAACAGTGGCATGTGGTATCAGCCAGACCTCCCTGCCACAGGAAAAGGGGTTTAACACAATTTCATATGATCTTATCTCCACACTCTGCCTTCTGGCCCTACTGCCCCATGAGAGAAGACTGAGCTGGTGATCACTTGCTGATATGATGACTTGGAGTAAAATTCAGCAAGTGTGATGTGCTGGGGTGTTGTAGGAAGGGGTGGGAAGCCCTCTGCTGCCACCCACACATGTATTAGAGGCTGGTCTGGAAGGGTCCAAATTAATTTCTAAATACTTTTTTTCTCAGCAGTCAGAGTAGCCAAGAACCCCTTTCAGGCCAGACTAACTAGCTGATTATGTTTCCAAAGGTTATGTTTCAAACTAGGAGCAGGGCAAGGATTTTCTGACTGCTTTGATGTGGAAGGTGGATACTTGCCTTTGGCACAAGGCAAATTCTATACTGTTTATCAGTAGATCAGTAGAGTAGTTTTACAACAATTTTGAATCCTTTCTATCCTTTTTTTTTTATGGCAGTAACGTGCTTCTGGGTGTTAGCTGCTGTTGTAGATAGCAATGCATCTCAGGTTTCTGAAACCACAGAGCAGGTGGCACATAATTTTGTGTCACAATTATCTGCTGTAACCATTCTGCCTTGTCTAATCACTCTGACAAAATAATGTGTTTTGCTGGGATGGGAGCACTACAGCAGCCTTTCTGTCTGAAGATTTCTACAAGATAAGAAATCATTCTAAAAAGCATGTCCAGTTTGTCTTAATGGTGTGACTTCTCAGTGTGGTACTTGGTTTGAGGAGTGCCAGTGTAACTTTAGGGTTAAATCAGTTAACATAATGATATTAATGAGGTGTTTGTTCTTCCTCCAGATTTCTTCTTTCATAATCTTTAGCAGGAGATTAATGTTGGTTTTGGGCTTGAGAAATTCAGCTATTGAAGCAACAACTGATAAGAATGGCAAAAGCTTTGGATTTTAGCTGATCTGAGGAAAACAGTGACAGGAGATTTTCTAACCTTCCTGGCCAATTAGCATTATTTTCCTCTATAAAATACTTATTTGTTGAGGTGTTTTTCCACTGCATATTAGTTACATGAAGTGATCAGAACCCCATATATTCCTTAATTTTTTACTACTTTTCCTACTTTTTCTCATGCTTAACATTGTGTCTAAGGTTTTATTTGAAAGACCTTCTAAACACTATTATATAGTTTTGTCTACCCATTGTGAGAGCTTGAAATCATCTTTCCTAGACAGATGAATTACTCCTCCTCATCTCAGCATGGGTTATATATCACAACAATATAGATTATGTAAATATAGGTATTTGTAAACTCATTTATTATAGAAGCAAAAATATCACCAAATATTTCTATATAAAATGACAAAAATAGGTGATTATTACTCTGCAAAGAAATGTATAATTCAAATCCTTTCCACCCAAATTCCAGGTCTCATGTCCAGTAGAGAGGGGCAGCTTTTGATATGATACATGGCAAATGCTTCCATGGCCATTCAAAGTCAAAAAAAGCAATAATTTGGGGGTTTTCTTTACCCAGGAATTCTAGACACTCTGAAACTCCTGCCAGGTTGTCAAACCTCATCTACCCCTAACTCCTACAGACGCTCATGAAGTCAGAAATGTGTGGTGTATTGAAGGAAGTGTTTGGGACCAGTGTGCAATTCCACTGTTGTTACTCATTCTTGCAAAGGACTGTTAAAACTTCTTTCTGAAAACTACTAAATTCTTGAATTATGGAGCTTTCTGGACATCCTACAGAGTCCAGATGGAGTCTGGACATCCTCTGTTTTGACTCAGATCACATAACCCTTGGAAGTTGTAGCTGCACCAAAGGCTGGCTGCCCAGAAAGGCTCTTCTAGCAGAGCAATTTTAGATTCTCTTTAGGAAGGTTTGTTTCTTATAACAGTAGTTTATAAATATATTTGCTGTCATTCAGAAGATAGCAAATGTATTTAAGAAACTGTTGGGCTTGCAACAACTCACTAGTTTCCAACATGCCAACAAGAACAAATAAAAGGACTTACTCAAGATCTATGCCGAATAACCCAGTCCCTAAAATGTGCAAGGGAAGGACACAGCACACGTATTAGAGGCAAAAAAAACCTCCCAGTGCACGGCAGTTTTTTGGTTCTCTGCACATTTTTTTCCTGTCTAGTTCAAATGGCTCTAGAGGATTCTACTTTTGCAAGCCATTTTTTGGCTTTTCTACTACTTTTGCAAGCCATTCCCAGTGCTAATGGAGTCACGTAGCTGACATGTCTTAATGCTCTTGAATTTAGGTGAACTAGTGCACAATTTATCTTAATGGCTTTGAGATGCTTTCTTGTAGTGCACTGTCTGCTTCTTCCCTAATTGCTTTCACCTTGCATTTCCAAGAGCTGGCAGAAATTACTGTTTCCAGATGCAAAATGGAAAGTGGGGATTGATCATTCATGGGAGGAAAGGTTGAAGAAGAGCAGAAAAGTTTGTGTAGGAATGGAACAGCTAATTCATAGTTGTAATTGTCTTGGGAATACAATTGCACTATTTGCCAATAAAAGTACGAGGGATGTCTATAGCTGTTTAACAGCATGATGGGATCAGCTCCCAGCTCACCACGGCTTCCCAGTGCACTGACTGGGAGCTGGGATTTTGACAGGCCTGAGCATCCTGAATGTGGGCCACTCTTCCCCTAGGAAGCTGTTTTTCAGTGGGAGCCAGCGTGGCTAATGCAGCAGTTCCCACCGCTCTTTGGTAGGAGAAGTCCTCAGTGCTGACACTCTGTTTCAAGTGCTCTTTGTAGTAACAATTTTGTTTTGAAATGGGAATACTTCGTTACATAAAGCTTGTAAGAAGAGTTTCAGTTTTGCATCTGACCTTAGCAGTTGTATCAGATTGGTAGAAATTCAGAACAACATGAGTTATTATCAGCTTGGCAAGATAGAGATGGGCAAGAGGAGGTCTTCATCAGCTGTATGTGCCAATTAGAGCAATGAGATATTTTTGAAGTATATCCTTCATCCTTGCCTATAAAGTAACTCCAGTGAGGCTGTACTGCACTCAGGGCTTGCAAAGCCCATTTGGGGCCTTCCCTTTGGGATATTCTGTACCATTTAACCTTTGTTCCAGGCAGTGTGGAAAAGATGAAGAGAGTCTCAACGGACCATTGAGCGTGGAATTACATTAATTATAGAAGCAATTTACAGTGTTTCCACAGAGTTTTCGGACAGGAACTGCTTTTTGATGTTCCAGGGGCTTTCAGAGCTTTGTCAGGAACAGAGTGGCATGGGCGGGTGTGGCTAAAATGGGTGTCTAGGCTGATCCCGGATGTTCTAAAAATAAATACATCATAGTAGACACTGCAGTGACCCTTTCCTGAATTATACAATTAGTCATGCTGCTGGAGATGCACTTGGGTCACAAACATAGCACAGAGCTACATGACTTTCCTAACTTCTGCAGCACATTGAAAAGGAGAGCTGCTGATTGACCCAGGCTCAGCTTCCGCTCTGGCTGGTTTGTATCTGCCCTACCCAAACGTGCTCTTTCGGGGGAAACAAAAATAGACTTGCCAATAGCATGTTAAGGAAAAAGCATTGTAAGCATTACAATTTTCTCTCTGCCTTCTGCGTGGGGGTGACATGCACCAACACTTATTCCTTCCTGTTGCAAGGAAAGGGGCTCTCCTTTATTTCTGTTTCTTCTGCTCAGCAGTGCACAATATGTATAAAGCTTTCTATATAAAATTACACCCTCTAAGGACATTTTTCAAATTTATTTAGCTTGACTAACACAAGACGGGGGGGGGGGGGGGCGTGGCAGTTCATTTTCTGTACTATAATATAGTCCTTAGAAACTCCTACCTTTTATCTTACACGTGGACAAACAAATATATCACAATCAAAGGTGGCAATCTGGTGGTTTAAATAGCTTTAAAGGGTTTAATTAAAACCTATTAAATACTTTTAACAGGTTGAAATAAAGGGAAGTGCAGAGCTTGGAGACTTCATTCAAGGAAGGCAGAAGTGCTGATGAGCATGCTGAGCACATTTATTGTTCTGTGGAGTGCAAACAATGTACTGATCCCTCTGTAGTACACAGTAATAGAGATATCCACCAACCTTCATGTGAGCAGAAGGCACACTGAGAAAACTTGTGATTAAAAGCCTTTCGTAGGGAATTTGCTTTCTTCTAAGGCAGTAAAGAAATCCCTTAAAACTGGCTGTTTAAGTGCCCAGATTTCTATGTCCACACATGCAGAGAGGCAAATCATGCTGTGCTTGGGTTGTTTCAAATACTCAGTAACACAGGGGCACTCATCCAACATTTCTCATTAATGTTTTGAGGAGGGGAGCCCTCACCAACCTACAGCCACGTTGGCTGAGGCTGGTCCTTGGCGTCTGCCTTGTCAATATTTCTCTGTGCAGCAGGTCCCTGAGCAGGAGCTGTTTGCTGGGTGCTGTGAACAGGCTTTGTGGGAGCCTTTTGCCTGGGGATTGGTGATTGCCAGGAGCTCTGTGCTAGTGCTTAGTGTTGGGACATGCTAGCCCCATGCCTGGGTGAGCAGGAGGAGCTCTGGGGCAGTGCTGGCACCAAATCTGCATTTCCTGCCTTCTCTCTGTTCCCTGTTGGAAAAATTGTGGTAGCTACCTCCCTTTCCTTCCTTCCTTCCCTCAGCTCTTGCTGCCAGCTGCCTCCAGCCCACCCAGTTTATGTTTCCTCTGCAGAAACCAAATCCCACATTGCCCCACTTGCTGCTGCCCATTCCCATGCAATGCAGGAGGAGCCCTGTCCCTGTCTCCTTTTCCAGCTACGGGGCTTTACATTTATGCTCTCCCTTCCCTAATATCCACCTCTTTCAGCTGTTTTCAGGTGCTTTTGCCCTTTGTGGGGAGAATGTTACGTGTCTCTGGCCCAGTAACTTCTCCCTGCCTTTGTGTCCTCCCCTAAGCTCATGCCTGTAAGTTGTCCCCACTCCTGTGCAGCAGGCTGTCTCTGTCACGTGCCTGCAAACCAGGACCAGCAGCTACAGAGAAGAAGTAGAAAGTTGACCTTAAGTGTAAAATCTCCCCACACAGGATTTGTATTGTTTGTTTTTAGTTTGTTGTTGAAGACAGACGTGACTGGAAGGAAGGTAACAGCTTGGCAAACCGGAGGTGGTTTCCCACCTCCCTAGGCAGCGGGAATCACAGGCTTCCAGCTGGTTGGCATCAGGCAGCAAAGGATGTGGCCTTTCTCCCTGCCTTATGGTTTTAGCATTCCCTGTAGTATCTAAATACACCTCACAGGGATTCACCTTAAACATGGCCAGTGT
Organism: Passer domesticus; assembly: GCF_036417665.1. NCBI lineage: Eukaryota > Metazoa > Chordata > Aves > Passeriformes > Passeridae > Passer > Passer domesticus. The sequence continues at coordinate 35,133,830 of NC_087477.1, read as the reverse complement.
AACTTTGTTCAGGGTCTGCGTTGTCCTTCCAGCTGCCAATGTGAGAATTTCACAGCGGAGAAAATCCTGAGGTGCAAAATGCCTTATGTTGCAGGAGGCTGTGTTAAGAGCTCTTGCAGCAGTGCAAAACCATTGTGAGACCAGGCTGGAAAAAGACTGTGCAATTCTGGCTTTTGGTGATAGTGAAGTGGCCGTAACCAGCATGGGGCTGTTACAGGGGACACAGCTTTCCTTTCACAGGGGCTGTCACAGCCTGAGTGGTTGTGTGCAGGTCCTGTTACAGGCACATCTGAATGAGGGTGTGAGGCATGCCACACTTTGGGTATTGCTTTGCATACTAAAGAAATATGAAAGCACAAAGTTTGTGGGGTTTTTTGAGTTTGCTTCAAATTCATGAATTTTACAAATGGCTTTGTTTAATTTAATATCCTTCTGTACACTTATCTGCTGAGTCAGCTGCTATCAGCTTTGGTCGTTCACAGGATTACATCAGACCCTTGGTTCCCATTTAAAATCTAGTTTATGTGATTATAGAAGGAAAATCTTAAGTAGGAGTCCTTAAGGATGAAATGCTAGAAACTATTAAATACTAGAAACAGTATTATTGCTGTAAGATTAGTTCTTTCAGAAAAAATATCTGGGGGGGTTATTCCCTTTTTTCTAAAAAATTATTTCTGGAGTATTTAATTAATGGAGTTTTTTTTATTTTATTTTTGATCCTTGAACAGCAAGAAAGGAGTTGATGGTTCCAAACAGTGCTGTTAAACTTGCACTTAAACCTCTTCTGTTAGTACATCTGTATTTTTGTTCTTTGGATAGTGTATGAACCTTTACACAAAATGCACTACAAAAGAAAAAATAAATTTATCGCAAGGTTTAGGGTAAATAGTCATGCACTGGAAAGAAAGACAAATGAGTAGTGAAAACAGAAATAGGAGAAGTGCAAGGACTGTACTGGGCCTGGAGAAAGATCAGATAAGAGGATGTAGAGATGAAGCAGCATTAAATGAAAGAGAAAACGTAACAGACAACAGAGCTCCAAGGTAAGAGTAAACAAGTTGTTTACTTGGTGTCAGGCAGCAGCTATTTCTTGGGACCTCTGAGTTCCCAGATCAGTACCAGATTTTCTACAAGGACAGCTATCACTTTCTTGAAAAAGGACTTTTTTTTTTTTATAATGAACTATACAGTCTTTACTTGGGTACTACTGGAACAGTGGTTAGGTTACAGGAGCCTCTTTCATGGTCATGGGGGCTGGCAGAATTATCATGGGCTAGAAAGAGATCACTATTTATTCCTGATGGTGTGGAAAAACAGAAATCATAAAAGCAACTTTGTGATCTCCATTACTTGTATGTAGTTGCAAAGGCCACTCAAAAACCCCATAATATAAGATCCTGAAAGAGAGTAGGTTTAGATCAGATATTAGGAAGAATTTTTTACTAGAATTAGAGTAGAATTAGTTAGGGTGGTGAGGTACTGGAACAGGTTGCCTGGGGAAGCTGTGGATGCATTTTCCCTGGAAGTGTTCAAGACCAGATCAGATGAGCTCTGAGCAAACTGGTCTAGTGGAAGATGTCTCTGCCAACAGCAGGGATTGGACCTAGATGATCTTTAAGATCCCTTCCAACCCAAAACATTCTGTGATTCTATGATAATACATAATAGACAAACATAATATAAACACCTGTAAATTTTGCTTTATAACCTTGAAGAAAGGAATTATCATGTGCAGGTTTCCTCAGGACACCTCTTTGGTAATTGTTCCCAGGTAGAGCCTATAGAACATTGGTCAGGTTTTGAGTGGGAATATATCACATCCTGACCCGCAAAATGGTGAAAACACCAGCTGCTGGCTGTTACACCAAGAGTTTGACACAGGCACTGAAACACCTGCAGAGTTTATAGTCCAAATTTCCCTTGTCATTTTTATCTAGACTCTTGATGATTTTTATTGTTCTCCACTAACTCCCCACCTCCAGGAATCCACATCCTTTTTCACACGCTTCTGAAGCTGGACCAAGTACTTCATCTGAATGAAAGGATTTTAGCCATGTGGTTTTTTCTGTCTAGTGCAATGTCAAGTGAAAGAAATATCAAACAGGCCATTCCACTCGTTATCTGTAACAAGAGTGCCTTTTCCATAAAAATAATTTCTTTTCAAAGTTCGATACTGATGCCAAACCAGCCAGCACTTAAATTTAGTGATTCATGTAATGAATATAATCAATATATATTTTGAACTAACTATTAATCTTTAAACATGTTTTTGCTTTGGCATTGGGTTTTGTGTTATCTGTTTCATGTGGTGTTTTAAACTTTGTGTTTTGTAACCTGTGGTATCCTGTATGGTGTAAACAGATATATAACAGATATAATAACATGCAAACATTCCCTTTTTTATGTCTTGAATATAGCAATAACAGTAATCTAATTAACATGAGGTCAGAACCTGTCTATCTTTCCAGTGTAAAGGTAAAAAGAATAAGAGAGAGAAAAGGTTTTGAGAACTCCAGGCTCAGATCTTAGAGACTGAAGCCGATATCAAAAGCTGCAGTGTGAGGACAACTGTGGCCATCAGACAGTCCTGTCTAAATTTAAGAACTCCTGAATTTAAAAGAAGAAAATAAGTTCAGTGTTTCGCTTCATCCATTTCAAAATCCGATGACCAGTGCTTTCAGTTTAGAACAAATGTATAATTTAAAACCAACCTAGAAAAGACAATAAATAGAAATTCTGTCAACCTGGGAAAAAAAAACCCAAACAAGCCACAACAGTTACTCTCTTTTCAGTTTGGTCTTGTGGCCATTTGTCACATGCTCTTGGATCTTAATTCCTTCATATTCTTCCCTGTGACCCTGTCTTATTGTCTCTAGACCTTTCTACCCTTCTTTTCTTCCTCTCTTGTTATGTTTCTGCCACTGTGGATTTCTTCTTGTCTTATTATCTGCTTTAAGACATGGATTTTTTGTTTGTTTGCTTTGGGGGGGGGGTGTTGTTTGTTTGTTTGTTTGTTTTCTTCTTTTTTTTTTCTTTTTGGATCTTACCACCACCAGCATCCTCTCTTTACTCAGAGCAGTGTTGTGTCTGAGAGCCTTTTAGCTCTGTGTGTGTTCTCCAGACACAAGGTGCTGCATCACGGGTTGCCCATGCTCCTTTAGCTGGGTTTATTGCCAGGAAACACAGCAAATGGCAATGGTTTCTGTATGGAAACAGTGGCTGAGTAGAGTAGATTTTGGCTACTCCTATGCCAGAGTACATCCATGTGCTCTCATATCAAAGGGATCACTGCATTCAATTCTGCTAAAAAAACAGGCGGTTGTAACTTAATTGTCCATCATCTGAGCCTGCAGCCAACCTGACATGAGCAGAAAAATGAAGATTTCTGTCCCTCTTTTTGTCTGTCAGCCATCTCTAATGGTGAAAATTATTTTCTCTGTCATGGTTTTGATCTCTTGCTTTTATCCCCATAGGATTTTCCTTAGTTAGAATTTAACATTGCAAATAAGAGCATAATAAGCCACCAGTTCTATCATATCTTTTAATCAAATAGTTCCCCCCACAATCCTGTCAAGTTTTAAATATTTTTCATTATGTTTTCAACTTATTTTTAAAGTATAGTTAATTATTCACCATTTTAAAAAAACCCAATTAATTCATAAAACTCTATTGTACTCTGTTAATTGAATTTATCTTAGTTTATCTCTAACCTGTGATAAAATCAACAAATAGTGAGTCATAATAAAACTGTGACTTATATTCACTTTTTTTTTTTTTTAGTTTTGAGGAAACCTTGGCCTATCAACATGGTTATTAAATGGAACACCTTTAAAGGATGAATAATCTAAGTATTGCAATGAGCTTCCTACAAAGTCGTGCTGAGTTAAAGTTTTGCGAAGAGTGAGTTTGGGAACGAGCTGATTGGCCAGCTAGTACGTTTAGCTGGCATTACAGACAATGGTAGCTACTGAGAAATGTTAAAACAAAACCATATGAAATGTAGGCACTGTTGAAAAAACATTCTGTTCTAGTGCTGTGGCCTTGTGGTGTGGGGGATTACAGGAGCTTTGTCAGCAGCACATAATGAGAGTGAAGAGATGGAAAAATGCTTGCCGTTAGGGAAACGAGATTGCCTTTAGGTCTCTCTGGATAAAATTTGTTTTCCAAGTTTTTCAAGTGTGGGCTATGAAGCATTACTCTGACTGGGTAACCACATGGCAAGAAAACCTGTGTTTTAATGCAGTGTGCACGAGTCTGTGCATGGTGTGACTGTGTCCACGTGTTCTGGGGAGTAGAGCTGGGGCAGCAGCAGGCCGGCAGGGCACTCATTTAATTTTATATAGGATATACCCATGTCAAACTGGGCCAGCATGTGCTCTGACAAGGCATTATGGAGGCAGCAGCATACCTAGAAAAGATGCCCAAGAAAGTGGGGCTCACTGGGAAGGGTCTGAGACCTGTTAGAAACATGCAGGTGCCAAGAGGACTGATAACACACTGCTTGGAGAGGAATTGTAAGGGCTCATATGGTTAGACCTTGATACATTTCTGCAGAGCCCCTGAAGTTGTATTATGTTGTTTGGGGGATTTTTTCCAGGTTAGATCTGTGGCTCTTGCAGGCTTCGGGTGGTGCTCATGAAATTTTAATCGGAACGCAGTACACTGAGCAAAGGGAACAAAACTGACTGTTCTACCCTGCAGCCAAAAAAAGGAGAGAATGCCAGCAGATATTACCATGAATGGAGTCACACAAGAATACTGACATGCTGTCCTGACTCAGTTTAGCATGTCTGTATTACAGCATGCTAATGCATCCTGACAGGATGTCACGCTTCAAACCTGACAGCACATGGGGATTAGCCTGTGCCATTTTCCTCTCCCATTCAGTTACAGAGTTGATCTATTCCTCCACAAATGTACCCATACTTGTCTCACAGCAGTCTAAAATGGTTGAGAAATGCCTGTTTCTGAATCAGTGCAGCTTTTTCACCCCTTTCAACACCCCCTAACTTCTTTCAATAGAAAAATATGAACACTGCAGCAATAAGACTGAAAATCTTGTTTGAAGCCAAAAGACTTTTTGAGTTATGATATTACCACCTTGCAGCACAGTAAGAAGAGACAGAAATTATTTTGCTTTTTGTTTGTTGAAGTTTCTTTTTTTGATTATTTATTTGTTTTGTAATATTGAAGTGCCACCTACTAATGACGTTTTAAGACTGGCATCATTTATGGCAGTAAAACCCCAATATCTGGAGCACTGCATTGAGGGCAGTGGGAAAAGTCAGTCTTTCAATGTGGTGCTTCTTGAGCCATGTTCTGGGAATTCTCCTCTTCCTCTCACATTTAGGCATCAGGGTGATGCTGAAAAACCCAGAGAGCTCTTACAATTTTGTTACTTCAAGGCAGAGAAGGGCTGCTTACTCCTGTGGCCAGTTATTTTAGTTAATCCTCCACCCTGAAGACTCAGAGCAAACTGTGGTTGTGTTCAAGGAGAGGAGGAGATAGGAAAAACCACTTTAATTGTCTCCATTTCCCCCATCCCAGCTAGTCTGGGAAAAGAGCATGCAGTCCATGGTGGGAGGCAGCAGCAGATGCTTCCCATTAGAGTAGTCAGGGCAAAATGAAGATATTTAGGCTATAGCTTGAAAATGTTCCTAGCAGAGTTATATGATTTGGTTGCTTCTGCTGATAACCTTTTGAACTTGATTTTCCAGGAAGGTCCATGCTGCTCTCTGCTATTATGACTATGTGGTGCTAAATAGATCTGGAAGGTACAGAAGTGATGTGATTCTTTCTGTGTTTCTTTCAGAAAATGGGATTCAAACCACTACTGTCAAGACAGCTGCTTCTGCAGTAACATCAAAAGCTGGTGAGACTTCCAATTTGCTGTTATCTGGTGTTCTGAAGGTCCTGTTGTCTTTCTAGCTTTCAGCTTTTCCAGCTTCTGGGAGAAACCAGCTGAATTATTTCATCCAGGATGATCATAGAGCAATGTATTTCCCTGAATCTCTTATGAAACTCTGTTGCAAAGAAAGGGTTGAAGTATCTTAGTATGGAGACGCTTAATTTGAGCAGGCTGAGCTCTTTGTTTCAGGTGAAAAAAGTTCTCTGAGTTTCTGTGCGCTCAAGGAGTTGTTCAAATGAGATCAGAGATTCATAAATTACCAAAGATTCCCAGTTCAAGAGGACTTAACAGAGAAAATAGATGCTTCAGATGTTAAAAGTCTGTGATCTAGTCTACATCTTTGACTGTCACATTCAGTTCTGTTTATTGTGCAGCTTTGTTATGAAAAATCAATATTGACCATATTTCAATCATGTGAACTCCTTTATTAGTCTGAATATTGAAGACTGCTGCATTTAATAAGTTATACATATGAGAGAAGGAAACATGGACACAGTGTTCTGTTTTTCAATAACTGGGGATACTAATGAATCTGCTGTAGAACTGAAAGCACTGAGATTATGAAGTATACACTTGAAGTGCTAGTAATGGAGGTGAATAAGATGCAACCAGGTGAAATATGTGTATATTATGTTTGTTACAGCAAAGGTTTTGACCTATTCAAATTTTGTTGCAGCTCTTTTATGCAGTTCTCAAAAATTCTAATGTTTATGTCTGTTTAAAAGACACTTCATAAATGTACCTCACAGTGAGTTAACTCTTTGAATGTTTCACTGAAATTTTTCTTGCAGCTTTTTTTCATGGAAGGGAAAGCAGTGTTGGTATTTATGCCACTATGAGAAAAGCTTTAGAAACCCAGTATGAGATTAAAACAAGTTGTGTGTGTGGAACAAGGAGGCCCATTCCTTGAGGCATTGCTATTCCAGGTGAATAGCCAGAAAACTGAGAGCACAGAAAGAAAGTATATTTCAAAAGTTCCAGTGTGAACATTGCATTTAGAAGTACTTGAGTCTTATGAGAGAAAATTACATGGGGTGCAATGATTTATTCCCATTCTTTCACATATGCTATCCATTGAAAATGCCAGAAGAGCTAGTATGTCGGTAGAGATATAGTCAGGTGTTTAGCTGAGCTGACATTAGCACTTCCTGTTTGCATAAGATCACAGAATTGAAAGCTGAGCTCATAAACTGATTGGTTATAGGGTTTTTTAGTCCGGATTCCCTTGCTGCAATTTGGTAAGTCCATTCCTTTGAGCAAGTGCTGGGGGAGTTGCAGTAGGCCATCCGTGCATGGCAAGACAAGGTGATTTAAACCTTGCTATTGCTTTAGTGATGTTTGGGCACCTCTGCTCCCATCTCTCCAAACCAGCAGTGGCTGGGAAGGGATCCCTGCTGCCTGCAGGAGCCCTTTCCCCTCTCCTCAGCCTCCAAGTCTTACTCCTCTTGAGGACAGAACTAGGAGTCACCTTACAAAGGGCACTCAGTTCACCCCAAGGAATATAATTTACTAGAGAATATTATTCATATAATCCACAATGTCCTAAGCTTTACTGTACTCCAAAGAGGAGGGCCTGCTGGGTGCTCCTTTTTCCCCAGAAATCTGGGTCCAGAGGAAGAAGGTCTGGGAAAGCTGCCCAATGAAGAAAACTCAAATGTGTCTCAAAGTGGGCAAACACAGGGAAAAAATGCCCAAAAGGCTAGTGGAGTCTGTTCCCCTTCAGCTCTTTACCTGTGATCTATAAGCTGTGTTCCCATGTGTCACTCTCACTTCTTTATGGGCATTTTACATCCCTCTTCCTGCTAAACAAGTATGCAGCAAAGTGCTGCTCAGAGGGGCAGCACATTGAACCCATCCATCCACACCAGGCTCTGTTCCCCTCACTTCTTCCCTTGGAAGTCAAGCCAAGCACCTCTGTATAATCCCCAAAGATCATGTGCCTCTCCTTTAGGGGCTGGCTGGAAGGTGCAATTGCAGATTGTTCACGGATCAAACCTCCCCTCTGAAACCAACCATACGTACTTTGAATCCTCTTTCAAAATGTGTGGGTAACAAAGCTCTGTGAGGGCCAGCCTTTGAACAGAAATTCACTGCTTTGGAAAGAGAACACAGCTAGAGCAATGTGATGTTTATTTAGGCATGATAAAATAAATCCATAATGATGTGAATGCCTTTCTTGCAGAAGGGGAACCTGTGACTACAACAACTTCACAGACGGCAACATTGGTGGCATCAGTGCTGACAACAGCTACAGTCAGAGCTACACAAGAAACCACCACAAGCAGTAAGTGAAAATCTTCGAGTTAATTGATGTTGTTCTAGTGGTCATTGAGGAAATTAGGCATCAGTGCCTCTTGGTGTGGGAATTTGTTTTACAGGGAGTGTACTCTTTGGTGAAACCTTACAGGTGTGTGCAGGAGCTCCCTGTTGGTCAGGCTTAAAAGCAGCTCCAAGCTGTGCCTTCCCACTGCATTGTCACGGGCTTGTCTGCAGTGGGATGGCACACCTATGGGACAGGGGGTGGCTTTCCCTGTAGTCAATGGGGCCCTGCTTCTGTTGAACTTGAATTTCCATTAAATATGCTTTTGATAATTTAAAATTTGTCTGCTAGCAGGGCAGTAGGTTTATTTTATGAGTGTTTACAAAATCAAGGAAATAAATTGAATGTCCTTCCTGTGTTAGGCCCCACGTCTTCTTCACCTAATGCTACATCACAAACAGCACAAGGTACAACAGAAAAACCACCAACTGTGACTTCAGCAGCAAGTACAAGTCTCAGCACAACAAACAGTAAGTGATGATTTCATTGAACCATTTCTGAATCATTCTATGCTACATTTCTGTAAAACTGCAAAACAGTAAAAGGAGGTCAAAAAGAGTAGTTTGGTGGTTTAGGGAAGCAGAGCTGTTCATCCTATCATATTATATATCTTAAATGAAGCTTGCCCTGGAATCCTCCACAAAGAATATTATACCTTTAATTTGTAATGGAGGTGATCTGAAACCATTACACAGGATGTTCATCTCCCTGTAACTGGGAGAGATGTATTTGGAAGGGTTTTAATTTTTTACTTCATTCTTTGTTTGGGTTTTTTTCAATAAGTATGAAATAAGAAAGAAATTCTTTTATGAGATCAGAATGCTATCAGAACAACATCCCTGTTTTTCTTAATTTTGTATGTGTTAGAACAGTATGCTTATTATGTTTCATTTTATTGCTAGCCATAGTACTGAAAGAGAAGTGATACTAATTACTCTGCATCAATCTAAAGAGATACTTTTATTTCCCATAAATCTTCAGAATAGCATGTGTGTTGGCGTGGAATATCAGATTGGATTTTAGAAAAAAATTACAATAAGGAAAAAAAACTCCACAAAATCAAAAACAAAAAAAAAAAAATCCTAACAAACAAAAAAAACCCCACATAACCCTAACCAAACAATTAAGCCCACATATCCAGCAAGTAGTTGGGTTAATTTTAAATAGTATAATAACATGCTAAAGGAATTCAGTAAGCTTAAGATGAAATTCAGTCTCCCTTGTCTATGATATGCACTGTAAATGTTTGCTCCAGTCTTCTGATGAAACAGAGCTTTGGAACACTCCGTTTTTTTATTTTTAAATGACTAAAAAAATAAAGTCCTCCAGATATTTATCTCAGCAGTCAGCGATACACCAATGTACTCAGAATTGATGTTTACAGCATACTGAACTGTTACAAATTATTAGAATGTGACTTCTCTTCCCTTGGTTTATTTGTCTGAAAAGGTACTCCTGTGAAGCAGTCTGCATGCTTTTTTTGTGCAAATTTTCCTTTAAAGCCACCCCTCATGGACCCAAGCCTGCCAAGCTTCCTGGAGAACTATTCCCCTTTTCACTTCATGGTTTCATTTTCTACTGATGCAGCTTTCCCACTGCGTGTTGTGTAAGGAATAATCTGATTGTCAGCCCAAAATCTTTGGGGTTTTGGATTGGCTTTTAAATGCCACTGTCAATGACTCACAGCACAGAATACACACAACCTGGCCAATGCCCAAGCTGCTCAAAGTGATACCAAAGGCCCCAAAAATCTCTTAAAACTTGCAATTGTGGCACTGCAGGCCTGTCAGAAGCCCACAGCATGGCACATTGCATTATGGATGTAATTCCTGCTCCTTTCAATTTGGCAGAGGTTCCTGGCTCGTGGCTACCAGAGCAGCACAGCCACCTGGAACTAAACCTTGGTGACAGGTAGAGCTCCCAGCAGGGGAAGGAAAGCTAATGAGCAAAGGCGTGCCTGCCAGTGCAGCTTAGCTCCAGCCACTGCTTTGCACTGAAAAACTGCTGCTGGAGGTGTGATGGGCTTGGGCAGGAAGCTTTTCTGCTTCCCTGCCATTCCTCTTGCATTCTCTTCCCACCAGGCAGGGTTCAGTCCCTAGCTGCTTGTGTTGTGGTTTGGTTTTAAAACTCCTCATATTAGCTAAGCCTTCCTCCCCCCTCAAACTTGTGGTAAAAAAAAAAAATGCTTGGTAAATTGACCTAAAAACACAGCTTTCCTTCCTCTCAGTCCCCTTTGTAAGAAAGAAAACTGGCACAGTGTGTCCAGGACATAGGAAATGCTCTGCATTAAAAAAAATTGTATCATCTTTTAATGCAGAAGTAGTACTTGGAAGTATCTGTGTGTGAAAACCAGTTTTAGTGGGTTTTTAAAGATAAAATTGTGGTCTACATTTCAAGAAAATCATAGCCTTGGCTTCAGCAGAAAGGAGTGGGATGGGACACATGGTGCTGGTGCTAGGACAGGGCATGGCACTGGGGCTCTGTGTGTGTGACCAGCCTTGCAGAAAACCCTCAGACCCCCTGGCCACCATCCGACTGCTGGCTACAGCCACCCGTGTCCCCACCCGGCCCGGGCACAGCCGGGTGCCCCTGGCTTCATTCCCTGCATCCTCCCGGCCCCTGCCGCACCCCCGGGGCTGAAGCCAGCGCAGGCACAGCAACACTCCTGCTCTCAGAATGCACAGGAGGGAAAAGCTGGCTGCTGTCTCTTTTTATTTTTCACTAGCACTCGTTTCTCCCCGTTTTTGTACTGGCTGTGTGAGGCAGAAATTGGAAATTTATGACACTTGGAAATTTACTTTTGCTACACCTGATTTTTAATAAAAAGCAGGCACCTTTGTCATTTTGTAATGGAAGCCATCCCTTTCTCTCCCTCAATCCCTGCCAAAAGCTCCAGCAAACCATTGCATTTACACAACTGAGATTTGACAGGGCTTCCTGTCACTGCTGCAATTTCTGTGGCTGCTGTCACCTTTTATTATAGATTCAGGAAAAGCCCCCAGTGCTCCATACACCGAAATCATGCAAACATCTTTGTCCTTTATTTTTTTTTTCCCAAGACTTCAGTGTTCTTTTCCTCTGCAGGCAACAAGTACAATCTCTCCTGCTTGCCTTCCTGCCCTGTTTATTGCATTAGAAGCCAACATCAGACTGGTCTCCTCAGCCTTCTTATTTATCAATATAAGGTGTCAAATGCAAGAGTTCACGTTTAGTCAGTGACCTCGCTTGTGCAGTTCAGACCCTTGAAACAAGAATTTATATGGTGTCACACCAGAGGAAATTGCATCTGCAGTTGGGATTTCATATCCTGGGACACTTGAAGTCATCAAATAGAATAAGAAATGAAATGCAATGCAACAAAAATTTCTGTTCCTCTTCCCTTGGATATGGAGCAAGCATCTTATGTAAGATCAGTATTCAAGGTGTTATGTTCACAAATGAGAGTTGATTTTTGACTGTTGTGTTTCTGAGTTATGCCATTCTCCTGGATGATGTTACATTATGGTGCAGTGGTATATTAAATATTAAAAAGTGACAAAAGGAAACAGTGAAGATTTTTTTAAATTTAATCAAACTACTGGTAATTAAAAAGTAAGTTTTACCTCAGGAACACTACCAGAAAAGCGTTCTTGCAACAGGTATTGCTCAATTTTCCCCAGTTTGTTAGCACATGCTATGGGTGAACACTGGCTGCTGAGAGATTTTATGCAGAGAGAAGTTTTAAAATATGTATTTTGAAATACTATGGGGTTTTGCTTACCAGAAAACAAAGCTGCAGACAGCACTTGCAATCAACTATGGATATAAACATTAAAACTGAGATCTGTTTGGTTACCTCCCTAGCCAGGTTTCATTCCTCTGAAGGGGCAAAAATGTCATTGGGATTGCTACAATGGGATTTTTCAAAGCTTTTGTGCACTCACTCGTGCAAATGGCTTTTCAGGCTACTGATTATGGGGGCAAGGCCTATATGTGTGTTAATGCTAAATATACAAGCTCAAAGGAAAAGTTTTAGTCTTCCATTTTAAAAAGCTTTTGTGTTGGTATTTTAACATGGTTTAGGTGGAGTTCATTTTGCCCCTTCAAAGTGTTTCTTTGATTGATTTATTGGTCAAGGAAGGTTTCAACACACAAAGAGATGTCCGTATGCTTCGCAGAGCACAGAGTATATGCGGGGTATTTGTGGGCTGCTTGAAACATCTTAAAATGTCAAAACTAATTAGGTAGCAGCTTACTGTAAAGAAAATTTAAAGTACTGTCGGGAAAAGCCAAAATGTATGTGGATTATACGTAGGTTAAGCAGAAAACCATGCTAAGATCAAGTGAGGATATGTGTCGAATTTCAGCTAGTTAAAGAAAATGAAGGGTTTTCAAAGCATAGAGAGTAAGCAAATTCCTGAAGCTCAGGCAGCAGCTTTGCAAGGCAGCTTCAGGTTCCCTGTTGTTGATTATCCCTTTGCCAAATATGTGTTAACACACTGTCATTTATCTTATCAAAATATCAGCAGGGAGAGCTGCATCACCACCAGAGAGTTCTGCGGGCACAGCCATCATCCCCATTTGGACAGCTATTTTACCCTCTGTACTGCTTTACCATTTTTATTCGTAATCAGCTGTTAACCACAAACCCATGAGCCGATGATGCGAGCGCTGCAGCCGCAGCAGCAGCAGCAGCAGCAGCAGCCGCCCTTGTGCGCTGTGCCGCTTTCCTGCGAGGCCAGGCCTCCCGTGGCAGCGGGCAGGGATCAGGGAGCGGTGCTGCAGCTGGCGGAGGCGAGGCGGGATGGATTGCTGCAGCGATGTGTCAGCGGGGCTGGCAGGGCTGAGTCACCGCGCCGCGTCCCCCGCCTGTCCCCGCGCGGAGCGCGGGCACCGCAGCGAGCGCCTGCGCTCCCTCCTGCCGCCGGGACCGGATTGGAGCTCGCACGGATAGGAGTTAGGGGATCCAGCGAAAAGGCACACCTTTGTTGAGTACACGAGCAGTGGCTGGGTATGGATGCTCCTGCTCCCACAGGCTTTTGGTGCAGAAGCTGTCTCATCTGCTAAATGTGTTGGTGGTAGAGCCCGTGCTGTGCATTAGGCGTGAGGCTTGGATGCTGCTTCAAAGCCACGAGTCAGCAGAGAATTGGGTTGCTAGGATTTAATCTTGCAGTGGAATTAAGGGAGCCTTACTCGCCAGGTTGTGTTTTCCGTATTGGAAGTGGTGAAAACTGGCACACGGATTTTTGCCCCATAGTACGTCTATTTTGCCCCTTGACATAGGGAGCGCTGAGCCTGTTCTGCAGTCTGGCAAAATAAATGCAATAAAAGCTTTGTGCCAAGCCCCAGGTAAAGGTGTAAGTCATACCTGGTGCTACCTGGGTCACTGGGAGAATTTCATCCCGGCTAAATTAAAAAAATAAAATAAAATAAAATGGAAATGCCATCATCCCTCCTCTCCCGATCCCCTGCCAAGGCATATCCAGCGCACAGCCCGTGTTCCTGAGAACAATCTGTTCTCACAGCTCCCAAACACAAGAGGAGCACCCAAGGCTGGGTTGCTGCCAGGACTGATAGGATGTGTGGAACGAGTGATCCCCACGGGAAAACAGCCCTCTGTGGGGTTACAGGGTAACTGGCTGCCTCCCTCCTCCTCTCTCCCACACACCTGATTGTTTTGCAGTGTTCACAAAGCATATTTGTGTTTGAGTATCTCTGCACTGTTATTCGGAGTTTCTTTTCATTTTCCCATGCAGTCCTTTTCTAACCTATGACAAGGGAGCCACAAGATGGTTGCTGTTACTGCTACAAGCCTGTGCATCTTAGAGGGAGAGGGAGGTACCTCAGTTTGGGGTTTTTTTTCCTTTTTTAAAAATTGATCTCAGAATAAAATTCAACATACAAAATTTGAGTCTGAAGCCATGACAATAAGAATCAAATGTGAAAAATGTTTGCTTCTAAAGATTGATTCAAAGCTGCCATGAAGAGAATGTAGGAATTGTTAATGCTGTCAGATCCTTGCACTATACCATAGTATAAAATGAGGTAGAGGGGCTTTTTACACTCCTCTCTACTGCAGGCAGACCTGTGTATGGAAGGGGTACAATGCTGAAGTTCCTGAAAGAAGCTGACATGAAATGTTGTTTATCCTCATTAGAATTCCAGTGAAAGTTTTAGGCACTTACTTTGCATCATTTTCATGCCTCAACCTCAAAAGACACCATCCCTGGCTGGCCAGCTTCTCTCAGTTTCCAAAATTATATGAATCCCCTGACTCCAGTGGCTTCGGCTCACTTTCTTATCATACTGATTTTTGAAGCTTGCCTTTCTAAGATACTGCACTTGCTGAACAAGAGGGGAAGGGAAAAGCCAAGGTAAAGGGGTGTAGTTGTAGAATAAGGAGCTTTGGGTTCTTTGATTACCAAACTGGTAATCAGTTTCTAGATAAAGTGTGTGATAAAGCATTCTTCAAGATTTACATATTGCATGTGTGTGATGTCGTTTGATGACTGAAACATATCTTAAAGTTGTTTTAGTTCCAGTGTTTAAAATTCATATGAAGAAGCACTGAAAACAGTTTACAGCTCAGTGGCCTCTCTGATTTATATCAGACAGGAAGTAGAAGGTTACTCTTGGCACCTCTATGTTTTATTCAGTAGGCACTCTCTTGCCTGTTGTTATTCTGAGGTTTGAGTACAGATGTAGGAATTATGGGCAGTGTGGGAGTATCTTACGTTTTTTCTGGTCATTCTGTTACCTTCAGTTCTACGGGCTCAGGTCATGTCCACCATTGTCTTGGCCTCACCTTAGGCTGCAAATCTTGTCACACAATAGCCTTGATCTCCTGTTGACTGAGTGAGAGGAGAAATAAGACTATTTTTCACACGCTAGTATTCAGGGATATGTTATTTCCTAGGGCTTAATGGCACATGAAATAATTAATTCTTTGCTTAATTACAATCCCTAAAATTTATACAGTATCACATTATGTGACAGTTGTAACTGAAGCTTGATTGATTGATTTTAAAATGAAGGAAAATATAGAGGGCAGCAAGTTGAGCTTTTCTCTTCTGCTCATGTTGCTCTTTGTGCAACACTGTCTATTCTAGGGTCCCAATTCAGAGCTCTGGGTTGACTTCTGCATAGATATGAGGCTGTTTCTCTTGCTGCAATGTGCTTTGGAGGTGCCTCAACTGTGCCAGTAGTAACAATTCCATAGGGATGGTTTGTTCCTCGAGAGCAGTGCCAGAACATGTTGTGCTTTCTTACATTTCGTCTTTTCTGTGATGGCCAGAGCATTTGTCTGAGGGATGGTCTGGGATCTAAGACAATGCTTGTGCAGGTGCCTCTTACCTGAACATCTCTCTCATTTCCAGCTACACAAGCAAGTGGAGCACAATCAGCACAAAATGAGAGTTTGGATGCTGCATCTACTACGGGACGCTCTTTTTCTTCTACAGTCTCTCCTAAAACAAACACTTCTGTTTCCGGAACCTCAGGTAAGTCTTGAAAACATGCACTTTCTTTCTCTATGCAAGCAGTTAGGGGATGCAAGTAATTTTGAGTGTTTTCTTCATTTGCTGTGCATTGTGATGGAATGAGGACCACATCTCCTTCTTCATGCAGGGTACACAGTGTTCACGTCACCTAGCCTTGTGAGTGTTGAGTGATGGGTGAAGTTCCAAACATTCACTTGAGATACGTGGTGTCATTACAGGAGGATATAAATTACAAGTGATAATAGTAATCTTCATACAATAGTAATCTTCATATATGCTGTGTGAGGTCATTGTGTAGCATTGGCTGTCAGAGGAGGTCATCAAGATAACTTCCCTGGCTGCAAGGCAGAGGAGACAAAGGAGAAAACAACTATAATTTTTGCAGTTGTTAAAAAATCTGGAGAGAAATTTTATGCATATTGCCAATTAAATGATGTTGTTCAAAGTACAGCATGGTCGCATGCAAGGTCAAAAATGTATCAATTCTTCTCAACTCCAGTCTGATCTTACTGTTTTTCTGAGTGTGTTTTAGTGTATGTATTCACTAAGAAACACTGTGGTGAATGCAGATGCCAGGTCATATGAATGATCATTTATTATACTTCTAGCTGCTTAACTTTCCTAGGTTTTGAAGAACCACTTATTCAGGTTTGCCTAAGGTCTCTTGGGCCTTCCCTTCATTTAGTACTTACTCTTGGCTACATGTATGTAAATCAAACAAGGACACTGTCTTTGTTTGCATATCCCTGTTATTAATAGTAATGCTTAACATCCCCCAAGGGATACAAGACCCTTTTTGCCAACCTTTGGATTGTGTTTGTGGGAGATAAGCACATGTGTGTACTGTGATGTTTCCTCATAAAGGATAGGATTGGATATAAAAGTGGAGCAATATGCTCACTATGCACTGAAATGCTTGGAAGCATGCAAAAAGATTAAAGCACTTTAAGGAAGTTAAAGTCAATCCAAGGCCACTGATTCAGAGAGAAGTCTTTGCAATTATTTCAATAAGCCCATTCCTCATAAAGCATATACTGTGACCTGTGGTTACTTGACTTTCCTGTTAGGTTTCATGTCTTTTGGCAAATACAGGCATAGTATGGAAACCTCACCATTGCTATACTGCAATAAAACAGTAAATTACAACATTTTTAATTAAAAGGTCTCTCACTCAGGTAAATTCTCCAGGTTAATATTAAATTGTAATGCATATCTGACTGAGAATCATGTGTATTGAATTACCTACTATGCTATGTATGTAATTACATCTTACGCTTAAAATTTGTCAAGAAAGTTTTACAACCTTCCTGGGGTCTGTTTGCAAAAGTCATCATCTTACTCAGCTTACTCTGCTGCAAAAGCAGTAAATCTTCTTGAGCTCAGAGACTACCCAAGATGCCAGATCTATAATTGCCTGGCTGAGACAGAAAGAGCCCATCCATCCAGGGGCAGTCAGTCTAGGTATTATTGGCATAGCCAGTGCTCCGAGTTCCCATAAAACTGCCATTTCAAAATCACTTCTGCCCACACCAGGATTTCCACACTATCACCTTTCCTGTCTCCTCATAGCACCAGACCCTGGCTTCTTTCTTGAAGATTGTGTATTCAAGAAATCCCCTTTCTCACCCTGATGTGTTAGGTAGCTTATCCCAAATGGTTAAGCCTTAGACCACCCTTGCTTCCTTATTTTCTGTATGTGTTAAAAGCTTAAAGAAAAATGTCTTGGTTCCTTCTAAACAGATTTTTTCTCCTCTCTGCTCAGGCCTAGGGGAAGCCATATGCTGTACCCTAATAACTTGAAGGCAATGCAAGTGTGAAGCCAGTTGTTTCATCCTGTGCTGAGACTAGAGGAAATGCCACCTCTCTCACTGCCATTAGATTATTTATTCCTAGGTCTCCAGAACTTCACATTCAGGGGCTAGGTGCCTTTTGCTCACCAGAGCAGGGGCTGGTGTGTGCCAAGGCTGCAGCCCATGGGGGATAGAATAACTTGCAAGCTGGAGGTGTCTGAGGCACATCTTCTGCGTGGGAGCTCAGGAGAAGACAAATTAATGTGAAATGGATGCAAACCAGAACATTTCTCTTTGGTATGCCCAACCAAAATAATCCAACTGGCTAAATATGTTTAGTTTTGAGACCATTTTCCATTTTTAAAAAAAATGCCATTTTGGTGAAAGTTTCCTTTCTTGATGCAGAAAAAGAAGAAAGCACATTTTACAGAGAAATTTCCAATCAGCCATATCAAAAGATCAGGGTGTGGGAGGAGTGCTACAGAGAGCTGGAGAGCGACTCAGAGTGGGGGAGCCTGGGAAAGAACGTGTAGGAACATCAGAGAACAGTATTGCTGTATTAAAGGAGATTGCAAGCACCAGCCACAGAGGAGGTGCTGCGTAGTGCTCACCCAGGCTAGAGAAGGCAATGAGGACTGTTTTTAGCAAAGAGAGCCACCTGCATGCGTGCCATTGACACATGCACTTCTTTAACTTTGGCTGTCATGCAGAATATACCGCCCACTCCTCCTCCACCTCCACAGAGGATTGCTTGCTAATATTTAATTTTCTCCTTTTGTTCAAATAACGAAAAATTGGAGATTAGAGTCTAAATACATCTGAGAAACTCAAGTATTGTGGCTTTTTATTCTGTGATCTAAACAACAAAAAAAATCCATAAAGCAGTATGAGCTTAAGTTCACCCAGCAGGGTGGTAAGATTAAATGATCTATTATAATAAACTGTCAGATGAATCAACCTGCTTCATCTATTGATATCTTTATTGCACTCCTCCAATTATAAATCCTACTCACTTGATTCACAGGAGGCATCTCCCTGAGAAAAATTTGTATGAGTAAGACTAGTAAGACAGTAGACTCTTTCTGTACACAAACTGCAGGAACTCTGGATACTGATATTAGGTAAAAATTACCCACTGTATCTTCAGCTCCTTCACAAAGAGAGAGACACAAAACCAGAAGTTCCTGGAAGATAGAAAACACAGCAAAGCCTCAGTTAACACTGTTACAGATCTATGGTGTGGTCAAGGCAAGAAAGGCTTTTTCAAGTTTTTAATTTTGCTTTGATTTATATTGTGGTATATCCCCTCTGAGTAATCAGCCAAATGTATTCATTTGTTTTGCCAGTGAACACAGTTGGATGTGGCTGCACTCCAAAAAACAGAAGTAGCGAACTGCAGGGTATCCAGGCTGCTTAGGTAGTGGCTGTTGCAGAACAGAGTGGGGAGAGTTTAGTTATTGGTCTCTTCCTCCATCTGTCGACCTTCTCACCAGTGCTGAACTGATTCAGACAGGTAATTTCAAATCAAACCATGGTCATGTGCCAAATTTTTTATCCTTGTCCTCCTTACTGCACAAGGAGGAACCCAGCACAGCCAGTGTTGCACACCTCACTTTTCATGATGAATCTGGAAATCTTCCCAGATTATTTATGCAGAGCATCTTGCTAGCAGCCCCAAAGGAGGGTAGCAAGCTTTGTACAGGCAGCTAGAGCAACTACAGTAACTGTTACCAAGTGAAATGCTGCTTTTCCTTCTGTTCTTCTCTTTCTGGAGAACAGCAGCATGTGAGCCCACACCGAAAAGGGCACTGGATGGTTATTTGGAAAATGCAAACTGAAAGCACCTGCTGAATCACTCAGATAAGCACAGCTTTGTTTGTGTGGCAAGACTGATATCAGAACAGAGGGTGAACCAGTGCCTTGCTTGCATACTGGAGACAGGGAGAGAAAGGAAGGCATGAGATTTTTCCAATTTAATGTTTCATGCTCTAGCAAAATCTGGGTGAGATACCTTCTGGGAAAATGCTGGTAGTATTATTGTGTGTAGGTGTGTGCAGTTCTTAAAAAATAGCAGAGGCCCAGAAAGAAAGGGCAGGTGGCTGCTGTCATGTTTCCCCCCAGGATAATTTCTGTTGTCTGGGTTTGTCAAAGAAGCAAGGTCTGGCCAGGACAGCTACATGGCTTTTGGTTGTGCCAGTGGGTACTGAAGTACACGTCCCCCAGCCCTTCCTGTTTGCAGAGACTTATGTCACCTGCGCTTATGTCACCTGCATTCAGGTTTGAAAAGCTGTTAACTCTTTGAGGTGAACTTGGATATCAGTCTTGGGCTTCATATGCTTTTTCTATTTATTTGTTTTCATTTGAACCAAGATGCTTGATGCTTCATCTTTTTTGTAAGAGTGAATACAAGGGAAAATGCTCAATTATGCTATAATGTTGGAGCTCTTTCAAAGGAAAGTTCCATAGACTTGAAAGACAAGGTTCAAAGTGACTTCATAGAGAAGTGACCTATTTGTAACACTTGACAAAGTCTTCTGCCCTTCTTCAAGAATATATACACACAGGGCCTTACAGTTTGCTAGTTTGCCCACGTGCTGTGTGTTCACATGGTGTTTTTATCATGGCATCCCACACCTTATAGGCTGAAGGAAAGGCAGTATTCTGGTAATAAGCAAAACATATTTGGATATTTCCTTAATGTCAGGTTTGTGTCCTCCTGCATTGTGTACTGTGTGTTGCTCCTTTGACAAGTGATTTATTAACTTCCTGAAGGCATTTGCTTGGTAATGTCATCCAAACATGCTATAAACATTGCCTAATGATTCATCACAGAGATCCTCTTAGAGCACAGTGATATTGCTGTTTGCAGATGGATTGATGAGACGACAACAAGCTTAGGAAAACAGTCTCCTTTGCATTCTAGGAAGCCAGGGTGAGGTAATGGTATGCATTCGGGACACTTAGCATTACAAATATTTAGTGTGTTCAAGAAGAGCTCTTACTGTTGACTTTCAAGTACTTAGCTTTTCAACCTAAACATACTTCTCATGTTCGTTTGTGATTAAAATGCAGTTTAAGTTTTGTCACATGTACCATTAGCAAAAGCAGTTATTTGCACCCCAGCAGCTGAAGTGATCAATGGTTTTAATT
Source organism: Passer domesticus (assembly GCF_036417665.1). NCBI lineage: Eukaryota > Metazoa > Chordata > Aves > Passeriformes > Passeridae > Passer > Passer domesticus. The sequence continues at coordinate 35,113,184 of NC_087477.1, read as the reverse complement.
GTGTTTAGAGAGAAGGAAAAGCAAGAGCAGCATTCTGGTTTTCAAAGAGTATGTTCACAGCAATAGAACAATGTGTGTTACAGCTCTGCTGGTAGGAGCTGTCTTTGTGCACAGCACAGAAGGTGTAGTGAGGGTATAAAAATGGATTTGTGCTCCCTGGGGAAACTGATTTAGATGAGCACTGCAACCTGGGCAGGCAGGGGACAGGCTTAATGCCTGCCTGGAGTTACAGCTGCCTTCATGATGTTGCCTCTGTGATCCCCCACCCTGGGCACAGCTGGGACACAGAGGACACAGCCACTCTATTTTCCAAGCCTGCTACAGTCTAAACACACAGGAACAGCAGCATGTTAACAACAACAACAACAAAAAATGTTGTGCACCAAAAACCTCTGAAGTAGCTGGGGGAAGCTGACAGTAGAGCCAGTAAGCATTGTGCCCAGTGCTCTGTAAGGTCAATTTCTTCTCTAATTAGCAGTGTCTCTTGCTTCTGCTGCTTGGCAGTCTGCTAGCCAAAAGCACCAAGATAACAAACAAAGATTTCTTTTTAAAAGGTTTTGGGATCTTGAAGATGTATCTCAATTTTTTTCTTTTATTAAAACACTTACTTGTCAGTTAAATGTCAGCTATTCACTCCCAGGCACTTTTTTGATTTTGGAAGGAGGAGTTTTTAAGGAATGTATCAATTAATTCAGGATTGTCTTCTCTTGAGCAGAATAACAACCTAGCACAGACTTTGGATTCTGCTCCCATCTATAAGAGATGGCTGGAGACTTTTACAACTCAGACTTTCTGGGCTTGGGAACAGTGTTAGTATGTCACTTCTGGGGCAGCATTTGTTGTGGGTGTTATTGAGCATCTTCCTAGAGTCTGCCGGTTTGCATGATGTGAAGACTCTGGACATCTAAAACAGATACTAACAAACCTATTTTTCTGTTTCATTGCAGGCCTTCCCACGAGCTCTCCAACAAATTCAGCAAGTAAGAGCAATAGAAGAGGTTGCTTTATTTATGCACACTGATGAGAAAGGCTGGTGTGGGGTGGGAGAAGGACAGCCTGAGGAAAGGAAATGTTCAGGGAGCAAGGATCTAGGGGAATAATGTACCTGAAACACAGTAAGAGGAAGAGGGATGTTCAGCTTGTAGCGTTGAGTAATTTGCTGTGAATTCAGCTGAATACCATGTTGGACTGGCAGATATTGGAAAGAAAACAGGGTGGGACTGCAGAAAAAATCAGGCCTGGTATATTACATGGTGCAATGGGAAGCTGTTATAAATAGAGTGTTTACCAAGGAGCTTGTTCTTGTCAGTGGCTCTCATTCCTCCTCCTGTAGTGAGGAGCAGCAAGTCCCAGAGTAAGGCAAGTTTCCTGTGCTAATGAACCTGTATTGTCCTATTTTCCTTTCTCTGGGCTTATCAGGAAACGGTCTCTTCTGCACTGGTCCCTGCAGTTCTTGCTGCTGCCTGCAAAATCTTGGTCCTCCTGTTACCATGATGGATGTATTTTTCCAATTCATTTTTATTCTGATCCCAGATTATTCCATAACTGGAAAATATCTTTCAGATCCATACCAAACTAGACAGGAGGGGCTGATTTGTGAGAAACTTTAATGAAAGAAGTGGGGAAATGAGCTTAAGGTTTTAGTTCCTTACTCTGTTTTATTCAGTAATGTTTTTTTCAGCTGTCATATTTCTTATTGATGGTCACAAGTAGTTTAAATGCTAACCTATGGATTTTTTTCTTTCCTTTATTACTCACATCTTGGTCAATTAACAGATAAACAATTTAAAAAAAACAACAGTGGATTTCAGTCCTCAGTTTTCCTCAGTTTTTCTCCCGAGGAGAGGCACACACCTCCTGCACAAATGTGGGGATACACATTCCTGTTTTTCAGTGCAGTTTGTTTCTGTTGATATTTCCAGTCAGTATCCAGGGTAACTCACTGCCGTGATAATTGCCTGCTTGCCCTGGCAATGGGTAGTATACCAGATAAGGTAACAAAAAGGCAGTAGTAGTTCCTTGGGAAATCTGAAGCAATCACATGGAATTAAGAATGCATAGGAATTATTTTAGTCACTTGGTGATGGCTCAGTTTCCAACTTTACATTATCACCCCTCAGCAGACAGGCACCAAGGGAAAGAAAACTTCTGCTTTAAAGAAACAGTGATTTTTCAGAGATAAAGTCTTGGACAATGATTGTTTCCTGTACTATAGCATCAGAATGTCTCAGCTATGACTGTATTGTTTAGGAACCTCACAAGCACTTAGTAAGTGATCATTTTCCCCCAGGAGGCTTCTCTCTGTGTCCAGACAAATGAAGGTAGAAGAGTGGGGAAGGGGGAAAGAAAACAACCACCAAAACAGTTTTGAATAGTGGGCGTGAGTTTAAAATCCGTTTTGCAAGGAAGAGGAATTCCTACATGGTTGGGACAAACAAACCTTATTTGTTACTCTAACTCCGTGGATTAGAGTTACAAGTACTGCCTACATAAAAGTTTCTGTAAAAATAGGGACATGTCTTTCAGAGACTTAGTAGAACAAAATTGTATTCTAGACCTCAAAATGGCCATAGGTTATTTGTTTTAATTACTTAATTAATTTCATAGCTTCCACCCTACAATTTGAGCCCTCTTCTATTCTTGGGAAGAGAAACCATGAAATCCTACAGGTGTGGATTGTAATTACATGACCAACAGAACTTCAGTGATTGCCACCATGTTCTCACTACTTATATATGGAGCTATAGCCTCTGCTAGGAGCCTTTTTTAACAGATCACTTTCCCCACACACCTTTGTTTGAGAGCCACTTCTGATGTGTAGCCAGGCAATGGAAATGCTTGACCTTGCATCACTCTGTCCAGCCAGTCAGCTCCTTCAGAGACAGTGAGAACTTGTCTACTCAAGCCTCCATCCAATATGGAATGCTATCCCATGTGCTATATAATGTACCTAGGGAAATGCCAATGTTTGCATTTTCTCTTTTCTCTCTGGAAGTTCAGTGATTGTTTTTTCATAGGCTGTATGCAGCAAAGTAATAAATATTTTGAGTTGTTGATACCTGACTCAAATTCAGATTAGCACCTGAAGGGAGAAATGCATTCCTTTAAACCTAGCCCTAAAAAATGCCCCAGAGGCTCACAACATTGCTCTCTCCAAATGGGGCAGACAACAGGCAGACTCCTCTATAACAACACTCAAGAAAACTTGCTATCTACTAATATTGCACCTCAGACTTCTTCATCTACTATTAGCACTTTTTTTTTTAATTAGCAGTGAAATATTTTGGTCTTTATTCTCTTGGAGACAGGTCTAATTTTCACCATCTTTCTTGTTTATTTACTCGTTAAAAATTATCTTGTAATGTTGAACAGAACCATAACCTCCTAAAGCGAAAAAGTTTGTAGCTCATAACCTGTAAGTAGACAAGCAGAGGATCTTAGGGAAATCTGCACCCATACAAAGTGCTTGTTTCTTTAGGCCATGCTAGATGAACTTTTCCACTCCTCTTGCCCAGTTATCCAAGTGTTGTTGAGGAGAAGTATAGATGGGAAGCACCAAGTGAAGCTCCAGAACTGGGGACACAGAAGTTGTTTTGTGAGGGTAATTTTTCAGTTTGGGGAATTCTGGCAATGCATTTTTACCTAAAAGGCACTATTTCTTTTGCAGAGCCCACTTCTGAAAGCCCTAATAGTAGTTCTGGAAACCAGACTCATACAGGGAGTAATATCAGCTATTCTAGTGAGTATTCTTACTTAATTATCTGGCTTTTGAGTTTTCAGTTGTTCAGTTTTGCTTTTAATGGGTGATTGGAGTAGCAGACAAATGAAACTGGCGGCTTTACTTCTAGCCTTACCAGACTTAGGCCCTATTATAAACCAAATATTAATGCTGGTTATAAAACTCCTCTCAAAGAGAAACAGAGCTCAATAAGTTGACACTGCTGTCACTGTAGACCAGCACAATTATTCCCAAGGACTGATTCAAAGTAGTGAAATTGAAAAAAAAAACAAAAAACCACCAGAAATAGTCATCCCCTGTGAGAGAAGACACAAGGGAACATAAGAAAAAGTTGCTCATGTATATGTTGTACATATTGTATGAATGTATTGTTGTGAATGTATGATCTGAATATATTATTCATATTGTCATGGGAGAGAAGGTCTAGGAGGCAGTCTTCTGCAGACTCTTTAAGCACTTGATATTTGCGTGATGCATGCTACTTAATCTCTCATTTTAATATTATGGCTCTCTGGGGCAAGAGTGGTGCTGCAGCTTTGCCATTTCCAAGCCAGAGTACTGACTAAGCAAAGTATGCTTGACGTTTTTCCACTGTAAACTGTCTCCCTCTAGTTCCATACATGCAAGGATGCATGTATATTAGCATTAAATATTAATTGCATCAAGAGCCATTGAATGCATCCTCCCCCTGACACAGGGTTTAGGCCAGCAGGAAGGAGGGTGCCTGCTGAATTTGAATGTGGCCAGTTGCTGCCAGAGAAATGATAAAAAGGGAAAAGCTGGACTTATATATTTCCTAGGGAAAGCTTCTCTTCATTACATAATTCTTTCCTTTTTTTGCTTCTTGGCTGGGAAACACCTGTCAGGAAATGACAGATGGTGGGAAATAATAAAAGGAAAGAAATGTCCTCATTTTAAAAGGAGATCTTGCATTTTCTATCCCTGGTTTAAGTGCTGTGGGGAATGTTACTGAATTATGTAATTCCTTGGTGTCTTTCTGGGTGCACAATGTTAAAAGCAAAATAATCACTTCAGTTGCTGAATTTCAGACTGCTCTTTTTTTTTCCTTTTTTTTTCTTTATTTTTTTCTAAAAAGAGGAAAAAATAAATTTAATGTTTAAAAAAACTATTTTTAGAACATGAGTTTCTCACAAAACCTTTGGAGGCCATCAGCACTGGGTTGAATGATGAGACAAGTTTAAATTTTCATTGAAATTAAGATGGGCCCAGTGGAGCAGGTGCTGAAACCTTGTTCTTTTACTGAAAAATGGGTGAAACCAGTTCCACAGGGCAGCATGAGTGTCAGGGAAGGAGTAAAGGTAGGAGAAGGAGCAAGCCTGTCTTCCTTCCACAAAGCACCCAAGCCTGAGGCTCAGTGGTTGCAGGAAGAATAACAGGAGCAGTAGGTTATCCTCTCCAGAGAAATGGGTAATGATTGGTGAAGTGGAGCTGGAGGTACCTCTCACCTTAGTGTGTGCAAGCACCTATACACAGATGCAATTTAAGTCAGAGGCAGCAGCCAAAATTATGTTCTCCCTCTTTTGCAGATGTTATCTTGCCAATTGTCATCACCCTGATAGTCATTACCCTCTCTGTCTTCTCACTGGTGGCTTTGTACAAAATGTGCCAGAAGAAAACTCCAGGTATTTGGTTTGCTTTCTCTGCAGGGGACAGGGGGAAGTCAATGTGCTTTTTATTATTAAAAGATCTCTTTTGAATTACCTTAACCATCACTGTTGTGCTAGTCTGATGGGAAAAGCTTTTTGCATTTTGTGTTTTGCCTGAAGCGGGAAACTAACACTTCATTTTCAAAATCAGTAGGAAGACCAGAGTGAGCCAAAATGATTTTTGGAGAATAAATAATGCTGTAAAGCTTTTTGTTTATGCATTTGCAACTACAAAGAGCTAACAAACACCTGTGCTAACACAATCAAACAGATAGAAATGGACAGTGAAAACTAAATTCTAAGATATTCAACAAAATTACTTTATTTATTTTTTCTTTCTTCTAGATACAGGCAAAGAAATATTAGTGGATTTTTTAGGGATATATCTGATACATACATACATACACACACAGGCACATGATGCATGAGTAACATTTTCCAGTTACAGTAAAATGTGCGTGGAGCAAAATCCCTGAGCAAACAGTATTTTCAGAAATAGTCATTTTGACAAAGCAGGTAAAGTCAGTATCTGTTTCTCTGCTCTCCATTAAATACTCAAGATAATGGGTTATATTGTCATATAGTCCATCAAAGTCTATTTGCCAAATGTTTCAGGGTCACCCAAGTAGGCCACAGGTAAGTGTAAATTTCCATTAAGTGAAATTCCAGATCTGATCCAGACTGTGGTTTTTCTGTCCCTGTGAGCTGGCATGAATTAGGAGACCTGTGCAGAACTGTAAAATCACCAGGCCTTGGAAATACAAAATCACAACAGGGTGTTGAAGCTGTAAACCAAGACAAACAGTGTGTCACAACCAATTTAGCCAATGACATGGAAAAACAGACCCAGATAAACAGAGGAAGGTGTGATCCTTACTTAGGAAATTACGGAATATTCAGAGTCAGGAGATAAAGATGTGAGATGAAGAACATTTCCTTACCAGCCTCCCCTGTGCACAAATGTCATCAGGCACTCTATTTGCAAACTCATTTGGAAAGTAGAATAGATATCTACAGTGCTTCCTGTAGGATTTGCCCAGGTCTATCCAGTGCACTTCCCCTGTGCTTGGTGCCATGGAGTTGGCTCCATATCTCTGATGTAACCCCCTGGCCCCTTCCATCTGCCCACACTTGCACATAAGCGTAAAATACATTCAGCATATGATTCATTTTGGAGATAAACCTGTTTCTCATCGAAGGGGATGACAAACTGTTCCCAGATATTGTGCCAGGCTCTATCCCTGGGGGTACAGCCTCAGGAATACCCTTGTTCCCTCAGTCCCCTTACCCTGCATCTTTTAGATCAGTTGTTGTGTACTTGAGAACCATGGCATGCTCAAATCCTCTGTGCCAGCTACCCAGGGATTTGGGAGCTGCAGGGAAAAACATGTTTCTGTTGTGCTCTTGCACAAGTCAAATGTCATTCTCCCTGGTTTCCAGAAGTGTTGGTACAAGCAACATCAGTTCACTTCCATAGATGACCAGAAAAATAACAATTACTATTCAAGCTGGTTGATTGTGTTTATGAACTTAATGCAATACTGCAAAATTACAACTGAGCCTTCTGCCAGAAACTGCAATAGCCATATCTAAATATTTGGGGTTTGAGTTCCAGCAATCAAAATGATATTAACTTTTTTTCTTCTTCCAGAGAGACAAGAGAATGGCGCTGAACAGTAGGTTGAATCCTTTTCTTTGCTTTGAGATCTATCAGAGGGCACTTGTAAATGTAACAAATTTTGCATAGGATTTTCTTTGATCTTCCTCTGTTTAAATATCTTAATGAGTTGCCACCCCAAAGAGAAATATCCTGTTGAAAGTGCTGCACTTGCAGTTATTGTAGACCTGTATGCATGACAAGCAGCTGTTTCAGCATGCATAGAGATGTAGTGACTCTCAACTGTCTTGCAGTTGATACTTTTGAAATGGATAGACAGCTTCTGCTGTACCACAGGACTCACTGGCCCAGTCTTTTTTCTGTCTTTTTTTTCACTTTTTACCCCATTGATCCCTCTCCTCTACCCCCTCATCTTTTCCCACCCCACTTCTTTTGTTCATGTTTTCTCTCTTTTTAACATGTTTCCTTTTCATTCTGGATTTTATATATATATATATATATATATCACTTGTTCCCCATTATATCATGTTCCTCTGTCCCATCTTGTTTCCACTAGACCATTTGCATAGTTGAAATAGTAGTGGCTTAAGGAGTGTGAGGAGAGGGGAGCTGAGAAAGATCCATTAGAAGATAGAAACTAAAGGCCATTGAGCCTGGCAGTGGCTGCTTGCATGGCCAAAAGCAACATTTAGGCTGCTGGTTTACTTGGTAGCTCTGACTCCCTGGACATCTGAAGTGGTCCTTCTTTGCAATTCAACATGGCTAAAAGGTTTGCATTGACAGAAAAAAATATTCCTCCTTTTCCCTCCTCTTCTGTGAAGTTCTAGATTAAACCTGGAGTAATGAAACCTGATTTATTACATATTTTAAGAGAAAGATATTTTCAGAGATGTTGTCATATTTTCAGGTGGTATTTTCCACCACCTGACCCCATGCAAAGCCCATTTTGAGCCTGCCAGTTTAGACTGAAGTAGGTGCTGCCTCCTCAGGACCAAAATCTTAGTTTTGTTTGGACATGACCCACATGTGTGCTGACTGCTTAAATGTTTTCTGACTTCAACAGGGCCCAGTCAGATAAAGAAGGAGTCAAACTTCTTTCTGTGAAGACAACTTCTTCTGAGACTGGTGAGTGTTTCATTTGTGTGTATATCTGTTTCCCTATCTGAGCTCAGAGAAGAGCAGTTTTTGGGATGTGATTTCCAATAGCAAACCCATCTTCAGTTCCTGTCAGGTAAAAGTCACTGCAAGCAATTCTTCTATAGAGCAAATCCCCAGAGTGTGATCCTGTAGAGCTGCTGTTCAGCTGTACTGTGTGTGCTGTTAGTATTTGGGAGTGATAAATACGACTGGTTTAGTAAAATATTTTATTTAAATCATTGATGGTAAGCGATTTAGCTAGGGATATTGAGGCATAACAGTGATCATGGTATTTATCAGCTAGGTCTGGCTGTACAAGGAAGTTTGAAGACTGGTAATATCAGAATCACAGCATGTTCTGAGTTGGAAGGGACCCTCAGGTGAACTTAAGTGAATGGCCCATGTGAAGATCACACCCACAACCTTGGTGTTATTATTACCATGCTCCAAGCAACTGAGCTAATATCCCAGGGATCAAAAGGTTTGGGAACCAGTGCTGTATGTAATCAGGCTTCTGTTGGAGTTGGTGTCAGCAGTGTTCAGTCAGCCCCATACTCAGTCACCCTTTGCATTCAAAATTCTGCTCTCATTGCAAATCCCTCTGTCCTGTGCTTCAGGTTATTACAAAATCTGTGGTAATAAAGCCTAAAGCAACAAAGGTTACTGGTAACGTACACAAAAGAAAGAAAAATCTCAAAGCAAAGAGATGGATGCAGTTATAGGTTCTGCAAAAAAAAAAAAAAAAATGGAGTGGCACTGAGGCAGAAAAGAATTCTGACTAAACAACCAAAACCCCTAAATCTCTCATGGTAGAGATAGTTGTGGTAATTTCACACCTTCACCCAATGCTTTCTCAGTCATGTAGGTCCCCCCTCACCTGCAAAAGTCCTTCCAGAAAAAGTGTCTTACTTTCTACTTTTTAGGTATAATACTCTTATTTTGTTTTTAAGCTTTTTGGCCATCTGTTTCTCCTACTGACATTTCTTAGTGTGACCAATAGCTGCTCTCTCCTTTTGTCCAAATCCTTGGGAACTCCTCTGAAATACAGCACTTCATCTGAACTATCCTCTGCTTGCTGGAGAGGCACAGTTTGGTCTCTCCAGCCTTCCCTGCAACTCCCAGAAGCTTTTGTGCAATCCAAAACACTCACAGGGCATCTCTGGCATCCCTTGCAGCAAACCAGAGTTGTGCAAGATCCCCATGGCCTCTTGACACAGAGCTAGGGGGTAGAGGGGGACAGGAAGGGCCTGCTACATCACAGGACACATCAGTTCTGTCCCACTGCTGCTGGGTAAAGGCAAACTACACTTTGGCACTTTAGAGGCCATGAAGCACTTCAGAGCTTCATGATTTGGGATTTTTTTTTTGTTTTTTTTTTTTTTAGAGAATGTCTTTGGGAATGGACTTTTAGCTTATTTGTAGTATGGAGTTGTGTGTATGTTTTCTTAAAGTTGCACTTTTTTGTTTGTTTGTTTTGAAAGCTGAATGAAGTTAGAAACTAATTAATGGACTTTTTTTTATTGATTCTGCCCTCATGCCATTTCAAAAACAAAGTGACTTCATTGACAGTAGCAGAATTGTTTGTGGTTTAAAGTAGGGTAAATGGGAAAAGACACAGGCTCAGGGGTTTTTTTCCCTTTTTCCACAAGATGAGCTCTGTTACCTGTTAATTAGCTACTGGTTCACCAAATATCTGAGCATCTTCCATCCAGAGGATGCTTGATATTCTTTTTTACTGAACTATGATGTATGCATGCTATAATTAGAAGGTTTAAGTCATAACCACTAAAAGGTAAGATTCTTCCTCTCATCTCATTAATACAATTCATATTTAAACTAGCTGCCATTTTCTCTTGAATCTTACATCATTACATGTTTAAAATTAAACATGCTTTCACAGAAATTGAGTCCTGCTTCTGCCTGGGTTTTTGGAGTTTAAGAAGTTAAGTGCTTCTTAAATAAAAAGCACTCTGGCAAAGGGGTCTGTTTCTTCCAGAAATATTTGTCACTCATACAGGAATTTAAAATATATTAGGATGCCTCCCCATTTGAATCAGATATCCTTGCTTTATTAAAAGCTCAGGCATAAAGGAGATGTTTCTCATGGTATAGACACAAGAACTGCCTGACTCTTGGGCCTTCTCACAACTACTGACAACAATTGCCCTGCATAAAACTTCTTTACAAGTTTTCTTCTTTTTCCTTGGTCCAGTTGTTTAGAAAGTGTATGTTGTGGCTGTCTCTGTACGTACCAACAAAACTACAAAAAGCAGTGACTAGAAAGGCTGAAATTAGAAAGATCTAAAGAGCAGCCTTAACTTCACAGGCAGGGCTACCTCATCCTCTCACTATCAATAGGCAGCTCCTCCCTAAGGTCAAACATATCTACAATGAAGTTCTGCTTTGATATGTATTCAAATTAAGCTTTATTAGAAGCATACATTCTATTTTTCCCCTTCATTTTTGTTTTTCATTCCAAACAGAAGATTTTGAGATTGTACAATTTTGCAAAATACATGCAGGACAACTAAGGACCTACAAACTGTTCAAGCAAGCAACACTGATCCTATGTCAGTGCTGTGCATAGATCTTGATCAAAAGTTATGGTGAGTTTAATCTTGCCTTCTTTTATCTGTCTAAAAACCATGCTAGCTGCACATAGTTGAAAGAGAGGTATGTGTCCAGAGGGTTGTTTATCCCATCTGCCTTGGACATCTATCTTGAGCTGGAATGGGCTGACCTGTGGCAGTCCATTGACTCCTGAAGGATCCTATTTTAGGACTTCTAAAATTAGGTAGTGAATATGAAATGAAAGAAAAAGGAAAGACTCCTTTTTCAGAGGCACAGCTGAATTAAATTTAATCAAGAATATTATTTCAAATACCTACAATTAATGTGAAAGAATGCAGGAAAAGAATAGTTTTAAATTAAGCCTGGACTAAAGTAATGTTTTTAATGGAGTAGAATCATCAGGAGAACTAGGTGAAATGGAGCTTTAATATTGTCATTTTTTATAACTCTTCTTAGAAAGATGGAATTGCTAATGGCCTTGAGCTCTAAGGCACAACTGGTGTAGAATGGATATAAAGTATAATACTAGAAAAAACTAAACTAGACTGAGAAAATTTTTCATGCATGTTTATCAGTGAGCTGCAACACCTGATGCAAGATAAGTGCCTGTTCTTGCATCTTACTTGAAAATTCAACTAGGATAAAAATCATCTCAAAAGTTTCACACTAATGTACAAATGCAGGATTTTTGGCAGCCATTTCATGTTGATGGTACAGGCAAATTTAGGGTGGCTCCCCTTGGGGAGAATAAATGGTCTTTTAAAATACAGCATTCTGGAAAATCTACCTGAAAAAATATTTATTTGTGATTCAACACAGCCCACAGAACTGCACACTTAGCTTGTCAGTGATAGTTATATTTCCTGAGAATATAAGATGAAGGGTTTTAATTGATGAGTAAGAGATCAATACCATCAGCCATGAGGTTAAAGTATTGCCTGTCTTGAAAAGAGACCTAACTTATTCTGTAAGGGTTCTTGTGTATTACACTGAAAAACAGCAAAGGTATTGATCACCTTTTTAGGACTCATGAAAAATGTTGAGGGATGAAAATTTCTCAGTTACAGAAAGGTTGGTGAATAGAAATTTGGGTAAGACTACTACATACAGGTGAATGATGTGTGATAGAAGCATTGATACTTGACTTCAGAATTTTCTTTTATGGCCCTAGCCTGGAATAATTGTTCTAGAGCAGGCAAAATGTGTGAAAGGCCTTTTTAGTAGAAGCACACCATTTAAATAGTCAATGTAAAGTCTCATAGGGATGTGCAAGTGACATAATATTTCAGACATGTTAGGTATAATCCTGGCACCTAAGCATAAGCTGATCCAATAAAGCATGATTTATAACCAGACTGAGCTGTTTTGAGGTGAAAGGGTAGGATATTACTTACTTGGCTTGTAGAGATATTGCCTGCTTTGCACTGAATTTGCTGACAGGGTGTTAAATGTGTCAGAGCTGAGGTAGCTCAGATTTTGGTGAGGCACCTGAAATGGAAAGTGGCTTGAGAAGGATTTGTGGCACATGTCTGCATTTGGGCTTCCCAAGATGCCCCCCTGTGAACAAAAAAAAGAAAAAAAAATACAAGTGTTGTTACTAAACAGAAATGGGAAAATATGTCAGGCAAAGATGGGTATTTGGGAGACACCTAACCTGTTCCATTTGAAACCCCTTAACTTACTGCAATCACACTGGAGAAAGAGATCAGTTAATACCTAGAGGCGCTCTCTAGTGGCAGTGCAGTGCAAAGATGAACCAAGGAGGCAGGAAAATGTGCATTCTCCATATGCTCCACATCTCTTCCAAAAGCTGCTGCTGTTCAACAGTAATGATGGCCTTAGAGCTGTTACCTGCTTCAGCTGAATGTACCTCAAGACAACCCACTGCAGGGCTAGGGCTTGGACATGGAAAATCCTGTGGTGTTCTGAAACAGTCTGGTCAGATGACAATGTCTTCATCACTGCTTTCCATAACCCTCCTAGTGCTGAGACTAATTGTTCTGCCTCACTCATCAAATCAGAGTTGTGGTTTTGGTACAATGGTGCAGAGTACATCTGAGCATGGGCCATTGCATTTAAGAAGGTAAGAAATCTTCAGGGTTTACCTCATTAGGGACCCAGCCCAGGGAAATTTACCTCTGTGAGGGAGCATGACTCCATAGTGGGCCATGAGGTTTCTTAACATACACTGGGACTTTGACCTCTTTCTTATTATGTCTAGGATCTGTATGGATGTTTCTAGGAGCAGGTGAAGAATCTGTGTCACTAGATGAGTGACTCTGTCAATGGAAATTCCCTTCCCTCTTCCACTTCCTTGCAGGATAAGCAGTGTAGGTCAGTGAAGAGCAGCCTGCTGGCACATTGCATGCTTAGGAGTGGTAAGAGCAGGTGCTCCTGCTAATGTAGGGTATGATATTGATTATTTTTGTTTGCTAGTCTGAGATGTAGTTTCAGGGTCTTATGTTTTTACCCCTGCACGTAGAACACCTAGAAGCTGCTTTATAAAAAAGGGTCCCCTTGCAACAGAGGAACATACCAAGTACTTCTTTCCCTCTCCTTTTCTCATTTGCTGATACTCTATTTTTTTAACCGTGTATTGTATAATAGCCTGAAGTTCTGTTTCTTCTTCTCAGGAACTGTAGAATAAACTTTCTTAGCTTGTGGTTGGACTCTGTTTGTATTTACTCACACCACAAAGTTCTGACTGCACACACTTCCAGCTGAAACTTTTGGACAAAAATGTTGTCAAAAACATAGTCAAACTGTAGTCAAAATGGCATATGTTTCCTTCTGTATTTCTAATTTGGTTTATGAGCTGTACATATTTTCAAGGGTTTTTTAACCAGTCTCTTACACTCAGCCGGCTGAGGGTCAGATGATGTTTTCCCCTGTGAAGCATTTCCTGACTTTCCACCCTGCAGTTTTCTGAGATGCTCCCTGTGAGGGAGCCACCTCCTGCCTGTTGAGCAGGAATTGCCTTCCTGTCCTTCACCTGAACTTTCCACACACCCTCTCTCTGCCATGGTGGATTGTTCAGACCCTTCTGGCGTGCTGGCAGTGGTGAGGAGCAATTTGCAGGGAAATGGTGAAGTGTGTGGCAGGGGAGATGCAGCACATTGCAGGTGCTGGACCCACTGGCCCACACCAAACCCAACCACTGGTTCCCACTTAATGCTGCTCTCCAGCATCTTTCTTTCAGTTCAGTGTGGTAAAAATAGGCATTTTGATTCCTCTGTCTGCAGAGGTAATTTTATACTTTTATGAAAGATAGGCTTCTGCAATCAGATTTTATTAAAACCTTGCTTTAATTCTTTGCTCCAAATCTGATTGCCACTTACAGGCAATTTCTCAGCAGCAGATATTACAGTGAAATAACAGCACAACTAATTTCTTCTTAGAGACAATGTAATCTGAGATGAAGTACAGCCCATTTTTATATGAAAGACTGTTTTTACATCCTTCTTCTTTCAGCTTCCCCAGTAATGTCAGAGGTCTTTACCCAGGTCAAAGACTTTCTGTACTCATAGTACACAGTCTGTACTCTCTTTTATGTCATGGTGTTCTGCAGTGTATGCGTATTCTGAATAATATATTCAGATTCTGAATCAAATGTGGAGGGGCAGGAGGAGAGAGAAAAATGCAGTGAGATTAATACAATATCCTTCTACAACAGTGAGACAAAGTAATGTTTGTTTCAGAGCTTCAAAACTGATCTTATTGCAATCTGTAATTTCAGCTGATTGTACCCATTACTTATTCACATACGCTGGCATCAGAATGCAACATTAATGGTTGGAAATGAGTATCTTTGTGAGTGAAAAATCGAAACAAATACTGCAGAAGTGAAATTTTAATTAGGAAGAAAACACTGCATTTTCACTGCAGCACTCTTGCTTTTCTGGTTATCCTTTGGCTTGGAAGAGCCCTCAGTAGCTGGGTACTAATTCTACTTTCCATGCACTTAAAACAAATATGTTGAAGGATGAGGATTTATGAGTACAATTCTTTTTTTCTTGTACATCTTCCTTGTCTTTATCCTTTTGAACATGACCATGTTTTAGAGGAGGAAGTGTGCAGGGCATATTGGATCAGACCCAGTGCCTACACTGCCAATTTCTTTGGGTGGATCAGTGACCAGGGCTCTGGTAGAAGTGTTCAAACGGTGCCACATGGAGGCTGTGTACATGAAAAACCAGTGCTGTATTGTGCAAGTTGTCTCCTATAGTATTGGGACTAAGGAACCATCACCTGAGCCAGCTGTACCTGCTGGAACCCTTGATCTCTGTAACCTCAAATCCACTCAAAGAGGATTTGTTAGAGGGTGGATCACAAGAGGTGAAAGGCAGTGTGACAATCAGGAAAGGAGTCCAGTAACATGTCCTACACCATGGTCTTCCAGCAGCATCTGGCTAGGAGACATCCTTAATCAGGCTAGTTATCCTTGGTGCTTCATACTTTTTCAGTAACTGTTAATTGCACAAATTTGTCTTGTTTGCTGTGGTATCTGCAGCCTCCTGCAGCAATAAACCTGACAGTTTAACAACAGATCTGCCTGTTATATGACAGTAATAGAGACTTAAAGATGCTTATGTCTTGGTTTTTGCAATCCAATTTCAGACCAAAATCAACAAAGAGATGCAGCGCTGGAAGAGTTTACACCCTATATTCTCTCGCAAAGAGAATATAGGGTGTAAAGGCAGGCTTGGCATGTCACCTAAAACTTCCATGTCAGTATCTGATTTTTTCTGATTTTCCTTTTCACAAAAGGGAATGAAATCTTGCGATTTCAATGAGGATCAATTGGGCAAGCTTCAGGCCGTATTTGTGCACTTCAGATCATCCCATTGGCTTTCTTTGTTTTCATGTCATATCAGGTTTTGGGGTTTTTTTTTTTGAAATTTCAATTTTTCTGTTTCTCTTCTGTCTCTTTGTTTCCCTTTTTTTCCTGATTGTAGGGATTTCAAAGGGAATAATTTGGGCAAGTTTTGGTCCTTTTCCCTGCACCACATTTCATCTCAGTACAATTAGTTGTAGTCACTCCATTTCAAATTTTCTGGATTTTTCAACTTCATTTTTGATTGACCATATCTCCTTTCTGGAATGTTTGTTCAACTCTGTCCTTCAATTTCGAGATTTCATTGCCTTTCCTGAAATCTTGCAATTTCAGTGAGGATCAATTGAGCAAGCTTTGGGCCATATTCCTGCAGTTCAGGTCATCCCATTGGCTTTCCTTGTTTTCACGTCATATCAGAGGATTTTGGTTTTTTTCTTTTGAAATGTCAATTCTTCTGTTTCTCTTCAATTTCATTTTTGATTGACCACGTCTCCTTTCTGGAGTGTTTGTTCAACTCTGTCCTCCAATTTCAAGATTTCATTCCATTTTGGAAATGTATTGCCATAGCAGCCATCAGATTGGATCAACTAATAATACCTTATGCAAGATACTGAATACCTATATTGTGAGAAGCTGATGGTTCAAATTTCTCCTGATATCTTCCATCTCTTGGTTCATAACGATAGAATATGTGTGTCATCCTTCTCTAAATGCATAATCCAGAATAAATAAAATCCCAGTTTTTTACTGATGATGTTGCTCTTTTTGGTATATTTTGTGGAACTATAGCCTTTCTCTTTCAATGATAGCCTCAGGTTGTGCCAAGGGAGTTTAGACTGGATATTGGGGAATATTTCTTCACAAAAAAAGGGTTTTTAAGCATTGGAACAGCATGTAAATGGTAAAGTCATCATTACTGGAGGTGTTCAAAAAATGTGTGGATGTGGCACTTGAGGACATGGTTCTGTGGTGAACGTGGTGATGTTGCTAGGTTGACAGGTGGACTTGATGATTTTAAAGGTCCTTTCCAAACTCAACAATTCTATGATCCTGTGACAGCATTCAAGGCCTTGCAATGTATGTGGACTGGTTGAGCATCTCTACTGCACACTGTATTTTCTCAATCAGAAAAAAATTCAGTGTGAAATTATTTCTTCAGTCTATTAAAATGCCATCTGTTCTAACAAACTACTAAACACAAGTACTTGTTTTTCATTTCCCTTATGAGAAGCAAGGTTCAGTCCATTTGTTTTGGGACAAATTTGGGTCTTGGAATCCCAGTCTTGGAATCTCTTTGTGTCAGTTAAGGCTGTTTTGAGATCAACATAAATGTCTTCTTACTTGCAGCTAACTTGAATGTTCTTCTTGGTTTTCCCTTTGAGCTGCAACTGGGTATTCAGCAGAATATCAAACTGCTGAACCATTAAACTCCAAAATGGATCTGGACACTTCTCTGTGCAGTCTCCAGGAGTACTGCAGCCCTGTATCTAAACCCACCCACTACTCTTTTATCTTTTGAACAGAGAGCATCTGTGACCCCTCCATCTCCAGTGCACAATCATTGTCTCTTCATCACTGAATTGTTGGCTGGCACTAGCAATTACAGACCTTACCATGAATAATCTTCAGGCACTTTTGCAACCATGGAATAGCCATAACTTCCTTTTGTTTCCCAAGGCTTGCAGGCTCCTGCCCTCTTGGAAGTGCAGCAGCAAAGCAGCGCAATGCTTGCACCCATCCCTCAGCAGACACCGCTATTGTGGGAGGACATTTCCCCAGGAATAAGGGGGATGTTCCAGGGATGAGGGGTTTAGCACCAGGACATCTGGATAGGGCGTGTGAGTGTCTGTGTGCTGCTGTCCCAGGGTCTGCAGAAGGGCAGAGTCACCTCTCTGGCCCGGCCACCACTGTTGGCAGGTGCCTCTCAAGCACTCTGCCTTCTGCAGCCAGTGCTGCTCCCACTCCATTCTCTGATCCACAGTCTATTGGCACAGATGGGCTGTTATCCAGGGAGCTGAGTTACTCTGGAGCCTGCCTTTAGACATGTTATTTTCCTGGGGTGCTTCCATGGAAATCTGTCTGCAGAACAGCCAGCTGAGAGTGGAACTGATAACAATGTACTGATATTTATTACTACTATTGGATAGTATCTTCTGCACGTCACATTTAATTTCTCCAACATGCCACAATTAATTTCTCCAACAACTTCTTTTTTATACAGTTTTGCCAATTTCTCTCTTCTGTCCCCTATTTAGTCTTCTATTTTTGTATATTAAAGCAGGAAAGTAGAAACATGCAGAAGGAAAAATAATTGTTTTTTTAAAAAAAGAGAGTTCTTGAAAATCTCATTCCTTTTCTAGTATAAAGCTGTGCAATATTTGAACTGTTTCCATTTATTTTAGCTTTTCAGTACAAGATTTTTATCTAGCAAAAATGTTTCACCTACCAAAAATATGTCCTGTTAAGATGTTCCAGTTTTTTCCTAGCAGAAACTTGTGCTTTTCTTTGCCCTACCTGAAATTTGACATGATAAGAGGTTCTGAAACTCCATCTTAGCAACAGTTCAAAATTATTTTAATTTTTTTTTTCCAAAATTGAACACTTAGGAAGTGAACACCATTCCAGCTCACTATTGTTGAACAATTTTTAGCAGATACCAAGTCTTCTACTCATCTCCCAAAAGCTGCACTAAATTAAAGACCTTTTTTTTTGCTGTGAAGCTGTGAAGCAAAGCTGTCTCAAAACTATTGATAAGTCTTTTCAATTCTCTTCAGGAGTGCAACTATTTAATTTGGCTGCTAATTATTTAAATGCCTAATCAGTGAATTTTTTCATAATCCTAATTTGTATTACAATTTGCAACCCTAGGCCATTGATCGTTTGTAGGTTTTGAATACATATTCACTTCTCCTGAAATGTAATACATCACTTCCTTGCCTCTCATGTGGGCATGAGGAATTAAATTGTCTCCTGCAGGTGAGCAAGGAGGCAGAAGGAGATATTTGGGTTTTCCTGCCCTCCTGCCTGTTTCCATGTGGCTCTGGCTTCTCCAGGGAAAGAATATTGAGAACTGTGTCAAGTTCTTAAATGTTCATCCTTCTGCTTTGGAGGATGAACTGAGCTGATGTCAGTGTTACTGGCAAAAATTAACTTTATAGTTCTATCTTCTCTTTTTTATAATTCAGTGTTCTGATTATAGCTATAAATTAATTAAACTCTTATTCCTCTTCAACCCCCTTGAGAACTGCCTTGGAAAATACTTTGTGGAAGTAACCCAGCGTTAATGAGCAAATCACAGGGGAAATAATCTATAAAATAGGAAGAGTGGTAAAAATCTATTTTGTGGACAGTTTTTGCTGTGAAATAAATCTGACAAGGAGTCTGGCTGGTTTGTACATTGGTCAATGATGTGTTCCTGCTAGACTCATTTCCATGTTTATCTGTCTTTCCATGTTTATCTGATGCAAATGTATTTCCTGTTTCTTAGGAGAGCACTCATCTCATGGGAAGAATAAAACTCGACAACTCTTCACATCTCAGCAATAAATACGTAAGTTTATAGCTTTTGTTTTCCATCCCGTAACATTAGTGTTTGTTAATCCTTTTAATACTTTTTAATCTCAGGATTGTGCCATGTAACTAAAAAAAAAAGGGTTAAAAATGCAAGCCAAAAGGAGAAATTACTTTAGTTGTCAGCAGCCTCAAGGAAAAATGGCTTAAACAAAGCTCAGCTGGAGCACCCCACTGTGACCAGATTCACAGGCAAACTGAGGGGCTGAAGAAGCTGCCAGCTCACAGAGCTTTATAAGGAAGAGCACGTGACTTTAACAGTTCAGCATTTCCTGGGTGTAAACCCCTGGGTGAATTTTCTTTCTGCTTGAGAGATAATTAATAAATAAATAATTTCTGTGTGAGAAACGATAGATTTTTAAGGGCAGATACCTATTTAAAAAAAAAAGAAAGAAAGAAAAATAAATTTGGTACCCAGAAGTTTTTTACTCCTTTTTTTTTTTTCCTCATGAAAAATCTGAATCTTTTTCACTTAATGCAAAATCCAGGAATTTTTATTGAGGTGATTTATTATGGCTTGAAATCCTAGGTGGTTAAATTATAGCAAGTGCTGGATGGTATTTTTATGTATGAAAGGGCAGAGACCATCAGAGCACTCTGAAATACAGTTATTGATGTGGGTGCTGAATTTTCCTTCGAATATGAAGCTTTCTCAGGCACCACAATATCCACTTCCCATGGAGCTGCTTTTCTCATTTGTGGACAGCTGTGGTCCTTTGCTGAGGGTGGGAGGAGGAAGCAGCTGTGGAAGGGCCCTGTGTCACAGGAGGAGCAGGAGGCAGGGGACAAGGATGTCCTGAGGAACTGGGTGTCACAGCACACGTGGGACGGACCCGAGAGAGGCTCTGGTGAAGCCCAGACTCCCACCAGTGCTGTAGAATGAAGCCCCTCTAGCATGGGTGCCATCAGTGTCCACTGGGAAATGACCAGAAATGTGAAGAACATCTTTGATGGTTTTGACCTATTCTCATTTCCCCTAGGTAGAGACTGAGCTTTCCTTTGTTCCTTGAATTAGAGCAGCAGAATACAGTTTTGCCTACATTACTAAAACCCAGAAATGGTTCAATTTGTGTGGGCCCAGGACAAGGGCCTGGACAATAAATTTGATCCTTATTGTCTATCCCATACTGGATTTATTCTGTCTTCCATTTTAGCTTACTCTTATGTTCCTGAACAACCTTACCTGGAATAATAATCTTGCGATGCTCTTGTCATTTCAGATGTGAAGCAGCCTGTTTTATCTCAATATGCAGGAACATCTCACCAAAGTTTTGTTTCAATGGGAAATGTGGAGAAGCTGAAGCTTTTTACCATCAGAACCCTTGTTTTGACTTCTAAATCTCAAGCATCTCCTTTCCCTTCTGGAATGACATGTAATTTTTTTGATGGCTTAATAACTGGTATACCATGTATATTTATTATTTTCACATATAGTAAAAGCAGGGAAACAAGGTTGAAGAGAATGTAAAAACAAAATGAATGAAGATGATGTAAAAATTTGGTGATGTTTGCATAGTAGCTACTAAAAATGTTTTCTGCACACACAGGAAGGAATATGTCAGCATACTTTGTTGAACTTATGATAGCTAGGGATATTTTAGTTGTATGTAGCAGAATACAAACAAGACCAGACCCTTGAAACAGGACTGGGCAAACAGCCACTATGAAAATTAATTCAGTGATTTGCATGAGACTTCTCACTGTAGCACATGCTTTGCTTGTCATAAGTGTTTACAGGGTGGGATGCCTGGCTGAGATGCTGAAGTGTGTGCTTCTTTTCTGTGAAGGGAGGAATATACCTTGCACTGAGGCTCTTTGAAATTCTGTAAATTACTGAACATAATCCTTGCAATGTAGCAGGCAATAGCTGGTTTTCACCTGTTCCTTGGCTAATTGCATTATGTGTGCTGCAGATATGACTCCCATATAGCCTGGGGCACACAGTGGGAATCAGCAAGGTAAGCAATTTCACAGATGAACCTTCTTCCCTGTGTTCTGAGCAATGCATGGGATTCCTGCGGGTTATTGAATAATTCTGGAAGTTCAAAGAGTGTTTCAAGTGCTAATTACAGACACTCATAATTTGTACAGAGCTGGCAGTTCCAAAATATCAAGTAGTGCTTCTGCCTGCATGTACCCTACCTTTCTAGAACTATAAATGTTTGAAAGTTGTATTACTGTAAGCATCTGCTCAGTCTCAATCCACTGACTGTAGCATTCCAAGAACTACCTTTTTTAAATTGGGAAATGGAAAGAAGACAACTGGTGGTCTAAGTGCAGGGCCAAGATCCTGGACAATCATCTAAGTTTTGATACCTATTGATGCAATTCTTTTGAGGAACTTTTCTCTCCAATTTCCTTCTCTGAAATATTAAAACTTGCCTAGCATGATGGTGAGAGATTGAGCAGATTTATTACTTCATGTCTATAGACAAATCTGAAAAGTGTTTCTTTCCCTGTGCTTGGCTGTTGCTCTTAGTCTCACTTTGTTGGGTCTGACAATCTTCTTTCTTAGTGGCACCATGAGAGACTTTTGGTGAAGCTCAATAAAAGATGGGAAACTAACAAGTGTCCATGCTGCAGCTGAACTTACATGGTTCATTCAGGTATTCCTGGATCACTTGTGTTCCTCAGGAGCAGAGAAGTCTTGGATGCCTACTTTGGAAAGGTCAGGCCATCTAAAATATGCTAGTTGGCATCTGCAACTATTCTGGTTCCTGATTGATGAGGTTTCCTTCAAAAAAAAAGCAGTCGTGGATTTTAATGTTGTTTAAAAACCTAAGGTATTTTGTAGTGTATTGTATCATAGTGAAAGGACAGTAGAGAAAAGCAGATAAATATTGTGAAATATCTGTGGTTTTGTGCAAAATCTGTTCATAAACTACCATGCTGTGTCAAGAAAAAAAAAATCTGCCTATTAAAATTTATTATCTTTATTAAGTAGCTATCCTTTTCTCTTTGCAGAAGTGCAATCCATTGCACATGCCTAGCACAGCTATTGTCCAGTACTCTGCATTCCTGTTTCACAGAATGAGGTGGACCCTTTATGACAAGTCTGGAGAGCAGACATTAGATATTCTGGGCATGGGGGTGGCAGGGACTTGGTGAAACCTTGCAGAAGGCATGCTGGAGGTGGCAAGTGGAAACTCCTCCTCATTACAATCAGTGATGGGGAGAGGACAGGCCTCTCTGCAAATCCTGATACTGGAAAAGTGAAAAAACAACAAAACAGGGAAGGTGTTTGGGCTCTTCATGATAAGGGGCATGGCAGACAACCAAGCACTCATCAGAAGGCTGGGAAACATCTCTCAGAGACTGGCTTGTGCTGAGTGTATATGAAGTAAAAGAGGTGAGTTCACTGGACAGCAGAACTAAGAGCCTGAGATCCTCTTAACCTCTTGACAAAACTTGTGGTAAAGGGAGACGATATGAACTTCCATTCTTGTTAAGAATCATGAGGGAATTGATGTTTGTATGAAGGAGAGATTTCAAGCAAGATTGGCTTGAAGGATATCTGTAAAGCACAGAAAGGATTTGGAAGAATATTTGGAGTGCTTTTCTTCTGCAGAGTTGGAGGTGCTGGAATTGCCTTTAATGGGAGGTGATGAACTATCTGCAGAGAGAACTCAGTATTTAAAGAAGTTACATGCAATGGCTTAGGTAGATGAAAAAGAAATGAAAAATCCATTTGGGTTGTCTGGCTCAACAGCTCCGCTGTTAATATGTGTCTAAAAGAGTTTTTCTAGTCACTAGTACGTCAAAAAAAAAAAAAAAACAACAACAACAACAACAAAAATTTAAGTTGATCCTTCACTGTGAGGTTTGTCTATATAAGAATACTAGGAAAATGGATCTGCATTTGTACAAGTCTTCTTACCAAAGTTTGACTAAATCTTCTGTGGACAGTCCCATCTAAATTTAATGTTCTTCAAATTCTGTGTCCTAATTTGCTAAAGAAGTAAATGACATCCACTTCACTGTGGAATGAACATGCCCACAGAAATGTAATTAAACTGGATCTGCTTACAAATTAGTTCAGCTCATGAGTTACTTGTTAAACAAGTTTGTAGGTCAAGTATACGATTCTGATCTACATGTTACAATCCAAGACTACAGAACATATTTGGCTGGCAAAGACTTTGGGGTATCATTAATCACTGCCAGCAAAGTGTGCAGGGCTGAGGTTTGCCAGGAGAAAGTGCTTTCAGCTCATCTCAGGCTTGAGAAGGCAAGACACTGTCTTCAAGCACAGAAAATTTCCCTGAGCTCTTCCCAGAGTCTTACCCTGCTCAGTACAAAGATTTGCAATATTTTGGGAGTGACCAATTGCAGCATGCTGGGATTTTGGACACAGTCCCAAACAAGACAAGTGGGCACTGAAGAAAAACAGCCAATGAAGGACAAAAAAAGGGTGTGCCACAGTCTACTGACAATTGGCTTTCTACTCTCAGATGCTTTATTAAGTAAGTTGACTCACAGAAAGAAAAATATTTTCATCACTGTTTACAGCGAAAAGGTCTAGAAATGAGAAAAACAATGTAGAAAAGTTGAAAATAATTATTTCTAAAAGGTAGATGCTGAAAAGGTAGGTATTAAGTGCTTTTCAAGCACAAGCAGCTTATTAGCCTTCTCACACGTTTGGCTGAGGGCCTCATGGTGGCTGCTCATGAATGGGCCAGTCTTTTGGGGTTTATTTTGCTTATTGGATCACAGGAATCATTCTGGCCCTTGACACTCCATTGTCTGTGGACAGAATTGTTTTACAGGCACTGCTTAGAAAGCTGTTTAAATGAAAAATATTCCTTGGTCTGTTTGTTGTGGAAAGTTGTGGGCTGTTGCAAGGGAGAGCAGTAGCGCTGTCAGGATACTTCACCTTCCAAAACCCCCAGAGGCATCTGTGGTTTTGGAATTACTCCACCCTGCTGAAGAGGAGCAAATCATTTCACTGCATACCAGTGCACAGTAGACTTAGGCATAAAGCACATCAGTCTCTCTGGCTCGAGACAGGGAGGCCATCGGCAGCATCTGTGAGACTCCTTGGTTGTCAGCAGCCCAGAATTTGGCTTTTCTGCTTTTCCCTGTGGTGGCAGCACTGCCTTCACAGCCTTCCCTTCAATTTTTGGGCAGAGTGCTGGCTATTGATTTGCTGTTGTATTTCTGCAGTGCTCCTGGGAGCTCACTCACCAGAGCGTTGCCCAGCCTCAGTGGTGTGCCCCAGCATGCTGGGCACCTCCAGCACACTGCCTACAGCAAAGCACTCTCCTCAGGAAGCTCTAAACATATATAACAGGAACTTTCTGGCACCATTAATTATGGCTTCTCAATATCTTCAAATTAGAACCCTATATCTAATAAAATAAAAGAGCTTAAAGATTACTCTATTGATTTCCAATTGAGGGAGCTTTTCTGCTTATGGCCAAGGGCAATCTATAAAACACAGACTTTAATTAACCCTGGTGAATGAAGCTGACATGAAATGTCAATACCCTCAAAATTTTCAGCATAGACAGCTGGAGGATCTTCTCAACTCCCCCGCATCCACTTTGCACATTCCCTGGGTGGACAGCCACTGCAGAGGCACTTCCCTGGCAGGCTGCACTGGGACAGGGACAGAAACCTCTCTGCTGCCACAACCATCTTTATTGCTGGCATCACTGGCTGTGCCTGTTGATGTGCCTCTCTCTTTGCCTTCATCTTGAGGGTTGGACTAGACCTTAGAGGTCACTTCCAACACAAATTATTCTGTGATCTTCTCCTCCCATGGCTTTGCAGGTAGGCAGGAAAAAGACCCATGAGCAGCCTGCTGGTGGCCTACCAGGGATACCCAGCAGGTCCTGCTGTGTCCTGGGGATCCTGTGCCATGGTGGGCAACTCTGAGACTGTTCTTCAGGCATCCACAGGTAACCCTTCATTCTGTGGCTACATCGTGGTGGCCTCTGCGTTGTGCTGGGCCTGTTCCTTGGAACAGTGCCCTGTAGTTTCAGGGTGTTAAGCTGCACAGAGCTTAGTCAGTTGTTGGAGGTCAAAGCTACTGAGGTGCCTCAGCAGGGCAAACCCACCGAGAGCTCTGTTACATTTCAGGACCCCCACAGGTGGCAAAATTCCAGAGAGGAGCAGCACTCAGGACCTCTGGCTGGCCAAGGGTGAAACATAAACCTGCCTGTGGGAAAGTGCCTCACTGCCTCACACGGCAGGGCTTCTGTAGCAGCAATGCCAGCTTTTGGGGCCACATCACAGCACCCAAGGGAGCAACACTAAACAGAGCAGCTACAGAACTCACTACCACAAAAAAAAAAAAAAAAAAAAAAAAAAAAAAAAAACCAAAAAACCCCAAACAAACAAACAAAACAAAAAAAAACCCCACCACACTAAATAAAACTGGGAAGAAAGAAAGGGCTATGTGGGCAAGGAGCATTTCATCAGTTTTCACCTCTGCTTTCCACATAGCATTTATTTTCTCCAGATTTGGTGCTTTCTGATAGAAAAGCAACTGTGTTACTGTGTTCTTTATTATTATTAACAACTTTCACCTTTCTCATTACATCAGTAGGACACTTCCCTGGTCAGGGCTGCTGTTTTTCTAATGAATGTGGCTCATTTGTCTGTTTCCCTCCCTCCCTGCTCTGCTTTTTGTCTGCTTGCTCTTTGGGTAGTAATTTGATGTATTGAGCTCTCACCACCTCCGCTGCCCCTGGGGCTGAAGTTCTGACGATGCTAAACAGTTAAAATGCAATGCAATTACAGGCAGTACAGAACAGCAGAGAATAAGCCAGCAAAAATTCAGTCATGCATAACACTGTGGAGACTGTGTGGCTGTCAGTCTCCAACTCCAGGAGATAATTTGGGCTTTTTAAGAAGCAATAATTGAGCCTTTTGCATATGCTGCGGTTATGAACTAGTCAAAAGCCTGTTTGCTCTGCACCCTGGAGCACCAGATGGATTGGATAGTCCCTGCAGGTCTTCAGGGGCTGCCAGCTTTACACTTCAGGACTTTTCTAGCTGCTGTACTTGTAAGTTATTCTTTTGACAGCTCTTATGCAAACAGGCACCTTGTCTGAATTTAGCTGGCAAAGTGAGGAAGGAAGGGTGAAGAAGAGCATGAAATCCACATAGCTTGGGGGAATTCAGAGCCATAGCTGAACTCTGCTGCTCACCTCAACCCAAGAAAAAAACATTTGAGGGAGAACACCATACAGACCTTCAGCCCTCAGAGTATGGTAAGTGCTGTGTGCTGCAGGTCAGGCTGTGGCTGCAGGTGTCCCGTGCCAGCCAGTCTGATCACGCTCACTTTCAGTCCTATCTTCATGAATCCCACGTGCAAATTCCCAAAGAAGACTCAGTACTAGGAAGCTCAACAAAGAGGTGCTACTAGAAAAAAGTAATTGGAGGGAGATGTTTTTTCCCCAGGATTTAGCAGCTGACTGCATTGGAGCACACACCTGATGGAAAGGGCAGAGAGGAGGTGATTGTGGGTACCGGAGCTGCTCTGCTGACCGTCAGAGTCCACTGCATTGGACTTGCAGGTCAAATTTCAGAGGTGAGCTACAGAAATGTCTAAACACTTCCCCCTGGCAGACAGAGCCCCTGCTGATGGAAGGGGGAGCAAGAGGCAGGATGGAAGAGAAAGCACCTACTGTATACAAACCCCTCATCTGCCCAATGCTTGTTGGGCTTGCTTATCACACTCTCCCTCACACCCCCAAATCTGTGGGTATTCTTTGCAGACAGAGACAGGAAAGACTTAATCCTACTGCACTACTGCCACCCTTAGCAGTTTAAGCTCTGCTAAGTGCTCTGCATGAAGGGCCTGACCTGCACCTCTGAGAGATGGAGATAAATGGGGCCAGGTTGTGAACCAGATGCACTTTCATGCTGCTTAAGCCAGGTGCTTTAGGAGCCATGGCAAGCTGTCACTCACCTGTGCCAGACTGTGCATGGCTGAGGGGCTGGGAGAGACTCTGGGTGCCCACTCCACAGGGAAGCTGGCCCTGAGGTACTTGTGTTCCCCATCACCCCAATAATTTCTTTCAGTTGCCACTACTGTGTAATCACCAGGGAGATTTTGTCTCATGTATCGCCCTTCCTCTCTCCCAGGCAGGTTTTTTATTGTTGAGTGCTGCTTTGCACCCTCCTAAATGCTTCTCTTGGCAAAGGATGGAGGCTTTGGGGCATCTTCCATCCCCAAAAACACGGATATATTTGGGTCAGCTTCAGTTGGCCAAGCTCGGCTGCCCACTTAGGAGCAGGAAGGCTGAGCACTGGAAGGAGGAGTTTACTGGGGATCTGTACAGTAGGTCAGTATATTTCAGTTCCTGGTCCTTGGCACGGGATGTTGATGGGTCTCACTGAGTGGGAAAAATTGTTATTGTCCTGTAGCCATGTTCCTTCCCTTCTGAGATGTGCTGCTTTCTTCTGCTCCCTCAGGCAGTCTGGTTTTGTCTTTTCTAAAAACCACGTTGTCCCAAGGGGGAAAACATCCACATCTCTCCAGACTGTGTCTGCTGCCCCCACACAACCATGAAGGTGTCTGCATGCTGAGAAGAGCCCTCTGTGATGGGCACCACCTGGCTCCCTCTACACAGCCAGCATCAGGCTCTGTACCTAAAAACGTACAGTTCAAAACTCCATTTTAAGCTCAGTGTTCAAGGTTGGTGCCCAACTGCCTATTCCCAGTGCCCAGCCTCCAAACCTGTAGTAGCTGCAATCTGGAGTGATGCTTGCCCCTTCAAACAGTTCCTCACAGCTCATAATTTTTAGACTTCTTTTAAACAGAATTTTAGCAGTTCTTTGGAACATTGCTGGCCTGAAACTATAGCATGCACAGGACCACGACACAGTGAAGGTGATGGAATTCTGGTCCCTGGATGGAGAAATGTGGAATGGGAAACAAAAACAGGAGCTGGGCAGGTCGGGAGGGGTCACTCTGCTCCATCATGCAGTGTCTTGGGAGCAAAGGTATGGGATAGATTTTGATAAATGAAGAGTGCCAATATGCTGCATCTCTGCTTTCTGGGCTTTCAAAGCTTTTTTTTCCCTGTGCCTACTGATCAGTGATGAATGAGTTGTTTGGGGATTGTCCTCTTGGTGGGTTGTGCACCATATACTCCTTGGAGGAATTTGCACAGGAGTCATTCCTGTGCCATCTATATTCTGGAAAACACATCCCTGCCTTTCTCCATGTGGCTTTGTTAAAAACTGCCCTTTTCAACACAGCAGGGCTGGGTCAGCTGTGGTGGTGCTTTGTGCACACATTCAGCTTTCTACTTCCACACAGATCTTAAATTAAATCCAAAGTATAAGAAGGAGGAATCCTGACACTGAAAATGTCAATGGGGTGCTTGCATCCCTGGGGCAAGCAGGTGTGAATTTATGTACCTGCTAAATCATCCTCTGGGAGAATAAAATTAAAGCACGTCACCCTCTATTTTTCTGAACTGCACCAGGTGATCTGATAATATTGCAGCTGTCTCTTAGGGACTGCAAGGCAGAAATGTGTATCTGAAGAGGAGAGAATGAGTCTTGTTTTCTTGCACTTGGAAAAAAACTTATTTGAAAAAAATGCAGTTTTCTGAGCCTTGCCAGAGATTGCAGAATGGACGTCACTTCTAGATCCAGAAATATTTGGTTGAAAATATTCCAGATTATTTTATTTCCCTCCTCATTAAATGAGGACACCAAACGTGCTGGTTTACTGTGCCGGTTTAAGGAACAGAATCATTAGGATTCAGCTGCAGTGCAGAGACAATGCACTAACTTTAGCTGAGCCTCAGCCATTAGGCACACACGGTTTTTATTTTCCGTAGCTGTGTCTGACATATTAAATTAGTTATTTTGCCCCTGTGTGTTGGAAGCAGCAGGAATTAGTGTAGAGTATAAACAACATACCTGGTAGAGCAAAATAAAGAAAAGTTAATGACCATAAGTACTGGAGAAAGAATTTTAGGTATTCAAGGTGGTGTTCAGGGAAGAAGAAACCCTAACTATTATGGATCAAATAATCTCACAGCTTTTAGACAGCTCTTTGCAATGGAGCACACGAATACTTGGAGTCTGTGTTTTCTAAGAGAAAATGAGTGACATTATTCCCACATTACCAAGGGGGAAAAACTAGAGTGAAAGAGCTTCACCTTGCCAAAGCACAGCACATGCTTGTGGTGGGGACAGGGACAGCAGCCATCCAAGCCTCATTCCTCTTTTGCTCTGCAGGTTTCATGCCCAGGAAAACACATTTCAGGCCTGAAGTCCTGAAGGTGAAATAAAAAACAAAGGAAATTGCAAGGGCCAATCATGTTTTTAGAGGCTAATATTGGGATAATGTTAACCCATCCTGGTTTTTATTTTTGTTTGTTTTTATTTAAATTTAAGTTAACTTTTTAATTGTTCACCCCTCCATGATTGCATGGTTTATCTGAAACTATGTGACAGCAGGTGCCTTATCAGAAATAT
This sequence comes from Passer domesticus, assembly GCF_036417665.1. Taxonomy (NCBI): domain Eukaryota; kingdom Metazoa; phylum Chordata; class Aves; order Passeriformes; family Passeridae; genus Passer; species Passer domesticus. The sequence continues at coordinate 35,083,602 of NC_087477.1, read as the reverse complement.
TTAGGTGGCAAACTTGTTACATCAGCCTCCAAAAATGCCTCTTGCCACCTCAGAGCATCAGTGCCTCGTCAACCACTCCTTTTGCTTGCCATTTGCCTTCATCTTGCATATTAATCCAAACTGGTCTGCTTTTAGCTAAGCTGACTTGCAATGTCCAGTACAACATAGCAAATTGCTAGAGAAATACTGAAAACTTCTGGAGCAGGTGTAAAACAAGCAAACAAATCAAAGCAGTGGTTTGGATCTGTTGGGAGAAGTAAAAGCACAGCATCCCAAATATACAACTTATGAAATCCATAAACTGCAATAGACAACAAAAGAATTCCTGTCCTAAAAATACCTTTTAAAAAGTTGCTTTGCAAAAGGAAGCAGTGCTTTTTGTATTGGACAACTTGCAGTAAGTTTTAATCTTTTAATCCAGAGATACTAGAAATATCAGTGTAACAAAATAACCATCTTTGTTGATTTTCTTTCTCCTCAAGCAGCAAGAAATTCAGTGTTCTGATTGCAAATGCCCTTAGATGAACCCTGGGTGCACCGCATGCAGTGGCAGTGGGTGGTAGTAAATTCCATGATGGTTTATTTTTCCTTGGAGTTTCCATCCCCAGGAAGTAAAAACTCCACTGATGAAACAGAAGAATTTTTCAAGGGGAAATGAATGAGGAGGGCTTGGGCAGGGCTCCCATGCAGGGAAGAATATTTCAGCAGCCCTTGAGCTGTGAAGTACCATGGCCAGCTGGCAGGTGGAGGTGTTCATCAGCACTGAAACCAGAGCTTGGGAAGTGCAGGTCTTGCTTAGCCCTGCAGGTGGTTAAAGACTTGTGCCTTCAGCACAAAATATTCTCCCAAATATATGGACAGGTACAAGCCATTGGCACCCACTGGCCACGTCCCATGTAACTCCCTGTGGTGGATGGGGTCACTTGCTGCCAGCCCACAGCAGCACCCTGAGTCTAGGAGCTGCTACTAGCTCCTCATCCCCTCTGGAGATGATTTGCTTTTGCAGTGGGAAAGGTAAATGATGATGGTGATGATGATGATGATGATGCTGATGCTCATGGCAGTTGCTTTGTTTCTTTACCTGACTATTTACTTCTGCCTTCTGTTTTGCAGGCTCTGTTGAACACAGCAGTCTGCACATCTATATTCTTCTGATTGCCCTTAAGCTTACAGGCTTTTTAGAAGGGTGAAGGGCTTCAGAGAAGCTGGCGTGCTCCTGTCATCAGCTGGCAGTCATCAATGGAATGCTTTAACCACAACATAATGGAGCAGCTTGGACCATAAACAAGCTGGATACCTGCAAGTTATTCTCAAAGAAAACTGTTTTCTTTGCATCTGTGAACAACTTGCTGTTCTTTCAATCTTCAGAGCACTGAAATCACAACATTTTCACTAAAACATCCACCAGAGTCTGGCTTGAGAAATACAAGGCTTTGCCCCCCATGCAAGGCCTGTTTCTTTTTCCCCATAAAACACACGCTGGCCACAAGAACAACAAAGCTTGTGGCTTTAGCACATTGCCGCCAAATCAATGACTACAGGGAGATGAAAAGAACAAGCTTCTGACTGCTCCAACCAAGAGCCTTATTTCCACCTGTTAGGCAACATCTCTATCAGCACAGTACAACACAGAAGAGCAGTCACACTATATTTAAATCAATCAAAACTTTATTTAAATTGAATTCAGCAAAAATGAAACTATATATAGGAAGAACTAGAAACATGAAGAAACAAGTCTCTATATCGCCTATTCTCCAAGATCCATCTAAGTCTGTCCTGAGAAACAGAAGCACTCATAAATAAATGGCATGGTATTGCTCTGGATTGAGTTCCCATCTGCAGGTTGGGCACATGTGAACAGCCTCAAGGGCAAGAGGGAGGCATCTACTGCAGAAGAGATGGCCACACATGGTTGACACAAGCTGTCGTCCACGTTGCATAAACTGGAAGAAAGAAAATCATGACATGTATTGGGAGGAAAGAATTTGAGTTTGCTGCTCTATTGGCACCAGAGGCTCTATTTAGAGCATCAGGAATCAGTTAGAATAATGAGGAACCCACAGATCTGCCAGTGCCATCTTGGCAAGGGCTTCTCCCTCTACATTCACCACCAAGGAGTGACTTGTGGAGCTTCACAGCAAGGGCTGTGCTTCCAGCCAGCTGCCCACAGCATTCCACATCATCCAACGGACTTGTGCAGCTCCCCTTCTGGCTTCCTTCTCCCACAAAACAGAAAGGACAACAACAGGTGGATCCTTACCTCTGAGTAAAATTCCATGCAAATGGGACATCTAATGACAACTCCTTGCTGTGCACTAGAGGAAGCAGAGCTAGAAAGAACATGCAGCTGATAAGAGCAATGGTTATTGATACATAAAATCTCACATAATCATGCAACTGCACTGACTAGCCATGACACATTTCCTTTGAAGAACCCTGCTGTCTTTAACTCTGCTGCATTTAATGAGGATTTGGGGTCTCCCTGCCCTGAGGGAAAGGGTGTCCTGGTTTTCATCAGGAGAAAGGTGCTGCCAGTCACCCTGCTCTGGGATTTTAAGAAACAGCAATCTCTAGCACTGGCCAGTTTGTGTATGGCAGCCTTGACTTCCAGCAGGACTTCAGTAATAGCTTTGTAACTACAGCATCCAGCTGTCCTCTGGGAACTATTCACCCCAGAATATTCATTCCAGGAGCCAGTTCTAAACTACAGAGTAACATGGCTCTGGCAAGATCCAGCCCTGGGAAGGAGCCTTTGGTCAATTTTAAATGCTGCAGCACTGAGCTCTTTCAGCCTTACCTAAACAGAGCAGTTACATTCAGTAACTGGGAAGCTTGAGACTGAAGGAACAAAGTATTCCTTTTTTATATTAACCAAGGGTTGGGATTTGTTCACCCACAGACTTAACAACCAAAACTTAAACATCTACAAATTCATTGGCAAAATGCATCATGGTTTAGAATAGTAGAAGCCCTTTAGTGGCACATTTAAGGCCTGACACCTGGAAGTTCCATACTCCAGCTGTCTCCTACACTGCCTTTCCAAAAGGCTCAAAGCACACCAGTCATATTAAAACCTGGGTCTTTCCTCCCCCACCCCAAAAAACCGCTTTGGAAAACCTTATACCATAATTCCCATGTTCTTTGTCTTCCCTAGTGACACAGACAGCTGGTTTAATTTAATCAGTCTAAAGAATTGCATCATTCTTATCCTGATGGAGTGCTCCTACAGCAGGACTTTCCTGTTTCTCTGCAGAATGGGAATTTCACTGGGCAGGCACTCAACTTGAACTGCAAGATCTCCATCACAGAAGCAAACAAACCAGGGCTTGTGACATCCAGCACTGGCCATAAAAGCATGACCTCCACAACTGCCTGTGTGCAAGTCTGCCTTGGGAAGAAGGGCTCCAGATCCAGGAGAAAGGCAACCAGCTGGCACCATTCCAGCAGGGAATTTCTGCTGGAAATTGTTCAGCTGCTGCCTGCCAGTTCCATGATGCCAAGCCCCATTGATAACAATGGAAGCATTTCCTTATCTAACATCACTAGTAGAGCTTGTCAGAAAAAGCAAATGCAATACTGAGCTATGGCCTGTGACCAATCCCCCTTCCTTGCCGTACCCCCACACTGATCTCTAAGCCTCTGTGCAAAGTTGTACATCTGCTCTGGGCTGCCTTTTTCTCCCAGAATGCAAATGGTGTCATTTGATCATCATGCAACAGGGGAGAAAGAGGGAAATACAGAGAGTATGGGAAGGCTTCAAAGATAAACCAGGCATAGCAGTATAACTTAGTCCTATGCAGAAAAGAAAGAAAGGCACAGAATTCTGTGTTTGGTAGGGCATGAGCCATACATACTCTGAACTTCCAGTGTTCTCCTCCTCTGCTCCCTGTCCTGCAGGGGCAGAATCAGCCACAGGTGCATCATTAGCTCCTGTTCCAATATCAGAGCCATGCACCTGTTCCTGGCTGTTCAGTGTAACATTTCTCCTTTCTTGTTCATGCACTGTAATGTAATTTTCAGAAGTTAGATCTGTTATTCTCTCTCTCCCTGAATCTACTCTTGAAATGAGGTACATAAATAGTTAGCAATGGTTCCTATTTTAAATGGACTCTATTCAGCTGGGTGAAAAACAATCTTAAACAAACTACTTTCCCAAATGGTAAGGTTGAACCCTTCCAGACATTATGACTATTCTGCTACAGACCAACACAAAACATTTGCTCTATTGCTCTGTTAAAGCACTGTCCTTTGCCTTTCGCTAAAGACAGCTTCAATCCCTGCTGCTTGAGTTAAATATATATATATATATATATATATATATATATATATATATATATATAATGTTTACGACAGTTCCATTACCAATTGTAAAACATCAACTCACCTTCAAGAAACTTCCATCAACACACATGGAAAGGAAGAGAAAAGAAGATACAGTTAGATTTGGTGAGCCCCGGGGTGCTGCACACAAAGCTCAGCTCAGAAAGCAGTTACAGCAGGGAGGTGAGGAAGGGTAGGCCATCACCCTCTGTGTTTAGTTAGGAACATTCAGAGCAGTAGCACAAAGAGCTGCTGCCCTGAATAACAAAGAAGTGGGTGCTGCTAATTCTGCTCTCACTACTGCAACAGGGTAGGAACAGAGACAGCTGAGAACCCCCTGAACACCCTCCTTCTTCCCGCCCTGTTTCTGTTCCCTAATTGGATTTGGCCTGGAGCTTTCTTTCCCTTTTTCTCCCTCAAAAGGGAAAATTCAAATGTGATACCCATAAATACTCAGTATAAGGTGAACCACTGCTGAAGAATGGAAACCACAACAGGCATTGGGAGTAAAGAATTCCAGTTTGCTGCTCTATTGGCACCAGGAAAACTGGACTTGAAATATGTGCAATTTGTTAAGCAATGCTAGAACTACAAGGAACACATACATCTGCCAGTGCCAGAGCCCTCTGCCAGAGGGTTTCTCCCTCTATGGACATCACCAAGGAGGAACTTGGAGGAACGGGCAAGTTGGAGCTTCCCAGCAAGGGCTGTGCTTCCAGCCAGCTGCCTGTGGCACCCACCTAAAACAACTGAGTTGTCCCCTCCCCTCCCACAAAGTAGAAATTATGAGAACATGTTAATTCCCACCTCTGAGTCCTCATCTTCACTAGTTGGAGGACTGGCAGGACCTGCTGGCTGTGCACTTGAGCGAAGAGAACTAGAAAGAACATACAGCCGTTAATTCCACTGTCCATCAATGGTTATTGATACATAAACTGTAAGTGATTAAAACATGCCCTATTCTGATTTAGCAACATCCCAACCCAGTAACACAATCATTCAAAAATCTTTTATGTACTGCAGTGCAACTCAGGCCATTCTCTAAAAAGCATTCAATATTGTTGAAGAGAGCTGTAAGGTTTCTTCTGGACTTTGGTGTTTGCTTTTCTTAAGTTAATTTGTTCTCTCCCAGACAGGCCACTATATGCCAAATCAATTTTTTTCACACAGAATCAAGTGGACCGCAAAAGTTTGGGGAAAAAAAAAAGTTTCTACTGTATAGTAAAGATTAGACTTTGAAGAGACATTTTATTTTACGTACTCATTATTATCTCTTCCTTCCTCTTGATTGTTCTCCATCACTAGCATAGCTGAATTGTCTTCTGCTCTGACGAAATGTGGCTGGCGCCGCAAATACCACCACTGTTGCATCGGAGTAGAAATGGAGGCAACTTAGAAACCACCTGAACACCCTCCTCCATGCTCCCCCTCTTTCAGTCCCCTAACTGGACTTGGGCTGGAGGTGTGGGTCCTTACCTCTGAGTAATAATGCATCCAAATTCGAGCAACGTATACACTGTCTGGCCATCTGCTAAAGAGAACAGAACCAGAAGTACACGCAGCATTAACTTCACTGGGCACCAAGGATTACTGAAACACAAACTGTCAGAAATTGAAACATTCTCTATTCTGATTCAGCAACATCCCAACCCAACAACACAATCATTCCCATAGCTTTTATGTAATGCAAACATTTCAGTATATCTCAAGCCTTATTTAAGAAACATTTAATAATGTCTTCATGCACAGAGAGCAATGGCTTCTGCTGGATTTTGCAGGTTGGTTTTTTCATTACTTCTCTTTAGCACACTGTATTCCAGGTCTGAAATGTTTTGACACAGAATCAAGCAGAACCCAAAAGCTTAGCGAAAAATTTGCTTTACCATATATGAGAAATTAGAGAGACAGTTTCTCTCTCCCATACCCTTGATTATCTCTTGGTTCCTCTTCAGTATCCCTTGCAGGCAGCTCAGCTGAATTCTCTGCTCTTCTGAAAAAGTGTGGGGGCTCCCATTCCTGCAGTGAGATAGAAATGGAGGCACCTAGGAACCACCTCAACACCTTCCTCTTTGCTCCCTTGTTTCAGTTCCCTAATTTAATTTGGCCTGAAGCTGTTTCTTTCCCTCATTCTCCCCCAAAAGAGCAAATTCTGCTGTCACAACTCTAAACACTTCATACTGGATGAATAAATCAACATGTGGATCCTCACCTCTGAGTCCTCATCCTCCCCAAGTGGACGACTGGCAGGACCTGCTGGCCATGCACTAGAGAGAACAGAACCAGAAAGAACATGCAGCCATTAATTTCACTGCAAACCAAGAGTTACCAGTACACAAACTCTCTGTTATTGAAACATTTTTTATTCTGATTTTGCGATATCCCCATCCCAGCAACACAATCATTCCAAGAACTTCTATGTACTGCAAGAATTTCAGCATGTGTGAAGCCATTCTGCTAAATGGCTTTATGAATAGAGGAGAAAGGTTTCTGCTGGATTTTGCAGGTTGGGTTTTTCTTTTTTTTTTTTTTTCTTTTTTTTTTATTACTACTTTTCCAGACCGACCACTTTATTCCAGGTCTGAAATGTTTTGCACAGCTCAAGAAGAACCCAAAACCTTGGCAAAAAAATTGGTTTTACCATATATCAAAAATCAGAGTTTAGAGAGACACTTTCTCTCTTGCATACCCATCAACATCCCTTGGTTCCTCTTCATCATCCCTTGCCAGTAGATCAGCTGAATTCCCTGCTGTACTGGAAACATGTGGTTGCTGCTGGTTCTGCTCCCTGTCCTGCAATGGAGTAGAAATGGAGACAGATTAAAAACCATATTCCTCCCCTGTTCCAGCTCCCTAACTGGATTTGGACCTAGAGCTGTTTCTTTCCCTTTTTCTCTCCCAAAAGAGAAAATTCAAATGCGATATCCATAAATACTCAGTATATGGTGAACCACTCCTGAAGAATGGAAACCACAACAGGCATTGGGAGTAAAGAATTCCAGTTTGCTGCTCTATTGGCACCAGGTATATGTGCAATTTGTTAATCAATTGCACATATTGCAATTGATTAACAAATTGGAATGTGTGCAATTTGTTAATCAATGGTAGAACTACAAGGAACACACAGATCTGCCAGTGTCACCCTGGCAAGGGCTTCTCCCTCTATGGACACCACCAAGGAGGGACTTGAGGGATGGGCAAGTTGGAGCTTCCCAGCAAGGGCTGTGCTTCCAGCCAGCTGCCCATGGCACCCACCTAAAACAACTGAGTTGTGCAGGTCCCTTTTTGTTCCTTTCCCTCCCACAAACCAGAAAGGACAAGAACATGTGGATCCTCACCTGTGAATCCTCATCTGACCAAAATCGACGATTGAAATCAAATCGTAGCCAATCACTAGAGAGAGCAGAACCAGGAGAACATACAGCCATTTAAACATGGAGCCACTTATTTCCTGGGTACCAAGGGCTATCACCAAACAAAATGTTGATACTTATAACATCCCCTATTTTGATTTAGCAATATCTCAGTCCAGCAAAACAATAATTCCCAGAGCTTTTACATACAGCAAGCATTTCAAGCCATACTGAAGAAACATTCAGTAACGGCTTCATGCACAGGGAAGAATGGTTTCTACTGGATTTTTTTTTATTTGTTTTGTTGACTTTTTAAAAATTACTTCTATTTCTGTCAGGCCACCCTATTCCGATTCTGAAGTTTTGGCACAGAATCAAGCAGAACCCAAAAGCTTGGCAAAATCTCCTTCTGCTATGTATCAGAAATTAGATTTTAGAGAGTCAATTTATCTGTCACATACTCATCACTATCTTCTTCATCATCCATTGCCAGTGATTCAGCTGATGCTCTGGAAAGATGTGGCTGCTGCTGGCTCTGCTCCCTGTCCTGCAGTGGGGTAGAAATGGAGGCACTTAGGAACCATCTGAGCAGTCTACTCCCTGCTCCCCCATTTCAGTTTCCTAATTGCATTTGGGCCTGGAGCTGTTTCTTTCCCTTCTTACCCCCAAACTGGCAAATGCACTGTGGTATCCAAAAATATTTTGTATTAGATTAACAGTTGCTGATGAAAGAACCCCAAATCTAAACCCACTCCTGCTTTTGGTGGAACTGGAACTGGGTCATGCAGGTTCTGTTGTAAAGTTTGAGGCCTTTCCTTTGCAAAGGCTCAAGAATAATGCCAGGAGGTACCCTTTATGTTATGCCTGCTGCATATTCTGCTTTGCATGGCAGCAGTGACATCCCAAAACTGAGGGAATAAACTACACTGTGGGCTGGATCAAGGGCTATTCTTTCAAATAGCAGGGGAAATGAAAGAAAGAAAGAAAGAAAGAAAGAAAGAAAGAAAGAAAGAAAGAAAGAAAGAAAGAAAGAAAGAAAGAAAGAAAGAAAGAAAGAAAGAAAGAAAGAAAGAAAGAAAGAAAGAAAGAAAGAAAGAAAGAAAGAAAGAAAGAAAGAAAGAAAGAAAGAAAGAAAGAAAGAAAGAAAGAAAGAAAGAAAGAAAGAAAGAAAGAAAGAAAGAAAGAAAGAAAGAAAAAGAAAGAAAGAAAGAAAGAAAGAAAGAAAGAAAGAAAGAAAGAAAGAAAGAAAGAAAGAAAGAAAGAAAGAAAGAAAGGAGAAAGTTACATTTTTAAAGACTTCTTGGAGTAATAAAAATACAACTAGTTTGTACCCCAGTCAGCTGCAGTTGCACTTGACACCTCAGTGATAAGAGCATCTTAAACTGATGTTGCAGCAAAAACACTTCTTATTTGGAAAGTCAAAGACTTCCTGTCCTCTCCCTTGCTTTTTCTTTAAATCACTGAAGCTCTTTTAGATTATTCTTCCACTCTCTGCAAGTGATGCTCAGAGAGATAGATGCCAGAAGACAGGCCCAGGAGCTCAAGAGAAACTAATTTGAATGCAAAATGGAGAGGAGTGTGCCAGTCACTACTTACCAAAGGAGACTCATCGTCACTGATAGTGATGACTTCAGGCTCAGAAGATCCACCTGTGAGATCTATGATGTTTTCTTCACGTGTGAGATCGATGATGTCTTCTTCACGTGTGAGATCGATGATGTCTTCTTCACGTGTGAGATTGATGATGTCGTCTTCACGTGTGAGATCAATGATGTCTTCTTCACCAGTGAGATCGATGATGTCTTCTTCACCAGTGAGATCGATGATGTTGTCTTCGCCTGTGAGATCGATGATGTCATCTTCACCAGTGAGATCGATGATGTCGTCTTCACCAGTGAGATCAATGATGTCATCTTCACCAGTGAGATCAATGATGTCGTCTTCGCCTGTGAGATCAATGATGTCGTCTTCACCAGTGAGATCAATGATGTCATCTTCACCAGTGAGATCAATGATGTCGTCTTCGCCTGTGAGATCAATGATGTCATCTTCACCAGTGAGATCAATGATGTCGTCTTCGCCTGTGAGATCAATGATGTCGTCTTCACCAGTGAGATCGATGATGTCATCTTCGCCAGTGAGATCGATGATGTCGTCTTCGCCTGTGAGATCAATGACGTCGTCTTCGCCAGTGAGATCAATGATGTCGTCTTCGCCAGTGAGATCGATGATGTCGTCTTCGCCTGTGAGATCAATGATGTCGTCTTCACCAGTGAGATCAATGATGTCATCTTCACCAGTGAGATCGATGATGTCGTCTTCGCCTGTGAGATCAATGATGTCGTCTTCGCCTGTGAGATCAATGACGTCGTCTTCGCCAGTGAGATCAATGACGTCGTCTTCGCCTGTGAGATCGATAATGTTGTCTTCACGTGTGAGATCAATGATGTCATCTTCACGTGTGAGATCGATGATGTCCTCTTCACGTCTGAGATTGATGATGTCATCTTCATGTGTGAGATCGATGACATCTTCACCAGGTGAAAAAGAGAACATTAGAGTCAAGATCAGAGATTACAGAGGAATGAAATGGGCTGCCACTGTGGAATAGGCTGAGGTTGCATTTACTGTGTTCTAGGTCTCTCTTTATCAGGAATGTGTCCAGCATTTCACTCAAGCTTTCCCCTCAACAGTCCACAGGGAGCACTGCCAGCCCTGTCCCTCTGAAGGGGCAAAACAAGAGGAAGAGCAGCTGTGCTCCTCCCAACTTCTGTTGGATGACAACAGCTTACAGGAGATTCACATCAACAGATGATTCATTTCATATAGGGGAATGTTCAGCACACAGGGAAAAAAAAGCCCCACCAAAACTGTAATCATAGAGGGGATCCTAATTTTAAAGTATCATGCTGTACATGTTCCCCTGAAGGATGGGCCACAGCTAATGACAGGTTTTCCTCATCTTCGTCCAGCTTGGGAGATCCCAAACTCAGCTTGCCACCCTTCACTGTGGTAGCTGCACTGACTGCCAGCTCATCAGAACACACATGCAGGTCATTGAGCAGCACTTTGAGGACCTTTGCTACACAGCTCCTCTGCCACCAGCAGCCAGTGTATTGAGCACAGTAACAAACCAAAACAGTTGTCAGAAGGCTTGCTCTTTAGGGATGCCATACCAGGTGCTGCCTCAAACCCAAGGTCTCTCTTCCTCCCCAGGGGAGGGAGGGCCTAGAAACTGGCAAAAGCACATGGCCAGATGGTCTTCAACCCTCCAGAAGCAGTTCTCACCAGGCTCAAAAGCAGGCGCACCACTTTCCTCAAGGTCTATTGGCTCTGTCTGCGAAGCTCCACCTGCGCTGGAGGGCAGCAGCCTGCTCCTTTTCCGAGCTGGTCTGGAGCCAACTGCTCCTCCACGGCGCTTTCGCTGACACTGAGAGGGAACAAAGCCTTAGCATTTCCTGTGGCACTAATATTAACATGGCCCTTGGTTTTGCAACACCAATGACAGCACACAAGGATACAGAAAACTCTCATGCAAAGGCTGGAATACACACCAAAGGGCCCAAATGGGCCATTCCACCTGAGCACATCACAACAGGGAAAAGACATCACCCCTGATCTCCCACAAGACGCCCTCCCAAGAAAAAGTCTGTCCCAATGCCTTGAGAATGAGGAGACCAGTTCCCAATTCCAGCAGGTTGCTGCTCACACTGTAAGCATTTCTGCACTACTGCTAAAACCCACAGAGATTCAAAACCTTCACTGTTCCAGAACACCAAGTTACATGAAGTGTTTGAAGTGTTCGAAGGTTTCTGTTTCTCTGCATTTGCTACAAACTCTTGAGATCCTTTCCAGAAGTGCCCTGGAAAATGTTTCAATAATCAGATTTACATTGAGTAGCAAAGTACTTACTGAGCTCATGGTGTTTTGTGACCAAAAACCACCAGCAAAATAAGTGGGGTAAACACCAAAAAAGGAATGTCAGGGATGGGATCAATCCCTATGGTTCCTTTAGGTAGCCCACTTCAGATTTTTCGGAGTGACGTAAAACTGTTCTTCCAAACCTATCAGGAAAGTAGAGGGGAGATTATCTATTTGGAATGCCAGGTTTCTTGAACACCCCCATGCCCCAAGGCTCCCATTCCCGAGTCCCCAGTTCCTGTCCAAAGCTAGAGGGCAAGCCCACGACTCTGGTACTTGAGCCCATGTGCAGCCCATCCTGCAGCCCAGCCCAGCCCCTTGGCATCAGAAGCCTTTCCAAGAATCGTCTGCACTCACCTGTACAGTCAGTCCAGAGTTTGGCTCGCAAATGTCAGCAAATCACTCTCTATTCCCAGCTGGGATGGAGAAGACAGATGCTCCACGTCTGCTGCGCAGGCAGAGAATCTGTCAACTGGCTCAACAGACTCCGTGCCAACAGAACCTTGGGAGCAGGAGTGCCCCTGGCAACCGGTGGCAACGTTCCATGCCCAGGTACGGGGTGTCTGTGCTCATGCATGGAGTTCCACAACGCCATGGAGACACCTCAACCATCACCTGCTGCTGCTGCCACCACCAGATCAGGGTGCTCAGGGCCCTCTCCAGCCTGGCCTGGAACATTCCAGGGACAGGGCATCCACAGCTTCTCTGGGCAGCCTGTTCCAATGTCTCACTGCCCTCACAGCTCTTCCAAACATCCGACCCCAATCTCCCCCTTCTCCTCCAAAGCCCTTCCCTTCCCCCATCGCCCTCTGCCCCTTTGGGCACTGCGAGGCCGCACCGAGGCCTCCCCGGACCCTGCTCCTCCCCAGGCTGCACAGCCCCGGCTCTCCCAGCCTGGCTGCAGGGGACAGCTGCTCCAGGCCCCCACACATCCATCCCCACGGCCTCCCCCGGCCCCGCTCCACAGGCACATCCTGCTGCTGCTGGCACGGCCGGGCACGGCTCCGCTCCTGGGCCTCAGGGCCGGGCAGGGGCAGGGCTGCAGCTCCCGCCGCCCTCAGCCTGAGCAAGCTGGACCTGTTGACTGGGCTGGGGCTCCTGAGAGGAGCAGGGAATCCATCTTGGCCCTGCCAGATGCAGGGATGTTCCTCAGCACCTGGTCCCACTGGGTGCTCTCTGGTGTTTTTATCCAACGCTGAATAAAAACATTTTCAGCTCATGTTTTACATGAGAAAGATGATTTTTTTACAACAAATTTTCAGTTATTACAGTTGTTTTTAGGTAATTGGCAACATGTTGAGTGTTTAAGAATGGGTGGGGATGACTTTCCCAATATTTTGAGTCTTGTGTCTGGGAATTGAAGCAAAGTCTTGCTCTGGTCATCACATCCACATAGTTTCTCATATTCAGTGCTTTGAGACTGGTATGAGATATTTAATTATTTATTAATTAATTGCATATTTGGAATTGCTTTGACATCTTAGCATTTTCATATTAAGTATTTTTCTTATCTAATCCTCTGCCCTTTGGACCCAATGTTTTTGGAAAGCAAAAGTGTTTAAACTGAGATGGAGTGGATTTACAGGAGTCTGAGACATCCCATGTGTTAAAGCAGAGCCTGTCCACTCATGCTCCAGGTGCAGCTGAGGTTGTCTAAGTGGACTCAGCACCACGTGTGGTTTGGGGCAGCACTGGATGGATTTTATCAAAAATGTGTCATCATGGGTAAGGGACAGGGGAGCACTGAGGAAGAGGGGCAGATTTTAGTAAGTCAAACATTTGAAGGCTCTAATCTCCCTCATCCCTGGTGGACATGGCAGCAGGGGCTGGGAAACCTTTACTGTAAGGCCCAACACTTTTTAATTAAAGCAGCTATTGAAAATATTCATTGCTCAGTGGTGAGAGGGAGAGAAACTTCCTGCCCCTTCACTGCACATCCCAGGAAAGCTGGGAAGCACGTTCCTGTTTCATCTCCTCCCATGTGGGTAACCTTTGAAGCAAGGTGCAAGATTTTGAAACACCCAATGCTTTTCCATTTGGTTCCTTTTGGTTGCATATATTAACTTCCAAAAAGTAAAAGCTAATGGTGTAAACTAAGCCCAGACTGAGCTGGCTTGGGATATTAAACACCTGGAGGTAAAGCATTGGTGTTTTCACGTGATTAGCTATGGTTTGCCATGACTTTTTAGAGAGAAAAGGAGATTAAGGAGAAGAAACTTCAGGGAGTGAGAAAGACAGGGTTCGCTGGGCAGAGGTTGTCAGCTCTGTACTCTCCCAAATCAGGGCTACCCTGAGGATCAGAGCAAGGGCCATTAAGTAATTTAAGAAGGGTGAATGTAGTGCAGGATGTTGTATACCAAAGCACTGCAGGGTGATCACTGATGACAAGCAAACCTACAATAACATGAGAAAACTCGTTTTCCACCCCAGCTGGATCAGTGCTGCCTCTCTCTCTCCATCTCATTGTCTTTAATAACCAAAATGATTTTAATCTGAGGGTAGACAAACAACTGGATTCCACAAGGCCGCAAAGGTCCAGCAACCAGCCCAGCCCTTCAGGCCCATGACCTTGGCCATGGTTGCCCACAGGAGTCCTGCCCATGGGCAAGCTGGTTTTGCTACTGGGCAACCTAAGCAAAAAAGGGCTGTATTGTCCTCACAGGCTGCCAGGGAGATGTTATTGGTGGGAGGCAGCCAGACACCCAGACTCCCACACAGCTTGGCACTGGGGTAGGTCTGCAATTCCTAGAGACCTGCAGACCAGTCTCTCTAAATCTGCCACAGGGATGCGGTGAAATAGGCAACGATTACCAAAAGAAGCCCCAAAAAGACGATAGTCTTGACAAATGACAACTTGTACCAGTCTCACTGAGGATTGCATTTCACTCCATGTGTCAAAATGTGCCTTTGCTTGACTCTAGCAGTGGCTGTGATTTCAGAGTATGTGTCCTTGAAGACTGTTTAAAATAAAAACATTTTTTACCCTCCCTAATGGCGGGCAGTAGGCGTGGCTTGTTCTGCAGAACAAATATGTCTCTCATGTTTTTCTAATACTCCACAGAGGTTTGAAATTCCTCCACAGAGTCTACATGGTCTTGAAAGCTGAGCAAGATTTGTATCTTGCTCTGAATCTGAGGCAACATCTATGAGTGTGGTTGCAGGGAAATGTGCATATAGGGCTTTTCAGGCAGTAAACAAATGGAAAATGTTTTTCCATATATAGCTTACGTTGCTTGTTCATACCCCAGATCTAACACTAGGAAAGCTCATCTTCATAAATTGCTTTCTTGTGAAGGCAGGTATCATAGTGTTTTATACAGTGTTAGGCAAAAATTATCTCTAAGAATTGGGTCACTATGGTAACCACTTCTCATCGCAAAATCAAATAGCTGTTATGCCTGTAATTAAACAATATATTATTTCTACCAAAAATTATTCTGAATTATAATTCATTTTCTGTCATAAACTGGAATTATTTTTATTGCCCCCAAAGGCATCAGAATTTGATCTAATTCAGCAGTACAAAATTTCACAGAGAGGGACTGTATAGCCTGTCAGAATTCATGGTCAATGACTTCAATCTCTTAAATACTTAAAGAGACTCGACAAAATATCAGTAAAAATTTTTGGGGAAGGCAGAAGATAAACAAGATGTCCTGAAACTTGTGTTCCATTGCAGCTAGCCACACATCCTGAGCCCAGTGGTGCACAAGAGGGCCAGATTTGCTGCTGTACAGAGGGAGTGCAGGCCACAAATTGAGATTTTCCTTTGGCTTAAGCAGAAACTTTATTTTAAAACAAGCAAAAAAAAAAAATTGAAAAAGGAAGAAAATCTCTGAGCTTTTCTTCCTTAGGCACTTCTGCCTATCACTTCTGTTCTCAGGATCAAGGACATGCACAGAAACCTCAGCAGACTAGTGGAACACGGTCAACATCATTCACAGGTCAGTCACTGTGGCTGCCTTTAAAACCACAACATCAGTAACAGCAGCACAGTGCTCCACGTGGGCCCAATCAAGCCATTCCAAAGCTGGTTTCCAAATAAAGGGGAGCAAACCCAGCCTTGTGATTAGGTGAGCTGCACCAGCTCTGGTGGGAATTGTCCACAGGTGGCTTCAGGGAGGAGCAAAACCCCAGTGCTAATATGAACCACTTCCAAGGGAGTAGCAGTAGGGTGGTTTTATTTTCCTTGGCTTGGGGCTGTACTAGCTCAGGAGACTTTTAGCAGGACTTTTTGGTGCATGCACATGGGAGTTTTTCTGTTTGGTTTTTTTTTTGGTTTTTTTTTTCTTTGTGGGAGGGAAGGCTGCAGGATGGTTTGTTCTCTAGCTAACACACTATAGAGCAAATATACACCTATGTTCTATGTAAATATTAATAGAATTATTTGCCAGAATGTTTCTTTTTTTTATTTTTCTCTTTCTAAGAGGGAGGCAAAACAAACATTTATTTTTCTAAAACCTGTAAATTTTTGAGGCACTCTTTTCTCCATACAGTTGTGAATCCCTGTGGACTCTTGAGTGTTTTCTCCTGGAAGTGAATTTTCTGCTCAGTGGCTGCAGTTATTCCAGCAGGAAAGCATGGAAAGCCTTTTGGTGCCTAAAATAAGGAGTTTTCTCTTCCTGGTCTGGATGAGCAGTAATGCTAGCTTAATGAACCATGGTCTAATGTTTTTTTTTAATTCTTTTAGAGATGTTCTGACCACACATCCACTCCAATGGCTCTTAGTGGAATAAGATTTATGAATCATCGAGTTGCCCAAAGCCTTTTGGGAAGGGACCCTGTAAAAAAAACAGAGTTCCAATATGTCTGTGAAGCCTGAGCATTGTACCCAGGACGGTGGCAAGCCTGCCTGCAGTGGCAGAACCACTGCATATGTGTGGGTCTTGCACAGGGATGCTCCCAGCACTGACTACAGCCTCCTCATCACAAGTAGAGTGCTGCAGGCTTTCCAGGTAAACCTCTTGAGGGGTGAATGATTTCCTGAAGCATGGAGTAATAAACAGTTTAAGCTGCTGAAGCACATCTCACCCAAGTGCAGCTCAGAGGTGAGTTAGCTCGGGGATGCCGTGCCGGGGGCAGGGGAGGATGCTGCCAGTGGGAGCGCTCTGCAGACTCCTGCTGCGGTGCTTCCCCAGGCAGGGAGCCACCCTGGACGGGAGGGGCAGCAGCAGAGGAATGCCCTTAGGGAGAGGGGTTTTCCTGACCCTGCAGACTGCCCTGTCACTGCACAGGGAGAGGACTAAGTGAAAAGCAGCTCCTGTGGCAGAGGGACTGAACCTTCTGGCCTTGAGGCTTTTCTGTGGCTTTGCCCTAGGCATCCATCCCTTAACTCCACTGTGGAGCATCAGTATTTTGACCTTTCCTCTGCTGGCTTTTTCCAGAGCCTCCCTGCTGATTTCTCTGTTCTTCTTTGGCAGCTGAAGCTAATGGTCTTTTGCCCAAACCCCAGGCTGGTGGCTGCTTTTTTTGTCTTCTCTCTTCAGTTTTTGAAATATCCAGCAATTCTCCTTTTTTTCCAGAGCTGCTGCAAAAGAGTCACAGCTGAGCTGTGGTTCAAGCCATGAAAAAATATCCTGTGCCCACCCCCCACCCCAGCCCCCAGTGCAAGCAGGTTTTGCACTCATGGTGGGTTTAATGTCAAGCAGTGTCTATAAGTGGGATGTCATTTGCAGGGGCTGGATCTTTGCACTGCCATGAATTGTTAGCCTCCTCTGCCACCCTCATCTTTCTAGTTTCATGAAGGCAGTTGCTGGCATAGCCCTACCCTTAAATTCAAGAAACGAACTTGTCTGTGTTGACACTCAAGACTACACTTTTAGTTTTCAACAGAGGGTGTCTGCAGTGTGAAATCCTGCTCACCACCAAGGACATGCTTCATAGTCCCAGCCAGTGGGGACTACATCTCCTTCCTTGACGAGTTGCTCCATGAACAGTGGAGTGGAGATGTGCTGTGAGCAGCAGGAAAAAATGGTGTGTTAGTGCTGCACCCTTGAAACTGAAGAAAGGAGGCCTTCTTTCTTCACCTGGCTCTTCCTTTGAACTGACCTTCCCTTCCCAACTCTCCCAGCAACACTTGGGGTCAGAAACAGGAGACCATCAGAAGGAGTTTTGGGGGAGGGGACTCCTCTGCAGCACTGCAATTTCAGAGGCCCTTGTGCTGAACTCTGAGGAGCCCTTGGCAATGATAATTACTCAAGATTGCAGAGGCTATGCAATCAGAGCCATGCTAAGCTTGGAGGAGCCTACTTCAGTTTGAAGTACATTAGCCTGCTCAGTACTGGAGAGCAGAAACCAGCATGGTGCACCCTCAGGCCATGAAGCGAGAAACAAATCCTGCTGTTTGAGCTGGCTACCAGGATGAGGTGGCCCTTCATCTGTCTTCTCACACTGAATTAATTTCCTCATCCTCTGGAGAGAGCAGGGCAAGATGGTCCTTGCCCATGGGGTATCAGAAAGTTTGTGAGCAAATCTCCCTTCTTACTGCTCTCATAGAGCCAGGTGTAGAGGTGGTCAGCAAAAGACCAGCTGCACTGGCAATGCTGTGCCAGTCTTCAGGGGCAGTGGGGCCTTTCCTCCTCCTCTCTGCTGAGCACTCATCCTTTGGAGGATGAAAATACATTTTAGTCAGTTTTTTTCCTAAATGTTGGAGCATTCACATAAGGTTTTTCATTCTACAGTTTTTTAGCCATTGTATTATATATATAGGGGGAAAAAAATATCCTAAATCATATCTTTCAATGGCTACAGGAAACTACTTGCTGGTCTGGTTCCTATGTCTTGTAAGAAGGAAAATGTGTGCAACTGGGTTTTCCCCTCGTCACTGAAAAGGTGAGTTGTGTTACAGTTGTTACTGCTGGTTTGTGACTAAGCTTTGGGAAAAAAGCCTGGGAACTGCTGAACATGCTGAGACCCAAGGCCCTGACTCATTTGTTCATCCCACTTTATGAAATAATTTAATAGAAAATAATTTAAGAGTGGACTTAATTGTGCTGCTGAATTGGGACTTTGGAGTAAAGTCCCTGCTGGATTCAGCTCATCTTAAGCAGATATTTATTAGAGCTTAGGCAAAGCCACTGACATTTTCCTAAAAGTGTTTCATAAAAAATGCTGTTGGTAATAACTTGGACACCACCACAGAGGCATTTTGGGAAACAAGTGAGTACCAACCAGTGTTGTGCTGGATGAGTCATATGGGAAAGGGGGAAATTTGGCCGATTTTGCTATTCTTAAGGCAGTCAGCCATAATGATGTGAGTGGCAAACAGGAGAGCCAGGCAAAAGTCAGCTAAGGCAGAGTCCATGATAGCCTGCTATTCATTTTGGAGGAAAACTGGCAGTAAAAAGGATCTGGTCATCATTAAGCTCCAGCAGAGTTTATTCTAATTTTGTCAAGCTGACTCCTTAATTAAATGGTTGTTTTATGGGTAATTGGAGAAGTATTGCATGTGAAGTAGCAACAGGTAGAGGCTGGCATCCCAATTCATCTATTTTCTCTGAACTCTGAGAAAACATTTTCCACCTCTGAGAGTCTCTTCTCCCAAAATCTACAAATCCTTCCATGGGCAGACAAGATGAAAGTTGGGAGTGGAGTGGGAGGGAATCCCCTTGTTTCTGTCATAGCCACCTGCTGCTGTACCCCAGCTATAGAGGATAATTTTGCTTTTAGTTTCCAAACAGTGCCCAGGCATTTGTCTTTTCCTAAGGGACAACTTAATTCCTTTTGTGAACTCATTTTGGGTTACAATGTGATTATATTTCAGTGCCTCTTATTAATCCCATATTGAAAGCAAGTATAGTAAAGATGGGAGAAAAAGAACTACAGTTTGTTTTTCCTTTTTTGTTTTTTCTTTGAAGGTCTTTTTTTCCTTCTCCCCATTCTCTGGGTTTCAACCCAGTAGCCCCTCCATCTTGCAGTGCTCTTCTAAAAGAGCCACAGGACATGCACCAGGACACTTGGTGGAGCAGCAAGAGATGGGCTGGATTTTTGCATTGGACTGCTTTTCTTCCCTGTACATCCAGGGCAGAGGGTGAGGCCAGACACACCTCGGTGTTTGCTTCTAAGGCTGGGCTTGTGCTGTGGGTTTGTGATGCAAAGCTGTGCTGGGGCTGACTGCCAGCTCTTGTGCACTTCCAGCTCTTGTGAGCTGCAGCACCTCCTGCAGCACTCAGCCCCGTGCCAAGCTGTGCTCCCAGGGAGGCCTGAGGGCTCACACCCACCTTTAGTGAACACCTTCCCATCCAGGCTTTGGGTAACCTTGAGCAGCTTCAGGGCTTTGTGACTTTTGCAAAAAAAAAAAAAAAAAAATTGCCAATGGAGAGGGGATGTTGCTAGGTGCTGTCCCAGCAATACCCACTGTGTGGCAGAAATGGCTTTGCAAAAGGTCCTAAATCCTTCTGGGAGCATTCCATGCAAAGCATGAACCGAGTAGGAATGCAAAGTTCACCCAGCATCTGTCTTACCTTAAGAAATCCTTAGCACTCTAAGGACACTTGTATTACAGTATTATAGTACTTGTACCTTTTCAATTCATGAGTGAAAGCGATGTGGAGTATCATATGTGATAGTGTCTGAGAGCTGAATGACAGAGCTGTCAGCTGTGGGACACTGCAATGACAGCCCTTTAAAGTGCTGTCAGCTCTTGTCGGATACTTTTATCATAATGCTTATTTTAGCCTCAGGAAGACAAATCCATTGTGTCTTCCCTTTCTGGGGGTCTCCTCAAAATACTGCTATTTAGTAGTGGGATGTTTAACAAAATGGTTTTCTTGAAGTTGTCTGCACTGTAGGCAAGATCTCCTCCCTTCCCAGAGGTGGGAACCACACCAATGCCACAGCCAGGGGCTTTGAGCAGGGTTCCCAAGACACAGAGAACTCTTCCAGGCCTTGTGGCCCTTGCCCTTTCAATATCTGATGGATTCAAAAAGTTCAAATGATCTGCCTAACTCCAGTGCCGGCTCCTCTCCCACGGGAAGAGCCCAGCTCCCTCCCAGCTGGAGGAGGTTTGGTGCAGCATGGCAGTGCCACAGCAGAGCTTCCCCTAAACCCACCCACAACCATTAAGTCTCCATTACAGGACACTGAATTCACCCTGCAAATGAATGATAATATCTCCTGAGGAAAATAAACTAAAAGCGGGGGAAGGGGATTGGCACAACAAAAACAACCCTTCCCACTGCAATAGCACTTTCAATTAAGAACAAAAAGGAGCAGGAAGCTTTGAAGCTTGACTTTGGGCAGAAAGAAAAGGCCCTTTCTGAGAGCCCTGGGTTTCTGTAGGCACAGCACAGCGGCTGCTGTCTTCTTTTTACGTCAGAGCATTAATGCTGTTGTTTCGCCCCTGGTATCAACAGAGCTTGCCTGGTAGGTGGGTGGGGTATTGGGATTTATATTGTAGACAAATTCAGGAAAGCTTCAGTCTTTTTTTTTTTTTTTTTCCCCAACAAAGCTTTTGAAAGTCCACTGGGGACCCCTAATGTTCAGCTACTGCTGAAGCAAGCACTTCAAAGCCAGAGCTGCACAGCTTCTTTAGCCATCTATGGATTTGATCATTCTGGTAGGCTTTTATTACAGGCAATCACACTCCCTTCCCCCTACTAAAAGTCATCTTTCTGGGAAGGTCTGAGAGCGCCTCAAAATGTTTGGTAAAACAACACTTCTATAGTCAGAAAACATGCTAGCCAGATCAAACTGAGGTGGCCCTGGAGATGCTTTGGGAGGCAGAAACATTTTTGCCACCTGCATAGCAGGTAGGATCCCTCCCTGCCCTGAGCTGTGGCAGCAGACACACCTAACATGCCCAACAGAAATGGCTGCAGAAGAAAAGTGGGTAGAAGAAGTGGTTAAAGGGATTGTAAAGTGTAAAAGGGGTTGGGAGGAGTAATCCGGTGGGGATCTTAAGGATGTCAGTGACAGACTGTGTTAGCCCTCCATAAACTCCCGCTGCCTAGTCCCTATTCCCACACATCTCCCCACGGCTGCCTCATTTGCCCCCCCAAAACAATCTCACTGCCCACCTTCTATGGTCCATACCAAGCTGGGCAGCCTCCATGACCAAAACTTAGTCTTCCCACTGCCTTCAGCGAGGCCAGATGGGAATTGCTATTATCCTAGGGTTTGTCCTCGTGCTTCTGCTGGTGGGCCTAAACAGGACACACAAACACCTCCACAACAGCCAGGTTTAGGAGTTTTTCAGCCAGATTCCTGGGGTCAGCTTTTCTTTCTCTTACGACAGGCACATGTTTTCTCTCCTAGACTAACATTAATATAATTCTAATTTTCCCCCACAGCCAAAGGCAACAGAGTGGTCAGTTACTGGGAGAGCCACACCAAAAGCACTTGAAAGTCTGGGCAGAAAAATGTTAGAAAGGCAGCTGGAGTAAGTTACCTTCCTCTTTCATATCTCCATCTCCAATCCCAAGTAAATCAGAAAAAATCGTGCTTCCTAAGTGGTTTCTGACATAATGAAAGTCAATTAGAGTGATGCAAACAGAGCTTATAACTGCAGGTTTTCATCATTGACTCTGTGCTAAATATCTGCACTGTGTGGTTTGCAAGGAAGTAAGGGTGCATGGAGAGGAAAGGGGTTTTTAAAAGCACTTAAATTACCTCTAATTAGCAACACAACTGTAGTCAAAACATAATGTGAGGATAATAAATTGATATTTGCATAATGGAAAGACTACCAAACTGTACTTCAAATAAGATGAATTCGATTATAATTAAAGCTGTGTTTTGGGAAAGAAAATCTTTCTAATTGCCTGAGTACAGGCAGTGCCAAGGAGGAGAGGGCTGGCAGCAGCTGAGGAGCCAGTGCTGTGTGGGACAAGTGCCCCACAAGTGGAGCCATTCCCTGAGGGGGGACAGGGTGCCCACATCTGCCACAACAGCCATGGCAAGTCAGGTCTGGGAAGAAAAAGGGAAAAAAGTGGAGGAAGGGGAATGTGTGCACTCTCAGCCATCAAGTGCAAAATCATGAACTGAAAGAAAATGCAGGGCGAAATGGTATGGACAGCAACTAGGGTGGGACACCCCTGTGTTTCAGGGGGAGGTGTGTATGGCTAAAAATGCAAGCACTAATTCTGTAAATTGCAGGAAAACAGTGAACATCTTTTTCTGGTAAAATCTCGTACCACCTTGAGTTCCAATGCCTTCCCCCTGCTGCTGTTTGACAAGTGACTTTATTAAACCAACAATTGTTTTCATTCTGTTGAATCATATGCAAAGTTGTTTGCAATTGTACAGCTGTTGCTACTTTTTTTTAGTAAAGGGGGCCACCTGGATAGCACTGGATGACAGGTCACTCACCCATTGTACAAGACCATGTATACCAGTAAGGAAATTACTGCAGATATGTTGTATTCCAAAACAGCTTTTTTTTTTTTAAGAAAGCAAACAGAAGAATTACACCTTGTCACTGAAGTGAAGGCAGAATGAACCTTGAGGCTGACTTGTTGCCTGGTAGCTGCAGAATCTTGTGGTTGGTGCTAATGCCCATTTTGTTGTTGGCCAATGACATGGCTCAGGTGGGAAAATTGATCAGCATAAAAAACCTGCTCTCTCATTTTGGCTGGGGGACTGAAAAAGGTGAATTTTTAAGTCCTGTGTGACCATATTTTGATAGTGGGGGGTTGTATGGGGTGGTTTCTGTGAGAAGCTGCCAGAAGCTTCCCCTATGTCTGATGGAGCCAATGCCAGCTGGTCCCAAGGCACATGTGCTGCTGGCTAAGGCTGGCTAGTCGGGAATGAGAGAAATGCCTTTGTGATAATGTAATTAAGAAGGGGAAAAAAGTTATTGCACAGATGTAATTGTGGCCAAAGAAGAGCAGAATGCACCTCGTGAAAAGTGACCTACGTTGGAGCAGTCAGTGGAGAACCATCTCCTCTGGGAGGGACCCCACACTGGAGCAGGACTGCTCTCCCTGAGGTGGCAGCAGTGGCAGAAACAGCTGTGGTGCACTGACCATAACCCCCATTCCCCATCTTTCTGCACTGCTGGGAGGAGAGGAAGTAGAGCCAGGGAAGGAGGGAGGGATGAGGAGGAAGCTTGTTTTAAACTTTATCTTATTTTTTATTATTCTGCTTTGTTTTTTTAGTAATAGATTTAATTAATATCCCCAAGTTCAGTTTGTTTTGCCTGTGACAGTATTTGATGAGTGATGTCTCCCAGTCCTTAACTCATGAACATTTAGCTATATTTTCTCTCCCCAGTTCAATTGCAAAGGGGAAATGACAGAAGGGTTTTGATGGGTGTCTGGCATCCAGCCAGGGGCAATTCAGCAACTTGCTGTGAAATGCAATGACCCTGCTCACCAGGCCCTCAGTGTATTTGCTCCTCACATACCCAGGTGAGTACACTGAGCTTATGTCATATCTGGGCCACCAACAGCATCATCCTGGGCCCAGTGGCAATAGGAAGGGTGTGAAAGGTGCCTGAGTTTGGCCATCACTAGAAGTGTGCAGCAGGATATGGCTCTCTGCAGCCATGCCTGGATGCCCCTCTGACATTGGCTGCTGTGGTTAGGGAGGATGGAGTAAACAAGGAGGATGATTTTGGGGTAGAGGAGTGGCAGCACACACTCGTTCTGGGTTACAGTGGGGTTTTGGAGACAGCTTCTCATGTTACTCGCCCATTGGGTGCTGTTTTGAGGACACAAAGACAAGGTTTTCCTGCTCACAGGCACAGAAAGGAGGGTGCCACAGGCCTGGAAAGGATGCCTGGTGCACTTAATTGGTGCACCTCTCTGAGATGTAAAGCACAGGTCTGGTTTCTAAATCAGGAGCTGCTGCTCATGTATGTTTACTCCATGAGAAAAAAAGGGCAGGGTATGAGATGTGATGCAGCACAATCTCACACCAAGGGAAATATTCCCCTGCCTTCAAAGGGTGCTGGCTCAGGGCATGGACCACAGAGACCATGGAAATAAGCTCCTTTTTGAGTTGGCAAATGGTGTCTTGCTTTTCTGTTTGAGGAGTAGGAAACAGAGAAACTCACCTGGAGCTCTGCTCTGCTGTGCAGTCTGTGGTACCAGATTTAATAAAGGGCTGTGTGGGAGGGAGCACAGAAGGGAAGGAGAAGGGAGAGGAGTGTGGGGAGCAGGCAGCTGCAGTGCACCAGAGAGCACTGCTGTGCAGCATGCTGACAGGGACGAGCTGGGGGAGGCAGGACAGCCAGGCCACAGCTCTCCTCTCTCTCCTCTCTGGATATCTGGAGCAGGATAGAGAGCTGGCCCTGAGGAGCCCAGCCTGGGGACAGCCAGGTGGAGAAGAGGCAAAGCCCAGCCATCCCTTCCTTAATGTGTGGCCACCACACAGCCTCCACCAGTCTCCAGTGTGCTGGCATGCTGTGCCTGCAGGATGTCCCCCAGGATCACCTAGATCACCTGGGGTGGCCAGGATCACCTAGAAAGATACTGAGGCTGACATCCAAGAGGGGACAGGAAAACCTGGATAAAATCCTTCATGCCTTTGCCTATGAGACATGGCACAATAGCAATTCCCAGAAACCAAAGCTTGGACGCCACCATGGACCTGCTGTCCCATTTGTTCCCTCGGAGGCAGCCCCTTGTTTTCAGGCTCACCTGAGAACAAGTGTGGCCTCATGCACCCAGGGGGACTGCAGGACCTTGTGTCATGCAACAAGTGAGCTGAATAATCATGGTAGGAAGAAGGGAAACATTGCACACCAACAAAGCCCTGGGAAACAATTTTATTGCTAGCCAAACTCTGCAGGTCTTTGTTTAGTGAGTGCACTTCCCGTGAAATGCAATTGCTCACTGTGGTTTTAAACTGCGACCACCCTGAAAATGAAGGCAGTTTCCATTAAATTGAATTACTTTTCCCCAGAACTGGCATGACAATGGTAATGTTGATAAGGAACAATAGCTGTTAAGTGAGAGCATAATTTATATTTTCTATTAAATCACTGTCATTTCCAGTACAAATGGATCATATGTGTATGTCATGCTGATTTACAGTGATAAAACCTTAGCTGTGATCAGTTATCACAATGCCTAAGCAGAGCATGAAAGGTGTCACAAACACGCAAGCAATGCTGCACCAAGCCCAGATCAATATTTGGATCTAACTTAGCATTAGCAGATGAGTTGGTTGCAACAGTGATGGGAGTTTTTTAAAAAATATTCATATGTTTGTCATCAGCATGACTTTAAAGGCTATTGATCTCCTCCACCTCACCTTTCCAGTGGTCTTCAGAAGGGGCAAGCCAGGAAGCAAATGGAGAATGAGCAGCAGCACATGACTGCTATAGGCCTGACCATGGAGATGCAGCACAAAGCGATGTAATGTGCAGTGAATTACTCAAATTCCTGAAGACTAGACACTCAGCAGGGTAGCTGAGTGCAGAAGAAGGCAAGGTTGGATGAGCACTGGTGTTGCAGCAGTCACTCAAGGAAGGTTTCTGCTTTTAAAGATGTTTTCCAAAAGTTGCTGAGCTTCTAGGACCCCATGGGCTGCTGCCACGCTGAGGAGCTTCTCCACTTCCCTGAAGGACATGAAAGATTCCTCAAGAAAATATAGGAGCAAGTCCTAAATTCATTCCTAGCTAAATTTTAACTACACAGGCTTTTTTAGAAGGAACACAGCTACTGGATATGAAAACATCTGTAAAGTTAACTCTTCCCCTATTCAGAAAATTATCTGATTTTCCTTCTGCTTTTTCCTGTGGTCTGAGCACATATGTTCTAGGTTTAGTGATTTTCTCATCTTAATTGAAGGAGAAATGGTTTTGGAGATCTTAAAATACCACCCAATATGTGAGTCTGATCATGCAATATGCAGTGGAGACTCAAACAAAATGCACTGGCTTCAAATCACAAGGTTTGTCTAAACAATGCTTTTTTTAGCTTCATTTAGTGTACAACTGCTCTATCCAACCTCAGTTTTAATTTTCAGGCCTGAAGCAAATGAAAACAATCTAAATGAAACAATTACAGGAAACAATAAATGAAATCAAAAAAGAGCTGGGTTTCACTGTGATGGGATCAGTTTCCTCAGCTTCACTTAGCCCTAGGACAAGTTGCCTTGTGACTGTACGAAGCACAAGGTGAGTTTTCTCAGTCTGTGGGCCTTGCTGGGAACACTGGCATGCAAAATGCACTTGCACATCAGGGAGAGAAGCTCATCCCAGGCAGTTCCAACCCAACCCCCAGGCAGTCAACAGGAAAGCTTCTCATTGACCCCACTGCATGGAAGGAGAGTGAAAAGGGAACTCCCTTACAAGAGAAAGACAGGTCTTTATAGCAGAAAATCCACATGTCACTTCAATAGCTCTTTCTATACCAGTAGGTCTTGTCCCTTGCCTTCATTGGGAAATCATAATGGAAAAACATATGCAATCAGACCATGGCCATTTTAGGTACTGTGAGACCCAAGTTTTAAAATGTCATTATTTCCATTTCCCTGCTGCAGGTAGGGCTGCATTACTGACAATACAAAAAGAGGGCATCAGAAATGCTGGCGTGGCTTTGTGCATGGAGTACCTACAGCACCAGGTTTGCCCCCCTCCCCAGGAGGAGCTGAGAATGAAGCTGTAGTAGAAGGAAGAGGATCATCTCAGGTTACCCTTCTTCAAGTGCCACGGTCATGTTTCGGAGTGTCCCCAGCGCCAGGTTGAAGGAGGAGTGGGGATGGCCCTGCCCCGCAGCCTGCCTACGGCCAGGAGGAGACAAGCACAGAAAATGGTAAGAGAAGTACAGGGGAAGAAAACTGGAGTTTGAATGTTTTCAAGCAAGGTAAGAGTTGGTTTTGGCTGAGTCACTTTTCTCCCGAGCAGCTGGTACAGTGCTGTGCTCTGGATTCAGTATGAGAATAATGCTGGTAACACACTGATACTTCAGCTGCTGCTGAGCAGTGCTTACCCTAAATCCAGATTCTTTCAGTTTCCCATGCTCTGGCAGTGAGCAGGTGCACAAGAAGCAGGGAGGGAGCACAGCCAGGACAGCAAACCTGAATGTGCCAAGGGCAATTCCGTCCCATGGAGCACCATGGTCAGTGTATGAACTGGGGGCTGGTCAGGAGCTGCTGACTGCTCGTCAGGGACAGGCTGCGCACGGGTCAGTGTGGTGAGCAATTGTGTTGTGCATCACTTCTGTTTCTTGGGGTTTATTCCTCTCTTTTGTTACTATTGTTATATTTTACTTTATTTCAATTATCACGCTGCTATTATCTCAACCCACGGATTTTACGTTTTATTAATTCTCCTCCCACAGGAATGGGAGATGAGAGGAGAAACCAGTGAGCAGCTGCACGGTACTTAGTTGCTAGCTGAGATTAACGCAGGACAGAGCAAATAAGGGAAAAGTTATGTATAATTCACTTTTTGATATGTGACTCCTCTGAAATTTCAGGCCTTGATTTCGGAAACATCTTTCTTTAGAAAAGCATGAAGGCTTCAGCATTTCTGTTGGTATGGACATCTGTAATGATTTCTCCTTGATTTACATCTCCTGCTGTCACAGGCATAGTTATTTCAACCCTAAAAGTCCTGCAGCTTGATGCTGTTCTATGCCTTGGGCAGGCAGAGATACTGTCCAACATGCCTACCTCTCTCCCCTTGCTTTTTGGGTAGCACAGTAAATTTCCCTGTCCTCAATCCTTCCCATTTCTCACCAAGAATGGTAGGATTTCAGGGGACACAGCCCAGGCTCCCACCACAGGTGTAACCACTATGGGTACCACAGCAAATGCACACACAGGCATGGCTGTGTCACTCTTGTGGGCAGAAGCCTCTTGGGAGGGTGTGCTGAGAGCAGGAAAATAATACACTGCTGTAACTTGATTTCCCATTGCCTCAGCAGCTCCTGGCTGACTCCCTTCCTGCACGTGTGCATTCTTCCTGCTGCCCACCTGCAGCTCAAACCTCCCCAAAAAGCCATACAGCAGCACCAGCATCCCTCTGCACTCCCACTTCCAAGATACTTCCTTTCTTCCCACTGATTAAAAACAAGAGCAGTAGCAGGTGGGAAAAGTGGAGCAAAGCATAGTGCAACCCACAGTGAGAAGCCAGGAGCTGCCACTGTCCCTGCTGCCACCTATGAACCTCCTTCCCACCAGCACAGAACAGCTCAGTGCAGATTTCCCCCCAAAGCACTGCCAGCTTTTTCTTCCTCCCATACCACAAGTAGCCTTCCCCCAGAAGAAGCCAATTTCCCATGACAGGAATTGCTTGGGGGATTTTTGAGCCTCACCTGAACCAGTGCATGGCCATGTCCTCATTTTTTTCCACTCCAGCTCCTGGGTGTGAGACAAGGTAGCAAAGTCACACACAGGTTATAAGATACAGTGTCCAAAATCCAGCAGGGTGTTGGTGCCACAAAGCCACGTTTGTTTAAGCATGCACACTCTGACAGCAAATTAGCCACAGATTGGAGAAACATTACCTTGCAAATACCTCTGTCCCAGGATGTGCTGGGCATTGGGGTACCCCAGGCGAGCATACACATGAGCCACGTGGAAATGGAAATCCTCGTAGCACAGCAGGATGTAGAGCAGGAGGAGGCCAGCTGTGATTACAGCTGCCAGCTGTAAAAGAGAGGAACAGTCATGATGCAAGGAAGAAACTAAGCTGAGGGATAGCTACAGCAAATATTTCATCTGAACTCTGAAGCCTCCCAAAGCTATTCCCCACAGAGAAATGGAAGGAAAGGCCCACACAACCACAGAAAATCAAAGTCACCTTTGATAGAGAGCTGGTTCCAGAACTTCCACTGAAGCTGGCAGGAAAGGCCCTGCTGAATTCAGTGAGCAGTGTATGAGCTCCCAAGCTAATTTCCCCTTTAAGCTCTGCTACAGCAAAGGAAAGTACAATCATTTAATTTTCTAGTGGTCCTCTTGAAGTAAAGGGGAAAAAATAAACCCTAAGGTGCCATCAGGCTTTTAGAAACAATTCATCAAAGATACTTACCAGAAGGAGCCTCATTCTCCAGGCACCTGGGGTCTTGTGGCCCACCACTGCCCACATAATTGTCATACAGATGTGAACACTCACATAACCACAAAATGGGTCAGGCTGGAAGGGACCACAGTGGCTCATCTGGTCCAACCTCCCTGCTCAAGCAGGGTCATCCTAGAGCACATGGCACAGGATTTCATCCAGACAGTTCTTGGATATTTCCAGGGAGGAAGACTCCACACCCTCTCTGGGCAATCTGTTCCAGTGCTGTCACCTGCACGGTAAAGTTCTTCCTTGTGTTCAGGTGGGAGTTCCTGTGCACCAGTTTGTGCCCACTGCCTTATGGCCTATTGCTTGGCACCAGTGACCCTCCTCTTGACATCCTTCCTTCAGATACTTATAAATGTTGATGACTTCCCCTCTCAGTTGTCTCTTCTTGAGGCTGAACAGGCCCTACTCCCTCAGCCTGTCATCCTCCCTTAATCATCTTCATTGCCCTGCACTGGACCTGCTCCAGGAGCTCCATGTCTCATTCCCTTTGAACATCCACTGCTCATAAGCCCTTTCATTCTGTGTTAGAGCAAGGACATGCCTACATCTGACAGGAGAATAACCTTGAGTCTGAAACTCTTCTTGCATCCAAGGTATAAATCAGTGAAAAGTCTGATGAACTGCACTAGCAGGGAAAAAATATGAGAAACTAGAATAAGACTGCTTGCTTTTTTTGCCAAATTGGATTTTCTTTGTTCAGTGAGCTAGCTATTAGCTTCCAGTGAGAGGAGCTGGCAACTTATGCATCCACAACTTGGCAGAGTCAGATGTTCCTGGCTGGGGGAAGAAGAACATACTTAGGAAAAGGCTGTAGGAGGCCCACGTGGAGCCTCCTGCCTGCACTGGTTACCAGAAGCCCTTTGCCTCCCTGGAGGGGAATGCAGCATGTCTCACCAGTGGTGCCAGCCCTGCAGAAGGTAAAATCCTTCCCTACTACTGGGGAAGATGGACCAGGCACAGCCCTGAGTGGAAGAGACATGGCTTTTTGAAAACATCAAGGGGGTGAGTGCTGATCAGTCTCTCTGCGCTGCTCTGTGCTGAAAGAAACCATGTTGATGGTGTGGGATCTGCAGGAGGTGGTGGTATCCACTAATACCTCATCCTTCAGCTCTGTAGCTTTGGTGAAACAGTGATGGACTCTTGGAGCTGATGTTCATGGGGACATGCTGAAGTGCTGCAGGTGCTCTGCATGTCACTGTCCCTCCCTTGTGTGTGAGGAAGCAGAGCAGACACAAGCAGCCCTTTTTAACAGCCAAGTCAGAATCAAGCCCCAAGCTCTGTCCATTTGACCACAGGTGTTGCAGAATAAGCTCACTTTTTAATCTGGGCAAAATCTCTTGCTTCAGTTACTTGTGCATAGTGGCTACACCATGTATGTGCATTGTCATGATGTCACGTTCAGAATGAGCCAAGGGGACAAGAAGCAGCTGCAAAGGATGATGAGACAGAGGTGCTTTAATAGTCAGGGGCTCTTCTGGCCACCATGGATGGTTTGATGCAACTGACGCAGACATGTGCAAAAACCAACTCTCCTTCACTTTTTTGGGGGGCCAGGAGGAGAGGGTGTAGTGCTCAAGATATATACAGACCACTGCACAGCAAAATGATGCATTTAGATCCTAATCTGCTGCTCAGTTGTCTTTAAAGCTTGAGCACAGAGATTATGGGGGTCTGCAATTCCCTGCTGTTTCATGGGGGCTCCTGCACTCCCACACATCACTATCAGCTGCAGGGATTGCTGGAGGCAGCAGATTGCCAAGAGCTTGTTATCTCCTAATTGGGACCCAGGTCCTGGTTTGGGCCCATCTCTAATTGGGATTAGTGAATGCTGAGGATTAAATTAGCCTAGTTAGCTAATTAGGCTAAATGATAAAATAGGTAAGCAATAATGACATGCAAAAGCCCCAACATTTGATTTTCTGACTGATAAGTTTAGAGATGTAGGAAACTTGGACACACACACACACATTCCCCCATTCAGCCTGTGATGCTGTTCTGAAAGTGCTGATGGGTATGTAAATCCCTGTAAGCCAGTGGCAAGTCCAAGAGGAAATGCAAGTCATAGGTCAAACTGGTTATTGAAAGCTTTTGATCTTATTTAAGAGGAGGAAATTATACTCCTGGCAAAAAGTGCTTCTTGCTGGAGATGTAGCTGATGCTAAAGGTCCAGCTCAGGCAAAGCTGAGTACAGATCTATGATGAAGGGTAGGACAGTGTTCCTGAGGCAGTGCAAAAGCTGATGAGTAAGATCCTGGCTTCATACAGTGGCTGTGGGCTGTTACTGTGCTGGTTTGTCACTGTTGCAGTGGCTGGAACGCCTCAGGGAATGTTTCATGTGGCTGCAGGAAACAGAGTGCACCAAACTGCAAAGAGGCAGTGGCAGTGCTTTTATAGATGCAGATCTGTAATCTGCAAGGTGCTCACAGCTGCCATGTGTCCTTTGTGCTCCATGATAGGTTGCCTCAAGCCTCAGGAAAGGAGCAGAAAATGTAGCATTTTGGAGGAGCTGTTCCTATTGCAAGTTTGGAACATCCAATACAGGTAACAGCAAACAAATAACCATGAAGGTGAAAGGGGAAAGGATATGGTCAGAAGCAAGGTCACAGAGGAAATCTCTGTGACCATGCACCAGTGCCATGGGGATACATCCTGGCATATATGCTCTCTGTGGGACACCACCTTTCCACAACCATGTCCATAGTGATCAGCCATGCCCTGCTGGCAGCCTCCACCCTCGCTACTGCAGAGATGCTGTGCCTGGCTCCTCTGAGGCAGCTGGTGCTGGAACCTCTGCATGTTCACTTTTTGTCCCAAGATGTTTTTTGAGGGGAGGCCTTCAGCTTTTTGCAGTTGCGTAGGCACTGACATGTATGGCAAGTTCACATTTCACAGGGAGTTCCATTAGAAATCGATTGCTGAGCATCCCTAATCTGATTTGCTCGATTGTTTATTTGGGAGGTTTTGTATTTGTGTGGGAGTTTTTTTCTATTTTCTTTTCCTAAACAGTGAGAAGAAAGGAGGCCTATGCATGACAAAAGGCAGGTGCACAAATTGCTGGAGTGCACTGATCCCAGCTCCAGAAGATGGTACCACAGCTGTTGCTTGGCTGCCCACCATTTGAAAATGCATCTACAAGCATCTACATCTAGTCCTGTACAAGCAGAGACATTAGCAAAAATGTCCTCCACTGTGGTTACATCTGAATTCAGGTAAATATTGTGCTATTTTAAGTGTCTCCAAGACTAAGAGAGGAGGGAAACACAGCTGCTGGTGGATAGGGGGTTGCTTTGAAGTAAGGTCTGCCTGGAGAAGGGATGAAGGAAGGAGATGCAAGTCCCCTCGGCTTCTTCCTTTTTCAGCCCTTTGCCCTCACAGCCAGCAGCAGGGACTACAGGCACCAAGAGCTCCTCAGGGACCCCAGCTGGGCAACAAATATTAGTCTACTTCAAATGGGGAGCCTGCTGCATTGCACGCAGAGCTGTGAAGTAGATCACTGCTGTGAAACAACCTTTGTAGTCTTGAGTGTCACCTCTCAGTTGCTCATCACACCCTTTTCTGTGGTGACTCATCAGAAACTACTTTGCATGCTTGGAACCCTGCATCCTTAGGGCAGCTCTAAAGCATGGGGAAACCCAATGCTGTTGTTAGGGCTCTGCTGGGGAAGCAGGCAGTGAGGGAGACAAATGAGGCTGTGCATATGTATTTATGCAACCCAGTTCCTATATACCACCCACGTGCCAAAGCCAGGTGAACAGGACCAAAATGATGACTGAGAGGAATGCCTAAAAATCCCACCCATAATCACTGCACGTGAAGATGCCATATTACTGTGTGCTAGCAAAAGCCTCTGCTCCCCAAGCTGAGAAAGGCATTGCAAGCCTTGCACTTTGGAGGGGCAGCTGTGAGCAAGCAGCTCCTGTGGCTCTGACCCACTCTGGCACCAGCGGCTTTCAGAGGCAGGGTGTGACATAACACCTGCTGCCAGCACTCCCATCCTGAGCCCAGCCCCACACTTACCTCCCAGCTGCTCCATGCCGAGCTCGGGGGCTGGGGGTTCCCACCTCCCAGGGGAGGATTTGCCCCCCAGGTATCAGCTCTGCCCCTTCCCTGCCGTCGCCACCGCGCTGCAGCCTTCGTGTCCCCCATCTCTCCCTGCCGCAGCAAGTCCGAGCACCTCTTTTAAGCTGCTCTCTGTCTCTCAGCAGGCACCACCACTGCCCTGCCATAACTCTTATCCATCACCAGCCCTTGGTTTTGTTCCTGATTTACAGCAGCAGTAGCCCAGCTGCTTCACTAAGATAACAGGGATGGATACACATCCCCTTGAAGAG
Source organism: Passer domesticus (assembly GCF_036417665.1). Taxonomy (NCBI): domain Eukaryota; kingdom Metazoa; phylum Chordata; class Aves; order Passeriformes; family Passeridae; genus Passer; species Passer domesticus. The sequence goes on along the minus strand of NC_087477.1, from coordinate 35,049,718 downwards.
TCACAGAAAAGAAGCCCCTGACAAAAGCCTTTCAAAGCACCAATGTTTAACTCTCCCTGTGCTGAGTATTTCTCTTCTTTCAGACTGCTCCCAGGTGTTGCAAGGCCTTATCAGTAATTTGTTACATTTGACAAACTTGTTTACATTTTTTTCTGCTTTTTACATGCATGGATGTAGGACAAATGCAAGACCATGCAGGCCCAGGCTGAGGTGAGAAAATTAGAAAAGATGCAATGATGTACAATCAAAAGTTGTCAGAACACACAATGCCCCCCCTCTAAATTTGACAGGATGGGAGGGGTTTTTTAAGCTAGAAAAGAGCTCACTTGTTAAAGTCAATCATTTTATAGCTGTGCAATTACGCCTCTATTCATCTGCAGTAACTTCACCCAGTGAATTCCACATGCTAAATTCTGTTTTGCTTTCACAACTAAGAAAAAAAACCCTTTTTAACACAAGATCTCTAAAGCATTTTATCTTTCCTGCTCTGAAGACTTAGCAGAGGATCTTAACCAGATGGCAGCCAGGCAAGGTCCATCTCGAGTGAAATGCTGACCTTGCCTGGTGTCCTGACCACAAAAAATAAAATGTTTTTCTTTCCAATTTTCCAGGAAGATAAGTGCTGTGCTTTGGTTTTAATGGCCCCACCCCCAGAGAACAAGGATACCACTTTGGTGATGATGACTCAGCCTAAAAAGCCTTAGTGAAGAAGAAACCCTTTATATTTTCCTATTTTATTTCTTATGTTATGCTGCCACCATTGGGACAATTTCATTTGGTCAGTAACAGCCCCTTTACAGTTGAAGAGATTCATCTTTATAGCCCTGGCCAAAGTGTGACTCATTTTCACAGTATATCAAATTTAATTGGGCAGTAATAGTCATACTGCAAGATCAAATGCTTCCAAGTACAAATGTCTGCATTAAGGAGACTTGGAAATTTCCAAAACAAGTCCATAACAAAAGGCCCTTCACTGCAGCAAACAGTAAAGAAGAGATGAAACAAGGTGAGGAGTCTACTTACCTACTTGCCTTTTTTTTCTTATTTAGGGGCAATTTAAAGATAAATGAAAAAGAAAAAAAATACAGCAAAGCCAGCCTCTCTGGGAGTTACTTTTCTTGGGAATGAGATGTCCTTAGCTATAATCCCAAATTTTGGCAGAAGTGAACTCCTGAGTTAATCTTGTTGTTGTTTGTAAAGGTGTGTCAGTAACAATTTTTTTCCCCTTTGACCTATGACCCTTCCCCTTTGATCCTTGACCCTTACATTTTACCCCTTATCCTTGGCCCCCAGCTTTTGACCCCTGGCTCTGCAGTGTCCTGTGACCCCAAACCCTGGTGTGTAACCTCAGCCCCCATCCCCTGCCTGTCACTGCAGCCTGTAGGTGCCATCCCTACCTTTGTGGGGTGCTCCTGTCCTCCTGTGAGGGTTCTGGTGTTAGCCTGGTGTTATGATTGTTCCTGCTGCTGCTGCCATGAGGGCAAAAATGGCATCCTTAGGGCAGTGCCACTTTCTACTGCTGTTTTTTAATTTTAAACTAGAGAGAAAAATTACAGTCTGGTTTAAACACAGAAGAGCAGAGGAGACTAGGTCTTGGCAATAAAAGCAGATCAAATGCAGAAAGGTTTGAAATACACCCAAAAAACATGATTAAAACCAAATAAGGTTAGATGTTGGTGCCAAAACATAGATATGTTTTATTTAATAAAGAGGGAGGAAGGAAAGGAGAGAGTGACAGGGGTTAGGTGGAAAGGTATCACCCTTCTGGGGGTCCTGACAACATCTTGTTTCTCCACCCAATCTGGTCTTCTTGGTGGTGAGGGTGCCCCACCACTAGGGCCACACTGAAAAGTCCAGAATCCAGTTTTGTGCTGACACCTTGACTCACTCTGTGAAACTGGTAAGTTCTCAGTAGAAGACAGGCCCTGGACCTTGCAGTTCTTTGTTGCAGATGACTAAAAATGAGAACGTGTTATTATTAATTTTGTGCTATTCAGTGAGGCCTAGGCTGTCTGTGTCACAAGTTAGGTGTGGTACAGGATCTCATTCCAGTTGTGATCTTCAGTTACTTCTGTACAGAACCCAACTTACACCATGAGGAAGAAATGATAGCTGTGGTAGCTGCCTCCTACCACCTAAGAAGAGCTGGATCCTTTCTACTTGCAATGACTTCGGCAAGGAAAGAGTTAAGCCCCCCAGTGAATTTTCTCTCCACACTTCCAAAAGGCAGGTGGCATTTCTTTTTTCCCTGCATTTTCACAGAAAGTTGTGTAGAACCATTTCCAGCTCCTGCAAGAGAGCATTTTGTTTGAAACATGAAAAAAGCCATCTTCAGGAAAATGCCATTTTCTTCCTTTTTTTTTTTTTCATGTTTTCCACGTTGCTTTCTTAGGCAAAGAAACTGGTATAACGAATTTTCTAGAGCTGGCAAAAGCCTATTTGATTACAATGCCCTCGGGACATAGGTATCACAAGGCAAATTAGATTCATCCAGAGCTCCCCAACTTGAACACAATTGGAGTAAGTGCTTGCAAATGACTTCGTAGCCAACACAAAATACCATGTAAATACAGCTTCAATTGCTATATTGAACAGAGCTCAGCTAGGAGGAAGGGGGAGGACCAAAGCGAACAGCAAAAAAGAGTGTTGAGGGGTAAGTTTTTGTGTAAGACAGTGGGAAGGAAGAGGTCAAGGAGTTCTGGCTGTCACCATCTCTGACAGACTCATTTCACCTTGCCGAACTAGCTGTAGTTCCCTTTCAGAGCTGGCTAAACAAAAACAAGATAAAAATCGATACAGACTAGTCATTGTGACACTATTAATAGCAAATACAAGGGTGTACCATGAACAACTGTGTGGATATAGGGGTTGTTCAAGTCTTTCTGAAATCAGTATGCAAGTGTTATCTGCACAACTATTGCAGAGACTTGTATTTTGTTACAAGTATAGAAATTCATCAGAAAATAAACCCTCCTGCTTTCCAGTTGGTCCTCAGAGGGTCTGGGTGCAGCTAGGTATATACATTTTTTATTACAACCAATTCAGCACTCTAAGTTCAGTTGCATTCAGCAAGATCCCAGAGGAACCAATACTGTGGGTCTCATTCACAATCAGAAATTCAGAAATAGTGCAGCTTACCAATGAGACACTGTAAGTCTGGTTGGGTTCAGAAGAACTTGCATGAACACAGACTTACCAAAAGTGCAGTTTATTGGAACAACAGATTGTAGATTCTTACAGATTGGCAGTGATGGATTCACTAGATGTGCAAAATATAAATATATAGTAGTATGTACAAGTGTTTCCAGGTATGCTCTAGAGGTGCAAATCTTACCAAAGAGGGATCCCAGCTTTGGGGAAGGAGAGAGGAGTAAACCCTTTGACTTGTCTGCAAAGTGGTATTCTTAAACTCTGCCACAGAGGATTTCAAATACCAAATCACATTTTTTTGGAGAAGCAGAAGTGAGAATGTAGTCAAATATTCTGTTAGCTGCTGTCACAAAGGGGAGGGGTAGATGCTTTATACCTAAATGAGGAATACTGAGAATTACAAAAAGAGAGATCACAAAGGCTGTATGTCTTGGGCAAGGGCAGAACAGGACTGTGATACCTGAGGACTGTGACACCTCCCTCTTCCAGGTGGATTGCAGCGATGAGAATCACCTACAACCCATAGATAAAATAACCTATCACCCCTAGGGCAGGTCACCATGCCCTCTCGCCACATATCTCACACCACATCTCATTCCTACAAAGTGTGAAGCTGTTTAGAGATAACAGACTAATAGATATATCTGTTAAGCTGAACAATTGAATCCATTCATCACTACAAACAATGCAGCAGTGCAGCCACAGAGGGTGGGATTTTCCTGAACCAAATACAGCAGCCAGCAGGGAGACCCAGCAGAGCAGAACCCTGTTATTTGATAGAGATCCTGGAAAAGGGAACATGGGAAGCCCTCTGCAAAGGGAAAGAATCCTGGGGGCAAATACAAGTCATACGGGAATTCATCTCACCACAAAAACTAGAGCCTAAATAATTTAAGTGGTATTAAAAAAAAAAAAAAAAAAAAAAAAAAAAACCCCAAACATATGAACTACATTACTCACCTAAGGGGAGTTGGTTCTAAGTTCAGCATACTAAAACCTCTGACTAAAAACTGTGTACGAAAAACTGAACTGCTTAGCTGTCACCTAAAAAATTAATTTTTCAAATGCTCTCTGCTGCCTGGCTCTTAAAGTTCCACAGATATCCAGATTTGTATCCTGGGAATACCACGGCAGAGCTGAGCACCTTGACATGTATCTCCCACTTAAGCTTATGCAGGATCCAAAAACTGTAAAGTTCTGAAAGCTGTGGTACAAAGAGTTTTCTGGGAATGCTTCATCAGCCCACTAAAGATGATCTCCACCACTTCTGCAGAAACTAAAATCCTGCAAAAAATTAATTCAAGGAAGTTCAAATATTATCATGTTCGTAGCCCAGTACTTACTGAGGGGGGAGAAGCAGTACCCACTATAGAGAACTTGTTTATATTTTTGAGGCAATTGGAAATAATATCAAGTAGTAGGCAGAGTAGAAAAGAAAGCCCAATTCTACACCCCAATTCTCCTAAAGCTCTGAGAACACAGGTGGGTGGTTGAAGGTCCTTCAGGTACCACTCTGCCTCCAAGGCAGAGTAACCTTTACCCACAGCAAGGCTGACAGCTCTCAGCAGGAGCTGCCCCAAGCCGGCCATGCAGGGCACCAGTAAATCCATCCAGCTTCCAGGACCAGGGAGCAGCAGCCTGAATGCTGGGCTCTGTGTGATGGACTGCAGCAGAAGCAGCTCAGGCACAGCCTGATGGACTGCAGCAGAAGCAGCTCAGGCACAGCCAGCCTAGCACAGACAGCGCTGCAGTGCCCACACAACATCAACAACGAGAAGCACCAGAAAAACTTCACGGTATAAAAAAGCAGCGGCACAAGGGCTGCTTAAATGATGCAAAACTCTTCACCACAGTGGCCTTCAAAGGTGAGACACTTGGGGACAGGCTTTCAGTACAAATATCATTATAAATTTCATTAGGAACGTGGAGGTGGTGAATGCTCCCTTTGGCTCCTTTTGTGCATGTGGAATTGAGGTTATGTGCACTCACACCTAGTTTTGAAGCTGCTTTGGGATTGTTCCTGTGTACCTAAGTTTGTTTCAATTTATATCTTTAAACAGCAGAGAGGGGAGCTCAGGTTGTGCTCGTGATAGGGTCTTGTTAGCCAGCATGAGGGGACCTGAGGCTGGTTTCATGTACTCTACCTGACACATCCCTAACCTGATCTGTATGGTAAATATATATCCTTGCTTTGGATTAACCTTTGCAGTTGGGTTGCCTTGCCTGGTATTCCCAGCTGTAAGGGGCTCCAAGCAGCCACACTGAGCCGTGTGGAAAGGTCATGTGTGAAACAGGGAATGTCTGTGGCAGGATATCTCCATCTGATAGGAGGCCTTTTTGTTCCTCTTCCTAGCACTTCCGTGGACAGAAACCAAAGAGAAATTTTTTTTTTTGTTTCGTCCTATATCTTGAATGTTGTTCCACAGGGGTGTTATGGCCTGCAACTTGGTTCTCTTTTTCTGCAAGGTAAAAAGCACATGGATCCTTGATTTTGAATGCAAATAGTTTTTAAATAGCATGCTGAACAAAATCTTAAGTTCTCTATGTTTTTGTAAAACCTTGAGGTTTGTTTTTCAACTTAAACCCCGCCCTCCCAAAATCCTTCAAACCCTCTTATCTTTTTTCCTTGCTGAAGGAGAGTATAAACAACTGATGCTTCAAACAGACAGAAGCAGCAGACAGTTACATAAAAACAAACTGCCAGATCGCTGCATGTAGGAGTGTCTGCTCTCAATTCCGTCCTGCCTCTCCGCCAGTGTGCCTGAAGTAGGTCTCCCCACCCGGAGGCGACAGCAGCTGGCACTAGAAGCCCGAACTGAAACCGTGTTGAAGGCACTGAGGATGTGGCCTTAGGCTGTGTAGAGATTCAAGCAAAGGGCTCTTGTAGCCAGGGGACCAAGCATTTGCAGTCAGATATTGGAGAAGAGGAGCCACAAAGTTTTAAATCTTTACTACTTGTGTGAACAGCTTGAAAGACCTCTAAGTGAAGCTCTAGGGATCAGGACATATTCTTTTGTCTTAGAGCTCCGAGTACTTTGGTTACTGTAGACCTGAATAAAGAGAAAAGTTATGGTGTGGAGAGCATCCTCATGAGAAGTGTATGCCCTCAGCTCTACCTCCCATTAAATGTCTGTCTGTAAGAGTATTCACAGTGTTCAGGACTCTTCAGTATCAAGGCAGAGGAAATGCAGGCTACACCTACCCAAGTGGTGGGTTTGTGGTCAGGCTGGTGAAGTGCATGACAGTTCCAGCTCACGCTCCCTCTGAAGAGCTATTCAGCCATCTAAAGGCCAAGGTTTCTCCCTGAGCTCACTGCATGCTCACAGATGAACAGCAAATCTCTCAGATAACACAGACTTACAGTGTTCTGGAGGAGCACAGTGAATTGTTACTTTTTTGAAGCTGAAAACATAGGATTAACCAAGAACACTGTCAGCTGAGCTCTGAGGTTCAATGGTAACATACTGAAATTGACACCCTGAAAAAACAAGTGGGTTAAGGCTTCGTTTTAGGGAAACACAGGCAGGGATTCGAAGTGCCCAAGGTGAGGAAATGTGCACTGCACTGTAACACTTGGAACAGAATGAACTGCTTTTAACTGTAGTTTGTGAAATATCCGGTGACACAAAGGGGTCTGAGGCTGGGTGGCCCTAGGTATTGGCACATCCCCTGCTTAGAATAGAGGTAAAAATAAAAATCAGAGCACGCGTGTAGTGGTTGGCACTTCTCCACGCCCGGAATGCTGAGGAGTTGATGCGAGCTTTATTCGACGCCCCTGAGCAGCCTCGTGTCCTCGCTGACGGAGTGTAATAGCTCCTCATCCCAAACCCGGCACATAATCCCCTTCAGGCTGCTCCTGAGGCTTTGCACACAAAGCCAATTAACTCCACTGTGGAAAGAAAGCTTCGAGGGCTCTGGAGCCATCCGAGCACACAGGCGAGGCTCGGAGCGGGACCTGGCGATACAGAGCCCCGCGAAAACGAGTGGAGTGACCTGGGCAGGGTCTCTCCCGCCGGGGGCCCCGCGGAGCCCCAGCGGCAGAAGAGGCGCGGAGCCCAAGGCAGCCCCTCACGGCCGAGCCGCCCCCGCCATTGCCCCGCCCTGTCTCGGGGCGCGGGGGCGGGGCCTCCGCCGCTGCCCGCCTCGCGCGGCCGGCCCCGCCCCGCCTCGCCATTGGTTGTCGCTGGGGCAGAGCGGCCGCCCCGCCCGCGGCCATTGGCTGGCGGCGGGGCCGGGGTTCCCGGATGCGGCCGCGCGGTGCGGATATAAAGGGCCGGGGGAAGGCGGGAGTGGGCGCAGTTTGAATCGCGGCGGGTCGGGACTGGTCGGTGCTGTCGCCCGGGCTTGGTGCGTGCGGGACGCTCTCTGCTTCAGCCTTCCCCTGCGCGGCACTGCTCTCCGGTTCGCTATGGTGAGGAACCGCGGGGGCGCTCGGGGGGCGGGCGGCGGTGGCCGGGCCCGGGCCGGTTCCGGGGTGGTGCTGGTGGGGGGGGGGGGAACGCGCGGGCTCGGTGGGGGAGGGCGGGGGCGGATTGGGGGGGGGGGGGTGGTCGCACGCGCGGTGGCGCCCCGGGAACGGGGAGCGGGGGCCGCGCATGCGCGCGGGGAGCGGCCTGTGCCGCGCGGTGCGGCGGGCGGCGCGCACGCGCCTCGCAGCCGCGCGGGGAGGGGGGGGGCTGGGGGGACCGGGCGCATGCGCGCTGGGAGACGTCAGCGTCTGCTCTTCTCTTGGCGTTGCCAGGCTGGTGGGAAAGCTGGGAAGGACTCTGGGAAGACCAAGACCAAAGCAGTGTCCCGTTCCCAGCGGGCTGGATTGCAGGTGAGCAGGGGCTGAGGTGTGGGGGAGTGAAAGTCAGGCTGGCCTTCCATCTGCTGGTTTGTTTGTGCAGCGTGAAACCCTCATACTGTGCTGTCTGGAATGATGTAAGGATCATAAACCAGACATCGGCACACACGGCCAGTGTGCCGGTTCTAGACCTTTGCATATCTGTGCTGGGAGGAAGGTAATTCCCTTGTGGCCACTGCTACAGCTTGTGCTGGGAATCATGAAAGTGGCTGATGTGAGTTTGGCATGCAGTGTGTTAACTGGATTCTCAAGTTCTGAAATGCAGCCCGTGCTTCTGCCACCCGGGTTCTGCTGCCCACAGTGTGGTTTTGTGCAGAGCCTTTCTGTCGTCACAGCCTGTTCATACTTCCCTTATTTTCCAGTTCCCCGTTGGCCGCATCCATAGGCACCTGAAGTCGAGGACAACCAGCCATGGGCGTGTAGGAGCCACAGCTGCTGTGTATAGTGCTGCAATCCTGGAGTACCTGACAGCCGAGGTAAAATGCTGCAAGGCGTGCAAGCAAGTTGGTCATCCCCTAAAAAGCCCAACAGCCAGTGCCTGCTGTGTTTGACAGTTTGGACTGGGCTGCAAACTGTTTGTGTGCTTTAAAAGTGACACTTTTAAAGTGTCCCAAAGAGCAAAAGACCATGAACTATCACTCCTACATTTCATGCAGTGTGCCTTGTAGGATAAATGCAGTGTGTTATTTTAACGCAACTTTTAAAATGGGCCATTACAGCATGTCATATCTGCTGTAGAGCACTTTGTCAATGGGGAAATTAAATGCAGAGTTCTGAAGGAGGGAGCCCTTGGAAAGAGACACTGTTTGCTGTCTTGGTGTCACTACCAGTGACACTGTGTTTGGAACAGAGAATTGAACAGCTAAGACTCTGCTGTTGCCCTCACTTGATTGTGTAACTGTTGAAAAATGGTCTTGTCCCAGGTCCTTGAGCTGGCAGGAAATGCATCCAAAGACTTGAAGGTGAAACGTATCACTCCGCGTCACCTGCAGCTTGCCATTCGAGGAGATGAGGAGCTGGATTCTCTGATCAAGGCAACAATTGCTGGTGGTGGTACGTCAGTGCTTGCTGTTCATGGGTGCTTGGGTGGCTGTCACAGACTTGAAGTTCGTTAGTGTTGTCATTTTATTTGAAGCATGAAGTCTAAGAAGTTTTTCTCTTTGTTGAAGAGAAATAGCATGGTCTTAACTGTTGTTCTTTTCCAGGTGTAATACCACATATCCACAAGTCCCTCATTGGCAAGAAAGGACAACAGAAGACTGTCTAAAGGATACCAGGATTCCTTGTTATCTCAGGACTCGAAGTACTTAATTTGTCCAGTGTTGGTGATTCCAGTGGACTGTATCTGTGAAACACAATTTTGCCTTTTTTTAACTTTGAGAAGCTAAAGCTCCCTTGAGCTTTCTAACAAACCAAATTTCTGCGTTGAAGTCTTAACCATATTTAAGTGTTACCATGGCTTCAAAGAAGCTATTGTGTTTGTAGTGGGTTGTAATTGAGCTGACTGTTTTTAGATTGGTTTAAGTAAAGGAAATGTTTGGTTTTGTACAGACTTTTCATCTACTAGAGTGGAAATACTCAATAAATGTTATGTCAAGACTGATTTGTCTCTTTTTCATTACCTGGAAAATGTGGTCTCCACTGTGCAGCTCTCAAAGTTGTTCCAAGAGCACATAACTCACAACCTTTCCTGCTGGGCTTGGGGCATCTTGAAATACAGCCTAAGAGTACTGCAGTCAGTAAATACCACATCCTGAAAGGGCACAGGGCTTTGTCCTGTGAAGATACACTTCCTAACGGAACCTGCTGTGCCGGGTGCTGGAGTTGTCTTCAGCAGGGCCTGTACAAGGCTGATGTTGTTTAAGGCCAGTTTTGCTCAGTGTCAGCCTTCATAGAGGGAGAGGGCCCGTCATGGAGGATGGTAAAGTAAGCTGAAAGGATGTTTAAATTCCACGCTTCACGTAATTTCATGTTAGGGACTGGCTTCTTGCTGTTTCAGCTTGCAAAAGCTTTGGACAGACATCCACGGAAGCAGGGACTGTTCTGCAGCAGCCTTTGCTGTGCCATGCAGTAGAATCCACGGTGGTGGTGGGTTACAGGGGCTTTGGGCATGCCTTCAGCTCTGCTAGTTCATTCCGTATAGCAGAGCCCTGCCTGCTGTGGTAAGGGAAAACCTTTTGTTAGGGCAGAGGGGAATGGTTACTGTGTGCAGCTGAGGGTGCAGAGCTGCAGTCAGCAGTGCCACACTGCAAACGGCTTTGCTGCCGCTGAGCGCGGGCTCTTGCGCTCCCCGGAGCCGGGCGGCAGCGCTGCCGCAGCGCTGTGGCTGCGAGGCGGTGACCCAGATCGGAGCCGCTACTACCGCATCCTCTGCGCTGCCGCATCCCCGGGCCGGCACCGAGCGCTGCCTCGGCGGCACGGCGGCAGCCCTGGCCATCAGGGCCGGGACTGCTGCACCCGCGGGTGAGCCGCTGCGAGGTGCTGACGAGCGCCGCGCGGGCTGCCCTCGCTGCCGTGCGGGGCCGCAGTGCTGCGGCAGCGCGCTCGGTACTTTTCCATCGCTGCCGGGAGGGCGGCTCGCTCCCGGCGGGGCCAATCCCGGCGCTTCCCGCAATCCCGGCCCTCCCAGCGCTCCGGGCCGGGCAGCGGCGGAGCCCGGGCGGGCGGGGCGGCGCATGCGCGGCGGGGCCCGGAAGGGGCGGCCGGGCTGGCGCCGGTGCGAGCGCCGCGCTGGGGCTGCGGCAGCGGCGGGGCAGCGGCGGCATGAGCCGTGCGGAGTGAGCGCAGCCCCGCCTGACGCCCCGCGCCGCCCGCCTCCGCTCTGGCTTCGGGCCCCTTCTCTCTGCGCTGCGGCGGGCGGAGGCGGCGGAAGGAGAAGCCCATGGAGGGGAACCGGGACGAGGCCGAGAAGTGCATCGGGATCGCGCGGGAGGCGCTGGAGGCCGGGAACCGCGACCGCGCCCTCCGCTTCCTGGGCAAGGCGCAGAAGCTCTACCCGACCGAGACGGCCCGAGGTGAAGCCCGGCCCCCTCCCCGCTGCCCGGGGCGCCCGCGGGCCCGCAGGAGGGCGGGGGCTGCAGGGGGGGCCGTGCAGGCCGAGCCGAGCGGGACCGGCCCGAGGGCGGCCCGGGGCGCTGGGGGAGAGCGGCCGCAGCGTGTGCCCGGGAGCTCGGGGCAGCGCGCCCCGCCGGGGCATGGCTCTGGCGCCAGGCGCTGCGCAGGAGTGGGCTCGCCTCCCCTTCCCAGCGGGATCTCCCAGCGCCCACCCAGCTCCTGGCCTGCATCCCCTCCTCCCTACAGCCGTCAGGAAAAGCGCAGCCATACAGGCGAGGGTTAGCCCCGATTAACATCAGGACATCTCAGGCCCCAGGCCGAGACAGGCTGGGTTTTCTGTCACTGTGAATCACCCCTCTCTAACAGCTTGCAGTGGGAACTGCAGCTCCAGAGTGGACCGTGTCCTCATTCTCTAATATATTTGTGGTTTGGGTTTTCTTGCGTTTGGTTCCCTTTTGGTTGTACGGCAGCCACGTAGGAATTGCACACGGGTTTACCTTTCCTAGAGAAAATGGAATATGTGGCACCCGCCAAGACTTAATTAGCTCTTCTGACTATTCCATACCTAAAACTGGAAAAATATTTAGCAACCTTTTAGTGAAGAGTGTTTAGAAATAATTGTTTCAAAGGAACAGTAGTAGGGTTTCAGTGTATGTAGGACTGTTGTCTGTTTTGGAGCCTTTGTGTCACACAGTGCCAGAAGTCAGCTCAAAACACCTCTGGATGCAGCAGGGACTTGTTGCGTTCCTCTGGTTCTCACTTACGTGGTGTGTGCTGTGCAAGGAGTAGGAACAGCTTCAGTGCCCTGTGCCACTTAAAGGCCTCAGCATTTGCCGTTCCTGCAGTGGAAGTCTGAGGCCAAATCTTGACTGGAAGTTGCTGTGAGGAGATGCAGTGAATATTTTTGGGCCTCTGGTCTCCTGACTTCTTATATGCAAACAATAAATGAAGATTTCACTGGCACTTTTCCTTTTTAAGTAGTGTTTAATTTTTCAAGTGTTTGTGGTTTTTTTTTTCTCCTGCAAGACAGCATGGATGTTGCCATATTCCCCTAAATTTCTGTGGCTTGAGAACATGACATGCATGAAAATACTTGAAGGTTTTTGGGATCTCTGTTGGTCAGGAGGCAGGAAGGCAGAGGATTTCAATTCAGCTTCTTTCACCAAGGAGAGCAGATATCTTCATCTGCTTCACACAGCTTGTATCTTATATGTCAAAGATAAGAGTTAAAGTAGCTTTCAGGAAAAAAATCTGACTTGTTTTGAACATTTGGCGTTTTTTTTTAAAGTAGGACTGCGACTACATAACCACCATTATAAAGTATTCAGTGCAAGAAATAGATGGCTAATTAGGCTATTGTCTGTAGGACACTTGTTTTATTCACTGTGGAAATTAGCAAAGTCAATCACAAATGAGGTACAGAGCTGGGGAAAAGAATTTGGCCTTGTGGTAGTGGGCTGTAATCTGGGGAATTGTGTCTTCTTAAATTGAAAGCTTCACAGAATTTCTATGTGATGTTAAATAAGTCAGTTCACGCCTTTCCATTAGTGACCAGCTAATTGTTTGTGCTTCGTTTTTCAGGTATTCACCTTGAAACAAGGGCCTGATTTGTGGAACTGGTGGGCAGTTAAAGCTCCATCTGAAGCTAAAGAGAATTGCAGATGCCCTAATACCACTGAAAAAGTTCAGGCCCTAGGCCTGATTTGAACTAGGTACTTAGAAATTAGGGGACTCTGTAAACATCTAATATCTCTGTGCTTCAGTTTTCTATATGTGGAGGTGGTTAAATCTTTTAAACTCATCTAATTTCCTCCCAAAAACAACACCAATTCATTGGATTTATTTTGGTTTTAAAGCTTGAGGTACTTAAATGGCCCCCTTAAAAGTGCAGTAAAGTGCAAGAACACAGACTGTCTTTTTTCAGGACAGGTTTTGGAAGGGCTGCAATAAATTACAACTGGCATTTTACACTAAGAACAAATTAAATTGCTCTCATTGGCATCTTTTAGTTGGGGATCCACTTGAAGAAAAATATCCAACCTGTAATTCATAATTCAGGTAATCAAAAATGTGTCATAGCACATACCAGAGAGAAAAGCAGTTAAGGTTTGTGAGCCTGTTTAGTTCTAACACAAACTCTCATTTTACAGTTATAATGTGTTGGGTTTTTGTGGTGCTAGGACAATGTGGTGCAGCCCCAGTTGTCTTGTCTGTTCACTTATTTTTCTCTGGAGTGTGGGTTAGTAGTTGAACAAATTTCTCCCTGAAGTTGCAGATTATTCGTATGCTGTACCTTTAGTATCGTTTTGAGAACAATTGCCCACCATTTCACAAACAAAGTTGTCAGTCATAAAAGCAATGAGAATGGTAGTGCTGAATCTTTTACTGGTGGGAGCTTCCTCCTCCTGATGTTGTAGTGGATTACAAAAGGGCAGAGAACAGGTTTTAACTATTGTCTCTAAAACAATACTATGTGTGATCTGCTTTTGGCAACATTTACATTTAAAGGGCATTCAGCACTGGTTCAGTCATCAGTGAAGTTTAGTTTTGCTAAACAAAGCTTCTGCCTGAAATACGCTGACTGCAGCAGTGCTATTTTAAGGCTTTACTAGTGTGAAATGTAAGGTCAGTGCTTGTTTAATGATTCTGGGCTAATGACTTCATAGTAGCAGTGTCCACGTTGACGTCATTCTTTGCTAGAAAATTGTTTTACGCTTCAGCCGTTCAAAAAATTGCTTGATTTTGGTTTTTGCTAACGATTAATCTTGCAACTGAACAGAACCTAATCGCTTGTCTGGAAAAGAATTTTTAGAGTGAGCTTAAAGGAAACAAAGGACAAGATGTCCCTCTCAAACTTAGGTGCCATTCTCTTTGAAGGCAGAAAACAATGTTAAGGAAAACTTTATTTTTTAGTGCTTCTTAAGATTTTCTTGCCCCATTTCTGATGCTGCCTTTAAAAATAATTTTTTTTGGGAGCATGTCAGTTTAGTTTTTAGGCTGTTGCATTAGGACAAATTCTGAATTAAACGGAATTCTTCTGTTAGTGAAAGCGGGGGGGAGGGAGTCATGTTCAATGCATAATGGAATCAAATGTAGTCCAAGGATCTTTCATTCAACAGCAGGTAATAGTGCACACAAGAGAGGCTTCAGACACACTCAGAGATAAGATTCGTTGTCTTACCTGCTAACAAAATAAGTCTTTGGTTCCCCATATGTCCTATTTTGAAATACTAGATGCACAGGGAAAGTTTTCTTAAATGCAGTGTTAGTATAATTTTCTAACAGCTGGCTTTACCACCAGCAGTTCATGGAAGAGTCAGAGTACTTTCTGAATATCTAAACTGTATCTTCTATTTGAAGGAAACAATGGCCCCATACCCTTTGTGTGGTTTTCTTTTTCAGTGTAGGACAATAGCATGTTTGTGTACGCTGTGTCCTGCTATTTTAAGTTCGCACTCATATATTTGAATTTTAATTTTTTAAGCATCCTGCATTGTATTCTCAGCAATGCAGCTCCATTATGAGGCCTGAGGAGGGGTTTAGAAAATAGTGATCTTTAAAGTATACTGCAACCAAACCTATTCATTAAGAGACTTAGAGCCACAGAGCTTGCTGTGAAGAAACACTGGATGTTAAAAATGCAAACCATCGCCCATGCCTGCGTTTCTGCCATTTCTGCTCCCACAGGTTCTGCATAAATGTTGGTGCAGGGATGAGAAATTTCTAGAGCAATACCAGTATAAAAGGAGGAACTGCAAAACTTCGAGTAAGCATTGTTTCAAGAAGGCCGCATGTTCAGTAGGACTCTATGTGATGCCATTGTTAAATGTCATACTCACTGGATAGAAAAATAATTATTTTTTTATTTTGTTTTCTGGTAGCACTTCTTTGGAGCACATGCAGACTGAAATCCTTCATTCCCAGTCTGTTCAAAGCTCTGTTCTTGATTAGTTCTTAATCTACAGACATGGTCACCTTGTTGGTGTTATTACTTCATTTAGCTCAGAACTTCATGTGCCACAACGGAGGATATTGGAATAAAGTATTGCAAATATTGAATGTGTCCTTCAGTTATAGTCCATAATGCAACTGATGCAACTGTAGCTGTCCTGTTTTCAAGCTCCAGATTTCATTTGTAGTGAAGGCATGCCCTCAGTTACAACTAGACATCTAAAGCTTAGTTGTTTCCTTATATCTGCTGTAAAGAGCTGATCTGATCAATCCATGAGTCTTGCTGAGTCGGGTGGAGGGCAGGACTGGCTCTGAAGTCAGCTGACTTTCTTCAGGCTGAGTGTAGCTATTCACTAATAAGTGAATGTAAAAGTAAATAGTGGGGAGCTTTTAAGAAGTGTTGGCTCTCCTTTTCAACAAAGCTCTACTTTCTTTTCTTCCTGTGATACGTAAGCTGTGATGTGTAGGATCCCAGTTTGCTGCTGCTCTAAGAAACACCATGCTAAGCAGAGGAGATTTTTTTTTTAATTTAAGAGAAAATTCTTCAGAATTCTTCCCACTGGCTTTCTAGAAGAAAGTGCTGTGCTTTCACAGTGCACAGGACATTTTTCCTTAGCAGGTTTTATTAGTGCATTTTTAATGCAGATAGTAACTAATTTTCTTTATGAAACAAATTTAGGCTATGTAGTTTGCCATGTTGCTCTGAAGGAATCTGTTTTCAGGAAAGGTGGACTATTTAATAATCTTGGATCTGTATTATACTTTGTGTGCAATCCCTTATGTTAGAATGGTATTGTTTCTGATTCATTGCTAAGACAGATACCCCCAAAATACAGGCTTATATACAGAAAGAAAAAACAGACTTTGTGTTTAATGTTTATTAAAACTGCTAAATTTGAGATCTGCTGGAACATGGAATGAAGGAGGATTTCAAGAACTAGCAGAAGCCAACTGGTTTTCAAGATTCAGGTCTTGAGTTGGGTGTATTTGGCTGGTCCTTGGCTGGTTGTGGCATTTTAGTAGTGATTTGAATTTCAGCTGATATTGGCTGGAAGGAATAGAGCATCAGTTTGTGGCAGTAATGACTGAGGTTACAGATAGGTATGTACTGTAGGAACTGAAATGTGCTGGAGGATGGGCTTGATGTCTGTGTGGAATACTTTGTATTTTCTGTAGAGTGTAAGGTTAGTTCCTCTTCTTCAATTTGCAGTTGCATATTCAGGTGTTCAGATGTTTTTACCCCAAGGCACAGGTTTAGTGCCTCTAAAAAACATCTAGAACTTAAGCACCTGGACAAATTCTCTCCAGTGTTACATTACCTTGGCAGAGATGGATGGGAGGAGGCCGGTCACTAATTTTGAAATACTTTTCCATAGTTTTGCCACAAAAAGGAATTGTTAGACTGGCTGCAGAAACATTTATGACGCAAAGTGGTGATCAATAAGGAAGGAGGATGTAGCAGCTAGTCTTGTTATGTGGTGCTCTCATCTTAGATACCTGAGAGCCCTGACTCACTCAGTACCACCTGTAATGATACTATGATATACTGTTGTTTTTGTAGTTTTGTTGGAAGCTATTACGAAGAATGGAAGTACTGCTGGGGGAGGCGCTTACTGCCGAAAACCAGCCAGTAACAGTGATCAAAGTAAGCCCAATAGCACGAAGGAGAGCAATGCATCTGCTGCAGGTGAAAGTGGAAAAGGCTACAACAAAGACCAAATGGAAGGAGTATTAAGGTACGGTTTAAATATGTCACTGCTTTTCATTCTGTATATTATCTACTTACCCTTTCAACTCTGTCATCTAAAGGAGACTCAGGAAGTTTGAGGTTAGCTCAGGGGGGTTACTGGTACTGAACTTTGACTGGAAGGAAATGTTTTGCTGGTTTTAAACACCAAATGAGACGCTGTCACTTTCTGCAAGAAAGATGCTACTCCTTTCTTCAAACTATTAAGGCTACTTTATAGTAGAGGAAAAATTGAGTAGATCTCATGGTAAATAGAAAAAGTTACAAAAATTCTGTTGTACAACTTGCAGGACAGTGTTTCTATTCAATATTTTTATACTAAAGATACATGGTCACTCCTAAGGTTTATTTTGAAGCTAATCTTGCTGTACAGGCTGGTCTTAGACAAATGTTAAAATTATTTTGGTTTGGATGTAAAGGTGTCTGAGAAGCACTGGAATACGTCATCTGAGTTGCAGTATAAACTCTGCTTAGTGCAGCTTGATAGTATTAAAAGGAGGTGACATCAGGAAAGGATGTGTGAAAAGAAACAAAGATCAGTAAAAATGCCCTTTTGAGGCAAGTAAGTCTTGAGTCATATTATTATTGCATTCTTTCTGGCTGTAGGAGCAAGAAAAATATTGTTTCATATGTGCCCGGGTTTCTGCTAAATAAATATGCATATAGCAAGGAAATTGCACAGCTCAAACCCCAGTATTTTCAGATAAGCCTAGCTCAAATATTTTCAAGGGAGTTTGAAGGGAAATCAAGAGGTCTCTGTCTCCTAGTTTATGTATATTGGATGTTGTGCATAAGAGAAATTTGGGGGGGAGTGGGGTTTGTGTGCATCTGTGAAATGTATGTTATTGTTGATACTATCTTGGGATTTTCTTGAATTTCAGTAATGTGTTCAGCTGTGCTAACAGTGAGGAATGAAGTAGTTTTTTCTTTGTTGATACAGAAGCTCTGCATTCAGGCAGGCAGACAGCAGCAGCTCGCACATGGTTATCCTCTTGGTGTTATTTACTAGGGCTTTTCATTTACCATCATCTCTGCTTAATTAATGTTATTGCCTTTTGTGATACATCTAAAGTAAAACCCGGATAAGCCTGTATGTTTTTGTTAAAATGAATGTAGAGTGTGTGTTTGGACACACATGTGTGAGACAAAATATCCAGAAAGAAGTCCTCTGTAAATGTGGCTTAGGTCAAAATAAGACATGTCACATTCTCCCAGAAAGCTGCTGCAAGGAGGGCTGTCTTGGTGCCAGTAGTCACTCACCTGTGACGTGCCATTCTGAGCTGCAGTCTGCTTCGACATCAGGCTCCCTGCAAGATCAGTCTGTTTGTTTGTTTTAGCAGAAGGTGTGTTGCCTGCTTTGTCTTGACTGAAATGGTGTTGTAGAGCTAGCTTTTTTCTCTGGTTGCTTTCTTGAAGGGATTTGTTAGGTGCTATATAAACTTAATCCAGTTTCTTGAGATCAGGACCGGAGTTAGGGGTATTCAAGAATTGCACATTGAGAGTAGTATTGATGCAACGTTGCTTCAAGAATATTGAATGTTGAATGTGGAGTTTTAAAACCTACCAAGATCTTTGCAAAATGAGTGATTGTAATACCTTACAGAACAGCCCATGTTTGTTTGTTTAACATACCACTTAAAATCATGTGTTAAAACAATGTCTTCACCTGCGCTTGGGGAACAGTGCCATCCTTTAATACAGCAGCTCACAAACGTTTAGAGAGAGATGGATTTTTTTGTTTAGATGTGCAGTGATCAACAGAGCAAGTTTTGAGTTCATGTTAAAAGTTTTGAAATGTTTGTCATGTTATTATTTAGTGAATAAACCACTTAAAAAATTTATGGTAAAGAATTAAAAAACGTGTGTGCCTTGCCAAGGAGACCAGAATTAAATACAAACTGGCCTAAAACTAAATGGAAAAATATAACTCATTCAGTGATGATAACTGAGAGAAAGTTTATGTTTAAACCACAGTGAGAATGAGCTTTCTAGTTGGAAACATGACAGACAGCATATGATATTGCTTCAGTCAGGCCCCAGATTTTTCCAATTAAATGAAACATGGCCCTTTGGGGAGGATATTCTTTAGAGAATAGAGTTTGTCACCACCATATGCTCCTGCTGTACCGCAGTGGAATGGTTTTCAGATGTCTGAATTAGTTAAAGAAATAGTGTGTGAAAAGAGGTGGTTTTAAACAGTGTTTCATGCCCAGTTGTTGTCTTTTTTTTTTTTTTCTGTAAGGGGAGAAGTTTATAGACAGCAAGGTAGCAAAACCTCCAAACTTCAATAAATTCTGACACTCAGTATGGACATCGGACAAATAGTGATTTGCATGTGCATGATTCAAAAAGTCATTATCCTCAAATGTCTTCCCTTTAGGAGTTTTTGGTTCAGTAACTGAATGTAGACATAGGGAAAGCTCTTCTCCTTTCAGCTACACTTCCATGCCATTTCCAATGCCTTTGTTGTAAGCCTTACTGAGCTGTCAGGGCGACTAACTCTGAGCTCCCTGGCTTGGATGGCTGATTAAAGTTCCTGGAATTGTACAGCTATCTTGAATTTGCTTGTGACAGCAGATTTAAGAAGAATAGTGAGACATGCTTGGAGCAATGTAACTAATTTAGCTGCATTAATTTTCATCAGGGTTACTCTAGTAATGTGAGTAGCTACGAGTACAAACAAGCATCTCTGTGCTGGCTTCATCTTTTCCACGTACACAGGGGACACTGATCACTAGCAAGTTACCATAACAGTTCTGTAGGGTATTACATGAGCTTGCAAGCTGCTCAACAGGGAGAAGTGTAAGATGTAACATATTTCCTTTGATTGCATAAGTGCTGGGTAATGCTGCTCTTTGTGGGAGCTGTGCTCGCTATTTCCCTGTGACAGTTTGAAGGTTGAGAGATACCGCAGCACTTTGTTGCTTTTAAGTGGAAATGTTTTGAAAATCCCATCTGTAGTACCAGCATCTTTTTCTTAATGATCCTTATCTTGTCACTGAGAACTGGATCAAGTTGACTTAACACCCTTAGGTGACCTGCATGTGGGAGATATTGACAGGAGACTAGCAGAAATATGCTAGGACCCACAGTAGACATAATGCCTTCTTAGTGCAAGTGCCCTAGAAGTCTCTAGGCAACTGAAAGCTGCACAAGCAATGTCAGCTTAAGAATAATGTGTGAGAATCACATGCATGACAAAAAAATTAAGCATTTTCATGTTGTACATTTTATACAGGCTCTCTTTAAATTATCTTAAGATGCACATGGTGTTTGACCTCTTTGGTCTTTTTTTTTGTCAATAAGCCATAGCATGTATTCCATGTTACCTTTTTGACATCTGAAAGAAAACTGCCATGACTAGTAGTGTGCTAAATTTGCACTGTTGTCTTGTGAAAACTGTGGTGGAATACTGCTTTTCCTGCCTTGCCAGTGCCTGCTTCTTGGAAGAAAGCCCAAGAATCAAATTTTGTATTTGGATCTTTGAGATAGAACCAAACCAAACAAACCAGAGGCATGAGTTCTGTAGAAACCTTGCAAGGCAGGATTAAGTGTCATTGAGTAGTGGTCAGAAATAATCAGTAGCCTGATTTGAATTCATGTAGTGAACCAAAAAATTGCCTCTACACATTTCATGGATCAAAGTAGGAGTATAAGTTGTGTGACTGACTTTTTCCAGGGATTCTGCTGACACTTTTGCAAATCCAGCAAAAAGAGAGATATTGCTTCTTTTCTAGCTTGGTGTCGAGAAGATAATTAACTGGAAGTGGATTAATAAGAGCAATCAGTATGTGTGAAAAAAAATCGAACCACCAAAGCAAAGAAATCAGGGCATGCCTTTAATTAGGCTGTCGAGCTTCCATGAACTGTTGAAATATCCAGTTGAATGGTTGAGAAATTAAGGTGGAAATCATAGTCATAGAGCCTGTCACAGAAAAGTGGCAGAGAGGACATGATGGACTTTGTCAGAAAGCTCATAACAAAACTAAAAGCTTAAATAAAATTTGGAGAAAAGCATGCTAATGTAAACACAGCCTTGACTATTTCATATAATACACACTGTAGAAACAAACTGATCAGGTGCATCCAAGAGCAAGGTAGTAAGACAAGCGTCCTAATGTGTTGTTGAATCCATCAGTGCAACAGAATTCTGAGAGTTCTGCTGCATTTGTTTCAAAAACTAGGGATATGCTGGTAGGGATATGCTCAAGTTCCTTGACAATGCTGTGACCTTCTCTTCCCAATCTAGAGCACTTCTTTCAGGCCATGTTTGTCACCCAAACTGTGACTGGCACATTCCCAGCTCAGCTGCAAGATACCATTTGCATCAGGCTCTCTAGCATAATTGGAAATTTGACCTGTATAGATTTTAGTCTGCATTTTACTGTGTTTTTCTGCTCAACTCTAGGATCAGAAGTCAGTATAGCTTCCTCTTGCTAGATTCTTTGTCACTAACATTCACATTGCTGCTCACTGTGCTGTTCAGTTCAGATTACCATTGGGAGAAATAATTGTGGCTCCCTTGACATGCTTCTGGTTGAAGTATTTGTCTTTTGGGCTGTTCCTGTGAGGCTTTGGAAGACCCTTTCAAAGACCTCATCATACTCCAAATTTCATGATTGTGCATTGCTGCAGGTATTTGATACAGTAAGGCAAGCATCTCTGATAGGTTTTGTTAATCTGATAAAAGCTGGCAGTGCTGACCTAATCTGAATTGTAGATTTGAAAAGTGATCTGACAAGCACAGCATTAGGATCACATGATTTTGTAGTCACAGGAGAACCAGTGGTGGCAGCCCTAGGGTTTCTGCAGGTGAGAAGAGACCTTTCAGGACCTGAAGGACTTCCTCTGCTGTCAGCCATCAGAGCATGGAGAGGAGCCCAGCATCCAGCAGAGTTGTTGGTGCTGCAGTTTGAAGCTGGCTGACCAGTTCTGCAGGTGCCTTGTCAGCTGCAGGCTGGGATAGTGGGGCTTTGCAAGTCGTGATGAGATACCTCTGTCAACAGACTGGGGATAAATGTAGGCCATCACTTGCTCTCCTGCAGTTTGAGAAGTCTATTTTGTAAAAGTCAGGTGTTATTTCAGGAACAGCCAGCAAATCTGTTAATCAGAAGGACGGAGCCAAGGTGTTGGCAGGGGACTAACAATTCAACAAGGAGAGAATGAACAGAAATAGTTTGATAGTAATTCAAATACAGAAGTGATCCAACCAGAAATGAAAAGTACAAGAAAAGCAATTCACAAAAAACCAGAACCCCAACAAAGTATCAGTGAAAACACCAAACTTGAAATAAGCCATAAACAAAGAACAACAAAAATAACCTGTTCAATACAGAATGGGTAAGCAAGTGGTGTGTACATTAGAATTTTAAAAAGAAATGTCTGCGTGGAGTTTATGTGTGCAAGAAAACTAGCATTAGGAACTGCAGTGCCTTAAGGGCAGCAAGATCAAACAAACAACAATTTGAAATGCAGCATTCAGAAAGTTGTTTATGCTGAGAGTGTTGCAGGGGTTTCAGGTGCAGTTAAAAGCCAGCAATAACATCAGTAATGGGCTTTTCTAGAACCTTCACCCTTAATTTTTCCCTGCATTTACTGGCTGAGTTTTGTGCCCTGTAGTAGGAGAAAAGTGAGAAAGGAATGCATCCTTCCATCCACCTGCCTTCCCATGACAAATCTCCACAGGATAATTCAGTGGTGCAGGTGAGGGTTTCTGGCTGAGTGAAGATTGTCAGAGGTCAGTTACTAAAGTAAAAGGTGAGGAATATGTCCAGAAATCTGCATCTTCTGAGGGGCAAGGATCAAGTTGGCCATGGCTTACAACAGGTTCCAGCAGCTCCAGAAATTTCTCATCAGGAGAGTGGAGTTTTGGGGGAAGAAGACTTGGAGCATCTGTTAAAGGATGAGGAGGGATGGGGCATCTGAGTGTGGGCTGTGTGCTCCAGCAGTGTTAGAGAAGCCTTGTGGCTGCACAGCCCTGTGTGAGCTGAGTCCTGGTGACCCCACAGTTTGTCCTGTGATAAACTGACTTAACAGGTTTCGTTTGTGATGCATTGAAGTTTTGCTTCTCAGGAGTACATCACAAACACTAGTAACTTTTTTTAACTGGAAAGCACCTTCTAATCATCTTTGCTTGTCCCATCATCCCCAGAGCAAGTTGTGGTGCAAAATTCACATGAACTCAGCTGAGGGGGGAAAAACAGAGGTGCTATCCTGTTATGATTGCCCTGAATTGTGCTCCATCAGGAATCTCCTGGCAAAAGTCACTGACTCCCTCCCAGGAAGAAGCTGCATTAACCAGATGCTGGCAACTTACAGTCCAGGTGGTTTTTCCTTGTGGTGGCCAAGCAATGGTGTAAAACTGTTGGCTAGTGGCAGAGTGTGCCAAGGGCTTCATAGCACAAGGTCACTGCTGAAAATTCCAGGCTTAGGTATGGGTTTTGGCCCCTGTGCATTTGTAAGATCATTTAATGTTTTTTAGCTTAAAAGCTGGATCTGCCTAATCCAAAGTCCTGCTGTACTGCAAAATTTTCATATGTATATGCATGTTCCACATTTGTGTTTGTAGAATTTTTCATTTATTACTAGGAAAGACTTGCAAAGAAGAAGACAGAAACGTGTTATACCTCGGCTGAACATGTTTCTCAATAATAAAAATACCTCATTTGTGGGCCAGGTTCAGGATAGCTGTTGCATGGAAGTGATTGCATTAATCCTTTAGATCTTTTGGTAGATACCCACCATTGCTGCTTCTCCTTTGAGGGTCATGCACTATGGAACATCCACTGGTTGTGAACAGGAGGGAGCTCTCAAGTGGGTTTTGGGGAGTTGGAAGTACAGGTTGGCATCTGTTGCATTGCTCTTTTTTTTTTCCAAATATTTCTCCTTTTGGCATCCTAGAGTTGTGAAATGAATGTATATTGTAAATAAATAAACTTCCATGTTAGTTTTTTTTTCATGAAAAATGACAATATGCTGTTGAGAGAGAGAGTTGTTGATGCACAGTGCTTAAAAACACATGAATGAATGTTTAACACCAGAGTTTTAATGCTAAAACAATAACAACTTTGCTAAACATTGATGGCTTGCTATGTAATTTTATATCAACCAAAGTTCTGAAGAGTCTGGCCCACAAATAGATAGCTCAGAGGCAGTTGTTGAAGAGAGCTTAGATTGGATGCTGAGATAGCAATTTCATGAAATAAAAGCTTAATTTGATACGGTTACACATTTGAATAAAGCTATCTGTTCTTAGTACAGTACATAAGTCATCCTGGCATTGAGGCTATGGATTAAGGGGTCTGTACACTACCACACTTCTTTCTGCTTGTGCAGATTACCAAAAAAGAGTTCCCAGTACTCAAGAGTATAATTTAATGTATTTTCTTTCCATCCTTTCTTGATAGATTCACTGTGTTCTTTTTAGTTAGCTCTATCAGCTTCCTAATTGGAGCTTATTAAATGTTACTTCAATATAGTGAGCTATATTTATTTCACAGGATGTTTGTGTTGGCAGCTGCCTGCATACATTCATTTCAGTGCTCTTGTGAGCATTATACCAAGGCTTCCATAAAAGCTTCTGTATTTGAGCACAGGAAAAAGGATCCCTCAAATGAAACTTGATTTCATCAATGTGTGAAGTGGGATGGACCACACATGATGGTGTGGTTGTACTTGTGACGCTCACATTCCCTTAATTACAGGATTCTCATTCCATGAGAATGCCAGAGGCTTGCTTGACCCCTTGTTTTCTACATGGCTGCCCTGTGTATAGTCTTGGAAACATTAAAGCCAAATTTATGTAGACATTTGTGCATGTAAGAGAATGTAGATAAAATTACAGCCATGTGAAGAGACTCACATGAAGCCTTTAAAGTATTTTTGGCTGTAATTTCTATTTCTTGCTCAGAACAGCCCATTTGTTTTGGCATGCACCCCGTGTCAGTGTGCCTCATTTCTGCACTGGAAGTTTGGGATTCAGCCTTTTCTTTCTGAATTCTTACCAAGTAACTTGGTTTGATTGTTAAGCTGTATTTACTGGTTTGATCAACTCTTCCTGCCCACAAAGAATTAATGTTCTCACTTTTCCTCTAAGTGCTCTTTCTTTCTTCTGGGGTATTGTGAAGTATACTAAATCATTACATCATTTCCAGATTTTGCTTTTCCTGTCTCGGTTAGACAGCCTGCATAAAGAATATATCTGAGGTTTGAGTTTTAAAAAATGCTAGACTTGGTTATATGAGATAAGCTAAATATGTAATTGCTGGAGCTGATAGTGTGAGTTTGAATTTACATAAACACTTACAGGAAGATTGTTAAGATCCAGATGCATTCCCAGCAGCAGAAGTATTTTCACATGTTTTATTCCCTGAAAAGTGAATGCTTGAGTGATGGTATGATTTGACTTTTGTTTGGAGAAAGGGAGGTATTGTTTTTGTTTACTTTGTTTATATCCTTCATACTGAAGTGCATTTGCTGTTTACAGTCAAAACACATTTTCCTTTCTGCTAGTTGTGCAAAGTAAATTTGTAACCTTCTTTTTATGCATTATTAACAGCAATATTAAGGTAATTGTGGATGAGGAAATGCTACAGTAGTTGCAAACTGAAACCCTTTCTTAAAACTGTGGTAGTAGAAGTAAAAGAAATGTACATAATAAGCTCAATTGTGACTTTATTATGAAAAAAATGACATTCTTTGTTTCTAGAGTGGATATTTTAAAAATAATTTATATTGAAAGCAAAAGATGTAATATAATGCACCAGTGTAGTGTATGACCTCACTCACAGCTGTGTGTTAATCCACTACTTTTACATCTTTCTGCTTGCAACATTTTACATCATTTTCTTTTACAGTATAAAGAAATGTAAAAATTATTACGAAGTCCTTGGAGTGTCAAAGGATGCAGGTGAAGAAGACCTAAAGAAGGCTTATAGAAAACTTGCTTTGAAATTCCACCCAGACAAAAACCATGCACCTGGAGCAACAGAGGCTTTTAAAAGTAAAACACCATTTTTACTTTAAATTTCTTTTATGATTGAACTTCATCCACATAAAACATATTTATCTGCATTGATCACTTGTATTTTTACAAATGTAAATGTGTTTTTTAGCTCTTGTTGAACTGACATTTTTATTCAAGAAAATATTTTACCTTTGTTATATTAGAAGTATAGATAAATAACGTGGACTTCGGCAGTAGGGCTTGGTTTCAGAAAATTGACTGTAATGTTCAGTACAGGGAACAAATACTTGACCTGTGAAACCCAATTGCACTCTTTTACTGTTGTTGACTTAATGTAGTCATTGAATTTTATTGCCTTGGATCTTTACTGTACTTGAGATAGAAATAAAAGAAAGCAATCCCTGATAGCAAAATGCAGTTTTTACTGAATCACGTGCCACACTAACTTGCCTCTTCCTTACAATTTCTTGTATGTTTGTAGTTTTACTACTTTTTCTGCCTAAAAACACCTGAGTTCAATCATGGCCTTACTAGTAGTTGCCTTTGGCCATTTTTGAGGTAAAATTTACAGTCTGACTTGACCTTATTTAAGGCTGCCCAGCTTAGGCCTACACAAGGGAAGTTATTGAAGAAAAGCTTTTTAAAGAAAACTACAGCTTCATCTCAGATGAAGAAAAATGTGAATCTGTAAGAAATGATAATGCATGAACAATCTGATCATGGTACATTTTTTATTTTTTTCCTGTGTGAGGTTTACATGCAGACATTTGAAAAAATCATTCGGATAAAACACTTAAATTGGGGAGGGAAAAAAAGAAAAAAAAAGTCCTGAGCACGACTTCTGATACAGACTTTAAGAGGTAATTATAATAATATATTAACAATTCCAGGTGAAAAGTAGATACAGCAGAGCAGGAAAGTTGATTGCTATTGATTCATTTATTACAACTATGTGATGTTTTTATCTAAAAGATACTATTCCTATAAAATTGTCTCAGGCCGTGGGAATAAAATAGTTCTTCCTTGTTAATAGCATTTCAAATAATCTTTAAAACGTTAAAAATCAGCTTCTTAATATTTTATTTAACATGAGCACTTTCTACAAGTCCAATTTCTTCAGCTGAATTTCACTTTCTGGTTTTTAAATAGATGAGTAAATGAACAGAAAATTTTGTAGGGGAATCTCATTGACCAAAAAATATTTTATTTTCTTGCATTTGAATTATCATAATCTTTTTGTATGGCTGAGTAAATTTATGGTTTAGTTTTCCTTTAAAGGTATCTGATCAGTTTTTGACATCCATCTGAGAAAAGGAGTTCATAACAATAGTTTTTATTTAATAATAATGCTTTATGTTAAGGAAAGGTCACATCATAAAACAGAATTGCGTTTCATGATAAGTAATGTACTTACTTAGATCTTGACCTACCTAGTACTACTCTTCCATTGTACTGAGCAGTCTCACTGAAGTGAATTTTAAATCAAAAAGTTTGTGCAAATGTAATAACTTCTGCTATCTTTTATCAATTTAATCGAAAATCTTACCTTTGAAACTTTTGAACAGTGGCTTTTTTTTTTCCTTTTTGTGTCCTTTTTGAAAAGCAGATTATATTGGAATCAGATCTGTGGTGAATTACCACCAGAAAATCAAGAGCAAGTAACAAACAGGCCTATTGTGACTGTAGGGTCACTTCACTTTATGTGCAGTCACCTGATTTATCTCTCTTCGTTTTTTATTCTTGGGAAAATCTAAATTCTCACTACCAATTTTATCCTTGAACTGAGCAACAGAGCAATATTTGATGTCAGTTTGTATCATGCTTCAGTGCAAAATACCAGGCTTCATTTCTTTGGGTTTTTTCCTCCACTTAAAGGAATTGCTTTGTTTTTTTCCTAAGGGCACCCTAAAATATATGTAGCTAAAACTCATTAACTTTTGCTTAGATTGGATAATGTTTAAAATATTAATTATAAAGCCACAGTCTTATTTGCCTGTGTTGAGGTTATAGTGTTGCACCCTTCACGACCTTCTGATCACTGATGGCTTTTCAACACTGAAAATCATAGTCCCTGTGCCTTGGGTTGGTTGGCTGCAAAAGAACTCTTTTGTTGGAGAGGCCTGGAAGAGAGAGTAGAGAGGAAGGCAGAAGGGGTTTAATGAAGATATGACTGAGTGAAGATTGTTCATCAAGTGGCAACACAAACTTTCCATCAATCTGCAAGATCATTATGTCTGTGCACAGCAAGAAAAAAGCTTCTAAAGTCAGCAGTATTTGTGGGTTTTCTTGCTGATATTTTCCATGCTTACCTAAGTGAGGGTTTTTCTTTTCTACTGCCACAATGGCAGCTGTTCATTTGTGATACCATGGCATAAACAGGGACAAGAATCCAGGGCAGGCCCTCCAAACACTGAGGTCATATTGACCACCTGAGGAACATGCACATTCCTGTCTCACCTGCACATTCTACTCCTCAAGTTACATCACACAAAACTTTGTGTTATTAATGGCATCCATAAGTACCTTCAGAAGCATGAAGAAAAATACATTCACACTCTTGTATACAATGAAGTTGATGCATTCCAAGAAATGACCACTTACCAAATGAAACCAAAGAAAACTTGCTGAGTCCATGATGTTTTTTTAAGCAAGGCTGCTAGAGCAAACTGCAGCTTCAGAGTCTCATTGTAATGCTTGATGCTTTTTTTGTAACTGCCGTGAGGGAGAACATTTCCACAAGGGTAGGTGTTCCCCTAGGAAAGGAAACAAAGCTCTCCTGCCTTCTGCCTTGTTTAACAGGATAAAAGGCCTTTGAATAGTGGTGGTGGGAAACGTTGTGGAAGCTATTCTAAGAAAAGTGGAGATGTTTCTGGACCTTGTACTACTGCAGCTGTTTTGTAACATACAGTAAATTGCATCATTTGCTGCCTATTTTTGACTTTGAAATTGCATTTTTCATGCTGGAATAGCTTTTATCATGCATTTATGGGAACTGTGTTTTATTCCTTGCTTCAGAAATTGGAAATGCGTATGCTGTGCTGAGTAATCCCGAGAAACGAAAGCAGTATGACCTTACAGGCAGCGAAGAGCAAACGTGCAATCACCCTAGCAATGGCAGATTCAACTTCCATAGAGGTTGTGAGGCAGATATTACTCCAGAGGATCTGTTCAACATGTTTTTTGGAGGGGCCTTTCCAACAGGTATTTGTATACATCAGCATAATTGTCAAGACGTCCTGTACAGAGTGGCATTAGAGTTTATGACATTATAAAATAGTAGAATAATTCCAGCCAGCCTTGAACCCCAGTTCTGCAATCTGCATCAGTTTACTTTTCCCTCAAGTGTCAAATCCCAAAATGTCAGTTCTTGGGGTTACTATCATATAGCTTAAAATACTTACTTTAAGCAACTTTGAAAGCAATACTTGCTTTAAGAAACTTTTTAAGATACCTTAATGTAATTTTATGAGCTATTGTAGAGTAATGTAAAGTGCTTTATGTTGCTTCTGTACTGACCTCTAAATAGTATTTTTGTACATGATTTAAATGTGGATGTTCCTTCCTCAGGTAGTGTACACTCATTTTCTAATGGTCGTGCTGGCTACAGCCATCCAAACCAGCACCGTCAGAGTGGGCACGAGAGGGAGGAAGAGAGGGGTGATGTAAGTTTAAGCACTATTGGCTTTAAACTACAAAATTTGCTAAAATTTGCTTTCATTATTGTGATTGTACAGGAGCTCTGTACTGTAGAGGAGGATTTGTACCTGCCAGTTGGGTATTTTAAACTTCAGTGGGTGGTTCGCTTACTGACTGGTAAATAGGCATGCAATTTTGAGAAGGTAATTAGCCTGGTTTTGTAAACCTGATGTTGTATGTCAGTCTCTTACTGGTGACTGGTATCAGTAACCTATATATGCCACTAATTGTGGCCACTAATTCTTGTATGCATTGAAAAATTTACTTGGGCTGAGGTAAGAATTGAACTTACAGCTCATTATTCACCTACATGAATTGTCTCTAGTCCTGTATAATCACAAATCCCTGTATAGATGAGACCTAATTATGGCATACAGCGTAGCTGAATGCAGCTTTTATTTGGTAGTTGCTTGTGTGTACATGCTAAGCCATGAACTCCTGCAGCTTGAGCACTGTGTGAATATTGTGTATGCATTTGAAAGTTCAGGTAATATCACAGTGTTTGCAGTTACTGTTTTCCTAGCAGCTTTTGAGGCTTAAAGCAAAAAGTCACACTTAGCATTAAGTATTGTCAGAATTTACCTGTTTGCTTGATGGCTTATGAAATACCCGAATCTGTTTTGTTCCTTAGGGAGGTTTCTCTATGGTCATTCAGCTGATGCCTATAATTGTGTTGATCTTTGTCTCCTTGTTGAGCCAGTTGATGGTATCTAACCCTCCTTACGCCTTATACCCAAGATCGTAAGTAATGCTCAATTACATCACCTTAAAGCAGAGGGGAAGGAATTGTAACCACCATCTCCCACTTGGAAGCGTTGTGGAGAGTCTTCCATTAGTTGATCTTCGATTTCCCACAGGGAAGAAAAGGGAGGGAAGGTGTAGATGAAGCAGAACAAACAATTGAGGTGTGAAGAACATGCTGTGAGAATGTAATGGAGAAGAGGTCAGCAGCACCTGGAGATCAGGAAGTCTAGTGCAAGGCAGTGGGTCCATGCAACACGGCATGTTGCAAAGGTGTTCACATCTCCAACACAGTCAAAATCTGAAATCTGCTAAGGCTTATTACTCTTTGAGGGATAGTCTATGTTTGTAGAAGGTGAAGAACTTGAAAGCAACTTTCTCATCCTTATTTAAGTGTTAAACATGATGACAGCTGGGAAGCCTGTCTCTTCTTTGCCTCATTCTAGGTGATGGTAAAATCTTCTTTTTCTTGTGAAGAATTCTACTTGTGAAACTTACCTGTTTCATACAGTAGGATATTTAAACCTTTTTTTCATGTGAGAACTAAGTAACTTGAACCAAGTGTGGAGTTGGTAGAAAGGTGGTAAGTGGTAGAAATAGCCCACTCACCACACTCGTTTTAAAGATCCTTAGTCCATTGCAGAGCCCCACAACAGAAAGGTTTCTTTTCTCCCATTTTTCAAAGTTCTCTGTTTCTGGAGTAGGATGTTTTTCCCTTCTGCAACTAAGCTGTTGTAATGCTTAGAAAATATTTTCTGCCAGAATGTTTGCATCCGGTCTTTGATTTTTAATCTACAGAATGCCAGCAGGAAAGTGACTTATCAGGGCTGGCAGCAAACACTTGCGAATGGAGATGGTTTACTGGGTTGCTACAGAATAGTGACCTGTTTCTGTTGAGTTTGAATGTAATTTTCTATTATTAAAACTTATATTTGGCTAAAGAGGTATGAAATAAGTGTCTTAGTAAAGTGTATTTTTTTTGAGATCAAGTGTTTAAGCAGCAGAAGTTTAATGTTTAGGTAAATACAATAATTTTATTCTCTAGCAGATTATAGAGCCATTCTTTTTATTATTTGTCTCAAAATGGCAAATTTAGGAATGTGCTAATATTGTTCTGTAATGGCAATATTTTTTTAAGTCTATTTGTGGTGTAAAAACAATAATCGAATTAATATTTAGTCTTTTTTTCCCCCACCTCCTTTTTTGCAGAAGTACAGGGCAGACCATAAAAATGCAGACAGAAAATTTGGGTGTCATTTATTATGTCAATAAGGACTTTAGAAATGAATACAAAGGAGTGTCATTACAGAAAGTGGAAAAGAGTGTGGAAGAAGATTATGTATCCAACATTCGTAATAACTGTTGGAAGGAGAGGCAACAAAGTAAGTTTGGTAATATGTGTAATTTCATGAAATCATGTACTGCTATAAAAGTGAATTGCCTGAGGCAAGAAGGAAGTGCTTGTATTATTACAATATCTCAGTGCAAAAGTAAGGGTAAGGTCTCCTGCTGTTTCTCACGCTAAAACTGTCCCCAGTGTAACTTAGTTTTTGAATTTTACTCAGTGATCTAACAACCATTTGCAAATTATCAGCAATTTTAACCTGCTGCTTTATTAGCTGTGACCATTTCTCAGAAAATTAAAGACTACACTAAATTGATAATGACAAAGCTTTTGTCCTTAACTCACTGTGATTTCATAGAATTCTCATGTCTTCCACATTACTTTATCATGGCAATAGTTCATTTCCCTACATGCTTTTATACAAGTAAATAAATAAACCAGAAGCTTACATGGGTGTTTGC
This sequence comes from Passer domesticus, assembly GCF_036417665.1. Taxonomy (NCBI): domain Eukaryota; kingdom Metazoa; phylum Chordata; class Aves; order Passeriformes; family Passeridae; genus Passer; species Passer domesticus. The sequence goes on along the minus strand of NC_087477.1, from coordinate 35,017,762 downwards.
AGAGAGATGAAAAAATAATCTGCCTTGGACCACAGTACATACAAACACTGCTTTTCCAGGCAACCAAGGACAGGCTGCACATCCTGTAAAACAAGGGGGTTTAGTTTGCCATCTGTTTCTCCAGTCTAGTATTATACAATGAGTTACTTCTTTTCAGAAACCTAGAATTCAGTGTTAAAGCATAAGATTACTGAAGAGCACCACCAGCCTTTCTAAATCAGCATCAATTCTAACCAGTTATTCTGTTTTATCTGTGACCATTTTGTGAGCTCTGTGGGAAGAGCACTGCTAAAATTACATCAGTGTTGAAACCAGATGGTTTTAACTTTTCAGGTGGTGAGCTTCAGTCACAGCTAACTGGAAAAATAATTCATTCATGAACTGTCACTAAACTGACCAGAAGCAAATAGAATGCAATTCTTTGAGTCAGATCACATGTTCCTGCCCAGCTTTAGTCTCTGCAGTCCCATTGTTTGGTACTTGTAATTTATCAGCCTGTGAAAACTACCTAAACTGATTTTGATTAAGAAGCTCCTAATGTTTTTGGTTTTGGGTTTTTTTTTCTGATTATAGAAACAGCTGATTTTGTGGTTTTATAGATTTAAAATACCTGTTGTGTGTTAAATCTCTTTGACAGTTAAAATCTATCCGGGGTTAATTGACATTTAAGATTGTCTTGCGTTTTGAGTTGAAGTGACAAAAAAGATTTTACAGAATGACAGTGCTCAGCAATGTCAAGCTGTTGAGCACCAATATAATACAGAGAGCTCTTAATTATTAATAACTCTGAACACTGACAGTCTCAATCAGCATCAGTTGAAGGAAAGAGCTTAACATTAAGATTGGATTTTTTGGGGCACAGACAAGATGCTAGAGATATCAAAAACAATGCAGGATCACTGAGAATGGCCTGTGTTTGTAATGTTTCATGAGGTCTGACAGAAGTAGTAGGGGATTTTTTGTTATTTTGTTGTCAGGGATTTTGTAGGGTGTGTTTTTTTCTTGTTAATCAGATACTGCTGTATGAACTCTGAGGGAGCTGGAAGGCTGATACAGCTTTACCTGCTCAAAAAGATGGATTTGTTACAAAGATCCAGCAAAGGAAAACTGTAGCAGTGCTGTTTGGGTGGTGTCTGAGGGAAGTTAGAACGCAGAGAAGGAAAAAAGGGCAAGGGTTAAAACCTGAGGTTTTTTGTACAGCTCTGTCATGTGCCAAGTATTCAGTTTGTAACCAAAAAAATCTTTTCTCTTTTCTCCTTAAAGAAACAGACTTACTTTATGCAGCAAAAGTATATCGAGACGACCGCCTCCGAAAGAAAGCAGAGTCCATGTCCATGGAGAACTGCAAAGAGCTAGAACGGCTGACCAGCCTCTACCGGGGAGGATGAGCTACAGTTACACACACATCTTACCTATGCTGTTATCTCTCCTGCAACTGAGAAGAGATTTAGTTTCACCATGGATGCTGGAAAAGAGGGTGGATGTAAAACTCTACTGTGTAGCTGTTTCCAGAAACCTTATGCTGAAATATCATTTAACGGCTTCTTTACCTACTGTGAAATATAGGTAACTTTAATTGTTTAGATTTTACTTCAAAGCTTCTGTGAATTCTTTCAGCAGAGAGAATAGCTCAGAAAGGATGCTATACTTGTAGAGACTTAGTCATAGTGGTTCTCCTCTAACATATTTGCCATGTAAATATCTGTGGAAAGAACTCTTTGTGTATATATGAGTTAAATGACTTTCTATTTAAAAATCTCAGAAATTTAGTTCCATACTACATTTTGTCTCACTGATGGAATAAATAGTATGATTACATCACTCCTATTCAGATGTCAAGTGTGTGGAGTTGAAACAATAATTTTTAATATTTTATCTCTAACTCTATGTAAAATCTTCTAGGTTTACTGCTTAGAGGAACTTGGTATTTTTAAATATAATGGCATATATTCCTAAATATCTGTTTGGGTTAATTGATCTGGTGTAGAGTAGCAGTTTAGCTGTTGTAGTTTTTTTAGCATTTCTAAGCAATGCTGAGAAAAATAAGAACTACACTAATCTCTTTTCAAAGTAAATATTTGCAAATGCTGTACAGACCATTACAAACATTGCTTTTAGTACTTGCAACAGTTTACAGCAGCTCTGCCATTTGGTATTCCAGTAGTAGTAAGTCCATACGTATGGTTAACATGCATCCATAGCTTCCTTAATTTTCACTGGGAAGGTAGAGGAAAACATGCAACAGTAAAATAAAAAGGCAACCAATTTTTTTTTTTTCCCTGGCAGGCTTCCATTTTCTTACTACTTTTTTATTTCAAGCTAGGTCCCAATACTGATTCCTCAATTGGCACTGCAAGTGGAACAGGGAGATTTTGCTAAGGACAAGCTATGTGCCTTCCAACCCTTTTGCCAACTGTTTAAATGCTTTGCTGCTTTGCAGTGTGCTCCTATGGTCAGAGCCCTACCACTTGTCAGAAGAGGTAGGGTATGTGTTTTTTGGGACCAGAATGTAGCTGGACTGACTTTGTAGAAATGAGCAAGCCTACTGTTTGGCTCCTACACAGAAGATCATGTAACTCAGTGGCCTGGAAATGGAAACTATATGTAGCCACACCTGCTGATGCAAAGAGGTGTTCTGAAGCAGCTAAGTACAATGTACTTAAAGTTTATCAAAGTATGTTGAAAATGTTTTTAGGTTCAGTAGCTGATGTTTTTTACATTTTAATAGTGTTATGCAGGGGAATGTTTCTTGTATTTGAGAATGCCAGATAGCTTGTATTATGGGCAATATATTTTGGTTGAGAAAACTGCTATCTTTGAATAATACTATCAGTTTGTGTGGAGCCAAATATTTCTCCTAAACTGAAAATTTAAATACTTTATCTGACTTCATTGCAATTTCTTCTGATCTACAGCAGGATATGACTTCAGAAATACACTAAATGCTATTATCCCAAGTGACCCAGAAAACATTTTGCATATATCCCTTTTCCAAATTGTCCCAGTGGAAATGTCTTCTCTTGAATTGGTGTAACATGAGACTGGCTGCAGGCTTTTAACCGAGCAGCTAAACCAGCATGCAAGGTGGACATAAAATACTGGGGCACAAAACAGAACTAAAAGTTGCTAAAACGACAAAAAAAGGGTTGCTGTACTGAATGTCCTTGCTAAGACTATAGTCAAAGGGTTCAGATGTAATGGAAAGGCATCCAGTTGTTTGAAATATGCAATCAAAAACTATGGAGAAAACCAGATTCCCCAGATTTTGTAACTGTCCAGAATGTATTGTAATTATATCAATGAAAACAAACTATCAAAGTACATCCTGGTACTCCTGTGTCTTCTTAAATGAAGAAAGTTGTTCCAAAAGCTTTAACAAGTACTTGGGCCTTCCTGTTTATAAATGGGTCTGAGCTTGCAAGTGATCTTTTAGTTAGCAGGAAAAAGGATATATAACACATTTATCAAATATTGGAACTGTGAAGTCAGAGTGAACAGATGCTCTCAGCAAAGCTGCCTATAATGATCCTGTGGGCTGTGTCTGCCCTGCAGCCACTTCTGGTGCAGGTGAGAAGTGGGGAAAGGGACGGATGCTGAGCTGTGTCAGCGTGGTTCCATTGCTGTCAGTTCCTCTGCAAACTGGAATGATGTGCTGGCTGTGCCCTGTGGCAACACAGACATCCCAGAAGGTTAAAAGTGAGACCTAGACTGCAACATTTCATTTGACTACCTATTGCAATTAGCACTTTCTGAAAAGGAAATAATATGTTTATACTGGTGGAAGTATGCTGCTTAGCATTTAACAGATCAAATAGTTGCACACTTGGAAATATGTAGTAATGTGCAAAAGGATGCTGTGATTTCCTGTGGCATAAAGATTAAGCTGCTCTAAATATGGTCTGCAAACATTCTTTTAATATTTCAAGTGGGTGTTTTTCTCCTCATGATTGTTGCTTTTTTTCCTCAAGTCTGAAGGGTTTTTTGCTTTAGAAATGTCAATATCTTCTCTGGATTTGTTGAGGGAATCTGCTGGAAAGTTCAGCATTAATTTTCTCATGAGCAAAATGCAAAGTGAAGAGGGTGGAGTACCTTAATCTTTTCAGATGACCTTTCTTCAGAAGGCAAAGTTCCCATTAAAATAAGATATTGGAAGGAAAAGGGGAAAACAAAACTGGTTTTGAACAGCATGACTAAAAATCCCTCAACATTTTAGCTACCTGCTCCTTACTGTTTTTATTTAGTCATTACCTTTCATTTAATCTGGAGTTAAAGATAGCACAAGCATGGGTTCTTGGTTTTATCCTTTAAAAGGGCAGGCAGAAAAGCCCTGCAAAAAAAGAAGAATCTTGGCATGACTCTGACATAGCCTAATGAAAAAAGGAGGTGATTTGCATCTGCTGAAATATAACATCAATATCTGTTCTATTTATGGAGCATCCTGAGTCACAAGTGAGTTCAGTGTTCACATCTGATGAACATTTCCCTACAAGTTCTCTGGGTAAAACAAGTCTAAATTGGAATTTTTTGCCTTTTTTTTAATGGTCTTTTTTCTTTTACAAGTTTCTAAGAAGTGGTAGAACACTACAGCACTAAAAATGTAACAGATGCATTTAAATAGACAGTAGAGACAACTTTAAATAAAAAAATATTTTTAATATAATTTTGTAACAAATGCTGTAAATGGATTTAAGTGGGAGGGCAAGAATATTTTTAAGGTTGTTTGTTCATAAATTTCATTCACCCTTAAGCAGTTGTTATTCTGACTTCTTGTAGCTCTGTCAAATAGAAGGAAAGTGCAATAGTGAAAGCATTTTGTTTTTTAAAAAGCAGGTAATATTAAATAAATTCCTGAAGCTATAACTTACATATAATGTAATAAATACAGGAAAGAAATAGGCCATTTGTTGTGGTTTGGCCTCAGCCATGAACCAAGCACCGTGCAGCCAGCTGCTCCCACCCCACAGCGCCACGGGGAGGAGAAACAACCTCAGGTGAAACCTGTGGCTGAGATGACAGCGGTTTAATCATCAAAACAAAATCAGATGTCAATGACCAATAGCAAGGAAAAGGGAGAGAGGAATAAACCCCAAGAGACAGAAGTGATGCACAACACAATTGCTCACCACACTGACCCGTGCCCAGCCTGTCCCTGACGAGCAGTCAGCAGCTCCTGACCAGCCCCCAGTTCATACACTGACCATGGTGCTCCATGGGATGGAATTGTCCTTTGGCACATTCAGGTTTGCTATCCTGGCCATGCTCCCTCCCTGCTTCTTGTGCACCTGCTCACTGCCAGAGCACGGGAAACTGAAAAATCCTGGATTTAGGGTAAGCACTGCTCAGCAGCAGCTGAAGTATCAGTGTGTTACCAGCATTATTCTCATACTGAATCCAGAGCACAGCACTGTACCAGCTGCTTGGAAGAAAGTAGCTCTCCTATCCCAGCTGAAAGCAGGACACCATTATAAACTGTACTTCCCATACTGCTCAGTCTGGTAGTAATTTGAGTATTGGGCTTCTCCACATTTTTAGAAGTAATATTAAAATACACTGTTAAGTTATGATGTTATCCTTCACGCAGAATACACTTCTCCCTCCAGTACTGGTTTATTCCGTGTATAGAAAGACTGTCATTGGGATGGGAGAATAAATTCCCATTAATAGCAATACAGGAGCCATCTCATAGATGCTTTTGCGTAGCTTTTATTCAAAATGTGACAGGGAAATAAGTAAAATTTATTACTGAGCATCATGGCTGCAAATAATTTAAAAGTTGCATTTTTAAACATTTTTAGTGTATAGTAGGGAATATTTTAATAAATTAGAAGACCAAGGTTGTCCCAGGTAGCATTTTCAAAATACTACCAGAAGGTCACACAATGATTTTATGGGGTTCTCTTTTAAGTATCTCTAATATGACCAAGTCCTTATCAAATTGCTGTGTGTGCATGGCTTGGATTAAGAAGGAGGTATGGATTCTCAGTATTCAAATAAATTTGTTCTTTTGAATGACCTTTTCCTCTGTTACTTGCAAAAAGTGGCTTATCTCTGTTTCAGACTTTTTGGAAACTTCGCTGGACCTATATGTTCAGAAACATTAGCAAGTGATTTTTTTTTTTTTTAATTTACACTTTTTAAAATTTTAATTTGATACTGGCATCTAAGCAAAATCTTCAGGTATCAACAATGCTCTAGTCACTGGTGGTGTCCCCTGCGCTCAGTATTGGACCCAGTCCTGTTCAGTATCTTTACTGATGATCTGGATAAGGGGATTGGGTGCACTCCCAGTAAATTCATGGACAATACAAAGTTGGGTGGCAGTGTTGATCTGCTGGAGAGCAGGAAGTCTCTGCAGGGGATCTGCAGTGGCTGGATCAATGGGCTGAGACCAACAGAATGAGGTTCAACAAGGCCAAGTGCTGAGCCCTGCCTTGGGTCACAGCAGCCCCAGGCAGTGCCACAGGCAGGGACAGAGTGGCTGGGAAGCTGCCCAGTGGAACAGGACCCGGGGGTGCTGGTGACAGCAGCTGAACATGAGCCAGGGTGTGCCCAGGGGGCCAAGAAGGCCAAGGGCATCCTGGCCTGGAGCAGCAGTGGTGTGGCCAGCAGGAGCAGTGATTGTCCCCCTGTACTGGGCACTGGTGAGGCCACAGCTCGAGAGCTGTGTCCAGTGCTGGGCCCCTCACTACAAGAAGGACATGGAGGTGCTGGAGCGTGTCCAGAGAAGGGCAGCAGAGCTGGGGAAGGGTCTGGAGCCCAAGTCCTGCGAGGAGCTGGGGGTGTTCAGCCTGGAGCAGAGGCAGCTCAGGGGGCACCTCACGGCTCTGCAGCTCCCTGGCAGGAGGGTGTCAGCCTCCTCTCATGTGTGACCAGTGACAGGGTGAGAGGACATTACCTCAGGCTGTGCCAGGAGAGATTCACGTTGGACATCAGCAAGAAATTCTTCACAGAAAAGGTGACTAGTACTGAAATGGGCTGCCCTGTAAGGTGATGGAATCACTGCTGCTGGAGGTGTTTGAGGAAAGACTGGATGTGGTACTCAGGGCCACAGTCTGATTAACGTGGTGGTGTTCAGTCATAGCTCAGACTCGATGATCTGGGATGTCTTTTCCAACTGAATTTCTTCTGTGATTCTGTTCTTGGTCTGTAGCAGCATTTTTTTTTAAAGAAAAAGCATTGATATGTGCTGAGCAAGCTTGGAGTTTTTTAGCTCTACCATGAGGGTCCTGCATTCTGATAGAAGACTTTAAAGATCTGCAGTTACCATTGTTACACTGTAGGCATCTACTAAATTAATCTCTACATTTTTTCACGTCAGCTGTTAAATTAGCCTGCAGGTCCATGGTTTGATGGACTAGATCCAAGAGTAGGGGAAATGGGCAACAGTGCAAGAGTGGCAGTAGCTACTCGGCAGACGTTTGCTCTGGCTTGTTGACATTCTTTAACCGAAACGCTGCGCTTTGTTTTGGTTTTGCTTTGTTTTGCTGCCGGGGCGGAGCGGGGCGGGGCGGGAAGCGGTTCCGGGGCCGGGAGGGCGGTGCCGCGGCTCATGTGACGGCGGCTCCGGGGGAAGCGGCGGCGGAGCCGTGCGGGGCGCGCCGGGGGCGCCGACAGGTACGGCGGGCCGGGCCGGGAGCGCCCCCGCACCCCCCTCCCGGGGCGCGGTGGTCGCGGCCCAACCGAGCGCCCCTCCCGGCGCGGCTGGGAGCGGCCGTACCACGGCAGCGGGGCGGGGGGGGGCGGCCGGCCGGGCCTCGGGGACGGAGCGCTGCCCTCGTCGGGGGCGGTGTCCCGCCCGCGGTGACGGGGCGGCTCTCGTCTTGTCTCGCAGGCCCGCGGAGGTGGCGGCGGCGGCAGCGCCGGGCGGGCCCCAGCCATGGCCGACGTGAGTGCGGCTCCGCGGGGCGGGCGGGACGCGGGCGGTGGCTGCTGGGGGTGCGGTCGGGGATGCCGGGGCCGGGTCGGGCGGGGAGGGAGGGAGCTCTGGAGGTGCCCGCCCGCTCCGAGCGGCCGTGAGTAACGCGCCGCCCGTCTCTGCCCGCAGGACCTGAAGCGGTTCCTGTACAAGAAGCTGCCGAGGTAAGGCGGGGCCGTGCGGGGGCCATCCGGTGGCAGCCTCTGCCGCGGGCACGGACACTGCCCGCTGGGCCGGCTCTGGGCCCCGTCAGCCTGGCCGTCAGTAACTCCAGCGTGGGGGGATCCGCAGCCGCCCGGGGCAACAGGATACTATTCCAGTATTCCTGTTTCTTCCTAATACCTAACCTGAATTTCCCGGTTTTCAATGTGTACCCATTACTCCTTGTCCTGCCTCTGCAGTTCCTGATGACGAGTCCCTCTCCAGCTTCCCTGTAAACCCCCTTCAGATAGCAGAAGGCTGCTGTGAGGTCTCCACCCAGCCTTCCCTTGTCCCGGCTGAACAGCCCCAGCTCCCTCAGCCTGTCTTTGCAGGGGAAGTGCTCCAGCCCTCTCATCAGCTTCATGGCTTCCTCTGGACTTGCTCCAGCAGATCCATGTCCGTCTTATTATTGGGGCCACCAGACCTGTACTAAACAGAACAAATACTAAATTAATGAAGGCATCCGTTTTCTCAATGTTTTCCCATTTCTTGCACATTTGTTCACACAAAAAACCCTTTCCTACTAATTACTGTGTTTTTAAAATGGCGTCTCTTCTTCCTTTTTTTTTCTTTCCAGCGTTGAAGGTCTTCATGCTATTGTAGTCTCAGATAGAGATGGTGTGCCTGTTATCAAAGGTAACTTCAGCTTCTCGCTGTGCTCTGCAGCTGAAATCCTGATTGAACAGCAGGGGGTGGAGAAATACAGAAGAGTCTTCCTGGTTATGCCAAATACCCAAATATCCCAAGTGGTAGAATTAAATTGGACTTTAAATAGAAGTTCAGTAGTTGATTATGTTCCTCTTTAAATATATCCTTTTGTTTGTGCAGTCCATGGAGGTTTTCCTCTGTGGCAGGGCTTGGAGTGCTATAAGGTTCTTGTATCTTCAAGTCCCTCGCAGGCTGATTGATACTAAGTAGTAGAGAGAGCTCAGCAGCGTTTTGTTGGCCTTTTTGGTACTGTAGCTTTTATGTTCTGCAGTCCTTGTTTCAGATGTTTTTGGCTTGTGAGTACAGTAGTTTAAGGATACAAAGATTCAAGTATTGCAGATTTATTTTGTTCGGTGCCCAGAGTATTCAAACATGCAGCAGAACTTGCACATCGTCACCTGTCTGCAGTCAAGTGTGTGTGCCAGTAATCTGTTCAAAGGCTGGAATGGGTGCAGTGGCACATGGAACCGAAGGGACATCAGCAAAGGCATCCTAAAGGAAAAGGATTAAAAATTTCTTAGGTGTGCTAGGAAGGATGCTGGTATTATGGGCTTTGATCATACAGAGAGCATTAAATGGTGTACAGCTTGTGAAAACTGTCTGGTGTTCCTGTGGGAGCACCTCAGACGTCTTGCATGTTTCTCTGCCTTTGGCAGAGCACTGAGCTGGGTGAGGGTTTGGGATGCAGTCAGAGACACCATGTGAAGATAAGGATTTTCTTGTTTTGTTCTAGTTGCCAATGATAATGCTCCAGAGCACGCACTGCGACCTGGCTTTTTGTCCACCTTTGCCCTTGCCACAGATCAGGGCAGTAAGTTAGGACTCTCCAAAAACAAAAGTATCATCTGCTATTACAATACCTACCAGGTGAGTAACCTCAGTGTCCCTGTCCTTGAGCTGTTCCTGCATTACATCGAGCAAGAGAAAGAAGGTTGTTTAAGCTCTGGTTGATTTTCACTAGGCTGCTATTGAAGTAATTTTGGTTTATTTCTTGCACAGCTTAAATGGCTACACCAAACTTTCACAGTATTTCTTAAGCTTCTGTTACGTTTCTCAAAACTTGAGATTTACTTGTTGACAATGGGAAAGTGTAGTAGTTCTGAATTTGCAGGAGGTGTTGCTCATATGGTCTTGCGAATCTTTTATGAAGGGTTTATGTTCCCTTTTATAAACAATGTTTATAATTAGTGACACCTAACATTAATTAAAACACATGCAGCCTGCTTCATAGCTAATACTGCTGCCAGTGTGGCTTTGAGGTAAGGATGCTTTGAAATACCACTCACGTTTGTCACATATAAATTGATTATTTGTGTCCAAAAGTCCGTAATCTACTACACTTCTGCTCTTTCATGAGTTCTGGTGGTCCTGAGAGCTTTTAATTATGGCTGCAGTAAACTGACCAGCTGTTCAGCCTACAGTGTGTCGAGCTTGGTTTGGAAATTAGGTGGGTGGGTGAGTTAGTTTGCCCACATCAGCACATTGCTCTGACTCTCTTGATGCTGGTAGCTTACTGTAGTGCCCACGGTGCCATTTCCCTGTTATTGGAAGAACAGATACTCCTGCACAGGGAGCAGTATTTTAAAACAGTGCCTGCCTCCTGTTTCCTATGGAGGGTGTGTTCTCCACAGTGCAATCTGCAGGGTCTGCAGCTGGGGTAGGGTTCTGGTGGACAGCACACTGCAGAATGTGGAGGTGGAAGTGCCAGGTTTTCCATCTGCAGCTCCCTGTACTGTAGTGTAAGTTCTGTTGGTGTTTTTAACCATGAATCTTGAGAAACAGGTACACTGAAAAGTCACCTCTGTGGCTCTTGCTCCTGCTTGTCCTTTAAACTGAGGAGGCTGCTTGTCGCAGAAGGAGTATGTGGAAAGCATTTGTCAGAGCCCTGACATCCATGGTGTGTTAGCTGCTGGCTGAGCACTTCTCTCTCCTTGCAGGTGGTGCAGTTCAATCGCTTACCTTTGGTAGTGAGTTTCATTGCAAGCAGCAATGCCAATACAGGTATGTCTACACATTTGTTTTAAAGATGGCAGTATTGTAAGGCCCAGGTATTGTAATAATTGAAAATAAATTCCCTGAATTCACTTCAAGCTGTGTTAACTTTGTTCCTGCTGTGAATTTTGCTAGCGTATTGTGAGAGGTGAGAAGGAAAAGGTGTGAGTGAAAATTGACATGTTGTAGGTGGCTTGCTGGAGTTGTTATTCTTCTAGAAGCCTATTTCTCCTGAGATTAGCCTTGCCCGTGCTGCATGGGCAGTGCTGTGCTGTACAAGTTGGGTCTCTTTCTGTCAGTCACATTAACATTCTGCAGGAACATGTGCAGATTTCAGTTCTGTGGGGTGGGGAAGTTCTTCAGCCAGGCCCTAGCCTTGCTGCTGAGGACATGGCTAATGAATATGAGCAAAAGGGATTTAGTTCTGGTGCAGCTTCTTGGGCCACAGTAGCTATGGAAGTGGCAAGTCAGTAGTGGGGGAGAGTTGTGCTGCACTGGGTGCCTCTTTTAGTGCCAGGGACTGTAGGCACCCTGCCTGGGGGTGCTGCCCCCTGTTCACAGGAAAGTGAGTAGCTCATATGAAACATTTCAGGCTCTGAAAAACACTGCCTGTGACTTGGGAGGGAGCTGTGGGCTTTGGAGGGAGGCTTCTCAGTGCTATTGTTTGATGGAATATTCTGTCTCTTCCCAGGGCTGATTGTAAGTTTGGAGAAGGAGCTCACACCCCTGTTTGAAGAACTGAGGCAGGTTGTTGAAGTTTCTTAACCCAATGGTATAGCCAGAGTGCAGCATTCCTCTGCAGCCCAGTGGACAGAAAGATTCAATAATCACCAGTCAAATAACACGTCTTGGAAGAAATACCACAGCTCCTTAGTGTACTAAGAGTAAATTGTACATAGTACTGAATCTGAAATGATCTACTAGTGTGTTGTAGGTGGATGTTACTTTAGGCCATGCTTCTTGTATTGTGCAGTACTGGAGAGCCCACCAAAATAGCTCCCATGGAGTTTAGCTCAGCCGGCTGGGCCAGGTCAGCGCCATGCCCTTGGCTCAAAGGAGCGACCCCCGGATCTCTTGGACTTTACAGGGCACCAGGCACATGGCAGGGTGTGTCTGTCCTCAGGCTGGCCACCACCACGTGTGGGAAGGCACATCAGGTGGGGGGAGTGAGCACAGACGTGGTTGGAGGCAGTGTGAGAGCAGGCATGTTGGTGGTGATGTGTAGTCGGTCAGGATCCCGGCTTGCTTACACGGGGTGCACTTTGGCAAGGGAATGCTACTAATCTGGATGCTGCCTGCATCCTGCTTCCACTAGGAAAAAAGCTGTTTCTATGGAAGCTATTGCTGTAGGGGTTTTCATGATGCCTAGCTAAAAGCACCCAAACAATGTCTCACTTCTTCATGGGGTTTTTTTGTGTAATATGGTTGTGAAGATCTCATGTCTCATATCTTTGTGTGGGTTCATCACTGGTGACACTCTCAGCTTATTTACCCTTAGGTTTTCTTAAGTAAATAAATATAAATAAAATACAGTATTTTTAAATGACAGAGCCTGGTCCACTCCTCTGTTGCACTGTAATACCCCACAGCACATCTGTTTGTCTCTTGAGAGAGCAGGTCTCTTAATTGTTTGAAAATGTCCAAAATCCATGAATTTATACACTGAAAACTAGCTAGTGTGTCTCTCAGTTGGGCAGTAAGGATACCTGGTCCCAGGGCAGTGCAGAGATCTGTTGCTGGGGATCAAGCCTGTGCTCTAGCCCCACCCCTTGCTCCCTCCCACATCCCCTTAGGACACCTGCCAAGCCCTGCAGGCCTGAGGGACAGCTCTGGGCAGGACTGAGCCCCAGGATGGGAAAGGGGATACCTGGCCCTGTGTTCACACCTCATCAACCTCTGGTGCCTCAGGCAGGACCGGGGAAACAGTGGTGCTGGAAATGACAGCTGGGAGTTCCTGGCTCAAAAAGAGATTACAGCTCGTCAGTCAACCCTTTTCCATTTAAACTGAGCTGGAATGGGGCTTTGGTTGCTGGTCATTACAGAAGCAGCTGGAAGGTGTGTGTACTTCTGGCAAAATGTGGTTGTGTTCCAGCAAAGGCCTCCCTCCCCCTGCTGTTTGCTTCTGCTCACCCATCTGTGTGTGGCGGCTCCCAAGGCCACCCGAGAGCCATTTCTTTCACTGGCTTTGGTTTGTGACACCATGTGCTGAGCTTGTTGCCAGTGTTTTGTGAAGCAGCCTGCTGCTGTGAAAAAGGGAAGGCTATGTTTGTGGTTTCCCCACAAGCTCCATTTCTAAGCCATGATTACAGGACAGTGATGCTGCTGGAGAGTATCACTTTCTCTTCCCCTTATGCTGCTTCTCTCTCACAGAAACTCAGCAAAGGTTTTTAACTAAATGGGAGATGCCAGTTTCTTAAAGCTTCTTTAAGGGAAAAAGGAGGACAAAGCTTCAACAATACAGTACCGGAATATAAAAGACCTGTGGTAGTTTTATAATGACATTTTATTCAGAAAACAGTCTATATAAAAATATTTACAAATACTTTGAATTCCTAAGTTGAAGTAAAATGCTATTTATATGTCCAAATCTAGATTTTCTTTTTTCTTCCAATGTGCTTTTGCCTTCCCCCTTCTGCACTCTTCTCCCAGCAAAGGCAATTACCAAACACCTTCTGCATGAGCAATACCAAACACAGACTGCAGTGTGGCATAGCAGGAGAGGCTGGCAGATGCTGTTTCAGCATAAATTTGATTGTTTTGCCGGGAGAAGTGGTTCCCCCTCTTTGCCCAGCCCTCGAGGAGGCACAGAATTGCTCAGGGGATCTTGCAGCTGGGTCAGTCTGGTCTTGAGCCTCTCCAGTGTGTCAAATGTAACACCTATTTAGAGCACAGCACCAGCATCATGGGGTTCCACTTCTTGTTCTTGTTCTAGTGAGCCACAACGCTGTTAAATGTGTGTCCTATGAGTGCCAGGAAGCAGCTACTGTTTCTCAAAACCGTGGTTTGTATACAAGTGTGCTTACATGGTGCTGCTCACCATTACCTACAGATGCTGTTTTAAACAAACATTCCCTTGTAGCCATCCCTGTGGTATAAAGCTAAACCATACAAAAATTTGTTTGACTAGAACTAGTTGTCAGACATCTGTCACTTTGAAAAGGGCCTTGAAATACTACTCTCTGGATTGCAATATAGATGCTATCTACAAAATGTAATTCTGTCATTTTTCTTCAGGTTTAAAGCCAAAACAGGTAATAAAAATATATTTAATGTTTCCAGAAAGGACCTGTTTTAAATAAAAGGTTCAATGTTACAGAACATGATATCGATGCTTAGTTGTGATGCAGCTTGCAATAAATTAATGAGTGCTCTGAATAACCCCAAAAGTTTTGAACAGTGACCACTTCTGTGATTAGGTGGCAGTGTTTGAGGTGCATTACAGGCACACACCACATGTATCAAACCCACACCCTGGTTCTGCAGCCGTCCCCTGTGTGACCCGGCAGCCGCAGAGCACCCAGAGCTGCAGGATCCCGTGTGAGCAGAGCTGGGTGGCCTCTGTGTGGGGACACAGATGGCACTGGAGACGTGAGGCTGCCCTCTGGAAAGCAGTGCCTTCCCCGTGGACAGAGGCAGCTGCTGCCAGAGGAGCAGGAGCGCTGGCACAGCTAGGAGCTGAGGGCAGCACTGCGCTCCTCCAGCTGCTTCCGTATCTGTGACTGGAACAGAAGGACAGCCCGTTACTGCTGGTCTGCCTGCATGTGGGTGTGGGTGACTATCACCCACCCAATTCCTCGTGTTTTTTCAGGAAGTAGTGCTTTCAAGCCTTTGCATTGTCTCCTCATTTCATTGTCTCCTCAACTGTGGTCTGGGCTGATGGATGATCCATATTGTTTACCAAGCACATATAATGATATCCTTAGACATGGAAGTAATTTTTTCTTACTAATGAGCATGCCTGTAAAAGTGTATCCCAAAAATGCTGAAGTGGGTTTGCAGGCAGATGAATTATGCCCCTGTGCGTGGCACTGATGAGGCCACACCTCGACTGTTGTGTCCAGTTTTGGGCCCTCAGTTCAGGAAGGTGCCTGATTCCAGAAAAGGGCAGTGGAGGGGAAGGGGCTAGATCATAAGTCCTGTGAGGAACAGCTGATGGAGCTGGGGGCGTTGCCTGGGGAGGAGGAGGTTCTGAGGTGACCTTATCACTCCCTGAAAGGAAGGGTTAGCCAGCTGGGGGTTGGTCTCTCCTCCCAGGCAAGCAGTGACAGGATGAGAGGACATAGCCTCAGTCTGTGCCAGGGAGGTTTAGCCTGGTCATCAGGAGGAATTTCTTCACAGAAGGGGATGTTAGACATTGGAATGGGCTGCCCAGGAAGGTGGTGGAGTCACCATCCCTGGAGGTGCTTAAGAAAAACGGGGTGTGGCTGTGGCACTCAGTGCCACGGACTAGTTGACAAGGTTCTGACTGATCAAAGGTTGGACTTGTTGACCTCAGAGGTCCTTTCCAACCTAATTGATTCTGTGATTATGTGAAAACTGCCCATTCCAATCTAGCCTGGCAGCCATAGCAAGCACTGCCTTGCTGCAGGTGCTGAGAGCTGTGGCACTTGTGCCCAGTGCTGGGGTTGTGCTGGCAGCAGCAGTGCTGCTGCCTGGGATGCCCTGCAGCAGCACACATCGCCTTACCAGTTTCCACCGCAGGATTTTAATCCACTCGTCAGCTTCTATCCCAGTTTTGGCACACAGGTAGTATGTCCTTAGTGGGAACACTAAACTGTAAGTAAACAAAGCTTTCTTAAGTTGCTAGAACAACTGGCAGCTCTCCCCAAAACTGAGCCCAGCTGGCCTGTGCCAACAGCTGCTGAGACAGAGCAGGACAGGGAGGCTGTGCTCCCCTTCAGCCACCAGGAGGGAGGTTAACCAAGAATGGGTGACAGCCATTTAGAGCCCAGGGTCCTTAAGGACAAGGACCTTTTTAAAGATAAAGGACCCACATTTGGGAACAGAAGAGGTTACCATGTGACCTGTATCAGTGTCTGACCCCAAGATCCATGAGTCTAGGTGATGATTATAGATGCTTACAGAATTAGAAATGCCCACTACACATGGGCCCACTTTTTGCCAGGAGTAATTTGGCAAAACCATGCAGGACTGACAGAGATTGTCTGACAGAAACAGACTTGTGAGTTAGAGGATGAGAAGGGTCACAACTACCAAAGGGCCTTTCAGAAGCACACATTGTTTATATTTCAAAATTCCCCTTGTTCCAGCAACATGGAGAAAATCCTGCTACCTACCAGAAACAATTGACTCTTTCCTGGGAATAGTCAAATTGCACAGCTGAGCATTCAGTTAAGTCAAGTGCTCGAATTGGTTCCGTAGCCTTGAAGAGAAAATGTTTTTTAAATTGTGGACACATGAAAACAGAAGATAAGGTTATCTCAGTTCATCTTCAGTGCATCTAGACATTTACAGGCACCTCCACAGGTTCTTCCAGGCATAGTTACAATGGCTGTAACACTACAAGCACCAACTAGCAAGCATAACATCAGTGGTATGATGCAAAGTGAGCTTAATATGAAAAACACAGGGCAGTTCACATCTGGACAAGCAACAGAGATCTCTGCTGCAGGAATGTTTGAGCTACATGGAGGCTGCTGAGGGTTTGGCTGATGCCATGTAATGTGACTGACACAGAAGCAAACCTGGTACTACTTTCAGCTAAGGTTTACAGAGACAAAAGCATATATAAGACAAAGGTCTTATCAGTTTAGCCAGCTGCTGGAGATTTAATTAATTCCTAAGTGCCTTAAAAGGATGAAGCTGGGTAAGGAGAAATGTAGAAGCAAAGCCAAAGTAGTGCTTGCAGCAGGAGTGATAGGTTTGGCTGCCTGAGAAGCATGTGTGCACAAACACACACAAATATATATGTGTATAAAAGTTTCTTTGGACAAGCTCAGGTGCAGGGTCCTAGATTGTGTATAACAGCAACTCATCTCTCTTAGGAGTTTCATCCTCCCTAGGTGTGAGAGCTCTTCCTCCCCTTGTTTCAGCCTCACACTGTTAAGGCCTCAGAGGAGGCAGCTTGATTGCTTTCTGCCCAAACACCCTTAGCTGTTTCCAGGGTCCTCCACCAGGTGTGTGGAGGTACCTGTTGCTTTCTCATCTTCCCTTAATGTTTTTGCTGACTCAGTGGCTGTTAGCAGTACCCTCCATTAGAAGAAAGCCCCTTGGGCTGTGGTGAGATAGCAAATGCTATCCCAGGGTCAGCTGCAGACTGCTCACATGTAGGTCCCTGCAGCCCCACAGCAACAACAGGAGTGCCAGGAGACCCTGGAGCTGCTGCCTGGAAGGAGGTCGTAGTCCTGACAAACACAGAAGCTCTTCTTGCCTGGTAAGTCACTAATGGAGTGCTGCTCTTTGAAATGCTATCCTGAAAACTTAATTCAAGTTGTCTTGAACTGAAATGAAAACTGATGGAAAGCCCTGCAAAAATATAACTGTTTAGAAATGGTAATGTTTGGTGAGAGAAGGCTCATGGTCTGCTCTTGTGTAAAATCTGTTAGATGCTTGAAATAGGGCTTGGCAGAGCTAAACAGTTTGGCATTGTTTATGAAGGAACCTCAAACAAAGGCATTGTAAGGGCAAAGAAACTCCAGATGTGTTTCTTATCTTTACTCAGACCAAGACAGAAATGGAGCAGTAACTGTAAGGATGCTGCAGATTAATCTTTGTCAGAAAGAATTTTTAAATGAATGGTTTTCCACGTATGCTGTGAGTCCACTTGAAATAAAAGGATGAAATCAAAGGATACTACCAGTATTTTCAGAACTGTTTTAGCAGCACTCTCTCTATCAGGTTGTGTCTAAGCTACAAATAAAGATTGTGTTGTGCTGGTAGCTTAAAATCCACTTAACAAAGCAAAATAAAAATGTATTCTAGGCCAGGTTGGGCAGGGCTTGGGGTAACCTGATTTAGTGGAAGGTGTCTCTGCCTGTGTGGAGAGCTTGGCACTTGGCAGAAGAAGATCTTTGAGGTCCCTTCCAACCCAAACTATTCCATGATTCTGTGTAAAAATCCCTGTAAACTCTATCCAGTAGCTAAGAGTGGCAGAGTACAGTAAACGTTTTCCAGCTGAAAAACTTGCTTTCTCTTGATGAAGTCATCAGGAAAACTGACTTTACCTGACAGGTTTGACCCCTCTGACAGTTTGGGAAGCTTTAGCTTGGAAAGCTGTGATACAGATGTGAGAAGCCAGAGATACAAGGAGGCTGCAGCTGCCTATGTAGATGTTTAAAAGGTGGAATTGTTTGCTACTCACTGTCTGGTCTTTGAAGTACTTCAGTTCATTCCTATGCAGTGTAAACCACCTTGTTTTCCAACTCTGAAAGATCAAGAACGAGTGGTAACTGTCTTGGGGGAATTTAGTCTAAAACTTCTTAGGAAAGAAAAACTTTCAAAGCTGCTAGCTTGTCCTGGTTTACAGTTGTGCTTTGTTATTGCTCAAAACACAAATTGTTCCTCTCTGCAGGGAAATACAGGTGGAGCAATTTCAGCTCCATGTTGGTTTTAGCTTCTGTGGGTGATCACAGAGTGGAAGCAATAAGTAAGAGTTTTCCTTACCTTGACTATTTTGCCTTGTTTTATCAAATACCCTTCTTTGGTACCAAGCTGTGAAGTAAGAAAGGGATTGGGGTTAGAGGCTGAGCTCTGCTTCTGTGTCCCACGTCCCCCTCTTTGCCTACAACAGGAAGATGGCTCAGTTCTTTGGGAAACTCCCCAGATCCACTTGCCCTCACTTCCATGCTCCCCCGGGCAGATCCAGCCACCTTGGGGTGAACATGGAGCTGTGCTGGCCCTGGAGGCAGCCCCCAGGCTGTGCCTCCCTCAGGGAGCTCTGCCCTGCCCCTTCTCAGCCAAATACAGTGAAATGGCTGCATTAATAAGCTATAAATGAAGCTGCAGCTTCATTCAGTAGGGCTGGAGGGCTGCCCCTGTAGGTGTTGTGACCAGGAGCACATGGGGTTCCACTGGCAGTGGAATTATCCCCAGAAAAGGCTCCTCAAATGCAGCCAGGGGAAAGTGTTGCTTTACTGAGCTGTTCCCTTCTCTCAACCAAGCTCATGCTTGGCAGGAAAAACCTGTTATGTTCAATGTGCTTTGAAAAGTTGAGGTTTGAACTGTTTCTCTGGCATCATGAGTGACACTTAGACCTTATGACTTCTTAGATAGTGAAATTCTCTGTAGGGACCTGACTGTGAGACCTCCGAAAATCCAAATCTTGCCAAGTTACCGCTTGTTCTTGAAAAAAATATTATCTTTTTATTGGTGGTGTGTGCAAGTCAAGCTTCTTTGGAGGTTAAAGTGTAACTCGGTGATGAAGGGTTGGTTGTGAGACACATCAGAAGTGGTTCTTCTTGCAACTTCACTAACCCACATTAACATAACTCTTCCTCTTTCCCCCAAAAAATACTGTATATAATTAAAATAGTTTCCTCTCTGTTCAGAGCAAACTGTTCTGGAGAAACCACCTGTCTCACTTAGACGTGAGTTATGAGGGATTTAGAGACTCTAGTTGCTGTTTAAGTGAGTCTTAAATGTCAGAATAGGTGGCCCAACTGTTTATGATGTTTTTGGGGTTTTTTTTGTGTATGCATTTTTTTTAAAATTCACAATAATTTTAATAATGATAAATTATTCTAAAAGATAACGTGAGAATGAAAATCTTTCACATATTCTTTGTTTGGATAGTCAGACTCGCCCAGGTCAGCTGCAGACAATGTTTTTCCAGGGACAGCATTGAAGTGACAACAATTATAAAAGCCTTTGTTTGCCATGGGCCTGTACTGAGCAAGTCTGTATTTGTTTTGCCGTGTTTGGCAGAGACTTCCTGTATTTACAAACCCGTAAAGAGATTAATAACCAGTCCTACTCCATAGCTCACTCCAACAACCACGCTAGGCTCAGGCCAAAGCACCCCTCCCAGCAGAGCACGACTTACTGAGGGAGCATTTGGGACAAGGTCACTTTCTGTCCTTCCCGTCTGCATTGCAGTGTGCACTCGGACAGACTCGTAAATGGAAGGCTCCTCCACCTGCCGTGGGTAGGGATGCTTCAATACAATTAAAGTTCCTGGAGAGAAAAGAGCAGCAGTAACTCATCTGGCAAGTCCAGCTTACAAAATAGCTTGTCAGTAGCTACATCTCTGGTTAATTTCATCTTTTCCCTAAAATTAAAAAGGCAGCTGTGAAAACTGTAAATAGATGGTACCTTTTCAAAACCTTTACCCTTGCAAATGTTTGCATGAAATCCCTTGGCTTATTTAAATTGCTTTGCTGCCCAAGAGGCTGTCTTGGAGGGTAAGCAGGATGCTAAAACAGATAGGAGGCCACAAGAGTCATTGGGTTTGCCAACATGCCACTAGCTGGTGTTTAAATCACCTAATCTGTCAGAGCTCTGGCTACAGGCTTCCTAACAGTAAACCCCCATCACCCTCAACTGTTTTTACCCAGCTAAACTTCTCACTATGGCCATTCTTCTTTTTCTCCACGGAAGGTTGTGTTTATTGCATGTTCCCTGAAAAAAAACTGCATTCTCAATATGAATGTATTGTACTTTTCAAAACAGTGAAGAACGTCCCTGAAATAGAATCTGCTCCGCCCTCTAACTCCATTATTTAAAAATAATGTCACAGCATACCAAATGCTGCTCCGTCTGCATTTTCTGCTGCTATTGTAGCTCTTAAAGAGGAGGGATGCTACAACTGGTAACAACTTGGAATTGAAACCTACAGATGTATGAGTAATTTAAAAGTATTCTGTAATGGGAAGGGCTAAAAAGAGAAGTGGAAAAATTGTATTTGAAGTAGCCAGCTGAAATCTGTTTGCAGGCACAGGGGGTGTATGCAAATGTGATCTATTCAACTTGCTGTGGGTGGAAAGTCAACATTGGTTTATTTCTATCTGGCCTTGCAGAAAAATTATGCTTTACCATTTAAAATAAAATTGAGAACAGCTCCATCACCATTCCAGAGCAACTACTCCTGAGCTGTTTCATAGAATCAGGGTATCGTCATCTGTACACCATAGATAAAAAGCTCCCCTGCAGAAATGGAAGGACTAATATAACATTTTATACAGTATTTGTTTTCTAATAAGTTCTCTGTGGATTTTTTTTTTTTGCTTCCACAAAGACAATTGTACAGAATAATCTGGTAATTATACACAACATCTAATAAAAGTTACACTGTAGCAAGATTATTCTGCCACATCTGCATCTGCTGATGCTTGGAGTTGACTCTGATGAGCCACTACCTCATTTTTGACAAAACATGGTTATGGCCCAGGAGAAATTTGACACCTGTATCTGAAAAAATATTGCCTGAGTGTTAATTCTCTCTTCCCCTCTACTGTTTTCCATGGTATGGTAAGGTGGAAGGTTTCTCGATATAATACTTAATTTTTTTTTCCTTTTGTAGCACATCTGACTTAGAGGTTTCACAGAGCCAGTAGAATCTGATTAGGAAACCTTAAGGTGGCAAGTGTAGACCTCATCCATAGAGATCAGATAAAACCAATGTCTTGCTTATTAGTGTCTGTAACACATGCAGTGAAGGAGTGAGGAATGGGGAAATACAAGTTTTGTCATCTGAAATCTTTACAAAGATAGGCCTGTGGGTGCATGCCTGATTTCCCAGGAAAAATAGCTCACTGGCACAGGGCATATATGTGGGAGCTCTGTGTCTGAACCCCTCTTGAAAGCAATTTTAAAAGTGAGTGTTTTGAAAGATACAAGTGCCATGTTGAGTGTACAACTGCATTTTTCTTGCAGGAAGAAATTGGCAAAGGAGCCCTTGAATTTAATGTTTGGGTTAGCAGAGTACTGGTGCAAATTTAGTGGGTGACATGTTTTGGTTATGCATGTGCCAACTATCATTTAACTGGGCTCTTGAATACATAATTAGTACTGCCCTGAGTTATTTGCATACACTTGCCACAGAGGATACAGGAGTTTTTGGCATTAACTTGCACTGACATGTCTTCCATTCTTACACTTGAAGCTAAACATAAAACTGACATTACCATGATAATATCCAGTTTGTTTCTCCAAGGATTCTAGCCTGATGGTGTTCAATTCACTTGTAGGAATCAAGTTTAACATTTTGACCGTTTAATTCAGGCAGCATATTGGTTGTTAGAGAGACTTGTGCTTTTCTCTGTTCTCTTAAAAGCAAGACAAATCACTGTGATGGCAGATGGCATCAGCATGGTGATGGCATTGCAGGCAGAGCAGGAGAGCTGGTTAAAAACAAATTCCATACAGGAAAGAGGAGCATAACACTATAGGCTCCTTCCCTGGACAAAGAATAGTGAAATTAAACCATTTCAAGACACTTTTCCATTTATTCTTATTAGGGGATTTCAGCTTCATAGATTAATATTTATTTTCTTACTAACACTGTGCTTTGGGTTTGCTGGTTTTGAGAATGTTCTAATCCTCCCAGTATTTTGAAATCCTTCTTCCTCTGAGAAATTGAAAGGAGCTCATAGCCCTGGCTAGCAAAAGCCCAATAAGCTTATGTCTGGTTTATCTTCAAAGAACTTGAAAGATTTTTTGAAGTGGAACTTATTTAGATACAAATATAAATGTGAATTTATGAACACTTCAGCAGAAGATCTATTTTCTAGCACAACAAAAGCTCCTTTTGGTTAGATCTTTGTGAAGCATGACTACAAATGTGTTCATACACACAATATGGCTCTCCTTACCTGTTTCACTTCCAATTAAAGGCTGGTTTGCAAAATGCATGACCAATTCTTTCAAGCTAGAAAATTCATTAAATCCAAACTTGAATGAAGTTCCTGTGTGCTCAACATGGAAGTGTTTCACAGAATCTTTACCCCTAAAACAAAAGAGGAAAATTTGTCAAGAAGTAAATGCCAAAGGCACTTGGCACATACAATCCTTAAATAGCATCTTTCACTACAGGGACCCAGATCATGGGCTGCCAATCACTGTCTTAGTAGTAATACTACTGCCATCACTGTCTTGTGTTTTCAACACAGCTGAAAATCAGATTTTAATTGCTGACTTACAGGTATGAGATGATGAAAGCCTAGAAAGGCCAAGTTGGTTAATTTAACTCTTGCATCAACAGAAACACTCACAAAAGAGATTTCAAGCCTTCTGCCTAAATAGAATGAAATCCTTTCCCTAACTGGACTTCAGCCTTGAGGGTGTACTCAGTATGTGTCTTGCTTTTCAAGTAGCATCCCAATCTCACTGAAAATGTCTTCTGTTTCCCCTTGGAAAGTGGCCTGTCTCTGTTTTGCACCCAAACTGATTTTAAATACCAAGGGCTTTAGAATTTGTTTGCTTTGTCTCCGTATTTGGATGATTGGTTCCACTAGGATGGGCACTGACAAACATAAAGCAGGGTCCTGTCCTGTAAGGGAAGTAACAGCTTTTGTTTATGAAACCTGATGGCATTTAGAGAAGTGTGCAAGGTCTCACTTCCTGGGTAGGCAATTATTTTGACTTCAAAAGACAGTGAAGCACTTATTGCAAGTATTTCTCCAGTGAAAAAGTTACTTTCTTTAATGTTACTACCACCCAAAACAAACTGTCTGAGGAAAAACTTACACAGTAAATATACTGGAAAAGTGTAGTGAAGAAAATGTATTAGAGCATCTCTTTCATTGTTTATTGCCACTTCCAAAGAGGATCATGGTTTCAAACTGGTATTTAAATATGTATCTTTGAACAGTATTTATGACACTGTGGAAAACAGAAGAAAAAGGCTTCTATGGGCCTCCCACATGTTTTGTGCTACAGTCAGCTGGGGCACAACAAGCCAGGTGGAAATGCTCAATGCCAGGGAAGAGCTGCTGTGACTCTGCTGCAGTTACAGGGGTTTCCATCTTTTTTGTTTAATTTCTGAAGACAATGGTGCAATGAGAGCAAATTCTACTCTGCTTCCTCCTTCCTTTTCAAACTGGCTAATGTGGCTGGGGGAGGGGATTTCAGGCAATATGTGATCTCTCTTCCTACAGCAGTCAATAAAAACCTCAAGGGATGGCTAAGCATTTTTTCCTTGAAAAACCCCAAGCTATAATCATGACCAAAGTTCCTTGTGAGGCTGAGGCAGAAAATAAAGTAAAAGCTACAAAAGATATTTTAAGACAGAAGGAAAATAACAGCTAGAATTGCTGAAGTTATCCTTTCTACAGAAATGTATCAGAACAAAATTGAATTACTTACTCTACAATTAAGTTTTCATATTAGTCAAAAAACTGAAAGAAAACATAACATTAACCAGTAGAAAAATTGTAAAACATTTTAAAATCAAAATCAGTATTCAAAGGAGATGTACCACCAGAAACAAACAGAAACTAACAGAACAGAATAAAAACCCAAACTTCAGACTGGGCTATTCAGTTCATATGGTAATGCAGTAAGTAATTCTCACTACATGAAGAGCTGAACAAGAGATTGGAATGGGCCCAAAACAGAATTTTGTAGGTCTTCCAAGGCTAGAATCTGTCCAAGCAGCAAATTTATTTTCATTAACTGACACTTCTGTTTCCTATTAAAACAACTATTTAAATTTTGGGTTATTACAAGAAGTTGTTTCCTGAATGCCCTTTAAAACTACCTTCAAGATGCATATATAATGTTTTAATTGGCTGAGGTAGTTATCTCAAATAATGCTTAACAATTTAAAATAAAAAAATATTAATCAGAAAAACAATGATTCACTTAAAATTACCCATTTTTTTAAGGAAAGCTATTGCTTATAAATGCCACTATTCTTTTTGGTGACACTTGCACTGAATTCAGTCATTGCTACTCTGAATACTCATTTTGTAATGGCATCTTCAGATCTGTTGGGCACCCTGTGTATAAATGGCTGCCTATAGTGGTAATAATGTCAACAGTGTAATTTCAACAGTGTGTGTACAGGCACACTTGCTCCTCGATCTTCTGTCAGAAATGGGTGAAACACCTCATTGTTGCCTTTCCTGAGGAACAGGATATGTGCAAATCAGACTTTCCTCAGTTCCCAAGCAACTATTTTTCCAAATTGTAACAGCTCCTGGTACTGAATATGCAGAAAGCCACAATCTCAAGGGCATGTGCTGTGCTCCTGTCAGGGCTGGAAATAACCAGCAGCATTACACAGATCAAAGTGACTTTAGAAAGTTACTGTGATTCAGCTGAGCTGTGCTCACGACTTGTCCAGAGGCTCAGTTTGCAGCAGGAATGAGCTTGCGTGCACCAGTTTAAAATTTTGGTCTAGAGATGCTTTTATCACACAGCTGCCAAAGGTTACAAACATTTTTAGGGCTGGTTACCTCCACCCAGCCAATTCGCAGGGACTACCTTGTGTGTCTAATGCATGTGTCCTTTGGTTTCCTCACTAAAATGTTGTGGCTTTTCTCCTTCTGGGAGATTCTTTAAATGTGATTCCGTAGTGAAGTAACCAGGCCAGGCTTCCTCTGCTCTGCATTTGTTGTATCCTGAACAGTTGTGTCCTAAATTGCTGTAATTGACTTCAAGGCCCTGGCATTGATCACTCACAAGGTGCTTTTCAGTTCAGTCACGGTGACCTGACTAAGACTGAACCTTAGCACAGAACGGAGGAGTAAAACCAGCCAAACACTGGATCATCCTTCAGAGGTGATGGTTCCTATACAGGGATTCAGAAACTAGTAAGATTAGCACCTGTTAAATCTTTGCTACTGTCCTCATCAAAAAACCTTTCTACTCACACCAGCTGTTTCTTAAGCTCTTTTAGCTGACATGCAGATTTTTATCATGCAGACTGAAAATTTACAGCCATTCTAAAGAATTATGTTTTCTACCAATGAGATTAATTCATAATTTGGAAAAATGAGAGCAGTTGTTAAATCAAATCTTTTTTTTTTTTCCTTTAGCAAAATTATACCAATAGGAATATATTGGTATATATACCCAGTGGGTATTATACCAGTAGAAATATATTTCAAAATAGTTTAAGCCCTAGGGGAAAATAACCAAACAAACCTGTAATGCATGGGACTTTCAAACATGGAAGTAAGTGCAGCATTAGATTAGTTCACCCTGTCCATAGCCTACCTTACAGAGAGGGAGTACAAATCTTCTCTTTCATTACTCTTCCTCAAAAGATAGCTGCCGTCCTGCCCGTTGGAGAGCAGCAGCGCTTCTGCTGCGTGCCGGGTGAGGCTGTCATGGTACCACCTGGGGAGACACAAGGGGTTAAAGCACCCTTCACTCCGCTCTTCACTGGCTGATGCTGCTTTTTGGAGCAGGGTCAGAAAAAGCAGTGCTAGCTGCACTCCTTCCTCTACAATTTTGAGTTACCACTCTCCTCACAGGCACTCACAGCTTACACTGTGCCCCTTGCAGTGGCCGCCTTTTGACACGGTCAAAAAACTATTTCTCCTTAACACAAAGTTGTGCTCAAACAGCTGACTGTTTTGCTGGATCTAAAAACCCTGCAAATTCTGCTTGCATGACCAACAAATTAGCCAGGTCTGTGCTGATAAGGTGAGAGCAGTTTTGGGGGTATAGAGAATCCTTTGTCTATTTTCAGAAGCTGCACTTCCTGGCATATGTATGTTCTTTGATACACATCCTCTTCTGGGCAAACAGGCAGTGCTTAAACTCCTCATAAACTCTGAATTTCCCTCAATGTATCTTCACTGCCAAGATCTGCAATTGAACATGCTTGCCTAAGCTTAGAATTAAAGGGATCAAAACTAACTGACAAAATTTCAGTGAAAATTAAGATAGCTTGCTATTGTTGCCTTTTGGCCAGGTATGATCTGAGCAACAAAGGAAAACATCTAAACATGGTTTCAGTTTATCTTCAGTGAAAATTAACTTCATTTTTATAGAAAAAGTTTTGCAAGGACTTTACAGGGTAAAAAAAAAAAAAAAAAACCTGCAAAGAAGTCCAGGAAGTGTAGTTTATGGGTTTGTTTCCATTCAGAATGTCCCACAATGGAAACACCCAATTTTTTACAAGAGACAGGGATCTCACTAGAGATGAGCCTGAGACTGAACACAAAAAGCTGGAGCTGTAAAAGGTTGGAGCTGAAATCCTGCAAGGCACGTGATAATTACCACAGCCATGAACACACACACAAGAGGCTCTGGAGCAGAAAGAGGGAGGGATACTACACCCAAAGCTCTGCTGGGAGCAAGCTTCTGTATGTGGAGTGGTGCTAGGTCACCTTTCCCTCCCTTTTAAATGCCTGTAGCATTGGGAGCAAAGCCTGTCACTGCTTCAGCCAAAGAAACACAGTTCCACTGAAAGCAGAAATGCCATGGCAGCACTTTCCACAACTTGTATCATGGCAGTCTTCAAAATGAAACCAGGTGTAATTGTATCCTCTCTCTCCTTAGCTGCTCATCCAAAGTTTCCACCAAACTTGGCACCTCACACAAAGGTTTAACTCTGAATTTGGACGGCTGCCTGTTTGAAAGGCCAGCTGGTTGATGAATTGCTTTATGAGAGACTCCAAACTGTTAACCCAGAGGAAGAGAAGATCCATGTGAAATTCAATACAGGCAGGGCATTGCTGTTTTGGCTCTAGAATGTGGTCCATCTACACTGTAGAATAAAATAATGAATATTTAAAGAGTCAAAGTGTCATCCTCTGAAACACCTGTTAGCCAAAATCTGCTTTGGGATTAACTGCCCAAGTAAGGACCAGGCAAAGGTCAGATCATTCCTGATGTGGGGAGATGGTACTAGCATGGGCAGACCTGCAGCTGAGAGTGCAGCACTGTGTTTTGGGGGGCATTTCGTAACATGTTTGGGTCACTTCTGTGCAAAAGAAGCAGATGTTGAGAAAATCTGTGAGTGGTCATTGTCACGAAGGAGGCAGATTTAGTGTGAGGTTGCTCATAACTGTGTTGTTACCTTATTTCCCAAAAAAACTCTTTCACTAAACTTTTGAAAGAGAAGTCACTTAAGTTTAAGAAATGCTGTGTTTAAATCCACACTCTTTACACATAAAAGACTAGTGGCTAAAGAAATGTTACTACTACACAAAAAAAAAAAAAAAAAAAAAAAAAAGAAGAAAGATAAGCCAGCCAGAAACCAACAACAAAACCCTTAACTGGGAAAATAATGCTGTTTGAAAGTGCACTTTTAAAACTTTGCTGACAGGGCTGCACCAGTTTCTTGCCTAAATATGCTGTCTCGGACAAAAATCCCTGAAATGTTACTATGTTCCTCTTGTTCAGCTCAAAAACTAGAAGTGAACGGGAGACAGTAATGCAGATCTTGGTGTCAAAGGGACTGTTACACGTAGTTTTGGGGTTTTTCTCTTCCTGACCGTGACAGATGGTTTGATCAGGTTACTTTGATATTCCACTGTGAAAATGGTCACACAAACTTTGTTCCAATTGCATAAACACAGGTAAAATATTAAAATGCTGAAGAAAATTTAGAATTTGCATCACAGACCACCAGGAAGGTAAACAAATGCACAGCTATGCAATCTGCTCTCACAATCAAGCCTGAGCTGAGAGTACAAGTAGAAATCACCAGGACTAAAAATAAACCTAAATAAGTCCTGTGGTTAGGCACTACTAGGTATACTTCAGGTAAATTTAAGTATTTTTCACAGGGAGAATCCTTCTATTTATCTGTCTCAGGAAAAAACTTTTAAGTAGTTCTTTGAAAATGGCAGGCAAATCAAGATGGGAGTTATGGCTCATTTGGCAAAACTGTAAAAGGCATTCTACCCTCAGCTGAAGTTTAGGTTGTCTTCTGAATTACACCTGGGGCAGGAAACTGTTGATACAAAACCCAATACTGTATCTACTTTCATGTCATCTTAAAATGAGCCATTATGGAAATTAAAATGCTTTACAAACACCCATCTCACTGAAGCCCTCAGAAAGTCCTTCATAAAGCTGAATTGTCTTAAATCTTTTATTTTGAACATGGTGGATAATGTTGGATATTCGGGATGTTTCTGAAGGTCCCTTCAAAACTCACCTTTACAGAGTCTTGTATTCACTACAAAACAAGTCCAGAAATATGCTCTGTACTTTGACACCTTTCAGACTGAAAACCATCAGTAGTGTAAAAATTGCCTAAGGTTCTTGACTGAGATTTCTCTGAGAAACCCAAGAAGAAAGATTAAATTCCTTCCTTGTTTCAAACCCACTTTTTCTGGCTGGCCTTGTACACCCTCCCAATATGTATACTTCTGGGAGGTTTCTCTTTTCTAATTATTTAATTTCTTCTATAAAAAAAATACAAGTGTGGTCAACTTTTTGGGGTCCCCTTTCTACAATTTGACTAGCAATCTCAGGCTCAGAATTTACAGCTGCTGTTATTTATCCATTCTTGTTACTTTAACTTCATCCTAAATGACATTAAATCTCTTTATCCCGTCCATATAAGCATGCTTGTGTTGTCAGTGTGGTTGAATGGCCATGCCATCCTTCCTGCTCTTTGGAATGGCCAGTGAAGGCATGTCTTAGGATGGGCAAGCACAGCCAGTAAGATCACTTTTGCTACCCTTTGAAAAAGAAACCATTTTCAGCCTATTCTTTAGGTCACAGTGCATCAGTGAAGGCACAGAGGAAGGGTTTCACTAATGGCTTTTACAGGAAGGAGAAGGAAATGAGACACTCAGTGCCCAGAATGCCCAAACTCATCCGAGCACACAGCCTTGCCCTGAAGATCTGCCCCTCCAGTCACCAGTGGTGTTTCCCCATGGAATGAGCTGGTGGCTGCTGTAGTGCAAGCTGTGACTGTGCTGGCCAGCTGAGCTCCTGCAGCTGTGCCAATCATCACAAGGCCAGAACAGGATGCACTCACGTTAAAATATCTCAGGAAGATCTCTCTGTAGTTAATGCAGTAACTAGAGCTACCTACACCATGGTAAAGATCAGGAATATGTTACAGCAAAGTCTGGGGTGAGAAACTCCCTGTTCAGGCTAGAATATCATCATTAATTTTTTAGCAATCCAAGCTGTTCCAATGAAAAATGTTAATGAAACTTCTTTTCTGTGTCCCCTGAAGATGAGTGCCCTAAGGTATGGCAGCTGTCATTTCTGATAATGCTGTTTTCAAAGAAATCACGTGGATATTTTGCAAAAAAATCTGCCTGTGAAATAGGGGCTGCTGAATAAACTTGCAGCTGGCATCAGGTGGATAAACTTTTCAACAATAACAGAATACACAAGGAACACAAACACTCATCCATGAAAGGTGAATGCTGAGTGACTTGCATAATTCTCTTCTGAGCCATTTTTATGTGCAAACTGTGTAACATCCAGTGGGAACACTTGCTTTTCTTCCCCACAAAAATGAAAGACAGTAGCACCAGAAGAGAGCACAGCTGGAAGCTCTGGCTGCTCTTTGGTGTGTTAGGAGTGATAACTCTGCAGTATGCCCAGCTACCAGATAAATGCAGCAGGCAGAGGTCACAAGTGGTTTTTGTGTCCTTATCAGATGTTCTCAGACAGGTGTAGCCTGGACAGAATTAGAAACCTTGTGCATGTTTGGCTTGCTTTTGTGAAAAAGTCAGGCAGTTTTAAGTTCCTTCTGTGAAGCAAGAAGAGATTCTTAGCTGGGTGAGCTGTTCTCTCTTCCCAGAAGCTCCCTCCCCTGCTGCAGCAGGGGCAATAGTGCTGGTGCCATGTGGTGGGTGGAAAGCACTTGGCTCTCTGAGCTGCAGGAGCCAAGCTGGAACACAGCAAGTCTAAGTCATCTCTTGTCCACCTCTGAAAGGTAGCAACAACCCAGATTACTGGGAAGATGAGCCACATGTGCTCCCAGTAGGACTTCACTCCCATAGTGCTCACAGCAGTTATTTACCCTCAGCTGGTTGATTGGATTTTTTGTTGTTTGTTTGTGGGTTTTGTTTGTTTTTTTTTTTTGTGGTGGTAGATGTTGGCAAGTTTTGTGTTTTGTCATTTTGTTTGATTTTTTTTTTTAAACTTAAATATATCTTTTACCACAAGGAGTGGAATTTGCTCACACTTTGAAACTATATTCTAGCCTCAAAGATGTATTCCCTCTCTTAGATTAAAGCAGCAGTCCACAGTTACTGCTCAATGGAGTGCATGGGAAAGCACTGACTTATCTCCTCTGGCTGGATGCAATGTTCTTCACACGCCTGTGCTCCAAAAATGACTGTAAAACTGACTCACTAGTTCTCTATTTTTGGCACTCTGTATTTCAGCAACTTCCAGCTCTTATCTGTCAAGTTTAGTAGTTTGGGATTGTTAATTTTTTTTTTCCTAATATCACACCCTAGAAGCATTGCCCATCATCTGAAAATTGCAAAAGGGTTTTCTGCACCTCACATCACTAAAAGTGAAGTTTTGGCCATGTTTTCAATGGTGCATGAGTTGACAGAGCTCTAGAGAATCTCCAAAAGGGCAAGAATGCTAAGACAGAAGTTACAGGTGTCAGGCAACCAAACTGGTATTTGTTAGACATCCTTTCAAAGTGTTACACTGAAAAAGCTGTGTAAAGTACTTTGCTGGAATACAACAAGGCCATTATATGGGGGGAAATTATTTTAAAATAGAAATGAGAGGAAATAACATCATTGTATCCAGTCTTAAGGTTTGTCTTCTAACTGTGGACTTTCACTAGTTCAGCTTCTGCTTTTCACTTCCATCTTCTCTCCCCCTTCTTTCAACTGCCTTCATTCTGATTTTCACCCATTATTTGGCCCACTTTCTAGCCACTTTAATTTTTATCTTCCTTAAATTAGAAAATAGAGATGAAAAAATTCTTATGACCATTTACCCTGTTCCAGTCAAACATGTTCCTCAGTTTCACAATTTTATTACCACCTGATTTAGGCCTGTGGCTTAATTTATCTTCTGTCACTAAAACTAAGCATGGAATGTATTGTCCAGCCTTACAAATATCATCTGTCAGGGTGTTGTCAGACCTGAAAGGGCATGAAAGTTCTGCTGCAAGGGGTGACAAAGATTAAGTTTAGACTGCAGAAGGAAAAAAGGCTACAAAAATTTGTTTCCTCTTTCCCTGCGCCTTTCACTTTCGACAGACAAACAGTGTCACCCAGATTACACGGAGCTGGGATGCAAACTGTGCTTCCAGAGGTGCCTGTAGTTACCGGGATGACGGGATACTCCACATTCTCGCCTCTTGCGCAAAGAGGCGCGCAGCGGAATTCCCCAGGCCCGCGCAGTACGTGCCCAGCCACAGGAGCAACACGCTGCAGCTTCTGGCTGTGCTTCAGCTCCAACAGCAACAAAGGCACTGGGGAATGGACTGACTCCAGCAATAACCAAAGGGCCTTCAGAGAAGAATCCCACTGTCAGCTTCCTTTTCCTTTTAAGCCAAGGTGCTTATGTCTCTTTTGGGAAACTTCAGTGTTTCCTTTTAAACATTTTGGTAGATTTAGGGACAAAGCTAATGGGTGAGGCAACAAGTTTTTAACAACGTGTTCTGCTTTTGATCTTCCTTTTAATTAAGCATTAGGTCCACCTATACAAATGTCAATACAACGAAGCTGACTGTAATCTGAATTTTCCCTACATTGCTGACAAGTTTCAATTCTGTTAGGCAGCTAACCTGGTAAACTACGAGCACATCCTGGCACTCAGCCTTTTCTCTTAAGAGTAAAGTCCTTCCCATTTCACACTTCTTTAAACCTTATCCAACTTCTTTGATTTTTGTACCAGAAAGCAGAAGCATTAAAATAAACCGCTTCAAATTCCCCCCAAAGATATGTGAATGTTGAAGCTGCTTCTCATTTGAATGACCATTGTCTCTGTTGGACACACACTCCTCACCAGAACTGGGTCTCAGTTGTGCTGGATACCTCACCAGCTGTCAGGGGAACTCTGCACTGTGAGAGGAGGGGACTAATTTTAGAATGGAAAACCCTTGTGATGACTGAAAATTTCATTGTATGCTCTGGAGAATGATACACCTACTTGTCACAGCTGAAAAAGCATTTACATTAAGAGATCTTTCAGATTATGCTACAAGAACTCTGTTGCATGAGGAGTTCTTTTGCATCTTTAGGCAAAAAAAAAAGGAAAAGAGAAGTGGCTTCAGTACTAGCTGAAAAGAAGGGGCCTTGTTTAATAATTTGAAGGGATTTTTTACCTGGCATTGCTTATTCAACTTTAATGCATTTAACTCAACACACTTCCCTGAAGGAGATGCTGAGTGTTCTGTGGAAGGATGAAAAGTTTAGGTTTTCCATTGAAGCGGAGGTAAAATAAAGAAGGTACAGCTTCAAAAATGCATATTTGTAGCCCTCTCATTTCTACTCTTTCCTTCTTATGGATACCACATTAAGTACCACATCAAGCTGCATTTCTGCAAGACTATCTATGGGGATGAACTCCTTGCTGTTTATAGGCACATGTTTCTGGCATATATTAACTCAGACCACATTCTGGAAATCGGTAAAAAT